>NC_134038.1:85816283-87111327 GCF_965140245.1 Athene noctua
TTTTGAACAATAACAAATATGTGACTAATAAATTCCCAGGCTTCTTATCTTTTATTATGCGGTATGGGGATACAAGCATCATGTGCCCTTCCCTGAGAATAAGTGCCATCACCAATATTACTAATTATAGATACCATCACTGCCTCTGGAGAGACTTTATTCTTCTTCCAAAGCTTTTTTCTGTATTGTTCTCTTTACACTTGCTTGCTGTGATTTAAAGCCCACATAAACTCAGCCTGGCTCCTGCTGGCTTTGCTTTTAAATGAACCTCTAAATTTTCAGTAGCACAGAAGGACAGGATAGGGGATATAGACCACTCAAACGCATTGTTTTGTTTACAACTTTATAACAAGGTATCACCCTTTCTAAATGAGGCCTTCTATTGTTAATAAAAATGGAAGCCCAGTGTTTCATTTCAAGTCATTCAAACACACATTCAAACAAGAATGCAAAGAATACAACTGAAGTACAGAAATATGAAAATACTAGCCTTAAGATTGTTTCTTCAGCTTTGTCCCTTTGTATATGGATTATTCCTTCTTGTCTGGTGTCACACAGGAAGAGAGCCAAGGATGGAGCTTCTCCTTTGGCACAAGGCAGAGTGTTACTCACAGAAAAACATATATTGTCTCATATCACCCCTTTACATATTTCCATGGTTCAACATATTCTCCTGATACCCACCTTCTTCCACCCAACAGACTTTTTAGGTAGCCTGTGCAGATGTCTATCATTTGAATTAATACTGCAGAGTAGCAACACTATACTGAAAAGCTCTGTCAGCCAGCCAATAGATGAAGCCTGACAGAACTTTTACTCTAGTGTGAATAATTGCTTGCAATATGGGCAAAGAGCATCTGATCCTCAAAACTTCCAAAGAATGTTCCTGTCCTTTAAAAGCATGATCTAGAGTTATTGACAGTGCAGACATATTCTAGACTTATGAAAAAAAAAACAACCCAGACCAAACTTTGTCATGGAATAGACTTCAGCCAGGCTAATTAGAAACTGGGGGAGTAGGAGGGTGTGCATTAGAGATCTCTGCAAGAAATGATCTGTAGAACTCTGACATGTGAAAAATTGAGATGATAATCCATATCATCAATTAAAACAATACTCAGAGCCTCCTAAACTCAGAACTCAAAAGCATCTAAATTATGCAGAACTTTCTACATCCACCCATCAGTGGAGGAGTCTGTGCTAAAACATCAATGTATTTCTTCATACACAGTTTTTGCTGGACTAAAAAAGCCTAACAAATTATTACACCACTCAGCATTTAACTCCTGCCAGAGATCTGTCTGCAACCTACTGTGTATAGGACACAACTGAGACACATAATCTATTTAGTGTATGGTTTTAAAAAAAGTATTTTCTTATAATGGAGTCGATAATAATAAAAATATTTAAATCATTATTTTCAGAGATAAGCATCTTTTGGACAAAAAGACAGTTGTCTTGATGGACCTTCATGTTGGAAGACACTGGAATTTGGCCTGGTTTAAAAATCACTTGCCAATATCCAGAAGCAATAGAATTCGGGGGGATAAATATAATACTCAGATTTATTTTCTTAGTGTGTTAGTAAAATTTTTGTCTTGAAGTTTGTTTTACAAAAAGTAAGCCTGAAACAGCAAACATGGAGTATATTATCCCCAGCAGTTAAATTTTGGCAATACTAAACACAAATGAAAGCAAAGACTTATGATAGAAAAGCTAATGCAGAATTAAATATTGAAACTCCTGTTATTACCATGATTTACGAACCAGCTAGTACTATGACAGAAAACATATAAGTTGTGTTCATGGTTTGACATCACAGTTAAGAATATAATTGATAAAAACCATACAACAAGGGAAGCAAATGAACAGAGATGCTTCAACCTTGCAGAAGAGAAACAAGGGTACAGAACAGTGACCTACTCTCTAGCAGGGAACAGTTCAGTGGTGGCACCACTCTACATTTGCAGCAAGAATGCCTGCACATTATTAGACAGGATTTTGGACTTCAGATAAAATTCAGATTTGTTAAAGAATTTTGGTTTCAGTTTCATTTTCAGTCTTGTCTACTGATTTGTATTTTGTTCATAAATCATTTTGAGACTCAAAATCTACTTTTTAATTTTTTAGAAATTAAAAAGGCATTCAAAATGTCAACAGTAGGTGGCTAACCTTTCCAATCAATTACTGAATTTTGGTAGGACAGAGCTGTATTTTCAAACCACAGCAAGCCTGCATGCTTTTTTCTGTCTTCAGTCAGATCTCTCTCTTGGCAAAAGAAAGATTTTTCTTACTGCTGCTTTTGGAGGGAAGGTCATCATTTTACAGGTCTTTGTCTGGTAAGATACTGACCACTTCCTCAGAAGTACAGATGGCCCTTTATTCTCTGAAACCTCCAAGCTTGCAGGATGAGCCCATAAATGGCATTTAAAAGTGGTTTTTATAGTTCCTTTATATTCATTATATTTCTTTATGTCCTGTCCATTTATGTGCAATGCTCATTTCAAACATGAATTTTCAATGCAGAAGATTCTATCAGCAGCAGCAGATGTGAAAGTAATGACAGGCTGAGAATTGATCTGCAGGCTGATTTTGGAAAGTACTTTATTTGGCTCAGAACAAATCTGGTTGTTTAGAAGACCTGCATCATAATCATATTCATTTTCAACTTCTGGGAAAGGAAAAAAAAATAAAACAAACCAAAGCTTTTTGCCTACAAACTGATTACATGGCTAAACTAAACCTTCTAGGTCACTGTAATATAAAATATTATGTTAAAAAAGGACATTTAGGAGAAAGTTAGTGGAAAGATAAAAGGATCCAGAGGTAGTAAGAGTAAATCAAAATAATTGAGTAAAACATAAGGGGAGAAAAGGAATAGAAAATAAACCATAATAATCAAGACAATAAGGGGTACCAAATTTCTTTAATTTATAAAGGGAGATAGTGGGAGAGAGGACAAAGGACAGCAGTCCTGTGCATATGTTCATTTTCCTCATAGGCTGTAGCAAGAATCTTAACTTCCAGAGAGAAGGGAATACTGACCATGACCCTCATCCCCAAAATGCCAGTTGTGAAAAACTTTCCCAGAAGTCTCTGACATTCATGAAAGTTTTGCATCTCTTCCTACTTCAGACTGTCATTTTCCCTCACCCCATGCCAGACCTCTTTATTTTGTCTTCTGTCCTAACCCCTCCTTCTGTATCCACCTCCAGCCAAAACTTGTCTGACTGAGTAACTTCTTATGTTTGTTCCAGTACAAATCTTGGAAGCCTGGACACAATCTTCATTTTCCAGAAATCCATCTGTAGGGGTTTGGATATTGCCAAAGCTTTTGTTTGAAAAACTGACATCTTAATGAAAGAAATATTAGGCTTAGGAAGTAGAATAGAGTAAGCAACGTGGAATTCAGGAGGAAACAAAAAGTCTTACGTCCTAGGCACTTCAAATGTTTGCTAACCCCCTCAGAAATTTCTCATATAACAAAACTTGTATTCCTCTGGTTTAATTACTGTGGCCATGACCTGACCTCCAGAACTTTCTCAACGTTCATAAATAGGAACACAGAAAGCAGTATTGTTCTTTTCTGTAAAGGGCACAGATTAATTTCTCCATGTGTATGTATTTCTCATGATACAAGCGCTAAGATTACTTATTGAGTACAAGAACAACCTGTTAAGTCAGAAAAAAAAAAGTTTTGTACTTCACATGAAACTTGTTAGGTATCTTGTCTCAGGTTTCACTAATCATACAAAGAGTCTGATGTATTGAGAACCTTTTCTTATAGTTTATGTTGTCCAGGACTTTCACTTGCTGCTTCTGTCAGCTTCAGTTGTCTGATTGCGTTGCTAGTCTGCTAGTGGCTGCCTTTTGTCCTTGCACCCTAGGGCAACCCGCTGCAAAGCTGCTAATCAGAAAACAGTCTGAAATGACAGCCTGTTCTGCCCTTAGCCTGTGATTCCGAAGGACTACTGGGCCTAATCAAACCTGAAAATACTGTAGCATTTTAGCAACTACCCTGGTTCAGTTCCACTGAGCTGACATCTTTGGAACCCCTGTTATAATTCCCCCATTTTACATATTATACAAACTTTTCATGACTTAACTCCAAACTGAAGGAGATGAGAACAAGCTCAACCTAAAGCACTTTCAGGACAACTAATACCATGCTAAAGATGAAAATAGGCAAGGATGCAACTGCACTTTCCACTTGCTAGGAGAAAAGGCTAAGAGGCAAGAAAGAAGCAAGACACATTGAGAGGGAAGATGCTGAATCTAACCACGGGAAAGGAAGTTACAGATATTCAGGCTGTAATGAAGTTCCTAAATAGTGGAAAAGAGCTAAAGGAAACAAGGCAGAGAGCAGAGCTGGAGTAATGGAAACATAAAAATGGCTGTAATGGCCCATATGAAAACGTCTGTGTAGCCTGAAATCCTGAGAAGGGTAACAGACACGTTGGGAAGGAGCAGAAGAAACAGCACAAAAAATGCTAATGTCTTGAGGAAAGTAATTAAATATTTAAGAATATGCTTGAATTGTGTCCGGGTGACATTTGTTACTGGTCACTGCTGCATGGCTACTAAACATACTTTTAGCCGTGATAACATTCTGGGGCAATCAGAGATACTTTTAATCTTGCACTTTAAAAAAAATCAACCATTTTGTTTGCTTTAAGCCTGCCTAAAAGTGTCATTGCATGTTTCCTTTTTCTTGCATAGCGGAAAACATTGAAAAGCTGTTTCATCATCCACTTTTTTATACCATTGTGTTATGGTATTTATGGACATACTAATATTTTATTGAAATATTTCAAGAAGATCTTCCAGATAGCTGAGTTTCTTCTTTTTTTATTATAGAAGGAAAGGCATTATAAATAGAGAAAGAAGTTCTAGATCTTTCAAAAGGATGTTTTGATAAGGTTAATTGGTCGGAAAGACAGTTTAGCAGATTAAGAACTAATTCTTTTTCTAATGATTGGTTTATTTATATTATTTTATATTTATTTTGGACTCATTGTACTCTGTCATTCACTGTTAATTTGTTACCGGGTTTACACAAAGATCAGAGATGAGACCAAGATTATTATCATCACCCACTTGTGCAGTGTCTTGTTGTCATTTTTTATCTTTCAGCAGATAAATATGCTTACTTTTCAGAAATAGTACTATTAGTTTCCTGTAATTACTCACCATATGTACTTCATTTTAGTTTCTGCTATCTTAACTGATTGGGAGATAATGCTTGCAATAAAAGAAATACTGTGTTTTAATATTATCTTTCTAGAGAAAACTAGTAAACTAATTTCAGAAGAAATGTTTCAGAGATACAGTCTCTGCCAAGCTGGGTGTTTTTCATCAATTATCCATAAGTTTTTACTTAGGCTTTCTTAAAAATACTGAAAGATAGAAACATTCTTTTACATAGGAATTTTAAATGGGAGAATTTGGCTATGTAATATAACTTTAAAATGGCCGATCTTGAAATGTGTAAAGTGCATTCAACAACTGAATCTTATAAGGGGATGAGATATTTAAAAAATTGGGTTGTAAGTTCTCTTTCATGTTTTCAGTTTTATTTTTAAAGGTTTTTACTCCCTATAAAAGTTGGAGCTAAAACAATATAATCATGGCATGCAATGACGTTTATCAAACCTTTTTGAGAAAGTTGTTTGTTGTAAAACTGGAGATGTGCTAAGTATGCAAAATATTTAAATGTCAAAAAATTCTTTCATAGCTGTTTTACCATACCTGTTGTTAGACAGGGGCAAAATATCATTAGGGTAACTTTTTTTAGAAGATAAACACGTAAATAATTACATATAAAAAATGGCATGGGGGGAAGACATAATTCCTGTAGCCAAATAAAAGCCCTTACTGACAGATTACACCCTAGCAATCAAACAAAAGATTGCAGCATATCTAACATATTAGAGAAAACTCTGAACTGTTTCTTGCCAGGATGAGTGAAAAGCATTGTTAGTTGGGGAATGGATTTACTGGAATATGTCCACCAGAGTCTGAATTTCTACTTTCCATGTAGTCTACAGAACTTGAATACAAATATACATTTATATGTGTAGATAATTCTGCTTTCTGCAAGAACAAATTAAATACTTATATTCAACCTTTACTCAGAATTCCTAGATATTTTAGGAGGAGGTTTTTCCTTGAGAATTTTATGATTGACTCTATGGGCTGAAAAAATATGGCACTTATATCAAAAGGGAAAATATCAGGAATATGAATAAATGAATTATTGACTTGCCCAGGAAATACTCACAAGGATTTCCTAATTGTAAGTAGCCATACTTTTTATAAATTCTGAGTGTAAAACTACACAGGTCTTAACATTTAGTTTAATATTGAATTTAAGGAATCTTGGGTTTATTCTGCATAATTCTTTAGTTCAAAATGAATTATCTGATTTTTAAAAGAAAATTTAGAATTTAAAATATAAGTGGATGTTCAAAACTGATTCTTTCAATATGAAAGACTGCTGGAAATACAACATGGCAGAACGAGACCAGTCCTGGAGATTCCTAGAATGTGTGGGAGACAACTTCCTGATGCAGCTGGTGAGTAAACCGACCAGAGAAGGCGCCCTGTGGGATCTCCTCTTTGTGAACAGAGAAGGGCTGGTGGACTACTTGGAGGTTGGAGGCCGACTAGGGCACAGTGATCATGAAATAATAGAGTTCTCTATTCTTAGAGAGGTCAGGAGAGAGCTAAGCAGGACTGACATCCTGGACTTCAGAAGGGCTGACTTTGTCATGTTTAGGCACCTGCTTGAAAGGATCCCCTGGGAGACTCTCCTGAAGGGTACAGGGGCCCAGGAAGGCTGGGCGCTCTTTAAGAAGGAAGTGTTAATGGCTCAGGAGCAGGCGGTCCACAGGTGCTGTAAGAGAAGCCAGTGACAGACCACTCTGGCTGAACAGGGAGCTCTGGCTGCAACTCAGGGAGAAAAGGAGAGTTTACAGCCTTTGGAAGAAGGGGCTAGCCACTCACAGTGATTACAGAGAGGCTGTGAGGCTATGCAGGGTGGAAATCAGAAGGGATAAAGCCCAACTGGAAATTAATTTGGCCTCTGCAATCAAGGATAACAAGAAAAGTTTATATAAGTATGTCAGTAGCAAAAGAAAGGCCAGGGAGAGTCTCCATCCCCTGCTGGATGCAGGAGGAAATTTGGTAACACGTGATGAGGAGAAGGCTGATGTGCTTAATGCCTTCTTTGCCTCAGTCTTTAATAGCAAGGTTAGTTGTATTGAAGAAATCCAGCCTCCTCAGCCAGAAGACAGAGACTGGGAGAGCGATCCCCCTGCAATCCAGGAGACAGTCAGTGACCTGCTGCATCACACAGACACACACAGGTCTATGGGACCGGATGGGATACACCCGAGGGTGCTGAAGGAGCTGGCTGGGGTGCTCGCCAGGACACTTTCTGTCATTTATGAGCAGTCCTGGCTGACTGGGGAGGTCCCAACAGATTGGAAATTGGCCAGTGTGACACCCATCTATAAGAAGGGTCAGAAGGATGATCCAGGAAATTACAGACCTGTCAGCTTGACTTCGGTGCCTGGGAAGCTGATGGAGCAGCTCATCCTGAGTACCATCATACAACACATGTGGGACAACCAGATGCTCAGGCCCAGTCAGCATGGGTTTATGAAAGGCAGGTCCTGCTTGACAGACCTGATCTCCTTCTATGACAGGGCAACCTGCTTACTGGATGAGGGAAAGGCTGTGGATGTTGTCTATCTTGACTTTAGTAAGGCCTTTGACACCTTTTCCCATAGCATTCTCCTGGCAAAACTGGCTGCTCACGGCTTGGATGGGCACACACTTTGATAAGTAAAAAACTGTCTGGATGTCCGGGCCCAAAGGGTTGTGGTGAATGGAGTTAAATCCAGTTGGCGGCCGGTCACAAGTGGTGTCCCCCAGGGCTCGGTTTTGGGGCCACTCCTGTTTAACATCTTTATTGATGATCTAGAGGAGGGGATCGAGGGCACCCTCAGTCAGTTTGCAGATGACCCCAAGTTGGGTGGGAGTGTTGATCTGCTCGAGGGTAGGGAGGCTCTGCAGAGAGACCTGGACAGGCTGGAGCCATGGGCTGAGGCCAACTGGAGGAGTTTCCATAAGGCCAAATGCCGGGGGCTGCCCTTGGGCCACAACAACCCCCAGCAGTGCTACAGGCTTGGGGAGGAGTGGCTGGAGAGCTGCCAGTCAGAGAGGGACCTGGGGGTGCTGATTGACAGCCGGCTGAACAGGAGCCAGCAGTGTGGCCAGGGGGCCAAGGAGGCCAATGGCATCCTGGCTTGTGTCAGCAATAGCGTGGCCAGCAGGGACAGGGAAGGGATCTGACCCCTGCACTCGGCACTGGGGAGGTTGCCCCTCAATTCCTGTGTTCAGTTTTGGGCCCCTCACTACAAAAAGGACATTGAAGGACTCGAGCGTGTCCAGAGAAGGGCAACGGAGCTAATGCAGGGTCTGGAACACATGTCCTATTAGGAGTGGCTGAGGGAACTATGATTGTTTAGTCTGGAGAAGAGGAGGCTGAGGGGAGACCTCCTCGCCCTCTACAGCTACCTGAAAGGAAGCTGCAGAGAGCTGGGGATGAGCCTCTTTAGCCTAGTAGAAAGCGACAGGACAAGAGGGAATGGCCTCAAGTTGCTCCAGGGAAAGTTCAGACTAGATATTAGGAGGCATTTCTTTCCAGAGCGGGTTGTTAGGTGTTGGAATGGGCTGCCCAGGGAGGTGGTGGAGTCCCCATCCCTGGAAGTGTTCAAGAGTCGGGTCGATTTAGAGGTTAAGGATATGCTGTAGGTGGGAACTGTGCTAGGCGAACGGTTGGACTAGATGATCTCCAGGGTCCTTTCCAACCTAGATGATTCTGTGATTCTGTATTTTTAATTACATTCATCCTAGTTTAAGGTTAATCCGTGCAGTTTATTTGCATGTAAAGCCCTGAAGGCAGAAAATAAACACATAGTAAATTTGAGATAGTATTTTGCTATAATCCAGGGAAAACAAAGTGTCAAACTCAAAAATATTCAGAAAAGTATTATAGGCTGTTTGTTTTACAGTAAAAGTAGAAGTTACCCAGAACTCCTGTCTGTTTGACAAGCTGAAACTGTGTGATAGAAACATAAACCAGGAACTGGTTATGAGCCCACATAGATGGTATCCCCTATGTTCATGGGAGTTATAAATGCTTCTCATTTAACTGCCAAAGGAACGGAAATTGAATATTGTGAGATGTATATACATGCAATTCCATAAACAGACATTGCTGCTCAGCTTTGTAAGCCCACCCTTCTACTTCTGATATGATTGAAATAATTTCATTTGTTTAATGCCATATATGTCAATGAATGAAATGTTTTACCCAGTTCATATTAATTTTACCCAAATTAAGAAATGAACTGATAATGAGACAATCATTCTAGGTAACTAAGCATTCAGAAACAAAATCACTTCTTAGTTTTCCCAGTTACAGTCAAGATAAATAGAGCTAGGCTAATGTATATTTATAAATAAACTTCATTACGTAAACAGAATCAGTCTAATGTAAATTGCAAACCACCCAGAACCATTAACTTAAGCAAGTAGAGTTTTCTTTTACATACGCTGATCTCTGCTTTGATCTCTAAATCATTTTGGTATGACAAGAAATTGAGAGTTAAGCAACAAATTTAATACAAAGCCAGGAAAATGTATTATTTTGTTATTGCTCATTAGATCTAAAGAAGAAATACTAGTTTGTTTCTCTAGAGATATCACCACAAATTAAGACATGGAAGTACAGAAAAAAATTTGAAATATATATAAAAATCGATTGCCTTTACTGGAAAAATTGCCTGTATTGCCCTTCTAAATAACTTTAAATTCTGAGAGGTGTACTACCCCCCTCCCCCCCAAAAATAAAATTTCTAAAAAGGTCAAAAAAGAACAAGGATGTACTCTTTTCTCTATTAGAATTAATGTTTTAGGCTTTCTATGTGGTACAGTTTTAAGACTTTTTTATAATTTGAGGGTTTTTTAAGAATAATTAAAATTTATTCTTTAGAAAATCCCTGTTGGTTTTTAAAATTCTTCTGTGTCTGTCAGAGGCACATGTAACAATATTATGAAATGTTTGTGCAACTGTTCATCTTTATTGTAGATATGACTACTTAACACTTTCATTATTCTTGACCCTAAAGATCAAGACCACATCCTACTACAAGAGGTAAACATATGATGAATTACAATTTAGACTGAAAAATTATATTTTTGGTCTTTGTGAGGCTAGAAAGTTAATTTTTTTTTAGTTACTTATTAGCTTAAGATATTGGGCATATTTTATGTTATAGTCACTTTAAACATACTATATAAGCCAGTATTGGTAAAAAATACTGCTATTTCTTAGTCTTGAATAATTTGGAACTTGGGTTTCATTGAAAGTCAAGGGAGCTTGCTGGTCCCAGGCTATGTTTTCTACCTGTGTTAACGTAGGTCTTGAATTTGCTCTCACCCACTCCACACCTTTTGATGCTGGAGGCTGCTTTGGACTGTAGATCTAGTCTGGCTTTTGCTGACAAATCAGCTGAATCTTAATGCAGGGAAGCTCTGGCACAAAAGACGTCTGATAAAGATGTATTTCACTAGAACAAGAGATATCTCTTGTGATAACCATCTGCCATCTCCTCAAAACCTTGTACCATCTTATAATGAAGATATCCTCTGGTTTCATTGTTTCTTGAGAAAATGATTTCTTGATATCCTAAAAGCCTAAAGAAACATAGAAACTGAAATGTGAAGAACACAAAGACAGAATGAAGTTGAAGGCTCACAGAGGCTTTATGACTTTTTCAGTAGTTTCACTCCGAGTTAAAAGGATTATCAGTGTTGTGGGAACTGCATGATCAGGCAAGATTTTGTACCAGTACAGTGAGATGATCATTGGGTAATGCAATATATCTCCCTTTCCGTTCAGCAATTTTCTTAAGGTCTGTAAAGAGGGAGGGACCACGATATTGAAGTGCTAAGGCTTGGACAACTGGCCCAAACCAGAGTTGACCTCTAGATGAATCCTGTATATTTTATAACTGATAACCATTGTGCCAGGAGGTGTTGTACTAAGTTATAACCCAGTTATGCTAAAGTAAAAAGTGCTAAAGCGTTGAAGTACTGAAGCCTGAACAACAGGCCCCAAGCCGAAGCTGCTAACAATCTGTAATCATTAACAAAGTATGTAAACTCGCTAATGAAAGATGCAGCTTAGACAGAATATAATCAGTAGTGAGGAGAGAATGTATCCAGCTTCCCTTGTTGAGACTTGTTCAAGGCTGAGAACCCATTTATTCGGCCTTGCTAGAAACTCCCTTTGTCTTCCCCCCTGAGCCCAAGCCAGGCTTTGGGTGGAATCCAACAGGAGAATGGAACCAGAAATTTTCTGCTCTAAACAAAGGTGCCAGCTATTCTGGCCTGTCAATCTCTGGCATATAAGGCTGGACCCGCTCACAGCGACTTTGGGTGCCTCACCTACGGGTGGACGCACGGCGTAGGATTTCCCCCTTGCCGGGACAGGCTCTCCAAACCCTCGCTGTAATCGGGGCTCCCCAGCCACTGCGGGTCTGGGTGGTGGTAACGTATGCAAGTGGTGATGGATCTTTCTTAATCACTATTCTGTCTCTCTCTTGTAGTAATGATTTGATGCATTACCCTGTATTTTCCTGTTTGCTGCTTTAAGTGTGCTATTCTGTTTTTTCTTACTGCATGTTTCTGTATTACTGTTATACTGGTTATCACCAGTAAAATACACCTACTCTTTTCACTCTGGTGTCTGGGTTTAATTGGTATCCTTAATCAGCAAAACAGATATGTACATGACAACCTTGGATTGTTTTCTTTATGTTTGAGGTTTTTGTCTCCTGCATTTTAAACAGATAACTATGTGTTACTCTTCCCCTAAAGCTCTGCATGAATGGTTGTGCAATATGATACACAGATTATATTTTTTTAAAGTTATTACTGGTTTTAGCAATCTGTATTGCTGAAGTTAGGAGACTATATGGCTTCACAGTAATCTCTTTCCTGCTTTGATTGTGTGTAGTACTGCTGATTATTACTATCCACCCTAGGAAAATTTCTTTGGATTTTCTTGTGTTTAAAATTATAATTATGCACATCTAAATTTCACCTTTAATTTTTAAATATCTTTACATAAATCCATGTCGTATTTTAAATGGTTGTAGTGATGCTATTTTGAAACAAATCAGATCAAAGAATGCACTACTAAAAAGCTGTGTTATTTCATGGAGCTTTTCATAATGAACAAGTCTGTGGAAGCAGATACCCCTAACTTACCAAAATAAGACACAGTCATCTACTAAAAATGCCCCTGTCATTATCCTTATTATATTCCTGGATGCTAGTTCCAGGTCACAGGTAGTAGTCACTGTGCCACATACTGTAGCTAAATGTAAAAGATTCTTCTATATTTCTGAGGAATTATTCTTTCTAAATTGTTCATACCAAGAACCATTTATTAATGATTAATCACTCCCAGGAAAAAAAAAAAAAAAAAAAATTTTAAAATTATCTCAAAGGCAGAAAAGCACACTGAAAGTATCCAAATAAGAATACCTTCCCTCTATATTAATTTTCTACTACTTAAGGCAATCAGCAAGTCTTAAAGTAAGAGCTGTAGGGCACTACTTGTAAGTATATTATGCTTTCACTACAAGAACCTTCCAGGTAGAAAACTCTTTTTTTAATGGAAATGTTTAAAAGTTATGAAGAAAACAGTATTACAGCAGGACCACAAATAGCCACAACAGTTAAAACTTCCTTACATTTTTCTATTTTAATCCCGTGTTTTCATTCTTATAGTGACTGGACCTTTGATCTCTGGATTATATTGTTCAAATGATACCATGGCTAAATGTAGTCATTCACATATATAGAAGCATAAAAAAAAATATTCAAGCTCTGCATTAAATTATGTGATTTGCTTTTTTAACTGTTCTAACAGCTATAAGACTGGAACAGAAAATAAATAACTTTTGTAGAAGGAACTATATTAATAGTTTTCATTGATAATATTGTAACAGTACAACTGTTATTTCTTTAGCACTCTTCAGAGCTGGCCAAAGAAGTATTCTTCTGTGTTTCACAAGATTATTTAGCAGGTTTGACTGCTGAATTCAAATTAATAAAAACAAAGAGAAAGTGAGGAATTCTGAAGGAACTTGACCAATTTACCACATTTTACAAGAACAGCCAGCTTTAGTCATTTGCTCAGACATTATAGTGACCACATATTTCTATTAAAAAAATCAGTCATATCATTAATATTTAATGTCACAGCAGTATTTTATTGTAGTAAGGTATTCATATGCATTAATAGGTAAAGACTTCTTTGTATAGTCTTCAGGCACTGCTCCAAACAAGGGGAATAGTAATAACTGAAGACTCATACAAACAGGGTTTCTCTCTGATTCTGCAGAAGCTTCATTTCTTGATGCTGACTTGTTCCAAGGAGAGATTTCATGCTGGGGCTGCCTGACCAGCACAGAGCAGCCAGTGGCTTTGAGACAGGGACCTGCTTATCCCTGCCTTCACCTCCTGCAACAAGCAGGGACCAGAAAGTTTGACACAGACACTCTGTGGGGAGATCTCAGGTTTTGTTAGCTGGTATGGAGCTGTATAGAATAAAAAGACTCCCGTACCACCTTTCTTCCCAGCACAGGGGCATACCAGAGGCACCTGATACATACACAAGGCAAATACCTGCAGAAGATTAGAAGATTTTCTTACCATCACAGGACATATGTTAAGTATACAGTTAGATTTACAGAATTGTAACATTTGGCTCTTACCCTTCACCTGCAAAAACCAGACATTAGACAACACTGACCCTTCAGATTTATGTTTTCACCTCCTCCAATTTCCTTATATATGCCAAGAAACTGGAAGTGTTTTCCTGGTTCCTCTGTTCTCTTTTCTACTGATAACAAAAAATATAACCTTGGGTTAATTTTCTTGGAGGTCATGACTGGCTGTTACACCCACCAACAGAAGTGCCTCGTCCAGAAGGTGCTGAGCAAAGTCTGTGCTGCTAGACGTTGTTTTATGCAAAGAGGCAAGTTCTGGGAAACCACCTTTAGCTCTTGCTTTAGAAGAATCTGTGAGAGAAGTTACCTGTGCCACAAGCTATTTTTATTGTTTATTTTAAAGCTGCTGGTGAGGGAAATACTTATGCATTCAGTGGCTCTTTTAGCAGAGCACTCCAAGTGGCAATATTTTCTCTTTAGTTTAAACAGGCTAGGTGCAGAGATTGAAGTCTGGAGCTGCCTTTAGGATATGACAAGTTCTGGAGAGGGTATTTAAAACTCAGCTTGCATGATATGTATCTTTTATCTGAATGTGAGTTGGATGAGGCACATAAAATTGCTTGAAGCAAAATAGTAGTGTTAAAGATTCAATATTCATACTTGAAAGGACCTTAGAATAGTGGAGTTTAAACAAAGACTTTTATAAAAATGCCAACACAAAGTCAATAATGAGTGCTGACAGAAATGGAAAAATTTTTAGTATTTCAGGTTTTATAAGTTCTTTGTGGCAGCATCAATCATAGAATAACGAGATAACCCCTATTTGTGGTCATATGTCACTGTGCCAATCTCTCATTTTTGCCTTTAGAACGACAACCTGCTTGGCAGGCCAGATGATTTCTATGGTAGATGTGGTGACATAATAATATAGGAAAACTACGTCTGGTGCTGGAAATGTATCTGTTACACAGATATGGGCATACAGAATGAAGACGCACTTTAAGCATGTACTATGAAAGTAACTATATCCTCTTTGTAGAAACATCCAAATCCAGAATTGAAAACATCTACTAAATAGTCCCTCTTCTCAGGAAGGCTTAGAAGGATCAAGCTCCACAGATATTTTAAATTTTGCAGTCTTTAGACCATAAGGAACATGTATTTTACTACTTCTAGGGGAAAAATAGGCTTCTATTTAAAGAGAATAATAAAATATATTTGCAATTAAATGCGTATCTTTTATCTTTATTTGTCTCCCTATTATTTCATTGAACCATGTTATAATAACTGCATAAATAATTTTAATCAATCTAAGTAAGACAGCAGGATGTGGTCACACTTGGACCACATTTCTAAGAGTCTCTTACTACTAATGTTGCAGCTGTGCAAAAAGCCCAGCATTGAATTAGTCTTTATGCTGTTTTTTCTTGATGTGTTCATGGAAATATAGCTGTCCCCTGTGATGACAGTGAGCCTTGTTTTTTTTTTCCTTTGTTACTGCCTTCCAGCTGACAATGAGCATGCTGGTTTGTTTTCCTCAGTTATATGAACTGCTTCTCTCCCCAGGATGACTTTCATCTAGGTTTTCTCCATAGTTGAATAAGTTTTAGTTTCCTATTCCTCTTTCTTGACTAATGCTAGCAATTCCACCCTAGTAAGTTTAATATGCAGATTTCATTGATAAACTGTTTATTCTCTATTCTGGATAGTCTATAAAGGCGTGAGATATTTCTATAAAGGTATTTCTGCAGATCATTGTAGGTATTTTTACATTTCTTGGGTACCTTCCTTTTTCTAGGTATTTCTGCAGAAAGTGGTCTTCTTTTTCCACATGACTATGAATTTGGTCAACATTTTTTCAGGTAAGATATGGAGTAGTCTGATTTTGTTTATTGTAATATGTGATATGAGCATCAGATATTTGCTTAAATCATCAAACTACCGAAAAGATCCAACTTTAACTGACTAATCATGATGACTGACAGTTCCTCAATTTTAAGACTATAGCTTTCCCTTGATTTTTTGCTTGTTTACAAGAATACTCAATGGGAAACAAGGTTATTCCACATAACCTGAGATCATCTGGAAATTACAGTCATCTCAGCTATGGGAAGACAAACGGTTCTTAGAGTAGAAACTCAACACCCTTAGGGATATTTATCTGAAAAATGGTATTTTTAAAACAAACTACATTCTTAGAGAATTGATGCAATGTATTATCTATAGGAAATCAAACATTTGGATTTATTAAGATTTTCTATTTGTCTTTTAACATAGTGCTATTTTAACATAGTATCATTAAAAGATGATGAACAAATTGCTGCCATGAAGTCTGCCTACAAAGTTCAAGCTCCAAGCTCAATTGGTAGAAAAGCAAAAAAGAGAAACAATTATGTCCACATGCCATCAGTGCGCCTAAAAATCTGATTCTACCATTTTCCATTGAAAATACTCTTTTCTTAATTGAAGTGGGGTAAAATGTAAAACACTTTTCCTTTCTGCTTTGACTTTTACTGACAATTGAGGTTCCATATTCAATAAATGTCAGAAAGAGTTTCAAAGTCAGTGTTTGCAAAGATTATGTTTTATTTGTTTGCTTTTCTCTCTGTTACTTGTTTGTTTTATTTTCTTGGAACACACTTTAAAACTGCCTGGACAACATTTTAAGTTAGTATATTTTCTCTGCAGTTATTAGTAATTCATCAGTTACTAATACTGCTTTTTGTTATAGAATTTTGGTTATTTTTAACAAAGAAAAACAACAGCAATATTCATTCAGCCCAATTCCAAAAGCCAATACTACTTTTAGGTCCCAAGCTTGTAAAAATTTATGCAGGTCTACAGAAACGCATGTTAAAGATAAACAAATAGGATAAAGCATTGTGTTCAAAAGCACTGTGCACTTTGAGTCACAATGCGGTGTGATTCTTTAAAAATCTTGTTCTTTGAAACACTGGGCTCTTTCCCAGAAGGAAGTTCATACTGTAAAAGTCAGCATTGCCTCTATTAACTGCACAGTTTCATGGCAATATGAAAAATAAATACACTTAGTAGGGGTTTCCTTTAATACCATCAGCTGCTTAATGTAAAAAGACATTATGGTGACTCACATTCTGAAAGGTAAATGAAGTTAAAGAACAACTGAAAAATTACGGCAAATTCTGGTTCATTATTATTATTATTATTAAATTCTAATGCTTCTAATGATAAAACTAAAAGAAAACATTTCTTAAGTTCAAAGTGCTTCCACTTCAGAGAATGAAATGGAAGGCTCTGTTACTATTATTATTTTGGTTTCCGAATATCCAGGATATCACTAAAGTTGCCAGAATTAAGAAAAGCTATGCTAATGATGATTTTGCTGAATACAGACTGTTGAAAAAATATTTACACATAAAAATATAATTCAACGACAAATTTTCTGAAAAACGGCAGTTTTAACAAGTGAAGTCACGATTCCAACTCTACTTGAATGAATACTGTGCATAGCTCCAATGTAGCTGAACTGCTCTAAAATATGACTAGAAAATCAGAATTCACGAAAGGGGTTCTTAGTAAGGACTAAATAAAAACTCAGCAGAAAACAGAAAGAACATAATGGTTTGGCCAGTATTTACTTTTCCTATCATTTTAGGTGGGCAAAAATCTGTTTAGTAGTTACAAACGAAGTTGCAGCAAGCTTTGTAACTAGTGACCATAAAACCTGTTCAGTTCTGATCCTGATGCATTCAGGTAACTCTTACTAGTGTCAAGAGGTACTGAGAATGTGTTGCATGAACACAATAGACCTCCAGCAGATTATGCACTTATTTGCAAGTCCGTTATAGAAAACAGAAGCACCTATCTAATTGTCTTGTTGTTAATCAGTCTTGTATAAGTCTGTATAACAATAGAGACAAATGTTTGCTAATTACCACAGAACTGCATTGATACAACAGTGGTTTCATACACTTTGTAGTACAAAGATTTATTAAAAAATAGAAAAACTAGCAATATTCAAACTATGCTTCTAGAGATTTTAAAGTTTAAAAGCCTAATACACTTTCAGCAATATACTACAGCTTTTTTTTTTTTTTTTCCCAATAACAATTGCCTACAATATTGCCACTTCTTCCTTGTATAGTGCACTGTGTTTTGGTTGCTTAAAAGAAAGTTTCCCTGTCCTTCATATTAGGATTAATAAGATTCAACAGTAGCAGGGGTACCTTTGGGAATTGGTTATTTATTCAACAGAAAAGTGCTTTTTTTTGAGAAAAGAGCTGTTGAAATCTAGGAGAATAAATAATTCAAGATAGTTCTCTTCCTTTTCATTTCAATACTCAGGTGTGTTCCTCATCCATAAGAAATTCCACACGCTTCTTCAACCAACTTCATATTCACATTGCTGTATTTAACCCTTTTATCTTTATTCTGTGAGGCAAAACAGGGAGATTCTGCAATCAAATAGAATAAGCATTTCTAAGACTGCTAGCTTATTTGAGAAGGCAGAAAGAATGAATGTTCACTAAAGAGAGAAACTTGAAAGTCTAAGAATACTAAGGAAGCTAACATGAATCTAAAGGTTTCTGTTGTTGTTACCAGAAAGCACATTTTTAATATTTATCTTGTGCATTTTGTGCAAATATCAAAACCATAATTTCCTCTAGAGTGGTCTGAAAAACTTAAAACACACCTTTTTTTTACAATTAAATTATGCAGGAAAAGAATAAAAGCTGTTCAGTAATTTTTAACTGAACGATACAGACTTTCTCAACTGCAGGGATTCTACAACAAGTACAATTCAATGCCCAGGAACTTAATCTTTGCTCTTGAGGTTATGGTGCATACACTGAGGAATGGAAAATAATACGTATTAAGGAAAACCCCTTGGAACATTCCAATTGTAACATATCTGTACACTGCAACACCTCCCTGAGAAGCATGGTGTCACATATAATTATACAGAGCCCAGAGATAACACAAAAGACCATCTGTAAGCTTTGAACAGATGTGGCCTTTAAATACTTGAGCTTATCTTGGTTTTAACATTTTTAAAGCTCAAACTGTGCAGCTTCAAAAACAATACTGGAGAAGGAACAAATTCAAGACTGGATATTCAGATTCCTCTCAAATTGATATTTTGCTCACCATTATTTAAAAGCATGTTTGCAACATTACCTTGTGTTTCAAGGGGAAAGTTTTCTGAATACATAATCAATTACCTGCCAGTATTTTTTTGGCAAATTAAATGTCCTAACAATGTAACACCTGACTGAGAATAGAATAGAATAGAATAGAATAGAATAGAATAGAATAGAATAGAATAGAATAGAATAGAATAGAATAGAATAGTTCAGTTGGAAGGGACCTACCGGGATAATCTAGTTCAACTGCCTAATTCAGGGTTGACCAAGAGTTAAAGCATGTTATTAAGGGCATCATCCAAATGCCTCTTAAACACTGACAGGCTTGGGGCATCAACCACCTCTCTAGGAAGCCTGTTCCAGTGTTTGACCACCCTCTCGGTAAATAAATGATTCCTGATGTCCAATATAAACCTCTCCTGGAGTAGCTTTAAACTATTCCCATGCTTCCCATCACTGAACCCCAGGGAGAAGAGCTCAGCACCTCCCTCTCCACTTCCCCTCCTCAGGAAGCTGTAGAGAGCAATGAGGTCACCCCTCAGCCTCCTTTTCTCCAAACTAGACAAACCCAAAGTCCTTAGCTGCTCCTCATAGGACATTCCTTCCAGCCCTTTCATCAGCTACGTTGCCCTCCTCCAGATGCATTCAAGCACCTTCACATCCTTCTTAAAACTGTGGGGCCCACAACTGCACACAGTACTCAAGGTGAGGCTGCACCAACGCTGAATACAACAGGAAAATCACCTCTTTTGACGGCTGGTTATACTGTGTTTGATGCACCCCAAGATGCCGAGGTTTGCCCTCTTGGCTGCCAGGGCACGCTGCTGACTCATATCAAGCCTGCTGTTGACCAGCACCCCCAGATCCCTTTCTTCAGGGCTGCTCTCCAGCCACTCCTCTGCCCATTTATACTTGTGCCTGATGTTACTCCATCCTAGGTGCAGAATCCAGCACTTCAACTTGTTAAATTTCATCCCATTATTCATTGCCCAATGCTCCAATCTACCTAGATCCCTCTAAGGCCTTTTGTCCCTCAACGGAGTCAACAGCACCTCCCAGTTTGGTGTCATCAGCAAACTTCCTGATGGTGCATTTAACTCCTGCATCCAGATCATTGATAAATATATTGAACAGGACTGGCCCTAGAATTGAACCCCGAGGAACACCGCTGGTGACTGGCTGACAGCTAGATGTAGCCCCCATTCTCTACAGCCCTTTGAGCTCTGCCCTTCAGCCAGTTCTTCACCCAGAGCACCATGAACCTGCTCATCCCACAGCTGGACCTGTCCAGAAGGATGCTGTGAGTGACAGTATCAAAAGCCTTAATAAAATCCAGGAAAACTACATCCCCTGCCTTCCCTTCATCCACTAGGCAGGTGATCTTATGTAAGAGACTGTGTTGGACTGTGTTTCTTGACATTGCTGCTACATCAATGCCATTTCCCGGTCTCAACATCCTGTTGCCGTGGAGGAGTACACTCTGAAGGAGATGAAATATTCCCGAAGAAAGCACCATATACACATGAAGGTGGAACAACAACCTCCTTCTTAGTGCCCACCAGGCTGCGCTTACGCGCAAGGCTGAGTGGAGAGGAAGTTGGGGTGAGGAAGACATGAGGAGGCTGAAGATGCTGCAAGTCGACACCCCCTCCCCTGGCACAACCACTGTGAATACCTGAGCATGCACACATGGAGGAACATGGGGCAGTGCGTATGACAGTGAGCTCCGTGGAAATGGGCAGACTCTTCGGAGAAATCGTAGGGACTGGGACAATAAAAGGACTGCATACTCCTCTCTCAGGGAGCTTGGAGGTATGAGCTGGGATTTTGGGAATTTGAAATCATCTCTCGGTGGAGTTGGGAGCTCAGAGCTGTAGCTTGGATCTTAAAGCAAAGAACTGCAAACTCTTTTCTCAGACTCCATCATCTGCACCGTGACCAAGCCAATGGGACGCCACTGGATTCGTGGTGGTGGTATCTGATCTTGCTGCATCTCTTCTGTTTGCTCACTTAGGTATTCTGACTTTTTCTTCTTCTCTCTGTCCTATCACTATTATCCCTTGTTACAGGAATAAAGCTTAAAAGGTTGTACAGCATCTGACCTTGTTTGTGTCTTAATCTCACTCTTGGGATCGTATCAAAACCTTTCTCAACATTGGGTCAGAATACCTTATCATAGAAGGATATCAAATTAGTTAAACAAGATCTTCCATTTGTGAACCCACGTTGACTGTGCTTGATGACTGCATTATTCTTTAAATGGCTTTCAGTAGTATCCAGCATAATCTTTTATATAATTTTTCCAGGAGCTGAGGTTAGACTGGCTGGTCTGTAGTTCCCTGGTCTTCCCTCATTCCCTTCTTGTAGATTGGAATAACGCTGGCTAGCAGATGGATTGTACTTCATTAAGGTATCAGGGAATGGTGCAAAGTTCCATGTAGGATGGGGTTTGTTTTAGGGTGAAAATGGAAGGGGAAGGAAAAGGGGAAGGGTGAAAGGAGAAGGGAGGCAGCAAAAAGAAAGACAGAAAGAGAAGGGCAGAAAGATAAGATCCTATAAAACCATACCAACCATGCACTACAGAGCTAGAACTTCACATACCCTGAACTAGCTTTAAGGATAGTTATACATTTTCTGTCCCAAAGGTATCATACACCTAAATGGATCTGGAGTTTCACTGAATAATGCTGATGAAAACCATGGATTTAATGATCTTGTACTTATACCTGGATAAACATAGGATATCAGTCTAAAGTGCTGTCATCTTGGTGTGCTTTGTGAGCCATAAAATTATAACCAAGCTATTAATAAAAACTGATTTCTTCAGTTCAATAATCACTTGTTATGAAGAGTAAAGACCTAAATGGAAAGTAAAATGCATATTTCTTGGTTTCTTACACGCCCATAAATCCCCCACACCATGTCTATGAAAGATAAAAGCCAAGATTAGAAGCAACTTTGTAAAAACCAGATAATAGACTAACATGTGAACAATATTATCTCTACAGACTCATGGAAACTATAGACAAACATATTTTAAAGGCAAAACTTTGAAGTTTCTACCCATTTACAGATTCATTATCTAAGAATACTGAAAAAAAAAAAAAAAAGTACTTCAACCAGCACAAGAACCCACATTTGCATAGACATAAGAGCAAAGTAACCTTTTCCAAAAAAGTGAAATGTTTGTTTACATGGAATGAGATATAAAAAATGTTACGTTAACTTGTAAAGCTGGGTGCTTAAAAAACCCCCACATATTTGAAAGGAGAAAATAATTACAGGTTTTACAGTGTACCTGAAGTTTCTGAAGACAATGAATCAACCCCATTCACTTTCAAATATGCATGATTTTACTAACTGCAGGCATTATTCTAAGATGCTGTCTGCTTGCTGCACTTTCCATTTACCTCTAGATAGTCAGATAGTCACCCACAGTTTATCTATTCCTATACCAAAAAATGGTGCCAATACCTTTCCTCTGGCATACCTCTTTATCCTGTGAATTAGCTTGGAAAAGGCTTGCTTGGGGACTGAGGGAGTTAATCTATACCCAATAAAATACAAACAGAAAAATACAGTGACTTTAGCCACCTTTAGATTATTTTTATCACCTGCAAATAATAAGCACTGTCCATGTTCAGCACAGACAATGTGGAAGTATCAATTCCTTGGCACTGAACAGTTTGGCCTTCAATAGAAAAAAATACTTAGATTATCAGTTCACTTTGTCCATCTTACAAAGATGGAGGCTGGAGTCTTCAGTCCTGTTCTCTTTTCTGTTTTATTTTTCTGTGACAAAATCTCACTAGATTCTTCCCTGTACACTGAAAAGTTCTCACATGAAAGACCTTGGAAGACAAGTACATCAAGGAAGATACCTAGGAAGTATCAAAATGATGAATATTTCTCAGAAGTGGAGTCCAGAGATTTCATGTTTTAAAACAGGTGGGAGAATTTGCAAGCAAGGTCAATTAGACTGCAGGACTGTAAAGTCAGCTTATAGTAAAAGCAGCCTATTTGTTACCAAATTTTACTGTAAGATGTATTTCAACTTTTTAGAAGGGTTTTATGTTTGTCATTACATATAGACAATTTCTCAGACTGATTTTATGTTAAAACTTAGTAAAACAGAATTCGTGCCTGACTAGATATGTTAAAGCATCTAATTCACCCCTGCTTTTAACTTAGTGTATTTTTGAAATTCTTTTGCACGGTACAGTTAACAAAAAGAATGTGGACTTTTTTAAAAGTATGTCATTTTTTTAACTTCATATCTTATAGAACAAAAATTTTATTATAGATTTTTTGAGTGTCACTTAATTATTATTAATGAATGTCATTGAAGTCATCTGTAGTCAAGATAATATAAAAAATTTTATGTATTAACACAGAAAATTTATTACATATCATCTTAATACTTAGATATTAGGAAAAAAGCACAAATAGATTTTAAATGAAATTACTTTGCCTTCATTTATGTTCTTATAATAAAAATATAGGTTTAAGCAGACTAATAATATTTCTGTAATTATAAATAAAGTCAGTGTATAATTGTGTTCTTTGTTTTCTTTCTAGTGAGTTCATTGTTTAGATGATGTACATTGGATAGAAATAGGGAAAAAAGGTAATACAATGACCCACTGAAATACTGTACCCTGTGCGAAAAGCAAATGCATACACAAATAGTACATTCCTTATCCAATTAAGAAAATGGAAAAGTAATTGAGTAATGCGTAAAAACATTGTCACTGCACGCTAGGCACCTAATAATTTGTATCCTTCATCCTTTTCCCATGATTTTAGACATGAGTTTGTTTTTCATGAATACTGAGCACTTAGAATTTCTATTATTTTTTTACTAGACTTATGGGTGATTATTATTTCAGAAACTCAACGTGCTTCTTATAAGAACTAGGAAAAAAAATGGTGAGATACCTAAGTTTATGTAGCCATGTTTGAAAAACTGGCTCAGGATAAAATATGACTGAGAGATATATACTAATTTCATTTTTACTACTATTATTATTATTATTTTAACTTTATATTGATGATATTTGGGGGGAAGAAACAAGTAAATGTGGGAAACTGTTACATTCTTTAATACTTGAAAGATGTTAGGTTGACTGCATTCTCTTAGAATTTAATAGTTAACCAAATTTGCAGATACATCTATAATTTGAAAGAGAATATTTACATGGCGATCTATGCCATGTTGATTTGATTCTTGAGTTTATATTTTTGGAAAACTATGTTCTAAAGATACAAGTCTAGGACATGATGAGTTAGGATAAAATACTGAATTCCACCATATGTGTCCTGGCCATGGAGTTCTTATTAATACTTAATTATTACTATTCTCTAATCCCTAACTACCTTAGCAGCCCAGCTATAGTAACCACAGGATCTCATCAGAAATCATGACCTTCCCTACAGTCACAATTACTACATTGCAGTCCTGACTGATTAAAATCAGGCTGTTAATTCTTGTCATCAGAATACATTTAACATTAAAAAAAAAAAAAAAAAAAAAAGTAGATGGGAGTTCCTGAAAAGATATCTCATAAATGTGTCCTTAAACTTCTATTTCACTAATAAAACTGTGCCCTATTAATTCAGAGAGAGAAAAGCAAAAGGTCAGAAAGATTTAAAAGTCATAAAAATGTATTAATTGCCAGAGCATTAGGCCATCTGTCGTGAAGCAAGAGTCTTTGTCCTCAGTAGTGGACTCAGCTATATCAATGGTGTTACTGCTGTTCAATAGCTGTGTGTTAGTTTAGCTCCTCCTGGAGCAGACATTTAATTGAAACTCAGACTGGCAGAGTACATAGCTCCCTGTTGTTAATTGGTCTTTAGAGACTGTTAAGAAGTATGCCAATTATCTCTAGCCTCAGTCCCAAAACAACAAAAAAATTTTAAAAAGACAGAAAATAATAAGGTCACCTTGTCTTTTCATTAATAAGTACCAATAAAAAAGTGTCAGTTTTTTAAAAAATGTAAGTCTATGTGGCATTGTCTTTGGACACAGACTTGAACAGAATTATGACACAGCTGTTGTTCATGTACCACTAAGGCAGGTGGCCTGGAGATTGTCTGATCAAAAACAAAAGTCCTTTTTTTCCCCTCTTCACTGAAAAATATTCTTTCTAGGATCAGGTTAAGAGCCTCAATTTAGGACGTGTAAAAAATAATGCACTATAAAACGTCAAGATGTCTGAAGAAGATGGACTAGAGATATAAAGCAACAAGTGATTTGTGAGAGTCCTAACCCCCTTCAGAGAAGATGACTTTAAGAGCTAACTAGAAACATTTTTCAGTACAAGCAATCAGCTGTATTTTCTGCCTCAAATTAAACTTGGAAAAGGGAAACAAAAATGTTTAGCAATCACTTCAAAATATAAGACACAAGAATCAAAAATTGTTGTATTATTCAGTAATATATTTTACCTTTAAAAACACCACTTGTAAACTAACAGCCACTACTCATTAAACACTAAATCTTCCTTAGATTGTGGGAAAAGGCCTTAAATAGCACACTCTCTGACACGATTTTACATTTTTTAAAAGTAGCAAAAATTGTCCTATCATAAGACTATAAATACTTACTTTAAGAAAAAGGTAAAGGAAAAAGGAAGAAGTCCAGAGTCAATATATATAGTCAATAGGAATTCTTACAAAATGAAATGTGTTTGCATACAAGTTTTTAACTTCCATCTCTCCAGAACAAAAGTGACATTAATAATACAATCTCATATATAGTTCCCCTTGTATTTACAATCAGGGTACTTTATATCTAGGAATTTAAAGCCTACATTTGGTTTTGTCTTAAAAGTCAAGATCTTTTTACAAATTTTCCTTGTTATTATGGGGAAAAAAAAAAAAACAACCAAAAAGTAACTTCTACCAAGAAGAATATTCAGGGAATACAATTAATGAAAGATTTCTCTCTTCTAACCAGCCTTCTCTTTATTAATTGATGGAAGAGTCTGGTGAATAGTAAGAACGCTATCCTTCAAACTCTTAAGCATGCAAGGCATTTGAAGACACTGTGTGTGATAAAAATTTCTCCACAGAATGCTGCTAGGGACAGCAGGTACCTCATATTTAGCTGGTCAGACAAATCACTTTGCATATTTGATGAAATAGATGAGGACAGACAGACAGACTACTAAGTAAACAGTGCTGCCTAGATTAGTTTTCTTTCCCCTTTAAATGACTCACCAGCATAATGTACGCTTATGTTATGCAATGAAGCAATCCGCAGAAAATGTGAAGATTTAAATGCAGAGCAATAAGAAGAATAACCATGTTAACTACTAAGAGACTTGTAGCTAATGCTTATCGGGGCAGCACCACATCAGTGCAGTGGTAACGCTTTTGGGACTTCATGTAATGTCTTTGACAAACACTGCACTCATCAGCTACATGAGGACTTCAGCAGTTCTGTGTTTAAACCTTAGTATGAATGGCCAATGATCTAAATGAGTATTTTGGATGGACTTCAGGCAGGAGATTCTCAGAAGCTCATGGCAAATCTCCCTGGATAAAGGTGAACAAGGATTGAAGAACCTACATTTCATTTCCATGGATCTTATTTCCCAAAAGACAATTTGACCGTAGGACTTTGAATCCGGGTGTGAACTAACAGACCTAGTCGTATAACTCAGACAACAGCTTGTAAAAAGAGGTCCTGAGTGTAAGTTTCCATCAAATTACTATTTACATTATTATGCTTTTAGATTCAGCATCAGGAATTAATTAAACTTACCTGCAAGTATGAGCATCTACCCTACTGCCCAATATTATTAAAACACTGGAAAGAAAACTTTGTACTGCAAAATGGGATTTATAAGCACATGTCTGATATCAAAGCCTTCAGCAGGACAATTTGGTGTAATTTGGTGTAATAAGCTTTAATACAGAGGAAAAAAGAAAAAAATAGGTATTGTAAAGTTTGACTTTACAGATTTGTAGGAGACACTTCCTCCCTCAAACATGATGCTGGAAGAACATAATAATTCACAAGTTCATGTCTTCGGTTACTCATTTTATTAAATGGAAAGTTCAGGATAATTAAATAAACCTCTGCTTTAAGGTAAATCTCAGTTCTCTTTCAATAAATACAGGCATGAAAAGCTTCCAGATAAATACCCCTTGCTGGGTCGTAAACTTGAGCATATCACCTTGAGGTCCACTGCACAGACTTGGAAGTTCAGGTTTTAGATTTCTATACTGCTTTAATGGTTCATATATTTTTATTTGATGTTATAAAAGTGTATCTAAAAGTTAAGTTCGTTTTTGTGGGGTATGGGTTGGGTTTTTTTACTGCATAGAACTATAATTGTGAACTATGCTTCAGACCATTACCCTTTGCCATTTTGGGTACTGTCCGTCTAAAAGAAAGCAAGCAGGAGTATATTCTCAAAGACCAGGAAGACCAACATAGGAAAATAAAATGAAACATTTTTCAGATCTATGAAAAAATAATTATTTTACATATTTCTTGCAGTCCTTTTTCAAAGTGACCCAGATCAGTGATCTTCTTATCATTAATAATTCTCTCAATATTTGCACTAGACGAAAGCTTTGTTAACATACCAACATCAACATTAATAACTGATAATTTAAAATTTAACAGCATTATTGATAACTGAAGAATCGTTAACCTTCTACTTTGGCACATTTTATGCTTGAGGGAGAACCAACAGCCATGATTAAGTAGTGGATGTAAGTAAAAGCATTGCCGAAGACTAAGCTTGAATTTTTCAAGTACAAAACCTTAAAGTCATAGTGTTTTCCATTTAACAGCTTATTCTGTTAAGCATCAGGTTATTATGACTATGCATTTATGAAAATGTGTTATAAACTCAAACTTAGCTAAAAGAAATAATGAGCATTATTCTGAAATGCAGAAAGCCTAATACTATTTTATTATTATTATTATTATTATTATTATTTTGTTGCTAAAGACAGCTCTTTAAAGTGAGCTGATGGATTTTTTAATTAGTTTTCACAGAATGTAGTTAAGGTAAAGTAGCTGTACTGTGAGGTAACATAGAGGACGAAATAGGATTCACTATTCCCTTTAATCCTTAAAGGGAACTCTCCTGATAATTTTTAAATATGCTTGGTTATTTCAGAGAACCACCCAATCAGAATGGGGTAGGTTGCAAGGGACCTCTGAAGGTCATCTTATGATTTTGAAATTTGAAAATGAATTATAAATGTATGTCTAATATCTTAATTTAGTTAATGACAAATGGAAAGATATACTTCATATTTACTTTACCTAGATATGTCCCACTCACAATTCTAAAGCCAGTTAAAAGTTATTCATATAAAGATGTGATTAAATTATTTCAGTGTGGAACAATTGCTCATGGCTTGTTTGTGCCTTGTTTTTCTTTCTTTCTGTATTAAGTAAAAGGTATAATACAAAAAATTATTGTATTAGTTTTCCACTTTGATGCCATTAGTGCAGAGTAAGAAAAACTAAGTGATTAAAATTGAAGGGAGTAATATGCCTGGAATGTCATTAGAAATTACAACCGCTAGGATTATATTTGTATTTTCTTGTTTGTCTATAATAAATGTATATATTAAAGAAGATGTATTTGTTTAAAAAAAAAAAAAATTAGTAAATTTAGCCAAGACTATGTGGCTTTAAAGCTGCTTTCTGCATCTTAGATGCCCTCTTCCTAGAGAGGGGCCGTCATGATCATTGCACATGTTCACCTGATGATCACTTTGAAGAATTAAAGGTCTCTGTTTTCTAGCAATTTCGTATTGCAGCAATTGCAAACCCCTGTTTACATGTGAACCATTGTGTCCTGGTTTAGTCTGCAACAGAATTCTTTTTTTTTTTCTTAGTAGCTGGTATATTGCTGTGTTTTGGATTTAATATGAGAACAATGTTGATAACATACCAGTGTTCTAGTTCTTGATATGTAGTGCTTACCCTAAATCAAGGATTTTTCAGTTTCCCATGCTCTGCCAGCAAGCAGGTGCACAAGAAGCTGGGAGGGAGCATGGTCATGACAGCTGACCCAAACTAGCCAAAGGGATATTCCATACCATAGAACATCATGCTCACTATATAAACTGTCAGCAGGTGGTGAGCAATTACATTGTGCATCAATTATTTTTCTTGGGGTTTATTTCTCTCTCTTTTTGTTATCTTCCTCCTCATTACAATTATTATTCATACTATTATTATTATATTTTATTTTATTTCAATTAGTAAGCTGTTCTTACCTCAACCCACGAGTTTTACCTTTTTTCAGATTCTCCTCTATACCACTGCAGGGGTAGAGAGGAGTCAGTGAGCGGCTGCATGGTGCTTAGTTGCCAGCTGGGGTTAAACTACAACATACTGTTGTTTCTTGTCAGAGATAACCCATGTTCAAAAAAGATGAATGTGAATGAACAAGAGAAGCAAGGACAGAAAAGAACACTGAAGCATAGATGGTAGAACTTTCTCCAAAGCCACTCACTAGATTTGGATTGATTTTGTAGAACTGCTAGGGAATGAAAAAAACTCCAGTATAGTTTCTCGTACTTGAAACTACAAGGATACCATTCCTTTCTTGTTTGATTCTTAACTTTTTCCTAAGTGCCAGCAAAGATACACAGTTCAGGTTTCTCAAAACTAATCTTGTCAAGGTTGGTTGAAAAACTGCTGGTAACGTGGGATCTATGTAAGTACCATACATTTAATAAGGGCATTTCAGTGGTATTTTCTTAAAAATAAAGAAATCCTAATATTCAACTGATGTAGGTCAGTATACCTTCACTGATTTTAAAGGGTCAATACCAGTTTAAATAATCTGAAAAAACTGGTTGATGTACTCTGTTACTGTGTAGACAATACAGATTTCATTTTCTAACCTAATCCCTTCTCTTTGGGCAGTTTGCAGCTTTTCAGTGTTTCAACCTTTTATCTGCTTGCTCCAAATCAAAAGAGAGATAATTAAAGGGCTACTCAGAAATCTGGAAATCACCTTTGCCTGAAAACACTTTGTCTCTTAGATACAAGTAACACGCAGCAACACCCACTCTCACTAGTAGGCTTGCTGTGAAACCTCTTTTTGTCATCCCTATTTAAACAATAAGATTCTCTCCTGCTTAAAAACCTATTTTTAATCATCAAGATAGAAATATTTTGAGCAAATGAAGAATTTCAAGACAATCAATATGTATAGCTCCATCATTTAAAGTTATTCACCGTCAAGATATTTATATCTGCTGAGTTTTAACTTAGTATCAGTTAAGTTATTCAGTTAGAAGGTTTGCTGTAATTCCTTCTGTCACTATAAAACAGTTGATGAAAATAAAAATCTCCTCTTCTTATAGGCTTAATCTGAATAAAATGAGAAATTGGTATTTGCATTATCTCATTGTCAACTGTAATTGGCTAAGTTTTTAGAAATTGAAGCTTCTGTACATGCAATCTACTACAAATGTAATGGTGCTGTGACTTCTCAGCTTGTCTATACGGTAAGAAGTGCTTCTGTCTTCTTTTGAGGTTGAATTCATTCATCCATTCAGTTAACAGTTTGAGGTTTCTTTTTGGTTTCATTGGGCTTTGGTAGGAATTGAAATATTGTTTTGAACACCTTCAAACATTTATCTACACTATTGAAAGACTTTTTTGAGTTTCAAAATTTTTTAAACTTAATTCTTGAATAAAGTTTATAAACCTTGAGAAGATTTTTAATATACTTAAAAATCATCAGAGATTGGCTAAATTCAGTTAAAAAGTTGCTTTGACAATACAAGACAGCTTCTAAGCTCCCCAATTATTATTATTATTATTATTATTAAATACAGTAATATTTTCTTGGATTACCAATCAATTTCATTTAATTTTCAGACTCAAAGTTGCCTTAAACAAGCTCAATACATTGTACATCACACCAGATACCTAAAAGGAGTAATATAAAACTACTATGTCAAGATACTAATTCAGAGAAAGCAGTGGATGTTGTTTACCTAGACCTTAGTAATGCTTTCAATGCTGTCTCCAGTATCATCTTCATAGACAAACTGATGAAATACAGACCAGATAAACGTACAGTAAAGTGGACTAAAAGCTGACTGAACTGCCAGGCTCAAAGACTGTGATCAGTGGCACAAAGTGTGATCAGCCTCCAGTTGGAGGCCAAGTACTCTGAGTACTGGGATCAGACTAGAAGATTTCCAGAAGTCCCTTTCAACCTCATCCAGTCTATAAACAAATATAATTAAATTTATTATATTGTCAACTTTTCATTTCATAAAAATTTTGCCATACAAAGCATCTAAACTACTGCTACTACCTATTATACTGAAAGGAAACATTATCTTGTTAGAAGAATAAAACTTCTCCAAATAATTTTGTCAGTTATCAATGCTTTTTGTAACGTGCAGACTTCAAAGTACATAGTTATTAATTTTAGAAAAGGACTGGCAAAAAATTAAAAAAGTGTAATTGCCAAAAAGTGAGATTACCACACATATATTCTGGTTTTGAGTTAAACATTTAAAAAAAAAAAAAATCCAAAGCACACACTTGTGGGTTTTTTTTAAAAAACATATACTGAAAACTTTGTCTTCTCAAGGAAAAAAATTATGTCGATATAAGAAACCATTTTATTTTATAAGAAAATAACTTTCTGCTCTTTGAGGACTTTGACCACTCAGTTGGGTCTTTCCAAGGATGAAAATTCACAGTAGTCATAGTAAATAGTAGTCATAGTAAATAAGCAACAAGAAACATAACAGTATGTATGCTAATGCTGGATCAGTAAGCATGGAAAGCTTGCTCAGTCTCCATTACAGGAGATACCCAACCCCTTTATCTTCACAGTTGTTTCTGCTTTGAGCAGGAAATTGGAAAAAATGAACTTCTGAGGTCACTTTCAGCCTAAATTTTTTTGTGATTCTAAGTTACTTTAGAGAATTCCTGATCAGAACCTCAGACAGCAATTTCTGCACCGAGGCTATAATTTCTATTTGAGCTGTAATATTATTAGGAAGAACATCTAGGTTCAGCTGAAGTGAGAAAGAAATCACCATCACTCTGAGCAAATTGTTGCAATAGAAAATTAACTTTGCTTTAGTACTTTACACTTTATGTCTAACTTGTTTTTTAAAAGTTGTATTTAATCTATTAATATACATTCTGACTTTTCTGAATAGAAACAAAGTGAAAACATATTTCAAATACCTCTTTCCTATGCTTCAGTAGTCATAGAGTGGGTGAAAACTGTACATGACCTCTTCTTGGAAAAAGACTAAATAAATGAGGGGTTTTTTTTTTCCTCATCTGACATGCTTCCCAGAATGTAAATATTTTCTGCAGCTCCTCACTGACTATCTTTGTAAATTGCTTAGACGCCTTCTAAAGAAATCCATTTCAGAAAAGACGAGTATCATCTCTGGTATTATTATTATGGGAACAGATACAAGTAGTAAAGCATATTGTCGTGTATTCTGTGAGTTGGGAGCAAATTTGGGTCTGAAATAAGAGTTGCATTTCAGAAATACTCTCAGGAGATTGTTTAAAGTGATTTTTCTTTACGTTGTGACTGCAAAGTTTTGTATTTTCAAATTGTTCATGGCTACAGCTCAAAAAAAAGAAGAGGAAAGTTAAATTGTCAGCTAATTTAAATGACATTGAGAGAGAACAAAAAAATGAACATAAAATATCTTAGGAGTAGTTGTAAGCACTTTTTCTTTGAGGCTTCTGATGAGCACTTTGGGCTTTTTGCAAACAGAGAGTTATTTTGTCAAGAAGGCCGGCAAGTTTGAGAGAGAAAAAAGGAAAGCTGGAGATATTATGTAAAAGCCTAGATACCCTACTAATTATAAGAAAGCATAGGGTTTGTTTTTAACTACTGTTATTCATTGCATTCCCCTTCTGCAGATATGCTGAAGACAGAGATCAGAACAGGACAAGGGCAAGTTTACTAGGTTCAAAAAAAAAAAAAAAAAAGAGGTTTGTGTTGGCTAAAACCCAAAATATCTCAGGATTTGTAATACATCTCCCATAGAAAATAATGATCCAAATTTATCAAGCTCTTTCTCCTTTCAAAATCAGTTTCCTACTTTAGAGATAGAAAAACTGAGTTTGAGTAAATTATCAAACAATATATAAGGGGTTTATACTACAGTGTAATTTCAGTGTTATTAAAAATATATGTAGTAGAATGCTATTAGTTAGGTCTAACTCTTGTTGTGTCCATCCTAGTTTTATTAGAGCCAAACACTGACTGCATGGATTCAATGCACTAGAGGTTTTTTTTCACTAAGAGCTTCTGTAATTAATGTATTAACTTGTGGGGCAGAATGACTAGGAAAACCTTGCTGAGTATACTTGGAAAATAAAAATAAAATCGTACTGTAGAAAAATTCCACTTTCTATATTTATAAAATTTATTACATATTTTTTTTACTATGCAGGAAAATGTTTTCTTTCAATGAACATTTATTTTTTCATACAAGCGAGATTTTTTATTGCTTTGTACCTTGTATTAGAATTCACACTTGAAACACAAATAGATATAAAATAATAACATTTGAATTTCTCTTGTACCTTCATGAATTCTTGTAGTCCTCTGAATGGATGAAAATCAGAGGAGAATCAGGCTGAATATTCTTCAATTATTATATCTGCTTCAATATTTAAGCCTAACAAACACGCTGTTTCCATTGAAATAACAGCTATTCAAGAGTAGAATTTGCCTCATGTTGAATCACATTTATAAAAATTATCCTGAGAAAAAGAGCAGTGGGGAAAACCTTATTATTAGAATAAAGAAAAGAGGCAGTCACAACAGCAAATAAAGTGGTAAGAACCTGGATAGCAAGTTCATTATACAAATATGTCCCATATATCATTGTCAAGGTAGGTATTTTGCCTGTTGTATTTATTTTACCACCTAGTATTTCAGCTGTTGCTGTCTCAGTTTTTGACTATTGTGGGCACACTAATTACATTTTTCAACTTCTGATTCAATAAGGAGTTGCTGCATGAAACAATTTTTTTTTTTGTTTAAAATACTCTATCCAATTTCTAGCATTAAATGAAAATTATAATTGTTCTTCAAAGTTATATCAAGATATCTTTTCGAGTCACAACTTCAGCACTAGAAACCAAGGCAAAGCTTTCTGAAGTTAAAAAAATCCAGGAAAGGATTAAAAAATATCTACTAAAAGTACCAAGTCATGCTCGATAATCCCCTCATTAATAAATAAACTTTAGTCCTCATTTTAAATACTTTTTTTTTTCCCACATAACTTTGGAAAAAATTGTTTAATATAGGGATAAACATGTTTCTACAGATTATGCCTTCATCATAGCCCTATCTCACCTTGCCAAATATTAAAAATTAATTTCACACACAAAAATCACAGTTTAAAAATCTGACCGTAAATCATATGCCAAATCTACAACACTTAAAGATATGGACTTTTCAAAAACTATGTTTCTTGAAAATCCAGCTTGAACTGACTTGATTTAAATACTTTAAAATCAATAATTCTGCCCACATATGCCCATTATTTGCCAGTATGATAGGGAAATTTCTATAAAAGAAAAAGTTGTTGTCTTCGTCAAGGTTACTTATAATGTTCAATGTTTTGAGTGTTATAAATATGAGAAGAATCATACATAAAATTTGAGTGGGATAAAGGAGCTCAGGAATTCCTGAGTAATATTTCTTGCTAATGAAGCCCATACATAGGAAATAAACTGACTGTTCACTTTGGGATTACTCTGTATAATCTTGGAGTATTTTCATTCTTGCACTAGTTTTACATCACCATTTTCTATCCTATCTGCAATGAAGGTTTACAACCCTATATCTTCAGGCATATTAAATCAAAGTACACCTTCAGTTGCAAAATTTTTACCTTGAAATTTGCTTTCTAGTCCCCTTTCTTATGAACCCGAAAAGCTGGAAGAGAGGGGTATTCCCTCTGGGTGGTACTCAAATGAACTAAATTTTGATGTCTTCTCATCCTGTGAATTACCTATCACAGCAGACAAATCCCATTCATTCACCATAATTAGTACTCCAAGGTGAGGCAACTACTTGTTTCATGTACTACTACAGCATGAATTAGAGAAAGGAGGGGAAAGAAAATTCTCCCAGCAAAGCTCAACATGACAGACTGCACAAATCAATTTTAATTAATTCTGCCTCTTTAAATCTGCCTGCTCTTTTGGAAAGATTGCTATCTTTGTCAGGCACTATGGCAAGATAATTAACAAAAGCACTGCAGGGTGATGATAGCGCTAGCAGCCAATTTACTTGGCAACATCTTGGTTTTATGAGAGTGCCAGGTTAGAAGGTCCATTGTATTAGGAGTGGGATTGGTGTTCTATCTTCATGTAAAAATACTTAGCTTTTACCAAGGAACACCTTGTGAGGTTTTAATTATATGGCTTCAAGCAAGAATTAATGAGAGAGAACTTCTGAAAAACTCAGAGTTATGAGGCAGAGACTGTTTCAACGTAAGATTACTGACAATGAAAACCCAGTGTGTCAATGCTATAAGGTTCATCCTGAGAAGCATAAACTTATGAAGTGTCGTTTTGTTCTGATTTGTTTTTCATGCTACTTGGCACACATTTCAAGCCACCTACTGTAGAGAATTGACTTTTCAGAAAAAATATCTCTGTTACGTTACATTGCTTCATTTCCTAGTAAAGCATTTGATGGGAGTGGTACAATATACTACATCAATAATAAAATGTTGACATTACTAACAGTACACTGATCAGAGTATTTTTTAGGGCAAACATTTTGAACAAGTGCCTGTCCTTCAGAAATGGTAAAGCAATCAAATGCAAAATAACAAGAACTAAAAATGTTGTCTACAAGTGTAATTAAAAATCAGATTACCAGTCTGGTATATATATAAAGTCTATCTTTTTCAGTAGCATTTCATGATAGTTGAGGGATAAACTGGTATACAGCTTCTGGAAGAATCAGGACAGTAGTTTTGTATGATTTAGATTGGGTTAAATGAAAAAATGTGAATCATATCATACAAAGCATTTATTTGCTACAAATTCAAACTACTATTTAAATAATTTTGAAAAAAATCTTTTGTCAAAACAAGAATTGTCTGTTTTCTACAGTTGACATGAAAGCTAACAAGGCTAAATTAATAAAAACTGAAATTTCTATTCTGATTAATTTAACAGAAACATGACTGCATGTTCATGGATAATCCAAGTCAAATCTCTACTGACTGTTCACTGTGTGCACAGTTAGTGGTCATACAAATGTGATGTTAGAACACAAACTCTTTGTAACACTTAAATAACAGAAAAATATTGTGTTTAATTTCAAGTGACTTCAGTCATGTCTCTTGCACAAAGCTACTTTGACATGTAAGTAGTGTCATTTAGACTGAAACTGATAATATGTTTTACTTTGCTAAATCAGAATCTCATTCTGTGCTGGGTATAGGTGTCAAGGTTTTGGTAGTGGGTCAGACCTCAGGGGTGGCTCCTGTGAGAAGAGAGAGGGGCTGTCCAGCTGGTTCCAGTCTGTTGGAATAAATTTATCCAGAATGACTGAAGCCCACGGAGAGAACCTGCTCTGAAGCAGGAGAAAACTGTGAGAACAAAGAAGCAGCAGAGAAAAAATTTCTATGTACTGATGGTAACACTCCTTCCTCCCGCATCCCTCCCAGTGCTGCCTGGGGAGGGCTTGGGAGTAAAGGAGTGAAATTGGGCATGAGAAAGTGGAGAGGAAAGGTGGTTTTTTAATGTTTGTCTTTGGTTTCTCACCACTTTAATCTATTTCAACTAGCAATAAATTAAATTAATTTTTCCCATGTATGTTTTGCCTGTAACAGTAACCAGTAAGTGTTCTCCCTATCTTTATCTCATTTTATCTTCTCACTCTATCCTGCAAATGAAGGGGTCAGCAAGCAGTTGGGTGGACATTCATCTGTTAACCAGGACTAACCCACCACACTTTTAAAAGAACTGGATAAACTTCATATATATCTCCCTGCATTTATCTTTACAGCTGCATCTGACAGAAAAGCCAGCTCTACTGTTTTCATTTCCTTTTTCTTACACACTGGTGGGACAATAACATTTTAATTTGATGATCTTTTTTTTTTTTTTTCAACAAACTACTGTGTTGCTAGATCATTCAGTTCTTTTATTTAAACTGTTAACTCCAGTGGGTGAGAATATGAATACAGAACCTTTTCAGTTCTGCAAGAAATTCTACATTTCTGCTTACAGGAATGACATACAGAAAAACTTGAAGACTCTGCCACAAGAAACTACTCCTATATCAACAATTACCTCAGTGAACCATGTGTATGTCCATAAGATAAACCGTAACCCAAAACTGCCTCACTCGTGAAACACTGCATTCAAAACCTAAACACTGGAAGAAAACAAATATTTGACTCATGCTGTAGTCAAACAGTCAGGCTTACAGAACATTTTGTTTTCTTCTTTTGTCTTGGTTCCTTAACCTAAACCACCACCATATTTGGAATTAAAACACCAAAAAAGCAAAACACACACCCAAACAATAAAATACAATTAAAAAAAAAAAAAAAAAAGCTGGGAAGATTCCTACCAGAAAATCTAATTGAATTCTTTTGCTATACAAGATTACACAGTAATTCTGCGGCCAAACAATACAGCTTTAGTCTGTCTTATGCATAACAAGTAAAATTCAAAAGTACCTAGGCTAAAATCAAAATGTTTGTGTAAATTAGGATTAATGCAATTAAGTAAAACCAAAGAAAACCTTTATTTATGTTGGAAAACATGAGGCATGTCTATTCTACCAAGTTATACAATGCAAAGGAGCATTCTTATGTGTTTACTTATCTATCCTGCTGAAACATTAAAATGGTTCCCCTCCAAGTTTTGCCATAGGCTAAGCAACACTTTCAGAAGCAATTCCTTGAGATAGAATAGATGACATGGAACAGAAGTTAACACAGACTAAGGACCATTACCAACAGCAGTCTGCCTGTGGCCACTCTATTGCGGTGGCTAAGAAAACAACCAACATGGATGTGGGCTGTTCCATGCAGTGCAATCGAGCAGTACTGTGTGTTTTTCATTTAACTGGCATAGATGTACACACTCCAGTTATCATCTTCATATTTCTAATGAATGTGATTGCAGTCCTTTTTACTGTTGGAATTTCATTAAGTGCCTTCAAATCCAGAAGACCCATACCAGTCTTTGAAGAGCTTGATGATAGTGGGTTCTGTCAAAACAACCTAAACCACCCAGATAGGCAAAGATAACCAAGAATAACAGAGATTAAAGGGACTCTTAACTGATGTTGGAGATTTTTTCTGGTAAAAATAGAACATAGCCAGAAGTGCCTCATTGTCACTGTAGAACACAAACAAAACAATAAACAGCATAGCAAAAATAAACTCTCTGGGATATTATTTGGAACCAAATTAGTTATATTTCATTTCAGTGATTGAAATGTGCTGCTACTGTTTTGGTTTTCTATCATATTAATCTTGAAAGAAGTGGTAAGACTTGGGGCTGCACCATTCCTCATCTTCATTTGCAAATGTATCACTATTTTAGCTTTCTCACCATACCCGTTGAAGTCAGGAACATCAGTAGGAAACTCTCATTAAGTGCTACAGCAAGTACTAAAAGTTCAAGGTACTCCTAACAGCCCTCCATGAAGTTAATTGAAAACGGTCAATTGTGAAAGATTTTATGTAATTTTACAGCTCATCTACTCTATACAAAACCCTTAAATATTTCAATGACTTAAGTCTGTTCCTTGTGACTGTAGATTATAATTGCTTAATCATGAGAGAAAAATGTTCTAAAGATAATTCATGAGGTCTTGAAGGTACTAGTGCTCTCTCCATCATTACAAATGGTGTTAATTCTTCCAAATTTCAGGATATTATTAATGGGTAAGAAACACCCCCATGAAAAGGAAAAGTGTGAAGCTTATGAGTACCACTTAAGCTCTGTCTAAATGGACATGTTCCAACTAACTGTATTAATGACAAATTCCTCTTTCTCTGACTGCAATGGTATATGATATTGGGGTTGCTTGGTATGAATCACACCAGTTGCAATTATGAGAGTTTTACTGCCTCATGGAAACCATCTGAAAAGAAAGTGGATATTATAGTTGACACAAAACTGAATATAATCCAACAGTGTTCTCATGACAAATAAGGCAACAAGCATTTTAAATTCCATTATGAGGACTATGGCCAGAAGACCAATTATCCCACTCGGTGATAATGAAGCCACAACTGGAAAATTGTGACCAGTTTTGGGCTCCACAGTTGAATTAGGGAGTTACTAAAATCGTCAGCCTAGAATTTATGATCTCCAAGAGAAGTTGAAGGAGCTCGGCTTGTTTCATCTGGAGAAGTCAAAATAAAGGGGCAATTTAAGAGCAAAACTACAAGTACTTGAAGATAAGTTACAAAGATGACTGAATCTAACTCTTCCCAGCGGTGGCAGACAACCACATTAAAGGGGAACAGGCTAAAATTGGAAGCCTGAGGGGTTCAGAGTAGATGTTTGGAAATAAAATTTAAAAATAAAATAAAATTTTTTAAAAAAAGGAGGATACTCCAGCTCTGCAACAGGTCACCTAGGCAGGCAGCACAGTCTCCATCATTGGTAACTTCCATGACTTTGTTAGACAAAGCCACAGCTGATGTGATCTATTGGTGATAGTCCTGCTGAGAGCAGGAGTTTAGATGGTTGCAAAGGTGCTTCTAACCACAATTCCTATTACAGATTCAAAAATAGGATGTAGTAAAACATGTAAAAATTAGACCAGATGCCCAGTCATTAGATTTTATGGTTTCTTTGGTAGAAGGTTGGTCTCTCCTGTCAATAAAATGAAAAGCTAGTAAGGAAAAATCTTGATCTTTTCTCACTTTCTGATCAATTATTTGAACTTCTTTTAAGAATCCTGTAAATTATATAGTGAAAAGTCTTCTAATCACTCTTCACCTTATCCTATCACAGAGAAACTAATCTGAAATTTCGATTTAATATGTATACAGAAGTATTGCATAAAATTATGGTTTTTCCCCACACTACACAAAGAGCAGTTGTGTCTCATATACTACTGAATGCAACATCGAAAAGGAAGAGAAACAATATTTCCCTTTGAAGTTCAGTACCTTGAGAAAGAAATGCTAGTGGCCAAACTTCAAAGAAAAATTGTCCTTCCTACCTGGCTGTAGCACTTCAGAGAGATAATTTACCTCTTCTGGTGAAAGGCAGGCCTCTCAGCAGCAGAGCTGCCTAAGAAATGATGTAGCTAGTGGACTCTGGAATTAGGTGACAATTTTCTTTGAAGTTTGGCTGTTCATCTCATTAGCATTTCAGACATGTTGAAATGATTTGCTTTCCATTTTGATTTCATGTAGAAAGATAAATAGAAGTTCCCAACTTAGCTCTTAAAGTTGTAGCTGGACTTTAAAAGGCTTTAAAATTCTTGGGTGGCATCATAAAGTTTTTTGACATACAATGTATAGGCACCCAATTTTGCATTTTTGAAATATCTGGATTGTTATCCACATGTGACAACACCAATTTCTGTCTAACAGAAGTGGACAGAAACTGTTTGCAAAAAGTGGAGTGTCTTAATCTTGGCAATATTATTCCATAGAGATGATGAAAAAATCCAATGTTTCTTTGAAGTATATAAAGATTAAAATTTGTCCAGTATCATTACTTTGTTTAAAGTAGCTGGCAGTTTGCACTTCATTATATCTGTACGGTGACATCTACACAACTAAGGAAAAGGTCAGACATGCTAGAATTCTGGTGCATAACAATTTCCTAGAGTGGAATATTTTTCCTAGATACATTATACATTTTTACAATTGACTTTCACAGAATTTAAAGGGCACAGCTCATGGTCTGCAAGGGCTTGAAATAACCAGCATATCTCTTCAACCACAAGGGGCCTCAGAACCCACAAGTAAAACAGCTGACTATATAGAATTCAGCACTGAGTTTTCATCTTTCTATAACTACCATTTTCATTTAGGGCATTTTTCTGAAGTGTCTCTCAAACAAGCCCTACAGGTTCTGGAAAGCTTAAGGTATTTCTTAAAGGTTATCTTTAAGAGAAAAGCTCTGGAGAATTAAGCAAAGTGTTCAGAAATTCAATGAATGAATTACTAGCTTGGACATCTGTCGTGGTTTAAGCTGCAACAAAGTGCCACACAGTCGCTCATTCACTCCCCTCCAGTGGGATGGGGGAGTAAATGGGAAGGGTAAAAGTACGAAAACTCATGGGCTAAGACAGTTTAACAGGTAAAGCAAAAGCGACACAGACAAGCAAAGCAAAACGAGGAATTTATTCGCCACTTTCCATCTGCAGGCAAGTGCTCAGCCATGCCCAGGAAAGCAGGGCTCCATCACATGTAATGGTGACTTGGGAAGACAAATGCCATCATTAGGACTATTCCCCCCCAACCCCCTCCTTCTTCTTCCCCCAGCTTTATATGCTGAGCATGACATCATATCATATGATAAAGAATATCCCTTTGGTCAGCTGGGGTCAGCTGTCTCAGCTGTGTCCCCTCCAACTTCTTGTGCACCCCCAGCCTACTTGCTGGTAGGGTGGGGTGAGAAGCAGGAAAGGCCTTGTCTCTGTGTAAGCACTGCTCAGCAGTAACTAAAACATCTCCATGTTATCAACACTGTTTTCAGCACAAATCCAAAACATAACCCCATACTAGCTTCTATGAAGAAAATTAACTCTACCCTAGCCAAAACCAGCACAACATTTAATCTTGCTGACTGAGACTTTCATCTCTCAAATGATCAGAACCGTAATCTTAAAAACTAACAGTTTGGCACAAGATACATGTCCATACGACATATATACACTGACTTCAGTCTACCTCTTACAAATGTTTGCAAGGACAGAAATGGAGAAAAAAGAAAAAAAAAAAAAAGAAAAAAGAAAAACATTGAAAAGCCAGCCATCAAAGCAATTCAATGGATTAAAAGATAGAGATAATTGCAGTTGCTGGTAAAAAATCAAAATAAGGAAAATTGTGCATCAGATAGAGAACTTCTGCTTTAATGCGAATGAAGAAAAATATGTGAAGAACTGGAAAAGCAATGAAAGGAGAAAGAGCTAACCTGCAAGGAAAGGAAAAAGTAAGACTGAAATATAATACAGGATAGGGAATGCAAATGAAAGGATTTTTAGAATAACATATAATGAATGAAAAAACATACTATGGCAGTAAATAGTGGTTTTCCTATTCTATGCTTTTACCATTAAGATGATTTTCATTTTATGTAGCAAAAAGTAATCTTAAGAAAAAAATAGTTTTTAAAAGATAGTTTAAATAAATTAACTGATGCTTAAAGAGCCATATAGTAACAGCATTAAGACACTCCAGGGTACGTTTTATTAGTCTATTAATACAAACTTCAGATGGTAAAAGCACTCAGCCATACAATGCACCTGAATCATATATTAACAAATAAAACGCACTCTGCTGAGTTTCAACACTTTACTATTGTTGCAAGTACCTGTAGTTAAGTGTACAACAAAGCTCAATTTTGTTTACAAAACACATCTAAACACTACAGCAACATGGCTCAACAACAGGCAAAGTATTAGCTAAAAGGCAACATTTCCTCTTCCAGAAATAAGTATACACAGTTTTCCACCTATCTCAGCTTCTCAGGTGATAGCTCATAAAGATAGTAAAATCACTTCATACCTTATTTGGTGTCAAAACATGGGTAAGGGTAGCTCCTCAAAAAATTCTTGGTCTTTGTACATTGTTCAGATGGTGGACTGGGAAGGTTCTGACAAACTGCATTTCCTTAAAATACGGAATGGCAAGATCTAAAGATTAGATGGCAGGAACAGTGCAACTGCTCCTGACTGTTGAGCCAGAAACCTAAGGCCGTGTGAGAAGCTGAGTATCAGGAACTGTGGTGAAGAGAACAAGTACCCTCTGCTTTGAACCGCTTAGTCTAGTAAGCAACCACAACATATCAGCCTTTGAGACAGTATGGAAATACCAGTGTGGTGCAGAGTGGGGATGGGGCAACTGGAGTGAGACGTAAGACAGTTGGAATAGAAATCTGAGCAGAGGTACAAACGTCTATACCTATTAGGGTACATGTGTATGATCATGGTACATTCTTTCCAAAATATTAAATGAGCCATAAGTCTTGCCATGCATTTTCAAATACTTGTGAAAACCTGAGTTATCTCCTGCATTGGTTAGTCCACAGCCTACGCAGAAATACTGTTAACAGAGCTGATGTCTCACCTAACCTTACAGCAAAACAAAGCAATTGCAACTTGCTTATATCCAGTTGTATCTATGAAAGAAACCAGAGACGAGGTTGTAGCAAGGTGGGTCTCTTCTTCCAAGTAACAAGTGACAGGACAAGAGGAAATGGCCTCAAGTTGTGTCAGAGGAGGTTTAGATTGATATTCAGAAAAATTTCTTCACCAAAATGGTTATTAAGCATTGGAACAGGCTGGCCAGGGAAGCAGTTGAGTCACCATGCCTGGAGGTATCTAAAAGATGTGTAGATAAGGTGATTAGGAATTAGGTTTAGTGGTGGATTTGGTAGTGTTAACAGTTGGACTCGATGATCTTAAACGTCTTTTCCAACCTAAATGATTCTACAATTCTACAAAATTCTAAGAAAAATAGTAAAATAAGAAATTACAAAACGTAAATTTACAAAGGAACTAACTGTTTTTCAAACTATAGATATGCCAGAATTCTTAAATTTTTACTTTTTAAAAAAAATTATTTTAAGGATTGTGCAATATGTGCTCGTAACCCTGAAAGCCAACTGTCTCCTGGGCTGCATCAAGAGAAGTGTGGCCAGCAGGTCAAGAGAGGTGATTCTCCCCCACTACTCTGCTCTCATGAGACCCCACCTGGAGTGTTGTGTCTAACTCTGGGGACCTCAACAGAAGGAGGACACAGACCCGCTTAAGCAAGTCCAGAAGAGGACCATGAAGATGATCAGGGGCTGAAGCACCTCCCTTATGAGGACAGGCTGAGAGAGTTGGGGTTGTTCAAGCCTGGAGAAAAGAAGGCTCTGGGGAGACCTTATAGCAGCATTCCAGGACTTAAAGGGGGCTACAGGAAAGATGAGGAGGGACTCTGCATCTGGGAGTGTAGTGATAGGACAAGGAGTAATGGTTTTGAACTGATAGATGATAGATTTAGATTAGATATAAGGAAGAAATTCTTTACTGTGAGGGTGGTGAGACACAGGAACAGGTTGCCCAGAGAAGCTGTGGCTGCCCCCTCCCTGGCAGTGTTCAAGGCCAGGTTGGACGGGGCTTTGAGCAGCCTGGTCTAGTGGAAGGCGTCCCTTCCCATGGCAGGGGGGTTGGAACTAGATGGTCTTTAAGATCCCTTGCAATCCAAACCATGCTATGATTCATTCTGTGTTTCTATTCTATGACTGGTGTGCCTGCTGCTTTCATCTATATAACAGTAGTCTCTAAATACTTTACGAGCATTAATGACTTCTGTAATGGTTGCTATTTAATCACAACTATTAAAGATTATGGGCCACTGAATCTGCTGCAGTAGGGTTTTTTTAAAGAGTAAAGGCAAAGATTGGTTGGGTTTTTTTATGATGAACTCAAGACAGCCTTGGGTTGTTAAGATCCAACCATAAATTTTACATAGTTCAAAAAAAGGTGCACATTAAGAGATATCATAGATTGACTGTGATCTCTGTCACTGTTGCATAGCACGTATCATTGCCACAGGAAATGCATTCCAAATCACCACTATCATATCATGAAAATAAGAACAAATGTGTGAAAGTATTCAGGAAATTTGTGACTTTCTACCAAGTGTTTTTAAAAGGGCTCTCCCTGATGCTTTCCTCTGTCTTTACCCATCAAAAGTCCCAATAGAAGTGTTTTCTCTCATACAATATGATTTCAAGCCCCTGAGGTTAAATCAAGTATTTCAATAATATAGTGTCAAGTCCATAGTGACAAAAGCATAAACAATTTTTAAACAGGAATTAATGAAAGAGACAGAATTTTATACATAAAAAAAGTATTACATTACTTTTTTTAAATAAAAAATGCTCACTGATTCAATAAAAAGTTGATAAAAATGTAAAAATATGGGGCATAGAGTACTTTTTTCAGATAATTTTTATTTTCATTTCTAGAAAAATGATGACCATTCTATAATTATATGTTTAGATGTAATTTCTTACTATCACTTTGTTTTTCATGTCATTGGCAAGTCTCACAAGCCATCAGAGTTATCTGTACTTGTCATAGATGTTTACATGTGAGAAGTCAAGAAGAAGCAGTTTAGTGGTTTAGGCCCTGCCGGGACTTTGCCGTTGTCCCTCTCCCACCCTCGGACACAAGTAGGGCACAAACCCCGGGTTAAAATAAAGAGAAATTTAATACAACAGTGTAGTAAATAACAATCTGAACAACAACAGTAGCAATGATAACAACAATAAACAGTAATAACAGTAAACAAGACAGAAGATATACAGAGAAATACCACAGTGAACACACCAGCCCACCATGCGTGCTTCCCACGACGAAAGCCACAAAGGAAAGCTTCCCACGCTGCCGTGCCGGACCTGAGGTCAACATGGTATGAATAACTGGGCTGAAGATCCCTTCCCCCTCTCTGCTGGGGAAACTTAACCCTATCCTAGCTGAACCAGGACAAGCAGCCAGACTTGTCTAGTAGTATCCAGTGACAGGACAAGAGGCAATGGGCATAAAATGAAGTGTAAGAGATCCCATTCAAACCTTAAAAAGAAAAAAAAAAAAAAAAAGAACAAACCCACACCACAAAACAAAAATGCTTATACTGTGAGGGTGGTCAAACACTGGAAAAAGGTTGCCCAGAGAGCTTTTGGAGTGTCCATCTATGAAGACATTCAAAACTCAATGAGATACAGCCCTGGGCAACTTGCTGTAGCTGACCCTGCTCTGAGCAGGGAGATTGGACCACATTATCTCCAGAGGTGCCTTCCAACCTCATTCATCCGGTTTGATTCTATGTGTTTGCCTAACTTATACCATTTTAGGCTTCAGCTTTTGTCACTTGTTACTGATGGCATACCATGGCAAATACCATGTTTAGTTTTTCCAGATATGGCTACTCTGAAGAGAACCTCTATCTACAGATAATTCTTCCTCTTTAATCTATGTAACATTAGGTCAGATGTGAATATCCAGCGGCTGTTGGCTGCATGCAGCTCAGCTGTGTGCCAAGGCTACAACATCAGACAAGGAAGGTGGTGTACAGGCAAAAGGGAATAAGTCATCCAGGTGTGAGAGAAATGACTGATGATAGCCAAACTGCCCATTGCCCTGGCTGTAGGCTAAACATTTGCACCTAACGTTGAGAAATCCAAACATGTCTCACTCTTCAGCAGAGTAGAGTAAGCTCTGGGAAACCATAGTTACCTCCTTTCTCTGAAATACTTCCGTATTTCATTTCTGCCCATCTACATGGTATGAAGTAAGTCTTGTGTCTCCTGGTATTACAAAAACATCAATACACAGCTCATAGGGTCAGGAGAAATAACTGTTTAGGGACTGACAAAGCTGAAGTAACCCAAACTCCTTAACACTTCCCTCTTAACCTCCCAGAAGATAATAGAAGATCATCAAGATGGAATAACTGTTTACAGTTCTAGGGAAGTAGAGAGGTAGCTGGAAAATCTGACATTCAAGCTTAGGTCAAGTAAATTTGTGCATAAATTGAACTGAAAAGTTGCACTCTTGGCTATAAATTTTACCTAAGGTAGGAAACTGGCATATCAGTGGTGAAAAAAAAAAAAAAAAAAAAAAAAAAAAAGAACAGACATTTTTGCAAGTTTGGAATATTAGAATAATTTAGCTACCAAGAAGCTATTTTAACGTCTGAATGCCAATGCTTTGTAGACAAATTCATAGCCATGATTGCTCATTTTACTCATCTACAATTATTGCACTTCAAGATATATATATGTAATATATGTAAATAAATGGATGCATATATATGTTCAAATTTGCACACTATACACAAATATACATATATATATTTAAATTATGCCTACATGTATATGTGCACATGCTTAGATAAGATGTTGTCTGACTAATACTACTTCTATCAGGCATTTTCATTTCCTGCATGCAGCCAGATAATAGTCTTGTGAAATATCTTCATTTTGAAAACAAATAAAATAAATAAACTACATCCAGTTCCTGTAAGAGGTCATAATAAACAAATTATAAGTATCAGTACTAAAGCAAAATTGTTTGTATATTCAATTTATCAGAAATTGGTACCTTATAACTGCTATTCACTAAAGCTGAATATGCTGAGTGTCCTAACAAAGTATATATTGAAATTACTTCTGTATCTCAGGTGTTGTATTTTTACAGCATATGTATACCTACAGTCTTGAGCCTAAATCCAGTGCTTCCTAGATATGTATGTTTCAATATTTCGTCTGTCTTGGCTTGCAGCCATATTCTTTTATATTAGTGGAATGATGAGGAAGTCCTGATGAGGAAATATTCGAATGAGGAAAGTATCCGTGAAACATCCATCAAATTGTGCTGGTAATTCAGCTGAAAGAACACCTTGTAAGCTGCACCATACTTCCCACAGCTGAATGTGAGGAATTGGTGTGCTGAAGCAAATACCATTCTTTAGATAAACTTTTACCAATTCTATGCAGAAAAGCTTGCAGGGTGCTTTTCCTGACTATATAAACCAGAATAGCCCAGACAATATTCCACTTGGAATAATTGTATTTCTCTTAATTTAAACCTCAAATCCCTTTTATAGTTTTAAATAGGTAAATTATTTTTGACAGGCCATCCTAAGTGCTGGAAAATCATATAATTTCCACTTAGACAGTGTTCATGTTAGTTGATTGAATGGGCTTATAGTTCAATTTGTGTAACTCTAAGATTCTTTGATTGGAAAGAACAATATTCAGCCTAAGATTATATTATTGTTGGTTTTGTTAAGCAAGATAATTTTTTTGCATGCACAGATTTTAATCTCATTTAGAAACTAGATGTGCAGTATTTTCCCCACACCCATCCTTGCAGACCTTGAAATCCATTTCAACACAAGTCCAAAATGCCAGAAATTTAAAACTCCTAAACACAGTAATTAACAAAATAATTTAGACGTCACTTAATTTTTATTGGCTGTTGTTTCCTGTTTGTAGTACTCTTTAGTATCCATTTAGTACATCTGCTGTATCCACAGAGATCATGTGAAATATTTGACATCTTTTTAAAGAATGAATACAGCTATTCTGTAAAGTAAAAGTAATTCTCCTGTCAATCATGATGTAAGGATTTTCAGTGCGCTTCTCCTGAATTCTTCAATGTGTCAGTAATACTGTGTAACTGACTTATTTATACAAGAACTGATGCAGATAATTTTATCCATATGAAACTCCTGTATTTTAAAGAAGTGGAAGTCTGTTTCCACTCCACTAAATAGAGCTCCCCAACCCTGATAAGGCAGAGACAAAACTTCTAGGTTAAATCTTGATTCAGATTTAACTAAGATTTTAGTCTGGAGTCAGAAACGCTTAACTGTACTTTGAAATATTCCATTTTGAGAAGCACCAGGCTTCCAGCATTTTTTTTAAAGATTAATGGAGAATTCTACAGTTCCTTCTTGCCTACGCTTTCACTCTGCTTTAGGCAGAAGAGAAAAACAGAACTGTCAGATAAATATAAACTGTACTACTGGCCATCTTCTCCAATGCAGTGGAAGATCCAGAAAAATAAGAATTTGCTCCAGGCTAACCTATGAACCTTTTTTCTGTCAATTTATATTTCTTCTTAGTTAAAAGGGATAGAACACCAAGATGAATCTGAAATATTGTACAGTTCTTGGAGAGTTAATACTATTATTACTTCCCATTCTTTCCCTAAAATTTCTTGTCCTTCATTCTGTCCATTCTTTTCAATTTTCTGTCCATTCTTTTACCTGAAAAATGATCACGCCTGTCTCAGTTGAAAATCACATTATGTGTGGGTATATAAAAACACCCTTTTAAATGTCTCATTATATACATGCAAACTTGCATTCAAATGTTTAGTGTATTTCTGGAACAACTGTTGATATGAACAAAACCAAAGACACCGTGTATGTGTAGTTTAGGTAGAGGCTTATCAAGCCCATGACCCGAGCTTTGAGTTTGAAAGATGGCACCAGGTTGCCAGCTGCAGCCTGAGCTCATCATATATGCTTTAACAACACTGTGCCACACAGGGGACTGAGTTCAGATCCTCCTGGATCATCAGGCCTTATGGGTTGTCAGTACGGGGCTAAATAAGTACAACTCTTGGTCGTGACTAACCTGGATAATTTTCATCACTCCAGAAATCAGCACTCTGAGATTGTGAAATTATAATAATATTGTAACCTTGAGAAAGGACAAAACATTAAATGGGTGAAATCTCAATAGATAACACTCTCTTAATGACTGCTGTCTAACAGAGCAATGTTACCATCCTGAACTGGTTTCATCGCTGTCTGACCAATTTTCATTTTAAAGGCTATTTCATTTACAGTCTGCTGGTGTTTCAAACGTCTTGTTTTTAAAACCATTAAGACACTTCTGTAATTTGGAGTAATTCTTTTATTAATTTACCTTTATTATTATTTGTGCAATGTTTTCATCTTTATATATAATTTCTACCTATTTTAAATCTTTGCTACTGAATCCAACATCTTCATTTTAGTTTCCTGTTGCCTCTTCACAGTATCACATTTTACTATTTTAATTTGTTCACAGAAATTTAGAGATCAGTTATTTTTGTAGATTCTGTATTTTGTCAAGAAAGGTTGGACTGGATGATCCTTGAGGTCCCTTGCAACTTAGTATTCTATGATTTTTATAGCTGTTCCCCACTCACTCAAAATAATTTCCTTCTTTTCAGTACCTTTTTACTCCTTAGCCATTGTGGTACTTCTTCTTTCGTATTTAGACTGTCTTGCCCTGAAAGGGCACCCTCTGAGGCCACTCGGATATGCCAGATGCTCTAGTTGCAAAGCAAGCACTGTAACTGAGGACTTTATGAATTTAAGATCACAGAAAGCTTAGACAGGAAGACAGTACCACAGAGAGTTTATGTGTGACTTCATGATCAGCAAAATAATTCTGTAATTAATGGGGGAGATGGCGGAGGAAGAGTAAAGAAGTAATGTAACCACACAAAGTACTGATGACATATATGGGAAATGATTATTGTTAAGTTAAATTCCACTTAAGAGTATGAATGTTATATTTGGTGAAAGAAAATTAATAAAAATTTACAGACATTTTTTCTGAAACTACTTAGTATTCACACACACATACAAAATTCCAGCTAAGATGCATATATTCATTTTTTACTTAAAGTTGTACAAGAAATGTAAATGTTTGAAAAAAAACAAAGCCATAAAAACCCCTGCCAACTTACTCCTTTCTTTGAAAAAATTTCAAAATACCTTTTTTTAGGGAAGTTTTAATTTTAACAAATCATAGATAACTACATTTTTAAAATTGAAAGCTGAATTTATCTTTACCATAAAAGAAAAAAAAACCATGTACTTGATTGAAATTCTTGCATGTTGCATGAATTCTTCAAACATTCACAGTATGACTTACCTGTGTGAGCTATTCTACATTTCAAGTTCTCCTGTTTCCCAAAATGCTCCAAGTTAGTCATGATGTGGTAGCCTCAGTGTTGGCACACTTATCAAAGTGGAAAACACCCATTTTTACTGTTGCTGCTCTTGAACATTTAGTTGAAGAGACAATTTTTATTCATTTTTAATATAATACTCAACAACATTCTCTAGTGTTATTGCTGTTTATCTGAAAATTAAGTTAATACCGACTTTTATGCTGGTCCTTACTGTATCAGAAAATAATACAGTTTGGTTTGAGCAGGAAAGAGAACCCTTTAGTTGCCCCTTCAGCTAAAACCTGAATACATTCTCTGACACTGAAAAACTGTGTCTGTTTTGTAATTTAGAGTGCTCATGGTCAGATATTTCAGATATAACTAGGGAACTGTCAGTTTATTACATTTCAAATCTGTTTATTTCTATCAAATTTATTTCAGCTTTCATTAAAATAAGAATGAATGCTTTTCTTACACAGTAAAGCGACTTTCAAATAGCATATTTTCTAGCACCATGAAATTATGTGAAATATTAGAGATTTAAAGTGGTGTGATAAACTGTCAGCTGGTCTTCAAATCATATACAAATAATAGATCGGGTTTCGAATGAGACTGACTAAAATTAGGTACTTAAACATCTATTTCAGACATCTAGATTCTGAAGCACTTAGGAAAGATCCAAACTCAATATTTTTGTTTGCTGATACCAGAGCATAATTTCACACCAGCTATAAATTCAGACACTTCATGATGCTTGAAACTAGGACAGCTACTGCCAAGAATCTGCAACAGTGAAAACTTGGTGCAGTTGCTCCAAAACAGTCTTTAATAATTTCTTCAGTTGAGGAAACAATTTGTTCTGCTTTCCTTGCTCATTTTCTTACTCATTACTGGATAAGCCCTTAGCTTCTTTTTTCCTGAGGTCTACCAGGTCACTTGGTCCCTGCCCTATATATGAATACATCTTGAACAATATAAACAACATCAAAAACTAGGAAGTGTTGCTATATGTAGAGGAGAAACTGATAGAGATCTTTTTGAAAGGAGGAGAAGATCATTTATGTTGAAGAAAAGACTGTGGGAAATTTCTACAGAATAGGTCAAAAGAGGAAAATATAAGAAATTGAAAATACCACTGAATAACAATTATATCAAGTGAGTTCTCAGAGTTTGAGTGTCACAAACGAGCAATGTGTACACAGAATAAAGAGTGATACAGAGATGTGGATATAAAACCAGTAACAGAGTTTCACTGCTGATTCCAACATTACACATTTAATAAGCCAAAGCCCAGTGGACTAAGCCTGATCAATGGACATACCATGTACTAGATGCCATTTGAAATTCTCTCACATCTTAGTATGAGTAACAATAAAGTTACATGTATTGCTGTATGAAAAACTGTATGCCAACTGTTGTAGACAGTTCTGTATTTATAATTATCCCTCTTCTTTGGCATCTTTCTAAGGAGAATCTAGGGAAGTGAGATGTGCCACTCCAAGAGGCAGGGACATTCGGGTGTTTTAAGATCTTAAAGAAAGCGTGCACAGACATTGTATCTCACCTTTGTTAGGTCTGTAGGAAAGACAGATTTAAACTGAGCTCAAAAAACTCTTTACATGTTCTCATCCAAGACAGCTTCCCTGCTTTGTGGATTCACTTATTTATTATGGGCGTTATTGTAGGACTAAGTGGATGACCTACCATAACAAGAGAGATAACTCCTTATGCTGGGAACTGCAATATAAAAGCACAGGAAAACACAGTCCTATTTGCTTATCTGATCAAGATTCTTATTCAGTGACGTAAGACTGGGTTTGCTGACATTTGCACTGCCCAAAATTGAAACCTTACTTTCTTAAAACCATCGGGTAATACTACTGAAAAACTAATGCAAATAAACACAGTCATCCAAAATCTTTCAAAGCTATGACTTCTAATAATGCTCAGCTTAAGTGATCATTTAGCAGCAGTTATTTCAAGGTAACTGAAATTCAGGTAAGGTGACCTAATGGATTTTAAAATAACACCTAAAGCTGCGGCGGGGGGACACACACACTTTTAAAGATAACCATTTTCTTCCGATTTTCTAATATCACTGAGCAGTGGTCACATTTATCTGTCCAGTGCAGTGCCATATGTATTTTCATTCTTCTATTCCCAAGTAACAGTATAAAGTACATCATAGCATTATGTCAAATTGAGTACAAGTTCTATTACTTCAGTTTAGCAATCCAGAAATTCTAAACTTTGAAATGCTAAATAACAGGGTAAGCACACATCATCAACAAGGGCCTCGCAAACAACTGGATATTTACCCTGCATATTAACTGCATTCAAGCACTCCTAAATGTGTGACAAAGACAGTCTTAGACATGTAAATCCATACAAGAAATATGATCTGCTTGTGAAGGTGTGTGGTACCAATTAAAATGTGTAAGAAAAGGATTTTATCTAATATATTCCTGCCCAGTAGATAAACAGCAGCTACCAGTTTCTTTTATGCGGCTTTGCTTTCTGACCTGATATTTTTTTTAGGAAAACATTGCTCCAGAAATGGGAGGAATTCTTAATGACTGTGTGGTAAATTGCCTTAAAATGTTTTTATTCTAATTGTTTTACCGTTAGTTCTTGTTAAAACTGGTCATTTTTACCAGAGACAATATTGCACAAATGTAGTGAGTGGATGTGGGCTAAGGTTATTGTTCACAGGAGTAAAATGCATCTTAGTCCTCCCAATAACAAGTTCCATAATAACTAATAATTAAAATCAAAAGAGTCAACATTGCAGATAAAAAAACCTAGCGAGATAATTTAACTGTTAGGATGGCTTGAACACAAAATAAAGATTAAGATAATAAAATACTGACCATTTTCTTCACTTTCCATTTATTCTTCCCACTGAGGCTCAGACCCCCATGTGAGCTAAGGGAATAGGAACTTTTGTAGAAGTAGCACTTTCGCTGTTGGATCATTATGGTATCTACCTGTCTTTATTCCACTGCTGCACTTTCAGGTGTAAGCTTCAAGGGGCATGCAGTCAAATACTCTTTTGAGCATAGCTATGGTACAGTATTTGCTAACTGACGTATTATGCCTGCAGAAGCACCCTCCCAGTTACTCTCTAACTGCTGTACCATCTGTTCTGTTTCATTGCTACCTCTCTTTTTCTCAGTACTTGGTCCCCTGTAGAAAGAATATTATACCAAATATGATAACAAGTATCAGAGAGAGAATTTCAGTTTGCCTACTGCTAATAAAAAGCATACTAACTGCTAATAAAAAGCATACTAAGAAAGTTATTTTAACTACCTGCACATTTGCATGGCAATCATACTGAACTACCTATAAAAGCCATATTCTATTGCACAGAGGATAACCCTCACCTATAAAATAAACAAGTCGGGTAGGATGGAATAAGGAAGGTGATCTTAAATGTATTCCTCACAGAAGAAAGAGATAATGCTTTTTTAGAAGTTAGGATGGCCTAATTAAATCCAACATGTAACAGATGAAGTCAATGTAAAATGGAAACAGAAACCTGTTAGTATGGAAAAGTGATTTTTTGGAGTTAAATACTATAGTAAGAAAGAGAAGGTAGAAATAACTATGACAATGATAGGTACAAAAAAGGTATAAGGAAATATAACACTACCTCTTCTGTGTTCTTCCATTAATTTTTGAATTTACAAAGGTTGATTTTCAGTTGATTTGTCATTGTGACTGATTTATGAGTTCCCTTTCTTGTACATAACAACCACTGTGGCATGTTCTCAGCACCTTTTTGAGCCTTCCTTGTGACCTAATCCACTTTTGCATGACCCCTTACCCAGACAGGCAAAAACCAGCATGAACTGTGGTTGCCTCAGACTATGTGTAAACGGTGGTCAGCAGGCTGCTCTCAACTTTTTTGAACAGGCAAAACAGAACAATCTCCTAGCTGTTGGAAGACCCAGTGAACTGGACTTGGAGATCACATGCTGCCTCTAACTCTATTTTTTTCCCCGCTGTGAGAAAGTAAAATCATGTTAAAGATGCTAGATAATGTCAAACATAATAGGGGAATACATAGATGGATATGCAAAGACAAAATGGATGCATAAATCTAATTTTCTAAGGAATCTAAGCATAGCTTTTTAAGGAACAACACTGATTTCACGGTAGGAATTTGAATTCATTAGGAAAGAAGGTAAAGGCATAAAAATTATACTGAGTTTGTAACCGAGTGCCAGCTTATCACTGTTGTTTAAATTCTTAAGATATTAATGTGTCGGTTATTTCAACAGTAAGATTACTGGATGGTTAGTTTTGTTCTGCAGAGAGCAAATTACATTTCCTTTTCACAGACCAAACTTTTGTTTCAAAACCAAATCTTTTACTTAGTAAGACAGCATGTTCCCAAAACTTTGAAGAAATCGCCAAGTTAGGTCTCCCTAAAAGCGGTGAAAGACATTTATTTCTGAAAGAATACTTAGAACAACACAACATCTGTGGCTCAGAGAACAAAACCAGTGCTCTTTCAGTTTATCAAGACCAGAAGAAGCTACCATGTTTATGCATTTTTTTTACTGTTCAAAGATATTGCGTTGAACTGAAGTTGCTAAAAGGGAAATTATTTTGAGAACTAAAAAGAGAAAATTGTTGAGGCCACTTCTCTACATGTCAGATTCACTATTAACACATTCTTTAGCTTTCAGGACACTGTGAAACCTATGTGGCATCTCTTCTTTCTCTTCACATCAGCCTGTCGTCTTCTCTTGGGCATCCCATCTAGTTAGGGATTAATAGTTTTCACCTAAGTACAAATGCACAGGGAATTGGATAAAAGGACTATCTGACACATCTGTAGACAAGGCCTGCTGTCTTTGTCTCTTCAGCCTTAAGTAAGGCAGCAAATAAAGTGAAATATAATTTAAGGAAATTGGATAAGTGCTTCGAGATGAACAAATAATTATATAGAACACATTACAGACCACACCTTAAGTTAGGGTGTCCATATTACAACTAAAATTCAAGGGAAAGAGTGAGAAACAGGACATCTTAAAACAATAAATTTGCTGTATTTCCAGAAGCACAGATTATATAACAATAAATAATAAAATAAACATATCTGCTTGCTTTATTTAGGGAAGGATAATTCTCTATTAATAAAAAGTAATGGAAGAGTCCAAACCAACATTTCTCCTTCCTTGAAATCATAGGTTCCACATAGGCTCTCACCTGCAGGCACACAGATGTCATCAAACCTGATTTAGGATTCTCCTGACTATGCCAATTTTCAGAAAGAACATGATCTACAAAGTGCATATATATGTGATATGATGTATAACCCCTAAAAATAAATTTTCTAAAGTTATCAATGTTAGGGTTTCTATCCTTTTAGCTCTTATATATCCTGTGTAACTAATATCACTTGTATCCATCCATGTTCATGACATCTTATTGTGTTGCTTTTCTCTTTACCTGCTCCCTGCATTGTGTAAATAATATTTTAAATAAAATCAAGCCACATAAAGAACACAGAGGACCTACTTTCCTTGACACTATGCACATCTATATGGCCTCATGACCCTATCCTGCAGTTTTATTATTCCTAACTGCTTACATGTCTCAAGCTTCCACCTCAGGCTATGAAGCAGCATTTTCAGAACAAGCCAGTGTATATAAGACATGTTAAGTGGCAGCTGGCTCAACTAGATACTTTTTGTTTGGTGCCACGGGGACTCTACTATGTAAAAACTCATAGTCACAAGTTAATCAGCTACAGACTTCTGATTAAACTGAAACTAGACAAAATCTGATTTTCAGCATATGGAAAAATAGTAAGAGTAATTACATTAAGAGTAATTACACCAGATGGAACTATTACAGGGATTTTTACACATTTAATTCAATACAGAGACAAATATATTTTGGAAAATATTTTCCAGCTGTTTTTAAGATATCACCAGTAAATGTATTCTCCTCCTTTCGCTGACTAATGCCTTACGTTTGAACTTACTGTCCACAGGTTTTATCCATATAATCAAATGAAATATTATACAGGTCAAAATATAAACATATTCCATATGATGATCAAGCCACATTCAGAAAATTAGGATCTGGGGAAAAATAAACTGAGGATAGTTTTCCTTGGAAAAAAACTTTCACTGAAGTATCTGCCAGAATGTTCAATTATCAATTTTAAACTTGCCAACTAATTTCTTTGTAGCCTCCATTCCCATAGCCAAGTGTCCAAAACTAGATTCTCCTTCTCCATCTTCCCTATTTAAAAACGTCTTGCTCCATCCTAGATATGTAGCAATACAGTAAACACCATTTATTTGTTCATCTATACAAAGACTCCCTAAACTGAAAACAATGACATGGTCAACCTACCAGAATCATTTGTTAGCTAGGCACAATTAGGTCCAGAATTACTTGGCTGAGGAGGCCACAGACCTCCTTGGAATCCATGTGCTGTGACAGTCACGATCTCAGTGACATGACATGAGTTCCTGTGTGGCTCTGTAGCCTCATTTACAGCCAGGGTTTTTACAGTGTTAGGAGTACAATTGCAGCTAATATGGTTAGCAGTGAAACAGTTAATCCTTTTCCAAGGCTACTGGTTTTCAGTTAACATATTTCCAAGGACACAGGCAGATGGCATCACTTGCAAAGTTATTGTTCTAGTTTGTCATGAGACAGAGCAGCACCTGGAGAGCATTCAAAAGTTACCATCAAACAGCATAAATGCAGAGCCTGTATGTTTGACAAAAATAAGTTAAATACTTCAACAAATAAAATATTGCACATTTTTAAAAGACTGTTGAGATGTCTGAATCTGGAAATTTCAAACACATAAGCTTTCCTTAAACATATTTTGTAAAATCCCTCACTGCAAGTCTTGCCAAGGTCAGACAGGAGGTGCCTGAAGTGAAAAAGTGTAATAAAAATAATTCTGTGTCTTTTAAAAAGCATATCAAGAGTCTAGATAACAGACCATCTTATTTCTCCTATTCTTGTTGCCTAATTCTTTGAGTGCCTCACAGCAACAAAAAATTCTTAGCAAAGTACATCTTCTGTAGTGAAGGAGACATCCTAATACGTAATGCTTTAATAGTCATCTGAATTAAGATTCAGCTTTGCACAATAAAATCCTATCAGAGATTTTGCAGAAATCTGGTTACATTGATTACACATATCTAGGATTTTCCACCTTGCTCCTTTAAAAAAAATTCTCATAGATCAGACAACACCATATGACAATTTTCATGTATTTACAGACAAAGATGTAGAGATATCGGATGTGTCTTCACATCCTCAATTCCGCTGTGCAATGTATTGCTATAAAGTAGAGAAGTAAAAATAGAGATGCAATTAAATAGCAGAGACATCTACTAAGGTACAAATATGATGAAAATGCAGATCACCCCAAAAATATTCCAGGTCTTTTTGTGCTACATAAAGCCTCAGGCTTCTTTCTCTGTATCTGATATATTTGAGAACTATTGTTTGCTACAGATGTGACCCAGCTTTCTTGGACTGAAGCAGAAATCTCCTTTAATCTAATATGGTCGCATTACTGAGCTACATTACCTCTTTTGAATGAGAGAAGGAAGATACAGAAAGACCAGAAGAGGCAGAAATTATTAGAAAAAAACAAAAATATGCAAAAGAAAGAAAAAGCACAATTAAAAAAAAAATAAAAAGCTTAGGGGAAAAAAAGAAAAAAAAGGATAAGGACACTATCAGGATGCTGGGATCACACTCATGCACACATACGCATAGAAGATGCCCTGCACGTCATGGTCAAGCTCTCCCTAAAAAGAATGCAAGAAACAATCTTACTGCAGAAATAAGCAGAGATGAGTACACAATTTTCTGCCATTTTCAGTGATTCCTTGTCAATGACAGAATAGTAAATTAGTCATTTTTACGCACTATTTGAAGCTGTAAGAACCAAAGGTGGCTGTACGTAACTTGCACCTGCTTAATTACAAGGCATAGAATCAAAGGAAATTTAAACGAGTCTGTGGTTTGTTGCTTGAGGCCTCAGTGAGTCATGTAAGCTGCTCCTGTATGCAACTGTATTAGAGAGGTAAGCACTTTTCAATGAATTGGTTATTTTTCAGCCATAACCTCAAGAGTTTTTGCACCATGAGACAGATTCAAGATTTTTACTGGGCCAAGCTATTACTGCAGAAGGTAACACCTCCGAGATTTAGGGAGACCAAGGTTTAAGGTCTCTGCTTGGCCTAATTCAGAACAGAAACCCAATATGCCTCTTAAAGCATGGGTAAGTATTCCACCCACTGGACTACTGAGTCATTTCGAATTTCTGTCTCTACCAACGTTTTAATTTTTAATAAAAATTTAAATAACTTCCTTGGAGAGACTCAGGCTGTAATAGTAGGGAGGTGAAGTTAGTTAGTTATTTAAAATGAAAACTGAGTTAAAGTTTAAATCCCTATTTGCCTTGACTTCATTTTCTTACATCCCAAAAGTATTCCTTAAGCACTGTGCTGACTTCTGCTTTGACATCTTTCTTCCTATCTCTCTTTTCCTTCATCCTGGGCATACAAAACATCAGAACAACAACTAACTCGGACTAATCAGAATTTTCCACCCCTTGCACCACACGCACCTGTCCTTTTTGCCTTCATAGTTATCAAACTCCCATAAACAAATAAATATACTCTTTTCATATGTGCATGAATGTATCACGGGGATATAAGTAAAACTGATGTCACCCTTGCAAGAAAATAGCATGTACATGCACATAATAAGGAAAGTTTACTTTCTCTCTGTCCTGTCTTCTTCCTCTAATATACGTACATTAAAACATAGACCAGGAATACAGATAGTAGAAACACACTACAGACATCACAGCAAAACAAGACTGGTAAAATGTATTTGACTTCAGAAAAAAACCCCACCTACATTAATTTTTATACTCCACATTTAGACTCTGCAAGAAGCTATAACAACCTCAGAGCTGTGTTATTATCACTGTTCATTTGGCCCATTTGATGCATTTTGATGTTAAGCAAAGTATGCAGAATTCATTTACACAAGCAAAAACCAAAATAAATGCATTGGTCTCAGGTGCAGTATTGATCTTCTCTGGTACTCAGAAATAGAATATACACAAATATTGCACATTGAAAAAAAAATGTACTTTGTCATTTCAGAAGAGAAGCATTTCATTTGTTGTAATAAATTACTAATCTGACAGATTGCAGAAAGAGTAATGTTTACAATATTTTAAGGTTCATCTTGTTTCCTTGTTCTTTTGTGCTGCTTTGGCAGTGAGAGATAATCCATGCTTTCCTTTTTATCTGACAGTAATGGCAGTGCAGTAAATTATTTCTGAGGTTATTTTAGCCAATCAGAAACCCTGATTAGTTGTAGTCTAATTAAGAAATAATGAATGGGGAAGTGACAAATTTCCTCTTCCTCATTTATTCTTGTAATTAAATTGCATACTGCGCATCAATCAAATAATCTACATCATTAGAATTTGCAAACTTTTTTTGGAATCCAAGTGTTGCTTTCTTGGCAGGAGCATTTATCAGGTTTTATGGCCAGCTGTCAAGAAATCATAAGGTACAACATTAAGCTATCTATCTGATAAATGTTCTCAAAGAAAGATGGAAAATATCAGCCATAGCTGTTACAAGAATGCTGGAAGAGCGTGCAGTGTTTCCACTAAGTGTAGAAGAGGATCTGAGCTTGATGTTAAGAAAATTATTTAGGTTGTCAGAAGACAACTAAGGACTAAAAATTCTCCCAAGCTCTTAAACTTCTACAATTTAGTTTGTGGTGTCATTTGTCCTTCTGTAAGTCCTGATCTGGAGTAAAGAAGTGATAGAATAAATTGAGTGCTTGAATAAATAGAGGTGAAAATCTCTATAAAGAAGATGGATAAACACAGCTTTCCACATTATTAAGTTCACAAGCAACAGATAAAACATACTTTGGGGGCTTAAATCTTATGCACAAAATGTGGAGTTAGGAAGTAATAAGACAGTTTAGGAATGTTCAAAACAGAGGGTTTTACTTTTGAAAACTTTCAGCTTTTCAGAGAAAAAAAAAAATATTATAAAATAGGATTTTAACCAAAATGCTCAGTTGGAATATTTCCTTGATGTCATATGATCTGGAGAGTACAAGATATAGAAAGTCTTCCTCTTGTTTTAACGAGACTTCTACCTGCCCCTATTTACTGTATTGCCCATGCTGTTACACAGACCAACACTTTCCTTAGTGAATGAGACTGTGAAGGACATGAAGCAGTATGTGGGGGGAAATGCAAACAGTGTTTCTGTCTTTCATTGAGAAGGAACACGTGAGGCAACAATTTAAACACCATGCAACCTTTCTGACGTAAATGTTTTCCAATTTCATGTGTTTGTCTGGGGAATATTTTGACTATTGATTTATTTATTTTACATTTTCCATCATAAAAGCAAATTCTGTTTGCAAAACATTTTCTTCATCTGAAAAACAAATTCTCACTAGTAAAATACTTCCATCAGGAAGGTTTTGACCAGGGCTTGTACAGCTCATCTTGAAGCTGACAAAACTGACTCATTCTCAGTAATTCACAACACCTCTCTTTCAGTTCCCTATCTGTGAAAGGTGGACACTCACATCCGTAAGTTTATTTAGTATGATTAGCTAACAGTCAAGCCTTTCTGGTTTTATGTTTTCAATTTCCTTTTTTTTAATAAGTATCTCATGCCAACAGTTATTGCAGGAGGATAAAAAAATACCTACGATTTTCAAATATATAAATTGTCACATACAACATGGATGTACAGGGCATTAGGACAAGCTGCTTAGTGTCAAAAATAAGCCGATCCACATAAATTAATTTATATTACCTACAGCATTAGGTGCTGACTAGCCTCTCACATAAATAAATAAGTGGAGTGAAATGATATAGTGGCAACAATCATCAGAAAACCACTACTGTTACCGAAATAAGGCAATTTTTTTCTCTCTTATCCCTTCCCTTTACTAAGATACCATGGTACCATGTTTTTCTTGGAATTCTTAAATTGTATCTGAGGCAGAAATAAACATTGTCCTTGTAATTTGAAATGAATTGGACAAGAAAGCCCCATCTTAAAATTCTAAAATAAGTTAACAAAAATTTGAAAACTCTTTTCTTCATAGAAGAAAAAGTACATGATATAAAGTAAACTCCAGGAGAAGCTGTGAGAGGAAGATCAGATGTTCTGTCTTACAGTAGATCTAATGACCTTCTTAACACGTGGGGTAAGTTTACATGTCTATGGGTATTTAGGTAAGACATAGGCAAGAGATATTTGATAGTTTCCAAAGTAAAAGCTTTGCACATTTCATTTGACATAAAAAGAGTAATTTCTTGCTTTGTATTGCTTCTCATCAAGGTTCAGTCTATGTGATGACTTAACAAATCCTCAAGAAAACCCGAGCACTTAGCTCCTACTTGAAAATTAGAACGCAACAGAAGGAAGTTATGGCCCTAAATTCTTCTGAGGATCATCTTTTTCCATTTAAAAATATCAAGAAATGAACAAGAACCCTAACTCTATCTTCTCAAAGATGATAAAAAGAATACTGACTTAAGTATGTATTCTCACCACATATTTTCTCATAGCAAATAAATAAAATAGCTCACAAATTCCTATGTAGCTATTTTGTCATGGTGACATTTACAATTTCTTCTTTCTAGGGATGGATTCCATTAGTCTATATGAAAAATAAAAACAGAACCAAAGAATTCTTTCAAGCTATCTTTTCCACTGCAGTTTTTAACATAAAGAAAATGACATAGTAATATAGATATGCCACATTATATTTACATATTGAAGATAAAGATAAAAATAAAAACAAAATAGAAAAATTCCCATGCTTTTGCATTATACCTGCCACACAACTTAACCTACAATTATCAGCATTAAGACAAACTTCAAAACGTTAAAATGTTAAGCCTTTATGTTTCATTACAAAAATTACTCTGCTGTAAAATTGCTAGGTAATAGTTACAACTATGGTTACGGTTTGAATGACAATCTTTGCTTTGCTTGCAAAAAATGCCCATCGTTCACATGTTCCCTGGTATTAGTCTGCAGAGTTTGAAAGATGGGCCGTTGTATTCAGAATATGAACTAATTCTGAATGTTTCTTACATACAATCAAAACATCAGAATTTTTTGTACATTTATCACCAGAAATGGGAGCTGGGAAGGAAGGAGCAACACCTTGGATTTTGGTCTTTGCAAATGGTGAGTTTGAATATCTTTTTAAATTTCAGTAATCCCTATATGCTTAAGGGGGAAAAACACTTGAGAGAAATAAAATTGCATGACTTTAAGCTCCCAAACACAAGAATACCATATTGATCCTCAAGAATCATTATACTGTTGATGCAAGGGGAGGGAAAGGGAAGAAAATCTTTCTCTTAATGCTTCAGACAGCTATCACAAGGGACTTCCAAGTCCTAAATTTGCTGCAACTCTCAGTAAATTAAAATATGCATAACTTTTCAGAGTTTTAGCATAGTAAACATTTCAAAAGTCATTTTTCACTATTGCACTGTGAGTATATACCACCAAGCAGCTGGGAAATCTAATTTAGGTTTGAAATCTGCTTACAGTTTTGAGATCCTTGGCACTATTTCTGGGAAGGTCTTTGTATAATGTTTTTAAAGCAGAATAAAAATGTTATATAATGAGAGCCAAATCTATTGTAAGGTAATGAAATGGCTTTACTCATTTATTATGTGTCCATCTTTTTCCCTTATTCCATGCCCAGCAGGTCAACACAGCAATATTATTTTAACCCCATAAATTCTATTTCTAATGTCTGATTTAAGCAATCACTCCTCTGTATAGTATTTCAACTATTTAGGAAATGTAGTTTTTATGTTTGAGTGGGTGAGAAAATAAGTTGAAGGAGTTAAAAAAAGCATATTTTAAAATATTTAATCAGTACTTGACACTGTTGACTGAGGTTGTATTTGTCATTGTCTAGAAGCAGAAAAAGTGTAAAAACCAATGTTAACAGGTGCTTTCCATCTGGGATTTTCTCTATGAGTGTCTTTCCTTAGAATAGTGTTGTTGAACCATGTGCAACTATTCTCTCCTTATGACAGAAGCTGTAGGAGAATCTTTGACTTCAGCTACAACAAAACTAATTCACTTGAACAGCATTATTTCTTACAACAATCTCTTCTTTATCTAGCTTGCATGTGCAGATGGTAGCAAAGAAGTTCATTTTTCATATTTCCCTAGGTCTTAGATCTTTGTATGAGAAAATATAAGGAAACTATTATTCTGCCCACTCATGTTTTAGCTGTAGTATATATAACTAGAAGTGGTTTATGTTTAGAAAGGTTTAGTGTTAGTAAGGTTTATGAAAGTTTTACTGGAGGCATTTAGCAAGATTCAGTGTTTGTCAGCAGCTGGACCAGTGAGCAGCCTGATGGTCATTGAGTATAAATGCAGTGGTTGGCAAGAAAAAACAGATCATCCCAACAAAAGAGAAATAAAAATAAACCTTAAGAGCATTTTGCAAGCATTTACAATTCAAAATTCCACTTCTTATCCTATCAATTAGATTGTTTTGAACTGCTGTGCCTAAATAAGGACAATCTTTCAGAGCAAATGACAGTGTTGCAGTCCTGGAAAACGAAATTACTGTTGGTACTTGCAGTGTATTCACAACTAGAAAATATACCCTTCTCAGTGTGGCTACCAGACTGAATCTGTCCTGTGTGATAACTACAGTCAGTACAAAAGTATTGATATGTTTTCTTCCTGTTGGAAATTGCTCCATCTTCATGTTAGATACTGAAGCAGGGAAAAAAAAAAAAAAAAAAAAAAGAAAAGATCATAAGGCACTCGACTTGCAAATAATCTCTCACAGCAGGTCAGGGTCAGCTAACTTTCCTCACAAAAAAAAAAAAAAGAAAAAAGCAAAAGACAGAGAGAGACAGATCTGATTTCTCCTAATGTCCAGCCCGTCTGCTCAGCCAGATGGCCAATTGAATCACAAGAGGAAGGTGTCACAGTCACAGACAAACCTGAGCCTTTCCTGCTTTATCATACTCTAGCCAAAAATAATAATTCAACAGCAGCCAACAGAACCCTAAAGGCTTTGTGTACTAGCATGCTGAGCTTTCCTGTAATCACTGCGATATCTCCAGGAGCAAGGGGTGGCATGAATCATTATTTGGATGTGATAACATGACCCATACAAACATTAGGGGATAATGGGCAAGTCTGCACTCTGCAAATCGAATCACACCATGATCCATCATTAACCTAAGTGAGCTATTGCTTTATTGAAGTAGCCCTGTAAATGAATAGGTCACAGTCTATTTAAAAGCTGAGAGATTTGTTAATGCTCCAAGGACTTATATTCTATTAGAACATACAGCCTGAGTATAACTGAGATTTTAAGTATGATCTTAAAGGATAGGTAGGAAAGAAGGGAAAACATAAGATTTAGACAAGAATAATATTAGAACGTTCCATTGAAACATAGTTTTTTTATATGTGTCTCAATTTAAATTTTGTCTTAAAGAGGAAGAAAATAACAACTAATTTCAACAAGTTTTATTCTTCACAAACTTTTATAATGTAAGGAGTTAAGACTTGAATTAATAAATAATAAAGAATTAATGCATGTCCAGTTAATCTGAATCAGCATTACAAGGCAAATTAACGTTGCCCTTCAGAAAAGAGCTTCAGAACACATCTTAGGAGGTTTTCAACATTAAGCCATTTAATTGTTATTTTAGGAACTCTGGATTTTGCATAGACATAAGTTCAGGTGTTAATACGAGTTCTTTACTGTTCAGTTTAGATAACGGGACTGAGCTTCAGAACCATTTAAGACAAACCTGTCAAAGATTTCCCCTCCTTTTTACTGCATTCTGGCAGCTTTACTTAATTGTGGATACAAGAAAGAATTATGGACACCATCCTTTGAGACTGCTGAATCATAAATGAAGAAAGAATTATTTTCCTTCTAAATTTTCTTGAAATAAAGTTTAAATCAAGAATTATTTCTTTGCCAAAAACCATGGTTTTCTTTTTGTTTTTACAGCCATAAATTATAGCAATTTTTTGCAAAAAGGGGAGTCAAATTAGTCTATCAAGCAAATCAGTATACAGTAGCTAACCAGTTTTGCCTGACAAAGGCAGTAATGGTCTTAGCAGTTGAGAGGAAGACTTCTTCTCTAGGAACTGTATGGGTAATCTGGGAGGAGTGCATGCAGCAGAACTTGCTAAATAGTGGAGAAACTGGTAATCCTAACACCTGAAAGCACTTTCATTTGCTTCCAGGAAGGACAGATTATTTGCTTCCACTTTCTTCACTTTCGCCTTGAAAAATTAAAAAATATCTATGACTACTTCCCATGTGATTCTGCTATCTGAGTATCCTTAAGATGTTTTAAGGGAGTCTCTCGAATTTCTTGAGAATTCCAGGGCACCCACACAGAATAACTTTGATTACATTTCTAAAGGTGTTCCAGAATAAATTACTAAATATTACTATACATGCTGTTTTGCTAATTTCTTTGTTGGGGCATACTTCACTTCTGATATGCTCAAATTATATATTCATCTCCTTCATACTTTCCCAGACCCTCTGAGACTTTTACCTACTGGACTGAAATTCACTACAGCATACTGCTTTTACTGACAAGAGCCTGAGTATAAGGGTAGTCTTCCCCCCCACCCTGTAGTCACAGCTTCAAGAAGGACATTCACATTCATGTTTAAACAACTCAGTTCTCTCTACAGCTTTGGGAACTAAATCCAGTGAAATACGTTTCCTGTGCATAATAACAAAGTCCCCAAGAACCACATACAGCTTTTGCTGAATGTTAGACACCTGAGCAAACTACTGTATCAGACGCTTCTATAACTTGGAAGTCTGTCTTACATTTGTATTTCTGGAAAGTACCTGATGATCTAATATGATTTTTTCCAAAATTTAAATAGTATACCAGCTTTTATAAGTAGAAGTTTTTTACCCCTAAACAGTTAGGATTGCGTACAGGCCACTGACAAGTTCTTCCTGATTTCTGTTTGATGTAGTAATTGAATAAAAATGCATTTTCTCAGTGTAAGGAGGCAACTGATACATTAGAGAAGAGCATAAAGAAATCAACACAACTGCTTAAAACAAAGACATGCAAGACAAAAAAGCTCTGATCATCTGTGTCTGCCACAGCCAAGCAAATGACACTGATACTTGTTCTTTTGAGTTACACACTGCAGTTCGTGAGAGTACCCAGTTTTCATGTGTTAGCAGATCTCAACTAGTTTAATAGGTAAAAACCTAGTTTTCAGGCCACAAAGACACAATCTGAAAGACTTTTGAAGTTTCACATGGTAAAATGCATCCTTATTAAGCAGTATGTCGTTGGATGTGTCTGCCTTTTAACACAGAAAGATACTTGACACACCTTCCAGAAACAGCTGTTGGAAAAATATAGGCACTCTCCTACATGTATCTTCAGTCTACTGTAGGTGGCTGCTGTAGGTCTTATGCACGAGAGTGAGATATCCCTTTCCGTGAATGCATGAAGTCCTTGACACATCATGTGCTTTTGAGTCACACAGTAGCCATCTTTAGATGCACTTACAGACTTGCTTTCTCATTCATCTGTATGCTTGTGTATGAAAATTCATCTTCCGACAGTGGGCCAAAAGTACAGCTTTAGGCCTGAAGTAGGTTACCTAATGATTATGAGTAGTTAGAGAAAGAAATTACATGATAGGAAGGTCAAATCTTTGACCCAAAATATAGGTTATAAATTAGGAAAGGGGAAAGACAGGTGATAAGAACGTGGCAGGCTGGTATGAAACAAATCACCCAAGGCCATGCGTTACACCTTAGGTGAATCTTCATTAAGTTTACATGTTGCTATTAATTAGTGCTTAATTAATTCTTCATTTTTCTATATCAGCCCAATCAAGTGCAGATGTCAGACAGCAAAAATTTCACTGGAGAATCTGTTCTGACTAAGTCTGACACCTGAAGGAAGACAGTTAAGAGTCAGACCATTCTGATGTCTGTTGGTCCATTTCCAAGGAAATCCACAGTGCAGTTTCATGGCTTCCCTAAATTGTACTAACTGCAGCTCCCACAGGGAGCTTTACCAGCTAGCATGTAATGAGCAGGACAGCAACATGGTAGCCACACTCTGCCTGGCCAAATGCCTGCTATCTGCCAATAACAGAGCACTAGTCTCTTTGTGACTGAGAGACTCTCCAATCAAGGTTAAGCCAGCTTTATTCCTGCTCTGTGCTCCCAAAGAGGCTAGGATCAACCAAAACTGAAGCCAGTTGCTACAGGAATAAATAATTGCTGCTGGAATGCAACATGAAAGATGCTGATGAATCAAGCCTGTCTTGGTGGTTCATAGAGCTGTCTCTTCAGTGAATCACGCAGCTTTATTTCTCTGACAAAGACAGAACCAGGGCTATTTCCATCAATGCCAGGAAAGTTGAAACAGAGGTTTTATTTAACTTTATCTAGGTTTAATTTCTCTTTTTCTAGCTAAGTATTTTTGTGGTGGTTTGACCTTGGCTAAATGCCCAGTACCCACCAAGTCGCTCTATCACTTCCCTCCTTTCCCCTTGTTTTCTCAACAGGGCAAAGAGGGGAAAAAAAATAAGATAGACCAACCCTTGTGGGTAAAACAAAAGCAGTTTTAATGTAAGCAAAGTGAAGCAAAGATCCGCGCACGGAAGCAAAAAAAAGGAAACAGATTTATTGTCTACGTCCCATGAAGAGGCGCTGTGGGGCCTTCTCAGGAATCAGGGCTCCCATACGCGTAGTGGTTGCCTCGGAGGACCAAGGGTGACCCCACCCCCTTCCTCATTTCTCCCAGCTTTATACTAAGCAGACGTCATACGGTATGGAATATCCCTTTGGTCGGTTTGGGTCAGATGTCCTGGTTGTGTCCCCTCCCAAGATCTTGCCCACCCCGTCCCACTGGGAGAAATGTCGGAAAGCGCCTTGGTGCTGTGTAAGCACTGCTCAGCAGCAGCCACAACACCAGGGTGCTACCAACACCCTGCCAGCTCCCAGCATAAACCACAGCACCGTGAGGGCTGCTATAGGGGAAAACCGATTCCAGTTCAGCCAGACCCAGTACAATTTTAAACCAAGAATGGATTCCAGTACTATCACTTCCCTATCTATCATCATTATTTTTTAAGTTTAATCCATCAGACTCATTCTCCATGAGACTAATTTTGTTATTTTAAACTGTTTACCTTTAGCTGAAGCAAATTTTAAGGTTCATCTCTAATTGCTCAGAAGTCCCACTCTATTTCATGTCAAAGTTTTCAGTGGTTTGTCAGACATAATGTACAAAACAGAACTGAAAAAGAGACTACTTCTGTGAGTGAAAGAGTTGCATAGTCTGCCACTACCAGAGGACAGATGCTTGGTAAAAATCTGTCATTTGTTAAGTGACAGTGGGAACTAAAAGACAAGTGCAATAGAAGCATCTACTTTGAAGGTGTGGTCAGAGCACCTCAAAACTCAGCTTATAAATAGATTCTTACTATCTACAGCAAAATTTATGTACTGAGACAAAGCAGATAAATGATGTAAAGTGAAAAATTAAGCAAAATATTTGTTACAATATTTCAAAAAAGTATATAGCTATAAAACGCTATAAAAAGTTCACTTGATCTGTCAGGGAAATGCAACCCTTTTCTGGTGTTTAGAAAAGCAGCTATTTTAGAGTCCCTCACAATGTATTTCACTGGATTAGAGAAAACAAATCAGTCCGGGTAAAACAATAAAGAACAATGAAATTAGGAAAGAGGATGCAATAAAACAAAGTACCCAAGACAGTATATTTTACCCCTGTTTTATTCGGTAACAACGTAGGCTCTTCAGCAATGAGAGATGATTAATATCTTGTAGTATGTTTCAGGAAAAAAAGGCTACTTTCTTTAGCAGAGAGCTTCTTAAAACTATGCTGGTATAATACGGAAATTCTCTCTTATTATTAGGCACTCTTAAGTGACACCCTAAACAGAGGACAGACTTAACCAGCTTTCTCAAATTGAGGTCTCTGAAGAGCAACTTGTATTAACAAGGGATGATGGAATCTGTAATCCTTTACCCTAGTTTTTAACTTTAAAAATATGCCATCGAGTTAAGTCTGTGGAATCTGACAGCATCACAATGCAAAATAATGAACCTGTGAAAATACACCCCAACATTACTTCCACTACTATGACATGAACAGTTATAAATATCATACAACTCCTAACTGTAGGCCATAGGAGTGAATATACTGAGACAAATTAATGTACCACAGCAGAGCCTAGCCCTCTCTGCCCATCAAAGACTTTTAGGAAAGCAAAATCTAGAGTGGAAAAAAGGAGGGGCCATCTTTCATATAAAATGTTATATTCCAGTCCCTTTAGTGAACAGTCAGTTGCTTAAGAAAAAGGAAAAATCACATCTTTTTCATGACATAGTGTTATAAAACATAACACTTCAGACAACATCCCTTCTTAGTAGCATTTGTCTATTAAGTCTGTTGCCACCATGCACCATGATTCATTTCTTTGTGATACCTTAAAACTCGATAAGTGCTATAGAAACTCAACTTCTGTACACCTTTCAGAAATGTCTCATAAAAATGTCTCCATTTAAAGGGTATGTATAAACACACCCAAATGTGTATACATACAAATGCTTTAAGTGGAGGCATTTTTATGAGTCATTTAAAAGCAGAATAGTAATTGGCTTCATATAACAATTTTCACATTCAAGATCCCTCAAAGTGCTTTGCAAATGAATAGCCTGGAAACCAACCAATATACTGATGCTTAAGGTAAATACATATGATTTGAAGCGAAGCAGATAAATGCAGAGGTATTACAGTTTCTTCTCTTAACACATTAATAGAAACGCCATGGTTAAATTAAGAAAAAAAATCAAAGACACTATGGAATCTGCATTAATTTGTTCTTGCTCTGTGTTTCTCACCTGCCTCTTCTTATTAACATTCTTTATTTTACAGGTTCACACATCAGCTGTCAGAAATGAATGACAATGTGGAAATGAGATTAAAATGTGGTTGTTATACTGATATTTTTTCAATATGCTGCTATTTTATTGTTTAGAACAATATAATTTAGATCATGTAGAAGTTTCTTCAGGTATTTACACTAAAATATAACTGACCATGTTTCCTTTCCAGACTTTCACAAGATGATGACAGTTCTGCAGGAGTTATTCAACAATTTTTTTTATCTTTGCTTTTTTATTTATAGTTTATAGTTCAGTACATACACACGCACACACATATCCCTGTTGGTCAATATTACGAAAAATATTCAGAAAACAATTTGGTATTCCAAAAAGAAGGAAATAGAATTGTTTAATAGAAATGCATATAAGTGATTATTTTTCAGAACCTCATGACTGAATTGGACAACTGTGGTAACAATCAAAATGCAAGCTGTAGTTGTACAAAGACTTCACAATATACTCACATCTATACTATTAACTATGTTGTATGATATTAAAGTATAAATAGAGGCAAAGCTTTTAATACTGTTACATAAAAGTTGATATATAATGTTAGAATCAGAAGTAGAATACATGACCAAGATACAGCTTAAAGTAAATATATCCAAACTTAAAACATATTACGTTTCTTTTTTTGGTAACAGTTTCACATAATTATATCTAGAAAATAAGAATACAGATGTAAAGATTATATGTACTATCATATGATCTTTAAAAGCATAAACAATATATTCAAGAGAAAAAGGTATGATTTCCCTCTGGGCAGACACTGTCATCTTCAGAGTGACATATGAGCAGAAATTCTTTTTATATACGCTCCTCAAGAAAGTGGATATTCATGATCAGTTATGCCTAATGAGAAAAATGTGTTCCAAATAACCTTTGTTCTTTTATTTTCAGAGTCAGTTAACACATAGGAAACTATGAGTGATGAATCAGTTTTGTAGTAGAGTGTATGATAAGAAAAGCCCCACTCTCTACCAATGAGAACGCTGCACGTACTTCTGTGGCTGTATGTACAGAAGATACAAGTCTGTGCATCCACTCACTTGCCTATGTGTTTCATTACATGAAAACTGTGCCAGTTTTTACCCTGACTTTATCCTCTCTGTTTTACTCTAACACTTTACATTGCATGTGCACATCTGAATAATTTAGAAAGGTTAATATGGGACTAATAGATCCTATGAGCACATTAAAGAATTTACCTGAGCTCTGGATGATTATACGAATATTTGAAAAATCTGATAATGATGTTTTGCACAGTTACATATAACATACCCACTTCTCTAATTCTGTGATAATCATTTACTTAAACACAACTTCTTAACCTTTTATAAAGCATTTCTAACCATACCTTTAACAGTGTGATAGTAATATCCAGATAAAAGCAATAAAGACAGAAACATCACACAATTTTCATATTACACAGGTGTCAATAATCTCTAAAACATTCTTATACAGAAAAGTATTTAAAATAATTTGAATAGTAGAAAAGCTGTCAGCCTAAAAATTACTTAAGGAAGAGCAATTTAGGAATTTGCTAGCCTACAAAATTTTTAAATCATCTCAAGCAGTACGATTGAACTAATGGGTTATTTAAAGTTGAAAGGAGGCAAAATAAGCATTTGCTTCCCTTCCGAATACTGATTACTAGTCATCTTTTTCTTCAGAAGAACAAAACTCCAACTGATGGCTGCAAAATGAGAAACTGCATATAGCAAGACAACCAAAACATTTATATTTGCCATTCTGTTCTCTATTCTATATTGTATGTCACTGCAACTGAAGTACTATTTCTTCTTGAATATTTGGGAAAAAAATAAATACAAAGTATCAAAGGTTTCAAGGGAATCCTGTCTATGTATTGTGAATAGAAAGGAAATTATGGGAGAGATCGTACTATCTCTATCTAGTATACCATTCAACACTGTAGGTTAACAAATACCTGACATTCAGAACAGTTGGGGAGGGAATGGGTGGCAGCAAATTAATCCAAATAAAGTAATCTTCAGGAAAAATGGCATAACTGTGATAAACGTAAGAAAAACTAATAAATTACTTTTTAAGAAAGCAATTTCAAACTAGAGCATTTTGTTTCTTGGTTCCCCAAAAGAGAGTCTGTTTTCCCTACCATCTCTAACAGGGACCCCAACCTCAGCAAAGAGCAACATTAGGTAACTAGTTTCATCAGAGTCGGAAGCGTTTGGTCTGCGTGCTAATATGTTCTGGAGCACTCAAATCAGTTCAGCAATTAACTGCTTAAGACTTCTGCAATGTAACCATCTGGCTTTCAGATCTGGGGAAATATTTTGTAAGAAGCCTTGAAACCTCTTAAAAACGTGCTGTGATCAATGAAAGGTCTAACAAGATATTCAGAGCACTGAAATAAAGACATCCTCACCAATCTGTGAATTTCCTAAAAGCATGGTTTCATGGAAACGTTTTAATCCTGATTTATTTTGTATCTGAAATGCAATCATATACACAGCAAAAGGTACATTATAAGACCTACATAGTATTCCTGAATTGTTAGGCTTTTTTGAACTTCAAAATAAGGAAAAAATGCCAGTAACCTCAACTGTTCATTGATGCTATCCGGTAATAAAATAGCCTGCCTTCCTATTTACCTCTACATAGATATTTGCAGATACAGAAAAAAATAGTTAAATGTCACTCAATACACACAGAAATTATCACAAAGTCTATCATGACCATAGTGTGCTTTGAAAGGAATCATTAAAATACAAGAAACATGTATCCTTCTTAATCTAGACTAAATATTTCAAATTGAAATAACAAAGCCAGAAAGTCATTTACATTAAAAAAACTATGCAAAATATTTATCAAGATAAGTACCTTCACACATCTCTCTTATAGCCACACTTGCAACATGATTTATAACTGAGGACTAAACTCACCATTAAAATGTTTGCATGAAGATTATGTATGTTCTATTGCTAATCACATGACTAATTTGTAGAAGATCAATTGGAAACATTACAATAATAAATCACGTCTCGCATTTGAAAATCTGTATGTCAGTGCTAAATTTTGTTTCTCACCATTAAATTATTTCTGCAGTGCCTGTTTTTGTGCTTTTTGGGGGGGGTGTTTTTTTTTTTTAAGGGAGGAGGCTGTTCAGATGCTTTCAAAGTTGCCTCAAGTCGAATTCCCATTCCTTACCTTCTTTCTTTTAATTGAACCTTATCACTTTAAAGGTCAATGCTGCAGAAATTCCCCCCCCCCCCCCCTTTCCCTCACACACACACACACAAAAGACTTGAGTGCTTAAAAAAAGAAGAAAGGGGGGAAAAAAAAAAAAAAAAAGACATAAAATATGTCAAATACATTTTCAGTCTCACAAGTTTCACACCATCACTTATTTATTTTCCCTTTCAACTGAAATAAGTCTCCAATTTGGCACGATGTATTTTCTTTTTTATCAGCACTGATCTTACACATCACCACCAAATTACTTGCACCCATACCTATGTGTTTCAGAGCCACTGCCCGACCTGGTGGAGGGCTGGACGCCTGCAAAGAGGGAAGGGAACGGTGCAGCTCATTCCTCTCCCTTCACTGCCCCCTCTTCCTTTAGGCACTGCGGACTTGCACACTTTGTTTAGAACTTAGGGAAGTTTTGCGATTCCAAACCGGGATAAGCAGGCAATACAGGCTGCTAATCCACGCGGCCAGATTTCTCGCGTGTGCCCCTGCGGCTCCTCCGTGGAACCAGCGTCCTTTTGTGCAGCGTTTCAGGGTCCCCCCCACACGACGGCCCCAGCCTCCGCGGTGCAATCCCAATTTCTCCTCCTCCCCTCCCCAGAAAAAGCAGCCTTACCTGCTACATGAAGCTGCAGCAGCACCAGCAAGATCAGCAGCAGCAGCATGCACAGCAGCAATACCTCTTTCTCTGGATCACTGTAGCAACAAACTGCCCTTTCTCGTGTTCCCCTTCATTCACAAAGGATCTCACAGGCAGGCAAGACAGGTAGAAACCACTTTCTTACTGGAAGAGGTTCGCTCCCTTCTCAGAAACGACTGAATCCCTCTCTGTGGTTCTCTACACATTTACCCTTCAGATCAATACTGCTCTTCAGCAGCAGCTTGAGCTCAACTGCAGCTGATAGAGACTAGCCAATTGGTATTGAGGATTCCCTTTCTGTAACCCCCTCCCACAAAAATACACAGTGTGCATTTGAAATTTTATTAGTTGTGAAAAGTAGTTTTAACCCTTTGCTTGAAAACCACCCTATGCTTTTGGATCTCCAGATAAGCTCTCATTTTCTTTTTTTCATTAAGAAAATCACTGATTGACCAAAATATCCCCACCTGGACTCTTTAAAGCTGGGTAACATTCAGTGAGAAAACTAAAATACCTCCAACTGCAATCAACTGACTGGGAGGATAATATGTTTGCCATCTAGCAGATATAGCACATGACAGAACCAAACAAAAAACCTCAGAGAAACTGCATTGCAATCTTTCATCCAGATATCATCATCATTTTTTTTTTCCCACAGTCTCCCTATATTTCTGACTACAAAGCACATCTGAACTACAATCAAACAAGAAAAAAATAACTTAAATTGTGGCATACACAGTCATAATAACATGCCTAGAGAAAAGAGGTTTTTCTTTTGGTTAGTGCTGAAATTTATTTAATGGATAAGACTTTTTCATTTCACCAAAGATGTTGAATGCTTTACACTTAAAGAAATTACTTTTAGACTCTCATAGTGTATATACCACCTTCTTGTTTCTTTCTTGGTGTTTTTTGTCACCAGGCAAAAATTGTTGTAAAATGGGTTAAGTGTGAGAGCCTGGTTTTCTTGCTTTAAAGCAAAAGGTATGCTACATGAATTACTGCAAAATAAAACATTTTAAAAAGATTTACATTAAATTTGAACAAACAAACTTGATAAAACATACAAACACATAGGCAAATCTGACATATAACCTTAACGCTGCCCCCTCAGCATAGACAATGTAATCTTCATAACATTTCAGTATCCTAAAGTTTGTACTTGCAAATTAGATAGCCTGCCTAGTAAAAACACACTTAGATTTCCTCAATTTAGCTGATAAGAGTGCAGTGCTATATATAACATAATACTCAGTTGACAGAGACAGGCAAATGAATTACAGATGCATGCATGGATTTTAAAGCAGCAGGCAGCTGCTTCCAATAAGGAAACAGGACTGACTGCACCATGAAACACAAAGCAGGGATCACACAGTAGATGAAGTCTTCCTCTTAGTCCACTCATCTTCCCGTGGCCAAAGCTGAAAATAAGTACCTCCTTCTGCATTACAAAGACACAGTTCAAAAAGATTTGGCTTCTGGCTCATGGGCCATTTCTAGCCTGTTGGGATAATTCATATGACCTGTACACTTAGTTTCAGCAGCCCTCTTTTCCAAAAGTAATTTGTGGAAGAGGGAATGGTGTACAGGGCTGTTCTGGCAGTGGCTCCAAGACAGTTTTGAGTTCCCTGACTCCCAGGAAATTGCTTCCTCAATGTGATACCAGTTCTGAGTATGGTACCTCCAACAGAAAAATCTGCCTGGTCCAAACTTCATCATTGGAGAAGCCTGGAAAAGACTGTATTGGTCTTCTCATGTGTGCTTCTCAGATCAAGTCAGACAGCATGTTGCAGGATACATGCTGCAGAAGTAAAAAGTATGCAGGTTATCTGAAGCATACCGACATCATAAAGTCCAGAAGTGCAACACCCATTGCCAGATTTATTATACTGCACACCTATATATATATATATATATATATACACACACATACACAACTGGTTATATTGCAGAAAAGATCTTATATTGCTGTCCAGTTGCAGGAGATAGGTAGCCTTTCCAGCAGGCCATTAAGTCAAAGAACCACAGGTCTTAGGCTAAGCTACGACAAACTAAGTTTCTCTGTCTTTGCCCATGCTCAACACTATTTTACCATTGGTGTCAAACTGCATTTAGCGCTGATAATTGCTGACTTTACATTTAACTAAAACCAAATTTCTAAGATCATGTGAAAAGAGGGCATCCCTTCTCCCAGAATTAATAGCTTGGAAGCTATCATGTATCTAAAGGAGCCTGAAAAAAAACAAAACCTTTTCCTTCCAGTGAGCACCAAACCCATCAAGAAGAAAGACTATAATATTGGTGATAGGGGAATGGTCTTCTCCACAGCTGGTCAGACCTCTCAGTCCAGCCACAATCCTGTCCTGTAGCTCTTTCTCATCCCTTACAGATACATATACTAAAAGAAGACAGTGTGTGCTCAAAACTAATACTTGAGCTATTCATCACTGTTCGTCTTCCTCAAAAAAGTGTTACCTTGTTGTACATGAAAATGCTGGTAGTTAACCAGAAAAAAAACCAAAACAAAACAAAAAAAACCAACCATGCCCTAAGAGCTGTTTATGAAGATTACCAAAGCCACTAGATTCTCTTCTTACAGTGCTCTTCAGAAAGACAGCTAAGGGAGTCCTATCTTTGGTGTGGAGAAAGCTGTGAGTGTCATGACAGATTCAAATAACTCTTGAGGACTCAACAAATCAAACAATTTCTTTTCCTGTCTGTCATGAAAATAAGCCATGAAAGTGTCCTCGAGTCATTGTACTTGGAAAGTGTAGTGACTGAAGAATAGTCTATGATATTCCACACTCTGAACTAGCAGCAAGTATAATTTTCATTGTAGTCAATCCTATTAATTGGTGATAAGGAAAACTCTGCATTTCCTTTTGTAGCAACAAACTGCCCTTTCTCATATTGCCCTTCATTCACAAAGGATCTCACAGGCAAAGGATCTACTGTGTTTCCTTTTATGATAACACAAAAGTGGCTTTAAAAAGTTAATTCATTCTAGGCATTTGCTTGATATCCAAGTGGAGCAGTGATGAGTGGTGTTCCTCAGGGGTGGTATTGGGAATTGGGACCAGTGCTGTTTAGCATCTTTGTTGACGACATGGACAGAGAGATTGCATGCACTTTCAGCAAGTTTGCCGATGTCACCAAGCTGTGTAATGCAGTCAACACGCTGGAGGGAAGGGATGCCATCCAGAGGGACCTTGACAGGCTTGAGAGGTGGGCCTGTGCAAACCTCATGAAATTCAACAAGGCCAAATGAAAGGTCCTGCACATAGGTCAGAGCAATGCTATGAACAAATACAGGCTGGGCAATGAATGGATTGAGAGCAGCCCTGCAGAGAAAGACTTGGGGGTGTTGGTTTATGAGAAGCTCAGCTTGACCCAGCAACATGTGCTTGCAGCTCACAAAGTCAACCATATCCTGGGCTGCATCAAGAGAATTGTGGCCAGCAGGTCCAGGGATGTGTCTCTCCCTTTCTACTTTGCTCTTGTGAGACCCTACCTGGAGTGTTGTGTCCAGCTCTGAGGCCCCCAGCATAAGAAGGACATGGACCTGCTTGTGCAGGTCCAGAGAAGGGCCACAAAGACAATCAGGGGCTGAAGCACCTACCCTATGAGGACAGGCTGAGAGGGTTGGGGTTGTTCAGCCTGGCGAAAAGAAGGCTCTGGGAACACCTTACAGCAGCCTTCCAGTAACTAAAGAGGGCCTACAAGAAAGCCAGAGAGGAACTTTTTACAAGGGAATGTAGTGATAGGACAAGGGGTAGTGGCTTTAAACTGAAAGAGAATCTATTTGGATTAGATATCAGGAAGAAATTCTTTAGTGTGAGGGTGGTGAGGCACTGGCACAGGTTGTGCAGAGAAGCTGTGGCTGCCCCCTCCCTGGCAGTGTTCAAGGCCAGGTTGGACGGGGCTTTGAGCAACCTGATCCAGCGGAAGGTGTCCCTGCCCATGGCAGGGGGGCTGGAACTAGATGATCTTTAATGTGCCTTCCAACACAAACCATTCTATGATTCTATGATTTAAAGTTTGGCAGCTGAAAGTTCAAAAGAAATAAAAAAAAATGGACTGGTATTATTTAAACATACAAATCTTTGCAAAGCCACAATATTTTTATATTTATGTATTGGGTCTGGCTGAACTGGAATCGGTTTTCCCCTATAGCAGCCCTCACGGTGCTGTGGTTTATGCTGGGAGCTGCAGGGTGTTGATAGCACCCTGGTGTTGTGGCTGCTGCTGAGCAGTGCTTACACAGCACCAAGGCTCTTTCTGATATTTTCCCCAGTGGGACGGGGTGGGCAAGATCTTGGGAGGGGACACAGCCAGGACAGCTGACCCAAACCGACCAAAGGGATATTCCATACCATATGACGTCTGCTCAGTATAAAGCTGGGAGAAAGGAGGAAGGGGGTGGGGTCACCCTTGGTCCTCCGAGGCAACTACTACGCGTATTGGAGCCCTGCTTCCTGAGAAGGCCCGACATCGCCTCTTCATGGGAAGTAGAGAATAAATCTGTTTGCTTTTGCTTCCGCGCGCGGACTTTTGCTTTGCTTTGCTTATATTAAAACTGCTTTTGTTTCACCCACAAGGGTTAGTTTATCTTCTTTCCCCTCTTTACCCTGTTGAGAAAACAAAGGGAAGGGGGGGGGGGGAAGTGATAGAGCGACTTGGTGGATACCTGGCATTTAGCCAGAGTCAAACCATCACAGTCTATTCTGGCGCCCAACGTGGGGCAAAACAACGGCAGTTTTATATTAAATGTGCTGTAGCTATAGTAGTTATTAAGCAACAAGCTCTTGTGCTGGTCACGGGCTTGTTTATTGCGCTGCTTATCTTTATTTTGTTAAGCTCGGGAACATGCTGCAAGGAATCGGGAACATCATGAGTGGTTTTATTTTGCAGGCTCCCGAGGTACTTAGTCATCCTTATGTTAGTTCATTGATACTCTTTATTAATGCTGTTCGCCTGTTGTGGGTTGTGTGGAGCTCGGTATGCTCTTGGTGTAAGAGAACGCAAATTTTGAGTGAATCGGTGCCAAAATGTGCTCTGAGGCGGCCTGTTCCTGGGTGGCAGGGAGAGTGGAAGGAGTTGGGCAGATTCCTAGGACGGTTATCACCTCCTGTAGCCTGGGATCTCACCCCTGAACAGGCAAGCAACCCCACAAAATTGACACATCACCTGATAGAGGGGTGCCTTGCCTATCCCAATGAGAATCAACAACTTCTAGCACTTTACTGGGGCCTGGCCTGTGCTTACCGAGCTGCAGTTCAGCACTCTCAAAGGGCTGTGGTTGACATGGGAACTCAAACAATAACAACAACAGAGATTGCCCCAGTAGTAAAAAAGAAACAATGGACAAGGAGAACAACAGGCCCATACCCTCGATTAATAAGGGAGGAGAAAGAGGAGGAAGAAGCTGGTCCTTCAGCAAAGGTATCAGAAGAGGGAATAACAGAACTGAAACAGGAGGCAGAAACTACCCGGTCCCTGACGTCATCAGAACTGCGAGATCTGCGGAAAGACTACTGCCGCCAGCCGGGTGAGCGGATCGCTGCCTGGCTGCTGCGATGCTGGGATAATGGGGCAGATGCTCAACAGCTAGAAGGTAAGGAAGCCCAACAGCTGGGTTCCCTTGCTAGAAATCGAGGAATTGAAAGGGGAATTGGAAAGGAGACAGCAATTTGCAGTCTGTGGAGACGGCTCCTTTCAAGTGTTAAAGCAAGGTATCCTTTTAAGGAAGATCTTATGGACCACACCCCAGGGAAGTGGGCTACTGCAGATGAAGGTGTCCAGTACCTGAGAGAATTAGCAGTGATGGAAGTCATCTATGGTGATCCAGATAATGATGAAGCCCCTAAAAATCCAGAGGATGTCCCATGCACACGGGCCATGTGGAGGAAGGTGATAAAAGGTGCGCCATCCTCGTATTCTGCCGGCTTGGCCGCAATGTACTACCCAGAAATGGATGCAGGAGAAGGACTAAGATGTACGCCAACTGTGGAGGCAGTCTCTTCCTGGCTTCAGAACTTTGAAGAGAGTCTTGGTACCTCCTCATCTCTACGGGCGAGTGCCCTGGATGTTAGGAGCTCCCCAAGAAATCATTTCTCTTCTGTCCCAGTCAGGGGGAAAGGAAAGCCAAGGCGCATGACACGTGGCGAACTCTGGTTCTTCCTGCGCGACCAGGGGGAGGACATGAGGAAGTGGGATGGTCAACCCACCTTTAAGTTGGAAGCACGTGTACATGAATTGCGAGGAAAGACCCCTGCCAACAAGAAGACATCTAAGAAGGTTGCTAATGTAGCTGGTGTAAAACCACAAGGAAGTAACCAGCGATCTCCCAGATACAGAAAGACTGAGATCACCTCCCTTGATCCTGAAGAAGGAACCTCCGGCCTGGCACGGCAAGAGTCAGACAGTGAGTACTCTGACCAAGAACAGGAATAGAGGGCCCCTGCCTCCAGCCAGGAGGAGGAAAGGGATGATCGGGTGTATTGGACAGTGTGGATTCGATGGCCTGGCACATCAAATCCACAGAAGTACCAGGCTTTAATTGACACCGGGGCACAATGTACACTAATGCCGTCAAGTTATAGAGGGGCAGAACCTATCTGGATCTCAGGAGTGACAGGGGGCTGTCAAGAACTATCAGTATTGGAGGCCGAGGTTAGCTTGACTGGGGACAAGTGGGAAAAACATCCCATTGTAACTGGCCCAGAAGCCCCTTGCATCTTGGGCATTGACTATCTCAAGAGGGGATACTTCAAAGACCCAAAAGGATACCGATGGGCTTTTGGTGTGGCCAGTGTGAATACAGAAAAGGTAAAACAGTTGTCTAATCTGCCTGGCCTCTCAGAAGATCCTTTTGTTGTGGGACTGTTGCAAGTTGAAGAACAACAGGTGCCAATTGCTATGAGGACCGTGCACCGACGGCAGTATCGTACAAACCGAGACTCTCTGGCTCCCATCCAAGAATTGATTCGTCAACTGGAGAACCAAGGTGTCATCAGTAAGACACATTCGCCTTTTAATAGCCCAATATGGCCAGTGCGAAAGTCTGACGGAGGGTGGAGGTTAACAGTAGACTATCGTGGCCTGAATGAAGTGACGCCACCACTGAGTGCTGCTGTACCAGATATGTTAGAGCTCCAGTATGAACTGGAGTCAAAGGCAGCCAAGTGGTACGCCACAATTGACATTGCCAATGCATTCTTTTCAATTCCTTTGGCAGAAGAGTGCAGGCCACAGTTTGCTTTCACGTGGAGGGGTGTCCAGTATACCTGGAATCGACTGCCCCAGGGGTGGAAGCACAGCCCCACTATTTGTCATGGACTAATTCAAACTGCACTGGAAAAGGGTGATGCCCCTGAACATCTACAATACATTGATGACATCATTGTGTGGGGCAATGAGGCAGAAGAAGTGTTCAAGAAAGGACAAAGAGTAATTGAGATTCTTCTGAGAGCTGGGTTTGCCATAAAGAAAAGCAAGGTCAAGGGACCAGCACGAGAAATTCAGTTCTTGGGAATAAAATGGCAAGATGGACGCCGTCATGTGCCATTGGATGTTGTCAACAAGATAGCAACTATGTCTCCACCGACCAACAAGAAGGAAACACAAGCTTTCCTAGGACTTGTGGGATTTTGGAGGATGCATATTCCAGGTTACAGTCAGCTTGTGAGCCCTCTCTATCAAGTGACCCGAAAGAAGAACAATTTTCAGTGGGGTCCTGAGCAGCAACAAGCCTTTGAGCACATCAAACAAGAGATAGCTCGAGCGGTAGCTCTTGGGCCTGTTCGGACAGGACCAGCTGTGCAAAATATACTTTACACATCAACTGGGGAGCACGGACTCACATGGAGCCTCTGGCAGAAGATACCAGGTGAAACTCGAGGTCGGCCATTAGGATTTTGGAGCCGGGGATATCGAGGATCAGAAGCCCACTACACTCCGACTGAAAAGGAGATACTGGCAGCATATGAGGGGATTCGAGCTGCTTCAGAAGTTGTTGGTACAGAAGCACAGCTCCTCTTGGCACCACGGCTGCCTGTATTACATTGGATGTTCAAAGGAAACATCCCTTCTACCCACCATGCAACCAGTGCTACCTGGAGTAAATGGGTCGCGTTAATCACGCAACGGGCTCGACTGGGGAAACCCAACCATCCAGGGATCCTGGAAGAGATCATGGACTGGCCAGAAGGTAGAGATTTTGGAGTGCGGCCTGAGGAGGTGGCTCGTGCCCAAGAGGCACCGCCATATAACGAGTTACCAGAAGATGAGAGGCGTTATGCTCTCTTTACTGATGGATCCTGTCGTGTGGTAGGAAGCCATCGGAAGTGGAAAGCTGCTGTGTGGAGTCCCACAAGACAAGTCGTTGAGGCCACTGAAGGAGAAGGAGAGTCAAGTCAGTTCGCAGAAGTAAAAGCGATCCAACTTGCCCTAAAGATTGCTGAACGGGAAAAGTGGCCAGTATTATATCTCTACACGGACTCCTGGATGGTGGCTAACGCCCTGTGGGGGTGGCTACAGGAGTGGAAGAAGACCAATTGGCAGCGCAGAGGTAAACCCATCTGGGCTGCTGCATTGTGGCAGGACATCGCTGCCCGAGTGGAAAACGTGGCTCTAAAGGTGCGTCATGTAGATGCTCATGTGCCCAAAAGGCGTGCCACTGAAGAACACCAAAACAATGAGCAAGCAGACAAAGCTGCCAAAATTGAAGTAGCTCGGCTGGACCTGGACTGGGAGCGTAAGGGTGAGCTGTTTGTAGCTCGATGGGCCCATGAAACATCAGGGCATCTTGGCAGAGATGCAACGTACAGATGGGCTCGTGATCGAGGGGTGGACCTGACCATGGAGGCCATCTCACAGGTCACTCACGAATGTGAAACATGTGCTGCAATCAAGCGAGCCACACGAGTAAAGTCTCCCTGGAACAGAGGGCGATGGCTGAGTTTTCAATACGGTGAGGCCTGGCAGATTGACTATATTGGACCACTGCCACGAACACGCCAAGGCAAGCGCTACATACTCACCATGGTAGAAGCAACTACGGGTTGGCTAGAAACATACCCTGTAAATCATGCCACTGCCCGAAATACCATCTTGGGTCTTGAAAGGCAAATTTTATGGCGACATGGTACTCCTGAAAGAATCGAGTCAGACAACGGGACCCATTTTCGAAATAATCTTATAAACTCCTGGGCAAAGAAACACGGCATTGAGTGGGTGTATCACATCCCTTATTACCCACAAGCGTCTGGAAAGATTGAAAGATATAATGGACTGTTGAAGACTATGTTGAGAGCATTGGACAATGGGGGATGGAAGCATTGGGATATAAATTTAGCAGAAGCCACTTGGCTAATTAATACCAGAGGATCTGTTAACCGTCCTGGGCCTGCCCAAACAAACCCCCTTCATACTGTGGGAGGAGATAAGGTCCCTGTAGTACACACAGGGAGGTGGCTGGGGAAGGCAGTGTGGATTGCTCCTCCCTTGGGAAAAGGCAAGCCCACTCGTGGGATTGTCTTTGCCCAGGGACCTGGATGTACTTGGTGGGTAATGCGGGAGGATGGGACTACTCAGTGTGTGCCTCAAGAACATTTAACCTTGGGGGGAAAGTAATCTGTGGGATGAGTTGTATGTTGCAGGAAGTGATGGAGGAAGTAGGAACGATGAAGAGTGAACCAGACACGTGCAACGACGACCCAAACCTAGCCGGTGCTGGAGTCCAACGGTCAAGCATAATTCTGTCCTGAGCATCTATCTTGACAGATGGAAGCCAAGACACTGAACATCTGAAGAAGTGAAGAAAGCTTATGGAATAGATAAATGAGTATTATGTGGGACCTGGGCATTACGTAAATGGTATGGAATAAGGGGTGGAGACTGTATTGGGTCTGGCTGAACTGGAATCGGTTTTCCCCTATAGCAGCCCTCACGGTGCTGTGGTTTATGCTGGGAGCTGCAGGGTGTTGATAGCACCCTGGTGTTGTGGCTGCTGCTGAGCAGTGCTTACACAGCACCAAGGCTCTTTCTGATATTTTCCCCAGTGGGACGGGGTGGGCAAGATCTTGGGAGGGGACACAGCCAGGACAGCTGACCCAAACCGACCAAAGGGATATTCCATACCATATGACGTCTGCTCAGTATAAAGCTGGGAGAAAGGAGGAAGGGGGTGGGGTCACCCTTGGTCCTCCGAGGCAACTACTACGCGTATTGGAGCCCTGCTTCCTGAGAAGGCCCGACATCGCCTCTTCATGGGAAGTAGAGAATAAATCTGTTTGCTTTTGCTTCCGCGCGCGGACTTTTGCTTTGCTTTGCTTATATTAAAACTGCTTTTGTTTCACCCACAAGGGTTAGTTTATCTTCTTTCCCCTCTTTACCCTGTTGAGAAAACAAAGGGAAGGGGGGGGGGGGAAGTGATAGAGCGACTTGGTGGATACCTGGCATTTAGCCAGAGTCAAACCATCACAATTTATATACAGCCACATAAGTTGCTAATTTTAGTCTCTAATTTTGCTCTATTTATCTATCATTAAAAAATATGTGTGTGTTTAAAAACTTCTATTTGTTTTTAAAAACATTTTAAAACAACCCACTGAAGTATGAGCAACTCATTTCTTATCCTCACTGTAAGGTGGAGATAGGGCTCCTTACTTACTAGAGAATACTAAAGTTGAAAATGGTCCATGATATGTGGAATAGAAGATAATGCATCCAGAGGAACTGGAATTCCTCCTTTTTGAAAAAGTCCTTGCATGCAAGTAGAAGTAAATATGAATGAGTCCTGCCCCTAACTCCCCTGCAAATTGTTTAAATACTTGTCCAGATCAATCAAGCCTCTTGCTTTCTCTAGCTAGATGCTCAGAGGTCTCCTAGGATCCTTCAAAGGTCTGTGTTAAAGAGATGCAGGCTGGACAAATACTCATTATGGAGTCTAAAAGAAAGCTTTCCCACTCTGGTCAAAATAAAATCTGAGACTTTTAGCCTTGCAGAGTCAAGAATGACATTTATGTGAATAACTGATTTTTATACGGAGATACTTATTCACCTTACTTGTAGGTGGTAGAAATTGTGGTTTAGCAATTTCTATGGAGAATTCACTCATCTATAGTGTCAAATGAGGTTTAAAAGCTCACGTGATGCATATCATAGGCAAAGGAGATCTGAGATTTCATTGGTGAACCTTTTAAACCAATAAAGATTTGCAGGTATATAAATATATAAGATCAGGCAAGCAGTCTTTGCTTGAGAGTTTGGGGGTTTTTTGGCAGCCTTATTCCAGACAAGATTCAAAGAGAAAACTTAATTTTATTAGTACACTTACTAGGAACTTCTCATGACTTCTATAGTTTCTGAAATTTCTGTAGTTAGACCTACTTAAACTTAAACCAGTACATTATATTATTAAGGAGATTAAATCAGTTATCTATGTAACCATCATACTTCTGTTTTTACTGGAGTCATTATTACACATTGTTATGGTGACACCTAGAGAAACCAACCAGAGATCCAGCATTATTGTAGGTAGAGCTGAATAGTATTTAAAGTCCCTCCCTAAAATCACAGGCAAAGGCAGCGACAGAGGTGTCACTTCCAGCTGATTTCTAATCTATCCCCAGAAACCTCTGAAGACAGAGAATTCACAGTTTCTCAACTAGACTCCTCCATATTTTAGCTAGGTTTTTAAGTGAAAGATTTTCCAGGTGTTTAATTTAAAACTGTCTGGTTGAAGTTTAAGTCCTCTGGGTTTTGCTCTACATATACTATGGTCTAGTGTAACATGGATTATTCTCTTCCTTTTTGCTATGATATTTCATATCACGCAGATACGAAATACGGATACATCATCTCTAACAATCCCATTTCCTTCTACCTCTCTTCACAGGACTTTTTTGCTTCCTAGATTCTGATCGTTCTTTTTGCTCTGCTGTCTTCTCTATTGAACAGATTTCCTGTTTCCTAATACTGGATACAATACAGCTGCTGTACTCAGTGCTCTAAGGCACATCTTGAGGATTATTAGAAATGTAATGCCTTCAAATTTGAGCGCTGTCTCTATGTGGGGTCAATGCCATTCTTCTCTCTGTCATGCTATTATACTAATAATCAGTCTGTTCTCCAAAGAGCTTGCATTTTAAATAAAAAATGAGAGGACTCTCAGGTGCAATCAGTTCAGTGGCACACTATGAACGTAACAGTCCAGGCATGACTGACGGTTTAATAGTCATTGGTGACACAGGAAATGAGAGACAAAAGAGGATGCAATAGCGTTTGCACAAGGCATTTTGAACTTCTCATATTTCTTATTACACCCTTCCACAAAGCTTTCAGTTTGTCAGTGTCATTGTCACTACCTTTGCTTCATCTAAACTGCCTTCTTTCCGTTGTCCTGTCTTTCCATTTGTCCACAAATTGTAGGGCTTTTTATCCATATATCCATTGGAAATCTTTAAAACACAAAAGCTAATCTGCACCACAATTACTTTGTGAACTATTTAAAATATCTATCTACCTGCGGTTTTTTCAACTTTGAAATCCATAATTTTTGGAATGTGTTCTGTGGATTTGGTGATATTTTACTTTTGTATTTTAGACAATGACATAAGTACTGGTAAGAAAGGGAGAGTAGATTTCAGCAGCTGAATAAGTTTCTTTGCTGGTGATTCCAGCACTGTCCCATTTTGCCTGGTCTACTGCTGAAAACATGAAACAAAGCATAAGGATACTCTTCTTGAATCCTTCTGTTAAGCCTTATCTCCATTTAACACCTGCCTACTAATTCAGCTAGTTTTGCTCCCTACCACCACCGTCAATAAACACAAATGACCACTAGTCTCCCTTTCCAGTAAAATAGTCATATTTTGATACATTCATGGAAGCACTAAACCAGACACAATCATCTAGCTAAATCACACAGTTATGATGTCTGTCAAATTGATGTCAACTAAAGTCCATCCATCAAAGCTGGGTGTGTATGAACTTGATTAGCATCACAAGCACCAAATGGATTATCAGCATGAGATGCACTGTGAAGCCTATTGTAGTTTTTAAGAAATACCAACAAAGTTATGTCAGTAGCACAGATGAGAACTGTATAGTTATCACAGGATGGAAAACAGTCCTAAGGTACATAGGCAGCATTTCATAATATAGTTAATAATTTTTTAATATGTGTACAAACTTTGCTTTTAAATAATGTATTATATTGACTTACACTTCCTAAATGGTAAGTTTTCCACATTATGAATTTTGATAGTATTGTTGATAGTATTGAAACTGTTGTGCTCTGGCATTATTATTGTTTTCTTCTGGGGATAAGTACATCTCCATAAATTGTTGTCACTAACCTTAGAATCTTGCAAGCTTTTTCACAGGAGTACAATTATAAATACATACATATTAATGTCATCCATTTTTAGTCATTCCTTATTTTACTGCATCTCTAACAATTTATTTCACTGCAAGGTAAATTTATTTTCCTGCAACTCAGAAACTATATAAATCCCAACACAATACCTTCTCTAAACAACAGGCATTCTCTTTAAAACAAAGTTATATTTTGTTGTTGTTGTTTTAATTTCTAAGGAAACTATAAAAAGATCTTGCTATGGATTCTATATACTTATCTAGAAGATGTATACAGGTAAAGATACTGACAAGTACTTTTCTCTCAAGAAACACAATAAACAACTGCTTCCAAATAAATAGCAGTTCTTTACACTTAAAGTTAAAAATATAGGTCTGACTAGGCTAAGATCGCAACTATGTACTTAAGAGCCCTTGTTCACATTATGTGTTTAACAATTTTATACACATAGATCTCAAATTAGTTTTCGTAGCAATAGCAGCACTTTTTTCACAAAGAACTAACAGAGAAAAAAAGAAAATTAAACAATTAAATATTTTCTATAGATAAAGATAAGTGTTAACGCACTGAACTGCAACACTGAGGCAGAGGATCAACCCTCAGATTTATCACTGTCTAGATGTTGTTAAAAAAAATCATAGCACGTACTTGTTTGCAAGTCCTCTTAAAAAGAGCAGCATGAATTTCATATGTACCTATTTCAAGTGTTTTCATATCTACTGATGAAACTGGATTTAACTAATCTGGCCTCAAAAATCAACTTGCTGTTTTACAAGTTTCTTGCAACTTTTAACAAGTCCCCTCATTTGTGTAACTCAGTACACTAATGTGTGAAATGTGAATACAGACACATTCATCAAGACAGAAACTATTCTGAGAGAAGATTAGATATGTTTCATAGTTAAGTATTAGGTACTGGAGCATTGAAAGTTGCCACATAATTCCCAGCCAAAGAAAGTTTGTTTTTTTTCTGGCAGTCAACTTAGTAAAAACCCATCAAACCTGAGCATATGTACACTGCAATGAAGTGTTGCCTCAGTAGGTATTCTGACATTCTCTTCGAGGGGCACCAATTTCAACTGAGTTCCTCTAGTCTATTCACATCCAGTTTATGCTTTAGCATCAGTCAGCCTGAACAAGAGAGTGCCCTTCCTTTTTGTTCTGTGGTATACCTCTACATCACCCTGAAATTCATTACCCTCTCCTCCTAAGGTTTTTGGAAGTGGCAAGATTTATCAGCTACTGGATAAGTGAATATAGTATATAGCATAGTAGTATTTCATTTGGTATTCTCCACAAAGATTCCTGAGAAACATCAAGGGACCTCCAACCCCTATGTTCACAAAACATACATTCGCAGTCCACAAAACATCTATTATTTGGGAATTATTTCTTTGATTCTGTACTTTGTTTACAGCTGATGTACATAGGCTAGTGCATCCATCTATCTTGCTGAAAATAGGCTACAACTGCTAGATGAAAAAAAGTAGTATGTTGGAAATTCACAAGCATTCCTTCACAGTCCCTGCCAAAAATAAATAATTTATAAGACTTAGAACAGACCCAAATTAATATTACAGAAAACAAGAAAGGAAACAATCATGTATTTTTCAACTTAAACTCAGATGTTTACTGTATGCTTACTGTATCTTAGAATGTGCAAATTGTTATCTCTAAACTTATATATTTACATTTTTAATATGCTTTATGGAATTTGTTTCCACAATCTTTCAGTACTGTCCACATAAATTTTGTATATTTACACGGACTGCTCACTCCAGCTTCCAAGGGCATTAGAAGAAAGCACTGAAAAATAAGATGGAACAAAAATTCTGTGAATGGTTTATATAGACATGGTCTAGATGAATGTTGCAGCATGAAAAAGACAGCTGTTTATAGAAGATCATTGAAAGTACTGTTAGTAGCTACAGATAGGAAACTACTACACATCCTGTTAATTTGACATATAACTTAGAAATGAAAGAAATGTGGGATTTTGTTTCTAAAATGCTCTATGCTGTCCTCTCTCTTGCTCTTTCTTTCTCCACACATTATAGAAACAGAAGAAACAAGCTGACTGTTACCTGTCTCAAACATTAGAATATGGTTCATTTTCTCATTCCATTGTTTAACTGATAAAGCAGATTTTTTTTCAATGACTTCCCCCCTTTTCCCTGAGATCTAATGCTATGCATAGCTCCACTACATGTAAGAAACAATAAAGAGAATTTAAATTATTAAGAAATGTAGATTTGTCATTCTGTTTCAGAACAATGAACCTATGTAATAAAAGGATAGCAGACTTCTTTTATCATGACAGAAATTAAAGGAAGTTACAGACAAGGTAGTAAACAGTGTGGTGATATTGTTGTATAATCCTATGAAAACTGTAGTGGTAAAAAAAGACGGCTCAAAGTCTGGTACCTGCTCCCAGGATGGCTAATAATGGATGCTACAATGATGAAAACGTATGTGCAACTCATTTTCTAATCCTGCTTACGTAGGGACATTACTCCGTGACTTCTCAAATGAAAGCTGAGACCTCATAGTATTTGATTTAGCTGAATGGTATCCTGGTAGGTGGCAATCCATATTTTTTTCTTACAAACTGCTACTGCATGTGTTTATTTCTGGGAAGGTTGTTACTATACAGAGAAAATCACAGAATAAGTGATTTCTGAATATGTGAACCATTTGTTTTCCTCCTTTCACCAACTGGACAGGTAGACTATCTCAGTGTTCATCTGTTCCCTTCTACTCCCCTTATATTTTATTCTACTTTTAATCAAAAAATAGCCTTTAAGCAACAAGAACAAGTGAGTAGATGATAGACACAGACACTACTATAAAGTATTAACTTACTAGTGCCAGATAACAATAATATTGCATAAGTAATACTTGAAAAACTGAAACTAGCAGGTAGCTGAGAAGCATGGATGGAGTGTAGAAGTTTGCTTGTGTGACAAAAATAATGTTTTATTTGGAATTTCTCATACATTTTAGCACTTTACCTTTTCAAATAGTTAACAGGGAGACTGTATTCAGGACAAAAAATTAGCTACCAGGGCAAAGAATAAAAATAAAATAAAAGAAATGGAAAGCAATACTATTTAAAATCACAGAATCACAGAATCATTCAGGTTGGAAAAGACCCTTGGGATCATCGAGTCCAACCATCAGCCCTACTCTACCGAGCTCTCCCCTACACCATATCCCCCAGCATCTCATCCAAACTACCCTTAAACACATCCAGGGATGGTGACTCCACCACCACCCTGGGCAGCCTATTCCACTGTCTGACCACTCTTTCTGTGGAAAACTTTTTCCTAATGTCCAGTCTGAACCTCCCCTGATGCAGTTTAAAGCCATTCCCTCTTCTTCTGTCACGAATTCCCTGTGAGAAGAGACCAACACCAACCTCTCTACAGTGTCCTTCCAGGTATTTGTAGAGAGTGATGAGGTCTCCCACCAGCTTCGTTGCCCTCCTCTGCACTCGCTCCAGCACCTCGAGATCTCTCTCGTACTGAGGTGCCCAAAACTGGACACAATAATCCAGGTGTGGCCTCACCAGTGCAGAGCACAGGGGGACTATCACCTCCCTGTGTCTGCTGGTCACACTATTCCTAATACAAGCCAGGATGCCGTTGGCTTTCTTGGCCACCTGGGCACACTGCTGGCTCATGTTCAGCTGCTTGTCAGTTAGAACCCCCAGATCCTTCTCTTCCAGACAGCTCTCCAGCCACACCTCCCCAAGCCTGTAGCCATGCAGGGGGCTGTTGTGGCCCAAGTGCAGGACCTGGCACTTGGCCTTGTTGAAGCTCATCCCGTTAACATTGTCCCACCGATCCAATCTATCCAAGTCTCTCTGTAGAGCCTCCCTATCCTCATGCAGATCGACACTCCCGCTTAACTTGGTGTCATCTGTGAATTTACTGATAATACACTCTATGACGTTATCAAGATCATCAGTGAAGATGTTGAACAGAAATGGTCCCAACACCGAGCCCTGAGGAACACCACTTGTGACCGGCCGCCAGCTGGATTTAGCTCCACTGACCACCACTCTCTGGGACCGTCCAGCCAGCCAGTGCTTGACCCAGCAGACCGTTCGCTCATCCAGGCCATGGGCAGCCAGTTCTTCTATGAGATTTCTATGGGGAACTGTGTCAAATGCTTTTCAAAAATCCAGGTGGATTATATCCACAGCCTTTCCTCGCCCAACAGTCAGGTCATCTTGTCAGAAGGAGATCAGGTTTGTCAGGCAGGACCTGCCTTTCATAAACCCATGCTGACTGGGCCTGACCCCCTGGTTGTCCATTATATGTCTTGCAATGGCACTCAACACAGCAATGTTTACCAGGTTTGTTTCATTTAGAAAGCTTGGATTTTGATTGCACTGGAACTGCAAAACATTAACATGTCTAAGTCATGTGTATAGAGTTGAATATACTCTGATTTGATCTTTTAAAGGCCATCTACCTTAAATCATGTTTTTTATATATACATATATGAGCCCATCAACCACAATATACCTTAACATGTGACATCTTATAATGAACTGCTTAAACTAATTTATAAGTTGATGTTGCATCCAAAGCACAGTTTCCTGTCTTCAAGCCTGACCTTGCAATTTTTGTGATGTTCTCTACTTCTTCTAAATAAATATGTGAAAAAAAAATCTGATTAAATTTGATATCTAAGATAAAAATCTACTCTCATGATGTTCTTAGTGTTTTAATGAAGTCTGAAGCTGAGAAAAATCTGGATAAAAAGGCTGACACTAATTCTTAGCTACAACCTTCTAGCGAAATATGCGCTAAATCAGTAAAATGCTGATTCGGGGAGTTCACTATGCGCTTCACTGAATCTGGAGAGAAACACAGGTAAGTACAAAAGACTACTAAGATTTTGATGACCAAACCCATCTCCATAAAGGCAAATACATTTTTTCAAAAAATACACACGTAATAATGGAGAATGTCCTTCTTTCCAGCAGCAGTTAAAGAAACAAAACTTTTGTCTTCCGGCAGAAAGAGGTTAGATTCTCCTAAACAACTAGTCCAAGATGTGTGTAAAGGCTCACTAGGGACTATATATCAATCAGCTATCCTTTATTTCTAAGACAGAGGAAATACAGTAGCTCTTGAGCATCTTTTTTGCTTTGTTTTATTACTCTCAGTAGAAATATGTCTTCAACTTTGGAAAACGTAAGCATAAAGAAGCTATTAGGGATACCAATAGGCCAGCCACACCACTGCAAGTATGTAGTAAGCAGACAGAAATAGATATACAAACAGTAAAACTAAACATAAATCTAACAGAGGAGGACTAAAAGAACTTTTTATTTCGGTAAGCATCAGTGCCTTCAAACTGTCACAGCTATCCATTGCCAGAAAAATAATCAGCTCCTAACAAAATCTTTTCCTCTGTACAAACTGCTGCTTTCTTGTGAATGTGTAAAGTTATCTATTTCTCAGAAAGAATGAATAAAAGGAGGTATTCTGGCAATGCACTTTTCTCTCCTAGAAATGACAGAAATATTTTTGAAATATCATGCTGCCATTGCTGGCTAGAGATGAGGCAGACACATTCCGACAATATTTGACTGAATATAATCAAAATGTATGGAGAGAAAACATCAGTAGATTTAGTAGAACTGACCATCAATGAATAAAATAGTACTAACTTAAGATGGGTAGAATGTATTCCACTGAAACTGCTGCAGAAGAAAACTCTTACCTCAGAATATTCTCCACAGGATTTTGTTTCAGAATTTTAATCCTCACTAAAACACTGTAATTGTTTTCTTCTATTGTGACAATAAATAATGATGGGATTTCCCACCCTTCCTAGGCTCCAGAGTTCATTTCAGCTGATTAGGCAACTGGAAGTATTATGGAAATTCATCTATTCAACTCCTACCATATACAAAACCAGTTCAAATATTAAAACTGTGAAATCTATGCTCAGATTTTAGCGAAGATCGAGACAGAACTATATGAAAGAAGTACACAGTTCAGTATATTTGCATAACTTCAAAGAATTTAAAGAAAACAAACGAACAAACAAACAAAAAAGAGAAGTTCTCTAATTCCACTCTGATCAATTTGGAACAATAAAAATGCTATAACATGATCTTATGGGAACTCAGACCTTTTCTTCTTTACTGGTCTAACATGATATTTATGGGTCTCAAGATGATAATTTTGTATGCCAGCCAAAACAAAAATCTGACAACCAAGTTGCATTTCTCTTCTGCTTCCCTCATTCCTACCATATGACCTAGTATTTATGAAGATCTTTAAAAACACATAAGGCAGAAAACTTTGTACTTTCTATAGTGTATTTGTCCTATATAAACATTTGTCAAAAAACTACATAACGCATATATTGTCAACAGACAGCTACTGTTACAAAGATTATGATATTTCACCTACACTCTAGTACATATACAACCAGATTTTAACTATGATGAAGATTTTTCCTCATTTTTGTCTCCCTTACTGGTCAATGAGACAAAAACATATACAGCATATGACAAAATAAAAGATAACTTTTTCAAATTCTCAGCATTTACTCTCTCTCCACTTGAGCTCAAATTTAAATGCTTGTCCATTGCTACCTCAATAATATGATCTCATACCTTAAAATTTCGAAAAGCATGGTTTGAATTTTTCAGTGCTTCCTCAGAAACCTTTCATGAGATACTGCTTTAGATTGCTCTTGAAGCACATTTCTATTAAGAAACTGGAAATTGTCTGCAAGCTAAATTTCCACAGGTTTGTTTGCTGTTTTTCTTTTTGATTACATGTATAATAAAAATAATAAACTTCTTGAAGGAGGGTTTCAGCAACTTAGAAGCCTGGTAGTTTCTAATCTAGGCACTCAGTAATCCAGTTTGCTTGTAACTCAGTTTGGTTATGAGCATAGACTGTAATCTGATAGTTCTTTGCAATGTATTTTCAGAGATGAGATCAGAGATGTTAGCTTTCTGAAAGTAGCCTTTTCAATAAAAAACTAAAATATTTATCAAATAATATCTATCCTAAAGATATGTCTAGTGTTTAATAAATATTCTTGATTAAAAGTAGCATAAAACAACATCTGCAGTCTCTCTGGGAGTTTAATTTCTCTTAAAATAGAAATTAGCTTTCCACAGAGGTATATTTCAATCACCGAATATCTTCTTGTTTTAGCCAAATCCCATTCCTGACTACAAGTGACATAAAAGACTGATATGCCCTATGAAAACCTGAAAAATGTGTAAACTGTGGGACTCTATGAAAAAAGATATTGTATTAAGAACACAGAATCATTACAAAAGACATCACTGATGTATAAAAGCTGTATGAAATTATAGTAGTGAAAGCAAATATCCAAATAAATTGTGATGCATATTTGATTATACTACCAAATAAGTAATGGTGTCTGAGGAAACTAAAGCTCTGGAGCTAGAAATCCACACTATGAATATGTCTAAACATGTATTTAAAATTAAGAACAGTGACACAGGAGTTATTACTTTGGAGACAAAACAAAAATATTCATTCTCTTGCAGTTTTCTCACAGCTGTTATTTTTCATATTCTTTTATTAAAACAGTTTAGCATAATTAAATGAAAAGGAATTCAAACAATTGTCTAAATTTTGGAGTCGGTGTCACCACAAGTAGCCTTCAAGGGCTGCCAGATGTAGTAGCACAGTTTCTCTTTCATTTGTGGCATGTTGCCTACAATTATTACTGCTTAAGAAGAAATGTTACATTCTAGTTGTTTACATCAGAAAGTGACAGTCTCCACAGTGCAGGGATAAAATAATCTTTTTCAGTGCTCAACTTGAAAAGCCTGGGGTCAACAGCTGCTGTTATTTCAGCTGTTTGTCTTTAAATGTGTACTTTTTGGTACCTCAAGAAGCCATTTCTTCTTCAAGCAGGGCCCAAAGCTCACAAAGTCATCCTCCAGTGTAAAGAATATAAATTCCTAACTGGTAGTAAACTAAATAAATAACCACTAGCCTTCTTCATCTGGAGGTAGTTGATAATGTGTCAAATCTAAACTACAGACGGTCACTTTCTATGTTTTAGGGTGCTGTAGTGTCATCTTGTACTATCTGATGCTAGATAAAAAGGGGAAAAAAAATATTGAAAAAATAAGTTTCAAATACAAAAAGTCTCTGATTATCTTTTCTACCAGAAACAGAAAATCACTTTTATGTGTCATATTTGAATACACAAATTACTTCCTTATTTCATATCCAAGTAATTGCTTTCATATTCCTGAAGGCTGTAGGAAAGGACACAGTTTTCACCATCCAGATCTCATCACTGCTAATAATCAGTTCATTTGAACTGAATCTCCCCTGAGGAACATCTAGAATTAATTAGAACTGATCAAACAGCACAAACTGTAATTTGTTGATGCTTTAGCAAATATATTTTATCAGTTAGCTCCATAATAGTGATAGGCCATGTTATTTGTTTGTAAATACTTGGACAGCTACCATTTTATTTATAAAAAATGCTGACGACTGCTGAAGGGCTTGTGAATTTCTGCATAAATTTTGATTAATTTCCATATCAGTGATGCATTATATTATTATTATTCCTTAGTCCTCAACAGTTTTTTTTCTTCTAAGAATTTAGGCTGCCTAATGACTGAGCAAATACTATGCCATGTGATTTAAGGGACAAATCCCATAACAGGAATACTGAAGAGCAAACAATTAAAAACATAACCCCATCAAAATTTCACAAAAAACCTTCTGGATAGTATTTTCATATTACACAGCCAAGATAAATTAACGTTGCAGGTAACACACTGTCAGGAACAATTGAGGATGTTCCGGAGATTCCAAGTACTGTTCATTCCTGTTACATACAAAAACATTCATCACTGTATCATGTAACTCACTGTGTATCTATACATACATGAAGATGCTTCGGCTTTTGGGGGGCATAAGTTTTGTGGCAACTAGTGTAACTGTGCATAATGCTGTGCAGGAATGCACAGTCCGACCTATAACAGACAAATAAATAGCAAATAATAGTGATAATGACAAGTAGGCAGCTAGTAAAGGCATGCAGATAAGATGATGTTGTTGCCACTGTAATAATAAGCTCTTCTGTAAAATTCAGAACCTGTTCATAAGCAATGCTTGTCAGCCTTTAGACTAGCATAGATATTCACAAATATTAAATATTAATATTTTAGATGTGTTGTTGCAGTTGTTCTCTGTCTTTTCTACAAGACAATGAGGATGACAGAAACCCACTCATGAAGATCATTTTGTGGCACTCAAGACGTATAGCTATTCAAAACACAAGGGGTCGGTAACTGCCTACAAACAGACAAGCCCCCACTGGTAGCTACAGCAGAAAGACATTGCAACATTATTCATTTAAAGAGACTTTTGCTTTCCCAGGTCACAGCCACAACAGACGCAGCGTGAGGGAGTGCCCGAATGGTGATCTCCTCCTCCCTCCCTTCCCTTGACTCACTCGCTCCCTTTCTCCCTTGGATCATGACAAGCAGCAGGTTCTGAAAGCAACCACGCCAATTCTGCTTGCTAAATATTGAAATAATAAATTTGGGGACTCATATAAATTACGGTATCTGCTGGTTGGAACCAATGGACCAGAAAAGGAGGGAGGTAACAATATGCTGACAGACCATAGATTAATGTCATCATGCTGCTTAAACTTCGTCAGTTCTATGTGCTTCAGAGGTTAAAAAAATTGCAAGCTAAGACAGTAATATCATCTTACTGTGTTAAAGACACCTATTAGTCATGTCCCAGGCAAATAGGGATTTATGACTCAGACATAATTCTTCCAAATATGCCTGCTGTTCATAAAAGGCAGAGATATATGACTCAAAAATAACATTGAGACAGGAATAATTTTACACTTCACTTTGCAACATTGACTTTCCTCCAGAACTTAGTGCAAAATCTCCACGTTTTATGAATAGATTTCTGCCATTACTATAGATTTATTGCTACATCTTCCAAATCAGGTGAATTTCTCAGTCAAACAGAAGAGGAATAATTTCAGATAGAGAAGAAAGATACATGTAGATCTTTGTTTTCTAAACAACTGTAGACTAAGAAATCAAATTACACAGAATTTTAGGCTGGAAGAGACTTTTAAGATCAAGTTCACCGCCTAACACTGCCAAGTCCACCACTAAACCATATCCCTAAGCACCACATCTACACATCATTTAAATACCTCCAGGGATGGTGACTGAACCACTTCCTGGGCAGCCTGTTCCAGTGCTTGACAACACTTTCAGTGAAGAAATTTTCCCTGATACCCAATCTAAATGTCCCATGTCACAACTTTTGTCCTACAGCTTCCTACTTGGAAAAAGAGACCAACACTCACCTCACTGCAACCTTCTTTCAGGTAGTTGTAGAAAGCAATAAGGTCTCCCCTCAGCCTCCTTTTCTCCAGGCTAAACAACCCCAGTTCCCTCAGCCATTCCTCACAAGACTTGTTCTATAGAGTCTTCACTAGCTTCATTGTCCTTTGAATATGCTCCAGCACCTCCATGTCTTTCTTGTAGTGAGAGGCCCCAAACTGAACACAGTATTCAAGGTGCAGCCTCACCAGTGCCAAGTACAAGAGAACGATCACTTCCCTAGTCCTGCTGGCCACACTATTTCTGATACAATGTCACATGGCCTTCTTTAAATTCCCCATTTTGTTGAAACAACTTGTTACTACAATCTAAGTACATTCCCACGACCTTTCCCTAATGAGTCTTCCAAATTCCAGTTCTGGTTTGGTTCTCCTGGAAGAGTATGCGTTTTAAGAGTGAAATTAAAAATGTAGTTGTAGGAAGAGATACACAGCTGCTGATTAGGTCTATAATGTAACAAAACATGGACAGATGTTCTTTCACCAAACTGGTGTGATCATTCCCCAGTACATGCAGTGTGATCCCCATGGCATGCCTTGGACATTGGAGACCTGCACAGACTGCTGAGGGTGCAGGAGTACATCCTCTACCTGCTACATCAACCCTAGTCTGCTTCTTATGCCCTAGGGCACACACATATACCTGGACTCATACATGGACACTGTTATTATTTTATTAGTAGATCATTAGTGTGGCAGCAAAATAAAACTTTTGAAGTTCACTTCCATCTACTTCAGATCACATCTTTAGGAGAGGGTTTGTTCCTTTTTAGAAATCACAAGTTTGAAATGGCTTCACCTTCTAATAAAGAAAACTGTCTTTTGGTTTCAGATGCCAGAAATGATGAAGTTCATAGATCTGCTCCTTCCTCAACACTTTTCAGTCCCTTTCTTTAATAAACACCAACCACCAGTGAGGGATAATCCCTGAGACACAACCACACAACTGTGCTCAGCTGACCTCTTGGTTGTACAGGACACTCAACAGATGTGGATAAATGCTATTCTGAGATTTAAAAATACTGCTATCTGATAAAATCTGGGAAAATTTTTATATTATGTCCATAAATCAACATTGCGTCAGTTTTTATGTATCCTTCTTAAACAGCTGTTGTCCTTAAAGAATGTCACTTGTCCAGTTAAGAAGCAGAAATACCCTGTAAGTGGTATTTCTCTGAGGAGAAATCAGATAAAGTAATACCCAGAAAGATCTCATGAGGCATCTTAGTGGCTAAATTTTGTTTTAACATATTTCTGTATTTCCTAGTCAAGATCTTTGACTGATGTACATTAGCACAGCTCTTAAATCTTAGAGTTAAGTGCTACCTGTACTAGCAAAAAGTCTATACAGTGCATTATTTTATGTAAGGTGTTCTGAATCCATTTCAGTGATCTAACACCAAAAAAAATCCTCACCTGTGAAGTGTTTCACCCGTCTATACCAGTTTTAGCCCACAACAAAGGCTAAAAATTGGTGAAAGGAGAGAGATCTGGCCTACAATCCAAACAAAAAACATGACGGAGATCACGACCACTGTGCTGATTTCCCAAACTGCCACAAGGTCCTAAAGTTACTCAAAGTGCCATCAGATGTACAGTTAAATGCAGTATACAGTAAAAGGTGAAGCCTAATGACGAACAATGCCACTGCTGCACCAGTTTCCTTCTGCTGAAATCTTCACTGGTGTCAAGCATAACTTGTGCCCAATGCTAATGGCAATGCTCTATTACAGCCTCGTATATAGTATTTCACACTTGGACTTGTTGAAAACTTAGAAAACAGCAGAATTTGAATAACAGTTAACATCAGGTGAAAATCTACCAAGAACTGCCTGGCTTGACCTGCTGCATAGGTTGATACGGGCTATGGGATGGGGGAAGCATGTCAATCTTCACTTTGAAGGGCCATGTCAGTGTCCTTGTTGATATTTGGCGGCCCGCAGTGCCCCTTTGGCCCAGCCCGGCCCAGCCCAGGCAGGCGCATGGTGAGAGGGATCCATGACAGGCCTTGGCAGGGGCCTTCTCCCATGTTTGGGAACGGCCCCAGGGCCCTCAGCACCAGCCATGGGCCTCCCCACCCTGAGTGCCTGTCTCATCCTGGCACCTACCTCATTGCTGCCACCATTGTCTCACCTGGACATCACCGGGCAACAGCCTGTGGGCCACGATCATGCTCAGCTCTCTGGGGCACGGTGAGACTGTGCCCACCAGAGAGGGGAGAGGAGGACATGGCCACACCAGCCTGCGGGCAGCTGCTGGCCCATGGCCCATGCTGGCCCCTGACGCTTATGGAGCAATTTTCCCCATTAAGTTTTTATGTCACCTGCTAATTAGCAGAAGTCAAAAACATCACAGTTTTTACAGCTAAGAAACAGTATGTGGTGAATCCTGTTGTTCTGCTGGTATATCTCCAATTTACTGACTAGTTCCCATTCAAACCAGTCCTCAACAAGGTCAAAGGTTCAGCAAGCACAGCCAGTCTGGCTATACTCATGTGACCTCTCATAATTTTGTAGGTACAAACCTCTCCTGTCTGTTGACTGAGTCTCCTGGCTGTGACTAGCACAGAATCCAACATACTTCCATAAAAAAATCAAAAATCAGATTTTAAATTCCCTCATCCACAATCAGACCAAATAATGTAACACGCTGCTTGAATTTTCCTCACTGATAATGTAATCATATATTTGTTATCACAGCATTAGCAGACTCAAGTATTCAGTATCAGTTTTCCTCCCAAAATCTCAAGACTGTCTCAAAATTGGTGAAACAAAGGATGACTTTAGAGTTCTGCAGATTTCTTTCTTAAAATGAAAACAACTACAACAAACCCAAATGAAAACTCAGGATATATTTTAGGTATATTTTCAATTATCATCTGACACTTCAGGGCCTAAAAGTAATTTAAAAATTAACAACAAATTTTCCTAGAAAATAACCAATCTGAAAACCTAAAAATTTCCCAGAATCATGATTCCAGGAGAGGGGGGAATGGTTTAAAGAAAATATTGAAAGAGTTACAATATTGCCCTGGAAATATATCAACATTTTTTTTTGCAATTTTTGTAATCTTGCTGTCTAGAATCACCTTTTACAGTCAGTAATGGAAGTTACAGAAATCTGGTCAACCACTGGTGAAGAAGCATGGGAGGACACTTAAATTTTGCATATTTCTACTGAAGTAGCTCAGAGTCCTTACTCTGTTCTTCAAGGAATATGAACTTTAAAAGTTGTCTCACTGTGACAAACTAAATATCTGCAACTGCACTACACTTTTCAAGCTTATGATGAACTGCAAACATTTATTTAAAACCCTCTTCAGGGTCTTGCTTTATATGAAACCACAGTAGAGCACTGTGGTCTATAGATTCAACAAACTGTAACTAGCAATTTCAGAAGACAAAATGGAGTGCCTTCCTCTATACTATTTAGTTGCTGAATGCTTTTTTCCTTCCTACACTCTATTTGTTACTCATCAAAGCTGCTACTTCTATTCACAGGACCATATTAATGCCCTACAAATAAAAGTTCAACTGCATCCATTCATTGATATATTTTAGCAAATAATCAGGTTAGATCAAGGAGCTAAAATATTACATTATTTGGCTGCCCTTTTAAGTCCACAGGACCCCTGAAACCCTGTGCTGCGCTTCCTCCAACCATCTCTACCTCGACAGGAATCTTCCAGTTCTCTCAGTCAATCTGGTGAAGCCACTGTGCAAGACTATAAAGTGATACGACCTATTAACCACCCAATTTACCATACAAAGCTATTCAGCCTTCCATCTTCTCTCCAACACTATCTGCCCCCATCTGTTTCTCCTTCCATGCTTTTTCTAGGTATTTTTGACAGTGCAAATTAGGATAAAGATAATTTTTAAAAATTTGTGAGATGAGAAGGGAGAGAGAGAGGAATGTTTCTTAAAAAATCCCATACTGGGTATACAAATGGGAAAAAAAAAAAAAAAAAGTAGTTTGCCTGTTGCCTGCCTGAAAGGCTTTTATCCAACAAATTTTCTCGCTGCAGGGGGAAAGCAAAATTGGCATGCACTTCTCTGGCACGAGCCTTAGTGCCCTGACAGACAGCCCCTCCTCTTCCTTCTGCAGGCTGACTGCCAGCTTGTCACTGCCTGTTCTGGGGAAGCTGGGAATATAGAAAACTTGGGGAAAGGGCTGAGACTGAGACCTCCCGTTCACTTTTTATCTGCCAGCTAAAAAAATAAATTAAAAAAATTAGGAGTTTAATAAAACTAGCAAGAGAAGAAAGGGTCTGGTAGAAGAAAATCTAATTGGTTTTAAGGTGTCTGAGTCTCACTAATGACTTAAAAATGTTATGTAGATTTACTTCCTTAGAAAAAGGACATTACTTTTGTTAAAGTAAATAAATAGATACTTAATGATATTTTGATATGGATTAAAATTAACATGATAAATTAACCAAGTGTATTATTCTGTATTTACTGCCAGGTCCAATATATTATATACAGAGAATTAATAAACATGAACATTTTCTGATTTGGAAAGGAAAAAGGACAATAATTTTTTTTAACTGTTCCCTAAAGCTATATCTTAATACATCATCATTTTGTGTCTATCATATCAAGACTATAACCATTAATTTGTCTGAACTTTAATTTATTTTATTAATATAGTTATCACGCATATGGCTTGCCAATATGACTTCCTAAAGTAACCTTTGCATGGCTGTTCTGAAAGACTTAATGAATTTAACAAATGTACAAAGAACAATCAAAACTTTAGGAAAAGTTGACACTGAACAAGTTTTGTATACTCTTCTAATTTCCAGCCAGTGAGGTGGAAAAGTTCCTAGAGGCCGACCAGATTGAGTGCAAAGAAATACAGTATCTGACGTGGTGAATGTGGAAAAGTTAGTAGTTTTTCAATTGAGAATGGATTAAAGAAAGTGTTGGCAGTCAGTGGCTTAACTCACTGCTGGCATGAATGAAGAAACCAGTTAGCCCTCTGATAAAATCTGGAAAGTGGCAGTTCCACCATCTCATCCCAGTGTGCTGTCCCCTATTTGATTTTTCAGGTCACAGTTTCCGTATATTTGACTTCTGATATTAGCTATGGAAATGGACAATGAATGGGAGCACAGGCACAAGAAAACATGCAGTATGTTATGCTTTAAAATCCCTTTTTCGTGCCATTGTCTTCAGGTTGAGTGGCTGCCTTAGTGGGGTTAAATGCATTCATGCTTTGTATGAAGCTTCCTCCAGCTAATGCATGTCACTATGCAATCTTTGATTGTCCAGACATTTAGAGCTGAGTGACAGAGATGGCTCAGTGAGATTGCTGCTGCTCTGCGCTCCTTATCATTATTCTTATTTATCCTCATAGCTCATATGCAATACTGCTTGGCATGACACCAGAATCTGTGTGTGTGCTGACTTAAGGGAACCTTTCCAGGTTCAGCACTGGCTGCACAGGATCCACTCTGTCCAGTTTTTACTTCCCATTGAGGTTATATTGGCACGTTGTGGAAACAGCTGTTCAAACTGCTAACTTTCACTTCTTTCCCCAGAGGTTTCTGTCAAGTCCATGACAACGCTTACAGACTATGTTGCTTACACCTTCCTTGCTCGATTCCTGAGGTTTGTCCCTGTATTCTGATGCTCCCAATATCAGCTGTACCCCTTTATCATTCATAACAATGAGTCTTAAGCAGAATTTCTCTTTTGAAGATGTTTTCAACAGAGTTAAGCTAGAACTCAGAAGTGTCAATGTGTTGACAGTCATATATTGAGTACGTTATATCAGGAATCTCTTTAAATCTCTTGAGGTTTTAACCTATGCAACTTTATACGATTTGTGGCCTAGTTTCCCAGGGAACTGATAGTGAATCGAGTTACTGTGGCTTACCAAGCATCAGCTGAGCTACCTTTCATATACACTATGTTCTTACCTTGCAACAAATGTGATATAACAAGATTTATCTGAACTCTTTTACTATGGGTTAAACTATACTATATATGAATTAAGTGTGCAAATATATGCCCTTAGTTGAGTTCATGCTATATTTTGACTGCAAGTAGCAACATCTAACAGAGTAAGTATTTGCTATCATGTTAGTGAAGTGGAAGGGGGGAGACTATTTGAGCAAGATCTCCCTTGCCCTGAGAAAGCAAGCCATCAGCAAACTGAGCCTTTTGGTCTACACTGGGGAAGCAAGTACAAAGAGTACATCTGGGAAGAGGCACGTCACAGTTCCTGTCAGCCTGCGGCACAGTCACAAATGTGGCTGAGTGTACCGGAGCTCAGATTTACAGCTCTATCCTCAAGCTTATTTTTACTGTTAGGAATGTCACACAATAAGAGGTGGAAGAATACTATTGTTATTCCTTCTATAACGATATTTCTGTCTATGTATATATTTTTTTATTGTTGGGATTCCATGAGCCATACATTATATTATTGCAGAGTACCCAACACATAATTTGTATGTTAATTTATAATAGGTAAACAAGTAATGATTACATAAAGTATAATCTTGAATGAGGATTTTAAGATCTCCTGTCTGGTCACTGCAGTCTTGATTTATATAAGTACTTGTGATTTCATATAGTGTTTGCTCAAGGCCAGTGCAGGAAGAATTTCTTCTCCATTCATCTGCTGTCTAGACAGGCATACTTTTAAAGCTGTACAAGCTGTTTCTGGGTTTCCCTGTTAATGACTGTATCAACTTTGTTCTGAAAGAACTGCAGTGAACTTGGTGACATTTATTGCAAGCATGACATCATTCCAAACATTTTCTGAAATTTTAATAGAATAATATTTTTTTGATCATCTGTAAAATGATTAATAAAACATCAGCACCAAAGAGGCAGTTGGGTAAATGTTTAACTTTAAACAAGGTCTAGCATGTGATTAAAAGAACATTACTGAAAGGAGGTAAAATAAGGCCTGCATATTATGTTGGGGTTTTTTAATGAGTCTTTTGCAGAGTTATGAATTTAGCACCAGCAAGCCCTGGATGTTTCCTTCTAGTATACCTTTTCTATAGTAACACTCACTTTGAAACTAACATAATGCATATCCAGGTAATATTCACCATTTAAAAAAAAGCCTTTTTCATCCAAAGATTGACAATTTAAATACATCTAATTCTATGTATGCTTAAGAGAAGCCTTGTAAAAGGAAAGGAATCCTTTATGAGATGCTAACCCATGCTCATCTGTTAGTATCTACCATATAGGCATGGATGTTAAACACTAGGGCCTTCATCTACTTGTATAAAAACATAATTAAATCTCAGCTATGTGCAGCAAGGCAAAAAAACCAAGTTGTCTTTATTTTGGTTTCTCCTAATTTTTAACACTACCTAAAGAAAAATTCCTTAGCAGCAGTCCTGAAAACTTATATATTCAAAATCAGTTTTATAAAATCAGAAAGCTACAGGAATGTTAAGAATTCTCATTTATTTTCTTAACCTATCTTAAAAAATAATTTGTTTGATCAGCCTCTTATTAACATGCATTTATTTTGTTTGAACTACAAAACAATAATCATGCATTGCACTATTTAAGACCAATATGTAACAACTGCTTCTTTTTATTAAAAGGATTTGTTATTCTTTGTTTCTCTATCAATAAAACTGAAAGCTCTCTAAATTTCCAGAATACATGTATCACACATCCAGCTCCCAGTATTAATTAGGTTGTCAATAACACCCTTCCTTATGTCCATTTGACTGTAAACTGAATCCGATAAATATGGTTTTCATTTAGCTTTAGCAGGCAAGGATTTAGATTAGTATTCGAAGAGTTACTTCAGTAATTGTTTTAGTTGCCGTCAGATTCTAAAAATAACCTCTTTTTTTTTTCTCATGAACTAGAAAAGAAATCTCCATAGATGTAGTCAATGCAATGGTAGTGATATGTTTGTAGTGCTCAGCTTGATACAGAATCACTTAAGGCAGATTTGAATCAGCAGATACATTTTTGAACAAAATACCATTCTCTGACTCATCATTCATAATAATATACAACCAGGAAATTCATAGGTTTAGTTACTCACTATGTTTTAGCCCTGTAGGTCACAGAATTCACCTATTAAGTCTCATAAATAGACTTTTCACACATGACATTTTTCATACACTGCATGTAGATTTTTTTTTCCATCTATGATATTCTATTTGAACCTCTTGTTTGCCAATAGAATTATACCTATACAGAAAGGAAATTCTGTAACAGAAATGATTACAGAGGGAGAAATCTCAAGAGCTTTATAAAATTCTGGACCTTTGATTAGCATGACTGTTAGTCCTTCCTTTAGATAGGTTAAATGAATTGTTTTATACTTCATATAATTCAGTGTTCACTGGGATATCTTCAGACGATCCTCTAGGCATGTGGTCATTTGTAATTCACTACTTACTCAGACTGCTCCTGTCAGAGACATTAAAATTCAGCTTTAGCTCTACATACAGAGCTGAGGTTCTCACCACCATCTGCAGAGATACCTGTATCAGGGAGCAGTCTGAGAAGGGTTATACCATAATTAAACTGTACAGCTGGAGCATGGGTTGAACTTGCTTGATGAGGGAAACACAAAATCTTCCCAGGAAAACCATGTAACATCTCTGTGCTTTGCTGCACCCCTCAGTAGACCTGGTATTAAAATAAATTAAAAAAAAAAAAAAACAACAACCCAACAACAAACAAAAAACCAAAACAAACCAAAACAAACCCATGTGTTCAAGGCACTTAAATACAACAGAGTGATGACCAAAGAAAATCTGTCATGCATGTGAGTTGCTCCACTGTGGGTAGCTCTGCATGCCTTACCTAGTCTCAGGCTTCAAAGCATAACAAAAATAACCAGAACGCTTCTCCTGCAGAAGAGGAATGTCACATTTGAGAAAACTAATTCTGACTGTAGCAAGTAATACACACTGACCCCCTGACTGCTAGCACTGTAAAGCCTCACATAGATGAGAGGACAAGTCTCACAAGAGCTTTTAAGTCAGAAAAAGTGTATCCCATACACACACACACACACACACACATATTTATATGCATCCATATAGATCTAAAAAAAGTATGAAGCCATACAGATCCACAGTTATTATTGGTATGAAGGCAGACGAAACTTGAACCATATTTTTATATCCATGCACGTGTTGTGGGGAGAGCTGCGGTTTGCCTTTAATTTAAAGGTACAGCACCACCTGCTGTTAGCATATATCATTATATGTAAGCACTGATTTAATGTATTCTAGTTCATTTTAGTTGATCTTTCTTGGAAGCTTGTATAGTCTACAGGTATTCTGGTAGTATCACTAAAGTCAGGGTGACATGTCTAAGTTGAGACAGAGTAGCGTTTGCCAAATAAAATTCATTATTCCGATTTGGATAGGACAGAAATGAATGCAGTGAATGAACTCTTGTTAGCATGTGTATGAGATTTAATTTGATCTAGAGAATGATTGGCAATAGTAATTTGACTCATGAATGCAAAGAAACTAGTTCCAAGCTTAGATAAGGTCTCACAAAAAGGAGAATTCTCAATATATTTTAATATGGAAAGTAACTGAGTGTTTCTAGAGAAGTTTGTCCTATGTTCTCTTAAAAATATTGTTTGTAAATATCCTTCTTAAATTAATAACTGTGGCATCTTACTATAACTCAATGTCCATCACTTAAAAATTATTTTTTAAACTAAATTTATAATTTAAAGTGTAATAATTCTGGATGCAAATTATGTTCACATTCATAAAAAAATCTTATTATTTAAATACCTATTATGTAATGGGTATGAAATTTCACTGATATACTTTAAGTTAGCATTGTTGAAATTTCAGACTATTTAGGTTTTGAGCTCTACACAACAAGGATTACCACTTTATCATATGTTTGCTTAGGGTCTTCCGTAAAGGGACCCTGGCCTGGCCTCAGTTTCACACCAGGAAAGAAAAGTAAACCAAATAATAACTAAAAGTGTTCAGCCCTATTAATCAAACTTTCCTGAAACTTCTAAATCCAATCTCTAGATCAGCTTCAAAGCTGACAAAGAAAACACAACTTGCCTGCCCCCCTTAAGTGCAGTGGAATATCACTTAACTTTTCAAAACTGCTAGAAGGATGACAATTCAGTACACTGATAAACCAGAAGCTAACCAAATAGCATCTCTGAATTAACATAAGATTTTGTTATTTCATTTTTTCAAGCTTCTATCTGAAATTTCAGGTCAGTAAAATCAGTTAATTTTGCCAGGTTCTCGTGGGAAGAAATTAAACTCCCTCAGTGAAGAAATGATGGAGTGCCTGATAACCCAAACTCTTCCAAGGGAATTTTGTTTGAGTCCTGGAAATTCCCACTTCAGAATGCATTTCTTTTTTTTATTATCAGTGTATTTTACCTATATCTTTTTAAGTGCCCTCCTATTTTGCTAGTCACTCAGGATTACTACCATCATCACTATCAGCAAATGTAATGAAACCCGCTGAAGTTGCAAGTACTGTATTCTTAGTGAGTGTGCTCAGTGCGGACAGAGAATTGGCAGGATACAAGCTGACATGTGCCAACACTGTTATTAATTCTTCAGGTAGTGCTAGTAGCTTCAGGCTACAGAAAAATAATTTACTTAGAAAAGCAGTAGGGACTTCCGTAAAACCTTACAAGGTGAACAGCCATTCTTAGTTCTAAATACAGACAGACAGTAGTTTCCAGGGAATAAAGCACATAAATCTCAAAGTAGCAATTTATTACCTAGTTCTTTGTTAGAGTATCTTTTGTGGAATTATATTTATAGCTATGTATTTATTACTATGCATATTTTAAAATCTTACTAGGAAACTGCTAATTTTCATTGCCTGCTGTTCTAAGCATCCAGATGTTGAGGGATGCACTAGAGAACTTCCTGAACTTTACAACCAAATAGAATTGTAGAACCTGTGGAGATACACCCTGTACAATAGTTTTAAGTTTGAACATTTTATCATAATTCAGAAATAAGACAGCACTGAATTGGACATGCAAATAAAGTGAATCAACTAAATCAGAATTAATCATAGGGAATCTATGTAGAATTCAGCAAATATTTTTGGCTGAGAAAAATTGGGATAAATATAATAATATCAAATACTATTTTTTCAGATGTTCAGAACAAAATCTTTCAGATTTCAAGTCAGAAAGTTTGCTTTTTCAAATAATTATTGGGTGGAGGTTTTTACTTCATAATTAAACACAGCTGATCACAACTGATACTTATATTAATCCCAAATTACTTTGTGTTTCTATAATTCAGATACCAAACCAAATTATATTATTCATTTCAGAACCAGAATTCTCTAGAAACAGAATTCTCTAGATACAGGTATTCAAAATGTCTGTTTCACCAGTGTCACTGTATTGTATGATTATGAGAGTAAGTCTCGTTCAGTGTAAATACACATAACTGATGACAGTCTGAAAGATACAGTCTGGCCTTGATCAATCAGTATACTATAGTCCAATAAAAAGTATTTTGTTTAATAATAAGCATCACTTTGCATTACAAATGGAAAAGAAAGTTATTTCTGGAAGATTTGATGGTCAGGATGTGTGTTAAAAATAAAAAATATTTCTTTATTGTTTTATAGGGGATGAACTTTCATGTTTTCTGGTTTCCCTGTGTCTATACATAGAAAGAGATCAGCATGTCAGCATGTGTTACTATTTTTCAAAGATTGAAGAGTCATGACATGGACAGAAGAAATGGGGGTGTGGGGGAGTGGAAAGATGGGAGAAAAACATGTTTTCTTAAGGTTTTAACTTATTTTCCAGAGAAAAGTATGTAAAAAGAGATTTAGAAGCCCCTCTAAAAGTTGCATGGTAATTCAAATTAAAGTTCAACTCCAAACTTTCCAGGAATAATTTTCAGTATTTTGGTTACTGTGTGGAAAAAAAAAATGACTAAAACAAAACCACTTTCTCTGTATAAACAAGAACATTTTTAAAAGATGCAGGTCAGGATTCAGCCTCCCTAGTTAACTCCCTGTGTTTGTATAATTGGTTCTTCTCCCAGTACTGAGTTGCTAATTAAATCTCAGTAGTAACCAACTCTTCATCATGGATTCTTTGTATAGATGTTTCATTTACCAAATTCTCTTTGTCCTTGTTTGCCTGTTGCAACTCTGGAGGTTTCCCCACTTCTGATCTTGTTTTCTTTTTTTTTTTTTTTCTTTTAATATCTGACAGAAGAGAAAAAACAACTGGATATCCCATCCTTCATATGAGATAATGATTCTTAGAAGTAGCTCTTTTTCACATAATAATACTGTCTTTTTTATGGTCAGTGTTGTTTTTAGCACAGAAGATTAACCCTGTAACTACCTTTGTGCTGATGACAATTTCAATTTCTGCATCTCTACACAAAGGAAAAAAAAAAAAAAAAAAAAGGTTTTGTGCACTAGAGCAACAGAAATTGAGCTTCTGTTTGATTACAAAGTAATCTTCAAACTTTTCTGCCATTATTTCTTTTTAGATTTTTTTCAAATACATCTAGAGAAAGACAACTGTGACTCTGAAATATCTACTTCACAGCTAAGGCAACCTTTTCACGAAAATCACTTACAATACTGGTTTACATCTGTAGAAGAAATGGTGCCAGAGTATTAAAATAGACACTTCCAGAACTATGAAATCTATTTGTGCATTTTAATATATACTAAGTATTCCTCAATAAATTTTTCTGATTCTATGTATTACTGAAATGCAGAAGAGGAAGGGAGATACCCTGTCTTCTGAAAAAAACATGCAGTAATGAAAAACTGTAAATTGCAATACAATTTTAAAGTATATATTTTTCAATTCTCAAGCAATTCAGATGAGATAGGACTCTGTACAAATGTCAAAAGTATTATCACCTTAACTACAAGAAGAGACAAGAGCATGGAATAAACATCTATGAGTTATTACCTAGGCAGAAATAAAAGAAGGAGAAACCTGATTATAAATATGTCAGCTGTATAGTTAAAAACCTTACATACTTTTCTGGGTAGATTTTTTATCGCTAATCAAGTCTTTGTTGGTGTTCTGGAATGAGCAATTTTGGGTCTTTTTCAAAAGACACATTCTTCCCTCAGCACTTTGTACATATATATATACACCAGACACAAATAAAAATAAATTCCACTATGAGATACAATTTAAAAGCAGGAGTTTCAAAACAGCAAGAGAAATAAGTGATAGGGACATGTTGGCAAATACATTTCAAAGAATACATCTGGACTGCAAGAGTTCATGTTAAATGGTCACAGAATCACAGAATCATCTAGGTTGGAAAAAACCTTGAAGATCAACCAGTCCAATCATTGACAGTTCCCAACTACACCATATCCCTCAGCGCTATGCCGACCCGACTCTTAAACGCCTCCAGGGATGGGGACTCCACCACCTCCCTGGGCAGCCCGTTCCAACGCCCAACAACCCCTTCTGTAAAGAAGTGCTTCCTAATATCCAGTCTAAACCTTCCCTGGAGCAATTTCAGGCCATTCCCTCTTGTCTTATCACTTGTTACTTGGTTAAAGAGGCTCATCCCCAGCTCTCTGCAACCTCCTTTCAGGGAGCTGTAGAGGGCGATGAGGTCTCCCCTCAGCCTCCTCTTCTCCATACTAAACACCCCCAGGTCCCTCAGCCGCTCCCCATACGACCTGTGCTCCAGAGCCTTCACCAGCTCCGTTGCCCTTCTCTGGACACGCTCGAGTCCTTCAATGTCCTTTTTGTAGTGAGGGGCCCAAAACTGAACACAGGAATCGAGGTGCGGCCTCACCAGTGCTGAGTCCAGGGGTCAGATCCCTTCCCTGTCCCTGCTGGCCACGCTATTGCTGACACAAGCCAGGATGCCATTGGCCTTCTTGGCCACCTGGGCACACTGCTGGCTCCTGTTCAGCCGGCTGTCAGTCAACACCCCCAGGTCCCTCTCTGACTGGCAGCTCTCCAGCCACTCCTCCCCAAGCCTGTAGCGCTGCTGGGGGTTGTTGGGGCCCAAGGGCAGCCCCCGGCATTTGGCCTTATGGAAACTCCTCCAGTTGGCCTCAGCCCATGGCTCCAGCCTGTCCAGGTCTCTCTGCAGAGCCTCCCTACCCTCGAGCACATCAACACTCCCACCCAACTTGGTGTCATCTGCAAACTGACTGAGGGTGCACTCGATCCCCTCGTCTAGATCATCGATAAAGATGTTAAACAGGAGTGGCCCCAAAACCGAGCCCTGGGGGACACCACTTGTGACTGGCCGCCAACTGGATTTAACTCCATTCACCACAACTCTCTGGGCCCGGCCATCCAGATAGTTTTTTACCCATTGAAGCATCTGCTCAACCTGCCACAAGCAGTCAGTTTTGCCAGGAGAATGCTGTGGGAAACGGTGCCAAAGGCCTTACTGAAGTCAAGGTAGACAACATCCACAGCCTTTCCCTCATTCAATAAGCAGGTCACCCCGTCGTAGTAGGAGATTTGTCAGGCAGGACCTGCATTTCATAGACCCGAAATCCTGGACCAAAATCTGGACCCAAAATCATTCCTTGGGTCCAGATTAGACCCCTTTTAAATTAGTACACTGGGTTGTCAGCACAGACTCTTTTGCCCATAGGGGAGCAAAAAATTTCTTATTTTATTTCTTAGCTGTATCACATTTCTCCTATCAATTAAAAAACAATACCAAACAAAACAACTCAAAAACCCAAAACCAAACCAAATAGAAAAACCCAAACAAAACAGAATAAAAGTTAAGAAACATTCCTTGTCAATGTATATATCCTTCCTTGGAAGTTAAGGTGAATCAAACCTCCAAGCATGATAGTTCTTAGAAGTTCACTTGCCCAGAAAAAAATAAGATTAATAGAATGCAGTTGCTTTGTGAGCAGTTGTTAATGCCAGAGAACTGGTAAAATTGCTGAGTTTAAGAAAGAAAATAATGTACTTTTGATGTATTCGTCACTTGTGAGACCACCCCATGATTCCTGTGTTCAGTTTTGGGCCCCTCACTACAAAAAGGACATTGAATGACTCGAGCGTGTCCAGAGAAGGGCAACGGAGCTGGTGAAGGCTCTGGAGCACAGGTCGTAGGAGGAGCGGCTGAGGGACCTGGGGGTGTTTAGTCTGGAGAAGAGGAGGCTGAGGGGAGACCTCATCGCCCTCTACAGCTCCCTGAAAGGAGGTTGCAGAGAGCTGGGGATGAGCCTCTTTAACCAAGTAACAAGTGATAAGACAAGAGGGAGTGGCCTCAAATTGCACCAGGGAAGGTTTAGACTGGATATTAGGAAGTGTTTCTTTACAGAAGGGGTTGTTAGGCGTTGGAATGGGCTGCCCAGGGAGGTGGTGGAGTCCCCATCCCTGGAGGCGTTTAAGAGTCGGGTCGGCATAGCGCTGAGGGATGTGGTGTAGTTGGGAACTGTCAGTGTTGGGTTAATGGTTGGACTGGTTGATCTTCAAGGTCTTTTCCAACCTAGATTATTCTGTGATTCTGTGGTTCTGTAAAGGAATCCCTTTTTGTGGACAGAGGACTTGAGGCATGCTTCCAGGATTTATCATCTGTCTCTTTCACTTGAAAAGGCATGGGTTCATGAGAGGCTGCCCTAGAGTACAAACAAAAGCCCAGTAAAGTGGGGACCAGTAGAAGATTCACTGCAGATGTGCACCCTATGTCCGAGCTAAAACAGTGATAGAGCAACACTTAAAGACTACTGTAGAACAACAATCAGAATGACAGTGAATACAAATAGCTTGCACCTAGCTTTTCCCACCATATTTGGGTTAATATTTCTGTTTACTACATTTAAGTTTTCCAGTTTATTAAAAGAAAGATTTATTTTGCAGCTTGTTTTTAATTTTATTTACATAATACAGTCCTATATAATAAATATATAATTCACTTCTACATAATATCTATAGATAAAATTAATAAAAGATCTTACAAAATTTAACTGTGTGAATAGATAGAAAATACTGAAACAATATCATGCACCACAAGAAAAATAATGGAAGATAACATAGTGGCTACTGTACCTACTATGTGATTTTTATTTTTTTTTTTTAAATTTTTTTTTTTTACAAGGATAGAATGCATACAAATTGCAGGAATTAGATTTGTGCAGTTGCCACTTATGGATATTTTAATCTCCTGTTCTGTTTTGAATCATGGCTTTTTTCTGTCTGTAATGAATCAGATTCTTAAAGATGTAGCTCTTACAGTCAATGAACCTGTAGTGTACCAACTCTTATAACTTTGAAATGGAACAAGAATTTATGCTAGAAACACAAATGATTAAGGCTAAGAAGATTATGTTATATGTCTAATCTCAAGAGTTTTAGGTCAATTAATACATTATTTGGAAACTATTTTTTTATCAGGACTGACAACAACACAATGTTGGAAATCTGACTTACTATCAAACCATCTTTCTGTGGCTTGTGGAAAAAACCCCTGGTTATTTCAGAGTTCTGTGTTTATCACAACAATACAAAGTCAATGCAAAGAGAAATCTTGCCTTCTGGTCATTTCAGAAAAGATGTCAAGCCACATGATAACCTCTAATACATGATGCCTTCATATTAGAGCTGGTACTTTATTTTGCCAAGAACTAAGAAATCTAGCGTTTTGATAGCTATTGAGTGAATCCTTCAGAGAAAGAACAGGTTTTGTCTTGTGACCTACCTACAGACAATTTGTCTATCTTTTGGTAAGTCTTTTTTATGCCTATATTACCCATCTAAATAAGTGGATGGATATACTCCATCGGTTACTCCATTGGTTTCATTCTTTGAAATTCTTTAAAATTTTGAAACGTCATCTCTGTTTAAGAATATTTCAGCAAAAGGGAACCTAAACTATTGTAGATTAATCTAGATACTGCTGTAATGTGTAATAATATTTCTCTTTTGCAGACTTCCTTCACACAAATTCCTTCCAAAAAAATTTTATGTCATTTTGTTTAATAACAAATTGCAGATGAACTTATGTGATGGTTTGACTCTGGCTAAATGCCAGGTATCCACCAAGTCGCTCTATCACTTCCCCCCCCCTTCCCTTTGTTTTCTCAACAGGGTAAAGAGGGGAAAGAAGATAAACTAACCCTTGTGGGTGAAACAAAAGCAGTTTTAATATAAGCAAAGCAAAGCAAAAGTCCGCGCGCGGAAGCAAAAGCAAACAGATTTATTCTCTACTTCCCATGAAGAGGCGATGTCGGGCCTTCTCAGGAAGCAGGGCTCCAATACGCGTAGTAGTTGCCTCGGAGGACCAAGGGTGACCCCACCCCCTTCCTCCTTTCTCCCAGCTTTATACTGAGCAGACGTCATATGGTATGGAATATCCCTTTGGTCGGTTTGGGTCAGCTGTCCTGGCTGTGTCCCCTCCCAAGATCTTGCCCACCCCGTCCCACTGGGGAAAATATCAGAAAGAGCCTTGGTGCTGTGTAAGCACTGCTCAGCAGCAGCCACAACACCAGGGTGCTATCAACACCCTGCAGCTCCCAGCATAAACCACAGCACCGTGAGGGCTGCTATAGGGGAAAACCGATTCCAGTTCAGCCAGACCCAATACAGTCTCCACCCCTTATTCCATACCATTTACGTTATGCCCAGGTCCCACATAATATTCATTTATCTATTCCATAAGCTTTCTTCACTTCTTCAGATGTTCAGTGTCTTGGCTTCCATCTGTCAAGATAGATGCTCAGGACAGAAGTATGCTTGACCGTTGGACTCCAGCACCGGCTAGGTTTGGGTCATCATTGCACGTGTCTGGTTCACTCTTCATCGTTCCTACTTCCTCCATCACTTCCTGCAACATACAACTCATCCCACAGATTACTTTCCCCCCAAGGTTAAATGTTCTTGAGGCACACACTGAGTAGTCCCATCCTCCCGCATTACCCACCAAGTACATCCAGGTCCCTGAGCAAAGACAATCCCACGAGTGGGCTTGCCTTTTCCCAAGGGAGGAGCAATCCACACTGCCTTCCCCAGCCACCTCCCTGTGTGTACTACAGGGACCTTATCTCCTCCCACAGTATGAAGGGGGTTTGTTTGGGCAGGCCCAGGACGGTTAACAGATCCTCTGGTATTAATTAGCCAAGTGGCTTCTGCTAAATTTATATCCCAATGCTTCCATCCCCCATTGTCCAATGCTCTCAACATAGTCTTCAACAGTCCATTATATCTTTCAATCTTTCCAGACGCTTGTGGGTAATAAGGGATGTGATACACCCACTCAATGCCGTGTTTCTTTGCCCAGGAGTTTATAAGATTATTTCGAAAATGGGTCCCGTTGTCTGACTCGATTCTTTCAGGAGTACCATGTCGCCATAAAATTTGCCTTTCAAGACCCAAGATGGTATTTCGGGCAGTGGCATGATTTACAGGGTACGTTTCTAGCCAACCCGTAGTTGCTTCTACCATGGTGAGTATGTAGCTCTTGCCTTGGCGTGTTCGTGGCAGTGGTCCAATATAGTCAATCTGCCAGGCCTCACCGTATTGAAAACTCAGCCATCGCCCTCTGTTCCAGGGAGACTTTACTCGTGTGGCTCGCTTGATTGCAGCACATGTTTCACATTCGTGAGTGACCTGTGAGATGGCCTCCATGGTCAGGTCCACCCCTCGATCACGAGCCCATCTGTACGTTGCATCTCTGCCAAGATGCCCTGATGTTTCATGGGCCCATCGAGCTACAAACAGCTCACCCTTACGCTCCCAGTCCAGGTCCAGCCGAGCTACTTCAATTTTGGCAGCTTTGTCTGCTTGCTCATTGTTTTGGTGTTCTTCAGTGGCACGCCTTTTGGGCACATGAGCATCTACATGACGCACCTTTAGAGCCACGTTTTCCACTCGGGCAGCGATGTCCTGCCACAATGCAGCAGCCCAGATGGGTTTACCTCTGCGCTGCCAATTGGTCTTCTTCCACTCCTGTAGCCACCCCCACAGGGCGTTAGCCACCATCCAGGAGTCTGTGTAGAGATATAATACTGGCCACTTTTCCCGTTCAGCAATCTTTAGGGCAAGTTGGATCGCTTTTACTTCTGCAAACTGACTTGACTCTCCTTCTCCTTCAGTGGCCTCAACGACTTGTCTTGTGGGACTCCACACAGCAGCTTTCCACTTCCGATGGCTTCCTACCACGCGACAGGATCCATCAGTAAAGAGAGCATAACGCCTCTCATCTTCTGGTAACTCGTTATATGGCGGTGCCTCTTGGGCACGAGCCACCTCCTCAGGCCGCACTCCAAAATCTCTACCTTCTGGCCAGTCCATGATCTCTTCCAGGATCCCTGGATGGTTGGGTTTCCCCAGTCGAGCCCGTTGCGTGATTAACGCGACCCATTTACTCCAGGTAGCACTGGTTGCATGGTGTGTGGAAGGGATGTTTCCTTTGAACATCCAATGTAATACAGGCAGCCGTGGTGCCAAGAGGAGCTGTGCTTCTGTACCAACAACTTCTGAAGCAGCTCGAATCCCCTCATATGCTGCCAGTATCTCCTTTTCAGTCGGAGTGTAGTGGGCTTCTGATCCTCGATATCCCCGGCTCCAAAATCCTAATGGTCGACCTCGAGTTTCACCTGGTATCTTCTGCCAGAGGCTCCATGTGAGTCCGTGCTCCCCAGTTGATGTGTAAAGTATATTTTGCACAGCTGGTCCTGTCCGAACAGGCCCAAGAGCTACCGCTCGAGCTATCTCTTGTTTGATGTGCTCAAAGGCTTGTTGCTGCTCAGGACCCCACTGAAAATTGTTCTTCTTTCGGGTCACTTGATAGAGAGGGCTCACAAGCTGACTGTAACCTGGAATATGCATCCTCCAAAATCCCACAAGTCCTAGGAAAGCTTGTGTTTCCTTCTTGTTGGTCGGTGGAGACATAGTTGCTATCTTGTTGACAACATCCAATGGCACATGACGGCGTCCATCTTGCCATTTTATTCCCAAGAACTGAATTTCTCGTGCTGGTCCCTTGACCTTGCTTTTCTTTATGGCAAACCCAGCTCTCAGAAGAATCTCAATTACTCTTTGTCCTTTCTTGAACACTTCTTCTGCCTCATTGCCCCACACAATGATGTCATCAATGTATTGTAGATGTTCTGGGGCATCACCCTTTTCCAGTGCAGTTTGAATTAGTCCATGACAAATAGTGGGGCTGTGCTTCCACCCCTGGGGCAGTCGATTCCAGGTATACTGGACACCCCTCCACGTGAAAGCAAACTGTGGCCTGCACTCTTCTGCCAAAGGAATTGAAAAGAATGCATTGGCAATGTCAATTGTGGCGTACCACTTGGCTGCCTTTGACTCCAGTTCATACTGGAGCTCTAACATATCTGGTACAGCAGCACTCAGTGGTGGCGTCACTTCATTCAGGCCACGATAGTCTACTGTTAACCTCCACCCTCCGTCAGACTTTCGCACTGGCCATATTGGGCTATTAAAAGGCGAATGTGTCTTACTGATGACACCTTGGTTCTCCAGTTGACAAATCAATTCTTGGATGGGAGCCAGAGAGTCTCGGTTTGTACGATACTGCCGTCGGTGCACGGTCCTCATAGCAATTGGCACCTGTTGTTCTTCAACTTGCAACAGTCCCACAACAAAAGGATCTTCTGAGAGGCCAGGCAGATTAGACAACTGTTTTACCTTTTCTGTATTCACACTGGCCACACCAAAAGCCCATCGGTATCCTTTTGGGTCTTTGAAGTATCCCCTCTTGAGATAGTCAATGCCCAAGATGCAAGGGGCTTCTGGGCCAGTTACAATGGGATGTTTTTCCCACTTGTCCCCAGTCAAGCTAACCTCGGCCTCCAATACTGATAGTTCTTGACAGCCCCCTGTCACTCCTGAGATCCAGATAGGTTCTGCCCCTCTATAACTTGACGGCATTAGTGTACATTGTGCCCCGGTGTCAATTAATGCCTGGTACTTCTGTGGATTTGATGTGCCAGGCCATCGAATCCACACTGTCCAATACACCCGATCATCCCTTTCCTCCTCCTGGCTGGAGGCAGGGGCCCTCTATTCCTGTTCTTGGTCGGAGTACTCACTGTCTGACTCTTGCCGTGCCAGGCCGGAGGTTCCTTCTTCAGGATCAAGGGAGGTGATCTCAGTCTTTCTGTATCTGGGAGATCGCTGGTTACTTCCTTGTGGTTTTACACCAGCTACATTAGCAACCTTCTTAGATGTCTTCTTGTTGGCAGGGGTCTTTCCTCGCAATTCATGTACACGTGCTTCCAACTTAAAGGTGGGTTGACCATCCCACTTCCTCATGTCCTCCCCCTGGTCGCGCAGGAAGAACCAGAGTTCGCCACGTGTCATGCACCTTGGCTTTCCTTTCCCCCTGACTGGGACAGAAGAGAAATGATTTCTTGGGGAGCTCCTAACATCCAGGGCACTCGCCCGTAGAGATGAGGAGGTACCAAGACTCTCTTCAAAGTTCTGAAGCCAGGAAGAGACTGCCTCCACAGTTGGCGTACATCTTAGTCCTTCTCCTGCATCCATTTCTGGGTAGTACATTGCGGCCAAGCCGGCAGAATACGAGGATGGCGCACCTTTAATCACCTTCCTCCACATGGCCCGTGTGCATGGGACATCCTCTGGATTTTTAGGGGCTTCATCATTATCTGGATCACCATAGATGACTTCCATCACTGCTAATTCTCTCAGGTACTGGACACCTTCATCTGCAGTAGCCCACTTCCCTGGGGTGTGGTCCATAAGATCTTCCTTAAAAGGATACCTTGCTTTAACAGTTGAAAGGAGCCGTCTCCACAGACTGCAAATTGCTGTCTCTTTTCCAATTCCCCTTTCAATTCCTCGATTTCTAGCAAGGGAACCCAGCTGTTGGGCTTCCTTACCTTCTAGCTGTTGAGCATCTGCCCCATTATCCCAGCATCGCAGCAGCCAGGCAGCGATCCGCTCACCCGGCTGGCGGCAGTAGTCTTTCCGCAGATCTCGCAGTTCTGATGACGTCAGGGACCGGGTAGTTTCTGCCTCCTGTTTCAGTTCTGTTATTCCCTCTTCTGAAACCTTTGCTGAAGGACCAGCTTCTTCCTCCTCTTTCTCCTCCCTTATTAATCGAGGGTATGGGCCTGTTGTTCTCCTTGTCCATTGTTTCTTTTTTACTACTGGGGCAATCTCTGTTGTTGTTATTGTTTGAGTTCCCATGTCAACCACAGCCCTTTGAGAGTGCTGAACTGCAGCTCGATAAGCACAGGCCAGGCCCCAGTAAAGTGCTAGAAGTTGCTGATTCTCATTGGGATAGGCAAGACACCCCTCTATCAGGTGATGTGTCAATTTTGTGGGGTTGCTTGCCTGTTCAGGGGTGAGATCCCAGGCTACAGGAGGTGATAACCGTCCTAGGAATCTGCCCAACTCCTTCCACTCTCCCTGCCACCCAGGAACAGGCCGCCTCAGAGCACATTTTGGCACCGATTCACTCAAAATTTGCGTTCTCTTACACCAAGAGCATACCAAGCTCCACACAACCCACAACAGGCGAACAGCATTAATAAAGAGTATCAATGAACTAACATAAGGATGACTAAGTACCTCGGGAGCCTGCAAAATAAAACCACTCATGATGTTCCCAATTCCTTGCAGCATGTTCCCGAGCTTAACAAAATAAAGATAAGCAGCGCAATAAACAAGCCCGTGACCAGCACAAGAGCTTGTTGCTTAATAACTACTATAGCTGCAGCACATTTAATGTAAAACTGCCGTTGTTTTGCCCCACGTTGGGCGCCAGAATAGACTGTGATGGTTTGACTCTGGCTAAATGCCAGGTATCCACCAAGTCGCTCTATCACTTCCCCCCCCCTTCCCTTTGTTTTCTCAACAGGGTAAAGAGGGGAAAGAAGATAAACTAACCCTTGTGGGTGAAACAAAAGCAGTTTTAATATAAGCAAAGCAAAGCAAAAGTCCGCGCGCGGAAGCAAAAGCAAACAGATTTATTCTCTACTTCCCATGAAGAGGCGATGTCGGGCCTTCTCAGGAATCAGGGCTCCCATACGCGTAGTGGTTGCCTCGGAGGACCAAGGGTGACCCCACCCCCTTCCTCCTTTCTCCCAGCTTTATACTGAGCAGACGTCATATGGTATGGAATATCCCTTTGGTCGGTTTGGGTCAGCTGTCCTGGCTGTGTCCCCTCCCAAGATCTTGCCCACCCCGTCCCACTGGGGAAAATATCAGAAAGAGCCTTGGTGCTGTGTAAGCACTGCTCAGCAGCAGCCACAACACCAGGGTGCTATCAACACCCTGCAGCTCCCAGCATAAACCACAGCACCGTGAGGGCTGCTATAGGGGAAAACCGATTCCAGTTCAGCCAGACCCAATACAACTTATGTAACCATGTTAGATGTAATTTATTCGTCTAACTGGCATTTAGGCTATGTGAAGCAGGGTCTGGGTTTTTTCTTTCTTGTTTGGCTGGTTGTTTTTTTTTTCTTCATATTTGTACATAGCAAATATCTGTAAATGAATAATTCAAAAACTAAACTTGTGCAACCACCTAAATTTTCAAGAAACATAATATGAAATATATTTTCATGCAAATAAAATGCATTTTACAGAGTTCTATTTAAAATTCCTTTTTAATATGAACCTTTAGAGAATGTTTAAAAATGTATTTTCAGAGATTTCTCTGTCCTCTGTTGACTCTTAAACAAAGTAAATATTTAATCAAGATACCAGGGGAGAAAGCCACCTGGGCAACATAGGCTATTACATTTCATAAAATGTTAAGTAGCAACATTTAAGTAGGGAAAAAAAAGTTTTATTTCTGCCATGGGATATTAACACTTTCTATCTTTCTTATATTTGGGCAGGTTTCCAACCTACACTTGCTCTTCAAAAACCTGAATATCATGGAATTAGAAAATGAAGAAGCACTGTTGCACTGATACAGTACGGGTATCTGTGAATTATCAAATACGTTAAAGACATTAGTTCTTAACAGTTCAGCCTCAATATCAGCTATCGTCCATTAATAAAGAAAATAATAGCAATATGGATTAGATATAGGTTTGCAAAATTCTGAAGTTGGCAAGGGTTTTCTGTTTGTGAAATGACTCAGTCTTTCGAGTGAGTGATTCTTAGTGCTAGAGAGTTAAGGTGTTTTAGAAAGTATATACTAACTGGTAAAGTATGGACTTTAAGGAAATAGTTTAACTGAATCTGCTTTTCAAACAAAGAAATTAGGATTAAAAAAATCTTTGACACTCCTGGCAGCCACTAAACATCCTCCCTAAGGTATAAAGTTTGGGATGGAGTAACATCAGATGGACTTTCTTCTCTCTTCCAAGTTACTAAAGGAATACCTGAATATGTGTATGCCTTGAAGTAAGACTCAGAGGAAGATATAATGAATACTGAGAAAATCTATACAGGACTGATCTGTCCAGTGTCCAAAATAATAAATACTCTTTCTGACCAACATTAAGTGGTTGTGCTATTAATGATTTTATTCCTCTTTCTTTTGAGACAAGCTGAAGTTTTGAAAAATATTACAGGCACCTGCTGCTTTCTTCTTGCTACCATCTTTCTATTTCTTTCCAGAGCATTGAATCAATAGATTTGTAAACTCCAACTTTTTTCCACTATTAAATTTTCCAAGAATTATAGGTGCTTTGAAAGTGACAGCATACATATTAAAGACAATAATCTATGTAAATAGGCTAAAATTGTATTGCCATTTAGACCTAATGTAGATAGGTTCTTACATAAGTCTTTTGTGAAAGTGAAAAGTCAACTTAAAATGATATAACAATAATACTGTGACATTTAAAATGGCACATTAAAATCAATATATAACAGCTGACAAACTTATTTGTTAAAGATAGTATTCTTACTATTCTTTCAGTAATATGGCAGTACTATCTAGGTATAGTCTGAAATCTCAATTACTGTCCTTTTGAAACATATCTAAGAGAAACAAAAAACCTCCTTATCAAAAGTTCTGCTCTGAAATTAATTGAAATAAAGGTTTATTTTTAATCTATTTTAGATAAAATTATGTTTCTACCATGCATCTCATCTAACACTAATACCAATGAGTTTTTCCATCAATTTACTGTTTTCACAACACATGCTGGTTATATATGTTATTTACAAAATATATATTAATATTGATTTAACAAAACTGTATCTTATAAACATCGAAAAATATTCAAAATTTGTTTCTTTTAAAGGAAGAGAAAACGAAGTCCTTTCATATATCAATTATGGAGTTATACTGTTAATCTTGTCTCACCTCATAGGAGTGTAATGATGGAACTTGAGGAAAACAAAAACTAATGCACATCAGGAAAATGTATACAACCACCAGGTGCACCTACTTGAAACTGAGAAAGATAAAAATCACAGTGAAAGAGAAAAATTCTTTAAAAAAGGAAAAAAAAAGAAGGAAAAAAAGACTCAAAAAGACAGGAAAGACTGGAGCATTCATGAAACAGATTACAAGAGTCTTCTATGCTCACAAATGAACAATCTTTGAAAAATAAGAAAATAGGTAGAGTTTGAGTGGGAAAAAGTTAAAATGCTCATTTGATTAAGGTTATTTAAAAAAAAAAAAATGAAGCCTTATTCTAATGTATTAGTAAAAGAAAAATTTTCAGCTCATTAAAATGATGATAATCTTCTGAGACTCCTCAATTGTCTTTTCAATTGCTGCAACAACAAACACAAAAGTTCCTGATCTGAGTATAAAGGTAATTCTTCAAAAATTACTTGTTTTCAAAAAAAGCGAATAGTTTACCCTGCTGGAGGTGGGTAGGTCATAAGGGAAATGGCTATATATATTTTCATGTAAAATTATGGGGTTTATATGTCTGCCACAGACTGGAACGCTGTTATATGTCTGCCTTTAGCTGGAACACTGTATTCAAAGAAAGTACAATTTCTCAACTTTATTCTTAGTCCAAATTCTGTCAACATCTAAGATTTAGCTTATAGAATTTTATTATAAGAAATATTCTTCATTTCTTTCATCACACAGCTTTTTAATTAGATCTCAAGTTAGTAAACATACTTAATCTCTCACTCAGCATTCCTCAGGCTGATAATGACCATGTTATACTGAGATTAAAATGTCTCAAAAATTGTTTTGGTTTGGTTTTTACTGGCTTCAGGCTGGGAAGCCTTTGGCAATGCCTCTAGAAACATGGACTTCTTCCTGATTCTATTTTTTCTTTTATTTATTTTTTTGCAGTTTATAAAATATGCAGACTAACTACATTCCCTCAGTACATGAGCAATGAAAACTATACAGTTGTTAATAGCAGTTTTTGAATGCTGACACAAAGCCAATTTTCAGGATTGACTAACAAAAAATAGATGTTCCAAACAACAATTACTTCAAACTTCCCTTCCTTACATGCTCAGACACCACACTGCAAAATAATATATGGTGCTTATAAGCAACCCAGAATGGCAGAAGAACCTGGTTCTACAAAACTAAGCAGGAACGACTTGCACACTGTTTTTCTTATTTTAAAAGTTTTCCATACTTTGGATTTCCTTTGAAAACTGTGCGCTCTTTCTGCATACAAAACCACTAAGTAATGATAAGAAAAAAGAGGTTCTCAGATGAATCATGGATGATGACTTATCTTAAATCAGTCTTTATTATTTTCTTTGTTAACTTCTAATATAAATCAGTTTTAAACATTATTATTTCTTATAACAAAAGCTGTCTTTAATTCTGTTTATAAATTTTAAAACTCTCTAAAGCTTTTAATGCTTAGTCACATCTAGTTGAACAGGAAAAACAAAACAAAACAAAAAACCCCCACCATCACCCTTCAGTTGTAAATCATGTGGGTTGTCAGTTATCAGTAAACTATCAGGATAGCACACAGTCCCGTTCAGAGACCACTACTCCACTGAGCTTGGTGCTGTACAAACAGAGATTAAAAATGGTCTTAAAAGAAATTTCAAATTGAATAACTCATGGAATATGATCTTCAAGGAAGCAAATAAACTACAGGAACCACTGTGGTAGGTAAAAGAGCATGACAACCATTAAGACTATTAGCAACTTCATGTAGGCAACACACGACAAGAAAAACCTAAGGAGACTTTCAAGGTGAAACAGTTTAAAAACTGTTCATGTATTTGTAGATAGGCTGATGGGCAGCAGTAGAAAAAGCCTGACTGTGCTTATCTGAGGTGCATGATGGAAACTGTCAGCATAAACTGGTGGTCTGCAGGAATATACTTGTTACTAAATTACGGACGACAGGAAGGGTGGAAGATGGACTATCCCACCTCACAGTGAAGGTGAGAGGCTTGTACTGCTTTATAGTGAAAAGAAAGGGAGCAGTGGATGGATGGAGATAAAAGAATAATGTGATGAAATTTAACTGCTTAAAAAATTATACGGTATCAGTACTCAATGGATTGACATGAGGTAACTTTGTATTTGTCTACGCAAGAGATGAACTTATAAAAGTGATTGATAACTAACATCCTGGTATATTAGGCTCAGTCTCATTTTCTCTATAAACAATGAATAATCAACGAATTTCCAAACTTTCTGTACTGGATATGGCTGATATCGAGTTAAATTTCACCATAGTGCTGTGCTTTCTACTTATAGCTAAAATGATGTTGATAACACGCCAATGTTTTGGTACTGCTGCGCAGTGCTGGCACAGCATCAAGATAGTCTCTCTAACCCCTCCTCAGAAGCCAATAGCCTGGGGATGGGCAAGAGGTTGAGAGGGGGAACAAGCAGGACAACAAACCCAAACTCACTGAAGGGACAGTCCATACCATATGATGTCATGCTCAGCAATAAAAGCTAAGAGAAAGGAGACAGATTTTTTTAGTGGCTGTCAGGAGTGTCAAAGACTTTTTTATTCTAATTTGTTTGTTTGAAAAGAAGATTCAATGAAACTATTTCCTTAAAGTCCATATTTTATCAGTCAGTATCTGGGAGAGGGAGAGGAGCATTTGCTTTAGAGGCATTTGTCTTCCAAAGCAACCATTATACACACTGGAACTCTACTTCTCAGGAAGTGGCTGGACATCACCTATTGATGGGAAATAGAGATTAAGTCCTTTTGCTCTACGTGAATTTATTTTGTTTCCACATAAGGCCTTTACTTTCCTTAATTAAACTGCCTTTATCTTGATCATGTGTTTTTCATCTTATTTTCTGTCCCTATCTTGCTGAGGAAGGAGAGTAAGAAGAGCAGCTGAGTTGGGACCTGGCAGCCAGCCGAGGTCAATCCATCACATTTCATTGCTGTTAATTTTTTTTTTTTTTTTGAGAAAAAAACCTGTCTTACATCAACAATGATAGCTTTAAGAATCACTCTTGTAAATTCCTCTCATCTCAGACATATTTTGTAGTGATGTCTCAGTTTTCCCCATTAGCATTTTCACAAGCAATGTAATTCTCTTTCCTAGATCACTTAATGGGATCATTCTGGAAAGATGAGTCTTTGAAGATTAAATTTTAAAAGAAGAGGAAGTGCTGTTATATCTGTGCCTCTGCAAGTGATTAGAAAACCCCGTAGCAGAAGAGCAAAACAACACAGAGCTCTTTCCCCAAAGCTATCCAAGGAATTGGTTGGTCTCCCTGGCTAAGCATTGTCAAATTAAAAAATGGAACATCTCCTGAGTCAATAGGTCCCAAAGATGACCCAGACATAACTAGGAAGGATCCAGATATCCTAAACTCCACCAGGTAAGAAAACACAGGACTGTAGGAAGCACAATTCACTAAATCTAAGTCTAAATGCTGAAATTTCATCTGGAAAACACAAAACAAATGATAAGAGAAAACCTTCAATGAATAAAAATTTATACATATATCTGTCCTTCACTGTCTTTTAATCTTTATCATTATAAATCATTCAAAAGTCAGAGGAAGAAAGGACAGAGGAAGACTGGTAGTTTCACATAAATTTCCAAAAGAAAAAGAGAATGTTGAAAGTTGAAAAATGAGAGGAAGGTTTTCCTGCATTTAAGGTGTAGTTTTACCAGAGTAAAGTAATCAAACATATTTATTACAGAAAAATAAATTCATGTTACAATATATACACAGGATAGATTTTCCAGTCTGTTTCATACAAAAGTAATTAATCTCAAAAATATAAAAATAAGAACTGGTTGGTTGTACCATGCTTCTTAGAACCTTGTATGGTACATGTCAATAGGAGCACAGTGCAGTACATACTACAAATATATCAGGGAAACTCAATGAATTGTCTTGTTATAGAGCCCATAATAATCTCATTGAAGCTACACTTAAAAGCAAAGTACATAATTTCATTGTGGGACATATGACTGGAAAAGATTAGATTACACTGGTGGATCATCACAAAAGGATGCATTTTTTCATCTATTCCTTATAGAAGAACATATGCAAGTATGTCAAGAATAAGAACTGTGAGACAGTATATGACTGTGTAACACTAATTATCATTCTTTAAATTTATCCAAAACAGATTTTAGAACAATACAGGATTATAATCCTCCACTGTTTAGTAAATCACCTAGATTATTTGATGGAATTAGTTTGTGTCTTGGTTTAAGAAAAAAAGTCCTTAAATCTAAAATTTTAAGTACAATGATGCCAGTCTTTTATTATGACCATACTTGATTCTTGGACAGAAGAACTATTTAAACTTTCACACATGTAACCTTAGGTTGCATGCATTTCAAAGTTACCCAGAGAAGTTATTTGACAATTTCTTCCTCTCACTGATACTTTATGTCATTCTGGTTGGAGATTGTCTGTGACGTAATAGAAGTATTTGGTTCTCCTTTAGCCTACAGCTGCAATTATATTCAAGGACAAAAATTTAAACATCTGAAATGGGGTATGCAAAACACCAATTAATTGTACAGAACGTGCATTTAATGAAATATAAGTAATATTGTAATATGTAATATAAATAATGTCTCAATAATTCCTAATAACTTTATTCACACAAAAAATTGCATAGGTTCTTACATCGCAAGTTTTCAGAAAGTGGAAATCCAGACTACTGCTCACAAAACTTCCATCAGCAGAAGGGCTACAGAGCCAATCATTCTTATGTTACCAGAAGCATTATCTTTTAAACATAAGAACCATTTTCTATGAAAGTGCTATAAATCTATTAGCACAGCACTTACAATGGCATTGAATTTTTTGCCAATAAAGTCCTTAAAATCCTGGATATTAAAGAAATCATTAGAAGTGGTACATAATCTGTGTGCAAAATCAAATACTGTTCCTACTGTAACTATGAATTAAAGAACTTCTGTAGACTGGGGATAGCTGATCAAGAAGCAAAGAAACAATAGCCATTACAATTATTTCTGAAAATGTGAGTTTAAATTTATCAACATATGTGAGATGCTTTGACACTGTGAGCATGGGTATTATATAAGAGGAAAAATATTGACATTTTTTCTTCAAAGGTTATTTGTTGTTTTCAGGGAAGCTGCTTCCAATTCCATTATTTTTTAGGCTGTATTTTGATTGCAATTAGTCTGACTTGTTCTGCTAGGTTTAGGGTGTAATGTACAGGATTATCTTCTACTGCCATAATAGCCATCATGATAGAAAGAAATTTAATATTTAAGTATGCTGTTAAAACAGACAATTTTAGAAATACACTTTTGTTTTATGTAGGAAGTCTAATCATGTTATATCAAAAAAACAAGGAAACAACTGCATATAACAAAATAAAAACGGTACTTCTGGAGCCTTATGTTTCTTCTAGGAACTAATATATTTGTATTAACACAAATAATGACTGACAACTGATAAGTTGTGTTTGGTTCTGAGGCTTGAATTAGAAGCAAAAAAATATTTTGCGCTACAGAAATTATATCAGAGTGGATGACTCGCTTTTTTTCTTATTTCTTTTTTATTTTGGACATCTTTATGTCATGTCTTAACATATCACATGCTGTGGCTGACAGATAAGATGAAATACTATGCCAGTACAGCAGCCATAGAGCACCTTAACCTGAGAGCATCACTTGCAATGTAATTGTACTTCAGTGACAAGCATAATTACAATGAAAACATCTAGGATGCACCAAATAACCAATTATTTCCTTGGCTAGTTTGATAATAATGAAGAAATTTCTTGAACATATCTACTACTACATTTTTATATAAATTAATGGTTTTATATTTCCCCTTGTGATCCAAATACTGGCATCTGCTACACTGAGCAGACAATCTGGATGCAAAATTCAGAAGTGTTCTCTTTCTCACCTCCTTTGCATATACTGGCGTATTTTATTTAGTCTGGAGTTTGATTTTTTTATAGAAACATTGATGTGTAAGACTTACATGTCGAAAACTACTTGTGAAGGTCATCTAGACTACTATCCTGCTCTAAGTAGGTTGAGGTAGACCAGGTGCTTAGGGTCTTGTTATGTTCAGTTTTGAATATCTCTATGATAGATATCCAACAATCTTTATGGGCAATATGTGACAGTGTCAGACCATACTCACAGTGAATAATTTTTTCCTTGGTCTCTAACCAAACTTTACTAAGCTCCATCTTGGTTTTGGTGCTTCTTGTCTTACCACTGTGTACTTTCTGGAGGAGTCTGGCTCTGTTTTCTCTGTAGCATCCCCATTAAGTACCTCTATACAGCAATAAGGTGTCCCCCCAGCCTTTCCTTCTTCAGACTGAACAAATCCTCCTCTTTCTGTCTCTCCTACTGTGCTTCAGCCCTCTTATCATGGTGGCCTTCTCTGACAGTATGTCACTGACTGTGTTGTACTGTGGAGCCCAAAAGCAGGCATGGTACTCTGGATATGGTCTTATAAATGCCAGGGGGGAAGAATTGCTTCCCTTGACTTTCTGAATACTTGCTAATACACCCCAAAACGCGTCACATTTCTTCACTGCTAGAGTATAATGCTGATTTTATTTTTTTTAATATGCAAACTATGTTGTTGTGTGCTTATGTTAGAAAAAACACAACCAAAGATGTGCCCTCGTCTCTAAACTATTTTATCTGTTTAGATGAAACGGATAATGTTTACAACAATCTTTAATTCCTGTGGGAGTACATTATTCTCCCAGAGCAACTCTTCCTCCTACACAAAGGAGTGTTAGCATGGCTGTTCTATGCTGATAATAGTCTTATCCCATCTAATTTCAGAACATTCATAAAGCAAGCTATATAGCAAACCTGCTATAAAAGCATCAGGATGAGGCCAACAATAAATGATGCACAAGTTTCAAAGCTAGTATTTACAAAAAAACCACCAGACCAAAATATTCAAGATTCCATCCTGTTACTCATCACTATAATGTACTTCTCCCAGCACAAATTGTACCCTCTTAGTAAAACAGATTGTGCAAAATGGACATTGGTGACTTATCCAAATGAAAGTGTAGCTTTGGGTCAAAGCTTCATGATAGCAGCTTCATGATAGAAGCGTGATCACTGCATAGATAAAGCTGCTGCTGTCACTATAACAGCGGGTCACTGAGAGAGCCATGAATGACACAGGCATTCTTGGACTGTTTTTGTGTCACTACTTGTGTTGCTATAAGAAAGTAGTTGGTAAATTATTGATTGTATGATCATGCAGCTTGAGTAACCTGATGTCCTTCTACGACAAGGTGACCTACTTAGTGAATGAGGGAAAGGCTGTGGATGTTGTTTACCTGGACTTTAGTAAAGCCTTTGACACTATTTCCCACAGCGTTCTCCTGGAGAATCTAGCTGCTTGTGGCTTGAATGAGAGTGCTTTTCACTGGGTAAAAACCAGGCTGGACCCAAAGAGTTGTGGTGAATGGCATTAAAACTAGTTGGCAGCTGGCCACGAGTGGTGTTCCTCAGGGCTTGGTATTGGGGCCAGTTCTGTTTAACATCTTTATCAATGATCTGGATGAGGAGATCGAGTGCACCCTTGGTAAATTTAAAGACACCAAGTTGGGCTGAAGTGTTGATCTGCTCAAGGGAAAGAGGGCTCTATAGTGGGATCTGGACAGCCTCGATCAATGGGATGAGGCCACTGTGTGAGGTTCAACAAGTCTAAGTGGATCACAAGAACCCCATGCAATGCTACAGGCTTGGGGAGGAGTAGCTGGAAAGCTGCTCATTGGAAAAGAACCTGGTGGTGTTGCTCAACAGCCAGCTGAATAGGAGCTGGCAGTGTGCCCAGGTGGCCAAGAAGGCCAACAGCATCCTGGCTTGTGTCAGAAATAGTGTGGCCAGCAGGGACAGGGAAGGGATCATCCCCCTGTACTTGGCACTGGTGAGGCTGCACCTTGACTACTGTTCTCAGGTTGGGGCTCCTCACTACAGGAAAGACACTGAGGTGCTGGACTGTGTCCAGAGAAGGGCAACGAAGCTGTTGAAGGCTCTGGAGCTTATGTCTTATGAGGATGGCTGAGGGAACTGGGGGTGTTTAGTCTGGAGAAAAGGAGGCTAGTGGAGACCTTATTGCTCTCTACAACTACCTGAAAGGAGGTTGCAGAGAGCTGGGTGTTGGTCTCTTTTCTCAAGTAACGAGTGATAGGATGAGAGGAAATGGCCTTGAGTTGCACCAGGGGAGGTTTAGATTGGATATCAAGAAAAATTTCTTCACTGAAATTGTTGTCAAGCATTGGAACAGGCTGCCTAGGGGAGTGATTGAGTCACCATCCTTGGAGGTATTTAAAAGATGTGTGGTGCTTAGGGACATGGTTTAGTGTTGGTCTTGGTAGTGTTAGTTTTATGGTTGGACTGGATGATCTTAAAGGTCTTTTCCAACCTAAAACTCTATGCTCTTAAGAATATTGAAAAACATGGGAATGAGAAAGTATGACCTATGAGTTTCTCTCAGAGTATCACAGAACAATCTACAGTTGACGTAAAGAAAAGCTTACTGCATTGAAAGTGAATGATAAAATAGTCTTTACTGGTACACTGAGAGTTGCTAAGGGAACTACCTCATTGTTGTATATCCCTGTTTCACCAAATGTCATTGAGGGAAACAAGAAGACAGTATACAGATGCATATTCTAAGATGAAAGCTCTGCCAAAACAGGAAACACTCATTTTATAAGATGTAGGAAGAACTTTTAAAAAGAGATGGATCTAGAAAACCACAATTCCGTGGCTGCTTACAAACTCTCCTCCCTCCCACTTTTGCCACTGCTGCTTCACTCTCCTACTGTTCTCTCATTCCTCACTTTATCATCTCTGTTTTCCAAGTAAAAGTAGTCAAAACCATAAAGATAGAATAACTGCAGTATCTGCTGTGACTTTGCTCTCTTACTTTACATTTGACTTATCTACTTAAAATGTAAGGGATGGGTTTTTTTTCTGTATTGTTTTAGTTTGGTTTTTTTTTCATTGTCATGTTTGTTTTTTTTTGTTTTTTTTTTTTTTTTTTTTAAGGAAGGAACCTAATTTGGCAATTTAATAATCATCTTCAATTAAATACTTCCAATTTTCTGTTTCAATTTATTTTACAAAGACGAAAACTTGTATAAAGATTATTAATTTTTTCGTGCACTGGCCAAAAGTATTATATTTTGTTGGCAGTATGGGCTATGTGGTACATGTTTTGCTGATGAATTTGTTTTATTGCTATAGTTTGTGTAGTTTTCACTTCAAGCATGAAAAATAAAACCTTTTTAAAATCAGTTTTTTCTTGGTAATAGTGAAAGCTCTAAAGTAAGCAGAAAAGACAAATTTTTTTTCTTATGCTTTTAGCTTTTAAAATAAAATACTATTTTTGTGAAAATTTATGCCCCCAGGTGACAGCTTAGCATCTTCTGGTCCATACACCCTAGCTCTGAAATGTTTTATGCTCTGAGGTAACAAGTTTACACAGAATCAAACAGAATCACACAGAATCATCTAGGTTGGAAAAGACCTTCGAGATCATCCAGTCCTACCATTAACCTAACACTGACAGTTCCCAACTACATCATATCCCTCAGCGCTATGTCAACCTGACTCTTAAACACCTCCAGGGATGAGGACGCCACCACCTCCCTGGGCAACCCATTCCAACGCCTAACAACCCCTTCTGTAAATAAATGCTTCCTAATATCCAGTCTAAAACTTCCCTGGTGCAATTTGAGGCCATTATCTCTTTTGAATTGCTTATTACTTGCTTAAAGAGGCTCATCCCCAGCTCTCTGCAACCTCCTTTCAGGTAGCTGTAGAGGGCGATGAGGTCTCCCCTCAGCCTCCTCTTCTCCAGACTAAACACCCCCAGTTCCCTCAGCCGCTCCCCGTACGACCTGTGCTCCAGAGCCTGCACCAGCTCCATTGCCCTTCTCTGGACACGCTCGAGTCCTTCAATGTCCTTTTTGTAGTGAGGGGCCCAAAACTGAACACAGGAATCGAGGTGCGGCCTCACCAGTGCCGAGTCCAGGGGTCAGATCCCTTCCCTGTCCCTGCTGGCCACGCTATTGCTGACACAAGCCAGGATGCCATTGGCCTTCTTGGCCCCCTGGGCACACTGCTGGCTCCTGTCCAGCCGGCTGTCAGTCAGCACCCCCAGGTCCCTCTCTGACTGGCAGCTCTCCAGCCACTCCTCCCCAAGCCTGTAGCGCTGCTGGGGGTTGTTGTGACCCAAGGGCAGCCCCCGGCATTTGGCCTTATGGAAACTCCTCCAGTTGGCCTCAGCCCATGGCTCCAGCCTGTCCAGGTCTCTCTGCAGAGCCTCCCTACCCTCGAGCAGATCAACACTCCCACCCAACTTGGGGTCATCTGCAAACTGACTGAGGGTGCACTTGATCCCCTCGTCTAGATCATCAATAAAGATGTTAAACAGGAGTGGCCCCAAAACCGAGCCCTGGGGGACACCACTCCAGACCGGCTGTCAACTGGATTTAACTCCGTTCACCACAACTCTTTGGGCCCGGCCATCCAGACAGTTTTTTACCTATCAAAGCGTGTGCCCATGCAAGCCGTGAGCAGCCAGTTTTGGCAGGAGAATGCTGTGGGAAACAGTGCCAAAGGCCTTACTAAAGTCAAAGTAAACAACATCCACAGCCTTTCCTTCATCCAGTAAGCTGGTCGCCCTGTCATAGAAGGAGATCAGGTTTGTCAGGCAGGACCTGCCTTTCATAAACCCATGCTGACCGTGCCTGAGCATCTGGTTGTCCATTACATGACTTTTAATGGCACTCGAGATGATCTGCTCCATGACCTTCCCTGGCACCAAGGTCAGACTGACAGGTCTATAGTTTCCTGGATCCTCCTTTCTGCCTCTCTTGTAGATGGCTGTCGCATTTGCCACCCTCCAGTCCAATGGGACCTCCCCAGTTAGCCATGATTTCAGGTAAATCATGGACAGCAGCTTGGCGAGCACATCTGCCAACTCTTTCAGCACCCTTGGGTGTAACCCATCTGGTCCCACAGACCTGTGTGCATCCGAGTGGTGCAGCAGGTCTGTGACCACCTCCTCTTCAACTGTGCTGACCTCAGTCTACTTCCCCTCCCCATCTCCCAGCTCATGAGGCTGGGTGTCCAGGGAACAGCCAGTTCCACTGCTAAAGACTGAGGCAAAGTAGGCGTTGAGCAGCTCAGCCTTTTCCTCATCCTTAGTTACCATGTTTCCCTCTGCATCCAATAAAGGAGGGAGATTTTTCCTAATCCTCCTTTTGTTGCTAATGAATTTCTAGGAACATTTTTTATTATATGTTCATTTTTATAAGCTGTAGCCAGGTTGAGCTCTAACTGCACTTTGGCTCTCCTTATGTTCTTCGTGCATAGCTTCACTACATCTTTATAGTCTTCATGAGAGACCTGCCCCCTCTTCCAAAGGCAATAGATTCTCCTTCTGTTCTTGAGATCCAGCCAAAGGTCCCTGTTTTACCAGGCCGGTCTTCTTCCCCACCTGCTTGTTATTCAACACACGGGAACAGCCTTTCCTGTGCCTTTAAGACTTCCCTCTTGAAGTATGTCCAGCCTTCCTGGACTCCCATACCCTTCAAGGCAGCCTCCCAAGGGATTTTGTCAATCAGTCTGTTGAACGGGTCAGAGTTAGCCCTTGAAAGTCTAATGTGGCAGTTTTACTAACCCCTCTCTTTGTTTCTCCAAGGATTGAAAACTCAGACATCTCATGATCACTGCACCCTAGATGGCCTCCAACCTTTACCTTCCCCACAATCTCTTCCCTGTTCACAATCAGCAGGTGGTCGGCTCACTCACCAGCTGTGTGAGGAAGTTATCCTCCACACATTCTGGGAACCTCCTGGATTGTTCCCTCTCTGCTGTGTTGTGTTCCCAGCAGATATCTGCACTATAATTTCACTATCTGTAAAGATTACATAACACCTATTTAAGTGTTTCCCACTGATTCATCTTAAAATCTTATTCTAGGATATTCACTTGTCATGTTAGACACCTGACAGTCAAGATTCTGAGAACAACAGTAGTTAGGAATAATTTTCTACAAACATTTGCACAATTGTTTCAAAATGCTGTATCAATAAATTTTTTAAAAATAATATTGTGGAGCCTAAATAAGAAAATATATTAAATAGTAGTATGCTAAATTGAAAATACCAAAGTGATTATAGAAATTGCTACTAGGTGTTCATAACCATTCACAGTATATGTCAACAAGTAATTTAATATTTCAAATAATCACAAGTAACACTGCAAGTTGCATCTCTATTATGCCACTCAGATGCCCTTCAATGTGATCAAGAGGGCAATTCAAATTTGACACTTTTCACCAGATTCTTTAGAAACTGTTTCTTATTTGAACTTTCTGACAATACAAAGGGGAACAAACTTGAAGAAAAGAAAACCTTCCTAACTTGGGCATGGTCTGATTCTGGCAGCCAGTAGCCAACATACTAACAATTTGCACGTTTAATATGTTACATCTCTGAGGTGATTTTTACACATCTCTCACAGAAGGATATTGATGTGATCAATAAGTTAGCTATTACTTAAACAGATAACAATCTACTGCATTGCTTCTAGGCAATACGAAGTCAATGTAATGTGTATGCAATTTTGATAGTTGTTAGAAAAGTCTTAATTCAATTGCATGGAAAATTAACAGTTGAAAACCAAGAATGTCTCTTGTAACACAATTAAAAATTATGTTCTCCATCCCACCCTGATGAATTTTCAGACAAAATGCATTACAATCACCCTACCTAGCATAGTAACCTAATTTGGGGAAGGAAAATGTCATATAGTGATTTCAGCTGTTGTAAAATCATATCAAATTTCAGGAGACAAGTGCTGTTATTAGCAGATGAAATAAGAAAACACTGCTTTAGGAGGACTGACACTATTCAGTGTAGAAGAAATGAGAAATCAGTGAATATTGTACTATTGCACAAATACTTGTGTATCTTCCTGGAGTGCTGGAAAATAATGTTTTAGAATTTGTGATTTTATAATTTAATGCAAAATATATGATATTATCTCTGGCAGATGTAGATAAGGAATATCTTATGTGGTATGTGGGGCAAAGATCATGTATTTTTATAAATTCTGAGAATTTTCTACCAATTCAAAGAGTAAGCCTTTTAAATAATCATCATCTCTGAGCACTGATGGGTACAAAATTTCAAAAATTTTCTTACGTTGGTTACCAAAAAACCCCAACTAGCCATGCAATGAATACTAGTATCAAAATAGGATGGACATCACAGTTCAACACAATCTTAGAATTTTTCAGAAACATAATGAAGACCACCTATTAGCAGTGTGTACTAAGGGCTCTTGTTAGTAACAGCTGGAGTCAGTTGCTGTGTCTACAGTAGGCCTATTTCTTCTTTTTTTACAGCCTTTTCATACTGTTCCAGGCAAGTTGTACATATGTTGACAGTGATAGCCAGAGATGTTCTTACGTAGAGCTATAAACATGCTAAGGTTGATCTTTTGCTAGCTCAAAAGATACATGGAATGCTGCAAAGTTTAATTTTATAGAAATCCTCTTGACAGTCATATCCTCATACTATAAACGAAACCAAAACTTTAGGTAAAAAATTGCCAAATTGCCACTGATGAATCAAATTTCAAGGCTTCAGGTCCTTCTCCAGGAACAATCCCTTAAAGGGTGATGTTCAGAACATCAAAGCATAAGATACTCTACATTAACAAAGTTTCATGATAGTGCTGGGATAAATGCAGATGTAGGCATACAGCATACAGCATTAAAGGCTTTTATGACATGTGGTGACATTGTTATTAAAAAAAAAAAAAAAAAAAGAGGACCGCTCTTATACTAGCCTCGCACTTCTGAAACTCATGTTTATATTGATGCAACTCGGAAGTGAATTCTGCCTATTATTTCCTTAATGTCTTCTAGTCCTTCTAGACTTCCATGAATGTAGATTAACAATAGAGTACTCTGTCCATAATAAACAAGTTTTTGTATTAGAAATCAGAAGCCAAGAGATTTGTGAATGTTTCAGATAATTACTAATTTAATCATTCAGGGTCTCCCAGGAAGAAATTCTGACTAATCTCAAAATTAATCTTTTAAATATCTTTTCTGATACATCATGAGTATGATTATAACAACCATTCCCAAAGCAGTTCCAGGCATATAGAGTCCTGCAGAGGTAGCGCATGTATCATGCCATGCCCCAGCAGCAGCAGAAGACTCACACCATCACGTCACTTAGAATAACAGTGTACCTGGCAGTGCTAGAACTGTATGAAAGGTGAAAGACTGAACAATGCTGAATTTCTCTATGTACTCTTTGTAAGTCATAAGAATCGCATCATAGACTCACTTGTAAGGTCAAAATAGTGTCATACGCCTTGATATTAAATAGATTATCCTAATACTCTTTCTTTTCTTGAAAAAATATGGATACATCATCTTCTCTAATATTTAAGGTTCAGCCTCATTTGCAGAATTTATATATTTTCTCTACATCGCTGTTCAATTTATGATGTATTAGCTCACTTCTACTTAATCTTGCATGTCATTCTTCAGTATTTGCATCAATTTTCAGCTGATTATAATTTTGTAAATTTCATACATGCAGGTTGAATCTTCCCATCATAGATATTTACCTCATCTTATTAATACTTACAGTTGCCAGTTTTTCAGGGATGTACCTTTTGCAGTTCCTCTGGAAAACAGTACCCAAGCAGAGCATTTCTGTAGTAGACCCTTGCTAAGGCTCTACCTCTGCAGACTGCCTACGCAGGACTTGCTTCACCTCTCCTTGCTCCTCTGCATATACCAAAAAAGATACTTTTCAGAAATTGCTGCACTGTCAGCTGTCAGTCTTGGTTGTGCCAGCCAGCAAGCGGGTACTGGAAAGAGTGCATCGTAATTGCATGGCAGGATGAACTGAAGCTGAGGCCTCACCGTCCCTCCCTCTCTCCCAGGCTCTGCTGTGCATTCTTGCCATCCTTCCCACATCAGCCTGGGTGCAGCTCAACCAGCCAAAAGCTTTTTAGCAGTATTTGTTTCCAGCAAACCCACGAATGTCTGTGCCATTGCCAGCCGAGTGAAAACTATATGAATATACATTCATACACAGTGGGAACATGAGGAGGGTGCTGGTTTAAAGCTGTCATGGGATTGAGGTCTCTCTTCCCATGTTTCTTGTGCTTCTGCTTCTTGAAAACCAACTAGACCAGCATGAAAGCAGGAAGTAAAAATGAATGTAAGATGTAGTAGAAACAGGCTACAATTAACAATAAACACAAAAATATCTGACTCTAAACTGGAAATTATGATCTGTGAGCATCAGCATTCCCCACCTAAGGCAGGAACTGTCAGTCCCATAAATCTCTCAAGGTCCTTATACTGGCTTAAATTTTCAAATGCTTGATTTTCTACAGTACAGCAAAAATTACCGTTTTTAGAAGACATGAAAAAAAATCACGAAAACAAGGATTACACATATTTAGACGATCAGAATTAAAATTGCCTGTCCAATTCTAATCGCCATTTTTCTTAGGATTCAGTAGCCAGTTGTCTGCAGATTTTTCACACCTCTATACATAGAATGGGCCACCTTCAAGGAATAAAGCAGTGACTGCACACTGAGGTATTTATTTACAGTTGGACGATGCTGAAAAAATGACTCCAGAAAAGAGAGAAAATGCGTTATAGCTATGGACAGTTGCACTTTGTCCTGGAGAAGTAAGTGCTGTCTTTTCTTTTAAAATTTCTGTGTAATAGTAAACAACGTTTTTCCCCAGTAATATTTTACATAACTGGCCATCATTTTGTTGCATTTCTTTTTAAATAATCAAAATGCAGAATTGACAGAGCTTGGTGAGTACCCATGGCTATCACTGAGGTGGCTCAAAGCTATTAAATGCTATTCAGAATGGCAAATTATTTGAAAAAATGAAACATTTGGCTTTCAGATTAAGATTCAAAATCAGTGGATGTTTAAATGATTTTTACTTTGTCTTGTGCCTCATTTCTCCATATGTCAGATGGAGATAATAATTCTTACCTCTTCTTGAGAGGAATTTTCGAGATGAATAAAGGGTTGTGAAGAAAAGCTCATGTCATTCCACAGGCAGTTCCATATAGAGATTGTATAAAGTAAAATATGGCATGGCAGTAGAGAATGAATGATGACATAAAATTAAATTGAGTTCCAAATACCTCTTAGAATATTGTTCTTTCTACTGGGTCACGATACCTGTAGAATAAAATGGTACTGTAGTTCCCTCTGCACAAGTATTCCTATGATAAAGGCCAAATTACCTAAAACAATTTTTTATCTGCTAAAGCATCTAATTATTTGAATTGTGTATGCTAATTATCTATGTATGTATGAGCTTGTTAGAATTAAATGAAATACATTTTGCTCTATGTTGGATGTTTTTTGTTTTTTTCCTTCTGGATATTATTCATTACCCTTCCCAGCAACTTTCATTGTTTTATTTTCTGAACCTGAATCCATTTTATGAATAATATCCTAATAGGATACTGCAAAAAATTTAAGACAACTCAGTTGCAATAGAAGTTTTGAGGTTAAGAAAAAGTTTTATTGCTTCTCTAATTCCTAAAAATCACAATTGCCTTTTTCAGTACAGGTCATATTAAAATCCCTTGTCAACATGTTATCTGATTTCAACTTTATCTCCCTTCAGTATTATTTCTTCCTACATTTCATCCCACCCTTTGGTTTTTTATTTTTTTTAACCAGCTTCATACATTTCCATATGTTGATTCAATGCCTATATTTTTAACTCCTCATTTTCTTTCCATGTTTTTAATCAGGTACAGAACTGGCTTGTGATTTTACAGGAGAGTTACATTATCAACTATACATCTCAAAAATCTCCAAATCCATAGTAATCAGCAGTTTAAAATTCTCCTTGCATTTTCAACAAGATTCATGAGGTTGAATAAAAGGAGAGTTAAATCTTGTCTGTCCCATCTGCCTGAAAACAAACCCTGTTGTGAGGACTGAAAAACTAACAGAATTTCAGGTTATTTGCTGCTTAAAAAATACCTGCTATTTGGATGGGCTTCTAGCTACCTGCAACTGGAACAAGGGGCAGATATTTGAATTAATTTCTTTGTATGTTCTATTTTCATTCATGCAAGAAAGGCCATCAGCCCAATATTTAGTAACAGAGCAATGGCAAGGACGTTAGTTTATTGTCTCAAAACCAACAGTCACTAAGCCATCACTAATTCTATATTCTCTATGTATATATTGGTCTTGGAAAACAAATAAAACATCAGTCTTTACCTCTTATCTGGAGAGGATTTAACATGTCCATAATTTTTAGCATCTGCATACTGTAACTGCATTCAATCTGAGTGCTCAACACATGTCTCCAAAAGCATCTGCAGGAACAGACGCTTACATAATTTTACAGAGTTCCTAGATGCAAAACACTATATAAATTGTGGAAATTTCTTCGGGGAATCTACTGAGAACATTAGCTAAGTTAACATAGCTATACGATTTGAAATGTCAAAAAAGCTTAAAAAAATGAACTTTCCTTTGCATTTTCTATATTTGTATAGACTATATATATAATGGGTACGTGTTCATATATACACAATCATAGACTCACACTTACAAATAAATTTAAAAAATGCCCACAATTATTTTTATATCCATCTAAATATTAATTACAGTTTCCTCAATGATAGAGAGGAAATACTACATTTAGAAAATACAGTGAAACCAGTAAGTGTTATCACTTTCACTGATATCAGATAAAAAGAAATTGTCTGTTTCATGCTGGGATTCAGGAGAAGAAACTAATAAATATGCATGTGTAAGCAAAAGTGTTTATGCTACCAGCAACAGCAGCAGACCTTCAAAAGGGTTTCATTTTTAAGTTCCCTCTTTTGATCTACTTTTGTTTTCCCCAAATATTCCCTTTTGCAGTAAAAAACAGCATAGGTTATTCCTGAAACAACATTTTAAAGTTTAAATCCAAATACTTTAATAAGGTTATCCCTTTCCCTTATCTGTGGAACAGTTCTGACCATTGTCCTTCCCAGAATACTGAGAATATTTTAAAATTAATCAAGTTTTAAACTTCAGATTTAGTATGTAAATTCTGCCTACTATAACACTGTAACATTGAATTGTTTATTAAAAATGTTATTAGTGGCACCATAAGGAAGATAAATGCAGTGATTGACCTGCTAATCTGGTGAAAATACCTCTGGTGAAAAAAACACTGAAGGAAAAAATAACAAAGTCTAATTTTTTCTTCTCTTACTTCAACTGTAATGGGACGAGAAGAAAGAAGAATGTTGGGCTTGCAGAATTAGAGCTTGATTTACCCCTTCCTTGTGGACTTACATGTGGCTGTCCAAAAAGAACTTAAAATGTCACCATATCAGAGCAGTGACATAAAACACTGGTTCAGGTGTAAATAATAATGCAAGAGACAAGAAGGCAGCAAGTCTGTTCTAGAGGATAAGTAGGAAATTGTTCATTTCCCTGAGTCACTACCACCTGTGGTATATCTGTGGTACAGCTGTCCCAAAGGGGGAAAAGGATTCTGAGGCAGGAGTTAGCAGGGCTTATTGACAGGGCTTTAAACTAGATATGAGGAGGGATGGAGAGACAACTGGGCATGTTAAGAACAAGATTAAGGTAAGCATGCCAAAGCTTGAAGGATGGTAGACTGGTGAGCGGTCTCCCTCTGCCACTTCATTTGAGAGAAGGGAAAGATGTTTAGGAACTGTGGAAGCACTTGAGAAGGGTCTGATAGGGAATGGGGCCCACGCTCACAAAAGGGTGTTGGATTCATTAGCTCATCTCAAGTGCATCTATACCAATGCATGCAGTATGATCAACAAACAGGGGGACCTTGAGGCCATGATGCAGCACAAGAACTATGACATAGTAGCTATAACAGAAACGTGGTGGGATGCCTCACGCGACTGGAGTGCTGCAATTGATGGCTACAAGCTCTTCAGGAGGGATAGACAGGGTAGGAGAGGTTGTGCAGTGGCCCTATATGTAAGAGAGTGATATGACAGCTCAGAAATCAAGTATAGTGATAATGGGGTTGAGAGTGTGTGGATTAGGTTAAGGGCCAATAAAGCAGATCTTGCTGTGGGAGTCTGCTATAGACCCCCAACCAAAGCGGTGAGGTGGATGAAGCCTTCTATAAACAGTTGGGAGAAATCTCGTGGTCACTTGCCATTGTTCTTGTGGGGGACTTTAACCTCCCGGGTATCTGCTGGGAACACAACACAGCAGAGAGGGAACAGTCCAGGAGGTTCCTGGAATGTGTGGAGGAAAACTTCCTCACACAGCTGGTGAGTGAGCCGACCAGGGAAGGTGCCTCCTGGACCTGCTGCTTGTGAACAGGGAAGAGCTTGTGGGGGACGTAAAGGTTGGAGGCCATCTAGGGTGCAGTGATCATGAGATGTCTGAGTTTTCAATCCTTGGAGAAACAAAGAGAGGGGTTAGTAAAACTACCACATTAGACTTTCAAGGGCTAACTCTGACCCGTTCAACAGACTGATTGACAAAATCCCTTGAGAAGCTGCCTTGAAGGAGATGGGAGTCCAGGAAGGCTGGACATACTTCAAGAGGGAAGTCTTAAAGCACAGGAGAGGCTGTTCCCACGTGCCGAAAAACAAGCAGGCGGGGAAGAAGACCGGCCTGGCTAAACAGGGACCTTTGGCTGGATCTCAAGAACAGAAGGAGAAACTATTGCCTTTGGAAGAGGGGGCAGGTCTCTCATGAAGACTATAAAGATGTAGTGAAGCTATGCAGGGAGAATGTTAGGAGAGCCAAAGCACAGCTAGAGCTCAAACTGGCTGCAGCTGTAAAGAATAACAAAAAATGTTTCTATAAATTCTTTAACAGAAAAAGAAGGATTATGGAAAATCTCCCTCCTTTACTGGATGCAGAAGGAAACATGGTAACTAAGGATGAGGAAAAGGCTGAGGTGTTCAACGCCTACTTTACCTCGGTCTTTAGCAGTGGAACTGGCTGTTCCCTGGACACCCAGCCTCATGAGCTGGGAGATGGGGAGGGGAAGTAGACTGAGGTCAGCACAGTTGAAGAGGAGGTGGTCACAGACCTGCTGCACCACCCGGATGCACACAGGTCTGTGGGACCGGATGGGTTACACCCAAGGGTGCTGAAAGAGTTGGCAGATGTGCTCGCCAAGCTGCTGTCCATGATTTACCTGAAATCATGGCTAACTGGGGAGGTCCCATTGGACTAGAGGGTGGCAAATGCGACAGCCATCTACAAGAGAGGCAGAAAGGAGGATCCAGGAAACTATAGACCTGTCAGTCTGACCTTGGTGCCAGGGAAGGTCATGGAGCAGGTCATCTCGAGTGCCGTTAAAAGTCATATAATGGACAACTGAGGGATCAGGCCCAGTAAGCATGGGTTTATGAAAGGCAGGTCCTGCCTGACAAACCTGATCTCCTTCCATGACAGGGGGACCTGCTTATTGGATGAGGGAAAGGCTGTGGATGTTGTCTACCTTGACTTTAGTAAGGCCTTTGACACAGTTTCCCGCAGCATTCTCCTGGAAAAACTGGCTGCTCACGGCTTGTATGGGCACACGCTTTGCTGGGTAAAAATCTGGCTGGATGGCCGGGCCCAAAGAGTTGTGGTGAACGGAGTTAAATCCAGTTGGCGGCCAGTCACAAGTGGTGTCCCCCAGGGCTCGGTTTTGGGGCCACTCCTATTTAACATCCTTACTGATGATCTAGATGAGGGGATCGAGTGCACCCTCAGTCAGTTTGCAGATGACACCAAGTTGGGTGGGAGTGTTGATCTGCTCGAGGGTAGGGAGGCTCTGCAGAGAGACCTGGACAGGCTGGAGCCATGGGCTGAGGCCAACTGGAGGAGTTTCCATAAGGCCAAATGCCGGGGGCTGCCCTTGGGCCACAACAACCCCCAGCAGCGCTACAGGCTTGGGGAGGAGTGGCTGGAGAGCTGCCAGTCAGAGAGGGACCTGGGGGTGTTGATTGACAGCCGGCTGAACAGGAGCCAGCAGTGTGCCCAGGGGGCCAAGAAGGCCAATGGCATCCTGGCTTGTGTCAGCAATAGCGTGGCCAGCAGGGACAGGGAAGGGATCTGACCCCTGGACTCGGCACTGGTGAGGCCTCCCCTCGATTCCTGTGTTCAGTTTTGGGCCCCTCACTACAAAAAGGACATTGAATGACTCGAGCGTGTGCAGAGAAGGGCAACGAAGCTGGTGCAGGGTCTGGAGCACAGGTGGTACGAGGAGCGGCTGAGGGACCTGGGGGTGTTTAGTCTGGAGAAGAGGAGGCTGAGGGGAGACCTCATCGCCCTCTACAGCTCCCTGAAAGGAGGTTGCAGAGAGCTGGGGATGAGCCTCTTTAAGCAAGTAATAAGCAATTCAAAAGAGATAATGGCCTCAAATTGCACCAGGGAAGGTTTAGACTAGATATTAGGAAGCATTTCTTTACAGAAGGGGTTGTTGGGCGTTGGAATGGGTTGCCCAGGGAGGTGGTGGAGTCCCCATCCCTGGAGGTGTTTAAGAGTCGGGTCGACATAGTGCTGAGGGATCTGGTGCAGTTGGGAACTGTCAGTGTTAGGTTAATGGTTGGACTGGGTGATCTTCAAGGTCTTTTCCAACCTAGATGATTCTGTGATCTCACACTTCCCTGCATAAGCCTGGTTGAGAGTTTCTCGAGGAGCCCTCCTTCAGACAAGATGGCACAAGGCATGTGGTGGCCAGCTCAGAGCTGGTGCTGCCCACACTCGGTATGCATAGCCCCATATACGTTGTCATGGCGATGCTCACAGCAGGTTGTTTATCAGGCAGCAATCCTGCCTGTTCAGCATCCCTTGGTGCCAAACAGGGGAGGAAACCAAAACTCTCCCCCAGAAAACCAAAACTAGAAGTTTGTGGAAAAAAAGTTTTCACATGTTAAAAGCATTTGTTTTAATTTATGTAATATAATATTGAAACAAAGTTTCAATAAAAACAGAGAAAGGCTTTTGAGAGAACAATATCATAGAGCTGACTGACTGATGGCCAGCTTTATGAATCTAAGCCTTCAAAAATTCTCTTTTCTGACTATGATTGGAGTCAATCTTTAAGGAAAGTGCACCTGCCTCCCCAAAATTAACAACAAAGTATTAACAGTAAAGGTGTTTCTTTGAGATTTATGAAAAGAGAAATAACATTTAAAATAAAAGAAGTAAATTGGAGGGTTAAGAGGTCAATAGAATTTACTACAGATCTGGAACTAAAATCCAAGGCATACAGAAAGCTGAGTCTGAAATATGAATAGATATGCTTGCCTGAAATAATAAATAATATCAGAATTATCACTAAAAATCTATTTAACCTTAAAATTATTTTCCCATCATTTAACTGCTTTTACTATACAAAATTTGTCTTGATCTATGATATTGATTGCCTGTGTCTGGAAATGCTAACCATCTCTTCTGAGGAAGATAAAACTCCTAAGTAATGTCCTATAATTCTTATTAGATGCTGAACTGTTGAAGGTGTAGCTGTAAGGAAGCCAACTTTTGATATGAAGTTTATGATCATGTCACTTAAATTCTTTTCAGGATGGATTTTTCTCTCCAGTAGAGTTTCACTGTCATATTATCATCATATTATATGGACAGTTCTGTGCATAACTCAGGTTTGCATGTTCTGCTCTCAGAAACCTTCAAATCTTCAAATGTTTTAGGAAAAAGGCAAAGTAATAAACCTGAAATGTTTATTTTTATTTTCCAGTCAGCCATTTATATATTTGAACTTCTTCATTCAGCTCTTGTGTATTTATATTTGCACAATATCATCATTTAATCTCCAATAGAAATAATTTAGAGGTTTTAAACACTTCCATGCATACTTTATAGTGCAATAACTGTTATGCAGTTATTGATAAATGAATTACCTACCTCTGTACTGGAGAGAAAGATTTTGGAGTCTGTGTGCCTTTGTTACTAATAGCTGATAAAAGAGCTATTGTTATTTTGCTTATTTTTAAATAAATGAGTTGTCTCTGATTCTACTTATTCTCATGTGAGATATCAAAAGAAAACTTGCAAGTCTACAATCTGCTTACATAAACAAATACATAATAGCTTATTTACCACAGCAAACAGTCAACTTAATGTGAAATACTGGCTTCTCTCATTGACCTGTATCTTTCATTACCCTCCAAGCAACACTGTTTCCCTTATGAAACAGGAAACAATTAGTTTACAAAAGTTTACCTTTGAAGGATGTTTATAGTCGGTAGATTTAGAGGATGGACTGAAAAACTGGTCTTGTATAGTTGGCAGTAGGATCTTGGAAACTGGACAGGAACCTGCTTGCTTTCAACACAGCAAATAGACTTATTCGCAAATGGTGTTTGCACTGAATATTGACAGCTTTAGAAACTTTTTTTTTTTCTTTTTTTTTGTATGGCTATATTCTACTCAGAACTATTCAGCTAACTTAACAAATGCATTTTTTTAAGAATCCCCAAATACTTTAAAAGACAGGATACTTATAATTAGGCTGAATCCACTGAAATTTACAGCTGAGGAGAAAAAGTAGAGAAAGATACAATATTTAGAGATCCATTCTTAAAGCTTCGAAAATAGTGGCAGCATAAGCCAATTTTAACAGGATATAACTGCACAGAAGATTAGTTTCTGGCCTATACAGAACTAATAGGTGGTAGAAATTTCTATATCAGAGGTACAGCTCACAGTAGCAGTTATATTTTTTCTAATATGAAAATAACTAGATTATATAATAAACATGAAAGTGTAATAATTATTAAAAATCTTCTGAAAAAAAGGTTTCTGAAGAAAATGCTTTTGTATAAATATAAAAACAGCTTGCTAAACTATCTCTGCAATCTACAAGCATGCACAAGGTGTGGTGCATCCTCTAAGTACAAGCCAAGCAGACCAGAGACAACCACAGAGCATAGTATGGTAATCCCCCTTGAAGGGGGTGAGGGGTGTCACTTTTACTTGGGAAAAATTTTCCCATGTGTGAAGAGATTCTGAGAGAACAGTAAACACTATCTAAGGAATAGAAAGCAATCATTTGTTGGGTAATTCACATAAGAAGATAGGATTAATTACTTAGGCTAAGCACTAGTATGGTGGCCTCCACTTAGAAGGTCCTGCAAGTCTTTCCTGACTTCCCTTTTTTTATTTATTTTAAACTTTTCCAGTTTCACATGTCTTCAGACCATGTGTTGCCTCACACCTCGATGTGTTTCTCATGAGCTTCTGAGCTTAACCAAATGACTCTGCTGTATGAGGTGCTGAGGGTTACACAGCTCTGTTGCTCTAATTATACCAGCATTACATGACATACAGATGAATCCCCATCCTGGTGCAGCACCACTTTCCCTTAGCAGAATACATCACACTGCACTCATTAGTCCATACACAAAATGATGAGAAATGCTATAAAACTAACAAAATATGCACTCTTAATTCTTTCAGTTAACATTTTAAAATATATTCTGTCAGTTTAGGACACAGTAGTTGCTTTGTCAGGCTCCTAGTTAGTGCTAGAGCTAGCATGGGAGCTGGAAGTGGATCCCATCTGTGAGAAGAAAGGAGGAATTAAGACAGTTGTTTTTTTTTGTTGTTGGTTTTTTTTTTTTTTTTTATTTTATTTTATTTTATTTTATTTTTTTAAAAAAGAACACAAATATTCAAAGGCTTCTGATGGCAAATTCTCTTTTACTGATACATTAGCTCCAAGAAAGTGAGCTTGTGCTCCGTAGCAAGAACAAGGCACCTTTAAGGAGGCCTCTATGTGTATGTATTTTAGTTTCTGAATGATAGCTATCATCTCAGGTGCAGATTACTGCCCAGTCCCACCAGTGGGTATTGTCTCTCTGATGAGCAGCTTCTGAGTAACAGAAAGAAGATGTCTGTTGGAGATGTCCCAGTCTGCTTCACTACTAATGTACAACGAGTGATGGGTCATCACATATATATCATTTGTCTCCTGTACGTGTGTTAGGCCTGGAGGTACCACTTCCTACAGGTTATTCTCATCTTACAGCCATTTGTCTAGCATCATCCTGAAAAGTCAGGTTCCTCAACTTGAAAGAGTGGGAAGGTCTCTTCTGTCATGCACTTGATTAATGTAAGTAGCTGGAGCAGAGGTCATAGCAGAAGGAGCAGGAAACAGTGGTGTATTGTCACAGATATCACGAGTGCTAACAGATTACTGGTGGTACCTAGGGCTCAGCTGAATTTTAATGTATGATGTGTGCACAAACTAGAGGAAATGTATATGTTACACATGCTAGAAAGGTTTATGGGTGAGTAAGTACAAAGGTGTCTAAGATATATTCCTTATCCAGAGTTGTCCCACTAGTACTATTCAGCATAGATTCAGCCAGTTTGCTTTTAGAAACAGCCAGATCTGGATGTTAGCTACACAAGGGCCAATTGGCTAGGGGTACATAAAAATATCATTAGACGGGATCACCAGAGCAACAGCATAATCTAATTGCCTTTTATAACATTTGGAAGAGATAAAGTCCTTCCAAAGAGAATTTTAAGAAGGAAACCATGTCATTTGAATGCTGGAGGTAGTAAATTAGAAACACCTTCCTTTGGCACATATTACTGGTTTAATACCTTCTGTCATACATCCAAAATGAGGTTCTATTATAAGGGTCCTCACACTTTAAGATTATTCTCATCTCTAATTCCATTATGGAAAAGCCTTTTACGTGTCTTGGTCATCTATAGGAAACTTTACTTCAGTTGTTCCTTATTACTGGTAATACAAAAGACTTTGTGTTGTTCCCTTTGTTAAAGCATGGAAATACTGTGCTTATCATCTAAGCAGTTTTGAAAGAGCTGCCAGCTAAGGTGGTCTCTAGTTTACAAAGGCACAACACTCTCACCCCGGGCAGAAGTTCACAAGCAACAGCCCATTAGTGCTGACTAATCAACACAGATCTCTCCAGAGAAGCAACAGTGCAATCTAAGATACTGAGTTCTTAGCTTTGGGGTGTTTTTTGTTTGGTCCTGAGTGCCAGATCAGGTCTGATGTAACTACTGTCTTTTCTGACAAAATCTGAGTCTAAAGTCAAGTTATACCATCTTATCATATTTTGATACAGTAATTGTCTATCAGCATTTCACTTCATGGTGCTTCATATCATCTGAAAATAGTCAATTTATAGATACCTATCCTGAGAATACTAAGCATGCAATATTCATGAATGCATATCAAGTCAATCAGGCTTTAACCTCATGTAATAGCCTTATGCATTACAGATCATGAAATTTTTCACTTATATGTGTAGATGTGAAATAATCTTTTTCTAATGAAAAGTAAAAAACATAAGGAGTTTCAGGTAATAAAAAAATGTTATGAAATATTCAACCATAGTACAAAAGAATGCATACATAGAAAATAGCACATCTTGATCATTAAATAGAAAATTCTACAAAAAGTGAATATATAGTGCAAAATTACGTAAACCAACATGTCTTCATTACTGTTTCACCCCAAATATCACTATATCTTTAATGCTGGCTTACAATATTGCCTCTCAAAAGGATATTTTATTATTTTTCATCCACACAGTCACCTGCCAATACATTACAGTTTCTTGAGTTATGACAAGTCATTTGTCACTCCACAGGGCAAAATGTTATTTGAAATAAATGACAATGCTCAGATGCATTTCAAAAAAATAATTTTCCTATTCTAGAAATGGAAAGCTACTCAGTCTTAAAAAAGGTTCTTCATAATTTTCCAATATAGAACAGCAAAAAGAAAAACCTCTAAAGGCAGTCTTCCAAGAAGCACACAAAAACAATCAGCAAACTGCTTCTTGGGAAGACTGATAAATCTATAAAACCCCAACAGGCCTTGGTCACCCTGGCCATATAGCCTCTCTTGAACAAACATGCACATATACATGCATAACCTTGTCCAAATTTAATGTCTGTGAACACAGTTTCATACCAAAGTAGGTGTTGAGGTAAATCAAAACCATGAGCAAAACAGCAGAGGTTGCTGCAATGTACACCGTTCTAGTTGGCTAGCAGCCAGAATACATCACCTATAATGAATATGTAGATACACTATTCAGATAATAAGATAAAGCACTGCTGGCTCTCTGTCCCTCTTTGGTGAGGTCTGGGGAGATTTCATCGTACACCTGTTTTCATTCAAGATGGTATTGACTGAAAGGTGTATCCATTTACAAATTAATCCTTTAAACAGGACACAGAACCTATAAGAAAAGGAGTGCAATTATGTGCAGTTCCCTTAATTCTTCCCCCTAAAGAGCAAAGAGAAAAACAAGTATTACATCCACTTTAAAAAACTCTGTACTTTGAACTCTGAAATATTTCAAGGCTTTGTTCAATTTGTTTTCGCCGTTTTAATTAATGTTTTTCTTAATTCTGCTTTAATTAATGTCTTGTTCTCTGTGTTTTGAAGGTTCAACAGCAGAGACTCACAGATGATGTTTTCCAATAGGGAAACTTCATAAAGGACTATCCAGTTGCAAAATGGCTGCTACCACACACTGTTCTCAATGTGACTCTTGACTCCTGGCAGCATAAGACACTTGAGCATCTCCTAGCATTTTTTGTCAGGGGAAATAACAGGGGCCAGAGGATTTTTTGGAAGGTGTCTGTTTATTTCAGTGCCACTGAAAACAATGAGATGCAGCAGCCATTTTAGAAGGAAACTGTCGTATGCTTCTTGGAATAGAAACTTCATGTAATTCCTCTAAAGTTAAATTAAGTTGGAAATGTCTAGCAGCCCAATACAACCATCTAAGTAAAAAGATCTTTTTTTAGTAATTCTCCATTGCACTCAACTCTACTAAACACCTTTTTTTTTTTTTTTTTTTACCCAGATAGTCTAACACTAAGAAATACTGCCAAGTATGCATGCATACAGCTTGTGCATATAGAAAGAAATAGGGTTTGACTATTTCACTCCCACGTTATATCACCTGGTTCCTATAGTAGTTTGGCACCTTCAAGTTCCAGAAGAGTTATTTCCTTGACCCATCTCTTGCACTTGTCCAGGACAGCATCGACTCCCTCCCTACATGCTAGTGCGCATCTGCAGCCATTAAAGACCTTTAGTCCTTTCCAGTCCTTAGGAGAATGACTTCAAAACATGTTTTCTTCTCTCTTTCTCAGGACTGCTGTTAGAATGTTAAATAAGAACAGATGAGCTAGAGGAAAAAGGACAGAGATGGCAACATATAATGATAACAATAATGAAAAAGAATATGCAGCTTCTTTGTGAGGGATGATGTAGTTGTAGAATAAAAATGAGGGACTGACAGAAAAGAGGTAGAGAGATACTGAAGAATGTACTTCAGCTACTTTAATGTTATTCTGGCAAAACAAAATAGCTGTGAATGCAGTTTAGTTGATGACTGATCTACTCAGCCTGTACTGTTTGATGCTGTAAAACAGAACAAACTTGGTGCTGGATCTGCCATAAAGTTGACACATAAGTTAATCATTTAGGATTAGGATTTAGTGAATTAGGTTTTAGCTGCCTTCAAGTAAACGGCATTGTGGCTCAGTAAATCTTGTGGTTTGAGGACAAAATGTCAGGAATTGCTGAACACCTGAATAACAATTAAACTCAGATATTTATATTAGCAAGTCTTCTCCATTATATCACTCACTTTTCTTTTTCAGGCACCTTTATAGTTACTCTTCTCAGGAGAGACATTTTCAAAATCTAAAATTACTTCCATATGCATTTCTCAAGAATGGTAGAATACATTTCAGGAAAAAAACCACTATCTTCTGTATTCCAATAACATCTAAAAAAATCCCATCTACACTAGAGTAACTGTTTAAGCATTGTACAACCACACAACAAATGACAACTAATTAAAAAAAAAAAAATTAAACAAACAAGGTAGATTGAAGAAAGATGGTATTATGCTCATTTTGTTAAGTGAACTGAGTCACCAGCAGGCTGGTTTACCTAGGTTACATGGTAGTTTGTGACGTCTGGGAACAAAGGAGAGGAATAGAAATCAAAGTCCTCTGATTCCCAGTATACTGCCTTAACCAAAGCCCAAGGTTACTACCCAACAACCCCTAAATTTTTGGTTTCTTTATGCAAAAGCAATTAGTTCCTAAGGCTATATCTTTATTGCATAAATTACAAAAACATAAATCACCAATTATTTCATGCATTATAGATACTTTTTCACTGCTTATGCCCTTTAACACCCTACTTCCATAATGATTAGCTTTCATTAATTTTAACACATGCAAATATAATCACATGAAATGCATAACATTAGAAAAAATGTATAGAAACAAATTTTATATTGCCAATTATTTATTCATAGATTCTCTTGGAGTCAGAACAGATGTTTTAATTAAGATTAACTATGAAATGAATTAAACTGCAATTTTAATACATGTTTCTAGTGATAGGAACTGAGCTATATTTATCCATCCAGCCTTACTATGTATTTCTCAAATTCTTCATACATAGATCTTTCTGCTATGTGCTCATTCTCTTCCAGGAACAGGTTTTCGATGAAAAAAAAAAAAAAATTCTTACAAGAAAAAAATTCTTTTCCTCAGTAATGGATTTTCTCCAGTCATTGCTCTTTCACTAACTCTGTGATTGTTTTCTTTATCACACATTCATTTTGACAGCCAATATATATACAGATATCTTTTTCTTAAGAAAACAAACACCATTAATGCTGTCCATTAATGTTCACATATATTAAGAGGAATATCAGTTTAATTCAGTCATGGTTTTCCTTTTATTGAGAAGAAATTTTGTCAAAGACTTTGATTTAGTTCACAAAAGTTGTACTGGCAGTGAGCATGTCAGACATTTTGGCAGCTCTAAATACAAAGGGGTTTTCCTTTAACATCAATATCTTTAAGGGGTTTGTCTGCTTGAATTTATTTCCTTGTGGGATGGGAATTTCTGTCATACATAATGATCCTTATGATTGCTTCATATAGGATTTCTCTACAGAATTATTGTGTGACCTTTATATTTCATTTAAAGTGCCACAATAAGACAGAAAATGACAAGAAAGGCAACTAAAGTTTTCCTTACTGACAAAAAGTCAACACGATTTTCATTTGCCAATGGAAGAAAACAGATCAATGGAAGATTAAAACTTCAAATGGAGGTGTTACGTACAAATGAAACCCAAAATGGTTGTTGATTCATGGACTTCACTTGGTTTCTCTTCCTTTGGTTGGGAAAAGATCTATATCTTGTGGGGAAAGTTGGGTTACAGAACTATGTAGAGAAAGTGTTAAAAACATTCCACATCCATGGTGTGACTTAATGACTACTATAGTACAGAAAGTGGTGTAATTGTTAAAACAAACTATATTATTGGAAACTGCAAGGCTTCACAAGAGATCTATAATTCCTTTATCTGCAAACAATTGCTGTTTATTTTACTGTTAAAACAACTATAAGATCTCTTCATGGAAAACAGTCCATCTAAACACTTTTCAGATTGGCAGTGGAGAAATGATATTTTGCAGGACAGGTTGACCATTTTTATGACTTTTAAAATAATTTCTTCACAATAAAAGTTCCTCAACCCTCTGGTTATTATTCTGTTTGCCTGGATTTGAAAAGTGCTTCATTTTTCTATCTTCCCATCCTTCTATGAAATCAGGGTGTTAATCTGATCAGCTTCAGCTGCTTAGAGTTTCTTAAACATGGGATTTTCTGATCACCTCTGCTACCAAGAATTTGATTCTTCTGATGGCAAATTCTCCTTTGCATGACTATTGCACATTTCTTGCCATTTTAGATAAGATAGCCCTGTTTTACAATTCTGGCTGTGCCTGGTTGCAAATTTATTGTCTGGGGGATGGGAAAAGAGAGCCTACAATACTTAAAATGCAACATATTGTTTTACTCATGTAGGGAAATGGTACATGAAATATGGTAGATCTTGTTTTATGGAAAAAAAAAAAAAGTTAGTTGTGTTAATGGACCACCCCAGATACCTACTACACTCAATGGAATATGTAAGTCCATTTCCTTCCCAGTTTAATCGCCATGGCTAACAGTGGTGGCTCCATCAGTTTCAGAGCTACTCAGCTTCTGCATTTCCCCCCCCCCCTGCCCCAGCCCCTACTCCAGTGGAAGTGCCTGTGTCTGGAAGTCATCTCAATAATTACAATAATTAACAGGGAACCACTTTTTCCTTCCTTTGTCACCTCTACAGCTCCCTTCTGTGGCTGTCTATTCACGGCAGTGGGATACTATCCACTTCCTGCACCTGGATTTCATCCCATGGCTTCTAGGAAATGATGATTTGGACACAGGACATTTCTTGACCTCCTTCACAGATGATTCTTGGGATAATTTAGTACTGTGCACTTGAAGTTGGCTGAGTACTTAGTCGTCCAGTATTCTTAGTTTGTTTCCAAACAATTTGCTGTTATGCTCAACTAGAGGTAGAAACAGGCAAATTATGAAACATTCTCAATGATTCTTCAGTACTGCAGAAAGTCTGGATTAGCCCAGCTACTCAGAATTTTACTTTCCCTATTATATTCTATTAGGATCTGACTAATTCTTTTTCTGCCTGCTCTGAAAACATATGCAGTGAAAATTGGCTTTCCACCTGCTTCCTAATTATTTTCATATCAGACATCTATGTTCAGGAGACCATTTAAAAAACTGCTAATACTCTTGCATGATTTCTCATCACAGACACCAGAATTTTTAATAGGTATCAAAATCTATTATATTGAGTCATTAAATTCCTAAATCTGGGTTTTAAATGCCAAACAGGAGATGGAAACTTTTTTACCTTGATGACCTAATAGTAATTGCTCATACTAGTTTTTATATATGTATAAATCGATCAATGAAAATCAAGGATAATTAGAGATATTAATGTAAATCACATGGTACCTGAAATGTGACTTACTGCCTGAAAGAGAGCCTTAACTAATGTGAAATATTTCTTGATTTTAGTAGAACTTGACAGAATGAATCTATTTCTTAAATTGTAGGATAAGAACTATTTCTTTTCACTGGATCAAGAGAGAGTGCTTAGGTTCTATTTCTATTCTACTATGGGCTTGACAAGGTACCAAGAATATCCAATTATTCTTCTCTGTACCTGTTTTCCAATACATGAAGTAAAAATTTGATTGAATTCTTTATATAACTTTGCAAGGTCTCCTGGCTAAAAAGAGAATTATACAGAGTTGGATAAAAATCATTAAGGGATTCTACACTTTCAATATTCTCATCCATGTTGCTGACACCATGTCAGCTGACTCACTCAGAAAGTTGCATATTTTCTTCAATAGCTATGCTAAATACATTTATTGTATGTCAGTCCTCAGTTATTCCTGGCAATGCAAAAATATTTTATTACTTACAGTTTTCTATAACCTTTCTTAATTTACTGAATTTTGTTAGCAAATGTCGGAATTCGTAAAAAACTCTAAATAGCATAAATGTAAAAAAACAAACCACTCTATTGTAAAGGAATATGAATTAGTCAGCCAGAACAATTTTTTATTTGCTCTCAATCAATTATTCCTAATTTTTAATAGTATTTAAATTACACTAGAAATGCTGATATATTTTTCTAGCAAAATACAATCATTTCATAACTTGTTATTGATCACTTAGTCACTTGCAGAACTTTTATCTAGTAAATTTTTTACATCCATCTATTTAAGAAAACTGTGACCTACACTTACACATCCTGGCAATTAACAGGTTTTTGGTAGTAAAGCTTTAGAAAGGAAATATTCTCCTTTTCAGTGGTTGTGTTTGAGAAGAGTTTAGAAGCAATTATATGTAGGGCTAGGTAAGAGAAGAATTTTTCCTCAAAGTCAAACAAGAAGGAAATACCTGTGGTTACCACCTGCAATAAAAGTCACATACTTATGATTTTAATTAAAGTAGAGTCTTTGAGGAAGAGAGACTTTGATCTAAAGGGAATGAAGTGGCTTTAAAATTGGCCTTTGCTCAATTACCTTAACTACTGGAAGTAGTGGCCCATATAGCAAATAAAGAAATGCTTTCTACATACTTTTTTGCATTTTATGAAAACTAGCAACAATGAAATGTATCCCTAAACCCTAAAATACAGTTTTTTAAACCAGAATGAAATAAAACTCTTTAACAAAGGTCACCATTACTATTAAGTTAATAGGTCAATGGACTAAATCTTTTAGTCACTAAAGAGGAAAGGGTTTTTTCTATGTTACTATTTTCTTTCTTACATCTCACTGATGGGTAGCATCTATCCGTTTCTTTACTTTTCCTTATATACAGTAGTTCAATGCTTACAAAAGTTTAACAGCTAAAGCTATTTAGAAATAAGAACGGAAGATGATAATAAATAATTTCTTAATACTTCCATTGCTCACCTATGGTATTCCCCTTCTGCGTTGGATGTCATTTCCCTTGAGAAAAGTAAGTGTTGTTGGTACAAAGTAAAAAATGCCACTGCTGCCTCTAAGTTCACTTGCTGTTTGAACGAGGTGCCTGCTTTCCCAAAATGAAAAGACTGAAAATTCACAATACTTCCGGTGTTGGGGAGGATGCTTTGGGATGCATTAAATCATCGGTGAGATACAGGGTATCTCATTCAAAGTGAGAACAGAGTAGGAACTTACAATAACAACAGGCTTTCTCAGAAAATTGGTCTGATTGATAAAAAAATAATGAATCATCTTTAGGATGTACATTCTGTGCAGAAAGAGATATAATTCAAATCAGATTAGATTTCTACCTTTACAGTTACAGAGTTTATCTCACTGTGCTTTGGAAAACATGGACATAGACTCAAGAAAAGTTAAACGGTGTATGTGTTCCGGATAGAATCTTTGTGTCCTGGTCTCCTCTGGGTGGGCAGTTTTTGTCCTGAAAGTTTAGTTTCTAAGAAAGCTTGCTAAGAGACTTATAGAAACAGAAATAATTTTCATGGAGCCTCTGTGGTAGGACTTTTTATCAGCCTACTATCAAAAGATAACCAGTAAAAATCTTCAGATAATTCATTGATATTATCTGATGTTATGAAACACATAAGTACAAAAGTATGTTCTCTCTTCAGTATAAAACTTTCTTGTGTTAAGGAGAAAAACTAGATGTAAGAAGTATGTTTGTGTGTGAACTTATTTGAAATGTTGGTTGTTTTTTGTTTTTTTTTTTAACCTCAACTACTTTTAAGAAAGAAGCCCAAGGCAGCCTCCATAGTGTTACCAGTAAATTCTGTTTACTGTGAATATTAGGATTTCTAAGCAGTAACTCAGCTAGAAGTTTCTGAATCTCACATGATAAAGAATCTGACAAGCAATGAAGTGTATGAATCAGGCTTTTGAAAACAGTGGTCTTCCCTGAGAAGGAAGTAATATTTTATTCAGTTACTCATTGCAGTCAGAGCTCAAAACCTCAGCTAAACAGGTATGACAAACAGATTACATAGGACTTCTTAAGACTGCTTGTATTAAATACCACAGCAATGGCATGAAATTGGTCTTTTTTGTTGTTAGGATGACTATTAGAGTGACATGAATGCACGATTTCACTATATATTCATTTGAAATCTAAACAGCTGTTCAATTTTTATCTCTATGAAGGCAGTATTAGAGCAGCATAAAGGTATCAAGACAGACATCTGTTCAACTGCACATCTATCTTGGAGATTTGCTAATTTTAGAGTTTCTAAATAAATCTTCATTTAAGGATGACAAATACTTTAAAAACTGCAAACTGAACATAAAAAACTCCATAATGTATATAAGTACTACCTGTATTTCATAGAGAAAAACAGAGGTAAGAGATAAGTCAAAAAATATATTAAAAGCAGAGCCCAGGTGAGCAGTTTATCGTCACACTGCTCAAGCCAAGATGCTAGCCCCAGGGAAGTCCATGGCTGCTTTCTGACCACATCTCCAGAGAGAGAACGTCACACAGAACATTTACCTCCAGCCACCAGAGAAAACACTGACTCTATCTGCTCACTCCACAGTTTAATTTCAGAAAAAGTTATAAGACAAATTAAAGTAGAGCTGCTATATAACACCTGTAAGGAAAGTAAACAGGAGTACACTAGGTTAGCTAATCTTCCTTAAACCCCCACGTTTTAGAAATATATAAAATTTATATAGTTTGTACAAACATACTTGTATAACTATATCAATATAGTTGACGGGAAGTGGGGGTTTTGAGAAAAATATTTCCATCTTCTATTTGTTGAAGGTAAGCACAGAAATTACAAGAAAATATCAGTTCAAAATTGGAATGACATAAATATGACCTATAGAACTATTATAGTGTAATTTTCCTTATAGCAAACATATTTTAAATAAAGATTCAGATTTGAATACAAATCTTGCACTACAAAAACCCAAAATAATCTCTGAATAAAACCAGTTAATTTGTTCATGAAAAATGTTAGTCACATAATGAAGTGAAAAAATGAGCTTAACCTTTATGATTGTGATTAAAAATAAACATATTAGTATTAGGGCTTCCCAACTTTTAAACCAGATGGTTTTTTGAGAAATAATGGATATCACAGGGCACATTTAAATAAATGTTAGATAGTAAACCAATTTTAACTGGTTAGGCCAACACAGGCCTAAGAAATCCATATTTTTTCATTCAGCTTTAGATTCAAAGTAGGGGACTACCTGACTGTTGGAATTTAACTGGTTAAGCCTGTCAAACAAAGAGGCTTATGCCTCTTAAAAATAATTAGAATTGGTATTAACAATATTTTTGTCACTGCTGTCGAATTACTTTGTTCATGACAAAGACTCATGTTGGAAATCACAATTTAGGTTTGGTTAAAAAGAATCCTCTAAGCCTGCCAAAATAAAATTGTGTTTACTGTATCTGAGGAAATTGTACCAACTTCTCTGGCCTCCTGGATAAAGTCTTGGACAAGACACCCTTACCCCAATAAAAGCATGGCCGACTTCCATGTATGATACTTTGAATATAAATGCATATTTATATATTTCAGTGTTAGACAGTTATTATATCTTGGAGTATTTAAATTCTTTAGCAAAAGTGCTGCAGTTTTTCTGGCCAGTCCCATTTTGTAACTAGTGACATTTATTAATATTTTTTCTTGAGCTCTATCAACTGGTGTAATTGTGATTTATTAGTTTACCATAAATACTCGGCTATGCTACTAATTCAGAATTCACTTAAGATTTGGGAGAAATCTGCACAACTTTATTCTACTCCTTCTGACCTTAAACTGTATTTATATCAGGAAAAGCAGATAGAAAACATTCCATGCTATAAAGACATTTTAAATCTTTTATTTAGTGTGGCTAATATTACTGTTGACATCGTGGGTAACAGTAGCAGATGATCAAACTGAAGAAATACTTTGGAAGGGAATGTCTACTTCTGAGGAAAGCAGCTGAATTCAGACCAGAGATCTGGTTATTTCAAGCACCCTCTTCTGCCTTTTTCTGCCTCTCAATATCAAGGGGCAATGATGCAACTGTACTTTGATCATTTGTTCTACAATTGCACATCATCTTCTGCAAGCGAGACACAGACCACAGATAGAAAATGAAAAGCATGCTGAAACACAAGCTACAGCAACACAGATACAAAACAGCCATTAGCTACATTTTGCTGGCTGCTTTTTCATGCAAGAGAAAAAAGAGAAAACAAAAGAGTCACATGGTTTATGAGGCAATTTCTGAAACAGAGGCATTAAAACAGCAAACAAGAAAAGATGCCTATGGCTTTTGATGAAAAAAAAAATCACTTAAACTGATCTGGGAGTGGAAGGAATACATTTAAAGAAATGCAGCAGATGGAGAGCGGAAAAACATCTTGAGTTAATTTATTTTTGAACTACACAATGAGGTTTAGGATATAATTGAATTAAAGAGTCAGAGGATGAAATAACCTTTTTCTTGTTCTGCATGTTGTTCTGGCAAAAACAAGCATGACAAGTTATCTGAGATTTTTAGAGAAATCAGACTAAATTTTAAATATTTTTACTTAATGGATCTAATATAAACCTGCTGGTTGATGAATGTGTCTAAGTGTAGCAGCAAAATAGCCAGTCACCAGGTGCCTAGACTGCTTCATTATTTAGGCACTCCCAGAATACAATGCTTGTCATGCAGGTGTACCAGTTGTGTGATTCAGCAACAGCTGCAAGTGAAATGTTTCTTCTGCTGTATAAGAGATGTCTTTCCGCAGCTTTCCTCTTCAAAACATACATTAGTAAATGCCTATGCTACAGTAGTCTCTAAGACCTACACTCTTTTGTACCTAGGCTGGTTTCAGTATTAATTCCATGTTCTTAAAAGTAATATGCATATGTAAAGAAACCAAGACATTTTTATCTCTGGACACACATACAAAAATCCAGTTAGTTTCTATCGCTTCATGGAAAATGTCAAGACTATCAACTAAAGAAATTCATCCACCCTGCCAGAGGTTTTCCTATACTTATCATGCAGGTAGATGGGTTACCCACTTGATCATGGTACATACACCCACGCCTCACTGCCCCAAATCATATATAGCTAAAGAAAAACTTCTAGACAATGTGTGAAAGTTAAATTACTGCAGATTTAAAAAAACCCAAAATAATGCATCGCCTACAATCAGCTTCAACCTTGTTGCTTTACAAATTGATCTTGCAGAAAAAAGGATAATCTTAGTGCATTTTTTGGATCAATATTCCTACCAATCATGTTCCTATCACTCATTCATATCCTTAGTGTGAAATTTTGCAGTGATAGCTGAGAGGTACTCTTTGTACAGGACAGTCTTTAATGATCTGTTTGTATGTTCTTAGCATTCAAAATATTGCATTCCAAGAATATTTTCCCCCTATTTCTGAGCCCTTCCATTTTATGGAACATTTTTCTTTAAGTAAGGTAATAATGGAAAAGAAGGAAATGGTCATGAATTCAAACATTAGACAAAATTAAGACCCAAACATACCCAGCTCCAATGCCTTAGCACTCTGCAAACCCTGAATCATACTCAGCATCCATGAAAAACAAATTACAGATGTAAAGGTGCAGAAAAACTTATGGAAAACAGTGTTAATGCACAGGATACATCATTGATGTGAGGATAAAAAAATTTGCATTAGTGCCACATTAGATTACGATTGGGTTTGGATAGTAGTACACTAACAGAGGAGAGAAGGAAAAGATCAGGCAGGTATGGACTGAAGCTAAGATGAGAGAATCCAAGAGGAAGTCTTGCAAAATAACATAATACTTTTTCTCCTATTTTGTCAACTTCAAGCTCAGGTGAATTATGAAAGGATGCACAGAGCTGAATGATAAAAAGACAAGTTGGATAGTTTTTAAACACCCTAAGCACACTTCAGGCAGGGGAAAGTGAGAATATCACTTCTACACTCCATGAATTATGGAAATGCTGGTATGAGGAACCACCCTGTCTGTATCAGATAGATATCAAAATAGAACACAATTTTTCTCATATTTGCATTTATTTGGAGTTGGACTTTTCAAGAGTCATACTCATCCTCTAAGAATTTTGAATTAGCTTATTTAACATAACGCTTTACTGAGGGCTAGAACAACCCAGATCCTGAGATTGATGAATTGTTTGACGAAGTTTCTTACAGCATAAGTCTTTTAAAATATATAGACAGCAGCATTCGGACAGCGTGCAACTAACATATTATATGGCATCTGTATAACAGCTACAGCTACTCTGTGATGGGTAGATCAGGTACACTGAGATAATGTTTTAGTTAAGACACTGAATTATACTCTAGTTTTTCCTTTTATATTTGATGGAAATTTACTATGGGAAAAATTTAGAGCTGAGATATGCAAAGGTATGTCTGGAAGGACAGTTAAATTTTATTGAACTTAAATTGGAGCTTTTAAAATCCATTAACAGATGTTATCCTCTACAGTGGAGATAAACCTAAATATATGTCCCAAAAGGCTCTTGTAAAACTGTTAATACCAATACTGTACTAGCTACTCCCATTTTCATTTCCTTGAATTTCTAATCTACTCCCATTCAGGTCTAATCTATTTTACTGAAAGAAGGCTCTTCCAACTCCTATACCACCATTCAGTTACTTTTTTTCTTTTTTTTTTTCCCTTCTGGTGAGGACCAGTTCTGTTCCTTTGAGCTGATATACAATGACCTCTCCGGACCACTTCCCTCTACTCAGTTCCATGACAGAGTACACAGTAAAATTTACAATACAAAGGCTGAGTCAATGGATTTGCACAGAGATCAGGTCCTGACAACCCTTCACACAATTCTAGCTACTACTAAGTTTGAATTTCACTGTTTCTTGAGAGCAGTGGGTGCAGTATAACCGTATATTCTTTTCAGTGACAAAAATGGTAATGATTTGAAAACTTACATACATATCTGATAATAGTTGTCACATTGTTCATGTGAAACTTTTATTTTTCTGTGCAAATCATAATTTTAATCTACAAAGAGATGATATACAGTCCAGTAAAGTGGACTGTAGCGAGGGACTCTCAAGTATTCCTCCTCAGAAGAGGAAAAAATAATTTTACTTCTGTCAGTTCTTTAATGCATTTTCATATTCAGCTATCAGTTCTAAGAAGTGAATGATATGCTGCAGGCCAGATCTTTCAAGAGAATAAAAATCTGCATACAGCATTGGCATCTGAGAACTGAAACAAAAGTGAATATGGAAAAGAGGCTTATCTACCATCTCTGACAGTTATTGTTTGATAACCTTTCTGAAAAGGTCTGGCCAAGAAGCCACTGAAGAGTTCATTGCTTTGTAAGTTGTTACAGGACACTGAGGTATGACTTAGCATCTTCCAGGGCAGAAGATTACTGGAGCTAGGATAGTTCTTTCACACACACACACCCCTTTTTTTTTTTTTTTTTTCCAAGAGATATTTTGTTATATCAGGTGTGCAGTAGAATCTATCATAACCTGTTCAGCATATCTTCTGATGACAGGTAACTTGTCACTACATGCTTCACTTTCCTTCCGTTGCTACAGATTGGCAGTTTCTGCACACTTTTCATTGTGCAGGTGCTTTCTTTTGGCAGACTTGTTCAGATAATAGAGCAATCCAATCAAAACATCACTGGGAACCCTTGACAGAACATTTGCTGCTTTAGAAACATTTGCACTCACCATATGGCAAGGGCAGCTTAGGCTATGAAACTGTGATAATTTTGGGTTTTACTCAGTGAGGGCATCTGAGATTTATGATGGCCAAAATTCATTATGTGTTGACAAAGCCATCCAAATGTTTAAAGCAATTTTGTAGGATAGTTCCAGAGCTGAGTAAAGGAAAGGCATTTGGTTTTCAGTGCATTTATACAAGGACATACCTATTTCAACAACCGTTCTGTACCATACAACCACCAACCTATATTAAAGCAGCAGCTTTCTATAGCAATGGAACAAAATATAACAGCTTGCAATACTAGTCATATTGTTTGCAATTTTTATTCAGTATTTTCAGTAATGTACTTACCAGAATGTGAAAAAGAATGATAACCTGATTGCTTCTTTCACATTTTAAAGGCACTAGAGTTCTTAATTTGCTTTAAAAATAGAAGAGGCTAATTTGTGTTTACTGTAATTTTTAGAAATGGAATATTTTCTACATTCCCTGACATGGAAAATATGGATAATACTTATCTTACATAATTCAATGCCATTATTATAAGGTCTTGCCATAAATGCAAAATATGTACCAGCATAAATTATCAGGAACCAATTAAAATTCTTACAGATTACTGCTTGTTAGTTTATCTGTATACCAGATTTCATGGCAGTAAAATTTTTATGTGATCATGTTTCAGTGGCAACAGCAACTTTTACTTCCATTTGCTTTTTAGCCAAAGGAGCTTCTGAAAAACACCTTTAGCCCTCTCTTATGGATACCATGTTACTCCCTATCCAGGTGTTCAATTTTTATTTTTTTTTTAAATTCAGTAGAAGAGATTCCATTAACAGAAAGACAATGATATCATATAATGATGAAAACCATAACATAAGGGCAAACAGCCTTTATTTCCAGTTTATTGTTGGGGAATAAAAAAAGGAAAAAAATGAAACAGCTGTTCATGGACATGCAAGTGGTATAGCAGTAAGTTATACACATCCCACACACAAGATAGTGTTTTGTCCCTTTCACGCTTTCTTCTCATGCCTGTTTATTTTTGTATTACAAAGTTAATAGGTGATACATTAATCATTCCCTTTTGTGTTTTAAGATTTATATTATTCCTTACACTGGTGTGTAAATTAAACATTTCCTGTTGGTGCCTGCTTCACCTTCCTCAGCATTGGTTCCAACGATTAATTTGACGTCGGAAGACAAATTATCATACCAAGTAGACCAGAATTCCTTAATTTAAAAACAACTTTGTGAGATCTCATTTATTTTAATAAGCAAAAGAGCAAATCTATGTTACATATACTCATGTTTCCTGAGAGATTCAAAGACAATCTCATCTACTTGAGAGACTACTCCAAATGACAGTCAATGTCAGAGACCATCTTTTCTTCCTCTTATGACAGGAGTAATATTTGAGTAACTCAGCTTCTGTCTAGCCTATCCTGTAATATGATAAGTTTATGGCATTAGAAATAAGCAGAGTGCCCTGTTCCAAAAGCTTCTATAAACCAAAATGAAAAGTGGATTGAACATATGAGGTCTTGGACCACAGAATGGGAATAATGCCTGTTTTGTTTGATCTCTAAGCCAATAGGAGGGCATCTCTATCAAGTTCTAAAAAAATAAATAAATATTGGATGTCTGTCTTTCCTTAGCAGGCCAAATGAACAGCATATCTACAGCCTGGAATGGAAGTTAGTTTAACTGGCATTTAAATCAACAATGACATTTTTCCTACTGCCAAAGTCAAAGACCCACTTCCTACCACTTGTGCTGGGCACTCTGACCATAAGAATGCTTCACCATTTTACTGTCCTCAAGTGCTACAGCTGAGCTAGGTATTCCAAAGAAACACAGTGCCTAGTGACATCACTGAAAGGCCTTGGGCAATTGTGTCACAAAGAGGATAATCCTGAGGGCTGATAGTCCTGAAGTGCCATACCAGTACATTGTTTAGTCGTTGAAATTTAGATGACAAAAGTCTAGAACTAGGAATCAGAGGAGGGAAATACTGTAACGATAAAGACTATGGATTGTTTTTTTTCATAAGCACAGCCTCACAAAGCTGAGACAAAAGGTTCCAAAAATGCAGTAATCTACTTAGGCCATCTAGCTTTCTGTGAACCAACTCTCTTAGCTCAAATGACATTTAGGATATGGTAGCAAAAGGCATACTGTTTCTATTCAAAGTCACCCTTGAGCCAGAATCCTTATGTAGCCCGACTGTCTTCCTTCCTCATATTTAAAAAAAACCCAAACTCTTCTAATGTTATCAGCATTTTATGACTACAGAGAGTTTTTGAGTTTTTACTTGCCAGACAATTAAGTCTGGGAAAAAAACAAATTAAAACCAGACCATAACACTAAAAAAGCTACATTCTATTTATATATCTACTGGGGAACATTTTATAGATTTTATCTACAGAAACTATTACAAAACAGTGCTTCAAGTCCTAAAGTGTTATTTTAAAAAATTCTTTCTCTAGATATTCTGCAATGCAAACAGGTCCATAATAACTTTAGATATTTGTATGAGAAAAAAATTTACAGCAATGTATACAAGCAAGGTCTGAGAGATTATTTTGTTATACAAAATAATTTGCTGTTTACTTTCACATACACATTTATTCAAATGGTTGGAAACAAATATTTCTTAAAAAATTGATAAGTTACTTGAACATATCTAAATACTTCAGCACTTGCAGGTCAAGTTATCTATTCAATATTTATTTAGATGTAGTAGTATGAGAATGCGAAAGTAATTTAAAAAAAAAAAAAAAGAACCAAAATCCCCAGATTTTTAAGTATGAAAATAAGATTGAGTAAGCATTAAGTAAAATTTTAAGTATGAAAAATACTATATGTTAAAAGCACCTACTTGAAAGAGAACGGATGCATTGTTTAGTCAAATATATTTCTCCTTCCACATTTATATACAAGTTATCTTACTTTGTATTTTAATTTTTTTTTTTTTTTTGGTATATTGTGAAGAAATCTTTTGCATAAAATGAGGTTTTAAAGGACTCTGGTTTTGCTAAATCAAATTTCCAATTTGAGAAAATCACCAACACACACTTTTCCACATGAAATCTTGTTCACATGTTAAGATAACTTTTCCAAATATTTGTTCCTATACCATTTTCCCAAGCTAGCTGGATGTATTCACAGCAGCTTTCATGTGTATTTTTGATTATTACTATTTGCATTCAATATATCAGATGCATGCAATATTTGGACAGGTAGTGAAAACAGTAAAAACTAAAATTATTCATTTTCTCACAAATTTTCTTTTATTCTGTCATAAGGGTATCTTAAGTGTCACGTTTTATAGATAATTTACCGCTTGAAATACTCAGCTGACTTAGAATTCTACATCCAATCATCTTCCAAGGATCTTAAACATAAACAAATATATTTTAAAATCCTAAAGTGACTTCTAGGTATCCAAGTACCTAGTTCCCTTTGTATAAGCAGGTAAAGTGCTATAATTGAATGTATATGTTCTTTTGGAGTACTCTAGCTGTAAGATGAAGTGTATGAATTAAGTGCTTTCTTAAGAGGACCATTAATTCCTTACAGTGCTTTGAATGATGTACACTAACAAAGTGCACTTTGAAGAAAGTGTGGTCATGCATAATCAGATTAATGTCTACAGAGGAGACGAAGGTTCTGTGTTTTCCCCAGGAGGCACCATTTCATTACAGTCACAGCTCAAGTTATACGTTCAACATACAAAACATGAGTTCAGAATTTAACATATATTGGAAAGAAAGGATATGCACAGTCAGCTTTAAACATGTGAAAGGAGATAAAAAATTAAGCTCCTCCATAACATTACACACACGCCCTGCCTGTGAGATTCCTTTTCCAAATCATTAATCTATTTGAAGGGCTTTTCGCTAGCTGTTCATTTTAGAAAGGGCATAGGTGACTTTCTTTAGGTCCCTGAATTTAGATTGTTAAAATTTGATGAGTGAAAACTCCCACAGTCTCTGACATCAAAATCAACTTTTCAAGTTTAAGGATATTAATCTTTATTAACTTTGTTCACCTTCATTAACTGTATTCAAGTGGAAGAAAGAATTCCCATGGCTTATATTTCTCTCTTTCCTTCATCTTCCCCTTATTAAAGAGGACATTCTTTTGTTCAGTCATGCAATCCGCAGAATTTTATCTAAACATGTAATTCTGTACATTAGAAGAAACCACAACCACCTCCACAACCCATTTTAAAATCATAGAATCTTAGAATCATTTGGGCTAGAAAGGATCTTAAAGATCACCTAGTTCCAGCCCCCCTCCACTGGATCAGGCTGCTCAAAGCCCCGTCCAACCTGGCCTTGAACACTGCCAGGGAGGGGGCAGCCACAGCTTCTCTGGGCAACCTGTTCCAGTGTCTCACCACCCTCACACTAAAGAATTTCTTCCTTATATCTAATCTAAATCTACCCTCTTTCAGTCTAAAATCGTTAGCCCTCATCCTGTCACTACACTCCCTGATAAAGAGTCCCTCCCCAGCATTCCTCTAGGCCCCCTTTAAGTACTGGAAGTCCACTACAGGGTTTCCCTGGAGCCTTCTCTTCTCTAGGCTGAACAACCCCAACTCTCTCAGCCTGTCCTCATAATGGTGATTTTACAAAGCTCCAGTCATTCTGGAGTCCAAGCACTACTGAAAGGAAATGGAAATTAGGTGTTTAACTTATTTGTAATCTCTATTCCTGAATATTTGCAAGCTAATTTTATGGTGCTCTAGGTTTAACCTTTATAATTCTGTCTAAACATTATAAAGCACTCCAGCATATACATCAAGTCTTGTTTGTGCTGCTCCTGAAGGTAGTGCATTTGCTCTGCTAAGGAACATATGAAGAAACTGAGCTTCCTAACAGGCTGACCTCTGGATCTATCTAGATCAAATCAAAGTCTATCATCAGATTTATCTAAACACACAGGCCAGGCTTACTCTGATGCATCCAAACCCTGTTGGACATGGCTGCACACATGGATTTGAGTAGTGATTTATAGCAGAAGCAATAAACATTCACAGACATTTTAAAAACAAGCTTTTATCCCATTACTGAAAACAGGTATCACTGCAAAATTGTAATACAAGAAGCAAGTATATGAAGGCCTCATACAGACCTCCTACAACCACTTCAAAGTGCTTATAATTGAAAACTACAGCAATCAAAAGATATCCACTTGAACCAAAATCACAGTTAGAGAAGGAAAATATATGCAGATAGAATAATTGCTTTCAGGAGGTGAGGGCAGACTGAAAGATAAACAAGTCATAACTTTCTCATAAAAGTCTTCTTTTGACTATATTTTATCAGGTTTGCTATTTTTCACATTTTAGCATTAGACTAAAAGCTTAGGAGATTTTGGGGGGGAACACTTTAGAAGCAATTCCTGTCTGGTCACGAACATTCTACAAAGGTAGAATTTAAGTTGCTGCTCTGTGTGTGTGTGTGTCTTCCCCTTCTTTAAGACATGCTAATCGGTGTCTGCCAAGATCCTGGCTAAATGCTAAGTGCTACAACTATGAGAATCATATTATGACATTACATGGATGCTCAGTTTCACACTGAAAGTGTTTGAAGAAAACATGCAAACTCTTTAAAGCAGAAAAATGGCAGGAGTAAAATTCATCTACTTGTGGCACAGGTAATATGCTTTTCTAGTAGTATGATGATATTACGCAACTTGTTTTTATTCATGTTCTTCTCCAAAGGGTGCTGAAATATTTTTACACCTTCTAATAACTATTCCATGTTCTAGAGGTAGGAATCAACTTAATACTGGCATAGAAAATCTGAGCTGAATTATTAAAACCAGTTTTTAAATCGAGGTTTCTCTAAATGTAAACAGGTGCATACCTGCATACCCAATTTATGACTGCAAGAATAAAAGTGTTTAATCCAAAGGTTTTACTAATATGAATATACAGACCTCAAAATAGAATGTATGGTTTGTGTATTTTTCTATACCATAGAGATCTTTCCAACTGTGCAAGAAGAATAATCCAGAAGAAAGTGGCAAAACAGACATTTTCTTGGAGAAAGAAATGTCAATATTTGAGATGTAGATGATTGGCCCATGGTGTTTATTTTTAATTAGAACTGAAAATTTGGCCTCCAAATGTTTACAGGGGATCTATACAATTAAAGGATAGAGTTTATTACAGTGCCAGAGCTGTGTTGTCTCAGCTGCTTTTATATTGATTAGCTGTGCTGTCATGGGATGTCAGGTGTCTCTTGAATTGTGATTGTACTTTGGATGCACTTTTCTCACCCATTAGAAGTGAATTAAAACAAAAAGTCGTTAATATAGGTACTATATCAATAAATTCTTAGAGATGTGTATATGGCTGACAAGGAAAAAAAAAAAAGTATTATGAAATACTGTCAGGTTCTACTCCCCTGATCATGTGGATTGTCAAGTTATATATTGTTTTAGTAACTATCACTATATCAGTAAAATGAATGGGAGTACTCCAAGGAAAGACTAAAATGCAAGTCGAAATCTGGATCCTGTTCCCAGCTTTTGGTCAGACCACCCATGTGAGTTATAAAGTATACCTTTTCCCTCCTGCAATTGTCTATCTATTTGAAAAGTAAGACATTTGTAGCAGGATATACACATGTTCCACATTTAGCACTTATACTAGCCTAGGTCAGTTCTGAAAACTACCAAAGACAGATTGCAGAATTTTTCAACTTCAGAATACATTTGTATTTAGCTTCATTCCATATTGTAACTTTTCAAGAAAGAAACACTGAATTGTTTGCCTCAATCTTCAAATTAAGTAGGAATAGAAGTTTGGAAATCTTTTTATCAAGAAAGTAGAGGGATCCACAAAATCCTTCCTTAGAGTTTGTTGTGATTTGAAGTCACAGCATATTTTTTTTCCTGTTGATTTTAAACAGAATTTCCAATAAATAAGCAGGTGAGGAAGGGAAAGACTGAAAGGTCGTTTGTTTGTGCCTTCATGAAAACAGAAGGAATGTTTTTCTAGACTTTCTTCACCATCCAGGAATAAATTCCTGATCACAGGTTCTCTTTATTTATAGTAGTTTACAGTTATTTTAAGAAAAGCTTGATCATTCCTCTTAGGAATCTACTTAATGTTTCATTAATAACAATATGGTCTACAGATATAAACCCAGTATGATGAATATTAATAGTTGGAAAGATGAATCCATTTACTAAGATAAGCACATGTGATTCATTAACATGAAGGGGGTCACGATAAAAGTTTGCTAGACTAAAGTTTACATTAAAAGGCTTTTTTTAAAAAAAAAAACTCAACACTTTGTACAGATCAAAAATACCACATTGTTCATTGATGAGTTCATGCTAATTGCCAGCACCAAAAGCAATATTCTTTTAGACCTACTGCTTTGTCCCTCTTTACTCCAGCTTGACAACTTGATAAGTAGATCATACATGTACAAACTCTCAGCTTTATATTGATACTCAGTTGTGCATGCAAGATGTTTTCCTTCATTGTGTTCAACTTTCATGCCCCCTGTCCCCAGGAGTCTAAAATGAGATGGGTTTTATGCCTATAAAGTAGATATAAGTAGGCTTCTAAAACTATCTTGGTTTTAGCTAATTTCAGATTACATCATGAATCATCTAAAAGTAACCTAAACTTCTTTGGGTTAAGTAGCTATGCAAGAAAACAAAACTTTGAGACACGATCCCCCTCAGACAGAAAACAATCAGAGTATCTGAATCACATTATACCTGCCTTAATTACAGTAGATGGTGTTTTTGTTTTTCACGTGGAAGACAAGTAAATCTGTTAAACATAACTGCATTAAAAAAAGTGAACAATTAAGTGCTAATAAAAATTGGTTTAAAAAAACAGTTGTGAAAAGTTCTGAATTGGACTGCAATTTAAAACTATGCATGTAGATGAGAAAAACTTGCCCTGGTAGAATTACCTCCAATAGTTACCTTTCTTTGTGCTAAACCTGAGGATTCTTAGGACAATCCCTAGGACTTTAGACATTTCAACTCTTGTAACCCATGTTTCTTACTTAATTTTTCCTTAAACATTAGATTTATGTGATTATGTATTTCTTTTTCATTTCAAAGAAGCATTAAGCCTTCAATGTAAGGAACAAAAAAGTTAAGTGTAAAACCTCAACAGTTTATGGCATAATGAAGTAGGAAATACTAAAAATAATAAGAGCAAATCAAACATGACTACATCTCACTTTTATGCTCCATTACCATGCTGCTTCTTTGAGATAAAGCATGTTCCATTAGTTTAGTGTGAAGACATATACTCTGGGAAGAGTTTCAGCTAAATTTTTGCATTTAAGGAAATGCAGAATGGGCCGCTGACATAAAAAGGGCCTGATCCATAGGCCTTGAACCAAAGCCTGAACCATAGGCCTCGAACCACAGCTGACTTCTCAGCGAACCGAGGAGCTGACTTCTGAGTGAGCCTCCCAACCAGCATCATTTCAGCATGAAATGTGACCATAGTAATACCCTCTGAAAACTATAGATAAAGAATATATATTTTTGGACCCTAAGCCAGCTTTTTCCTAGAAGACAGGAACTCCTTGGATGCACCTGGGATCCTGGCTAGATCCAGGATGCACTCAAGTGAGGTGAAGCCAATCTACCAGATGATTTCTTGCCCTTTTTTAATAGGATTTGTTTGTTAAACTGTATAAAGCAGGACCCTCTCACAGCGAAAGTGGAGACCTCACCTATGAGTGGACACACTGTGTAGGACTTCCCAGCCGCCAGAAGGGGTTCTCCGATCGTTTACTGTGACAGGCTCCCCAGCTGAAACATGGATCTGGGTGATGGCAATTGGTGATGTATCTTTCTTAATCACTATAGCTAACTCTATGAAGTAATGATCAGGTGCATTACCTTGCTTATTCTTTCTGCTGCTTTAAACTGAAGTAAAATAAGCTTATCTTTTTAACTTAGTGTCTGTGTCCTTTCTGTTGACCCCATCAACTGGCAAAACAGACACAAAATTAGTACTACATATTCTTATACTGACATGCCAGTACTCTTAGCATCCATGCTTGAAGCATTTGCCTCATCCTAGCACTGAGAAACAGAGAAAATCAGCTATTTTTAATGCATGCATTTGCTATTTTCCCCTAATTTTGAAATAGAGCTTATGCTACATGTTTTACAATAAATTTGATGCTAAAAGTTACCCTGTTACTTTTTCAAATGTCGATATACATATCCACATTAGTCAAAATGCAAAGCTACCTAAGCTCTGTGGTCTCATGAATTACCTGTTTGACTTGTCCACATTTGTAAATATGAAGATGCTTTCAAGCAACAACTAGTTTTTATTCATAAATATTCATTACACTATCTCCATGCATGAATACCAATCAAAAGAAATCTGAACTAAAGATTTTTTTCCCCACCAAGTAATATGTTATTGTAGTAAAAGTTAACAAAAAGAATATGCATATGACAGTTTAGTCTGAGCAGCTGAGTCTTTTTCTGCCAACTAGTAATGGGACATTTTACACAGAAAAAATTACTTCCCTTAGAGATCTAGGTGCATTATAGGATTTTTTTAAATGTAAATTATGAAATAGTTTTGATTTCTGTTGAAATAGCTCCTGTGGGTTTAGTGATCCTCCCATAATCTCCAACATGTAATTACTAGTAGAAAGACAGTTTATTTAGGTACAGAAACCTGAGGATCTTTACACTCTTTTATACTTCATGAATGCCAGAAAATAGAAAAGCCATGTCACTAGGTTCATTTCTCTAACTGAAGAACTACTAATGTTACTATATACTTAAATGAATGGCTTTTAAAGCTGCAGAAATATTACAGATCATAAAAATGGCCTGAATAGAAATGTCTGTAATTGTCACATTTATTTTTGCAGATTGTTCTATTGTCTTTTTCCTTTCAAATCTGGTAGCAGTACCAAAAACTTACTCAAAGAGTTTGAAAAGTTGGCAGCTATATTGTGATATTGGATTAGCCAGGTGAGATCAAATTATGAGATACCAGTTTAAAGTGCTGAAGTATTCCCCGAAGCAGCTTTCATTTAAGATATTAAATGTCATCATTTTTGTACTTCATTAACTCTATAATGCAACAGGGAATAACTTCTTTCACTGCACCAGGTTTCCAGTATCATTTGTTGTGTCTTGACGAATCTTGTTTACTTCAGAAACTAAACTTAAGTGATAATCTTATGAAGGAGTACTAAATATAGTAATAAAAACATAAATATTTGCTTCTTATGCCTCAAAAACTGTAAATTCCAATATTTAAACTTTGTTCAGTCACATCTCTTTAATTAGCTAATTAAGAAAGTAATTTATTCAGCCAAGTCACTTTTGAACACTAAAAAGATTAAAAGAATTAATATTACAGTAGTTAAAAAATTAAGATAAGGCTGACACTGGGGAAAATTTTCATTAAAATGAGATTAAATCATATCCTACCTTCATAGTTTACTTATTCTGTTACAGTTAGCTAAGTGTTTGATTATTTAAAACTGAATTTCTAATATCTGCACCCAAGTAAGCACCAGATATCGATGTCAGATAACTGCCTGTCCCTACCGAGTCCTAATGCAGCCAAAATATTTGAGCCTCAGACTTTTCAACGTTCTTCAGAAATTAAATCATTCAAACACTATACCAATGAAATCTGGCTGTATAGCTCTTTTGAAGCCTCTATCGTATCTTTCAACCACAACTGACTATGTTGAGGACTGCAACATTTTTGAAGTGACTTACTACAAGAATACATTGGCTGTTTCCCTGACTCCTAAGACTGGGATAGATATTGGGCTATTCTAAATCCATTGCGCTAGACTTTTTCACGATCATAATAACAGGGCAATATTAACGATAAAAAAATATCCTGAAACTGTCATAGGTATATGCTTATGTTCTTCTCCAAAAGACTCATGGAATATGAGTTTACATGGCTGAGAACTGTATAGCTGACGTTAAATAATCAACAGCAATTGGGACTTCTGGGAAAAAAAAAGTGGCTAGGTGACAGAATAATACTAACTTAATATTACATGCAGTAGTGTAACATTCTGCAAGCCCTGTTTGACATGGAAATCCCTGTATGCTAGGTGTCATATGTTCCTTCCTCACGACATCTGTAAGAGAATTTAAATCATTAGAGAAGCTGGTTCAAAACTAAAAGGAAATCCTCACGTGCAGAACATCCATGGGTCTCCCACAAACGGGTTATCTCTCCTATGTCCCTTTCAAAGAAGTTGTAAACATTGTAGATATTTATGCCACCCACTATTAAGTAAAGGCATAGCCAGTCAAACCAGACCAGTATCCTACACTCCTTGCTGAATAGTATCCTACACTCCTTCCATAGAAAGATAAGGACAATGGAAAGATTCCCCCAGAATAATACAACATAGTCTTCCAGGACTACAAAGGAAACACAGGGAGAGATTAACTATATTAACCAACTTAATTTGGTGCCAAATTTAAGTGTTCTGCATTTGCCACTCCATTACTTACTGTTGTTTGACTGCTATCACTTTAACTGAAAACCTGAGAAGTGAAAATCTGAACTTCCTCTCCCTCCAATTCTTCTTGCTGCTAAGTTATAGAGAGAAGAAAAGTTTTTCGGGTAGAGGAACTCCTCTGCTTAGTGGTAGAACTCCGGGTGGAGGTGCGTAGGTTGAGGAGTATCAGGAAGTGCAAGAGAGACACTACTGGTATGACACCCTACCTTCCCCTAAGACAGATCTGACAGACAGGACTCATGATACGGAGGATCCCCTGTCCTTTCTTCACCTGCGCCTGACAGAACACGGTGACTCAAGGGACAGGGGACAATGGCGACAAGTTCCTGCCTGGTACAGCAGGCACGTCTCCTCTGTGACTGTCCCACCTTCCCAGGTGCCCCTGCATGATAGGTACGAGGCTCTACAAGTGGAACCAAACAATAACAAGGATAAAGGTTCATCTAACTTGGAGTTTTCAACGAGTTTATGTCGGTCTACACCCTGCATCAAAACCGCTTTCGTAAAGATAAATAGACAGGTCACGGTCTTAGGAGACTCTCTCCTGAGGGGCACAGAAGGTCCAATATGCTGACCTGACCCACTTTTTAGGGAATTCTGCTGCCTCCCTGAGACCTGGGTTAAAGATGTGATGAGAAAATTTCCTACCCTGGTAGGACCCTTAGATTGCTATCTGTTATTGATTTTTCATGTAGGCAATAAGAAGTCCAAGGGCAATCAAGAGACTTCAGGGCCTTGGGATGACTGGTTAAGGGATCAGGAGAACAAGTAGTGTTCTCCTCTATCCTTCCAGTTGAAGGGACTGATGGGGGAATAAACAGGCAGACCCAGAAGATCAATACCTGGCTCCGGGCCTTGTGTCACCAGCAGAATTTTGTGGTTTTTAATCATAGGTCCATCTACACGACACCAGGGCCTGATGGAAACAGATGGGGTACATCTGTCTCAAAGGGGGAAAAAGGCCTTTGCACAGGAGTTAGAAGGACTCATTGAAAGAGCTTTATACTAGATTTGAAGGGGGGAAAGAGATAAAACCAGGCTTGCTAGAGGTAAGCTTGAGGGCAGCATGCCAAAGTTTGAGGGAAGGTATGCTAGTGAGGTCCTTCGGTCTGTCATCTCAGTAGAGGAAGGGGAGAGAGACCCATGCGGCAGCAAAGTCACAAGAGTTATTGATGTACTAGAAACCACAGTAGCACCAGAGAATGGTCACATAGGAATTAGGGCTTTTACCCCAAAAATGGCGGCGGGATCAATAGTCCAGCTGAAATGCATCTACACCAGTGCACGCAGCAGGGGCAACAAACAGCAGGAGATGGAAGTCACTGCGTAGCTGGAAAACTATGATATAGCTTCCATCACAGAAACATGGTGGGATGACTCACACAACTGGAGTGCTTCAATGGATGTCCTTAAACTCTTCAAAAGGGATAGGTAAGAAGAAGGGCAGGGTATAGCCCTGTATGTTAGGGAGTGTTTTGTCTGTCTAGAGCTTGAAGATGATGATGAAAGGGTCAAGAGTTTATGTGTAAGAATCTGGGGAAAGGCCAACAAGGCAGATATCATGGTGGGAGTCTGTTACAGACCACCCAATGAGAATGAAGAGGCAGACAAAATATTTTATAAGCAGCTGGGAGAAGTCTCACGATCACTAGCCCTTGTTTTCGTGAGGGGCTTCAACTTACCTGATGTCATCTGGAAATACAATACAGCAGAGGGGAAACAGTCTAGGAGGTCCCAGGAGTGTGTGAAGCAGAACTTCCTGAGACAGTTGCTGAGTGAGACGACTAGGGAAGGTGCCCTGCTGGACCTGTTGTTTGCAAACAGAGAAGGGCTTGTGGGTAATGTGATGGTTGGATGCCATCTTGGGCATAGTGATCACAAAATGAGAGTTTTCATTTCTGAGAAGCAAGGAGAGGTGTCAGCAGAGCTGTTGCCTTGGACTTCCAGAAGGCACACATTGGCCTGTTTAGGAGCCTGGCTGACAGACCCTCTTGGGAGGCAGCTGTGAAGGGCGAAGGAGTCCAGGAAGGTTGGACATTCTCTAGAAGGAAATCTTAAAGGTACAGGAGCAGGCTGTCTCCATGTGCCAAAAGACAAACCGGTGTGGAAGACTAGCCTGGCTGAACGGAGAGCTTTGGCTGGAACTCAAGAAAAAAAAACAGTTTATGGCCTTTGGAAGAAGTGGCTGGCAACTCAGGAGGACTACGAGCATGTTGTGAGGTTATGCAGAGAGAAAATCAGAGGGGCCAAAGACCAACTAGAACTTAACCTGTCTACTGTAGAAGACAACAACAAATGTTTCTATAAATGCATTGGCAACAAAAGGAGGGCTAAGGAGGATCTCTATCCTGTATTGGATGCGGGGGAGGGGAACATAGTGACAAAGAATGAGAAAAAGGCTGAGGTACTTAGTGCCTTCTTTGCTTCAGTCCTTAATAGTAAGACCAATTGTTCTCACGGTACTCAATACCCTGAGCTGGAACACAGGGAGCTGAACAAAGTCCCCATAATCAAAGGGAAAATGTTTAGCAACCTGTTACACCACTTAGACACTCACAAGTGTGATGCCCATCTACGGGAAAGACCAGAAGGAGGATCCAGGGAACTACAGGCCTGTCAGTCTGATCTTGATGACAGGGAAGCAGATCATCTTGAGTGCCATCACAGAGCACATACTGCACAAAAAGGTGATCAGGCCCAATCAGCATGGGTTTATGAAAGGCAGGTCCTGCTTGACTAACCTGATCTCCTTCTATGACAAGGTGACCTGTTTATTGGATGAGGGAAAGGCTGTGGATATTGTTTACCTGGACTTTATTGAAGTCTTTGACACTGTTTTCCACAGCATTCTCCTGAAGAAACTGGCTGCTCATGTCTTGGACAGGTGTGCTCCTTGCTGGGTAAAGAACTGGGTGAATGGCTGGGCCCACAGAATTGTGGTGAATGGAGTTAAATCCAGTTGGCACAAGTGATGTTCCCCAGGGCTCAGTATTGGGGCCAGTTCTCTTTAATATTGTTAGCAATGATCTGGATGAGGGTCTTGAGTGCACCCTCAGTAAGTTTGCAGATGACACCAAGCTGGGCTGGAGTGTTGATCTTCTCGAGGGTAGAAAGGCTCTATAGAGGGATCAGGACAGGCTGGATCAATAGGCTGAGGCCAACTGTGTGAGGTTCAACAAGGTGAAGTGTCAGTTCCTGCACTTGAGTCATAACAACCCCATTCAGTGTTACAGTCTTGGTGATGAGTGGCTGGAAAGCTGCCCCATGGAAAAGGACCTGGCTCAACAGCCAGCTGAATAGGAGCTGGCAGTGTGCCCAGGTGGCCAAGAAAGCCAGTAGCATCCTGGCTTGTATGAGAAATAGTGTGGCCAGCAGGACTAGGGAGGTGATTGTCCCCCTGTACTCGGCACTGGTGAGGCTGCCTCTCAATACTGTGTTCAGTTTGGGGACCCTCACTACAAGAAAGACACAGAGGTGCTGGACATGTCCAGAGAAGATCCATGAAGCTGGTGAAGGCTCTGGAGCACATGTCCTATGAGGAGCGGCTGAGGGAACTGGGGGTGTTTAGCCTGGAGAAGAGGAGGCTGAGGGGAGACCTCATCGCCGTCTACAGCTACCTGACAGCAGTTTGTAGAGAGGTGGGTGTCAGTCTTTTCTCAAGTAACAAGTGATAGGACACAAGGAGATGGCCTCAAGTTGTGCCAGGGGAGATTTAGATTGCATTTTAGAAAAGTTTCTTCAGCAAAAGGGTTATCAAGCACTGGAACAGGCTGTCCAGGGAAGTGGTTGAGTCACCATCCCTGGAGGTTATTAAAAGGTGTGTAGAAGTGTTGCTTAGGGACACAGTTTAGTGGTGGACGTGGTAGTGTTAGTTTTACAATTAGATGCAATTTTACAATTACAATTAAAGTCTTAAAGATCTTTTCCAACCTAAATGATTTTATGATTCTGAGAGTAACACATGTAAATAATATCTTTCTGCCATTGTTTCACAATCCTAGAAATTGAGATCTCACTGAGTTTTTACTCCTATTCAGGTCAGAATTGCTAGAAAAAAAAAATATTTGTTTTCCCCATTGTCACTGTGTAAGTCTAAAATTAGAGGTAGGCTGGTATCAATAACAATTTTTCTAACAGCAAACTGGCATGATTTAATGCACTCACTATCAAAATGAGCTTTATATTTTCCTACCAACAATACTATCTGTTCAACTTCACCATACGCTGTTTTACGTAAACTTAAAATTGTTTCAACTCTTCAGGGCCTTGCAAGGGTCAGCTATATATGACAATCAGTGTGGTAATTATATAAACCTGAAAATAAACTAAAAGTTTTTAACAAAACTTCATTTTAGAGTGAACAATTAGTGTAGTGACTTTACAACCCTCATGTAAGGCAGCAAATAAAACAAACGATAGAATCTGAAACTGTGAAACAAGTTCTGTTCCTGCTTCCAGTAGTTGTATTCCATAGGTGTGTGGTGTTTATTTTATTTGTATTTCAGATCCTTGCCATGTAAATGGGAAGAAAAGAGTTTAAGGCATTATGATCTGTTTGAAGCTTAAACAGGATAGTAAGTTCTGTGCTGATGCATTTGAAAGCACATAGCTAGGTAATCCAACTGGCATTAGGTTTGGAGATGAGTTGTCTTTAAAGTAAATACTAAGAAAAGATCATTCAATTTACTTGATAAAACAGTAACTAGTGACTTATGTTAAAAGATCTAGTATAGCCTAACATGTGGCATGGAATGACTGAAAGTGTTTCTAAACTCACATGAGGTGGTTAATGATTTTAACAAATAATTAACAACAGAAATGAAATATCAAAGTGGGACTAGCCTAAGAATTATCAGCCATCTGAAGTTAATCAGCAGGCATCCACACCTACCATTTCTGAAATCATCTCCCAAGAAATGATCAGGACCTTAGTCTATATTAATCTTCCAATTAATTAAGCAATGGAAATTCAGTTTTCAGCCTTGCTACAAAAGTCACATCTTGTTGCAGTTTGATAGTAGTGTTCTCTAATGTCAGGAAGCAAATAAATCTCCACAGGAACATATAATCCTGTATTGTAGTGTCTGCACCGTGCAAGCCGCACAGCATCTGCAATCAGCAATATTTTCATTGATTTCAGCATATTCATAGTGTCAGATCCTATGATCAGAGAAAGCTCATCAAAACCTAACTGTGGCATATTCCCAAGGCTTCCCCAGCCAGCTCAAGAGAGATATAAACCTTTCAAAACCTGATCTTACTATTTAAATGATACAGTGAGGATGTTATAGTTTCTCAGAAAATGTAGGATTATTATGGATACACTTGATTTTTGTTAGCAACAACACGAACTTATCTATATCTACAATCTGTTGTTCTTTATTGGTTCTAGCCATGATTCCTTATTTAAGCAGACTTTCTAAACAAAGCTGATTCTGGCATCAGACGACAGTAAACATTATTAAGAGCATGCTATAAGATGATTAAAAAACAGGATAATGGTTCAATTGTCCAGCTAGTTAACATTTCAAAAATATAGAAAATGGAATGCTCTGAGATAATCCACTAGCAATATTATTTTCAAAGGATCAAATTTGTTTTGATTTTAAGAAAACAACAAATAGAATGGATGCACAAGTAGCATAGCATGGTGGAAGCTCTGGTAGAACAAGAACAACTGTATCCTCTCGGAGCAAGGGGTGGCAAATTTACAACAAGTGACTGCACTTTTCTATTTCCTCCTGTACAATGTACCACCACCTTATTGCACATTGTCACAGGATGGCAGAATAAAGCCATGATTGTCACAGAACTCCAAAAGAATGAATAGATATTGAAACAGGACAAAGTACTCTTATTAACTGAAAGCATATTAGAAGAGCTGTTATATCTGATGATTCAAGCTTCATTCACCACTTCCTATCTAATTGCAATTACAAGCTCTTTTGTCCTTTGTTGAGTAGTACTGAGGTCAGTCATCACCAAATGAGCCCCAAGTTCAGTTCAGAGATGCAATTTGTGTGTTTTTATGCATTTTCAATATGATTGCACTAGACTTCTCTAGGACAAAGGAAAGATGGTTGTCGGGAAAAAGAGAAATTGTCTACTTATGAAAAGGTAAAGATAAGATAGGATTGTATTGACTATTTTAAAATGCAGCCCACATGTTAAATCTTATAATTATGTACTTCATAAAAAGTAAATATACTTAGACAGGTGACTAGTAAATTAACAGTTCAGTGGCCTTTTTAAAAATTTTTATTAACCTTATGTGAATGTGATATAGTCCTTGTGACTCTGAAGTTCAAGTATGTAGTCCAATATTTCACTGCATGCCACAGAGCCTTTAGTGGTATTGGAAGTCAATATTAAGCTTGCCCCTAAGATCCTTTTGAGCCAGTCCTCCATCAGGCTTCTACCACTCATACAGGAAACCCTTCAGTATTTGGATACAACGTGAACTGGGGTGTGTGCTAATGATATGTGGTGCTTCACAGAGTGTTTGAGAAGCATAATTTATAAACTCATCACACCCTATGTCAGAAGTGTCTCGTTTTTCCAAGTAACTTTAAAAAACATCGAGCTTAATGTAAAATAAGTAAAATGCAAATAAAAGCAGTTGTTTAACAAGAAACAGAAAACAATTATAAATACTTATAAAAGACAAATAAGAGTCCATGCATAGCATCCTTCCACTAGCATGTCATTAAGCATCCTGATTCCCATCCCTTTTCCTTCTCTATCCAATGTGCACAATCAGAATCAGGACTGCGGGCTTTGGGCTTACTTTATGCTACAGATGGTACTTATTTTAGGAGACTATGTAAAGCAACAAACCAAGTAGAAAGTTGCTTTTAGAGACCTTCAAGATATTCACACAGGTAAAGTGCAAAGGAGTTCCCTTCTCATACCTCTTGGATTGGTGTGGCAACAGCAGTGATGTTAGTTCTAGAGCTGAGCTTTCCCTTCAAGTCCTCTACCTAGGGCTCCTTGCATATTAAATCTTTCACCCTGAAACATTTTCTCCTTTATTCTGCAATAAAGGGCTGTTCACCCTCTTAATTAAAGAGAGAGCTTTAGTTATGAAAAAGGTTTTGTAGTGGTGGTAATGTTCTGGATTAAACTAGCAAATCCTTACTTTAAAGAGTAGAACTCCCCTCCTTTTGGTGGATGCTTGGAACACTTTAGGGACAATGTGTGTTTCACTGGAACTTACACTCTGTATCAACTGGGGCATTAAAAATGAGGCAAGCATCTCAGGTAATCATTATTAGTTCATTACCAGTAAACACTAGGTGGTGTGCAAATGAATTTGGGGTAACTGATCCTCAGCTTCTGTTTTAGGCATAGAATATCAGTATGTTATTTTCTTGCAGTAAACATGGACAATTAATTTTGCAAAAGAGTAAATTTCAAGTAGGGAACTGAACTAGAAAAGAGTAAATTTATTTGCTACAGTAAGCGTTAAGTGTAATAGTGCTTATACATTGGGTTTATTTCAAGATAGCAGCAGCATGCATCAAGACCTTTATTACTACCACTTAAATGTTTCCATTCTTAAATTTCCTTTTCCAGGCTAGGTAATTTTTTCCAACCTAGTTGAAAATATTCTTTGCTAGAAAGTAGTTTCTTAAAGCTTCATCAAAAGGCTAATAAAAACAATGCATGTTTGAAATTGTATCTTAGTTCACAATCTTTTTAGAAAAAAACCTAGGACTTATAAATGAAAAGGATGTCTGCTGATGCAAAACCCCACTTAACCCTAGAAATAGCATGTGATTCAAAATTGCTAGTAATTAGTAGGTGCTCATCCCTGCTTCAGACCAACTGAACAAGAGGTGGTCTCATGGAAGGATCGTAAAAAGAAAAGTTATATTAGAAATTTTACCTTTAATAGTGTTTAATGTGAAGAATTCAATTTCATAAGATGTAATTATCTATCTTTTATCATATTAAAAAAAAAGGAGACTTATTGGATAGCCTGTATTTTATGACCTATTCATTTTCAATAGAGCACAAAATACACAAAAGAGCACACAACACTGAGTATTCAAGGAATTCACCCATGTTGTATGAAAGTTGAATTACTGAGATGACAATTTCATGGTTGGCATTACATTTAATTCTGTAGTACTTCTGACTTCATCACAAAATGAGTTTCAGTTGAAAAGCCATTTGTTGAAAAAGGATGTGATACAGCCTCTTGATCTGAAATATGTTGCTAATAGAAATGAAAACACTAACAATGACTCATACTTTAATATTTTTCACACTTTCTTGCAAGTTGTTGATATACAACAAATACATTGGTAAGTTTAGAACGAAGCAGCAGCTTTTGTCTAACAAGAGTTAGTGTCACCATTGGTTTTATTTATAGAGACCAGAGCTTATCATATGCTTAATAAAGCATCTCAGACACATAGCTGGGGTTTCTACAAATGTATCCTTGGCATTTCATATCTAGCCAGAGGGCAGTGCTAACAAGTGTTAATTTCTCACCTGTAATTGTTACTCCTTTGCAATTTTACCATTCCCAAAGAAACACTGGTTTAATATATGCTGATAAGATAATAAAATATAACCCTTACAAAGTGTGGTTTTGTTTTTCTTTTGTTTTGTTTTTTTTCCAAAATTATTTTCTAACTAGCTAGACATTAAAGGCAAGTTTTTCAGAACAGAGACCTTGTTAACCCCAGCAATAAATGCCAGGTTCCCTACTTCAATCATCCATCAAATCACTCATGGAAAATGACTTTGTATGAATTCAACAAAACTGTTGAATTCAGTTTGGAAAAACGTTATAATTTGTATTTGAATTTTTGGATACATTTTAATAAATTATTGAAGTGCTAAGGCTTGACAACTGGCTCAAGCCAGAGTTGATCTATAGATGAATTCTGTATATTTTATAACTGAAACCATTGTGCTAGTAAGTATTGTACTAAGTTATAACAACTCACTCATGCTGATGTAAAAAGTGCTAAAGCATTGAAGTACTGAAGCCTGAACAACAGGCCCCAAGCCAAAGCTGCTAACAGTCTGTAATCATTAACAAAGTATGTAAACTCGCTAGTGAAAGATGTGGCCTAGAATATAATCAAGTAGAGAGGATGAAATGCTGAGAGAATGTATCCAGCTTCCCTTGTTTATCCTTGTTCAAGGCTGAGAACCCACATATTTGGCCTTGTTAGAAACTCCCTTGGTTTCCCCCCCTGAGCCCTGGCCAGGCTTTGGGTGGAATCCAACAGGAGAATGAAACCAGAAATTTTCCGCTCAAAACAAAGGTGCCAGCTATTCTGGCCTGTCGATCTCTGGTATATAAGGCTGGACCCGCTCACAGTGACTTTGGGTGCCTCACCTATGGGTGGACGCACCGTGTAGGATTTCCCACTTGCCAGGACAGGCTCTGCAAACCCTCGCTGTAACCGGGGCTCCCCAGCCACTGCGGGTCTGGGTGGTGGTAATGTATGCAACTGATGATGGATCTTTCTTAATCTCCATTCTCTCTCTCATGTAGTAATGATTTAATGCATTACTCTGTTTTTTCCTGTTTGCTGCTTTAAGTGCACTATTCTGCTTTTTCTTACTGAATGTTTTCTGTATTACACTGTTATCACTAGTAAAATACGTCTGCTCTTTTCACTCTGGTGTCTGAGTTTAATTGGTATCCTTAATCAGCAGAACAACTATAAAAGGAGAGAGATGTCTGATTCTCTAAAGATCTTGGTTTAAATGCCTACCCTGCCAGTCACTGGTACATATGAACATGTATACTTTACTCTTGTGTTTCAATCCTCCAGTTCATAATGAACATCATTCTTCTTTCCTCCTAAACTTTTGTTTATTAATTACAAGTCCTTTAGGGATGCAACTATTCCTGACGACATGCTTCTGGAATTTCACAAACTGATTTTCATCCTTGTTGACTTATTTACAGTACAAATGAAAGTGAAGTCAGTGAGGGGAAAAAAAAAAAAAAAAAAAAGGCAAAACAAAAAATGGAGGACCTTTTGCAGATTTTAAATATTCTGATAAATAGAACCACCATCAAGAAAGTGAGAAGAAACAGCTGCCAATTAGTTTACAGGGACATGACTTGAGTGTTACATACAGAACAACAAAAAGCCAGGTAGGATATACATATCCCAGATGTAAGAACAAAGTAACAGTCAGTGAAACAAAATGGAAAAGTTGAAGTGAACCAATGATTATATTTCATACAATCCTCCTTACAAAATACCCAGCGGCAAGACAATACTGCATTCAAGCACTTGCAAGGTTTTAGAAGTGGAGTTGAGGAGGGAGAGGAAAAAGGAAAGAGGAGATCACTTGAAACACTTCCAGAGAAGCAGGATTATGTCCTTGCTTTGCTGTTCCAGGTAAATAAACTATGTAATCCTTAATCCCCTCTTCCTTGACTAAGAATTAGTTTCAAAACATTAAGAATCCCAGGAACACCACCAGAAATGAACAGGAATATTTATAAATGAGATTTAAGAAATGTGTATATATATATTATAAAGAAAGCTGAAATCACTGTCTATTACAGGTTTTCTGACACTACTGGGGTTGCAAAGGAAGAAGTCAATTCTGATAGTGATTTCCCCCTACCCATGAACCCCAGTATGGTTGAATTGTCATAAACAATAAAAGCAGAACAGTTCTGAAGCCCTACACCAGTAAGAAGAGTATGACATTAGTGTTAAATTATTATTTCAGATATTCCCTTAAGAATCTCCAGATACTAAATGCTTTTGGAGCAAAGTTACAGAAGCTTGTCCATGGAAAAGAGTTACTTCATGTCAGGGTGGTTTCTTTCCTTCTTTGTAAGAAAATAGAATAATTTTAGGAAAACTATAATTTTCCAACATTCTGCACTGTAAAAGACTGGCAAAATTGTCCAAGCACTGTCAACAGAAAGAGCCTCATTGGTTCTTCAGAGTATCTTTCAGAGCTGTAGATGTCAATTTTTATTTTTTTTTTCTTTGCAATTACACACTAACAAGAGGGAGGTTGATGACAGTTACTTTGTCTTCTGTTGCTGTCCTCCCTGAAGAATGAAACAAAGATGAGCTCGTAGCCCAGAGATCATTGCTACGGGGAAGCTGATGTAGGGGAGCAAGAGATGAAAGAACAAAATGGGATCTGAAGCTGACCATCAGACGCCACTACGGTGAAAGAAATGTGGTAAATGCTAGGACTGACAAAGACTAAAAGACCCAGAAGTACTTCTGTCACCATTCATTGCCTACAGTACAAGTTACTAGAAAGACCATTCAGGAAACAGCCTACCAGTGCCTTCTTCCTTAACAGTACGTCACTTTTAACTTAACTGTCTTAGTCTCTCAATTTGCAGATCAGGAATGAATGGTAAATTTAATAGTAAATATTTTAGGGTTTAGGCAGAAATGAGGTTCCAGTTTAGTAACACCAAAAAGTTTGTATTTTTCAGTCCATATATTCATCCTGTGTTCACAGTTTGGAGAAGATTATGCATTTCTAACAGTAAAAAACATACAGCCATATTTTAATTTTTGGTCATCTGCAAAGTCTCCATGGAAAGGCAGGTAATACTATTTGTTTCTAAAGCAGAGTCAGTACCTTTGTCTTTGAAGCTTGGTGTGCGGAGTATGTTGTGTATGTAATTTCTATACAGAAGGTGGTCAGTAAGAGGCCATCAAAACCACATCCAGATATGTTATTAATCACAGTACAAATAATATGTTAATACTCAAAATTATGTCTCAATTAACATTTATGACATTTTCTTTAAATGTAAATACATTACACAACTTGGAATAAAAGAAGCTGAAGTTAGAAGAAAAAACAGTCACATTTATGAAAAGCCCATGTTGTCTTTTTCATAGAATTATGTATTTACCAAGGTGTTTTATAATATTTTATTTAAAAATAGATTCAGGAGACTGATCTTCACTGGAACATCTTTGTTGCCTGCAAAAAAACAAGTGCTCTTCCTTCAACCAGAGTAACTCAATGAAAGGAGTGAGATTAACTCTGTTACAACAAGCTTATAATTAGTCTTTGTTTACTTAATATGATCCTGAAGCTGGAGAAAAAGTTAATTAGAACCATTTCCAAATAACAACAGTTCCCACACATTGCCTGCAATATAAACGTTACTGCCGTAAAAAAGGATATTGGACTTGCAAGCTGAACTCAAGAATTGGCAATTCTTCACCATGAAGAAGTGGGAAATACAAGTCAGTTTTTTCAGTTAATAGAAACGACAGCAATTCCACTTTATAATTAGTTTCCACATAAGCTACCATGGGACAAAATTAGTATCATAAAAATTAAAAGTTTCAAACAGTTATTTTGGATTGAACTACATGCAAGCTAGATTCAGAAGGAAAATATATTTCTGAGATCCAGGAGAAGGACCTGAATCATATTTCAATGAATGAAATTTCCCTAGCATCCATATACTTTACTATATGAACATAGTTCCTCAGTAATCATGATAATTGCTCACGATTACTTTCATCTCAGGACTAAAAATTCTTTACAAATACTGTGAGGGTCCATAAGTTTACAAGAAAGCAAGAATCTTTTTTTAAGACTCATTTCGCAATAAGTAATTATGAAAGACAGTATTTTGCTCATTAGTTATCCAGTGGTCTAATGGATTGAAGTGGTCGAATCTAAGCTTTATAAAAGGTAGGGGAAGGTAACAGGACATAAAATTCACAGAAGCTGAGATTCTCTTAAGAACCGAAGGAATTGCAAGAAAGCAGAAATACTTGCACAATAAGGCACCGCTCAATACCTATCAGCAGCAGAATCAGAGCCTTTGTTATTCAGACAGCAGAGGTTGTAACTGGTAGATATATGAACTATCAGATGCGATCTTAGGAAGTGTAACATTTGTTCCCTTCACCTCTTACATTGTAAATATATTATTAACCTTTAATGGACTATAGATTTTAGGAAGATTTGTGTTTCTGGTATGCAACACTGGGGTACAGTTCAAAGCAGTACTGAAATAAAAGAATAAATGCAGCAATACACATGTCAAGTGAAAAATAACTCAACCTTAGCCTGGTCAACACAATCAGATTTCCTGATGTCCTGGTTCAGCTAGGATAGGGTTAAGTTTCCCCAGCAGTGGGGAGGGGGTTCTAGCTACGTTATTTGATACCATGCTGACATCAGGTCCAGGAGCCCGAAGCATGGGAACAGTTTCTTTTGTGACTTTTGTCCCTGGAAAGCATCTGTGACAGTGCTGCTGTGTCTCTTGAGGTATATCTCTGTGTATCTTTTGTTCTCTTTACTGTTATTACTGTTTATTGTTGGTGGTATTGCTATTGTTGTTGTTCGGTTTATTATTTGTTACACTGTTGTATTAAATTATTCCTTATCTGAACCATGGGGTTTGTATCTCACTCCCTGCCCCATCCGGTCTGAGGGTGGGGGAGGGACAACAGTGGCGTGGTCTCAGGTCCCAGCAGGGCCAAAACCACCACACTTGAAGAGCAAGAGATCAATTAGATCATCTGGACTGATAACACTATATACTTTATGACAAAGACCATCTCTGCTTTAGAAACTTCACAGAATCACACAGAATAGTCCAGGTTGGAAAAGACCTTGAAGATCATCCAGTCCAACCATTAATCTAACACTGACAGTTCCCAACTACACCAGATCCCTCAGCGCTATGTCAACCCAACACTTAAACACCTCCAGGGATGGGGACTCCACCACCTCCCTGGGCAGCCCATTCCAATGCATAACAACCCCTTCTGTAAAGAAATGCTTCCTAATATCCAGTGTAAACCTTCCCTGGTGCAACTTGAGGCCATTCCCTCTTGTTCTATCACTTATTACTTGGTTAAAGAGGCTCATCCCCAGCTCTCTGCAACCTCCTTTCAGGTAGCTGTAGAGGGCCATGAGGTCTCCCCTCAGCCTCCTCTTCTCCAGACTAAACACCCCCAGTTCCCTCAGCCACTCCTCGTACGACCTGTGCTCCAGAGCCTGCACCAGCTCCGTTGCCCTTCTCTGGACATGCTCGAGTCATTCAATGTCCTTTTTGTAGTGAGGGGCCCAAAACTGAACACAGGAATCGAGGGGTGGCCTCACCAGTGCCGAGTACAGGGGTCAGATCCCTTCCCTGTCCCTGCTGGCCACGCTATTGCTGACACAAGCCAGGATGCCATTGGCCTTCTTGGCCCCCTGGGCACACTGCTGGCTCCTGTTCAGCCGGCTGTCAGTCAACACCCCCAGGTCCCTCTCTGACTGGCAGCTCTCCAGCCACTCCTCCCCAAGCCTGTAGCGCTGCTGGGGGTTGTTGTGGCCCAAGGGCAGCCCCCGGCATTTGGCCTTATGGAAACTCCTCCAGCTGGCCTCAGCCCATGGCTCCAGCCTGTCCAGGTCTCTCTGCAGAGCCTCCCTACCCTCGAGCAGATCAACACTCCCAACGAACTTGGGGTCATCTGCAAACTGACTGAGGGTGCACTCGATCCCCTCGTCTAGATCATCGATAAAGATGTTAAACAGGAGTGGCCCCAAAGCCCAGCCCTGGGGGCCACCACTCGTGACTGGCCGCCAACTGGATTTAACTCCGTTCACCACAACTCTTTGGGCCCGGCCATCCAGACAGATTTTTACGCAGCAAAGCATGTGCCCATACAAGCTGTGAGCAGTCAGTTTTGCCAGGAGAATGCTGTGGGAAACGGTGTCAAAGGCTTTACTAAAGTCAAGGTAGACAACATCCACAGCCTTTCCCTCATCCAATAAGTAGGTTGCCCTGTCATAGAAGGAGATCAGGTTTGTCAGGCAGGACCTGCCTTTCATAAACCCATGCTGACTGGGCCTGAGCATCTGGTTGTCCCGCATGTGTTGTATGATGTCACTCTGGATTTGCTGCTCCTTCGGCTTCCTGGGCACCAAAGTCAAGCTGACAGGCCTGTAATTTCCCGGATCATCCTTCTGATCCTTCTTATAGATGGGCGTCACACTGGCCGATTTCCAATCTGTCAGGACTTCCCCGGTCAGCCAGGACTGCTGGTAAATGATGGAAAGTGTCCTGGCGAGCACCCCAGCCAGCTCCTTCAGCACCCTCGGGTGTATCCCAGCCGGTCCCATAGATTGTGTCTGTCTGTGTGATGCAGCAGGTACCTGACTGTCTCCTCCTGGATTGTGGGGGGTTGTTCTCTCAGTCTCTGTCTTCTGGCTGAAGAAGCTGGATTCCCTCAATACAGCTAGTCTTGCTATTAAAGACTGAAACTTGTTTGTCTTCTGTACATCCCAGCTAAATTTCTCAAACTAGCAGGATGTACAGTCTGTATTACTGGCAGAGGACAAATTCCAAATAAGAAAGTTGAGGGCCTAAAACTAAAGGCCACAAAAAATATTAAAAGGTGTCATAGAAACATTTAACAGTGTGTGAAGGGTAGAGATTGGTTAACCAAATGAATTACTATTATATATGAATGTTAATCCTAATTTCAGGTTGATGAGGAAACAAATGTATCAAGGGGAGAAGCAAACAAAAAGCCCAACAAAACACCCAACAACTTTACCGTCACCAGTGGGGAACTTCCAAGGGAAATTCCCTACTGTGATAGGAAGGCATAGTCTCTCTAATGCCTGTATCCCAAGATGAAAAGTGTAAGCAAGACTGAAATATTATGACTACTACCTTGTTACAGACAAGGAATATAGAATCTTGAGACTGAAGTAACAGACAGAGTAGGTTAAAAGCAACTGGGGAGTGAGAGAAAAGGAATTCTTTCAGGATTTCATTCCTTTGACACAAGTGTAGGAGGAAGATAAGTGAAGGATTTTCTATTATTTAAAGCTAAAGGTCTGACATACTTATTCCTCATTCTCCATGGAATTACAGGGTTTGAAGACATGTTGCATGATCATTTAAATCTATTCCTTTACCTCAAGGCATCATTCTATCTGCATCATTTCTGAGACCTGCTTATCTACTTGTCCTTCACTGTTAGAAACTATATCCAAGCAATTTATTCCAGTGCTTCCCAACTTAACTATTTGCGAAATTTTAAAAATATCTAACCTCAATATCACTTATCATTTCATGAATTCATTATCGTTTATCTTGGACATAGCAAAAGGTTATTCCATCTGTCTTTGCGATAGTGTTTTACATATTTACACATCTCTTCTTAAAGAGAATAACATTTATTTAAACCATATTTTTCTTGTAAGTCATGTTTAGTAGAACCATGATCATTCGTGTGATCTGAGCTTTTTTCAATTGTGCAGTGCACAGCTCAGAACTGGACAGACCCAAGATCTTGCTAGTACTCTCAGTAGAGGATTACTTCCAAAGGCCTTACAGGCAGTAGGCTCACTTATACCAGAATATAGTACTTACTCTTCCCCAGAAAAGCAGGATTTCCCTGGATTACAGCTCAACAAGAGATCCACTATTGCGCTTTTTGGAATAGCTGACACCTGAACATTTTTGTTTGACACCATATACTTGTGCAATTTTTAAATTCCAGCTTTAATATCTTTTCTCCTGAGTTTTGCATCCTATATTTTTTCAGTAACTGCAATATCAACATTTTTACTTTTCAAATGTATAGTCTCTCAGTTCAGTGACATTACATTTTATTCTGCATTCCATCACCCAGATCACTAGCAAAGTACTGAAGAATTAAAAACATCAGAGAATTAAGAGTTGCATAAGTGGTCACACCATAATTTTTAAATATTCTAGTCTACAGTTCTGAATAGACTCAATGACACCTCTAAGCTATTAAAAAAATGTATTTTTTCTCTGTTTTAGTAATATTATTATGGATTATTAATGTGATCTTTCAGTTTTAGTTAAGTTTCTCAGATTAAGATTACATGCTGATAACATCTGGTATTTAGTTTGTTTTGTGGGGTTGTTGTTTCAGGTTTTGCTTTTTCTTTGTTTGATTTTTTGGGGGGGGGGGGGGGGGGGGGTCGAGAGTGTGTTTATGGTCTCATTACACCATACTCTTCAGTGGGTCCAGTCTCAGTAACAGTGCAAGTATCCAGTTTTCATTCTGAAACGTCACCTTTTGGCAAATTAACAATATTTTCTATGGAGAAATATTCTATGAACTATCTGTCCAAGGACACACAATAAGCACCTGCATCATAATTTAAAATTATGTGACTTACTTTTAACTGAAAATTTATCCTTGGTGAATAATTAAGTATTCATAAATTTATAAACTCTTGAAAACAGGTTGTTTTTGTTTTTGTTTTTGTTTTTTTCACGACTAGTGCTCAAGAGGTCCATAATTGATGAATAATCCACTAAAATCAGAGCTTTTCTTTCATATTCAAACATCAAGACACTGTTCATAATTCATTTGATCATTATTGAGCCATGACTTATAAATCTAAGTGGGATACATACATGTTAATAAATGCACAATATAACTAAAGGTCATCCTTTTCCATAGTTAGCAGCAAAGATATTGAAAATAAGACAGTGTGAGAATTCTGTATCTTAAACATGTTCCGTGGTTAATAATGATACAGTATTGATACTTGTATCAAGACAAAGCTACTTCTTTGATCTTCTGAGTAACATACTATATTAGTGTTACCAAGAATCATCCAAACAAAAGCTGGGCTAAAAAAGAAAGCCTAAGCTAAAAGGACAAAAATTAGAAAAATAAATAATAAAATAAAACTAAAACCTGATTTTTTTGTTTGGAAAAAAAGACAGATTATTTTCCTGTAAATTGATAAGCATGAGTAAGATTTTTAAATTTATATACTGTGCTATATCTAGCTCTAAGATACATTATTTTTCATTCTTTGGACATATTCTTTATTTCAAAATATTGTATACAAAAGTGTTCATCTTGCAAAGGAATTGTTTTCTCTTTTTGGAAATATGATTTCAAGCACAATAAATTATCTCTCTCATCTTATATATATGAATTTCTGTTGAAACAGATTTGAGCTAGCACTTCTTTTTCAGAACCCAAACTAGTCTTACAACTTCTATGTTGTCATAGTGTGCACACTGGTAGTTCTAACAATGGAACTGACTGTCACCTCACAACAGTTTACTTGTGTGCCTGAGCTCATGTAAAGAGTTCCATATAAGAGGTAATAGTGAAACATGTAAATAAGTATTTCTCACTTAAACCTAGAGTATTTTTTCCCCTTACAAATTTATCACAGACAATAATACTATAAGACTTAAAGGAATAAGTGATTTATCAAGTGTAATTGCTCTGAGAGCCAACATGAAAACCTGGACACAGTTAAGTAGTGTCTGATTGATAGTTAAGATCTGAACCAGAAAATATCTTGAGATTGCTTAAAAGTGTGTTGAAATGATGTTGAAACATCAAATGAGTGTCATAAGAATACCTAGTTAGTGTCACTAGTGCTACAAGTATTCAGACATCCCATGTGAGTCATTGTGTTGGACAGGACAGTTAACTACTTTCATCTGACTGAGTGCATTTACTAAATTCCACATCTCTCTTCTCACTCATATGGTATATCAGAGTTATTTAGCTGTTCACTGCTGATACACTGACTGGAAAAGTTGAGTGTTAGATGCTAACATTTTGAGAACATTGCAAATTCAAGATGCTGTTAAAAGTACAATAAATACAGCAACATTTTTAATGAGAAAGTTTCTAGGAGATAGTAGGTGGCACACACGCATTTACCTCACCTAATCTTGCTGTTCTACATGAAAAAGTGTCTCTTGTGGGAAGGGGGTGTTTTTGTGTGGTTAGTTTTACTTTTTTTTTTTTTTTTTTTAAAAAAAACCAAACCAAAAACAAAACCAGAAAAACAAAAAAACCCACAAAATCAAAACCACCCACAAATTACTTTCCCCCATTACTCAGATAATTTCTTAGCTTTTCTCCCTTTCAAAGCCCATTAACGTTAGCTTACACTTTGGTCTTTTTTTTTTTTTTTTTTAAATCTATTTCACTCACTTCTTGTTATGTCTTGACTGTACATCAAACGAATTATCTTCAAGCTTCACGCATGGCCAAATGAACTCACTATGCATCAGATGAAATCAGTGACCACTGGGCAGGAACTTTTTCATCTTTAATCTTTTCCCTTTTATACTAGCATGTTTTTTCTTTATTACCGAGATCAACAGGACTCCATTTTCCCTCTCTTCACTGAACATGACAACTTTGGAAGCTAATTGAACTTACCAGCTGGAAAGGTAAGCTAGGAATTTCAAAAGTTAAGAAAATCCTACCACAAAATATAAAGAGAAATGTTTCCTTCAGTATTCAATAAGCATTATTTTTCCTCTCTTCCTTTTCCTTCTCTGAGACTATAGATTAAGTAGTATTTATTAGACTAATATGAAGTAGGGACCTGGTTCTTATCTACTTGAGAACCATTATTTCCAGTTTGCATACTCAAATAGCTTTTCTTGCTATAATGCCTAATTACTTCATAAATTTACCTTCATCTCAGGACACAGAATATTTGATGAATTATGAATATAAAATAGGCAAAAAACTGAATTCTTATGTTTAATAAATAAAATAACTAACAACATATAAGAGTAACCAGGGGGCTTAAATGTATTCAAATGAACACAGTAAGTGAAATTTTGGTCACTACTTACCTGAAATGAAGGGCTAGAACTCATTTTCACATACCTCTATTGCAATATAAATACTTCAAAGGAAAATTACGTCTGTCACAGAGCATTACATAAGAATTGTACTAGAAAGAACAGTCGATTGTCAAATACTTTAATTTCACCATGTTAGTTGGTAATGAGGGCACTGTTCATGCATTACATAACCAAATCACAGAAATCTGCTGTAGTGTGCTTGTGATAGTGTAAAAATGCATTTTGTGGTAAATATTTTTTCAAGTTTTCTATGAAGAAATCTATAATTTAATTAAAAATATATGACATACTCAAAATACTGCACCACACAGTTTTCAATTAAATGACTCAAGGATTGTTTTCCTATTGGACACCAATAACAATTTATTTTCAGGGACTAAATCTTAAACTTTAGAAGCTGAAAGCTGCAGTGTCAAAATGAGGTGAGAGTGCTGTCTGGAGCATGTTCCTTTCCATCAGTGATTGGAGTGACAAGAGGTATAACAGGCATTACTGTTCCTGGTGAGAAGAGCATCTGAACATTTCTAAAACTCATTCCAGATGCATGAACCATCCCATAATTTTTATTTTAGACACTGCTTGTGTCCATAATCTCTATCTGAGCATGGCTGTGGCATTGCTTCTGCCTTGTAACAGATGTCTAGTAATCTGATAAAGAAAATCTGAAGTGGATTTGCGAAGGCAGCCCCCCAAGATGCCTGGAGATTTCTCTAAAGTTCAAGATCCTAGAAAACAAGAAGAAAATTGTATAACCCATGGACTCTCACATGAGTGGGGTACAATGAGATCCCAACTACAGGCTGGACCAGCTACATAAGTCAAAAAACTCATGACAAGCAGCAACAAAAGGAAATAATTTTAGGAAAATGCTGACCTGTGTCATAATGATCCTCACTATGTTATTCCCAAATTACTGCAGTAGATCAGCCACCTACACTGAACAATTCTTCCTGTATGTAGAACAACTTCCCTGCTGATAAATAAGACCAAAGGTATGACACACCTTCCATATCATCACTTAGTTATTTTTCAAATAAAGTTCTTGTTACAAAGACTTTCAGGAAAAATGACCTGAATTGGAACAATAAAGTTTTACATACATGAGAATGGCTAAATGCAGAGAGACAACCCACTAAGAAAACCAGTGTTTAAGCATAGCAGCATAACTCTCCCTATTCCCATTATTCTAATTAATACTTCTGGCTTTTGATTTTTATTTCCTCTCCCCTTTGTAAGGCAATAAACATTCTCAGGATTCTGCTTGACACATCATAGCTAGCAAATAACTGTTCTCATATCTGATTTTCAGAAGATTTCCATAAAAACAATGTTACCAAAGGAAGATTTAGAACACTGGTGAGCATCTGGCAAATTAGGTACCTTCCTGAAAAGTCTACATTAAAAACAAGACGTGAAGAACAAGTATCAAATCTAGAGTCAAATTCAACCATGCTGTGAATGGGAGTAGGGGAGGGGTGTGTATAATGCAGAAGCAACTTTGTTGCTTGCCCAGGACAGCCACATCATAACAGGAAAAGTAATCAGTATTCAGGTATTTTAGTACTTTACGTGACTTAATATTTTGCTCCCTTTAGTTTCTCCTCCTCCCCTTTGGTTGTGGTAAATTCACATCTACATTCAGTTTAAAGATGTAAAAGCCCCTCCATAAAATCAATCACCAATAGTTGCCCAGCATTTATAAAGTCAGTGATTATGTGCAATTTTACAAAGCTACTACTGTTTACTCCAGTTAGTTAATTATTTCAGGACTTTTATAAGTTGTTCGCAGGAGACAGATGTGTGAACCTCTTCCTTGATGGTTTAAAATAAAGTATATGACTGCCTTTGTACCTCAGAGACCTCAGTGTTTGTCTAAAGTGCCAGCTGGCATATTTTATTTTCCTATTAATTTGATCAATTCATTTAAGTCTATTTGGATCAACTTATCAGACTGGTACCACCACATGCTTTGACATTGATTTTTACTTTTCTGTACTTACCTGACTTACTCAAATCAAAATTATTAGACTTATTTGAAACAAAATTAGTTTACTTCCAAGCATAATTCAATGAAAATAATGGAAAAGGTCTGAGTCATCTCCAGTAGATCTGAAGACATCAGAAGCTCGCCAAAACACCAACATAACACTAGGATTTTTGTTAAGCATGCTGTAGAATCTGAATGTGCAAGGAACACAAACTAGAAATTTGAATGTGTCTGGGAAGTAAACCTTTGGGATTTTTATTATTTTGCTGTCCCAGTTAGAACTTTCAGATGGGCTATTCGCACAGGAAGTTCAGCTATGTTTTCACTGTATGCCGCTAAAAATCTACTGAAATAAGATTCACTTCACATGAAGCTGTTCATAAAATTTCCAATAAACTATTCCAATTAAAGACATTATTAGTTATGCAATTACCAGACTGTTATTCACAGAAAGTAGGAGACATAGGAAGCAGCGGGAGATTGAAGAAAAAAACCCACCATATTCATAGGTTCTGCAAACTCTAGTTGCTGCTGGTCTTCCTGCTTTGAAATACTGCATAATTAGAACCAATTACTCACATGAATCTCATATGGATAAAATGTTCAGTACTGCTACTAACCTGGAATGAGAAAGAGTGGGAGAGTGGAGAAGTGGGAGAAAACTTCCTGATGCAGCTGGTGAGTGAACCAACCAGAGAAGGTGCCCTGTGGGATCTCCTCTTTGTGAACAGAGGATTGGTAAATGATGTGGAAGCTGGAGGCCAACTAGGGCACAGCGATCATTAAATAATAGAGTTCTCTGTTCTTAGAGAGGCCAGGAGAGGGCTAAGCAGGACTGACATCCTGGACTTCAGAAGGGCTGACTTTGTCTTGTTTGGGCACCTGTTTGAAAGGATCCCTTGGGAGATGGTCCCGAAGGGTATAGGGGTCCAAGGAAGGCTGGGCGCTCTTTAAGAAGGAAGTGTTAATGGTTCAGGAGCAGGCGGTCCCCAGGTGCTGTAAGACAAGATGACACCAGAGAAGACCACCCCAGCTGAACAGGGAGCTTTGGCTGCAACTCAAGGAGAAAAGTTTATGGCCTTTGGAAGAAGGGGCTAGCCACACACAGTGATTACAAAGAGGCTGTGAGGCCATGCAGGGCGGAAATCAGGAGGTCTAAAGCCCAGCTGGAAATCAATCTGGCTTCAGCAGTCAAAGATAATAAGAAATGTTTCTATAACTATGTCAACAGCAAAAGAAAGACCAGGGAGAGCCTCCATCCCCTGTTAGACACAGGAAGAAACATGGTAACAAGGATGAGGAGAAGGCTGAGGTGCTTAATGCCTTCTTTGCCTCAGTCTTTAATAACAAGACTAGTTGTACTGAGGGAATCCAGCCTCCTCAGCGAGAAGACAGAGACTGAGTGAACAAGCCCCCCACAATCCAGGAGGAGACAGTCAGTGACCTGCTGCATCACACAGACACACACAAGTCTATGGGACAGGATGGGATACACCAGAGGGTGCTGAAGGAGCTGGCTGGGGTGCTCGCCAGGACACTTTCCATCATTTACCAGCAGTCCTGGCTGACAGGGGAGGTCCCGACAGATTGGAAATTGCCCACTGTGACACCCATCTATAAGAAGGGGCAAAAGGATGATCCGGGAAATTACAGGCCTGTCAGCTTGGCTCCGGTGCCTGGGAAGCTGATGGAGCAGCTCATCCTAAACACCATCATGCAACAACCAGATGCTCAGGCCCAGTCAGCATGGGTTTATGAAAGGCAGGTCCTGCCTGGCAAAACTGATCTCCTTCTATGACAGAGTGACCTGCTTATTGGATGAGGGAAAGGTTGTGAATGTTGTCTACCTTGACTTTAGTTAAAGTCCTTTGACACTGTTTCCCACAGCATTCTCCTGTGGGAGGGAGTGTTGATCTGCTCGAGGGTAGGGAGGCTCTGCAGAGAGACCTGGACAGGCTGGAGCCATGGGCTGAGGCCAACTGGAGGAGTTTCCATAAGGCCAAATGCCGGGGGCTGCCCTTGGGCCACAACAACCCCCAGCAGCGCTACAGGCTCGGGGAGGAGTGGCTGTAGAGCTGCCAGTCAGAGAGGGACCTGGGGGTGCTGATTGACAGCCGGCTGAACAGGAGCCAGCAGTGTGCCCAGGTGGCCAAGAAGGCCAATGGCATCCTGGCTTGTGTCAGCAATAGCGTGGCCAGCAGGGACAGGGAAGGGATCTGACCCCTGTACTCGGCACTGGTGAGGCCACCCCTCGATTCCTGTGTTCAGTTTTGGGCCCCTCACTACAAAAAGGACATTGAATTACTTGAACATGTCCAGAGAAGGGCAACGGAGCTGGTGCAGGGTCTGGAGCAGAGGTCGTACGAGGAGCGGCTGAGGGACCTGGGGGTGCTTAGTCTGGAGAAGAGGAGACTGAGGGGAGACCTCATCGCCCTCTACAGCTACCTGAAAGGAGGTTGCAGAGAGCTGGGGATGAACCTCTTTAGCCAAGTAATGAGTGATAAGACCAGAGGTAATGGCCTCAAATTGTGCCAGGGAAGGTTTAGACTAGATATTAGGAAGCATTTCTTTACAGAAGGGGTTGTTAGATGTTGGAATGGGCTACCCAGGGAGGTGGTGGAGTCCCCATCCCTGGAGATGTTTAAGAGTCGGGTCAACATAGCTTTGAGGGATATGGTGTAGGTGGGAACTGTCAGTGTGAGGTTAATGGTTGGAACAGGATGATCTACAAGGTCTTTTCCAACCTAGTTGATTCTGTGATTTTATGATAACTATATGGAATTGCAATGTAAGTATCACTCTTTTTATACATGGAAATATACCTTTCAGATTATTTAAGCTACAGAATTTCAGGAAGGCAGATTGCACATTTACTGGACACAACAGAATATATTCCTTTACGTGCAGACTTCATGCTAATTTTGTCCTAAGGAAGATTTTTTACTCCTGTCTTGAGGGCTATGATAACTCCCTGAAAGACATTACAAGAGACTCTAGTCTGGCTAAGGACATGATTCTGTGCTAGGTATGTGTTTCAGTCATGCTAGGCCAATTCAGTTCCTTCTGTCTTCGTAGCTTAACATGTTGAACCATTTGTACGCAGATATCTTCTGATCGGCAACAGTGGTCTGAACAGAAGCTGGATTGACATACATGACAAATCTTAAAACTTGCAGACTGTACTGTATTTAGATTCCTTCTTTTTGTTTAAAAACAGAAAAAGTAAAGTAAAAAAAGCTGCTAGGGCTGCAGACTGTCTCCTTTATCCACATCAAATGAGACAGCAACCAGCTGTTCTAGGAAGGTATAGTTATTGAAAAAGCCAATTCCTGGCTTTGCAGCCCCCTCCTCCTGCTGTTGAGTTGGCAGTTAAATGTATGGGCTGGTAACTGTAGTAAGACTTCTCAAAGGCAGGCTTCCTGCATTCTCTTCAGCCTCTGGTAACAGACAGTGTGCCTTTTCTCCACATTCCCCTCAATCCCACAAGTTACAAGCATTCAGTAATGCCAGTAGGAATATACTCCCACTGGGTTGTATAGAATACAGGAATAATTATCTTGAAAAATGCAGTTTGCTCTCCTAACGTTGCAAAAAGTTGTTACAAGTAAATAAATTAACACAACTTCTCTGCTGCAAGGAGAAATTAATGACATAGATGCATATATCATGGAAGAACTCTTCAAAAAAGCAAAGAGAAAGTGAGAATGGTTTTGACTAATTTTTCTACATTTTTTGAATGTTGTGAATAGCTTCCATTCTTTAACACACATGTCTCTAACTGCAGAGTAAGTTTCTTTATTGTCAGGTTTTCGGTGGCATTTCTTGCATTGTTTATAGCATGATTTGTAGTACTTGCAGACACAATGTCGTATTGTAACATGAGGAAAAGGCCAAGATGTTTTAAGTTAAGAGATGTTCTTCTGTCACACTTCCTTTTTGTTTCATTTCTTTACCCTTTCAACACAGTATTTGTTTGGGCCTCCGCAGCAAGGACAATTTCCTGCAATATCATTTCTTACTGCAGAGGAAAAAAATTACAAGATTGTCATGTAAGAAAAATTTTATTATTTGGGTTTTCAAGGATGAAATACTCTCCTTTTTGCAAGAGCTGTTGTACCTGGCAAGACATATTCACTGTTTACCTTCTGCCCACTGAGAAAGAGCAGTGGATCTTGGCTCTTAACAGAGCCAGAAGCTGCTGCAGATATAGTTGCACAATCTACAATAATCCAACCACATAAGGGTCTTAAATTGGGATAAAGTATTAAAATATTTTACTTCAGTCAAACACCATCCTGTACAACAGGTCTCAAACTCCCTATCCCTTCCCCATCTACCCATTCCATGTCCCATGGGGGACATGTCCAGAACAAAAGGCTGAAGGAGAGTTGATGTATTTTAACAGGATGGACATATACAGTAAACTATTTGGTGTTTTCATCTATTCCTTAACACAGTCCCAAACTGTAGTGAAACAAGTGATCACCTGTAAATTTACATTATTGATAAAATTCCCTAACTATGCTTCATTACTCAAAAATGAAATGTGAAAGGTTCTGTTATTTCTGGTTGATGGCAGTCTATAGAACTTAACTGATGTATTTCACACAGGTTTGTTAGATAAAGCATCTCTAGGAAAAAATAAATTAAAAAAAAATAATCACACCTTCTTATACTACGGAATGTCTGAATCATCATAAATCTAGCCATTAAAAATCAAAGACAGTTTGATTTATCAAATATCACATTTCCATTAAGTCACACTCCCATACAGAAAGGTTTCACATTATATAATTCAAGACATCATTATTGGTTCTTCTGACACAGGATGATTTAATTTGACCATCATTTATACTGTTGGGCTTTCAGTCTATTTATCCCCATCTACTGGCTGTGGGAATAAGAAATAGAGATACCTGAGATACCTGAAAAAACAGTATGCTAATAAGACACTAATAAATAGAGTCTTAAAGACAATTCTCATTTAACCAACCTTCACCATTAAAAATATGATTTTATAGTTTATACCTAATACACCTCCGAGGGGAAAAAAAATGAAAACGGTCAATTCTAATGAATTACTTCACACAAAATGTCAGATCATCAGGAAGGACCTGCAAGATAATATATTAATAAAGTTAACAAATTTCCTACCATGACAAAGAGAATTATTAAAGTGATCCTAAGATCAGTGATGCTGAATGCCATTACTCCATAAATCATTAGGTTATACTCAGATAAAATGAAGGCCTCACATGAAGTGTTGAATAAATATCTTGCTGACAAGTCTGACTAGGAAGCTGCCAACACATTTTAAACAGGATATACGGTAATAAACTGTGATACTTGCTGATATGTAACAACTTTCTATTTTAGTACTACATGTACTTTAAAGTTGCAATACGTAATGTTGCAAAATACAATTTCCTTTGTCACCTCTTTCCTGCTTCTTGAGTTTGAAGCACGCTAATGACAGTCAAATTCTGCTGAATAAAAACACACCACCTGTAAAATAAGTAGGTATTTATCCCCTGAAGTTGCATATAAACTATTTTAAATGCAGAAATCCTGAAGTAATCCTCTGGGCTGTCCCTCTAGCTCTCCACAGGTTGTTAATGCAACACTAAAATTCCTTTGAGGGGACAGGTTAAAAAGTTATTGCTCCAGACCCTTGCTGTGAATATCTCCTTGAATACTTTGCCCAGCCAGCCCCTGATGTAGCTTTCATGTAGCAGTAAGCTGTGAATCTTGGGTGTCAGACAGATCTGCTTGTTATCCAAGAATGCCTTCCTTTCCCTCACCTTTCTGTCAGCCTCTGGGGAGGAGATTAGCTGTGGTTATGTGATTTCTATGTATTGCCTATGCATTTGGAATACAGAAGGCAAGAATCCTGGAGTCAAGGCATCCAGGGTAAATTTTAAAAGATTTTGACATCTGTGAGGGAAGTGCTGATACATGACAAGAACATACATAAGTCTATTATAGAGAACTATTGCAGATACATGGTTTGATACATGCAAAATAACATTTAAGTGCCTGAGTGTTTTGGTTGTGTTGGTTTTGGGGTTTGTTTTTGTTTGGGGTGTTTTGGGGTTTTTTTACTTTGCTTTACGAAAAAGACAGGAGAGCTCTGCAGCAGCCTGTTTCTGGCAGATTCTGTGCTTCTCAAAGCAATGTCAAAAAAGTGCAGTTTCACAAACCAATTAGGATTGCTATTAGAAGCAGAGGCCTCACCTTTCCCTTCAAGCTCACTGTTGGTCTCATTTTTCCAATCTCCTTGCCTGTGCAAAGGGGGGGTCACAATACTATCCCTTGTACAGTTGCTTTTGGTCAAGAGGAACAGCTCAAGCTTTGTTTATGTTACACAGCTAGCTTTCAGCCAGATCAAGGAGTGCTGCTGCTGACACTAGAGATGTGATTGACTGCCTCTTGTAACAGCATATTTAAATAATTTATAAAACCATACCCAAATCTTTCCTTTCTCTCCTACTTTTCTTAAAGAGCTCTCTCTCCATGTGGTTCTTCATCACTTCAGAAGTCTTTTGTTAGAAAACAATATTGGTGGCTGAGGTTTTCATTGCATTATAAATCTTCCCTCCCTCAAAATACTCTGTTTCTCATAGTTGATGATCCACTGAAGAGCTAACTGAAAGCCACACATTTATCAGCCCACATTGCTTTTAGACCACTCTTGTTTATAAACTCTGCACAGAAAATGCTGGGGCTCTAAGGTATATCAAATATTCAGAGAAATTCAACAGAATAATCTCATATTATCCCCTTAAAAAGAGAAAACAATGTCTGTATAATATGCAGAGAAGGGATGACAAGCTTCTGTGGTATGAACTGGTAAAAGACAGCAAAATCCCACAACAAGGATATTTTCCAGTTTTCCACAAAGTACCTACACTACCAATATATGAGTTACACCATCTCTTCTCTATGATCTCATAGTAAAGAGCTGTAGCAAAAACTTTGCTATATCTAGATTATTTGCTATAAAATTTTTGCTATAATTGCAACTATTAGGTGTTCAAGAAACAACGATAAACATTTAAAGACTGAACATGAATAAGTTCATAAAAACTTGAAATTTGTATAGAAGTGGGGAAACATGTTTGATCACCAGTTTAGAGAGGATGTATGTTGTCTATGTAGGCAGCTGAAAGCCAGAAGTTCAGATTTCAGTTCCTAGTCCTACTGAAGATGCTCAAAAAGCCTACAGCCTGCACAAAAGATAGGATACTGATTAACAGGAAGATTATACCTGCAATACCATCTCCACTGGTTAATCCTGAGTCTAGAGATAATTTTCTCCAACTCTTAGTCTAGCCCTTTGACATTTGAAACAATCTTATCCAGCAGCTAAGGCAGTGAGACAGAATATTGACAGAAAACAATTAAAAGACAAATAACAAATGAAATGTGCTGGTTTTTAAAATCATTAGTTAACTTGCAACAGAAAAGAGTTGCTGAACTGTTCAAGGCTGTGTTAATTAATTATGCTTTTTACAGTCTAAGGCAAATTCATTACATTTTTTTGCTTTTAAACCAAAGTGTGTTTGTGGCCCTAAGTGCCAATATCTAAGTTAACTGACAAGTTGAAATTTAGCGTTATTACTGAAATAAAAACCTTTCTACTTTATTACATTGGCTAGCCCTATACTATTTAATTAAGAAATTCAAGGAAGCATTCCACAACATTGGAATTCAATTATCTGTCCTTTTAATTGTTACAGCAGCCCTGTCTGGCATAGTTTTTGGCCTGGACTAACCAGTGCTCTCCCAAACTATTCCTGGGCACGATTCACTAGTTGGCAATGTCCAGAAACTACTCCCAAAAGCCAATTTGGACATAGCAATTTTATTTTTAAAGGCCAAGAGTTTAACATTCTGGCATTAAGGCTAGCTGACACAGTGTAGCTGTATTCATGAGGTAGTCTTAGACATGTTTAATTTACCAATATAGGTGTAAGCACAACATCCCAAGGCACAGCCAAAATAATACATTTCAAAGCACAAATACTGTGAAACTCAGATGCCAACAAAAGTTTGGCATCATTCAGATGACTAAAATCCTTTACAGAATCTATGAATCAGAAATTTGACCAGTTTTCTAAGGTTATTCATAAAAAGATTAAGCAGTGAAGGACAGAGGCCAGAAGTGCAGACCTGTTCTACTGCATGAAGAGTATCTCAATTTAAAATTTGTCCTTATTTTTCATCTTATTTTTCATGTAGCACAGTGGAAAAAAAAAGCTATGAGCACTTGGAAAAGTTATATTTCATCCTGCCTGGCATAAAGGCGACCCCTTACAACTGTATAAGATACATATTGATTAATCCTGAAGAATGACATCACATCTATTTTAGGATAGATGACAGAAGTAGACTGGAAAGAGAAAACCATTTCCTAAACAATAAATTTTAAAGGAACCAAAGTGCTTAAGGACACCCTTGCATAAAGACTTTTTTAAAGTTGAGAGATCTACCCAAACATTAAAAATCCCAGACTCTAAAGTGTCTTCAAATATGGACTACTCCCATAATGCTGAAATATTTGGAAAAATAGCATAAGATATGTCAACAACCTATATACTAATAGTAAGTCTCTCGTCTTTCTTCAGCTATCTCGAGCTGTATTACTCCCCTTGTGGAGTAATACAGATGAGAACTCTTGGAAATAATTCTCCTGAAAGCAAAACTAGGAAACAATGTTTTATTGGTTTTGGTGCTTTTTTAATACTGTATTTAAAAAGATATTTATACTTTTATCTAATGTCTTCCAGTTGAAGCAGTGTAGTATGTTAACCTAAGAATTATAAATTATAAATTAAATTATAAATAGTAGCATTCCTCTCTCCCCACTGACTGAGAGGTAGAAACAATAACATTTCTTGAAGCCAAAACAGTCATGATATGAATTCATTTTATGTCCTTTTTGATACCTGCCTTTATCCTCTAACAATCATAGCTTAATGAATGATGTCTCCCTTCAGCAGCCATGTTTTGCTCCACAGTTTTAGGTGGATAATTACTAAGAAGAGTTTAGAGTAAAAATCACTGTAATGGGAGGGAAACTACCAAGCAGAATGGGATATATAGGAAAATACCATATATTTAACGCTTTTTGATAGCACCCAACTACAGTTGTATGTTCTATTATTTGCATTTGAATTGTGGAAACAACACCTAGTTGTGACTCCCCTTATCTAATGGGAAGCATAAGAAAATAAGTGCTAATGAAGACATCAATAGTTTATCAATCAAATGAGATTACCACTACTGTAAGCCTGCTTCCACAGAGGTTTACGGCAAGATGTCTGATATAAGCTTCTATATATTGGCACTAGTTTTCAAGCAATTTTAAAAGCTTAGTGGAGGTAGTTTTTTCCTGAAAGGCCTAATATTTTGGAACACAATCCTATATGAATTTACATATTAAGTGTTTAGAAATGCAACACTCTACAGATCAGGGAGGCTGTCTTTCTGATAACACCTTTAAACTGCCCATATTTCTTCTAAAGCTCAACCTTGAAGTCACAAGTCTATCTAAACAATAGGTCCGACAGCTGTTCTTTCAATTGTAGAGCACAACCTATAATTGAAACTTCTGTGCTTCATTTTGCTGTTAATATTTACCTCATACTCTCCCAACAAACTTTTATTTCCCTAAAGACATACATGGCAGTAAATTTGGGTAATCCCTATCTATAAATACTTTTTACTGCTTCCTTTTTGTTTGTCCAACTGATCAGCATTTTTGGTCACATTAAGGTTTTTTTTGTTTTGTTTTGTTTTTTTCACACTGCAGTAAGTATTGTAAGGTGCAAAGCTAAATATAAAGTGCTGTAAACTAATAAAAAATGAGTGTAAGCACACCAATGTCAAAGGAACAAACAATCAACTAGAAGAAATCCACACATTTAAAATAAACCTGAGAAAACGTACATAAATACAGGGTCAGAAATCCCAAGAAACAAATTCAGTACTCTTTATAGAAAATGCCCTCAATAAAAGTCAAGAGCAGCTGTGCACTTGATTAGGATTTGACTACCCTTCCCAGTCTGGATACTCCATTTCTTTCTCTGAAGTTCCATTACTATTGCCTTGCTACTACCTTATTGCTTCTAGAAGACCATATACTGCATTAATGAATCACTTCAGAGAAAGAGAAGCTGTTGTCTAAAGCAGGTGAAAACTTGTGAATTTTGAAAGTGTCACAAGATTCCATATTTGTCAAAAAATAATGCCAGAATTGGAAAATAACACAAATTCACAAAAACCTTACACTGACTCTAGACTTATAGAACTTAAAAAGCATATTTTGAACCAAGTTCCCTTTAAATACATTTTCCAGGTTTGAGCCTTTCAGCATTCACATTGAGTTTTCTTCCAGAGAAAGAGACACAATTTCTCCTGTAGCTGTGCATCGCTTCCTAGCATGGGGCAAAGAACTAGACCTTCAATACGTACAATAATAATTCATTTTTTGAAGTTAGTGGATCCCAAATCTGACAACTCAGTAGAAGCAAGGCTGCTGTAGCTCCTTGACCTCCAGTCCAACACGTAGCAAGGGCGCACATGCAAACATATATACACGACATATATGCATGGCCATCCATGCAGAAAAACACTCAGCTGTCATGCACTAGGGATCTTATCTGTTCCCTTCTCTGGATGACTGGGATAAAAGTCCATTAGTGGATACATATATACACACACACAGATTGGATCCCTCCAGAGATGGGCTTAGACACCAAGTCTATCAGGTAGCTGCCCCATCTGCTGGCACCTGGACATATGAGTCCCTGAGGCCCCCAGCACCCCTCCAGCTGCTGATACAGAGTTTATCCCTTACACACACTAACACACCCACAGTAGCACAGTGGATCCCTCCAGTAACTGGCATTGGATGCTGCCTATCCAGTAGCCAGTCTGTGGAGTCTCTTGTCTCCAGGTGTCTCATACAGACACACTCATGCACAGGTCTATCAATCCCTAGGCCTTATGATCTCTCCAGTAGCTGGCCTGGAGCTCCTGGTCCCTCTGGGTAGACAATTCCTACAGTTATGTCTAGATATCTACACATATATGTCCGGTCCAGGCTTGTAACTGCTTTGATACATATCTCCCAAGACACTTAACCTACTCACTAACTAGGGCAGCTCAATACAGCAAACATTATAATGTACACCCTCACTCACTCCAATGGCTGCCACCACAGATGCATGAGCCCCTCTGACCATGGTCCCACTCCCATTGCTGTCACTCAAACCTACGGACAAAAACATGCACACAGAGAGCTCCCTCACTCAAGGAAATAATTGAAATAAAATTTTAAATTACAGGACATGTTATTCTGATCTAGTGTGGTGTGTGGCCTGTTTACAATCAATGGGCTTCTCATTCCCTTATCCCTCTTTTCCTATGCTTTTCCCTCCCAAAACCACCTTAGGCCCTTGCTTTCCTCCACCCTTTGTCATTCACCTAAATATTTCATAAATCCTGTGCAATCCCAAAACACTGTATCCCACCCCAAGTTCCCTACTCCTCTATGCAGGAACCTCTCAGTCTGAAAGGTGACTAAGACAACTGTTCCATTGACATGTCTTGATGAGTTTCATCATGTAAGGACCATGCAGCTTATGAACCTCCAGTGACAGCCCTTGGAGGAGTCTGGCAGGAGATCCCTTTTTCCATTTGGTTTATCAGGGTTACCCTGTCTTGCACTGAGCCTCTATGCTCTTTTGTTTGTGGAGACAAGCCTTTGATCAGATAACCTAACACTCAGTAAGTATTAAAAATATTTTCAAATCTAGGTCGGTAATCATTGATTTTGTTCAGCAGCCTAGCTTTAAAAAGTATTGAAACTCTTCCAGTAAAGATGACATGGATCAGATAAGTAATCAGACTAATTTGGTTATACACTTTATTATAGACTTTGTTCTAAATATTAATTATGAATGTATTATGAATTACAATATTTGTAATACTGCTAGAACACTGAAGTAAAAACATCTTGAAAAGCTTAATATTTATTTTTTGTAGTAACATTTACTGGCATCTGTTAAGTGTTGGGATTCTAGAGGACTTTCTGCAAGAGAATGGACATGTGAGCAATCTTCCATGAGAACAAGACCAATAAGAGCCTCAGCCTGAGCAAGAATGGGATAAGGATGTGACCCTGAATGAGGGGGGAGAAACTCGACGAGACAAACAACCCCTGGAAGTGGTTGGGACAGAAGAGGAAGTTCCACAAGGCAGAAAGCCTGGCAAGGCTGATGTGGCACTTCTTATCCAATCATAAGAAGGTTTAAAGCTCTGGCTAAGTTAACTGTCCAATCTTGAGGACTTGTACTGCATGTTACTCACGTGTGCGGGAGAACATTATAAAAGGGCTTTCTTAGTTGTAATAAACGGGCATTGCTTGATCACACTGGTCGTGTGCGTGCTCAGATCTCCCGCAGATAAGGACTCAAGGCTGAAAAAAAGACATCACGTTTACATTGCACTCCAGATATAACTATGATTACACTATGATATATGCTTCATCCAGTCAGCTGAAGAATGATTGTTCCATCTTGTGAGGTAGCTTAACTTTACAGGCAGCCTGTAGCACATTTATGAGATCTACAACCTGACCCTGAAGCTGTTTCTGTGCAGGGCAAGTAAGACTTTTCTTCCATGTATGGGCAATAGGAAACCCCACATTCCATGGGGACATGGCTTGTGGAAGCTCATTGCAGCAGCATGGTGGTGTAACAATTCCAATGCAACGCAAAGTCACTTGAAAACTCATGGGGATTTTCACCTGCAGGCAGAAGACCCACATGAATTTTTCCTTCCTGCACACCACACCATCCCTCCCCACCCCCCCCTTTTTTTTTTTCCCCTTCAAGTTAAAAAAACCCTTAGTGCTTGGCTGGCTTACTGTACTAGTAAAAGATTTAATTTGTGACTTCCTCCCACCCTTTCCTGGAATAGAACATTTTTACTATCCATTAAATATTTAGAACATTAAACATTTCTATGCAGTGTCAGAGAAGGGCTTTATTTGTTGAACCTCTGCATGTACTTTGACAGTATGCATTAAGCCTGGCACATTGAAATGCACATTTTTATTTTAAGTAAAAAGTGAGAAGTAGATTCTGTGACAAATTCAGGCATCTGACTTCAATGCATGTGGAAAACTGCAAGCTCAGACAAGAAACAGCCATGTAGGTCTCCTCTCCCTGACAAAAAGAATCATCTTTACTTTATAAAGGGTCACTGCAGAGAATGCTAATGAATTTCATGAAGTAAGTGTGATGTGTGTTAATTAGAATGGAGATTTTTTTTTTTTTTTTGCTAAGCAAATAACTAACTGACCAAGATTCTAGGATTTCAGGTCATCTGAAGCTGTCCAGACACTGACAGAGAGAGATACTAGATACTGACTTTTTCTTTTAAATGCTCACATAACTACATAAGGAGGAAGCTACAGTTGTGAAACCAAGGAAACAGTTAATTCTTAGCTTGAGTGTACCTGCATTTGCACCCACTGCCTCAAATGATAGTACACTGAGCACTAGATTCTAATAATGAAAAAGGATTTTTTTCCACCATGTTTTTCCCCTGTGTACTTTTATATACTTTTTTATATATATATATATATATATATATATACATATATACATATATACTTTTCTTGAGGACCTGCACAAACTCCCTACTGGCTGCTCCTGCCTAATGATGCTATTAGCTCTGATTGGAGCACGGTGACCAGGAGCAAATGTTTCACATTAATCTATGCATACAAGGACTTAATAAATATTACACAATAGGTTAAAGGACTATCTTTTTTTCAACTAAGTAGTATAAATACAAAACAAGAAAAAGGACTAGAGACGAGAAAGATGAATTTCATCGGTAGCAGTAGCCTTATGAACCTGCTACAATAATATTATCTTGGTTTTGAGGTGAAGATCACAAGATCAACAATCTTGAAATAACACGAGAAAAATGAAAGAAAAATACAGCCACAGAGGCCCTGAAAAACACTACCTCAACAGCTTCAGTGAAAGGCTGAAGTGCTGCCATAGTAAAGAGCTTCAGCCTTAGTAATACCAAGGGACCTGCTATGTCTAACATCATAATTTTTTGATATAAGAGGGGATTCACTCCATCCCCCAAATAGTGTGTCACTGTAGTTACCACTCTGTAAGAACAGTCAGGTTTCTGTATTAAAAGTAGCTGGAAAGCTCTGTCAATATTGATAAAGTACAAGTTTCTATAGGATAGAACATATACTTCTTTCTAAAGATTAGATCACTGACTTGAAATACATCTTGATAGCCATATGGGCTATACAGATGAAAACCACTTAGACTACTTTCCTTTTCTACTATTTTTGATGTGTTGATATGACTGCCTTGAAAGTGATGTGTTTTCCCCCTGCTTCAAAAGCCACTTAAAGCAGATAAAAAAAGAACTCTCAAGAAAAACCCTAATGCAGTATTTTAAAAGAAAAAGATTTTGACCCAAACCAAATTAAAGCAGTGACGAAGGCAGCCAAAACTGTGGATAAAACTGCTAAAGCCACATTTTCTGAAAGGTTCAGTATTGCTGTCAAGGCATTTTTTCAGAAGACTTCTGCAAAGTAGTATAGCCAGTAGTATCACAACACTTTTCACAAACCAATATTTGCTGAAATAAGCAAATGGGAACTGAACTCCTGAAGGAGCAACTCCATATGTAAATTACTCTTAAAAAATATGGATCAAATTTATTTGGAAAAAGAAACGACTTCTGTGTTTCTAGCACATGTATCACAAAATAAAAGGTTTCCTGGAGCTTTTGCAGCAGATCTAGAGGGTATCCACAATACTGTATTTAAATCTAATTCTTAAGTATTGAAGATACTGCTCCAGAAACTCAAATACTAAGCTCAGTCAATTCCACTTGCAATGTATCACTTAAGCCAGAATATAGAGCATCTCCAGTCATCTTCCATAAGCAGTTATGATGGAGGTAAAGAGTTCAGGTTTAATTATAGGATGCTAAATTCTAATATACTTTGGTCCAAGTTTCAACAGTTGAAAAGTGGCAAACCAAAAGAAATTTCAATGTTTTTGCTTTAGTTTGTAGGCCTCTATTGTGTAAGCCAGTCTTCCCAGGTGTTACTTATCCTCTATGTAAGCCTAGGAGATAGGAGAGAGAAAAAAAAACAAAAACCAAAACCCCAAACCAAACCACATTATATAGTCACATGAACACTTGTAGAAAATAAACCACGTGTTTACCTAGCAAGAGGGAATGTAATCCAGATAAATCTGGAACACAGTCTGGACTAACAGTAAAAAATTTGGAGCTGCTAAAAATCATAAAAGGTGCATCCAAAAAAATTCTGTTTTGAAAGCTGTTTGGTCTAGGTATGCTTATGAGAGAGTAATGATATTTGCTCTCAAATGAGTTTTCAGTCAAATGTTTTGTAAGTGTCTGGTCTCCACACTTACTGTCATTTCTGTATACAAGAAAGAACATTACTATTCAACCAGCAAAATAACTGCAAAATCCTCTCTGTTGAGGATATCAGCCACTTAATAGTGAAGAAACATCATGACATTAAGATGACTAGTTGCCTACCCCAGAAAACAGTAAGCTGACCAAGAATACAGACTTGTTAAGCTCCTGTAAGTACTAAATATGTAAAAGTTGATTAACAAGCAGAAAGAAAAATTTAGACACCTTATTCTAATCAGCATGCTAAACAGTTATTTTAAAGAGCACATGAAATATTACATTAAAAATATTTTCCATCACAACCCTGTGAAACAGTAAAACACTATCAACTATAAAAAAAAAAAAGCTTAAAGACACACACTGTGTTAAACAATAATTTGTCCTGTCATTCTATGGTAAAGTTCCTAGACAGGATTCTGTAGCAAAGGAGCAGTCTTCCTCATTAGAAATCACATAAATACAAATCAACTGGAAGATCACAAGTGTCCTCCTCCATGTAGAAGCATATTGTAAACTGTCACTTGCAAGCAATATACAGAACGCTGATTTTTGAAAAAGAAAAATTTCACCACTGGTGACTGACAGCACAAGGATTCTCCCTGCCTCAGCATTTCCCTTGTTCCCCACCTTACCCTCCAAACAGATACAAATGCATCTTCATGCCTTTTCTGCTTCAAGGGAAAAAAGCAAAAGGCATAAACATCTTGAAGTGTAGGAAGAATGTGAACATTAACAATTCTTCAGTTGGGAACTGTCAGTGTGAGGATAATGGTTGGACTCGATGATCTTCAAGGTCCTTTCCAACCTAGTTGATTCTGTGATTCTTTCTTTATAAAAAAATATAACAGTAAATAATTACTAGTACAGAATTACTGGTGCCACAGCCAGGGGTTTGGCTACTTAGATGTGGGACTTGCTTTGAGAAACCTATCTACAGGGGGTTGATGGGGTCCATCTGTCAGAGAAGGGGAAGAGCAGTCTCAGTCATAGGCTTGCCAAGCTGGTGAGGAGGGATTTAAACGAGAGTTGCTGGGGGAGGGAACCTTGATCCATCCCACTCCTACCAGTTTGATGCCAGTGCCTGCAATATGTGCCCAGAGCCTGGAGGGGGTCACAGGTCAGCAGGAGAGCACCTGGAGATCAGCACAATGGAATTCCAGCTAGTAAGCCAGCTTCACCAGAGGTCCAACTTAACTGCCTTTATGCAAACACACATAGCATGGAGAATATTGGCATAGTGGGATGGTTCCTGTGACTGCAGTGTTGGAATGGAAGGATACAGGTTTTTTAGGAAGAACAGGCAGCGGAGATGAAGTGCAAGGGTTGCCTTCTATGTCAATGACCAGCTGGAATGCATGGAGCTCTGCCTGGGGTGGGATGAGATACTGACAAAGAGCTTATGGGCCAGGATTAAAGGGAGGGCAGGGACAGGAGACCTTATAGTGGGGATCTGCTACAGGCCACATGACCAGTAAGACCAAGTGGATGAGGACCTCTACAGACAGATAGGAGCAGGGTCATGTTCACAAGCCCTGGCCCTCATGGGGGACTTCAGCCAACCTGATATCTGTTGGAGGGACAACACTGCAGGGCATAAGCAAACCAGGAGGTTCCTGGAATATGTTGACGGCAACTTCCTTCTCCAAAGGACAGAGCAGACAATGAGGAGAGGTGCTATGCTGGGCCTTGTTCTCACCGACAAGGAGAGGCTGGTGGGGAGTGTGAGGCGCAAGAGCAGCCTGGGCTGCAGTGACCATGAAACGTTGGAGTTCAAGATCCTAAAGGTGGCGAGGTGGAGACACAGCAAGCTTGCTACCCTGGACTACAGGAGATCAAACTTTGGCCTCTTCAAGGATCTGCTTGGCAGAGTAGCATGGGATAAAGCCCTGGAGGGAAGAAGGGCCCAAGAAAGCTGGTTAATATTCAAGGATCATCTGCTCCACACTCAGGACCGATGAATCCTGACAAAGAGGAAGTCAGGTAAGAGCACCAGAAGGCCTGCATGGATGAACAAGGAGCTCCTGGACAAGCTCAAACACAAAAAGTTGGCCTACAGAGAGTGGAAGCAAGGATAGGTAGCCTGGGAGGAATACAGAGAAACTGTCTGAGCAGCCAGGGATCAGGTTAGGAAGACTAAAGCCTTGATAGAATTAAATCTGTCCAAGAAGATCAAGGACAACAAGAAAAGCTTATATAGGTACATCGGTGATCAAAGGACACTAGGAAAATGTAGTCCCTCTCTGGAAGGAAATGGGAGACCTGGTTCCCCAGGATATGGAGAAAGCTGAGGTACTCAATGACTTTTTTGCCTCAGTCTTTACTGGCAAGTCCTCCAGCCACAAGATGCAGAAGGTAAAGGCAGGGACTGGGAGAAGGGAGAACTGCCCACTGTAGGAAAACATCAGGTTCGAGATCATCTAAGAAACCTGAAGGCGCACAAGTCCATGGGACCTGATGAGATGCATCTGAAGGTCCTAAGGGAACTGGTGGATGGAGTGGTAAGACACCAACCATCATATTTGAGAACTTGTGGCAGTCCAGAGAAGTTCCTGCAGTCTGGAAAAGGAGAAACATAAACGCTCATTTTTAAAAAGGGTAAAAATATGACCCAAGGAACTACAGCTAGTCAGTCTCACCTCTGTGGCCAGAGCAGATGCCCTTGGAAACTATGCTAGGGCACATAGAAAATAAGGAGGTGATTGGCAACAGCCAACATGGCTTCACTAAGGGCAAATTGTGCCTAAAATATTTGATGAACTTCTACAATGGGGTTACAGCTCTGATAGATATGGAAAGAGCAACTGACATCATCTACCTGGCCTTGTGCAAGGCTTTTGACACTGTCCCACAGGACATACTTGTTTCTAAATTGGAGAAAAGGAGAGGTTTGGTAGATAGACCACTCAGTGGATAAGGAATTGGCTGGATGGTTGCACTCAAAGAATTGCCTTCAAGAGGTCGATGTCCAAGTAAAGAGCAGTGATGAGTGGTGTTCCTCAGGGTTCCGTGTTGCGACCAGTGCTGTTTAACATTTTTGTTAGAGACATGAACATTGGGACTGCATGCATCCTCAGAAAGTTTGCAAACGACACTAAGTTGTGTGGTATGGTCAACACGCTGGAGGGAAGGGAGGCCATCCATAAGGACTGTGACAGGCTTTAGAGGTGGGTCCATCCAAATCTCATGAAATTCAACAAGGTCAAGTGAACAGTCCTGCACATGGGTTGAGGCAACCCCAGGCACAAATACAGGATGGGCAATAGTGGACTGAGAGCAGCCCTGCAGAGATGGACTTGGGGATAGTAGTGGATGGAAAACTGACTATGAGCCAGTACTGTGCACTTGCAGCCCAGAAAGACTAGGTTGTATCAAGAGAAGCATAGCCAACAGGTTGAGGAATATGATTCTCCCCCTCTACTGCCTTCTTGTGAGACCCTACCTAGAGTACTGTGTCCAGCTCTGAGGCCCCTAACACGAGAACAACATGGACCTCTTTGAGCAAGTCCAGAGGAGGGCTACAAAGATCATCAGGGGACTGCAGCACCTCCAGAGGACAGGCTGAGACGGTTGGAGTTGTTCAGTCCAGAGAAGAGAAGGCTCTAGGGAGACTGTATAGTGGCCTTCCAGTACTTAAAGGAGGCCTACAGGAAAGGTGGGGAGACACTCTATCAGGGAGTGTAGCAATAGCATGAGGGATAATTGTTTTAAACTGAAAGAGGGTAGATTTAGATTAGATATAAGGAAGAAATTCTTTCCTGTGAGGGTGGTGAGACACTGGCACAGGTTGCCCAGAGAGGCTATGGCTGCCCCCTCCCTGGCAGTGTTCAAGGCCAGGTTGGACAGGGCTTTGAGCAACCTGATCTAGTGGAAGGTGTCCCTGCCCATGGCAGGGGGGTTGGAACTAGATGATCTCTAAGGTCCCTTCCAACCCAAACCATCCTATCACTATACAGATCAAAGGAAGAAATAAGATGTGTCTACAAGGATACTGTAAATGCACAGAAACTAAGCGCACAGTGAGGAAAGATACACTGAAAGAACAAATACAACAGGCATTGCACATTTAAAGCACTAGCATATTTCGGTTTTCATGTGTATGCACAGGGTGGACATGATTGCATTGGAGTCAGACATAAGTTAGGTTTTCTTATGTTGCCTGGGTATAATGGGGTTTCTAGGCAACAGCTATATTTAGGCTAGTTAGTACTCCACAGTTAATAAAGTCCACACCAACATAAAAGAATACAGCTCGTGCATCTCCAGAAGATCGAGTACAAAAAAAGGGCACAGATCTTATGTTACACTATAGAACTGATGTGTAACTTGAAACATACTTACTAAAGGAAATGGCTACAGCTATATATAAGCAATTTTTCCTGCTGTTTGGGCCCCTACTTTATCTCCTTTTACCAAGAAGGTTAATCTCTTCAGCACACAGGAAGAGCTTAAAAAAAAGATTTCACCAGTTATACATAAAAGTAAGGCCTAGAGAAATACTGGAAAGAATCCAAAAACTTAATTCCATGCAGGTATCCAGATACATTAAAAAAATAGCTAGTTTTTATATATCTAAAATCCTTAACAAAAGGCAGCTGTAAGCCAGTCAGTATGATCCACTTACAATAACCATATCACCCTTTCTCTTAGATACCCTAGCACAGCTTTCATAGAATTTAATACAGAGAGCAACAGCTATCTGAAAACACTGCAGAGAGAAGCAGTGAAAGAAAATAATTCACCTGTCTGTATATTTCTCCCATCTGACTTTGCTTCTTCTAAGTCTTTGGGTATCTGGTTGCATAGGTCGCCAAATGAGTCTGAAGAACTGAATGTGGAAGACATTATCTATAGCAATACCATGTAGTATCAGAAACAACATAAAAATTTGTTTTTAACTCTCATATAGCTAAATTTCAATCAAAAGTACTTCCACTCTTCAGCATGACAACTAAACACATTAAGAACAAAGTCTCACTTTATACAACCATTTCTTGCAAGATTAAGCTTTACAGCAAGTTAAAGCTGATAGTTCTTAAAAAAAAAAAAAATTCAAACATTCATTGACTTGTTTTTCAGAAAATCAGGCTCACACAGGGGTACAAAAGTCTAGTTTCCCTCTCTACTACACTATAACTTACAATTAAGATCTTTGATACCTTTGGCTATAAAACACCTTATTTTCATCTGTTTTCTAGCAAAAGCTATTTTACACATCTCTCTACAGTAACTAGTTGTCTTCTTACCAAGAGATATCCTTTCTTCATCGGGAAAGCTATCTAGGCCACATAGTGACACTCAGTTATCTACCTATCAGGCTACAAACAGGCTTCAAGACCTTTACAGCCAATTAATCATTTTAAGCTTCCTTTGCTGAACAGTGCAAAAAATCCCCAAAACACCACAAACATGCATTGTCTTTCACTGCTTTCTACAACAGAACTAAACTTCAAATCGAAAATAAAATATCTGTTGCCTTATTAAGACAGACAATAAATATCAGAGAACACACCACACCAGCACCACCACCCCAACAACCAATACCACTAAACAACTCCTAAAAAAAGAAAAAAAAGCCATCAACTTACTGGAGAAAGAAGAAATCCTTACATCTCAAACACAAATATTTCACTGTCATGCATTTTTTGGGTGAACAGTTTATGGAGTTGACTGATTTTCCTAGGTGTGTCTGACTGGCCCCAGCTGTGCATCATTACCTTGCCCTGTACAGCTGTATGAAATCTGAGGCAATAACTGGTGCCCTGAGTGGTGATATTTGCATGCTGCTATAGAAATGGGAGAGGATTTGGGGGAGCAAGAGGTATAGTTTTATAATAAAATGTAGTTAATAATCTGGTGCTTGGAGTGTTATCTTATTCCAGAAATATGTTAGTATTTTGGTTATATGCAGGTATGGATTATCTAATAAACACAGCAGAATGGAGCTGGTTTAGTTGTTTCTCTGCTGTATACCTCTGGACTAGCAGAAAACCCTCTTTGGCCCATTCTTCATCTACTTTCCATCTCACTGCAATGTTAAATGTATGTGATTTTCTGTGTTTTATAGACAATGCAGCAATTGAAGACTCAGTCCCCTAACAAAACTCTTCATTAAAATAAAACATGTACACCACTAAGTCTCAGCCATAGTGCAGATTCCCACAGCAGTCTAATGAGAAAGCACATCTGTCTCTGCTCTGAGCATGTGTTGAAAGTTATCTCCAGTTGATTCATATCCAGCAAGGTACCCAGTTATCGGACTGGAGTACCTAAGGCTAGTGGATATAAATCTGGGTATGCTGCTTCCCACTCGTACTGCCTACAAAACCAGGTGTGCCTTAAAACCAGGAGGCAACAAAGGTCTAGGCTTAGACATATCTGTAGCCTCAATTTCTGACATGAGCAAGTATCAATTCACTCTGTGATCAAGATTCAGATGTAAAAGACAGTTAATAGAGGATCAAAGAAACAAGGAAGAAAAAGATGAAGACGTGTGAAGTATGAGAAACTCCCAGAATGAAACAGAGTAAAGAATACAGGAGGCACTTCTGAAGACAAGACAGAGAAAAGACATAAAGTACTTAGATCGTTTATACAGACACTGACTGTGAGAGAATGGGGCAATAGTTTCAGATTCAAACAAAAAGGGTGAAGATGCACATAGAGCATTTTAATAATGTTTTAATGTTTTAATAATGGATATATTGTCATAACAAAATAATCTGAAGTGGCAGCGGAAACCCAGGATTAATATTTAATTTTAAAAGTTAATGTTAGAATTCAGTTCTTCACAAAAATTTAGTCACCACATCCATTAGTTTGCTATTTATTTGAGTGAGCACTATTAAGGTAAAAGTTATTCAGGATCATTATAATATCATTAATGTCTCTATGCAGGGACCACTGCTTGCAGCTTTGGAGACTATGCAAAGGCTTTTATTAGGTCTCTGAGCATGTTCTGCTTTCCCAGAGGCCATGGCATGCTTTGACCTAGCCCTCTGTTCCTGTTTGATGAAAATGTGTATATATATTATTACTCTTAATATAGGAGACAAGTATTCAAATATGTATATTCTGTGTTTCTTTGACTAGGGCCTGCAAATTTATAATTGTAGTGACTTTTAAGAAAGTTTATAGTTCTTTACACAGGAGTCCCGCTCAAATATTAGATGTCCAGATTTCATTTGCTTGAAATGATAAAGCTGCATGTGCCTCGGGCAAAACTAACTGGCTTCAGAAATGTTCAGCTTCCAATATATCTTTGGCACATGGTCGGTTTTGTCTCAAATTATTTGCAATTCACTGAACTCTACCTGTTTAACACTATCTTGTGTACTCACTTTCCCATTCTTAACTCATCTTTTTTCTTCCCGGGAGCTGAGACTCAGTGTTTCCTTCTCATTCTGGCAGCCTTGCCACGGCTTTAGGAAGCACAGGAGTGATGAAACGTTGGGTGCTGCTTGGGTGTGGATGCAAAAAGCCAGAATGGTTTCCCCACAATAGAGACTGGCTGCAATATGCCGTGATCCACCTTTCACTGATGCCAGGATTAATTGTTTTCAGGGATTTTGAGCTGGATCTGGTCATAGGTACTTGGCCAAATAGAATATTTATACATATTTTTGTTAGTGTCTACCATTCCAAATTAGGATTCACAGACCATTGCTTTGATGGTATACTGGTGATCGTATATTTAATATAAAGGTGACTAAATGGAATGGATTAATGACAGCTTTGATTTTCTTAATTCGTACTCACAGTATCAGCCACCACTCATAATTATTTCAGCATTACTATTTCATAATCTGCCACAGCTTGTTAATGCCTTGGTTCTGGCCTTATCTATCCAACAGCTTCCCCTGCACGATGAATCAAATGCTACCTCTTTGCATCACTCCAGACTTAGCAGGAGCACACGAGGCCACAAAAGCATTAGAGTCTTCATGGTGCTGAACTCAAGATGTGTAACAGAGCAGCCATGCAGATACCTAATGCCTGATGTATGTGGCACTTTTCAACTTGGGAGGGTGGGTGGGTGTGAGATCACAGAATTGTCCAGGTTGGAAAAGACCTTGAAGATCATCTAGTTCAACCATTAACCTACAACTGACAGTTCCCAACTACACCAGATCCCTCAGCGCTATGTCAACCCGACTCTTAAACACCTCCAGGGATGGGGACTCCACCACCTCCCTGGGCAGCCCATTCCAATGCCCAATCCGTTATGTAAAGAAATGCTTCCTCATATCCAGTCTAAACCTTCCCTGGTGCAACTTCAGGCCATTCCCTCTTGTTCTATCACTTATTACTTGGTTAAAGAGGCTCATCCCCAGCTCTCTGCAACCTCCTTTCAGGTAGCTGTAGAGGGCGATGAGGTCTCCCCTCAGCCTCCTCTTCTCCAGACTAAACACCCCCAGTTCCCTCAGCCGCTCCTCGTACGACCTGTGCTCCAGACCCTGCACCAGCTCCGTTGCCCTTCTCTGGACACGCTCGAGTCATTCAATGTCCTTTTTGTAGTGAGGGGCCCAAAACTGAACACAGGAATCGAGGGGCGGCCTCCCCAGTGCCGAGTACAGGGGTCAGATCCCTTCCCTGTCCCTGCTGGCCACGCTATTGCTGACACAAGCCAGGATGCCATTGGCCTTCTTGGCCCCCTGGGCACACTGCTGGCTCCTGTTCAGCCGGCTGTCAATCAGCACCCCCAGGTCCCTTTCTGACTGGCAGCTCTCCAGCCACTCCTCCCCAAGCCTGTAGCGCTGCTGGGGGTTGTTGTGGCCCAAGGGCAGCCCCCGGCATTTGGCCTTATGGAAACTCCTCCAGTTGGCCTCAGCCCATGGCTCCAGCCTGTCCAGGTCTCTCTGCAGAGCCTCCCTACCCTCGAGCAGATCAACACTCCCACCCAACTGGGTGTCATCTGCAAACTGACTGAGGGTGCACTCGATCCCCTCGTCTAGATCATCAATAAAGATGTTAAACAGGAGTGGCCCCAAAACCGAGCCCTGGGGGACACCACTCGTGACCGGACGCCAACTGGATTTAACTCCGTTCACCACAACTCTCTGGGCCCGGCCATCCAGATAGTTTTTTACCCATCGAAACATGTGCCCATCCAAGCCATGAGCAGTCAGTTTTGCCAGGAGAATGCTGTGAGAAATGGTGTCAAAGGCTTTGCTAAATACAAGGTAGACAACATCCACAGCCTTTCCCTCATCCAGTAAGTAGCTTGCCCCGTTGTAGAAGATCAGGTTTGTCATGCAGGACCTGCCTTTCATAAACCCATGTTGACTGGGCCTGATCACCTGGTTGTCCCACATGTGTTGTGTGATGGCACTTGGGATGAGCTGCTCCATCAGCTTCCCTGGCACTGAAGTCAAGCTGACAGGCCTGTAATTTCCCGGATCACCTTTCCGACCCTTCTTATAGATGGGTGTCACAGTGGGCAATTTCCATTCTGTCGTAACCTCCCTGGTCAGCCAGGACTGCTGGTAAATGATGGAAAACGGCTTGGCGAGCACCCCAGCCACCTCCTTCAGCACCCTCTGGTGTATCCCATCCGGTCCCATAGACCTGTGTGTGTCTGTGTGATGCAGCAGGTCACTGACTGTCTCCTCCTGGATTGTGGGGGGGTCATTCTGCCAGCCTGTCTTCTGGCTGAGGAGGCTGGAAACTGGATTCCGTCCATACAACTATTTCTTTCACAATTTTCAACTTCTGGCATAGAAACCACTGACAGTGTAATTATGCTTGCATATTTTGTCTACCACAATAGAGATTTTAAAGCAATATTCTGTTAAATTTTCTTCCATTACATTTACTAATTTGTGCAAGAGCTCCAGAATCATACATGCACTCTTCACATGGAACCTCAGGAGAAGGCCCTTCAGGCTTCAGGGAATTTCTTCAGATAAGACAATAGGCCACAATATTATATTTTGCCATGCCCTATTCATACAGGAATTGATAAATTAATCTAAAAATGTGTCTTTTAAAATTTTTTCATTTAATTATCTTTTTAATTTTTCTTTTAATTCATGTTAAGTTTTTTTATGTTGAATTTGTGATGCTATAGTTATTAACAATAAAAGAATAAATGATAATTAGTAATGTATTAAGTAATGTTAATCTTTCTTTTTTGTTCTTGTTCTTCATTGTGTCAAAAAAATTCTGCTCTTTATCAATAGAATATAATTTTTAATGTATTAAAATTTATGCCATGCAACTAGCTTTTATCATATCGAAACACTCAGAAACTAACAATATGACTGCATCATTGTTTCAACATGCTATGAATTTTTTTCAGATATAATATTCTGAAATATATTTTTCACTTGAAATACTAGTTTCAGAGCTTAAATATGTGTTTTTATGCTTAAGCATTTATCATATCTTTTTATAGTCATTCAGCACTTTTATAATATCTCATTTATTCATATAGCAAAGATGTTGCTCTCCTGCTTACGCGTCTTAGATTTTTCACATCTATAGATCATCTCCTGAGGCCATAGGCACAGAGCCTGTATGGATTGTCTGATCTAAATTTCATGTCCTTGGAGGAGAGAAGACAACAAGCTAAAAAGCTTGGCCATGGTTAAAGCAGATTTTTCAGTGACTGCTGTATGTAACATTTACGATACTGAATAATGCTTTTTTATGTTCTGACACAGCATAAGATCACTGTCATATCCAGAGAATTGTTCCTCAGGGCATGGATTGTCTTCCACTTTTTGTCTGGCACAATGGTGCCTTGATCATTGATTGATTATTAAAGTATTACTGTGATACAAAAGCCAAGGTTGTTTGGGAGACAAGTATCTTTTTTGGGAAAAGGTTTCAACCATAAAAGCCTCGCTACAGTCCATCCTCAGAGAATCAACAAATAAGTAGCACGTAGAGTTTGGGGGCAGTAGCATTTTAAAGAACTTCATCCACTATAAGGAAATTAACTGCACACATACCATTACTTAGTATCATCCGATCTTTCAATTACCTGGTATCATCTGATCTTTCATTCAGACTGGACAGTCTTAAATATATTTCATCTTTTCTTTTAGAAGGACTGTAATTCCACACCATATTCCCATAAATCAAGTGCAGATTTCTTTGCTATTATATGCTCCCTCATCTTCAGATGACAGTTTGCTTTATCTTATGAGCTTACATATCTCTATTCTGTATCTTTTCTGACAGACAGTTGATTTTGGTGTTTTACATAGGTTCAGAAGTTGCAAGTCTAGAAGCCTCGACTAGCAAGGTACCTCAATGGAAATATCTAGCTTTTTCAGATTTCTGGGTGGGAATTTGTGCCAGAAACATCTCTTAATTGCTTAAAGAACCTCTTACACATTTGACCCTTTTTGCTGCTAACACTTGGCTGATGACAGTTTAGGGTACTGCCAAAGCACAGGCCTTTTGCAAAATTGCTGACTATATGTCCTTAACTTGTGTGGAAAGCACAGTTCTCTTTGAAGTTACTGACTCAGAAAGTTTCATCCCAGTTGGCATTCTTGTCAGTCGTCTCAGCAGACAGAACCACCTTCTCTCTTGAATAGCTCTTTCCTCTTGGTTAAAGCCCAAAAGATAAGTACAGCTGCTGCCAGAGTTAAACTAATTCAGTGGACAGATAAAGGAATTTCATTCTCCAGCTTTCCCAAATCTGTTCCTTTTGAAATAGTATATTCAATGGACAGAAAACAAAACATATAAACCTGCCTAAGGTAACCGAGACAATCATCAAATTAAACCTAAGTATTATGTAAATTCATTCTGGGTATTTGACTTGATGTATTTCATGATACTGCATATAAGCTTTCTAGTTCTCTACATGATATAGTCTTTTTCTCCCTGGTATAACAGACTGCAAAGCCATACTTCTTCTCACATCTTCAAAGCTCAGGGAATCTGACTATATTATGCAGGACAGGCTTGTAATCCAAAGGGTTTTTTTGCTAAAGGTTAATCAATGGGTTAATGTAGACAGTTAACTGAAATTTGCTTGTTTTGGGTAACAGGCTTAAGGCCTACTACAGTTTATATATTCTTATTGGCTTATAATAAACATATAACAAACACTAACATGGGGAGCTCATCTGACCCAAGTGATTTCCCAATGGTCATTCAGCACTGGTGTGGTGTGGTAGTACACAGGCTCAAGGGGTCAGCTAACATTGAGGACAATTTATGCTAATTACCCAACACAGAGGTATGTCTATAACACTCTGTGTATGGGACAGTTTTGTGTATTAGGTATAGAAGTGTGTTTACAAATTTGTGTATCTTTTTAAACATCTCATAGCGCTCTACCATAGTGGTCTATCTGTTGTATTACTGACACTGATCCTGAAGGTGTAATTCACTCATTATCACTTAATTACTCATTGCTCATAAATGCTTTAACCCTGACTTAAATCACATGAACTGAGCAGTTTTTCCCTGTGACTGTGGTAATATTGAGTTTTGTGCCATGCATCATGCAACTCCTTGGAGCTTGACAGAGATCCTGGATTACCTTTCTTTCTGGGGAGAGAAAAATATTTAGGAAACCTTTGTAAGTAACTGCTGGAATAATGAAGCCACTTAAAATGGAAGGGTATAGAGGACTGATACCTAGGATACCTGGCAATGCTGGAACAAGAACAAGGGAGAGAAAGCTCCTCAGAAGACAACAATAAAATCTGGACCTGAGGGAAATGTTTATATCACATGTCCATATGACAAGAAGCAAGGATAAATTTTGACCTGGAGTGCAATCACCAAGCTGTATTTTATTGTGAGCAGTGCACAAGGGAATAATAAAATCCAAAGATATGAATACCATTATCATTCTGACAGTGAGATCTCTCTTAAAAGTAATAATTTTTTTTCTCAACTTCAGATTCTAAAAACAGACTCTAAGGAAGCTACACAGGCACTGTGTTTTGTGAAGAAAGTCTGAAATTGTGTCTTTTGTGTTAAGTTAACCGTAATTTTTCCTACTTATGTGTAACACGAATAATAAAGTATAACTGGCTAAGCTGTGCTTTTCTTGCCAAGTGAAACATCCATGATGTGCTGATCCACACAGGTATTTTAAAGGTTATTCTCCTCCTGCCTGAAGAGGATAAACTGCATTTAGCTCAGCCTGAGGAACTGATTTATATTGTCACAGGAACAATGTGTTTTATAATGTTCTCTGACTCTGCCTATCTATTTATAATTCCTGGTCCAGCTCACTCCTAGGCAATCACCCTACCATGCCTTTTCTTCTCTTAAGTGCTCAAAATGATGACTTTGAGCTGTCCTTCTTCTTTCACTTCCAGCTGGGAGATCAGAATGATGCTACTTTCTAACTAAATACATGAGTGCTGTAAAACTAGGTACCATTCAAATTAATTTGCTTCAGAGTTTGATCAGTGCCCTAGATGTTACAGGTTTCATCGCACTTTATGAGGTACATTTCATAGCATTGTATCAGCACTGTATGAGGTACATTCCACAGCTTTTTATCATAGCGTTTTGTAAGATATATTTGATAACATTTTATGTAGCCACTTTACCGGATAGCATGAATAGCATTTTAGCAGTAAATATTTAGGGCATATTTCATGGCATACAGTTGCCTACAAATATAAATTCACAGAAACAGAGATAGAAGAGGTGCAGAAGAATGTTATCTTATTATTCTGAAGAAAATAATTGCAAAACTGAACTTACTGTACAGTATATCTTTCATACGAGGAAATGTAACATGGGATTTCAGGCATAGAGTTCTTCTGCTTTGTTTCTTACGTGACAGAGCTACCTTCTCACAGGTGTCTTTCCAGTCCAGTAGTACTTGTAACATTATATTGCTGTATACTCTGCTAATGTATTCTCACTGTTTTCTGGTGTACTTTCTGCCTTCTGTTCTCACAAATCGGTTCCAAGTCCTCTGCATAAGACACTCCTGCAGAAGTGCAGTCCCTGTCCTGAATCATCTAAGCTCCCTGCTGTCAGTGTATTCCTGCAACATTCAAAGACTCTCTGCAGCCAAACTCTCCAGGCAAATCCACAAAATTAACTCAGGCATTAGACAATGAAGTACGGTACCAAAACACAGAAGAAGGAAAAGGAGTAACATACATACAGTTTCCCAAGTAGTGGGAAGAAGCCAGAAGGAAGGAAACACAAAATTGGATTTTTAAATTTTTTTTTTTTCCTATTTGCTGCCATGTAAACTAACCAAAAAGCCCAGTAACTTCTGGGGTTTTCTGTACTTACAGGACCAGCATATTTGCCAGGGTGACCGTGAAGAATAGAATCACTATCAGTCTTCCAACATCTGCCAAATATGAAGAGGAAATAGGGAAGATGAAGAGGTTATGTTTGGAGAACTTAAAGTGAGTCTAGGAGGGGTTGGAAGGGGTTTCTTTGGTCTGAAAAGGACAAGGGCAGAGAAATTACATGATCTTCAGCTTATGACTGAACAAAATCTTGATATGACTGGGTAGGAAAAATTACTTTAAAACCCATCTCAGCAAAGCTTTTACAGAACAAAAATGCCACTAAAGATGGCTCATTTACAATTACCATTGGATAACAAAGCATATTAGAAGTGGCATAACGTCACAGTGCTGAATGAACAACATTGTTTTCCCCCACATACCAGGACAGTGATCTGTGAGAGCAACTATTTCTAGAAGACCATCATCAAACTCCCAAATGGATTCTTTCTAAACTGGCATATCAATCTACACATTAAAGGAGTAACCATGCAGAAAGCCACACTTACATATTTATATAAGCAAAAAGCCCAAACTTTTAGAAGCAAGCCAAGTTTCATACAAAATTTGTTTAATTTATGCTGTAACCTGGTTTTCACCAAGTTCTGTTTTAAAAATACAGTACTTTAAATAATTGACATTTTTCCTGTAAGTTGTACTTAACTGAATTAATTAAAATGTAAAAGAATTGTGATTAATAAAAGTTTATTTCACATTATAAAAAGTCAAACCTCCTACCTGCAAATTACCATGCCTTGCAAGTTCAGAAAGATGTAAAATAAAAATATCAACTGTAGACCCTACCTTGAAGGTCGGAATACTAGAACTCATAACTTGAGCAAATAAGATCTTGAGGGTGACATCCAGCTGCCTATCCTGAAGTTCTGCACACAGAGAACTTCAGAGAGACCTCAGCTTTCTTCCAGACTCTTTGGTCTTGAGGGTAGCAAGGAAAACATATTATTCACTACAATTCAGGGTAGAGACTGCACAGAAAGTGCTGGCTTGGTACATGGTGATGCCACCATGTTTTCCATCTTCCGAAAACGTGCCTTCAACTTTTCTCTTGCAACATGTAGATGTCAATTAAATAACTATTTGCAGCAATGCTTAGTGCTCAGGGAAAGTCTTCATCAGACAAAGTTACAGGGGGTATATTGATCTCCCAAACCAAGAGCACCAGCACAGTTAATGTTTACAGGACTAAACAAAGGAACAAATAGATGTAAAGATATGAGTTCGACAATATATCCTTACTCAGAGAAAGCACTCTTTGTAAACAGTGCCAAAGCAAAGGGTGAAAAACGGGAATGAGGTTTTCTATTTTCTGTATAGCTGGGAAGTTTATGTGAGGAAAGTAATGCACAATTTGAGCATGGTAAATTATGTAATGTCCCACAGCATTGTTCAAAAAGTGATGTTTCTCTCATGACATCAGGTCCATGAATCTATAGTAAAGTCAAATAATAAGGTTTCTGTATCATAGCAATCAGGGAAAACAGAAATTTTCATATTGGTTTGCTGGTGATGCATCAGATAAATTGTGTCATCCTGACATGCCACAGCAATTGCCAGATGACCAAAGTCTGTAGCAGAGTCTTGTCAAAGCAACAGCACTGAATCTAAACAAATTTGGCTCAAGGAGAGTAAGTCATTCACATCCTGCTACTAGTGATACTGGCAGGTCAGTTACTAGAACATCTACTGAAACTAATATAAAAATTGTTTGATAGCACAATTTGCAAAGTGAAGCCATAATTAATATGTCTTCTTGAACTGCTTCATATTGTGAACATTTAGTGGCATAGAGTACTTTTTCTTTAGGCTAGATAGTCACAATTTGCAAGTGGCACCTTCTGCCTGCTGAGCTGTTGATGAAGTATGTGACTGAAAAGTCACATAAGTGTCTGGCTCCCATTATGATTCTCATAGGGCATCACAAGAAAGAAAATTACAGAACCTCAAATTTTGTCAAACTGCCAAAGTATCTCATATAATTCTGAAATCAAATTAACTATGTTGCTTCAATTGCTGTTGAAAGGGCAACCAAGACATACATGAGATTCGTGCATGCACTGATAACATTCTGACATAGGTGACTGAGAAGCTGATAAGCAAAGGTGATCTGACAAGAAAGAACTGGCTGGGGATGTGAAGGTCAGGGACAGCCTTGACAGTAGTTACTGTCAGATGGTGGAGTTTAAGATCTCAAGAGAAGGGGAACAAGACAAAAAGCAGGATCACAGTCCTATTCATGAGAACAGATTTTGGCTTGTTCAGGGATCTGCTGAGAAGAATTTCCTGGGATATGGATATGAGATAGAAGAGAGATCCAAGAGATCTGATTGGTTTTCAATTTAATATATAGGCAGATGTGACCTCAGAAAGACCCCCTGCTGGAGAAAACATTTTCACGTTCAATGGCTTTTCACTGATTTCCCTAGGAAGTCACAAATTATTTTTAATTTGGTTTTCACTTCTGTTCCAAAGCAAGCTTCAAAATGAACAACTTTGTCACTTGCCAAAGGATTAATATGTTCTCCTCCCCTCCAAAATTTCTCATTTAGCAATATCAGATTGCAATGAGGAAAAAAAACCACTAAAGAAGGACCTCTCTTTAACACAGATGACAAATAATGTGTACCATAAAATATGGTAATCATAAAATATCATTCAGGCACCCAAATTGAAATTTAATTCAAATAAGAAGAAAAGTAGTAAAAGCTGATTACATTCTGATCCATTTCCTATGAATGTATGTTTAAGTATTACATAATATTCTACTTGCATCTTTATTTTCCAGAAAGGTTCTTTTTTTTTTTCTTTTTTCTTTTTTTATTTTTTTATTCATGAACAGAAGAAAACATTAAACTTTACATTTCCCATTCAACATGGAAGTAACATCTGGCTTATTTTTATTATTTGCCTTTCTTTGTCTTGTAATGTTGTTCACCTTGATTGAATTGTCAACAAATACAGAGAACAGAGCAATTTAAACTCACTGTGTGACTTCATGTAAACATATACAAGGTCTGATTCTGCAACTCCCCCCTTACAAACCTAATGTTAATCATGTAAAGAAAAATCTAGGGGCTCAAGCCTAAGAGAAGAAGGGAGAAAACAACATTATAAACAGGCTAAAGGAAAGAGAAAAGCTGTAATTTTAGTTCTGTAGGGGTCATTGAAACTGTTACAGTAGTGGTGTTTACATGGAATCTTAGCTGCAATCACAGACTGACTATAGAGACACAGTAAGACCCATATTTTAAAACTTTCAAGATGAGTTAATAATGAATAAGTAAATAAAAATGCACAGGGGGGCTGATAGACATCTGAAGCTATGATAATTATCATAAGTTTTCTGTCATGACGTAAACACTTCAACAAATATATTGATAAAACTAAACTCTGGCTGATGGACCTCTAAAAGAAATTCCATGCATGTTATGAATAACAGCAAACAGAAACAAAAAAATAGTGACACTTTAGGACCTCCAGAAAGGTCAAACTTTGAAGACTGTTGAAACTCAGTAACATGAGAAGCATAAGTTATGCAGCTTTTTTTTTTTTTTTTTAATCTTATGTGTTACACAATATGGACTGTAAAAGTGAAAACTTTTTTAACATATAAACATATTCTTAGTATAGCAAGAGAAAAAAAAAGTTGAATAACCCTCCATGTTTTATATTTTTAGTTGTACAAATTTGTAACTACAAACAACTATCAAAACAATCTGCTGATGACCAGGCATCATTTCACCAGTAACAAAGGATAACAATAAACTTCCTTTTTCATATATGTAAGCAATAGGGTATGTACCCCAGCTGATATTTGGTCTTGTATAGAATAGTATTAATTAACAACTGTTAAAGGGAATGCACACAAAGGGTTTGTATTACTTGTTCCTCTCAGGCCCAGAAGACATTGGAATTAGTTAATATATAAACAATATATTTAACTAGCAAGAAACCCTTGCAGGCAATACTAATTTTAATGCCAGTAGAACATCAGCTCGTATTTCAAACAGATCCTGCCAAAGTTGGATGTCACATGAACTGAACAAAATCTGAACCAGAGTGAAATTCTCTTTGTTTCTGTGGTAGACTATCAGAGAACATATTTAGAAGGTGAAGATTCTCAGAGCCTAATTTTTTCATGGTGTGGGGTACCTGTCAAAGAGGGAAGCCAACAGGAATTGTATATGCTTTGACACAGGCCAGGATATGCTTCTTGTTGTTGGACCCAAACTAGCCAGAAGTTTGTGTCTCTGTCCAGACGTCTTCAAGAAGATTAAAAGGATTTCTAAATGCAAAAAGCTTGTTTTATTAAAATGTATATTCAAATAATTTATTAAAAATGACTGGGTAACACAGAGTAGCCATAAATAGGAAGAATGGAAATGGAAGTGGAGAAAAATAGGGCTTATGAACAAATTTTACCACCTTAAATTTTTGTTTCCGGGGTTGGTTTGAGTCAAGATAATGGCTTTCTGGTTTGCAATAAACTCCTCAGTTCTCACTGTTCCACAGAAGTTTTCTCTTTCCATCAGGACTGTAAGTCCTGAAAATGTGGCTGCTCCCTGCTCCTCTCTGCAATTTCTTGGTTTCCTATATGTTCTTTTCTTCTGTCTCAGTCAGATAGCAATCTGAAAGCTTTTCCTTCCTGAGCATGCTCAAATACATGCAGGCAAACATAATCTTTCCTCTCTTTGTGACACAGTCAGTTAGGGTTTTTTTAAGGAATATAACATACAAGGCAAGAACAAACACACAAAACAGGTGCCACACACCACACCTCACACACTACTGTCCATTAGCAGTGTAGTGGTATCTCCAGCTTTATAGAACTCCTAAACCCTTTTTTCCTTTCATCTTCACAGGTCCTCAGCAATTGATATTACAGCTCCTTTTAGACATTTCTTAATTTAGGTGGACCAAAGATAGACCAGATGAGAGGCTAGATCCATCCCTCCTCACCGTTTTTCTGCTTAACTTTGATGAGAACATTCAAAGGATGTGCAGTACACTTTGCCCTTAGCTTTCCAAGCAATGGAGTCACAAAAAAGTCTTTTACTCTGTCTCATACTCTGTCTTTTACTCTTGACTCATGTGATGAGCATCCATGGTCTATTTGAAAAATTTCTATGCATTTGTAGCTTTTTCTCCAAAGCCATATTCCATACATATAATCAGGATTTTGCATTTTTGGATGGAGAGCAGTACATCAAAATTATTCTTTGCCTATTTATGAGCTTTACTATTTCTATATACATATGTGTGCATGAATGAGACAAGATCTTGCAATCCAAAACTAAAAAAACCCAAACTCAACTATATACATATTTTTTGTCAATATTAAAATCTATAATTACATAAAAGTTGTCAATGCTACATATATCTACTAATAATCAGCATGTGAGACAGTTGGCTGTTTTTTCACAGGAAACACATCAACATGCTATTCTTGCTAACCGTTTAAATCTTGCTAACCTTTTAAATCATTGTTATATTTTAAGGAAGAAACAGTATGAGAAAAATAAATTGAGATAAAACCCAAACCAAGCATTTATTTCATTATTGTCATTACTCTTAATTGCCTTAAATTTATAATTTTTCCTCACTGTTCTTAAGCTTTCCAGCAACTGTGTTAACACCAAAGACTGGAACGTCTTGACTGAAATAGAAATATCCTTCTTCCTTCTAGCACACAGTTTTATTAATGTGGTAAAAAAAAAGTGAAATGATTCCTCAATGTTTTAAAGAAACAATAGCTCTAATAGTTAAAGACTGTTAATGACATCTTATGATCTTGTGACATTGACATAATAAGTTCTGTCATCACTATATCTTATCAGCAGTTACATTTACTATCTTTTTACTTCTTATTCCAGTTTCTTATGTAGAAAGTGGCCAACATGTGTTGAGGCATTAAATTTTGGAAAAAACATTTTATTATTATTCAAAGCAATTAACTCCTGCGTCCTTGAGTAGATATTGCTATATCTCAGTTTTCTTTAAGTTTCAGACTATACTTATTATAAAATTTAAAACATAGATGTAAATCTCCCTTTTAATATATCATTGCACACTTGGCTGGGACATGAATGTGTTACAGGAAATTTGTTACTAATCTAGTACCAGTTGTTAGGCTGATATTCTACTGCAGAAAGAAATTGTATAGAAAGTAAAAAAGTAGTATTAGAAACAGTAATTCAAGCCTAATGAAGCAACATTAGCATTTTTATGTTGTACTTTCTAATTAGGAAGTCTGTTAATGAAATTGGGGCATTTACTTAATTGCTGTGAACAATTATTTTCAAATTAAGCCCAGCAATTAAATAGCATGATTAAATTCATGGTACAGGCTTTTTAGTAGAGATATGGTAAGTATCTTGCCTGCTGTATTATGCATGGTACTCAAAACTGCAAAAATCTTCTGATTAACCAATGTAAATTAAGAGCAATGCCATTTCATTGGAAACACGAATGAATGTGCAAAGAAGAAAAAAACTCCACCCCTATTATGGAGGCCAAATAACACCCAGAAAAACTGTTGTGAAAGCTAATTGTATCTGTGATATTTTCCCTTGATTTCTTCTGTACAAGGGTGGGTCAAGGAGATGAATGCAAATTCATCGCATTAGCTTGCATTTCATGTAACAGAGACGATGAAATACAATGCGTTTTCCAGCTGAAGCCACCGTTGATGCTGAAAGCCCTTTAAACCATTAGATATCTCCTAAAACTTCACATCAGGAATTTTACTGATGAACGTACTGAGATAATTGAGTAATCTGAACTAGCTTTATCAGCAGTAGTAAGATTATAAGGTGATGGGTATGATGTCATAGGACATATGTTTCTTTGAAACTGTGAAACACTTATAACACCATTCATCAATGCAGAAGACTGGATGTGGTGTTGTGTCTCGCATGTGATACAAATCCTGTTATATGCTACAGCTTGATTCCTATAATAAAAAATGCTTTGAAACTTGGAAATTGATTTTTTTCAATGTTTAGAAAATAGCTAAGGGACATAATAAAAATATATGATGATTGCAGTATTACAATCACACGGAGACAGAAGTATTAATAGCAAGAAAAATTGAGATAGTGCTCTGCTCTCTTTATTCAAGTAATATTCGGGTTAAACCTTTTTTCCCCTACTAATAGCACACAAAACCCACACTAAATTTAAATAATAAACATTCTATCCTTTCACAAAAACTTTGGAAATCTATTTAAAAAAATCTGCTTCACAGCTTTTGTTTTTAGATAGAAATTGAGCCTAGAAAAATACTAAATCCCACTTAATTGAAATAGTTCAGCATGTGTTTAGCTATTATTCTTAAGTACTTCAGGAAATACATAGAATTTAATGGGATCTAAACATTAAGTGCATTCTTTTATGGTTTGATTAAGGACTTACAATGTGAAGACTGCAAAATATCTAATGTGAAAGGATGTATCTAAAGCATTTTAAAATATTAAATGGATATGCTTGGATAAATACAGCCTTTGACTTGAATTCATTTTTCCCAACTCAGAGACTCTTTTAACATGGTAAGTTGTCTTGGATTCAGGTATTACTCAGTATGAAATAAAATGTGAAAAGCAGAAAATAAAAATAGGATAAAGAGCAAGGTGAAGAAAAATTAACACACAATCTCTTTCACGTTAAAAAGAAAGCTAAGTATTGGTTATATTTTGCTTACTATTTGGAAGTGTCCCATTGGAGACATAAGACATTAAATTTTTGAAATCCTGTGTTTCATTACAGCAGTCACCACAACCACCTATCTCTCCATTCAAAATTTCTGGATAATGGCAAAAGTTTCTTCTGTGTTTCCTTTAGAAAAAAAAGACTAACCCTGGGAGATGGTTTTCTTTTTCATAATTAAATTTGAAAAATACAGTCGCTATAGTACTGTATCATTCCATATATCATAAGGATTCGCACAACATACACAACAGAGTTGTTACAGAAGCAAACACATTTTTCAGATTTGAAATGAACATGGAAAAGGGAGTAACATATGATTAAGTGCTATGAAAAAACGGAAGAAGTTAATTATTGTTGGGAGATAAAAAGTTTTCACAGTTTAACATTCAAAATTGCCTGCCACCAAGGTAAACATCTTACATCAAAATCAGGATCTCTATAAACACTTGTCATGTGAATTTATTTTATACGTTTCTCCCTTTACAACTGATCATTGTTTTTCCTCTCCCAACTAGCTGCCAGAGCACTGAGTGCACCAGAGGCCCCTGCAAGCTCAGTGTATATTGGGGGCTGCACCTCGGGGCCTGCGACCAGGCTCCCCACAGCCTGCCTGGGTGACACAGCGGGACGCAGCTGGGCAGCAGCTGCTGGGCAGGCAACAAGTGTGAGGGAGTCGGGAGAGGCCATGGCGGGAGCCTCCCTCCATGCTCAGAAGCTGTCTCAGAGCCCCAGCCCGCAGCCTCAGGTCTGCTTTGGCCATGGGCTGCCCCGATCTGAGCAGTGCCCCTCCAGCACCTGACCTGCTCTGGCACTCGCCTTCCTGATAGAAGTTAGTTACTCAGTGGTCATCATCTTCTGACTCTCAGGGGTAGCCCTCGCAGACCCAGCCCTGCAGTGCCCCCATGCTCCAGATCTCCATGCTCTCATCACTGCTCTGGAGATGCTCTTTGGGAGCTGCAGACTACATGGTCCTGGGCTGGCTCTGGGGGATGGCCAGAGCTGGCCTGCACAGGAATGTAGGGCAGCTGTCAGACATGGCCCTGCCTTGGAGGGACACCTGCCAGAGTGTAAGAGAGCATTCCCAAACCCATGAATGAGTTCAATACCACCTTCCCCATGACTCATAATAGGGGGCCCACTTAGGTAGGGGCTGCTCTCCCTCCCCACCTGGAGATCAAGAGCACAGGCACAGGGAATGAGTGTGTTTCTATTCTGGTACAAATGGCCATCACCCAGCCAACCACCCCAACGAATCCTGCCATGATCACTGGAAAGGAGTGCAGTTGGAGGTGTGGGCACTGGAGCCCTGCCTTGCAATACACCTTCCTTCATCATCACAGGTGAGTGCACCACGGAAACCACTGCTCCACCGGTTGCACGGGGTGTCCCATAGTTTTGTGGCCTTTCAGTTTGCCTAGAGAGGCAGGATTTCCATCCAGTCCCCGCCCACAACCCAACCACAGTCCTTGCCATAGATGGGGGGAGAACCATGCAGGACCCATCACCTGTGAGATCACTCTCCTTAGGGTAAATGTGGCACCCAGACACTCTTAAGATTATTTGTCCTTCCCTATCCTTCATGACCCATCTTTCCAGTCATCCTCACCCTGCCCTGGCTATGGATGTACAACTCTATCACTGACTTCCTGCAGGAAGGGGATACCCAAAAACTGAGAGCAAAAACCAGGGTCTCTCAGGGGTGCTTTTCTCTACCACAGAACCCTGCATCAGCTGAGCAGTTTTCTGGCCACAAAACTGCCATTTGTTCCTGTCGCTAGACCTGTTATGTGAGACCATGCTCTTTCACCTAGCTCACTACCCTGCCTGCTCTGTTGTCAGTCTTAACCCTCTGCTTGCATTCTCTTGAAGAGCAGAACCATCTTTTTTCTCTTACACTAACACACCAGTATAACAGAAATAATGTTTTGGGATACTTGCAACAGTCCTTCTTGTCAGAAGACAGTAAAAAAAAAAAAACCCAAATAATGCCAAATGGGTATCGTTAGTATGTATATTGAGTTTGTGTGTGTGGTGGGGTTTTTGGTAGTGGAGGAGGGGGTCACAGCAGTGGCCCCCTGTGAGAAGGTTCTTGAAACAAACCTGGCTCCAAGCTGGACCTGCCTCCAGCCAAGGTTGAGCCAATTAGTGATGATGGCTGTGCCTCTGTGATAACTTAAGAAGGGAAACCTGAGAGGAGGAGTTGAAGTTGTGACAAGGAGTTGTGAGGAGGACACCTATGTGAACACTGAGGTCAGTTGAAGAAAGGAGTGGGGTGGGGGATGTGCCAGAGCAGAGACTCCCCTGTAGCCCATAGTGAGAGGTCAGGCTGTGCCCCTGCAGCCCATGGAGGTCACCGGTGGAGCAGATGCCCACCTGCAGCCCATGGAGGACCCCATTACAGAGCAGGTGGCTACACCCGAAGGAGGCTGGGACTCTGAGGGAAGCCGCTGCTCTTGTAGCTTGGTGCTGGGAGGATTGCCACACACTGCAGGGACCCATGCTGGAGTAGCTCAGGAAGAGTTGCAGTCCATGGAAGGGACTCATGTTGGAGAAAGTTCATGAAGAACTATCTCCTGTGAGAGGGACCCCATGCTGGAGCAGGGGAAGAATGCGACAAGTCCCGCCTCCCTGGAGGAGGAAGGAGAAGTATGACTGACTGCACCTCCCATTCCCTTCCCCTCCCCTACCGCTGAGGGGGGAAGGTAGATAAATTGGGAGAAAAATTGAGGCTGGGAATAAGGGAGGGGTTGGGGGAAGGTGTTTTTAGGATGTGGTTGTATTTCCCACTGTCCTACTCTGTTTAAGTGGTGTTGTTGTTAGTGTCTGAATTAAATTGATTTTATTTTTCTTCCCTAACGAGTGTCCCTGTACTTATTTCGATTCCCAAGCCTTTTGCTTTATTTTCTCCTTCCTATTCCTGAGGGGGGAGGGGTGAAAGAGCAGCTGTGTGGTGCTCAGTTTCCCTCTGGACTCAAACCACGACAGTGTAGTAAAACACTATCTAAACAGAGCATAAATTTCCACAAACATGAAACTTCAATTTCCATAGAATATAGCAGAATGGAAAACACACTAGTGCAATTAGTGATGTCACAATTTTAAAAAGCCCAACCAAACCATATATTACTTTATCTTCTTTTCAGTATGGAATTAATTAGAGCACAGATATCTAATTCAGAATAAAAACAAGTGATTAATATCTTCAAAGATAAGACATATATACATGTATATTTTCTATTTTAAAGCCTATGTATATAGGTATTGTCATAGATAAAATCATACATTATAGCATGTTCGACTAGATGACAATACAGTAGACTAATTACAACTGTCTATAAAAAAAACAGATTTTTTTGAAGTATCTTCATCTTGAGCTTTGTTACCCTGTAGCCCTGTAATACATAGTATTGCCATTGGTTACAACAGGTCACAGCCTTTCTACTGATTTTTCAAGGTCTCAGGACTTGTCAGGCTTGCTCTGAAATTTTCTTAACCTGCCTGCAGCTTTATTTTGCTTGGTTTAGCTGTAACTACCCTCTTTTTAGTTGACTGGGTAGCTATGGCCAATTTGTTAATTTTGTTTACATTTGTATGGTGTGATCAGAGTTTTATACAGATGACAGTTATTCTAAGCAGTTATTCTAAGTTATATATGTTGAATGAGGTATTTATGACTCTAACATAATGTTGCAGTATAGAGAAATATAGGCCTGGTATGAAAGCAGAGAGCTTGGTAAGTGGAGTCACAGGATGCAGCACAGAGGAATACAGACATGGCATGAGAAGAGATGAGACGCAGGCTAGACACTGGAGACCTCACGGCTATAAGCAACTCTCCAGACATCAGTTAAAGAAATGAAGACTGGACCTAGACAAAACTGGTTTGGTTTTAGGAGGAACTAAGAGAACTCAGATATCTAACATATCTAACAGCACCTCACATTCACCAAAGGCAACATATATATATTAAATTCAGATGTAACGTGGAGCTGCAGACCAACGAAGAAAGCAAAGTTTTAAAAGACTGTTAGAAAACATATAAGAATGGACCCAGATGAATCTAAGGCCTGTAAGAAAGAAGGAGGAAGGAGCAAAGAGGAGGTAGAAGAAAGTACCAGCTTTAGATTCCTCTGCATGAGGACCCTAGATACTGATGACTTGCTGTAACAGACCACCACCATATATAAAAATTCTTTCTGAACTATTATTATTATTATAGAATATTTTTCTGCATACAAGCATTCTTTTTCTTTCCCAAATAATTAGATCTGGACTAGAAACAGGTCTTAGCTCAGAATATTAAGATTTCTATTATACTAAACAATAAAATATTTGGTTTATATAGTGTGTTTCTCTTTGTCCACATAAAAATACTTTGAGCGCTGATAGTTTTTAATCTACCCAAATTGGAAAGCTTTTTTATCTTCTTGAATTGGTTCAGGGTGCACCTCTCAAATCAGAGCTTGACACCATGAGGTTAAATGCAACATATTTTCAGTGTCAAACTGCTGTATAATTCCTCTATTCTAATGATCTGTTTTAAGGGGAAAAACAGAGAAGGACTAATATAATATATACCTAATGATCAATATGGGACTTCTTTTCCAGTATTATGGACCTCTTGACTTAAATTATATGATCTCAGACATAGATTAGCACTTAACAATACAATCTTTCTTCATCTTCCAGGGACTGGTATCCTGTACTTCAAAATCTAAGGGTTTATTTGGTTTGTTGGGTGCTTTTTATTCAATTACTTCACTTTAGTTATGTTTCTGAAGAAAATTGAGGGAGAAATGTGTCTGCAAATGTGCAGTAAGTCTCTAATAAATCTTGTATCAGCTGCCCCATTCATTTCACTGATTCATATACTCAGATGTTTAGTCAGAAATACTGAAATGTGTACTAACTACGGGTACAAAAGGAGAGGAATCAGAATTTATTTGCAGCAATGCTTTTCATATTGAAACCACAACTATGTAGCTTCCAGGAAGGCATTCCCAATACAGAAGGAACTGCATCTGAGAACCTGCAAGCATCCTCAGTTGCTAATAAAAGGAATTAATCTAAAGAAAATAAATGTACTTCAGGAAATGTTTGTAATTATACTATTTTGAACATATAAAAAAATTACTAAGGAGGACATCTTTTTGAGGTATTAATGCTGTGAGCTAGGTCTGAGAGTGAATCATTAACTACACTTTTCTAATCTGAATTTTATGTTTACTGCATTCTTTACTATTGTTCTTTTCCTACTGCTTGAAATAAGGAAATAAACTGAGGAGCGAATAAGTCATTGTTATTAGTGAATCACCCCCCTGCCCCCTGCAAAGCCCAGGATTTTCTAGACTCTGAGGCTATGTTCTTATCATGGAACTCCGTCTACCATGAAGAAGTAAGAAGTAATCCTTGCAAAGCATTTTAAATATATGTTTTTACTTAAAGCTTCCCCAGTATTTATATATGTGGGGAAAATATATTTCAGAGTTTGAAATTAAAAAAGAATTCGAAGCTATGTTGCATATCATATACATGACAAGAAGAAGGATTTGAGAATTAGGAAAAATCACACTAGTCACACTCAGGTACAAATGGGTCAAAAAAAGATTTAGAAGGAATAATATTCTATAGAAATAGCAGAAAAAAACCCCCTAAATTAAGTTTCCTGAAAATCTGTTATAGATATGCTCACCAAGTAAGGTATTATGACCTTAATATAGTAAAAATATTAAATGAATAAAAACTGTGCGCTCAGAAGAATTGCACTGACAAGTATTAACTGCCTTAGCTGACTCCTTAGCCCTTCAAATTAACAGTCTTTTAGTTCTGCAATGATTAATAATTCCAGTCTTAACAAAAGAAAAATCAACTTATCCATGTCTGCTACTTCAGCTTTCTGTGTGTTTGTGTGTGTGTGTGTGAACAGAATAATTAGGAATTTGTAATTCATCATTGAAGGATCCTTACGTTCTGGAATTTGAAGTATGGAAAAAATGTACTGAATTTCTACCTGAATATTTTTCTTTAACATATAGCCATAATATACATTTTCTAAACTTGGTGTTATGATTTTTAAAAATATATTAATTGATCTATTTGAGAAATAAAAGGATAGTCATAAATTATCATGGTGTGGGCTTTAGAATTCAATTAACTTAGGTTAATTTTTTTGCTGTAATTATTTCAACAAGATAGAAAGAAGAGCTTCCGAGAGACAAAGCATGTTTGGCAACACGGGATATCCCAGATCAAAATATTTGCCTAGGATAGCAAGGGCCAGATTTCAGGAACCTTTCTTTTCTTAAAATGTTAAAACTGTCAGTGTTTTAAAAGTTGCATATAGAAGCCGTACCTGTAGCTCTATCAGTTCAAAAGAATATTTACACTAAAGCTGTAACAGGCAAAGCACACGGCAATAGACAACAGACAGACACTAACAAAATGTACAATGAAACAGCCAGTATTATTAATCACAAAAGACTGATGCACAACATTTAAAAAAAATACTAAGAATAGATAGTCACAATAGGAATAGGTTTTCTGCCTGTTTTACAACTACAACACAAAACTAGCAGGCATTAAAGTAAATTTTTAAAAAGAAAATTTCCTGGTGTAAAATTTTGGCACCTCATTCCCCCTTCCCTTCCCTTCCCTTCCCTTCCCTTCCCTTCCCTTCCCTTCCCTTCCCTTCCCTTCCCTTCCCTTCCCTTCCCTTCCCTTCCCTTCCCTTCCCTTCCCTTCCCTTCCCTCTAGATATCAGCATCCATGTTTACTATATCTTAGAACAAACTGTAAGTAAAGTTGGAGATTGTACAGTGACTCCATTACTGGTGTGTGATCCACTAAAATTCCATTTTGCTTTCCAAGTAAAATATTAACTGTGTGCAGGCTTCATGCTGGTTCTCAGGAGTGAAGGTAAGTCTAAGTGAAGTCTGAAATATTCACGTATGCCAATTTGAGATTGGGTCACAGTGATGGTTTGCAGTCACTGCCCAGGGCTTTGGTGTTGGTTCTTTTGGTTGGTTGGGTTATTTTTGAGAAGTTTCTGGGCATGACCACCTGTGGACCACCTCCACAAAAAGGGAAAAACTGTCCTCTCTTTTCTCCTTACCTCTGAAGATCAATGGAGACCAACCATGCACTTTTTTTTATGATTTCTTGTAAACTGCTTTGCAGTGTTCTCTGGAACACTAGAGAATTGATACATTACATCAGTGATAACACAGAAAAGTAGTTGCTTTTTTGTAATAGGCGAGAGATCCCTGAAGTTTTCCTTCTTTTAAGAGAAGCTGTTACTTGTCTCTTAATTACTAGTCTATTAAATCTTTTAGAAAGGTGGGTTTGTTAGTGCTTTTTTTGGTGGTGTGTTTTTTTCAAAATAATTTAAAAGATCATGGCTTTCAAGAAACAAATGACACTTGGAAGCATTCTACTGCAAAACTTGGACATAAGTATTAGATGTATCACTTCTGATGTCTAATATAGCTGATGGCCAAATTTTTTAAAGTATTTGTGACATAATGCTAAGCTTTGCAACATGCAAAGGAAGTGGTGGAGGAAATAAAGAGGTGATTATATTTTTACACATTAAAAATAACAATTTAAAATAATCGACATCTGAATATGTAACGGGGTTCTTTCCTCAATTCTTTTTGCATGATTAGTGCAAAATATTTAGATAAAAAAATTTGCGTGCCATTTTGTGCTATGACTTTTTGTCTAAATCATTGTCTTACAGCATTTGTAGCATTTTATGTTTATGAAAAGTAACAAATGACAAATCAGAACATCGTTCTCACTAGCGTCACTATGGCAAGATTTATATTACATAGTAGATGTGACTATGCCCACATCTATACCAGTGTCAATACCACAAATATTCCAATCTTCAGTATTATCACAGATAAGAAGTAGTTACATTATAGAAAACAAACAGCAATGAGAAATTTTATGTAATCAGTGCCTTGAAAAGAAGGTCATGTTAGGGGTTGCTTTCTAAGGGTTATTTATAAAGAACATATGAGTTGCAATGATTAATATTTTAATTGGACAGAGATGGTTTGTAGATAGAAATCTAGTATAACATGGAGATCTTTATTTGTCCTTTTTTTGATGAGTCTCTAGTTACAGAAATGTTTCATGTGTTTGTACAGCACCTAGATACCTTCAGGACCTTCAGAAACATTTATTAAGCTAGAAGAATTGACATAGGAATAAATGCAAATTAAGAAGTCTTTCACAAGCAGAAATCACAAGAATCAAAAATTTTTATAAGCATGTGGAACAAAGTCCAAATTGATGACTGTTAGGAAATAATCTAGAGTTGAACAACTCAGAATGTGCAGTGAGTAAATGAAACTTACAGTAAAGGCTGAAGGGCATTTAACTCTTCATGTAATCATAATCATATTATACTTGATAAAACCAATAAATTATGTACATCTGGTAAAGTACTGGACACTATTTAATCCTTGTAATACAATGAGGAGCTCTAGAAGACTAAAGTAAACAAAGTTTTCTTGAATAGTCTCCAGTTAAGGCAATGAAGGGGCAATGCTGCATGAGCAATAATCAAGAGGTTTATTCCAAACAGAAAGAACTTAAGTGCATTGATATTTCTGTGATGGTTTTAGAGTATTCTGCAAGACCCTTAACTGTTATTTGTATTTACTGAATTTGGCTCTTTGAAAAACTAATAAAAAACCCCACACAGACAAACTTGAATTTCTTTTAATATTCTTATATTTTTAAGAACAGTTGTTCAAAGACAGTGAAGTATTTGGTTTCCTTATTTCCACTGACATTAACAGGTGCTATATGGTGAACTCTTCCGTAAGGTTTAGACATCTGTAAGTCACTGGTATGTATGCCATTTTACAATTTTAATGTGGGTTTTTTTTGTGATATAACTAAGAGGCCTCCCGTGCCACACAAAGTAATAGGCAAAGGCAAAAGGTAATAGACAAAACAACGATTCTAGAAAGCAGAAATTAGAGTCTGAGAGGCCAAATGGCTGGGGGAAGGGTGTGGAGGAGATTACTTCAGTAAAAATACGTAATGCTAAGTTCTGTAACATGCAAAGAAAGTGGTGGTGTGAAATAAAATTAGGAGGTGATTACTTCAATAGAAGTACCTGAAAACAAGCCTTAAAAAAGGAGTTAAAAGAGCATCTAGAAACTGTAATAAGGAGTGAATTTCAGCAAGATTAAAGTAGCATGGTTTAAGGTTACAGTGGTAGGAACATAGAAGTGGCTTCTGTATACTGTCCTTCCTATTCTGTCATTACATTGGTGTGCCAGGCTATCTCATCAACATGAGTTACTAAAATATATGGGATCCTTTGTTATTCTTTTGGCAAAGAATTATGAAGACTTTTAGTAAGTATTTTCCTGACACTACCATTTTAGTCATGACTTAGCCTTGGTTTCTAGAAATTCATTAAATCAGGCATTGACACATGCTCATGTATCATAATCCCAAATCACCCCAGAGGATTATCTATTACTGTCATTCTGTTGAGCACAGTCAAGCCTACAGGAAGATTGTAAGGAAGTTCACTCTGGAGCTTTGCATATATCTCATCTAGCCATTTGTTCCAGTATTTAGATGATGTATCATAGAGGATGTGCTGCTGGTAAATGAGGTCCCAGAAGGCACAGTATTTTAATAACATTCCAAACTGTCTCGAGAACTGTTACAGTCTGCTTGGTTTCTCTGTGCCATTTAAGGACTAGCGTGTTTTGAAGAACATTGCTACTTCTTTAACTTGATCAACTGCCCCCTTTCTTCTTTGCCACAATCTCTCTTTTTAATTGTGTTCTCCCCTACTTTATATTATCAATAAATATACTGTGAATCCTAAAAAAAAAATTAAAAAAAAAATTGTCAAGGTAAGAGGACATAAAACTTTTTCACGTAACAAGCAGTCCTTATTGCAGCCCCTCTGCCTGCTGGCCATTCTATTTTCACCTGGAGAATAGTATTTCCCTGAACTTTTCTGTCAGTTCTTTTATTTAGGTCAAATAATTTTGCTATCTACTGCATAAATGCTGTTTGCCAGACAACACTGAGACTCTTCCTACAGCATTTCTTAGAACATAATTTCTATCTGAAAAGGCACGAATCTTTCAAAGAGCAATGAACACCATACTTCTGCAGTTCAGCACAAATTGCAAGCCTCCATCATAGGTCTGTAACTAATCTGTAGTGAAATTCATGATCACTGGTATCCATTCCCATCCCTCCTCAGATCACCAACCTGCTCTGTTCCCTAGTTCTTCCCTTGAGCAAAGCATTCTTGGATCCCTTCCCAGCCCTGAATATTTACCTTGAGCGTTGTTGACATTGTCCCTATCATACGACTTATTTCTCCTTTTAAGATCTTCCTTCCCAATTCACAGACCTAATTATGCAATCTCTAAAATAAACTGCTGGGTTCCACAAAACTATCAGTCCACAACTTTTTGTCTCTTCTTTTTTCCTAACTTATCCATAGTCCTTAACTGTACAAGACACCATTTGAAGAGGGTAGACTTCCTAGACTCTGCTCGGGACTCAGGGTGAGGGGGAGAGGTAGAGGTAAGATATCAGCTAGATCATTCCGTTTGGATTGGTCAGCAAGAGGCTGGAGAGAGCTGTTAAACATGCAATGTGAATTGCTAACAGAAAATTAAGACAACAGTGGCTAACCAAGTCTCCACTAGTGTGACCATTGGTCACTCTACATAACAGGATGGCTCTTACACTCTGCAATTCTCTGTCACTTTTCAGTCTGCATGTTCTCTTCCCTTATTTGCATGTGCTACTATTTTGACACTCATTCACATGAAGGCTGTCAAAATCTCAGTTCAACAAAAGAATATAGTGGTAGCTACTAAGAAAATGTTCAAAATGCTGAATTTCACAGAGAAATAAGTATTTTCAAATTCAATTCACAGTTTTATATGGTGTGAGATGCATTGCATCTTATAAATTTTCAGAGTGCTGTGATGAGCAAAAACACTACAGCTTCCCTGAGAGAAGATTTGTACAACTCCCTTGCAATCACACTGGGGGAAAGCATTTGTTTAGTTTCACTGTCAAATCTCTGCAGTTCCCAGAATTCCTAACAGCTGCTGCCTCTTGGCTGCATCACAGCAATAATACTAAACTCAAAGGAAACATCCATCAGAGTCACTATCTATGCTGAGATAATGAATGGGAAAATTTACATTGGGTCATTATACTTCCTTACCTCATATAGTTTCATACTGATGTCTAATCTATACTTACTAGTTTTAAATGTAAGGAGCTGGGGGGGGGGGGGGGGGGGCAGTAATGACAGTTAACCTTGAAATCATGTTGCATCTTGGAAATGCCTGTGAACCTTGACAAAAAGGTAAATAATTGCTTTTTTTTTTTTTTTTTCCCTTTTGTTTGTCTTATGAGAAATTCTGATAAGACTGTAACTTGTTCATACTGTTTACAACACCCAAAATCATATGAAGAAAAAGTCCCTCAAACCAGCAGGTATGCATAATACAAATTGTGCTGCACAAAGGCACAAAAGAATGGACAGTGATAACTGATAGGTTTTTAAAGCACTTATTTCTTGTGATCTTTAACATTAACTTAAATACAAAAGTTTCATCATCTTTTTGTAACTCATAATTTTACCATTTGCTTAAAAAAAATAGCATTAAAATAACTAAGATATATTTTAACAAGTCATTATCTATAAAATCTACAAGCTAAACTCCAGATCTGGAAGCAATTCTGACAGATCCTTACACGTGTTAAGTGTCTCTCTAACATCAGTAGGACTCCCTGGGGCCCACTTCCATAGAGTGTATTAGAGTATGTCTGTATCTTTCCTGTGTCTGGGCAGGCTTTTAGTAGATTGCCTATGCTGCAAAGAGCTGCAAAAAAGCTTTTCATCCTTTTCATCCTTTTCATCCACAAATTTATTAGTAGGAAATTAAGTAGTTAGACAATACTTAAGGGACAAGTAAATATTGGTCAAAAATTTTTCAAATTCCTTTTGGGTTTAGCAGTTGCATGTTATCATAAAGATCTTTCTTTGGTGTGACTACATAAGCACTGAGCAGAGTATCAAATCAAGTATGTAATTTTAAAATAACATTTTGATCTTAATTTCTGATCAGCCAAACATGATTTACCATGATAGTTATCTCTGTTCCATAGTCCTTCTGTAAATAGCATTATTGTGGTATAGATGAAGAATGTTAATTCTAAATTTTCCTAATATTTCATTTACATATATGCAACAAAAATATATGTCCCTGGGTGGGGAAAAAAAAAAAAAAAAAAAAGCAGCAAAATAGACCATATGGAGTCATTTTTAAAGGAATGTGTTTCCTGGACAGATGCAAGCTAGGATCCGACTTGTCTTTGCAGTGGCGCACTGCTGAATCATGTTTTGCTTGCTGTCCTTGAGGACCCCCAGGTCCCTTTCAGCAAGGCTGCTCCCCATCCACACACACCCTAACCTGTAGTGGGCTTTTTGGTTATTTTCATCCCAGCTGCAGGACTTTGCACTTGTCTTTATAAAACTTCATACAGTTCTTGCTAGCTCACTCTTCCAGACTGCCCAGGTCTCTCCGGAAGATGGCTCACTGTTCTCACATCTCACTGATGCATTTATTCACCTCGACAAGCAGTTTGGTATCATCAGCAAGCTTGGTGAGGGTGCTTTCAATACCATCATCATCCAGATAATTTTTGAAGATGTTGAACAGCATGGGGCCCATTATTGACCCCTGGGGGGCCCCACTTGTGGAGGTTGTGAACCTGAGCAAAAGCCATTTATTACCACCCTCTGTGTGTGACCTGTTAGCCAATTTCCTACCCACCTCATAGACCACCCATCCAATCTGTATCTTTTCAGTTTGTCCAGGGAAGGCTGTGGGAAACATTGCTGAATGCCTTGCTGAAGTCCAGGTAAACACATTAAGTAAGGTATTTTTATGTTTATGCAATATCAGTAAAGGTAATTCTGGCAATGATTTTGTTGCTTACTTTTCCAACTGAAATGTCAAAAAACTGAAAAGCAGCAGATAAAAGTTTAAAACACATTTTGTGGGTTGGCAAGAAATACTTTGTATAGGAAAGTATAGTGTAGGAAAAGTCAGTACATGTGGTTTTTTACAAAATAAAAATTGAGAAGTAATTAGGTTACAGTGTATAACTGCCTTCACAGAGAAAGACATGTTGGACAGTGTAAGCCTCTGGAGTCTAGTAGCCAAAGGCAAAAGAAAAAATTATCATGAGAAATTAAAATCAGAACTAAGGATGAATACATACTGTTCTCTTTGTAGAAAAAGTCTGAAATTCAACTAGTTTAGAAGACACAACACTGTTTGCAGTGAATCATGACTACAGAAAATGGTCACAAATCTATATTCTTTGCTTCTTGATGTCCCAAAATGAACTTAATGTTTTCCTAATTTAGCTCTTTGGTAAATGAAGCTCTAGGTAAATTAAGGTCTGTTCTACATCTAACAAATTCTTGCATAATTTATCAGTAAGGAAAACAACTTTCTTATCCAACACAAAGGTATTATTCAAATTTAGCTTTAGAATTTAGAGGGAACATATCAGAGATGAATTGAACAATCTTTTCTCTTTGGAACTAGGATGTCATGGCAACCCTGTGTTGGAGTTCAAAGGAGCCGTACTGCCACAGGAGGTCATATTCATACTGAGACTCAACTAGGCACTTGAACAATAATGATCTGATCCTAGAAAGGCATTTGCTAAATATCCATAGCACTGAGGTTGTCAAAACCTTGCAGATACAGTATTTGCAGAAGAATTTTAGGACATATGAGAGGTAGAAGGTGAGCATCATCTTTGAAAATTCATCCAAAAAGAAAAAAATTTCTGTTCTTATATCTGTTAATTGCATTCTGCTCAGTCATCAAAATTCCCTTTTTCATTCCTTTTCTGTGGTTCCACCATGGCCTCTCCATCCTTTCTATTGCTTCTCCTCTTCCAGTATTAAGGTCTGACCTTTCTTCCCCATACTGATAGCTATCTTACCTCCTCCTCTTCCAGACCCTATCTGCCCTATACTACACCAGATGTTGAGCAGTCTTTAGGCAGAAATCCCTGAAAACCTAGGCATTTCATATTCTCAGATCCTGTAAGGCAAGAGAAACAACAAACAATACTTTGTCATTGCAGATATCATGCTGTTTTCGTTTGTTACCATATTAATTTTGTTACCAGAAAGACTGGAGGGAAGTGAAGAAGATCAGTATGCTGAATATAATTTCACAGCATGAGCAAGTGTAACAGGAGTTGAGGATGTAGAAATTAAGGAACGGGAATATTACTTAGTCCAAACTTGTAGTGCATTTGTTGTTTTGCACACCCTTTATCTGAAGAATGTACTAAATAAACATTCTACAATTAAAACAAAACAAAACAAAAAAACACAAAACACCCCCCACCCCACCCCCAACCCCCCCCCAAAACCCCAGTCACAGTGGAAGAGCAAAACTACCAGTTTGGGAACCAAAGGGGAAACAGGCCAGCTTGCAATGGATTGGTTGTGTTGGAACACTGTTTTTAAAAAGGCCATCTATTTCTGCTTAGGCCAACTGTCAAGTATTTTGTGCAGTGAATCCTTTTGTGGTTTGTGATTTGCCCTTTTAGATATGTCTTCTGCTTCTACTTAGATAGCACTGCTATACCGCTCGTAGTAAATTTAGAAACCACACTGATAAGGGATTTACAGTTTTTAACAGCCTTTAAAAATTCTGCTGATATTAAAATCTTTCTATGATTAATATTGACATAAAAGCCTTTCCAGAATGTGTTTATATAAAAAAAAAACTTTACAAATATTTTACTGCCAAGAAAGGCCATAATGATATTTTATTGATGAGGTTGTAAAACAAAACAAACTTCCACAGACTTCATATATTAATTCACCACATTGCTAAACCGCACTCTGCCCTTTGGAGTATGAGTCTGAATTTTCAGTTTACAATAAATTGATTTTTGTTCTAAGATACCTTCCTCTCCCCTTTCTCCTTTTCTATCCTTCCTCTTCCAAATGATTAGGGGATGAGCATATAGCAGCAAAGGAAGATAAGAAGGGGAAGAGGCAGGGTAAATACTTAAACACTAAGCACAGTGTTGAACATACACCAATTTAGTAGCATTTTACCTTAACCAAAAGGATAGGACGGAGTAGAGAAAGGACAGATGTTGGTAACTGATGGCAGTGGTAACCATCTTATGCATGTGACGTTAGGCTGTCAGAGAATGAATAAATTTTAAAAACGCCAAATGCTACCTGAAAACTTTTCAAGAACCAATTATCCCTTACAAGAAGGATAAGCATTGACAGGTTTGCTGTTCCCTCAGCTGTTCTACTGGCAGCCTAAACGCCAAAGTGCAACAGTTAGATGTCTGAGTCATATTATGTGAAATCACAATAATGTTCACATGAAGTAAACATCTTCTGGCTGTTGCTTACTTCCACTTGAAGAAATCACCAATTCAATTGCATTTGCAGTCCCCTGCATCATACTGTCTGGCATGAAAGGAAGGGATTTGCTGGCTTCTTACACCATAATCTAGTCTAACTGTCCATAGTATATACACATGGGTAGAGAGTTTCAAGATGCATTGTAAGAATCTCTGATATTTTCGCAGGCAGTCTCAGGTTCTCACACTTTATGTAGAATTATCTAGTACTCTTTGTGAGCTCCCTGCAATGAATAAAACCAGCAGATGTAGTACTAACATAGTAACTCTAGAGCAGAGACTTTCATCTTGTTCTCTTTATAGCTTTGTAAGTATTTCTCAAAGCAGTATTTAAAAAAACCCAACAACATAAATGAATTGATGTATGCCTAAATATAATTAGAATCACAGAATTATTTAGCTTGGAAAATAGCTTTAAGATCAATGAGTCCAATCATTAACTTAACACAACCAAGTTCACCATTAAACTATGTCCCTAAGTACCACATCTACACATCTTTTAAATACCTACAGGGTTGGTGACTCAACCGCTTCCCTGGGTAGCCTGTTCCAGTGCTTGAAAACACTTTCAGTGAAGAAATTTTTCCTAATATCCAATCTAAACCTCCCCAGGTGCAATTGAGGCCATTTCCTCTCATCTTATCACTTGTTACTTGAGAAAAGAGACCAACACTCACCTCACTACAACCTCCTTTCAGGTAGCTGTAGTGGGTGATGACGTCTCCCCTCAGCCTCCTCTTCTCCAGACTAAACACCCCCAGTTCCCTCAGCCGCTCCTCGTACGACCTGTGCTCCAGACCCTGCACCAGCTCCGTTGCCCTTCTCTGGACACGCTCGAGTCATTCAATGTCCTTTTTGTAGTGAGGGGCCCAAAACTGAACACAGGAATCGAGGGGCGGCCTCACCAGTGCCGAGTACAGGGGTCAGATCCCTTCCCTGTCCCTGCTGGCCACGCTATTGCTGACACAAGCCAGGATGCCATTGGCCTTCTTGGCCACCTGGGCACACTGTTGGCTCCTATTTGGCTGGCTGTTGACCAACAGCCCCATGGGGGTAATTTTCCACCTGGCAGCTTTCCAGCCACTCATCCCTAAACCTGTAGCATTGCATGGGGTTGTTGTGACCCAAGTGCAGGACCCAACACTTGGCCTTGTTGAACCTCACACAGTTGGCCTCAGCCTATTCCAGTCTCTCTGCAGAGCCTCTCTACCCTCAAGCAGATCAACACTTCCACCCAACTTGGTGTCATCTGCAAACTGACTGAGGGTGCACTCGATCCAGATCATTGATAGAGATATTAAAGAGAACTGGCCCCAATACTGAGCACTGGGAAACTTCACTTGTGATGAGCTGCCAACTCCATTCACCATAACTCTTGGGACCAGTCATCCAGGCAATTTTTTACTCAGAGAAGAACACACCTGTCCAAGGCATGAACAGCTACTTTCACCAGGAGAATGCTGTGGGAAATGGTGTCAAAGGCTTTACTGAAGTCCAGGTAAACAATATCCACAGCCTTTCCTTCATTCACTAAGCAAGTCAGCTTGTCATAGAAGGAGATCAGGTTTGTCAAGCAGGATCTCCCTTTCTGCTGACTGGGCCTGATAACCTGTTTGTTCTGTAGGTGCTATGTGATGGCACTCAAAGCGATTTGCACCATAAGCTTCCCTGGCACCAAGGTCAGGCTGAGCTTGGTTAATGAGGACTGCTGATAAATGATTGAAACTAGCTTGGTGAGCACTTCTGCCAGCTCCCTCAGTGCTGTTGGGTGGATCCTGTCCAGCCCGATATACACGTGTGTGTCTAAGTGATGTAGCAAGTCACTAATCATTTCCCCTTAGATTATGATTATTATGATTATTTTTATTAATAGTTTTTATTGAATCTTTAGAAGTGGTCCAGGTTGGAGTAAAAAAACCCACTGTTTCTCTAGAATTTCCAATTTCAATAATGCACAATTTGGTTGGTTGTTAGTACTTATTTGGGATGGCATCCAGTATTTACGTGATCCTCAAAATAGCAAAGATTGTATAGGACGCGCTTCATTTGGGAAAAATGAAAAGCAGTCCTGCAAGGAAGATGGCAGGCCCACCAGAATATTTTATGGTAGAGAAGCACATGTGGTAGGTAGGAAATGTAACACTCATTTTATATAAAAAATGTCCTTTCATAAACAAATGGACATAAGACTCAGCTTTTAATATTTCATATAGCACTTCCAGTGGAAGTATTAACAGAATATCTTCCAACCTCAAGGATATCAGGCAAAATGATTTTCAATCTGTTTGTCTACTACTTCGATTAAAATTATAGCTAAGAAAATGATTATAAAAATCCAACTTGATTCAATATACATTTAAGATTGCATGACCTATGCTCTTGATTTACTTGACTGGTGTAATGTTAGCACATAAACTGTATTTAGTAGGGTTTTCTATTAAGTCACAGCTAGAGGAAGTTAATTTTTTTTTTTTTAGTGAAACATATTCCATCAGAAAATGCTGCTTTATTGAAATGACATATTGCATGGAAACATATTAATTCTTACAAAGCTCTGAACAGATAAAGAATTCAGAATAGGGAAAAGTATTTGTTTTTCTTTCTTATAATATGCTGTAAACCATGAAGTACAAATACATTTGCGTTAAACTTTTTACTCTACATTTAACATTGCCAACTTTATTTCAATTAAAAATCTTGGTAATTCTGGCATTCCTAACAGCATTCCATCATTGTAGTATCTTGTAGTGCTACAATATATATAATAAAACTCCGCAATCCCTTTCATGCAACAGTAAATTGTGCTGAGGGAGCTTCTATTTTAAGAGATACTGACCAGAACATTGTGTGTACAAAGCTCTTTTTACACAGGAGACATAGTAAGACGATGTTGAAACAATCAGTGCTGGGACAGCAGAGTGTAACAAAAAGACAGATGTCAAACAATATGACAATGCATAATAAAGGGAACAGGGGAAATTGGAAATCTAGAGCATGAAGCCTTTAATGAGATGTAGAATAGGAATTCTCCTCCTTTTTAGTACATAAACAGAAGGGCAGTAATTTGTGAGAGTGAGAGGCATGTTTACAGTTAAGAGTGTACTGAAGCTCTAGGTCTGAATATGAATCTATCAAATTTGTCCAAGCCTGTTTTATGGTATTTCAGTATTTCCAATGCAAGCTGTAAAGCAGGAATGAAATAAACACTGTCAAAGTCTAAAAAGAGCTTAACATGAACTTGGATTCTAAACATGAACACAGTTTTAAAGTTTATCCTTGCATTCTTTGTGAACTGATTAATCAACAATCTTATGAAATGAAATGAAAGCAAAATAGTAAAATAGTTCCTTGTCCTAGTTTTGGCTGGAATAGACTTTTTTTTTTTTTTTCTTTTTTTTCTCTTTAGTAGCTAAAATAGTGCTGTGTTTTGGATTCAGTATGGGATTTGGTATGACAAGAATGTTGATAATACACTGATACTTTTAGTTGCTTCTCAGAAATCAAGGACTTTTAAACTTCCCATGTCCTGCCTGTGTGGAGGTACACAAGAAGCTGGGAGGGAGCAGTGGAACCAAATTGGCCAATGGAATATTCCATATCATATAACGTCATGCTCAGTATTATAGGTGAGGTTTGTCTGGGAAGACCTCTCTTGCTCTTCCAGGACTGCAGTATTGGGATTGTCTCTTCTCTTGGATCTCTAGTCAGAAATGGACTGGGCATCAGTGGTGAGCAATCATACTGTGCATTATTCATTTTCCATTATTACTAGTATTATAATCACTATTATTTTAATTTTATTTCAGTTATTAAATTGTTTTTATCTCAACTTACAAGTCTCCTTACCTTTACCACTCCAATTCACTCCTCCATCACCCAGAGCAGGGGAGGCTGATTGAACATGGTGTTTGGTTCCCCGACGGTTTAAACCATGACACCCCTTATAAATGTTATTTAAAGACAGTGTTATACCCACAAAAGAAAAGACAATACAAATGCATATTCTGTCTCTTTTCTCTTTGTTGTCTGTTGTGTCAGATACTGCAGGTGCCACCAGAAAAACCTGCTGAAAAGAAGCATGCACTGCAACAATCTCTTTCTACAATTAAATATTTTGTAAGTGAGGTGCGAGATATACCTTGTATCTGCAACAAAGTAGAGTGATTCCCCTGTCAATGGAAAGATAAGATGGAATAAAGTGGAATGAAGCTGAGGCTTAGTCCTGAATAAAGGCATAAAACAGTACATCAGTGAGACAAATTAATCTAATTTATGTCTCTCTTTCTTCCCCCAAAATTTTCACTTAACATTTCTCTTTCTGGTTTTATCTTAGAAAAAACAGTATAGACAGTGGCTACTCCTATTAGCCTGAAACAGAGATGTTCTGAGCTAGAAATTTATGAATAAAATAACATTTTTCTGAACTTAGTTTTAATCTGTAAACCAAACAGATTCTTAAATAAATTTTTAGTCTTTTCCAGATTTGGGGGCTTCTGTGGAGCATTGGTTTATGTGTCCAAGTACTTCACTCATCTCTTTGATGTAGAAGGCTGATTGTTCTTCCCATCTTCTGAAAACTTTGTTTCAGAATCCAGAAATCCAAAGGAGTAAGTAAAAATCCATACATCCTCACTCCATACAGTCATTTCCTCTCTTTCTTATCAGCATTGTCTATGGGCACAGAATTTGCATGGAAGAGCAGAGGTTGCTAGAGAGTGAAACAGAATGAATATACAGTTCTGCTTGTAATATCCACATTTTCATAAGAAATTCTTCTGAAAGAAAATAAAAGAAAAATCCTATTTCGGTGTAGTTATTAACCAGCTTGCAATGCATGAAACATGGTACTGACAGCCATGAATAATGAGCTCTACAAAAAGAAAAAAATGATTAACAGCCAAGCTACACAGCATTTAGAAACTCAGACTAGAGAATAGAAAAACTCAGACTAGACTGTAAACCAGACTTCAAAAGGAAGAAAGTAAAATATTGTAAATGGTACCAAGAAATGAGTCTGCATGTAGAAGTAAGCATTGAAGATAAAGATAAATTGATGAAGGTAGACTCTTTTCTGAAGAAATAACGAGAAGTGAGTAAGACTCATGCTACAAATAAGCCTGAAAACATACTTAGAGATGGTAAAAGTGTTTAATGAGTGATAGAACCCTCAAGAGAATGAGATGCAGTTTTTCTCTTGAAACCAAGAAGCAAAAGGTGAAATAGGCCAATTAAAGTTGACCTTCATATAGAACTTTTGGAATCATACAGCTTCCTTAGACTCATAGTATCATCTAACAGAAGCAATGGCTCTGAGAAAGAGATCTAACAGAACAGTTAGATACAACAAGAAAACTTCCTCCAAAAAAACCAAGTGCAACTGAGTCATCCAAGATCAAAAAGGAAGATGCAGTAAAGTTACTTTTAAGTGAGAGACATAGCAGTAAAGACACCACAACATAAACTTCAATGCACTCTTGAATAATGTCATGAGAATCTGGATAACTGCTCAGTCCTGTATAACCTTTATCCTATTCAGCTTCATTGCTAGCAAGTTTAACGATAGTTCAAATATACACTACTGCCTAAGCATAAGTATTTGTAGCTACTAGTATAAAGTTAAGGTCAAACTTAAAAAATATGGGAGGCAGGATGGATAGCCCAGTCAAGAACACAGAAAGAAATACAAAACATAAAAGGAAGAATACCCAGCAACCGAACAAGACAGAAAAAAATCCCAAAATCCAACACGTAAAATAAATAAAGACTACACACATGCAGCAGAGGAGAGCATCTACAGTGGGACTCTAGCAGACACAGACATCTCCAATATGCACACTAGGCAATAAAAAACCTGCCAACCATCCAGCTGCCATATTTACAGTCATCCTATTGGATCAATGACCCATTTCTCTTCAGCTGCATTGTAAAGCCAGCAGCAATGTAATCCCAACAATACAAAGCCATAACAGCCTGGAAGATTGTGACCAAAGGTTAGGGGATGTACAATAAAACATTTCTGTGGTGGGTGGATAAATTCAGGCTGTCAGTAAAAACCTCACAGAACAAGACAAGCTATTGCATTGAGTTTATAACAGCTGACACACAGAAGTAGTGGAAGAGGGATGACATCACTGTAGTTTCTCTTCAGCTTTCCAATAGAATATAGAGAGAATATATCCTCTCAGTAAATTCACACAGAGAGCAAGCTGCATTGTGTGCATCAACAAAAATCCAAAGTGAAGAAAAGTTAGTAAGCCTTTAAGGAAGAAGAACATTTCATCTCTTGAGACTAGCACAAAACTCATCAGCAGAATTGTAATAGCAAGCTAACCTTTAAGTAAACTGAGAGTCTACATTGAGACGTACTTCCTTATTTATCCATGGAAACACCATTCCCAGTGCTTGTGACACTAAAAGTGTTTTGACATTTTACATGTGATGTGAGAATTTTCCTCCTGTCTTTTTAGTAGATATTACATAACATGAATCCATTTGTAAAATTATTGTAAGAAAACAGAAGAATCTCAGACAGTCAAGATTATAGCTGATGATTTTATCCTGTAACAGGAAGAAGTATCAAAGAAAAGACAATCCAGGACTATGGACAATCATAAGATAAACACACTACAACCACTCTTAAATGGCTGCCAACATTTGAATACTAGAAGACAGGCTGAAACTGATATAAGAAGATAAAAGCGAGAATACTGAGCAAACCAAGGGCACATCTAGACTTTTTCTCTTCCCCCCCCCCCCCCCCCCTTAATTTTTCCTTTTTCTTTAAATCTGTAAAGATAATGTTAGAAAGAAGGGAGTGATAATCCAGGGAAAGAGAAACTTTCAGTTGGTCCATAGCTTGCAGAACTTGTAGTTGGCTGTCTGAAATAATGAACACGCTCCTTACACATGTCATTACTGCATAGGCTGGAGCTCTGCCTAACATTCAGGCTGGATGCCTTGAGAACTGACTAATGAAAGACTTATATGCTTATTTATTGGTATATAAATGAATTACTACTGTTCACAAACAGATTTTTTTGGCCTGCAAAAATTTATAGGTGAGGGGCATACTTACAAAGGAGGTAATAGCCCTCAATGGATGTCAATCACCCTTTGGACTGAAGTGAACTTTCATGATTTTTACAGCCTTAATATACATTATCTGAAGAGCCCAGAAGGGACACCTGTTGCCTTCAGAAAGATTCCAGCAAGAGAAACTGAGAACTACTAAAGAAAGGCTAAGTAGAAAAGGTTTGAAGAGAGTCCATCCACTGAGAGACTGAGCCAACTATTTTTCTAGATTGTGCATGTATATATTAGAATACTTTGAACGCTTCAAATGGCTAATACACAAAGTGCATTGTAAGAATACTTGTACACAGTAGAAAAAAGATTTTAAAGGGGTACTCGTACTGTGTGCTAATAAAAGAGCCAGAGTTAAAGTGCACTGTCTTAAAGTATTAAAATTCGGGCAACTTTGCATTTGTGAAACTTTCCCTAGCTTCCTTGAATACTTTCACAAAGCTGTTTTAACTAGTTGCTCAAAGTCATGCAGCAGGACTGTGTAGTAGTAGGCAACTAAATTAAGGATTCTTAGATGTAAGCTATTTTTTTAACCACCAGCTCTTATTCTGAATGAACACAATTATAAGCAGATATAATTGGAGTAAAATCATTACCACAAAATTTTCAGAGGATCTAATATCCATAACACGATTCTCCTCAATGTTAATACTGTTTTTTCCTTAAATAATATTTTTAAATCTCCTCTGTGGTAGAGATATGGAGATACTTCCACAGACTTTAAAGTAAGATTTACTAGCGATGGGCTAAAGATCAAGGCATTTAAAATAACATCTTTATCTTCAAATTTAATGGCAGCAAAACTTTTGCCACTCCCACAGTATTGTAACTGAGATAAAATATCTTCAGGGTTTACAGTGACAAAAAAACCATTATGACAGTAGCTGTTGCAGATAGTTTGACAAGTCCTGGCAAACTAAAAAGAACGGAAATATTTGTTCTCTATTAGCTAGTAAGTACACATCCAGAAACTTCACTGAATCCAAAAATGATGGATGTGTATAACATTTACTAACTAAGGTATGTGACCTTTACTGAAAAATGACCTGTATAATAAAATAGTAAAATTGCTTAACTGGATCATGGAATGAGGTGGTTTGTAATAAAGATCATGTTATTGCAACATTATACTTTGGGGGCAGGAAGCAGACAGGTCAAAACTGTGATGTTATTTAACTCACATTGTCTGTTTAATTAATATAGTCCTTAATGATTACACCTGCATCAGAGTAATAGTGAAAGCTTTTCTTTGTTTAAAGTAAGCTGTTTCTACAAAGATCAAGCACTAGATTAGATGAATATAACAATGACAGTATTCTCAGGAACCACAGGGTACTTTTTACTCACCCCCACCATTTTTTGACTTGATGCTCTGCAACTTACCAGGCTTAGAATAAAAATAAAAAATATATGGCCTGACTGCTTAAAATGACAAACCTTATCAACAGATACTATTCTGTCACAGTAGTTACACTACACAGTTGAGAGCAGATCTTTTAATTCTGAGTAACAAAATTTAAAAAACCTCATTGGAATATTTCGGCTACTGATTTCTGAGCTACTGAGATCCAAAAATTCTAGTGCTTGCTACTTATGAGCATGTTGATAGTAAAGCACTAGGCAGCACATTTTGAAAAGCTCTTCTAACATGAATACATAATATAAGCAAACAAAACATCTAGGCATCAATGACTTAGCTGTGCCACCTTCCTTACCCTCATCCACTATTAGAGTGGACTACATATTTGAGGATGATTTGAACCCAAATTACAGCTTTTTACTGTTTGATTTTCAAAGAAAGAAAAGAAAGGGAGAGAGTATTAAGGGCCTAATCCCATCCTATCTATCTAAATATAATGTATACTTCTGAACACGAGGTGTTCAGAAATACTGTTCATAGATTGAACCAAATGAGTGGAGGCATCTGGGAAAAAAACCCTACAGCTATGGATATTCAGGTTATAGATTTTCATGTTCCCGGGTTTTATGGAAAATGATCATATGTCAACAGTTTAAGAGGAAATGAATACTCATACTGTTTGGGAAAGGGGCCTAGTAAAATAGTTCAGTGATCCACTGTTGCTACCTACTAAATTCAGGTACACAAGTAAGAAAGATACAACATCAAGGTAATACTGTTATGTGCAATATCAAAAGAATATAGGTTGCACACAGGTTTGAATTTACTGGCTTATTCAGAAAATAACTTTCATATTAATGAATCATGTAGTTATGGAAATACATTGAGATTGTGATAATTTACTGGTACTAGGTAACACTAAAGGACTTAAGTTAAACAGCAGTGGATGAATGACATAAGAATGTAGTTTGCAACATCTCAAAAGGCATAAAGACAATTTGCCATAATTTTGTCTGCTTTTTCAAATAAATTTTCGCATTAAATTAAAATTATTTTTGCTAGGATGTCTCCCTGTGTTTAAATTCTTTACTTCAGAGGTCATTCTTCAAAGGAAAAATATAACTGCTTATACTAGATGCATATTTGTTCCATGTATGCTTTGAAAGGATACCTAGGACTACTTCTGTACATGTGACTTAAAACTGTGTACTGGTTCATGGTTTAACTTTTTTTTTTTCTTTTTTTTTTTTTCAGAGAGTGACTTTGTTCAGTTTTTCCAACAGATAGAGTTTCTATTTGCTGAATTTTTTATACAACTGGTCATTTACTCTAAATTGCTTTCTTCTGTTTTCATGTATTTATTTTTTAGTATCTTTAGAAATTTATTAGTTTTAGCATGAAAAATCATATAAGATGTGAACATATAGTCAAGAAGCATGGTTATTATCTGAAAACTGTCAAAATGCATATTTTTGCAGCTACAAAGCTAAATCTATAAATACATGCCTAGAGTTAATTTATGAAGTGAATGATAATATGTTCATAAGAGTAATTAATATCTACGGTACTTACTATAATTCTTTTTATCCATAAAAAGAATGAGTGTTCATATTTCTGGGTTTTATAAGGCAATTTTCCTGTCTCTTAGACCTTTAATGTCTCTGGAATCACATTAGTGGCAGCTTTTAGCACTCTTTTTTTCTCAGCAGTCAGCTTCTCTGTTACAATTCTGTGGTTAGTGATTTTCACCCTGCTTGAAAAACCTTTGTTGTAACACACTGCTGGTCAGCCAACAGGCAGATCAAAAGTGCTACCTGCTGAATGAGTAGTTGCCAACAAAGAGGGAATTACTCATAGGAAACAAATCTGTTTTTAAATGGTAATCACCAAGAAAATAGATGCCCTGAAATGCCACGGTGTTCTGCTCTCAAGGATTACTGTTTAAATTGTATTTTTCCCAATTAATAAATCTAGGCATACTATGTTGCATTTGAAATTTTTAGTGTAAATCTTTGCAATTCTTTTCAGAGGTTGTAACTGGCTAAAATTTGGTTATTTGACAGACTTTTGGGGGTTTGAATTAGTGACTCAGAGATTAGAAAGCCAGTCTCCTACTATCTCTAGTCATCCAGCACCAGTTGGAGTCTCCCCCCTACCTGAAAAAAATAACCTAACCTAGTGTAGCATGATGCTATAACAAATGCTATCAGAAAGCCCTGTTTGGACTTGGACTTTTATAGCTGAACACTTAAATGTGACTTCTGACTAATAACTATATAAATAATCAAAGGAGAAAAAGAAAAGTGAAAACCTGTAAAGAAAATACGAAATCCTGTCACTTCAAGCACCATATTTTCCAATACAATTCTTTGCTCTTATTAAAAATATGAATGAAGGTTAAAAGTCCATTTTAAGGAGTACTGAAGAGATTGCACATTGCACTGGTACAGTCTCTGCAAAGCTTTATGTAACCTGATAATGGTCTGAACAGCTTAGTCTTGTGACTCATGGTATAAACTGCTTCAAAGCCAGTTAAAAATTTCCTATACCAAATCCATCATTTCCACACCTCATCTGCACTACACCCTCCTCTGCAACCAGTATAGCCAGTACTGAGGACACACTGAAAAACAAAAAATGGAACTTGTAACAATTAAAATAACCCACGTCTGGAGTTATTTTTAAGATTAACCCTTTTGGTAATAAGGTGTGCGACACAGTCCGTAAACAGTAACATTAATGCAACTGTCATGGAAGGGACAGCTGGCCAGTAGAGGAGCAGAAGCTTCTTAAGCTGGCTTTGTCATTAAAGCCAAGATCTGTATAAATATGTACCTTCCTGGTCCAGCCTTGAAGGCTGACAGCAGAAGATACAAGTGGGGAGAGGAAGAGAGGGTCCATTTTTTCACAAACTTTGTTGACTGGGCAGGAAGGGACTACAAAAATAGGAGTCCTGTATACCTCAAGGACTGTAGCTATTCCGTTTACTATTGAGCATACAGGCCGTACTTTGGCACTGAATGCAAGCAGAAATAAATCCAAAGTGATGGCTCCACATCTGATTGCATTCAGACTATTAGGGATGTTTGAAAGGCAAATCTAAAATGCAAATCTTTTGGCTTAAATAATTTCTATGTTCTGCAGTAAGCAATGATAAAAACTATCTCAAGCTATATTTGCTTTACTTAAAATGTGTGAAATGTTAATATAAAACAAAACTCAAGTAGAGAGGGCATTGGCAAACTGAATGTCAGTAAAAATGCATTTCAGCCTAAATAGATGTTAGTTTTGTCTCTAATGATCATTGTTATTTGTTGTATTCAATGTTACAGTGTACAAATATATTTTCAAAAGTCTTTTATTGGATACAATGCATTTGATTTGCTTCTGTTTGAGTTTCATTACAGTAATTATTGTAGGAATCTGAACAAACATTGTAAATTACCGGTTAATGAAAAATGGGTTCATATGTTTTACTCAAAAATTTCACTGGATTATCCCCTTCTAAAAAAATTATGAGCAATTTTGAAATTAAAGAGACAAAAAAATATATCACATCAATAGACATGAGTATGTGCTAAATCAGAATAATTTATTCCTTTGATTATTTAAATCCATAAGATATGCAATGGCTATATAATAGGATTGCTATCATCCAGCATTCAGAGAATAGTAAATGTAGAGTGAAAGCATCCAGAGAAGTTCTTTTGCATTTTACTTTTTATTTTTGGCCAGAGACATAGCATAAATAAACATTCAGCTGAAGGGAACAAAAGATTTTCTTTTTGCTCAGAACCAAAGACTTGTGATTTTAGCACTCTGAAATACAGAATTGTCTTAATGATATTCTTCTATATTAGAATCTTTATAGAGTGATGAAAAGATAGGTAAACAGATATAAACTCATTTTCAGGAAGGCACAGGTAATTTCATTCAATGCACTTTCTCTGGGAAGCTTATTTGATGAAACATGTACTGGTTATCAGTAAGATGCTTGATTTTGCTTCTAGTTCACAAATACCCTGTGCATGTTATCCAAGAGATCTATCGGGACAGGGTCCATGCTTTAGGCATTCGTGGACTCTGGAAGCAGTTTGGTTTCCAAACTTTTAAAGCTCTCCATACTCACTCCCTTCTCATCATAATGTCTCTCAGTGTATGGAGAAGACAAACCATAAAACTTAAGTTATAGAATGGTTTGGTTTTGAAAGAACCTCTACAGATTATCTAGTCTACCCCCTTGTCACGGGCCGGGATGTGTCTCACAATCTATCAGGTTGCTCAAAGCTCCAACCAACCTGACCTTGAACACTTTCAATGATGGGGCATCCACAACTCTGGACAATCACCCCCATCTTAAAAAAATGTCTTTCTGCTGTCCAAGTTAGATCTACTCTCAGTTTAAAACTGTTGCCCCTTATCTTGTCATAACAGGCCTTGATAAAAAAGTAAAATGAAGTCAGTGGAATGTCTGTATTTAAGCCCCTGATTCCAAACCCAGTATTATAACCATGCAACATTAAAGGAAAATATAATAGCCACATGCTTTTAATATAGGAAATTGTATTAACGATTTGTACAGGAAATTGTATACTGGTAAATCTCAGCAGCAGCAGCACTTGTTTGGGCTCTATTAGACTATGCGTGAATAGAAAATTTCTTCCTTCCCCCATTATCCAATTCTCTACACATGTATGCACATAAATACACTCAAAGAAGCAAGCATGCTTTAATCAGATCACTCGTTCCTCTTTCCCTTCTCAGTCAGATACAACAGCTCATACAATGGCAGGTCCATGCACACAGGCAAGAAGTCTATCTCTTCCTTCCCTTCTTTCCTGAAATTGAATTCTGTGGGAGAAACAGCAGCTTTGGGTTTTCAGCCTGGTGCAGCCTAAACAGCCATTCCGTATTTCTTGCAAGAGAAAATATCTGCAGCTTATCATGATGTTCTCTGTGACTTTGAGCACAGATAAGCTAAGCTCAGTGAGGCTCCATAACAGCTTGCAAAAGATAGCAAAAATACTGATTTTTTTTTTCTCTTAAAAAGACAAAAAGCAAAATGAGCCCTGAATTTTGGCAGAATTTAAACCTGAGGAATTTTTACCTCAAGAGATGAAAGCTTTAGAGGCCACAAGAAAGCACTCAGAAAACCCTGCCTATAGGATATCACAATTTGTTTTCTCTTAAAGCACACATATGGAAGACATAAACAAGTTGCGCCCCTAACAGAAATTCTTGGTGAAAAATGTAAAGTCATCATATTAATTAGATAGATATGATAGTTTTTACATTTATTCTTTATATTATAGGTGTGTGTGGTGAGAAAGACTGGAGCCTACAGAAGATGTATATACAAGCACACATTAACACTGCAAATAAGTAATACCTGCCCTAAATTACATATATGTTTTCATTTAAAAAAAACCCAAAAAACCAAAAACAAACCTGAAATGAATAAATGCAGTTAAAAGATATATTTTGAAAACACAAGACTATGCTCTTGCAGTTTTTAAATTATCACACTAAAACCATTAGTGGTATATTGTCTACTTTTTTTTTACATTAGCATATGAGAAAATGGAAATTTTTGCTGCAGGGAAAACAGAGGAGAAAATGAAGGAGTCTTTCCCTTTCTGCTGGCGTATTGCCAGCACTGGCTCCCTTCCCCCATCATGCAGCCCCTTTTGGTGCTTTGGCAAGTTGTTTTGCTGTCTCTGAATGAAATCTTTGCTCTTTCTGCTCCATTAACATTACGGGTGGAAACTGTACTTACTCAAAGTGGCTTTAATGTACATAATCTGCCTCTTTCTGTCTCTCCTTGTTATACAGCTATGTTGGTGGCCTTTAGTTAGGCATACTGCTATCATTTCAAGGGCAATGGCATATGCAAGTAAGTACCTGGGTCCCTTGCTGGGATTTTAAATGCGTTAAATTAAATGGCTTTTCAGTTTCAACAAAAGAGTTTGGGAACAACTTGAAAGTTTCTGTATTGGGTGAGTCACCATGTTTTGTTACTGCAGAATTACAAACTTCTGACAAATTATAACCTGCCTAGAAATGAGGATACAACCAAAATAAACATTCTAATCACCCCAGAGAAGCAGCATTTCTGCAACATAGATTTTCTTTTCTTAACTATATTCATGACTGAATAATGGAAAAGACATTAATCTGGTCTATTTTATACAGAAAAGAAAGTGATGGGAGACTCTGAAGCTCTAATGGCAATTTGTGCAGTTTATCTGATTACTCTTGCAATATAATAAAATAGTATGAGAAATTATTGCATTCTTATGATAGAAAAAGTATTTTCAGACAATTATAATAAACAAGAAGCACAAAGCACATTTATTACATTTTATTGCTGTGTCTTCTTTTATAGTTAAAAATAAAAATCATGAGAGACATTCAGAAAGATGACTTATACAGGAGGCATCATGACTCATAGGCCTTACAAAACAGATGGGACTTTTTATTAGGGTTGGGCAAATCAAATAACAAGTATGCTGAATAGCATACTTATCAGATATATCGATGACAGGAATAGGGCTTTATTCTCTCTATGTCTTCAGTAATTTCACAGCAGTGCAAATTCATTCACTTCAGTGGGACAACTCCACAGGTAGATGTTAAGAAAGATTTATCTCATTGCTACATATAAAGGGCTATGTGTCAAAAAGTTATCCTGATCCCGTTATTTCTTATATTTTTCATAAACATCCATAAATAACTTCAGTCATTTCAGCCCTTTTCTCCATCTTCTTATATGAGATTCTCTGCTGTTATAGAACAAAATCATATCAACACTTAAACGTATGGGTATTTTATTCTGATTAGTAGTATAATTGAAGTTACCAAAATTATTCACATGATCAAGGGAACAAATCCTTAAGAATATTCCAAATCACATCCACAGTGAGTCAGTTGCCCTTATTTCTGTTCTGTGGTTCATCCCATGATGAGCACAAAATTCTGCGAATATCCTACCATGCTAGTAGTATTCTGGATATTGTCTTTGCAAATTTTAATATCACTGGTTTTGTATAAATTTAATTCTACTATAGGAGTAACACTTTCCTAAATGCTTAACAAGTCTACATACTTGTTCCCATTGTCAGAACTTAGGTTAAGCACCTAAGCATTTTTATTTGGAACCATCAATTTTCAGTGAGACTTAATACATGTCACATTAGATAACAGAACTCAGATATTTTAAATTTGCATCCCAAATTGTTATATGTGTAGTAAGGAATTAATCAGTATAAAAGAATGACATGAAAATCCATCCAGTACCAACATGATTAAAAAAAAAATAAAATTCTTATTATTCCTTTCCTGACTCCTAATTATTTTCTCTACCAGTACAATTTTGGAAATCATATGCTGGATAAGGTTGCTGTGTTCTACCATTCTCCATAAAAACAATGTTCAGAAACCGAATAGAGTAGATATAGAACATGAAATTTCCAGAGGACTAAACAGAAAAGAGGTGTAATGATTCTGCAGGCATCAGATTTCCATGAGGAGAAGAAACATACACCTAAGCTTATTAAATTTAGGTAAAAATCTCTGGGAAAAACAAAAAAAAAAATCACTAGTTTCAGCTGATGCCAATGGGAATTTGATTATAAAACAATATGTAATATTGTTTTCTATTCTCAGAAATAGATTGGTAGACAGAAATAACACCTAGGGCTAAGAAGCAGAGGAAGCTTTCCACTATCAATCTCTTTACTGTCCATATTACACAACAAAGTTTCACAGAGATGTACTTGGAAGACAGCATATATCAAATATTCCTCTTCTAGAATGAGTAACATAGATACGAAGAAACCTCCATTGACTGAGGCTGATTGAACCAAGTTATGCACTTGTCTGTGCTACTTACGAACAACTGAGCAAAGCTAAATGGACTAACAGATGTTGTTTTACTGGGTACAACCACAGTTTGTCCCTCACCAGTACAAGAATAATGAAGTTGGAATAATCCTTCCCAGAATGTCTTGCTTGTCTCACAACTGTGAGATTGTTTGCTGAGAGAGGCATCACATCCCCTTTATTCCTTTTGCTCACTCTGAGAATAACAATCTGCTACTGCTGCTAGTTTTGTTCAAGTTGGACGAAGATGCTTGAAGATTCTGAAGATTTTGAGCTCCAAATCTGCACACAGACTTCAGGGAATGTATGCAGGTAGATTTTCAGTTTTTACTTTCTTTTGATTTTTTTTTTTTAATAACTCTTTCAAAAAACATTGTTCTTGTCAATGAATATAAACGTAATCATCATACTAATTTTCTTCTACAGTTGCTGTGAATTCACTGGAGTTGTTATAGGACTTGAGCCAATATTAGAGAAGATTCCACATCCAATCCTGTCTCTCACGAAGATGAACAGACTCACTCTTAGAGAACATCTCCTAGGTTTCTCTTAAGGAAGACAGCATAACTGGGAAAATTATTCTGTTTCTGTAGAAAATGAAGAATTCATGCCATGGAAAGTATGATGATGATAGTTGTATTATATAGAAGGAATTACTGTATTTTGGAACTCAATGGATCTGATTTCCTATTTCTGGCTTTGCCAGAATTCTTCTAAAAACTTAAACCAGTCGCTTTATCTCTGCATGTGACAAATTTCATTTTTTTCCAAACCAGTATAATCTTTTCATCTCTTTGACCCTTTTATCTCTTTGGACTTTGATCTCTCCAGAGAAATGACAGTGTAAGTAGACATTGAAGACAAAGAAAGGAGTATGGTACTCCTCAACAACTAGGCCAGAAGACTCAATTTTAACACATTCTCTGCAAAGAGCAGACAGAGAAAGTCAGTTTTCATATATGAAGCCTTGTAAAGGTCCTCTCTTCAGAAATCTTAACCATAGCAGACCTCATGCTTTATGTGAGGTTTCCATATACCGTCATAGCCCAAATAATAAGTATAGGAATAAACAGCACTAAGATGTACATTACTTTAAAAAATCATGTTACAACAGCATTAAGTAATGTTCACCAAAACTAAAGCAAATTTATTTCCATTACTTTGTGACTATATTATGTTGTGATATACTTCCAGATTTCATTCTATCTTTTCCCCTGTGGTATCTGATGCTTCATTGAACTAGTTTCCTTCCAAAAAATGCACGAAAAGTGGCTGTTTACAGTAAGATTTGTATTTCATAGGTTGTAGATACTGGAAATTTTATAATGAATGAGGCAGAAGATTTCAGAAAAAATCACATTAATGAAGTTGAATATGACCCTCAGTAAGCAGATTTTCCCTCTCTTCCTTTCACAATGCCCAAAGTAATATGAGATTTATTACTTATGCTAAACCCTCAAAAGTAAAAACATGAGTTCTAGTCAGAAGCCTAATTCTCACTGATTTCTTATTGATGGGATTTAAACATCTAAATAGCTATAAGGATCTAAGTCATAAACCATCCATTTCCAGGAAGTCAAAATTGTATGTTTCTCGTTAATTTGTCCATCATAGAGAATGCTATATAAATGTAACTGCGACTGTGGCTAACATTTCTCAAACTGATGTAACACCTTATTGTTTTAAAAGCATAGAGAGAATTTTGAAAAAACTAGATATTGATGAATCAAATTTGTTATCTCAAGTTATCAAGTATTTCTGACAATTTTTTATCATATTTGTTTCTTGGTTCTCCAACAGTTACCAGGAATACTAATAATAGCAATTGATCCCTCAAATACCCATGGAAATTCACAAATTATTAGATGCAAAGGAGAGAAAAATCTTTGTTGATAGTTTGTGCAGTATATTTACTGCAATAATAATTTTGTTATTGCTGTAAGGCTGGATGAGTTAAACTAAAGCATATATGTAATAGTAATAATGTAATGTAAAAGGAAAACTTCAGGAAATAAAGTGAATAAATTCTCTGTATGACTAAACCCAGTATGCATTCATGCAATTAATAATTTTACATCAAGTTAAATAATGGTTAATGAGTAAATTTTAATTCTCATATTTCTTAAGTTTCACGATTTGATTTTCCAAGCTTAATTTGTTTGAAGGTACTGCAGATATAGAAAAGTAAAATGGTTTACAAGCATATAATTACAAATATTAGTCTTTGCTTTCCAAAAGAAGGCAAAAGATGGAACGCATATGCTCATAGGTGACCAGATTGGGGAACATTTCCTGTTTAAGTATTGCATCACCGTCATGGCCCAGCAACTTAATGCTCTACCCACTTAACCATCTGTCCTATTCTACATCTAACATTTTAGCTATTTACCTTCAGAAATTAAAATTCTAACCAGTAATGTTTCTCGTTAATGCAAAATGTGTAATTATTACTTCTGCGTAAAAAGATAAATATCATCATCCATTTTAGGTACATGAATTAGCTCTGATGCTATAAAGACTATTATTTACAATGAAGCAAAATAATTAGAGGAATTGATGATAAGAAAGAACAGTAACTATACTTTCTGCCCATTTTCAGTCACACCTGCTTAGAGATTAAATTGTATTTTTATGCTACATTGAAACAGCATTTTCTACAGTAATGCATTATGTTTCTGAAAGGCAATTGCAAATACCTTTGTGAACTTAGCATTATTTTTTGTTCTGCAGCAAGCATCTCTGTTAGCATCAATTAATCTGTAATTCCCCTTCTGAGAGAGAAAAAAAAAGAGTCACTCAGAGCACCATCCATATATTTCTACTCTTTGTGAACTTTGCTGTGAGAGTTTTATCAACCTTTGCATGCTCCTGAATCAGGCAGATAGAACTTTAATGTAATGTTTGATTTAAAATGCAGCCTCCTACCACTGAGACTCTCAGCTAATTTTCAGTCTGGGAATTCATATTTCTATCTAGGCACCCCAATGTCCCAGCTGCTATAACAACTATGCTAGTTTTGATCATCACATTTTATTACATAATTAATAAAAATTATTTTATTTTAAAGATAAGCTTGCCATAATTTTTCATGGCAAAATAATCTTCCGGAACCACTGGTCATTATTTCTGTCAAACTTGCTCTACCACTTTACTGAATTTCTTTTCATCTAGCTTTCTTTCAATAAATTAGAAATGTAAGCAGATATTACCAGGCTGTTCTTTCTCCTAGCATCTCAAAGAAGCGGGTGAAAAAAATTGCAGTGAGCATGTAGTTACTATATTTACTGTGAGATCTCACAGAGAAACTGAATAGGTTGTTTAATGCCTCCTAGAATCAAATGAAACAGCAGGAGAATATCTGTTCTACAACTGCACCATGGGAAAAGAGATTATAAATCTATTCTTATCTGGCTGGAGTAGTTTCAATAACTATAAAAGGACATGGGTTTACCTGGTCATTCTTCATTTTGTCAGCTACAGTTTTGAACTCCTTGGTGAACAATTCAGTATGTAAAGTTCAAACAAAAAAAGCCCAGTTGGTCTTAACAGCTCAGAGTGTATAAGATACATGACAAAGCCAAACACAAAATGACTGTTTTTGTCAATGGATGCCAGCAGCCAGGTAATCATAATCATAGGTGGATTAATTTGACTGTTTAACAATTACTTGTTGGTAGATGTGGTGATCCAATACTTCGGAAGATCCCTACTGGCACCAGAGATGTTCTAAGAAAGATTTGCTTTGCAAGGATGAATAGTCTATCTCTCACATCCATAATCATAATAACACTATCTTTGTTCTTACAGTAGCTGCTTTTGTGCACACAGAGTTCATATTATGACTTTTAAGTCTTGCTGATTACTTTCATTGATTCTAAGTAATAAGCATTTCAAATAGATTAACAAGACTGTAAATACGAAAAATATTATATGATGCTCTAAAACTGTCAGCAGTAAAATCTAATCTTACTAAGTGACTAACATTCAAAAGTATAATACTAAAACAGATTTAAAAGATTTTCAGGAATCAGTATATGAGCTTGAATCAAGGAATCCTCTTAATGTGGCTTATTTATTCTGGCTTATTTCCTGTTAGGTATCTGTATTTGTTTGCAATTACTAAATAAATTCAATTCTTTTATCTGATGGCAGATAAAGAGTTCTGTAACTACTTAAAAAAATATCATTCAGTATATGAGAACTTTGAAAGAAGTACACTCAGCTGCTCAGCTGGAACAATACTAAGAAGTCTACAGTTTACTCAGCAAGTTAATAAATAGAAGTGACACTTGTATTTAAGTGAACTTGAATTATTTGACAATGAGGTCTATTTACACATATAATGGGAAAAATATTCCATATAGGAAGTCCATAAGCAACCATGTCATGGTTTGCTTTGAGCAGAAGGTGGGACTATATGACTTTGCAACTTTAACTTTCTATGACTTCCCATGTAAGTTCATGTGAATAAGTAGCATTACACAGTCTATATTTACAAACGTAAATTAAAAAAAATATATAGAACACTTTGGTAGACCATTGCAATTTGACAGTTTAGTTAAAAGATCAGGATGGAACTCTCCTTCCACCAAATCCTTTTAATTACCTCATTGAAGGACCATACCAGCACTGTGCAGAGGTAGTTCTAGGAGATAATTTTAAATGTTACTGAAAATTTAAGGCATTTGCAAGAGGGTTTGTACTGCACAGCATTAATTCTCATTACATCTAATTCTTGAAGAACTATGGGTTTAATGTGGATTTCATTTTCTCAAGTATTTGTGACAGTTTTGTTAAATATGGCAATGAATTAAAACTTCTTACTTTTTCTAAAGTATGACCATGTTCACTATGTTAAGTTATCGGTAAAAAAAAATTTCTCAGTGAACATCATTGCTATGAGTATAGGAAATGTGAAACAGAGGAACAAACAGGGTTGGAATAGTTCCTAACAGCACTGAGAAAGTATCTCATAGCTGAGTTTTCTATGAAGAACAAAGGCTAAATTTTCGAGGTCCACAACTCATTTTATATTTGCTTAGTACCACAGCATCCAACATGGAAAGCCAGATAAAAATACAAAGCTCCCACAAGACTTACATGCAATACAGTGACACAGGAAAGAGACTTTAAATAATAAAGACATAAACTTATTTTGGGGTGTGATTCTACATATGATATTATCCATATATAACATAGATACTAGTCTAGCTGTTGTTTTAAACGTAAGATTTACAATTTTATTAGTGTCAAATTAATGTCTATGATTCAAGAACCATGGCTATTTTCTTCTGTATTTGAAGACTAAGGTAATTTAGGCCATAAGATCTATCTTAACAAGAATGAGGAATAAAAAAACACTGAAAGCATAAAGGGTAAAGGCTTTATTTTATATAGGTGGTTCCAACTGAACTTCCCCCTTCACAGTTTTAGGCAAATATAAACTACTAAACATGGAAAACTGAAAAACAAAACCATCTCTAGATATTTCCTCTTTATATGCCTTCAAAATCAGCTAATGGTGCACAATGTGCAATCAATATTGAACACAGTCCCAAAGGACAGCACACAGATTTTGACTGTAAATGGAAAGGAATCACTCTGAAATACTTGTTTTTGCAAGTGAACATTGCTCTAAATACAAATCTGAAAACCAGTGTAAACCAGCATACCTACTAGAAACACACAGTAAAAATAAGCTTACATAAAGTTCCTTGCGTAGTAATTAACTTCTGTGGGAAATAAATATTTTTAATCTGATTTTCAAAGCATTATTAACTGGTCCACTCTTTATATAAAACATGGCTACAAAACATCCTAGTTTTCCACAAACATCTTTTCTCTTTCCTACAATTCTGGCCTGAGAGGAGGAAAAAAAAAAAAAAAAAGTTTTTAGATATTTTCCTGAAGTGTATCAATGACATATAACTTGGCAGAAAACAGTTTCTGTAATTAGGCTGAAGGACATACGGAACTCCGACACATGACCATCTCAAATGAAGTACATCTATGAAGATTTCGAAAGTGTTCCAGATGCCGCAGTCTGAATGCACCTGTAGTTCATAAGAAATTCCTGATAGAAATATTGAACACTATGTAAGCAGAATTTGGTGTACATACCTAAAGCCATTTTAGGGCAGTTTTGCATATACACTAGACTAGGAGAACTTACATGAATAACAGACAAGGAAATTGCTTTCTCCCTATTAGTGCTATCATCTCCACATACAGCTAGTCAAAAATAGTCAGCTGCATGTGTATATACTTGTGACCGATAGCTCTGTGCAAAGATCTTCAAGCTCAGAGGCTTATCTCACTCAATGTATCATTAAGAACACAGAACTGAAAAAAGTAACCCTTCACCAGATTCCTTGGTGCTGAATGACCTCTGAGCAACTCAGGGAGACAGAAAAAACAGAGGCTCTTCTGAGTCAAGGAATAAGGAACTAAAAATGTCACTGAACATAAAGGGAGTAAGGGAACTGATAACGATAAAACAGTGTTTTTCTATGATTCAAACATTATGGCTGGTTTCACATGCACAGATCATTATAATGTAAGCATTTTAGTTGTATTAATCAAAATTAACAATGTTTTTGTATTCTTGCAAATCCTCAGTGTATAGAAATTCTGAGTAAAACCTCCCAAGAGTCATAACAGTACCTTAAAAAACCCAACAAATAAGTCTTCAAAACTTACAACAGAGGTCACATTTTGACATTTTTACATTTAGAAGGTTACTCTGTTTTTAAAAGATACTAACTGCTAGACTCTATGGCATAAAATCTTGTAACATTAAATATAACAAGACATAATAAAACTGAAAGTGGAAACCCTTATATTTGCTCTGGTTAATAAAAGGAGCATGAGGGTCAGAGTGAGAAACCATAGAGAGCAATGAAAGTTGTGAATGTGTGCAGGGCATGTGTGTAACCTTAAGAAACAACATAACCTTTTATATTATCTTCCTTTCGCTGATTCCTAAGAATTACTGTCATTTTTCTGGAAAGTGTTTTGTTTGTTTGGATTCTATTTATACTAAGAAAGTGCTATCAATTAATCCATTAAGCAAAGTATCTAGGAAACTACCACACATTGTTTAAAAGTGTCTCCTACTGCTGTTTTGTTTATGAATTATTCTAGCTGAAGAAGAGCTCATCTTGAATTCTTCAAGTAATTTTTATTCCTTGATTTAAGCTTTTGCTGCTTGGTTTTTCAACTTGACACCAGCTTGAATAATTTTGTACTAATTGTCCTCCCCAGTCTCTTCACTGCATAGCTGGTTAAGGTCTCTTCTTAATCTTATCTTTCTAAAGAATTTGAACTTTGATTTTCTAACCTTTTGAATAACTAAAATCCTTGAGTTTCAATTCTGAGCCTCCTATTCTTTCCTTTGCTGCCGCACATCCTTAATAGCTCTATTATAATAAGCTGATTAGAACTGCTCACCATATTTCAAATGTGGTCTCGACCACTGTTGCTTTTTATAGTGCCAACATTTTTTTCCCAGTGAGGTCTAGATTCTGATATTTTTATTCATGCTGAATGTAACTTCATTCCTCAAGTACTATTGCTGGTTTACAATGGGAGGCTAACAGAGAAAGAATTTGTGGTAGAATATATTTTTGAGAGTTAAATGATATGTAGTCTAATCAGTATATAAAGTTCCGAATTTTCTAAATTTCTAGCTCTCCAGATTTCTGTCAGTTTAGTAACTAGCTTGTGCTAGAGCTGATGTATTCACATGTAGGATTATTGTAATCCTTAAAACTGATCCTCTTGATCTTAATTTCCACTCCCTGGGGGTCATGCTGTATATTTCACTCTAAAGTGCGATATCCTAATAACAACAGAAAATCTTCTGAAGGATTATTGTAGAGAACTGCAGTAGAAATACTAAAATTGGTATGAATGGAGAATGAATAGGAATGTGTGCACATGATAAAATCAGAAGGAACAAACTGGAGAGGAAGATCTATAAGAATGGCATGTATTGATGGCACCTAGATGATCACATCCCAGCACACTTTGGAACACCCAGGTTGGGAAATGTAAGACAAATTAAAACAAGGAAAAGCCAACATTCACATTAAACAAAAGATTAAGCTGTAAGAGATGACAGAAGTAAGTTAAAGAACAGAACAGGGGACATGAGACACGCAGATAAGGAGACAAAGAACAGTAAATCCTGATGAATAAGACATGGGACAAGCTATACAAAACAAAAGGTTGCAGTCATGGACAGCTTCTAGGTGACACTAAAATCAAACCAAAAACTAGTACACACTGCCTTGGCCTCCTACCTCCCACTCCTATCTGTGCACATATCTTGGCTCCTTCCTTCCTCACAAAACTCTTTCCAGCTTCTATTTCTGTTCTTTCTGAGCAACAGGAGCAGTTGCAGCAACAGCCAAATAGGTTTGGGCACATTTTGCCCAACTTGGTACCCTTCCACTTCATACATCTGCTTGAGTACCCTTCATGAGAGAAACTTTCAATCTAAACTTCTCCCAGATTTTTTTAATAAAATGTTTCCTTTCATCAATACACAACAAAGACAGTTTGAAAGTCAAAGTAACAGTGTGATTTTAAAATGGCAGTGGTTCCTGATATTTATAATGCAGTGCTGCAGGAACTACAAAATTTACTTGGAAGATGCCTGTACTGGTTGTGAGGATAAGGCAGAGATGAATCAGCCAAAGAGTCTAGAACAAAACCCTCTGGGACTCCTTTCGTGTGTGCTCATTGTTTCTCCCTGATGAGTCTTTTCCCTCTCCCCAGATATAACAGTAATCTTGCAATTCTCCTATCAAGGAAATAATGACCACATCCTGGGAACGCTTTAAAGGGTTTTCTTCTCATGTCTTCTGATTTGCTTATTGTCTGAGAAGAGATCTATTAAACATTTATCTTCCTGGGATGGATGGAGGATTCCTTGAATAGACAGTTTAACGCTGCTTTAATTCCCACCTGCTTAAATGTTTTCTGAGATAATTTTTCTCTTCTCTTTCTGTCCTAAATTTAGACTCTTGACCTATATTTCTATGATTTCAATGTTCATATATGGATTTCTGAAAGAAAATGCTTGATCTATCTCAAAAGGTAGTACCTGTAAATACGATTTCTAAGTGGTCTGATTTCAGGTGGGTGTACCCCATGCTTGCTTCTGTTTTGCAGAAAAGGTTCTCTTGCTTCTTCAAGATGAGACTGATGTTTTAATAGTCTGTCCTCTTCTGAAAATCAGCATATTGTGTGCTTTCTGCTTTGATGATCCTTTAAATCTTTCCCTGAATATAGAATTTGCAAATGCCTACCAGCTCCTTCAGTCTGACAGTGCACAACAGATTTCTTAATAATTAGCTTTGCAGTCTAAAAAGCTTCTCCAAAAACCAATAGCCTAAATAAGGAGCATTTGAATACACGCACATCCAAAACTGATTAAGGATTAGGGTGATCAGTCGGCAGGACGTATCCATCAGATGAGGTATTAGACTGTTAAAAGCAATGCCCGCCTTTGATTATATTTAAATAGTTATTTTCACTCTGTGCATGTCTCTTCAAACAGCAACATAATACAAGGATATCCAAATTTGCCCTTTCTTCGTAATCTGATTGTTATTGTGTATCAAAATACATCTTCAGAAATATCAAAACAACCATCTTCAATAGCACAACTCAGTTCCATACAGAAGGCTTGTAAGGTGCATGTTCTAAGCAGAAAGCAGGAGTGTACAAGCAACATTCAAGAACTATTCTGGAGATATAAATAGGGGGTGTGTGTCTTTTTTTTTTTTTTTGTTACAGGGAAACAAAAATGAACCAAGAACAAACATGGAAAATACAGCATAAATATCTAGACTTTTGTTCTTACTGAAAAGTATTTCCACATCAGTTCCTTACTGTCATATCCTTCAGTAGAATTCCCATCAGACTGTAAACACAGACAGAAAAAATATGAATTTTACATTAACGCAGTATCCTCTAGGACTACATTTTATCAGATCACAGCCAAATCTGATCAGAAAGTTGCATTCTTTACTAAGAATGAGGCCCAATCTTGTTATACTTTTTCACTTACATACGGATTAGACAGTCCAAACTGAGTGGATATATGAGGATGGGTTCTAGGCATGTTACTGTTCCTTCTGTTCACTGTCACTAGAGATGAAAGCAATATTTTCTCATTTTCATTCTCTTTTCTATGGAATGAATACCATCTGCTCAACAATGCATTTATCCTATTGATAAACAACATCAAGGGGAAAAAAATGTAAATATTAACACTTTGTATGATCTTTTCATGCCTGTTCCATTTTCATTGTAATGTACCCCTCCAGATATTCACTGGGGTACATTACATCACTGGGACTGACAGACACCACTTATAACAACAATAGCCTAGATGGCACTGAATGGTATAAATAAAATGATCCTATAATCTATGTCAGCAAGACACATTCTTAAGTGAAATGCTGAAAAGGGCAAATCCCATTATACAACTTTTCCCATGTTGCATTCACTTGTGTTCTTTCTCAAGCCTCACAGAGGTGTACCCTATGATTAACGGAACTGTAAACAGTTGAGGTATTCCTCAATTCCCTTCTACTGGATTTTTGGAGGATCTGCTTGAGGAAGTTCGATGGGATGGACTAAAGGACTGTCATCTGCATCACAGTGGTTTAAACTGCAATTTCCCTGCAAAACATTTCATTATCAGAAGACGAAAAATTTGAACTCGCATGTTTGCCCTTAGTCCAAGATAAGCCAGCTACACCACTATTAAGGCAATAATAAATTTAGATTAGATTTTTCATAAATGAATAGAAGTCAATTAAAGGCCTAGTTAAGATCTGCAGTGAAAAAAAGGTCTAGCAGCTGAAGATATTTACGTGCTTCAGGATAGAACATAAGGGCACAAAGATCACATTAAGTGATCAGCATAGATTTCAGTAGGAAACATGTACTTTAAGATATTTTGCAACTTGAACACCTCACTGCCTATTTTTCACAATTCATTTTATATACAGTAAGCACTTTAGGGGAAGGAGTGCTCAATCCAAAAACGTTTTAAGACAAAAAGAGCTTTCCATTGGTATTAGTGAACTTGAATCAGGCTCTTAAGAAAAAATTCAGTTAACCAACACCAATAAAAAGCCCTAATTCAGCAGATGTACAAGGAAGTCTAAATAATTTTTATAAAATTCTTCTGTACAAAGAACAAATCACCCTAAATCAGAATGCAAAGTACATAATATGTTAACTATTTCTATTCTAGTTTGATTACATTAATCTTCAACAATTTCACAGTTTATATATGAATCTATGATTTGCTTGTGGGTTTTTTTGCCTGTAATTTTTTATTTAAATTTGCTTACTTATAACCTTAAGAGTCATTAAGAAAAGTAGAGGTAGAAGTAAAAAAAAGTAAAAGTAAAAGTACAGAAATTCTGAGATTTATATTCCTTTGGAATGTAAAATATTAATGGTTTTGTTTCTATCTTAAATTGGAGTAAAATGTCAAAATACTGAAAAATTGTGATTTAAAATAAATCAAATTTTAAAAGATGGAAACATCCTCATTTCTTTCCAAAGCATTTGATCATTCTATATAATTTCATTCCTGCATTTTTGTGGGTTGGTTTTGGTTTGGTTTTTTTTTTTTTTTTCATTTTGAATTACATTAACACCAAATGTGTTAATGATGGCTTGTTAGTGGTGGCTTGTGCAAGACATAGTTCACCTATTTTCTCATTCATAACACAAAACAAACATTGTTTTATCAAATATATAAATTCTGTATTTCTTATATACCTAAGAAGACTACCATGGCTACACAGCATCACTAATTCAGCAAAATAGTTTTGAGTCTTTCTTAAGAGATTAATATGAGACTGAGAGCTCTTTACAGTGTCCAGTAAATAGAGTCCCACTGATGGCAACGGTCTTTGGATGAAATTCTAACTGTTGTTTTCACCAGTGACTTGGAGATGAGAGGACATGAATCCTCAGATGTCTTTCTGAAATCTCCCCGATATAGAAGAAACTGCTAGAGAACATCTCATGAATTATAGCCATTCAATAGTAAGTGCTGGCCTTGCTTCAAAGACAAAATTTTGGAAGACGATCTGTCTCTCACAATGTGCTTAAACTTAGGTTTCAGTAGGTGGTGCCAACCAATCTATTCTACATAAATTGAATTCAATTTCTCCAAGGAGATTTTCTCTTCAGGCTCCCTAGAGATTTAGTAGTTGCCAGCACACGGTCCATGTCAAATTTACAGAGGAGAGAAAGACAGACAAGTATGAAACTATCTGGTCCTCTTAGAAATATATTAGTGAAAAAAAAATTTCATTCAAGTTCCTTGTGCAGTTCAGCCTCAGAATTATAAAAATTCAGCATGGGGATGTGAGAGACAGAAGAGAGTACTAAGCTCTTGCAAGCACTGTTTCACCATTGTAAATCCCCGCATTTTTAACCCTCAGTAAATTGCTTCTATCTGTCTTCTCATTTCTCTGCACCTTTAGTAGACGTAACACCTTTCCTCTAATGTACCCTGTTCTGTTTTATTCCATCTCAGTCTTATGGTATATATTACGTGGTTTCAAACAGGAGTAAAATTTTCATCCCTATATGCATCATTTAAATTCTCTGCTGACAGATGAATTTGTTAATTTCATATGATTTATCAGTTAATGTTTTCACTACACTTAAAACATAAATAGCTGTGTCCTTCAGGTGCCAAGTTTCACTTCTGCAATTATTTATGCAGAGTGCCCATGAATTTTCTCAGAAAAGGCACACAGTGTTCCTTTGTGCAACCCATCTGAACATTATCAACTGTTCAAAGACATTTTTATGCTTTGTTTGCTGTTGGAACCAGTCCATTCACGGAAGCCGAGCACAATAAGTTCAGAGGCAGCTTACACCTCCTCCCAGTCTATGTATCTATCTAAAAGCTTTAGAGAGTGCAAGGACTGATCCTTCATCAGTCCTCTGAAAAGCAGACTGTCCTAAAATAAAATGGAAAACACTAAACCTGTATCTTGGCTGCACTTTGCACTGGGCCTGTCAGCTGATCAGTCATAATTACTTTTTGTGTCAACTTCTCTATGTTTGGTGTATAAAGTCTCTTGAAAAAACCCTGTACATCTGTATAAAACCTCTATGCCAGCACGACATAACTACTCATGACTGCATAGGTGCTTTATGAAACTTCTAATAACAATACTATTCCCAATTCTTGATGCTGACAAAATACATAATTTAAATAGATTTTAGAAGTGCTAACCAAATGCAAGCTTTACTCCAGCAAATAGTTTTGTGCAGATAAACCCTGATTTCTGCAAAACCTGAGAGTCAGAACCTTTGAGCTTAGGAAAGCTAGCAAAATCAGGGGCACTGTACATATCTCTGATAACATTTTGGTACACCACCTTGTTCTTTCTATGCACACAGGTTAAAGTATCATAGACTAGTTCTTTAAATGATACAAGTTCTCATAGCTGTCATATTACTGGTCAATGCTGCACTCAGAAAAATGCCTAGCAAAACAGAGACATACACATGACCTGGCTTTTATACTTTTAGCACTCAAGACTTCAAGATGGACCAAGTGTGAATGAATTTCACTGGAGAAGCCAAGTAGCTGTCCTTTGCTGGGCTCATAAGCTCAGACACGCTGCTATGTTAAACCTGCAAACCAGTAAACACTGTATTATGATTGCTAATAACAGGTCATAGGCTTTGTGCGAGGCTGACAAGGGTTTCAGGATTTGTTATGCTTTGTCTTGGTTTGACTTGCCTGAAACATTGTTCAGCTTGTTTAGTTGCAGCAGTAACCACCTAATGACTGGGCAGCTGCTGCCTAATTAGTTTTGCTTAGCTTTGTATAATAACTGTCTGCTGTAATGTTTACTGTTAAGAATTTTGACAGAGATATAACAAGTAGATAGGCTGTGTACAATGAACTGTCTATGATACCCTATGATCTCAGGGTATCAGAAACTCACCAGAGGCTGGTTACTGACAGTAATGCAAACTTGGGAATTGGGAACCTGCAATTCCAGACAAGGAAGACGAACTCTTCTGTCCTGAACAACTTCCCAGTGAATATCTCAGGATGCTCACAGCTCATCTAAACATTACACCCCATCCAACACAATTAAAACCACTGACCTTAGGACCCAGAGAAGTAATGAAGGGGTGAGTATCATGCCAGAGAAAAGGGAGAGTTCATCAGAAGGTGTGGTTTTGTACACCAACCTTTAGTTTTAATATTTAAGGACATCTATTTTGTATTAAGTACATGACTTGGACTATGCATGTTAGTATCCACTGAATGATATGACATAATGGACTAGTAATAATAATGGTTCATAGTACTTTAGATACAGTTAAAACTTTTGATTATGACAACAATGAACTCCTGACTTCACTGTAAGGTGCTTAACTTTTAAGAGTAACACCACTTAGTCACCTGGGGTGGAAAATGGGCCAGGTGAATGCACGGCTAACTGCAACCATCCATTTACATCCTACATCAAATGCTCATCTATATTTAATAGCAGTTCAGTAACTTAGCCTCATCCCTTTTTGAACACTAATTGCCTTCTCTCTCCAAGGTATGATATACGAATATATGCCAACATAGTTCCTCAGTCAGTGGGTCCCATGTACACAAACATCAGTGTGTTCACATTCAAACATAGAAACAACTTAGAGTGTGCTTAAAGAAACCAGTGCCATTCCTCACCCCCTGCAAAGGTGTCCTGCAGGAGAAAATTCAAACTTTCAGTATCAGTATATTTTCACAAAACTGTTAGATGCTGATAAAACTGTATTTGCTAATGCAAAGCAATTTTAGCCAAGAGACAGTGAACAGCTCTCACATTAAGCTGGGAGAGGGGAGAAGGAAAAATTAAATAAGTAAGAACAGAGAAAAAGCAAATGCTTTTTCTGTTGTGCCACATAGATTATTTCAGGGACTGGAGAAAAGATTTATAGTTTTCTTATTGTCAGGGGACAAATGCAGTGTCTCTCACCACCTCTACCACCAGCCATGGTAAGGCAACAGCGTACCTCCTGCCTTTTGGCATGGAGCCCTGCATGGATACAGCAGGCATTGTGCCTCCACTTTCACTGTTAAACATCACTTAAATGTTGACAGCAGCAGTTATTCTAAAGCACTGGCAATGGCTATATAAAATTATCCTGCAGGTGGGCTGCCATTTCTTTGACCCTCTTGACTTACGCATACATATGGTGCAGTTAGTATTATGTATGCACCTCATGTATGTGTATCTCAGCTAGATTTAAACTAGGTAAGATGCTGTTGTCAGTGTAGCTGCAGTTTTGGAGTATTTGGCACAGACTGGAACAATTCACTAGCAACACCATGAGAAACTTTGAGCTACCAGGCCCAAGATGTCAGCAGTTTGAAAGGGGTTTGAACACTGCTTCTCTTCAGCCTATCCATTCTCTCCTACAGCTGTAGTCACTTCAGAGACAAGAATAAAGAGGTACTCAGAATCTATTTATAGTCTTGTAAAGGTTTTGCCTAAGGATAGGAATCTCCACTGAACCTGCAATAAAATACACGTTGATTTAGCAATTTAGTGCAGGTCAGTTGTAGGTCATTGCTGGGGTGGGGAGAAGTCCCTGATCTACTGATCTGACAACATTAACACCATCTGTAGCTGGAGAATTGAGGTTATGATAGTGCAGCTATCTTATTTGCCTATTTAGAGAAATAAAAGCCTGGTTATTAAAATGTTATATTAAAATTTATTTAGCTACTGCATATGAACAAATATAAGCATTATCCTTTGATACATATGCTGGGTTGAATTAGAGTAACCTAATTTCATCAAGACAGTTATAAAGGATCTGGTGAAGGCCATGAAAGCATGGCTTTACCTGCTTCAGCTATTTAAATTTGTTTTACTTCCATCTTTGACAGAGTTATTGGAGATATTTACTTCTTATGAAAAAATACAATAATTTAAATCAGCATCTGGTTATCAAGTTAAGGAAGTTCCTTCTTTATAAGCAGGAAAGACAGTAATATTTCAGAGTTCAGATAGACTTTCAAGAGAAGTGGCCTAAGTCTCACCCCATCTGAAACAGTTCTGGAACATGAAACCTAGGATACTGAGACTCACCCTTTTGCCCTTGTCTAATACTTCAGTGGGCTTACTCCAAATTAATAGTATTTTCAATAAATTAAAAATGAGATCAAAACCATGTTATCAGATGTACCAGAGGTTTTTTCTTTATCTTTAGTAAGTAATCTTATTCTTACTGATTTAAGAAACATCATATTTGTTCACACTAATCATGCAGTATTATACATCAGTATTATTTTTAACACTGTAACTTAAATATAAATTATTATCACAGAGTATTCAGAACTGGAACAATAACGGTGAGCTGCAGAATATGTTATTTAGTTCTACAACTGGATAAGGGCATGACAGTTTCTTCTGTGAAATTTTTGACATGTAAGTATAAAGCCAGAGTTCTGCTAACTACCACAAATGTGATTTTGAAAATGACTTTCAATTAAATATCATGTAGATCTCACTGCTGATTAAAAAAATCAGGAACAGATAGAAGCGGCAAATATATTTAGAAAACGAATACAATAATTGCTTTTTCTTTTTTCTTTTCTTCTTCATTTTACTCTTCACTGACCTCAAACAGAAGGGTAAAGATCACTGAAAATATTTGATTGCATTTTTCAAGAAAGTCCAGTGATGCTTTTTAATAGTTGGTAACTTTAGAAGTTAGGAAAATTGAGGTAGAAATCATGGCAATGACACCCCATGAAAAGTTAAGTAAATACAGAAGGTACTAATCATAAAACTTGTTTAAGAAGAAGTCTCACTTAAAAATAAAATGTGCCCTAATGAACTCGAGTATTTTCCCTATTCCTTGCGCTTTTAATGTTCTGTTGAAAAAAAAAAAAAAAAAAATTTGGAAGCATTTAAACTGAAATTCAATGACTATCCACTAGGAAGACCAAAGGTTAATCTTTGAATTACAAAGGGGAGCTCATCAGATCATCTCAGATAATATTAGATGTCTACAATTAGTCATGCCCAACTCTGCTAGTCATCCTATACTCCTTCTGTAGTCAGTGGAGGGAAATAGGCTTGTGGATGTAATTTTCTTTTTTCCACTTGTTCTCTTAATCTTCTTCAATGAATTTCTCTGAAGGGGTATTTTATTTCTTTACTAATTCCAGCATAGCAGTCTCTAATTAAATTAGTAGCTCTCGGGCAACAAGGATTTAAAAGTGTCAGCAGTAAGTTTAAAGTTATCATGCATCCTGCATGAAGTGTTACATTTCTCACAGAGTTTCACATTAAGCAAAAAATATGAAGAGAAAGGAAGATACCTGGGTCCACAGAAGCACCAGAGCTGAGGTATATAGATATATGTCTTGTTCATTAGCTGAATTCAGTTATTTTGAGACCCATCCCACTCATTATGCAAACAGCATAGGGCTGAAGTATGAACACCCTTTCCAAAGAGCCTCTCCCATCAGATGAGTTGAGGGAGACATATATTATATCCTGCATTTTATTACAGTTGAACAAATATTTGTATCCTGAAGGAAATTACTTTATTTCAAAATTTGTTGTTCTCCAATAAGGGTGAAAAGTCAAAGTAGTCTCACATGTCTATGGTTGTGTTTACATTCTGAACTGTACTTTAAATTAATAGAATCCTAGGAATACACTATGTATGCTGAAAATTGCTTTTGACCTTTTTAGTTAAAAAGTATGAAACATTTAAAATAGATTTTGTCACACACCAGACCTATTTGTTCAGAAATAAATTTTAAAATACAGGCAGTTCTGGTTTTTTTCTGGCTCAAAGCAACTTTTTGTTTTTAAATACAAATGTTTTATTAAAGGTAATTGCAGCCAAAAAAATGTTAAAAATAAAAAAGCTATAAATTATTTTCTAGCCACTTTTAATGGTCTGCTACCAATGACTATTATTTCCATTATCCCAGAGGATCAGAACAGCTAGTACTTCACTGCAATCAGCCTTCATTCAAAAATGACATTTTTGTGTAGTTTGTACCCTTCCAGTTCAAAAATAGTCTGCATAAATGGATATTAGATCTAGATAGTGTTTCTGAGAGTCTGAATAATGAAGAAGTGCTTTACTTTTGAAAATACAGACTGACTTGTGGAAGGCAGGTATACCTGCAGATAACAGTTTGGTGCATCTCTGTCCTGAGTATTCAGCTAACCCTGTTGCACTGAAATAATTGTCAACTGATTTATTTGGAACACTTCTCAGATTTTACTGCTTTCTACTAAGTAGTCCTTTCTATTTTGTGCTTATTCAGTAGTCAGCATGTTTTACTGATTCCTGCCACATCAGGCACATAGATTGAAGTTGGTTTTTGATTTTTCCATTAGCTGCTAATAGATCTAAAAGCATTCCTCATTATTTTCTTTACCGCCCAATTTAGACAGATATTTAGCTTCACCGAATTTGCAATGATGTTTAATGTCACTTTGTCAGAGCTTGTACTAAGTGTATTTGGTCACAAAGCTTCCTCTATTCATTTCTTCAGCACCTCTGTTTACAAATCAAATTTCAGGAATTAGTTAAAAGTTTGTAATGTGTTCTACAAGATTATTAGGATAAAAGCAGTAATATTTTATACCTTAATGCACCTTAAAAAAAAAAAAAAAAAACCAAAGAAAAAAACAACCAAACAAACAAAAAAAACAAAACCAAAAACAAAAACAACCCTAAACAGAATTTGGATCACACAAGTCGTCCATTTCATGAGACACTTGATATGATCCTAAAATTTGGGTTTGGTTAGTAGATCAAAGCTGTTAAGGATGATAATTATTTAGTGTGTGTTTTAACCTGCGCTTAATTCTTTTTAATACACACTAGAACTCACTTAAGTGCAACTGTAAAGTGAAAAGGATCCATTAACTTTTCCAATAATCTGTCCAATTAATCAGGCACAGAAGGTCATTCAGCATGAAACAGACAGTGCTAGACTTTGTGAAAATCTTTTGTAGCATTCATTCACTGGGTGTTAGCAGACCCACTCTAGTAAGCCAGAAGGCATTAAGTCAGCAGTAGAGATAACAGCTTAATGGACCTGAGGAGCACAGTTTATTTCAAGTACAATAAGCAGGGGTAAGAATTTTGGAACTGATGCCATATTATCCAGAAGATGCAGTTTTCAGCATTTCTTTATTTTCTGTTTTTCATTATGTTGCTTAAAAAGCCACAAGATAGATTGCCTTAATTCTGTGAAACAAATAAAAAATATAAAGAATTTAGATTCCACTTCTAAAAAGATAACCAAGCAACCCAATAAGGAACCATAAAGCTCACGATCAAGAATCATACTTCTTCATTTTAATCTCTTTTTCTGACCAAGTCAGACCACAGACTATCATATTTACTTTGCTTTATGTGTTGAGAATATGTTGGTGATCAAAAGCAAGTTGGGCTTTTTTACTAGGAAAAGCTTAACAAAGTCAAGCTGGAGTCAAACTACGGGTTGTGCCACCTGGGTATATAGTTTAAGTAGTTCAGACCTCTAAGTTAGACCCTGCTCAGTTTATTTCTATGTGTAAAATCTAGCTGTGTGAACATAAAATTTTCCTTCATGAAGGATTCCTATTCCAGTAAGGATGAACTCATCACATTCCATTATCTACATACATGTATCTGCACCAGAAGTAATATCTTCTTTGTTCTCTGATTAACCTTATTAATATGCTTATAAAAATTAATTTAAATGTTTTAGACCTGATATATGTGATACACACACATCTAAGTATAAAAGAATTGTTAGGACCTTAAAAATGCCAGTGAAATTTCTTAGGATTTTGGATCAACACCACAAAACTTTTAGGGTATCTATTGAGGACTTTTCTTCAGAATCACTGCTTAGAAACATACTAGGCAAATGGAAAATTACTTAGTAAAAATAATTTTTAGGATATAATATAATCACTTTTTTTGTAATTTAATTTGATTATTAAACATTTTCTAGTTAACAGTATTGTCTGAAGGTATTTCCCGTATATTGAAGAGAAGCTTATACTTGCAGAGATAATTTATGGAATCACTAGAGTTAACTTTTCTTCAGTAATAAAGGCATACTTTAAAAACCAAACTGTTGCATGGGTTGCTAAAAGCTTTGTACATGATGGTTTTGTGACAAAGCTGAAGTCTTGAAATAGCTTTGAAGTAGAAGTTTGGCAGTGCTTCAAAGCTGAGAGAGATGGCACAGCATAAAGGACTTTCCCCCTTTTCCCCACATTGAAAATAAAAAGACTAAGGCAGAAGAATGTGATTTAATGAAGGGAAGATTAAAACTGGTTTTGCCAAGGGTAAAACATAAAAAGAAAAAAAGGTATGAGTTTCCTTGGTTTAAACACACACAAAAAAAGAAATAGAACATGTCTGAAACAACTTTTGAAAGAAGAGCATGGTTGCCTGAATTGTCCAAGTTTAAAGCTAAGAATTATACAAATAGTTTTGAAATAGAAGTAAACTGATAAGTATTTTGGAGAGAGACTTCCTTATATTGATATACCACTTCTTTTTCAGAAAATCTGAACTATATGATTTTTCTCAGTGAATCTTTACTAAAGAAATCAAACAACACAACTTCCACCGACTGTTCTTCATTAGGGGCATTCAAATTTGCCTTTAATGATAGAAAAAGAAGCAATTAAATGAAAAATAAAGAAGGGCCTTACCAGATGTGCTGTCAGAAATGAAAAGAACTCCAAAGAGACCCACACATAATGTAAAGTAATTAAATTATAAAGAATTTTTGAAATAGGTTAAACAAACACCTGTCATATAGTTTATGCACAGCTGTTCAAATTTTGGGGCAGAAAAATGGACTAGATGACTTCTCTACAACAGTAACAATTCGATTCTTTTGTGGTTATAACAGACAAAATGTAGATTTTACATGCATATTTAGGAGTGATTAAGTTGCTTTCATTATCCTAGAAGACTAGATGCATTAAAAAATGATGCATAAATCTAATCTATATTTCAACTTCTAAGGCATGGATTTTTTTCCATTTATGGCCAAGTAAAAGCTAACAGAAAATAGACAAAATAGCCTGTACATAGGGTAATCCTAATAGCCAAATCATGTAGGAAGCTTAAGGGCTGTGATTTACATAGGACACAGTCTGGGGAGGAATACATTTCATTCATCAAGGCAGAAGATGATAAGAACACATCTGTGGACTTCAAGGTAGGGAGATAAAAGTCTAATCCTAAACTTGTGTTCATTCAGTGACAAACTGATGATCTCTGTGGAACAAGACAATATTCTGAAGCAATGGAAAATAATAGTCCACTAAAGGGCCACTGCCCAAAGCAGAGTGGAAATGTGGCTTAGTACAAGTTTTCTTTCCATGCCTTACTAGGTTTGAAACACTATTACAACTTACCTAATAGTATTGCAATAAAAGATCACTCACATTAACAATGTGAAAGCCTGTGTCCTCATAGCACTGTTCCTTAAGACTAGCTAGAGCTGCAGCTCATAATAATCCAAACCCCTCAGGTCAAAAAAGCATCATCCAAGTGCCTGCACCCAAAGTAAAACACATATCTTCAGTGATTAAGTTTTTAAAAGCAGTCTATTCTTTAGAGCTTGTCTACATCATAGAAAGCCCTATTGTCTGCTGGCATCTTTACACATTAAGTTCTTCATTCCAAGTCCATTATATTCAGAATCAAAACAAATAACCTGATCACGAGATTTTTCCAAGCAAGCAACACAAACAAACAAAGAAATTACATCCATGGCAATAAAAACACAGGAAAAAACCCCACAACACTCTTAGGGAATATAAACTCATCTTTTGAGAAAAGAGAAAACCCCCAAAACAACAGAACTTCCAGATTTTGCTATTTTAAATGTCTGAAAAAGTATAATAATAAAAATTCAATGACCTTCTGTTATTACGTAATAAGATATACGCCAAGCCTTTTTTTCTCTCTTCCTTCCAAAGTAAGCTGCATTATTATAACCCCTTCCTAATTAGCCAGGACTTCATATCATGCTGATCTTTCTCTACAGCTTTGGCTCCAGGAGCCAACATATTTCTAAGCATAATATTTCTTGTAACATAACAAAAGAGTATGAATTATCATATGAAAAATGTTACATTAGGATATTGCACACTTTTCTACCTGTGTAAACTGACTACAGCCCACACAAGGAACACCCAGAAATCTTTGATTCTTCCCTACAAGCATTTATATGCCACCTTTTCACTCCTCTTGATTTCAAGGACTAGCTGCTTTTCTCCTCTTACTTTTCAGTAAACATAAAAGTCAACAGGGCTTTGCCAAATGGTGCTTACAATATTAATCAAAACTGTACAATTGAGTAGATGCAACATTTAAAATTTTTTACTTACTGACAACTAGACAGAGAAATACTAAACAAAGGTCTCACAAGCTCAGCTGTTTGTTGTGTCTGCTGATCATCAGATTACTTTTTTTTTTTTTAATTCACTAAGTATTTACTAAATTAAATTTAGTAAACTAAATTTACTGATTGTTTACTAAAGTCACTAATTATACCATGAATCTCAGATTATAAGGTAGCTAGAACAATGGATCAATATATGAGGTCGACAAAGATATTAATCAGTATCTCTCCTGTTACGGAAAAATAGAATATATAATATTGCTTAAAGGATCTAGTTGTGTTTAAAACCAATATCCATAAACTGGAGACAAGGTAACTGCGACATATTTGCATGTCTTAAGTAAATAACTCAATTTGTGAATACTTTTCTGACATCAGTGTATTTCCTGGATAAGTCTGAGTGAGAATACAAGTGCATTTCTTTGAAAGTGGAAGATTACTGGAAACCTGAAAGGCAACTTGAAAATTCTTTTGTAGATTTTGGGAGGAAAAGAAGAAAAGAAACAGTCTTTCAGTGAAACAGACACTTTATTATTTTATATTATTCATTCCTCATGTAGGGATTTTTTACATGTTTTCCATGCTTTCTCCCCGCTCCTGCCCCATCAACATAACATCCTTAAAGAACAGACTACCAAAAGGAGTAAGTAGCAGCTGCTGCTGTCAAGTTTGGAATGATGTCTCTCTGTACTAATTAGGAGGATCCTTGGGTGTTCTCTTACAGCATGTCTGAAGCTTGCTCTCAGAATTAGCACTATAACCCACCCACTATTAGAAGTATCATGGTCATTTTTTTCGCACTACTATCTCTACAGTCGAGGATTAATGTGTTTAGCTTGTCAAAATGTCAACAATCAACTTTTATAAATCTAAGATATTATATAACCTGTTAAGAGTATTTCCTGGCAGTATGAAAACGTTACCAGAGAAAATACTATGCAAGTTCATTATTACCTGAAGGGTATTATCAGCTACATCCACGAGTATTCTCACTTAAAAATGTATTTGTTTTTGTTTAGAAGTGAGAGCAGTTGTCTATAACTTTACATACAGACTTACATTCATGAAAGGGAGTTCAGCAATTACTATAGTGAATGTCATCTACTTCTCTCCTACCAGCCCCCACAAACATAAAAATCAGTGCTTAGTGCTCTGCCATGCACAGGCATAGCAGGTGTCAGTTCATTTCTTCTTCTCATGTAGATGTGATATTTTCCAACTTCAAATCTGTGGTTGTTTGCAGACATGACAGGAAGCATTGCTTTGCTTCTCACACTGGTACAACAGCAATGGGTCAGAAGGCATCACCTCTATGGGCCACATATCACTGAAGGAAGTTGGATTACCCCGAAGTGTGGCTCATGTGCCTGCAGAAAGATGAGTGCAATGTACTACTTTGAATTAAGAACTTTGGAGTTAAGAAATATAGATGTTTTTAGAAATCTTGCAGGTATCAAATAGTATCTTGAAACAACGAAACAACTGCATATTGGGCTGTATCAGCACAAGTGTAGCCAGCAGGTCAAGAGAAGTGCCTCTCCCTCTGTTTGACACTACAGCATGACATCTGTAGTACCATGGCCAATTTTGGGCTCCACAGTGTAAAAAAAAAAAATTGAAAAAACAGGGTGACTACGACAGAAGGCTAGCTACATTGTAAGGGGACTGGAGGACATGGGATAGGGTGGTGAGGACTGGGTTTGTTCAGACAAGAAAAGAAATTTAAGGGAGAGGTGTTATCACTGTCTTCAGATGCATAACAGGTAATTACAGAGAATGATGCTAGGTTTTTCATAGAGGTGTATCACAAAAAAGAAGTAATGTTCAAAAATTCTAGGTAAAGAAATTCTTACTAGGTCATAAAACTTTTCATGTTGAGGTTGGTCAAACACTGAGAAAGGTTGTTCAGTGAGATCGTGGTATCTTCACCCTCAATCACACTAAAATTTGATGGCAACACCCTAAGCTATCCAATTTCACTTTTAAGTTAACGTTGCTTCGAGTAGAGGTTGATACAGATGACCCTGAGTGAACATCTACAGAGAATTCAAATGGGTATAGAAAGTAACACTGGCTCTATACTTTTGTTGATCCACATACAAAGGGCATGGTCAGAGTAATTTTATTCAGAACAGAATTGGTATCTCCCTTACAGTTACTTAAGAGATTCTATACCAAATTCCTCTATTAACTACAACTGTTATCTTTAAATGACACTTCTCAGTCAAAAGTGAGGAATGTAATTCTCTCTTATGAGAGAAGAGATCATATTTTGTTCATATAGAAAAAAATATAAAAGGATTGCTATATTGATCTAAGTGGTATTTTCTCCATCACCAGCTAGCAAGATAAAAATTTCAGGAAAACTTCTCATTTACTATTTTCTTCTAATTAACTAATATTTTCACAGTGCAAATATTTTACTTAAATTCACTTAACTTCTCATCTAAGTTATTCTTAACAGTATTTTTTGTACAGAGATACCATAGTGCCTTTTTGGATATTTTATTTTTTTCTTGTGGGAGAATGAGATAAATAATCAGCTGCAACTTGTTCACAGGGAACCTTTATGACTAGTTCCTTGGACTGTTCCTGGTTCACAGATTCAAATGGATGTGCCAATACCCAATAAAGTTCTGTTTCACTTTCAGAGTGGCATGATACCCTTATTTCACTGCCAATGTTATCTTCATAACTTTCCAGGAGCACATGCTGCCATCAATCTCTTCCTTTGTGAAAATAATTCTTTCTAGTTATATATGTGGAATGACAGTGACTGAGTCATTACTACTTTACTCCACGAGTGTAGTTAAAAAAGAATGCTACAGTGCCTGTATCTCCTTATAGCAACTCTAAGAAAGCCTTCGATACCACACTAATCTCATCTACAAAGACCCATTTTACTTGAAGGAGAAGAAAGGAGATGTCAGGGCGTTCCTTTACAAGCTATCATACTTTTCTGTTCTCCACTACGCTACTCCTTTTACACATGCTACTGGACAGGAAAAATTATAATTTTAGAGAGCTAAACAGATGATTCCTCTTTAGAACTGAAGTGAATGATCTGATCACTACCCTCCCCCCCCCGCCCCCCCCCCCCCCCCCCCCGCAATATGTATTCATGCACATATGCATTATTTTCCTTCAAGTCATAAAAGTGAAGTGTAGCTTAAATAAATGCTAAATCTGATTCCACGCTCCCAGGCATCAAAATTAGATTTCTTTACATTATTATGAATACAATAGTAACAAAATGTACTGCATACAAATAGCACTTAAATGGGTAAGGACTGAGACAGTGATTTGTATTTTCCAGAACTCTTCAGTACATTTAGTTAATTTCAGAATGCATCAGAATTATTCCCTTCATATCTCTTACAGTACTACCAACAAAACAAGTAAGAAAGCATAAAATATGATATTAACATCTTTATCTATTTGATTTTAAATATACATACTAAAAGAAATATAAAGCCAAGTGGATATTAAAACCACAGTGCAGTAACATCTCAAAATTACTCCTTCATACTTTGGTACATTTCACTATCTGAACAAGTTTGTTTTAAACTTTTAAAAATTATTGGTATTCATCACTTTTTCAAATAATTTTAAAGGTATATGATAGAACAATTGCAAAAGATGGCTACACAGAAAAAAAATAATTAGGGCTCAAATATTTCTGTATAAAAAACCCAAATCCTCCATGGATATAATTTTTTTCAGAAGCTTGGACATAAATAATATACCCAAATTTATGCTTCAAAATCCAAATCAGAAAAATTACATGAGTTGTAGACTACAGAAGTTCACATATCATTCAGTGAATCAGGTGCACTACTTTTTTAGATGAAACTGCAAGAATAAGATTTGTTAGAAACATAGCTATACAAAATTTGAATGAAAATGCTCAAAGTCAGATCTTTTGTTTGGGGTTGCATGGCTATAAAATGTACAAGTGGACATTATCTCAGTTAAAACAATTTTACTTCTTTTTTCCCCCATTAGAAGTCTGCTGTTATTGGTGAAACTTGGCCAACTCAGTAGAAATAACAAGAAAATAAGAAGGAAACATCTATATTTAGTACTCTTTCTGTGTCAATTTAAAATATGGTAGTTTAAAGAGAGGAGTAAAATCCAAGAAGGCATTGCTTTGTTTTTCTCTCAACATACCTCATGTTTACAGTAGCTAAAAGATCTAAATACGTTTAATTTCTGTCAAAGTCATGCCCCTTCCAGTATATGCCAATAACAGAACTAATAAAATTACATGATTAATTGTTGATTTCTGAAATCTCATTAAAACTCCAGAACATCCTGATCCCATCTTTCATGTCACAAATACAAAGAAACAGGTTCTGATGCCTCTGACATTTTTTGAAATGTCATTAAGATTTTACTGATTGCTGCAGATATTAAAATTTGATGGGTCTGAATATAAATATCCTTAATATTTTATTCTCTACACTGATTATTTTATTTAATATAGAATCAGCTGCTGAAGATCATGCTTCTAATTTTGCTAAGGATTACAGGGTGTGCAAGAAAATTCTCTCTACTACTGCTAAGTGTCCTCAGGAATCAAGTGCTCAGCAAAAAATCTGTGGTTAAGGCTTAGCCTGATGAGATAGGTTCTTGGCCAATAATGAAATGTTCTTAATCAAAAAGTTTTAACTTCTTCTCATGGGATATTGAAAGAAACTAAGAAGTGTAAGAATTGCTTTGTAGAACATAACTTCCTCTTTACCCCTATGCTGTAAGAACAAATACCTACGCCAATAAATAGCAGCTCATCAAGACAAAGCATCAGGTTGCATTTCAGGGTTCCATCCTGCTAGCAGAAGTGAAAATCTATATGAGGATGCCTGGGACATGAGAAGAGCACAAAACTGCTCTGAGCCACTGCGCTCACTGATAAATGGCACGCTAAGAAAAAGACATTACTTTCCTCCCTTAGAAGTATCACTAGCAGAATTTTTAATTCTTAATTGAATTCTTGTTATTTAAATTCTCCCTTAATATATAAACCAACTCTGATATGTACAAATCTTGAGAAACAGACAGAAACCCAAGCTGTATCCTGAGACACAGAAAGCTTTCATATTCTATAACTGACAATACACAGAAGGAGGATGGTATAACACTTACTACGGCCTAGGACACAAGAGGATTAGGTTTGATTTTCTGATCCTCCCCATACTGATACTTCTTCTAAAAGTTAGGCAACTCATTTGGTCCTTCAACTAAGCTAAATCAGGGGCACACCAGTGCAACTGTGTTCCCTGTCTGAGTACATAACTCATCTACTTTCTACACTATATTGCAATGAAATCTCACTCTCCTCTCCCACACATTGATTTCACAGTAAGAAATCTATGTGTGAGGTAGCAGAGAAGCCAGCGGTCCCAGAGTTCGCAAAGGGGCTAAGTCTGCAGATCATACCCCTATGCAGCACACACCTCTATTAATGCTCACTAACCTTTAAAGAGAATGTTATTACCATAGCTAAATCTTGTAATCTAGAAATACCATAGCTAAATCTTGTAAATCTAGACATACAGACTTCGAATCCCTACAGACAGAGTTTCAAAAGCTAGTTGGAGCCTACCTCTCATGGAAGTTAACTGTATTTAGGATACTGACCCTAGACATTATGAATTAAAAGGAACTATGTAAGCACCTAAAAATACCCTCTGAAAAAGTTCAAACTACACCTTGTTCTATTTAGTTTCTATCTGGTCAGAAGGAGTTATTTTGGTTCTTCTAAAAGAAAAAATGCCTACAGTACAGCAGCCTAGCCAAACGGGAGACAAGAGGAACAGTATGCCAAGAATCATGCCAAGCTTTAGCACATCTATGGCTTGCAAAGACACAAAGAATAACCCACCCTTGAATAAGCCTCATTAATTCCCTCCCTTTCTCAGAGTAAAGCTTCCTGCATTTCATGACCTTTTAACACTGCTGGCCAAATGCCTGTATATTGCAAACACTGCCAAACAGGAGTTAGAGTGATCTCTCTATCGCAGTGATGGACCATCATTTGGATACAGTACATCTTTAAGCAAGCAGTAGCACACAGTACTTATTACAGAAACAAAACATACATTGAACTGCAAGGTTTAGACTGCTTGGGTGAAATGCTTTCAGGATAAGCAAATTAGAAGTCTTTACCTTATGTACATTATTGCAGCTTTTCACCTTTCTGAACATAAAACTCATGGATGCATGCAGTTTCTGGGTGGCTACTGTTGGTTATCCAGAAAGGCAACTCATGGCTGCCCATAAGATCAAGTGTAACTGGTTTCTAAAACAGCAAACCAAGTAAATTAAAAGCTATTATAATTTGTAATTGATATTGCAAGGAGATGGCAAGTTCCTTCAGAAAGATTTTACCATTACTACATTTGTCCAGATAGGGAAACATAAATCTAAAAATTACTTCTTTAAAATATAGGTAGAGGATTTCACAATACACAAATCAGTATGAATTTGGCTAGGATTCACAAAATCTTAAACAGTGAAATAAACTAATATAGACAGTTTTATTCAAATTCATTTTTGTTCACAGGCTTTTATTAATTTTTTCCTTTAAGATATGTTTTGCCTAAAATCAAAATACTAGAATTACACTAATCCAACCATGCAGGGTTCAAAAGTGGACATAAAACAGTTATTAGTGACAGCAAATAACTTTATCTGTATATCTCTATTTTATGAAATCAAGACATTAATGTCCAAAATGATAGGAACTTTCAAGTACTGTGGGTTTTTTTAACCTTTTTTGAGGAAACAAATTTAATGGCTGGAAAAATGACAGAAATGTCATTTTTATCTCTCTCATACACAAAAGCACAGATATCTATCAGTTTTTAGATCTTCATTTCTTCTTGAATGATGATATCAACATAAGATTTCAAATATTTTCATAGAACTGAAGCTGAAGAAAAAAGAAGTTTTATTTCAGATACAGTGGAGCTGATCAGACAGTAAACTAGAGCTATTGGTTCTTAAAATGCGACACTGGAATATTTATCTCAAATTTGTAAAATGAAATCAATTTTCACAGTAACATTTAACTAAAAAAAAAAAAAATCCATTAGAAAATTGTTGTGTATCCAGAAGAAGATGCTTGGTGTTTCAGACTTACTGTGACGGAAAGGGGTATTAATAAACTTGAAAAGATTAACTTAACAGGCAAAGCTAACTGGTCCCATCTCTTAAGAGGTAGATTATTGTGCTTATTCTTACACTTACAAAATACACCTGAAGCAGTACATGGCTAACTGCACTAGGAAAGAAAAACACCTGGTAATGTAAAATAGTTTCAAAAAATATACATAACAGATTTTAATAGAAGAAAGATTTACATGGCCCACTATGAAGTTGGGGAAACTATGATTTTCAGTAGCCCATTTCCTGTGCTGAGAATTCATGTATGTTAGAACTGTGAGGACATCTAATGTATAGCAATGCTGTTAATGTTCAACAGCCCAGGTTAGCTCATTATGTGCTTCTAGCAGAGATACTGCAGGGAGAGCAAGAGAAAAGGTTTTTTTGGCACAATGAACCTTAAAAAAAGTAGGGTGTTTCAAGCTGCTGAGGAATCTGGATAGTGAAAATAAATCCTGCGAGATGGATTAGTGGGCAGGTAATGGCAAAAGGCATCTGATAAATTGAAGAGTTACGTGGTAAACTTATTTATTACATGCCTATGCAATTTGTCACAGGACTGTCTCATTTCTCACCTCCCCATGTGAGATGCATATATTAATATTGCACACTGCTGTCACTGCCTGACAGCTTATGATCCTGTTTTTTAAATTCATACATAACTTTTTCCTGCTCTCTCCTATCATAAGAAATTCCATCCAGGTATATTTCCAGATAAATGCTGAGAAAGGATGCCTGATCCACCTGGTGTCATGCCTTATGCTCTTCCCAAATCAAATTAAAAATATAGAAAATGCAGTATGCATTTGTATAGACATACTGCAGGGTCACTCGTTGCCATCCTGTTGCTCATAGATTTACTGTGCCATGATATGTCACTGTTCAATCAGTAGAAGCAACCCGATAAGTTCACCCAGCTGAAATGGATCTTGTCAACACTATTCTGCTATAATACTGTTTTAACATAAATGTCTGGTGCATGAAAATATTTCTTGCTGTTGATGGTTTTTGTGGGACCATGTCAACTCTTAGCAAGAGATAAACATTAATATTTACTGAAATACCTACAACAAAAGACTTACTTTGTATATTACAGAATCACAGAATCATCTAGGTTGGAAAGGACCCTGGAGATCATTTAGTCCAACTGTTCGCCTAGCACAGTTCCCACCTACAGCATATCCTTAAGCTCTAAATAGACCCGACTCTTGAACACCTCCAGGGATGGGGACTCCACCACTCCCTGGGCAGCCCATTCCAACGCCTAACAACCCCTTCTGTAAAGAAATGCTTCCTAATATCCAGTCTAAACTTTCCCTGGCACAACTTGAGGCCATTCCCTCTTGTCCTGTCACTTTCTACTAGGCTAAAGAGGCTCATCCCCAGCTCTCTGCACCCTCCTTTCAGGCAGCTGTAGAGGGTGATAAGGTCTCCCCTCAGCCTCCTCTTCTCCAGACTAAACAGCCCCAGTCACCTCAGCTGCTCCTCATAGGACATGTGTTCCAGACCCTGCACCAGCTTTGTAGCCCTTCTCTGGACATGCTCGAGTCATTCAATGTCCTTTTTGTAGTGAGGGGCCCAAAACCGAACACAGGAATCGAGGGGCGGCCTCCCCAGTGCCGAGTCCAGGGGTCAGATCCCTTCCCTGTCCCTGCTGGCCCTTGCTGACACAAGCCAGGATGCCATTGGCCTTCTTGGCCCCCTGGGCACACTGCTGGCTCCTGTTCAGCCGGCTGTCAATCAACACCCCCAGGTCCCTCTCTGACTGGCAGCTCTCCAGCCACTCCTCCCCAAGCCTGTAGCGCTGCTGGGGGTTGTTGTGGCCCAAGGGCAGCCCCCGGCATTTGGCCTTATGGAAACTCCTCCAGTTGGCCTCAGCCCATGGCTCCAGCCTGTCCAGGTCTCTCTGCAGAGCCTCCCTACCCTCGAGCAGATCAACACTCCCACCCATCTTGGTGTCATCTTCAAACTGAGGGTGCACTCGATCCCCTCATCCATATAATCAATAAAGATGTTAAACAGGAGTGGCCCCAAAACCGAGCTCTGGGGGACACCACTCGTGACTGGCTGCCAACTGGATTTAATTCCGTTCACCACAACTCTTTGGGCCCGGCCATCCAGACAGTTTTTTACCCAGAGAAGTGTGCGATTGTCCAAACCTTGAGCAGCCATTTTTGCCAGGAGAATGCTGTGGGAAATGGTGTCAAAAGCCTTGCTAAAGTCAGGGTAAATTACATCCACAGTCTTTCCCTCATCCAATCAGCAGGTCACTCTGTCATAGAAGGAGATCAGGTTTGTCAGGCAGGACCTGCCTTTCATAAACCCACGCTGACTAGGCCTGAGCATCTGGTTGTCCCACATGTGTTGCATGATGGTGATGAGGATAAGCTGCTCCATCAGCTTCCCGGGCACCGAAGTCAAGCTGACAGGCCTGGCGAGCACCCCAGCCAGCTCCTTCAGCACCCTTGGGTGTATCCCATCCGGTCCCATAGACTTGTGTGTGTCTGTGTGATGCAGCAGGTCACTGACTGTCTCCTCCTGGATTGCAGGGGGGTCGCTCTCCCAGTCTCTGTCTTCTGGCTGAGGAGGCTGGATTTCATCAATACAACTAATCTTGTTATTAAAGACTGAGGCAAAGAAGGCATTAAGCGCCTCAGCCTTCTCCTCATCACTTGTTACCATATTTCCTCCTGCATCCAGCAGGGGATGGAGACTCTCCCTGGACTTTCTTTTGCTACTGACATATTTATAGAAACTTACCTTGTTATCCTTGATTGCAGAGGCCAAATTAATTTCCAGTTGGGCTTTATCCCTTCTGATTTCCACCCTGCATAGCCTCACAGCCTCTCTGTAATCACTGTGAGTGGCTAGCCCCTTCTTCCAAAGGCTGTAAACTCTCCTTTTCTCCCTGTGTTGGAGCCAAAGCTCCCTGTTCAGCCAGGGCGGCCTTCTCTGGCATCGGCTTCTCTTAGAGCACCTGTGGACCGCCTGCTCCTGAGCCATTAACACTTCCTTCTTAAAGAGCGCCCAGCCTTCCTGGGCCCCTGTACCCTTCAGGAGAGTCTCCCAGGGGATACTTTCAAGCAGGTGCCTAAACAAGACAAAGTCAGCCCTTCTGAAGTCCAGGATGTCAGTCCTGCTTACCCCTCTCCTGACCTCTCTAAGAATAGAGAACTCTATTATTTCATGATCGCTGTGCCCTAGTTGGCCTCCAACCACCACATCATCCACCAGCCCTTTTCTGTTCACAAAGAGGAGTTGCGTCAGGAAGTTGTCTCCCACACATTCTAGGAATCTCCGGGACTGGTCTCAGTGTTGTATTTCCAGCAGATGTCTGGGAAGTTAAAGTCACCCACAAGAACAAGGGCAAGTGATCGTGAGATTTCACCTAAGTGCCTATAAAATATCTCATCCACCTCTCTGTTCTGGTTGGGTGGCCTGTAGTAGACTCCTACTACAACATCTGCCCTTTTGGCCTTCCCCCTGATTCTAATGCAAAGACACTCCACCCTGTCTTCACTACACCTGTGCTCAAAGCAATCATAACAGTCCTTAACATACAGAGCCACCCCACCACCTCTCCTTCCCTGTCTGTCCCTCCTAAAGAGCTTGTAACCATCAATTGGCACACTCTAGTCATGGGAGACATCCCACCATGTTTCTGTAATAGCAACAACATCATAATTTTCCTGTTTCATCACGGCTACAAGCTCCTCCTGTTTGTTACCCATGCTGTGTGCACTGGTGTACATGCACTTCAGATGGGCCGATGTTTTTGCCCCCTTCCCCCTTCAAATCTAGTTTAAAGCTCTGTCAGTGAGCCCAGCTAACTCCTGACCCAAAATCCCCTTCCCTCTCTGGGACAGGTGCATTCTGTCTAATGTCAAAAGGTCAGGTGCCCTGTATACCAACCCATGATTGAGGAATCCAAAGCCCTGATGGTAACACCAGTCTCAGAGCTACCCATTCGTCTGCAGAATTCTCCTGTAATCTTCTTCATCCATCCCCCCAGCCAAAGGGATGGAGGAGAACACAATTTGTGCCCCTGACCCCTTAAGCAGTTTTCCCAAGGACATGAAGTCTCTCTTCATTGCTTTAGGCCTTCTCCTGGTAATGTCATCACTACCTACCTGAAAAACCCGGAGAGGGTAGTAATCCTTTGGTCTCACTAGGGTAGGGAGTGTTGATGTGAGGTCCTTGATGCAGGCCCCAGGGAGGCAGCAGACTTCCCTATGAAGTGGGTCTGGTCTGCATATGGGGCCTTCGACACCCCTTAGAGTGGAATCACCCACTACAATGACCCTTCTGGGGTTCTTTCAGAGCTGGTTTTAATACCTGGTCTGAAGTGACCTGGCCTTGGTCTATATTCTTAGACTTCATTTTGTCTACAGTGAATCAGAACAGCAGTTACCTGTGAGTCAGCTAAGACTGACATATGAATGCTGAGTCCTGTATATACTAGGGTAAAATGCAAATCATGGAAAACTTCTGGTAGAGTAATTTTGGTTATTAAGCCTGTTCTGTCAGCATCTAATGATAGTTCTTGCTCTCTGTTTCTCAAACTCTTTAAAGCTTCACGATTTTATGAGATAAAAAGCTCATAGCAGTTATGAGCTCCAACACAAACTCCCTATTAAAAACTATCGATGAATGTACTTCTTGTATCTGCATGACACTAGAAGTTCACGTGGAGAAAGAACACTTCATGAAACAAAAGGATGAAAGTTATAGGCAACAAAATCGAAGAGCAACACTCAGTTACAACTGGAATGTTCAAGGAACTCAACAGATGACTAAAAAAGATTTAAGCAAGTATTAAATCTATTCATGTAGATATCTGGAGCCACTAAGAAGTAAACTGAGCAAGAAGCCATCACTAGGGAAAATGTGCATAACTGTTTTTTTTTTTGTTTGGTTTTTTTTTTTTTTTTTTTAATTTCAACTTCTTAAACTGTTTTAAAAAACTTTTCCTCCAGGTTTTTAAAGAAAACTCTGTCAGGCTGCCTTCTTTGGAAACACAGTACTTTATTCTCTCTTTCTTACTTCTTCCTGAATAAGGCAGTGAAAGTCAAGTTAAAATTTTTGACACAGTTTCCACACTGTCCTATGGAGATGTAAAGGAAAAAAAAATTAATTGATATATACTGCTTTGTATGTCATTTTGAAAGAAAGAAAAACTTCACAGCTATTTATATCGGCATTTAGATCAACTAATCACAGATGTACATAGTGGGCTTCCAAAATCCTAATTTATTTTCAGATCAGAGACTGAGAAGACAACTGCCAGAAGATTTTAAACAAAGAAGTTAGAATTTTATAAGCTGCAGAGCACCGTTGCATCATATCACAAGTTTGGGTAGGAAGACAAGAAAATGTCAGTTGGAATCAGATAGAAATACAAAGATATATAGTAATACACAGGCACAAAAGAAATTAATGAACACTTCCATAGAGTCTTTATAATGCAGACAAACTTTGTTTGCAGGGAAAAAATTGCATAACATGGAATTTAACAGATTTGTGCAGTTTTCTATCTTGGAAATAGGGCCATAGTTTGCAAAGGTTAAACAATTTTGTGAAAATACATGGAAAAGCACTGAAAGAGCTAAAAAAGAAACATGACAGAGGTTGATTCTTAATATATTCAACAGATCTGAGCTCTAGTTAATTGTAAACTAGACACTACAAGTCAATACAATAGCTGAAGTTCCATTACAGTATTTGCCCCAAAATACACAGGAAAGCTTTAGCTCACCTGATAAGTATCTTTCCTACTGCAGGGTAGAGATGCAAAGGTGAATCTAAAACTTAAAATGTTGACATCTGTAATTTTTGTAGGAAATGGATTGCTTACAGTGGGTCAAAAATATGGCAAATACTAAATTTAATTCTGGACCATTCATGTAGAAAGGCAGTGAAATGTTGAAGATTGATTATAAGATGACTTTACCAGCACAGGGAAGCTGTCAACAGAATATAAAATTAAGTTGACAGAATTCAATTGTCCTATCATAGGGGCATCTAGAAAATGCTGGCAATAAAAATCTTAATGACAAATTAGATTGATTAAATAGCATACAAAGAAGAAAATTGAAGAAACTACAGGACTGATTAATATCTCTAGTAATTTCAAAAGTGGAATTACTCATGCAGCTCCTGACATACCCCAAAAAATATAAAAAACCAGCTACACATACATACCATTTCAGTCAAGGTGGGTTCAGGGTAGTCAGACTGGCCCTTCCTAAAATTTTAAAGCAAGGGTTGGTGAAACAGATACATTAGAGCACTTATTATACAAAGAACTAAATTTTATTCACTTCAGCTGATAGCTTATAATAGAGAGATGTACATGAAATGAGAAAACTGAGATACAAACAGCCTGCAGTGGTAGTCAGAGGAGTTTTGGATCTTTGGGTCAAATAGTTATTGGAAAATATAGATGAATTCTTAATTATTATACCTGCTATCCAGCGATAGCACTACTAGAGAATTGGAACTGTAGTACTGAGAGACAGTGGATCATAATTAGATTGTTAGAATTGCTAACATTTTGCAAAATGTATGATTTTAAACACATCGTTGTTAGTCCAGCACTTGATGAAATAAACATAACATCTAAAGCAGAGCTATTGTAAGTCCCTCTTATAAAAAAGCTCCCGGCAAAACAATTACCCCCACAAACAAACACAAAACCCCCCAAAATCCAAAAACCCCCCCAAACCCTACGATGATCAAAAGCATTGTAGCCATAAACCAGTGTTCACAGGTATAATCAGAAATCAGGCACCCAATATAGGTATTTCTTGCAAGATTTCTTTAATGACTGATAACTAAGGAGTAACCCTTCAGCCTTCGACTTATTCTAGAGAAAAAGAGGTGGAAAAATAGACTCAGACTTTAAGTTCCAGAAACTGAAAAGGCTAGTTGATCAGTAGAAAAGAATGTGAAAACCAACATTGAATCTAATCCACAAAAGGCTTCAGACATATATGAGATAAAGGAAGCCAGTTCAGAGATAGATTGTACACACATACAATTCTAAATAAAAGAAGTTCAAAGAATGAGACCAAGCACAGGACTCCTGACTGCCTGTTCCTTAATTAACAGCTTGCTCTCCAGCCCTATTCTGAATCTCACCAACAGATATGTCTGGGCATGATTCAATAAGCAGAATGAATGAGACTACATACATTTTGACTCCTTTCAACCCATGCAGTCCTCCAGCGCTATGGGGTTTGTGCCTTCAAACCCTCTGCATGTCTTCATACCACATTTCAGGTTTATAGCACACCACCAGCGTGTTTTGCAGAAAGCACTGCGGTGGGCAGTAACACAAGTTTCACATTCATTCAGACACAATTAACTGAAAAAATGTACCAAAATAACAGTTTTATCTGTTATAGGAGAACTGCCTGACAGCCTTATGTTGTGCAGTGTAGACATGGCCAGTCTCTTCTAGGGACAGCAAGCCCCAAGCAGCATGGGTGTGAGCCAGTCTGGGCTACTCAACTTGAATCAGGGACCACTTCCTGTCATTTCTGTTTATCAGGATATAGACAGACAGGCACTGTAAACTGATAATATTGCAGTTAACCTCGTATTTTTCCTATTGAAGTGAAAGATGCAAGAATAACTATTTTCAAGTCTTGAGCTGAAACACGGAATCCTTAGAATGTTCTAGTTTACCAGAGAGTCTTACATCAGTGAGTCAAGAGTGAGTGATGTAAGTCAAGAAAACGGTTACATGCAAATAAATTTTCTCTCTTTACTACTACACCTTTTTTTTGTCTAATGTTTTACTTGTTATTCTGTTCAAGATTCATTCACAACATTTCACAAACACGTCTCGCTACGTATCGCCTAAGCATGCTACACGTATAGCAATCAATATGTGATGCAACATTAATAATGAAAATAAGATTATGGAAATTTTATGTGCTATAAATGTGAGCTTTGTACTCTGTAGTCTTCATAAGTTATCTAGCCACGATACATGATTTGGTTAAAAGTAGAACAGTTTGTCATATAGCCTAAGTTTCTTCCAAGCAGAAGAATTCTTCTGCAGAGAACTGTAACATAGGTGAGGTGGCCCAATGTAAAATTCACCTACGAAATTTAAGTAAGCTTATAATTCATGTAAGGTGTATTCTCATCATATTAGATGTGTTGCAACATGCAGCACGTTTGTCCTCTATAAAGAAAGCCAATTACCTCACAGTTTTGCCTCCATTTAAAAATCATCTATCCACCAAAACAACAAGGATTACAAAAAGCAGCAAGTGTACTTTTTAAAATAAATGGAGACGTTTCCAGGGTAAGCCACAGACAGTTTCATCCACAAATGACAGGCCAATCTTAACAACTTTTTAACAGATACCATCGCATACTTGCAAAAGTATGGTATGTAGAGATAAGACTGTGGATCTAGTTAACCTGATCAGTCCTGGTTGTGCTAAAAGTGTTTCCAAGATGACTTCTTTTGTTTAGGACAGCAGAATTAATCTCACATATTTATTCCTGTGGCTGTTTGGTACCTTTTATTTAAGTGTTACATACTCCTATCCAAATCATATTCCTGAGAAATCATATACCCTTAACCCTCATTCAACCTTCAGTCTCATTATAACAGCTTTCTCAAAGTATGTGCTTTTATCAGTGCAAAATTACTAACCTTTATTTTCATATTTTAGAAAATTTTCTTTGGACATTAATTAACAAAAGCAACCAAGGATAATTTAATCTTGGACTTGCCAGCACTGTCTCTCACTCTTGAGTGCCATGATAATAGGTAATTGTCTGATCACACCTTCTGGGAGCAATACTTTGAGTCTTTGTGAAGCAATCTTAAACTTGAGGCTTCCATGGGCTAATATTCTTTGTGTTTGCTTCTTGTTCAAGTTTTTCTTTATTTTGACTTTGGAAAATTTAAGTATTTTACCAGTATAAACAATAATATCAAACTGTATGATTCTATTTCTTCAGCTGTCAATTTCTTAACACATAGACCCAGGAGATTAACTGTGAGATCAAGGTAAGACAGAGAAACATTGGCCAAAAATTATCACTAGTCTATAAAACTTTCAACAGTTAAGAATACAACTCACTATACTTCAATATTATTTTTATTCCACTTTGAATCTGTTAAATGTATCAACAGTTCCTCTTGTTTGCGACAAGAAAATAAAATTCTCTAAAACACACCTCATTCTGCATTCCAACCCATATCTGTGTGCATTGTACAATGGAGAAGTAACACAGCACAATGTTGAGGAAGAAAAAAGAATACCTGTTGGTTTCAGCCTTGATTTCATGCCTCTGTACTGGGTTTTACCTGCCCCTGTGGGCTGCCCCGCGCCGGACACAGCCGGTTCCAGGCGGCTCCAAGGGCCCCAGCGCAGGGCACAGCTGAGCCCCTCAGCCCCGGGCGGGCGCCTCGGGGAAAGCCTGGGTAAGGAAGGGCAAAGCGCTGCCCGGCAGCCAGGCCCGAGGGAAACGGGGGCAGAAACAGCCCTGCGAGCCCCCTGCCAGGGGAGAGCGGCAGGAGGGCAGGAGGGGCTCCAGGCGCCCCGGCAGAGAGGCCCCTGCGGCCCCGGCAGAGGCCCCGCTGGGGCGGGGGTTTCCCTGCGGCCCCGGCAGAGGCCCCGGCCTGGAGCGGGGAGAAGCCTCAGGAGGAAGGAGCGGCCGGAGGAGCTGGCACGGACTGGCCGCGGCCCCCCAGCCCCCATCCCCTTGGAGGGGAGGAGAGAGAGGGGTCAGGGATGAAGGTCTGAAAGTGAGCTTGGGAAGAAGGGGGGATGAAGGGAACATGTTTTATTTTTTCTCTTTGTTTCTCACCATCCAACTCAATTTTTAATTGGCAATAAATGAAACTAATTTTTTCCAAGTCGAGTCCATTTCGTCAGTGATGGTAATTGACCAGTAATCTCCCTGTCCTCATCTTGACCCACGAGCTCTTCCATCTTATTTTCCACCCTGTTCTGTTGTGGAGGGGGAGTGAGAGAGCAGCTGGGTAGGTGTCTGGTAGATAGTCAATGTCAACCCATCACACGCTCATAATACTTAAGAAAAAACATTGCCTAATACTCCAGTAGTCCAGATAACTTATAGGGAAACCTAAAATGAGATTTGATCCTTTGTATATCTGTAAAGCAGTGATAGGGGCCCATAACATGACATGCAGAGAAATAATATGAGCACTTTGTACATGAGAGAATTGGGAAGAGAAGATATAATTCAGGCTGTGGCCTGAAGATGTTCCACAAACAGATCTCAAGTTATTGCAAGCCATAGTCCTGGAAAATAAACGTCTTTTTTTAAAAAAAAAGTTTGTAATTTTGACAGAGCTGAAAAATAAACTGGAACTAATTCCTATGATGGGATAAATTTGCATAAATACGTAAGAACTTTTATTTCTTTATTTTTTTTTTTTTCTTTTACTGGAGATGCTTAATCAGAAGAAAGGACACAGATAAGAGACTGGAGTGGTTAAGTATCTTCTGCTTGTTTGGACAACTACAAAAGTAGAATATTTTATTAAAAAATCAAGATATATTTGAATACATTAATTTCAAACAACATTCTGTGTCCAAATGGTGTCTTGATTTTGATGAAGAGATGCAGAGGATTTGCATGAAGTGATGCAAAGGATGAATATGTGCATGACAGAAAACACAGTGTTAGGACTTGGTCAAGCAAAGAATCAAGAACTCAACGAGCTTGTTCTCATTTTGTACAAAATTAAAGCTTTCAGCAATGTCAGGCAGAGAAGTTTTGAGGCTGAGTTTCACTGACAATATTTCAACTACCAATTACATTTTATATTCAAACATTGTCATCATAGAGTGAGGGATACAAGGAGATTAATCTATTTATCTTATCAAAGACATGAAAGGTTAATAGAAGTACTGATCGCAGCCTGAAAACACTAGAAAGAGAATGAAATTTAGAGGGACCTTCTATCTGTTTAGTCAGAATATAATTCCAAAAGTACATCAGAAATACATTTTTAAGATTAGCTGACTAAAGGGAAAAAATTGCTATGGAATATTGTGGCTTTGCCATCATTTTACATTTTTAAGTTGAGACTGGATATATTTATAAAGTTATATGACCACAAATAGCAAATTTACGGATGTAATAAAAAAAGTTCCAAAAATATAATTTAGGCTAGACTGGGATTTGATCATTCTAGCCCTAAAATGCATGCTTGTATGAACTGGTGATTGCAATAAAGCTTGGCAAATTTGATAAAGCTAAGATATTCTCTTGTCTAGAAGTTGTCAATTCACTAATTCTGAAGTTATTTTCAAGTGCTCTATTTAATCTTTTCTTAGTTCATTTGTCTATACATAGAAGTTAACAGGAAATACCTGAATGACATAACAAAGAGATGTATTGGAATGAATTCTTGCTAAACAGTGAGCTGTTATCTAATTCAACTGAAATTCCATGATAGGCAATTTTTTCCTTATAGTGTGTTTTGTATTGCAACTTTTTAATGACAACTGTTAATTCTCATATCTTCATTTTTAAAGTGTGTAATTGTTTCTGTTGTCCTACTAGGCAACATTTTCTGATAAACTCAGTTTGTGAGAGACTGGATCCCAGTTTAATAGGGAAATTCATGGAGTTCACTCCCTCTACATTTTACTTTCTGGGTACATCAGATTCTGCTTAGAAACCTAACATTTGTTGGCACCATTCATGCCTGGACACTATAAAACATTTCAAACTGCCCTTGATACAGACACGGTCACTACCATGTGCATTTAGCATTTTTCAGCAAAGCAATATTTTGTGTTATATGATATTTTGAAGCAGTGTCCTTTAAAGAATCCCATCATATGCAGCAATTTTGTCTATGTAGTCACAATATAATTTTATACTTGGAAGAATCTGTGCTGCTTCTTTTTGCCATCCATGAAGAACTGCTTTCAATCTGTTCTAAGACTGGTTCATCTTATCTGTTTGTGTGAGCCTGACATATTTTGCTGAAGAGGTGGACAGTACAAGCATCATTTACTCTACATATTTTTTCATGCAACAACCTTCCTAATTTATAAGTTACTCTGAAAGCATAAATTTTATTTAATAAATATTGTTCAATTTAATGCTAGTTGTTTGAAGCTGATGACATTTCAAAAATTATTTCTACAAGATGTGTCTGTCAGAATTTACCTCAAATTATTTCAAGCCCAAACAGTTGATGAAATCACTGACAAATAGAACATATGTTCTTGCTTTTTTCTCAGTATAAATATATTGTGACTCAACTGGGAATCTTAATCACAACATAACTATTCTAGACTAATAAGAACTAATCAGATAGAAGACATTTTTGTAATTGCTCTATTTACTATAAATACTTGTATGAAATCTTCATCAGACAGTATCCACTGCAATGCTTTTTAATGGTGTTTTTATATATCTTTTAAATATTTTTTCTGTCATTTGGGTAGCTTGAGTATTCTTCCTAATCACAATCACATACCATGACCCTAGCAGTGTTCCAATATTCAGTGAATCTTGCTGAAAATGATCAGCAAAACTCACCAGGAAATGCTGATTCTCTTTCTCTGGAGAACAATTGCTATTAAATCTTGCCAAGAGGTTACAGTTTTCATTAAAAGTCCCCAAACTTAAAGTGTTTATTTCCCCCCCCCCCCTTTTTTTTTTTTTTTTTTTTTTTTAAACAGTTTTTCAGGTTTTGGCACCAACTCTATGTCCTGGTTCAGCTAGGATAGGGTTAAGTTTCCCCAGCAGAGAGGGGGAAAGGATCTCTAGCCAGGTTATTCACACCATGCTGATGTCAGCTCCGGGTGTCAGTTCCTCCAGCAGCGCAGGAACTTTTTTCCTTTGTGGCTTTGGTGACGGGGAGCATCGCGAGCGAGTTGTCTATATCCATTGTGGTATTTCTCTGTATATCTTTTGTCTTGTTCACTGTTATTACTGTTTATTGGTGTTATCATTGCTACTGTTGTTGTTCAGATTGTTATTTATCACACTGTTGTATTAATTTTCTTCTTATTTTACCCCGGGGTTTGTGCCTCACTTCCAGCCTGACCGGCTGAGGGTGGGGGAGGGACAACGGCAACGTGGTCTCCGGTCCTGGCAGGGCCTAAACCACCACACTCTCTCTTCCCATCCTTTCATTTAAAAAAAATTTGAAGTTTTAGTACCTACTAAGAAGCCAAATTAATTAAAAATATAGTATCTAATTAAAATATTTTCAAGCAACTATAGTTCTCAATATTTTTAGGCTTATGGGACCTTTACAAGTTTGTGAGATCCATCTAAATGAAATTTTACTCCCAAAGTTTGCCATTTAGATACTTTTTTTTGCCATTCACAAATCTGTTAAATTACTACATCTTGGGTGAACCAATGGTACTTGATCATGTTCAAATTTTGTTCTTTTACAGTGAAATAAAAGTCAAATAAAATAAAAAACCTCCATCAATAATAAAACTGAACTTAAACTGACTGAAGACAACCTAATTTATTTCATATTGCAATGAACTAGAAGTATGTATATTGTCAATTACCACAAAAGAGCAATTTTCAATTAAGATGCTCCTTCTGGCATACCTGTATGAGTCATTCTGTGCTATTCCATTTATGTTTTCAGACCGATATGTGGGTTTTTTCCTACACGCAAAATGGATACAACTTTGGCCTTTCAGAGTAAAGCAGCAGGAGCCACCATTTTTGAATTGTGCTGGGATATCTGTCTTCATAAAAAAATTTTAGATTTGCTAATGTCAGGAATGAAAGGAGACGTTTGTAATCATATCTCATGTTATCTGAAAAAGGGATGTATTCTTTACTCAGCAGTTTTGACATTATGAAGTCAAAAGGTCTTTGGAATTTAGAACTCTAATAGAATATTTTGCACGCTTGCATTAAGTAATATGTAAATGTATATTTTGTCTTTCAACATTAAAAAGTGCATTGAACACGTAATAGCATTATTAGGCCAGGACATTACATGTGGTGGAGGATCCATATATGCACTTGCATGCAAACCTATCTCTAAGAAAAAGTACTCCAGAACCTGCTACACAAGAAGTTGCAGCACTATCAGGCAGAGTGCTTGAGGCTCAGAGTTGAGAACATTATGAATTTGATGCTTACTATGCAAATCTCACTGCTTGGAGCTCTCCCCTCACTTCCCCCCCTCCCCCTTCCTGCCCTGCCACCCCTGGAAGTACAAGTGTCTTACTGTCTACTTATGGTAAAGCAAGGAAGAAATACACCTCATTGTCCTTTAAATCCCCAAATAACATCTTGTCAAGCCACACAGAATCACACCCTTGAACTTTTGCTGTTACTTAAAATTTTCAGATTGGAAACTGCATTTTTTTTTCAGCAGGAGGATAGGAGAAAATACCCAGTCTCCCAAATTCCTTTACTCCAGCCTGGAAGGAAGAGTAGGAGGGAACAGGGAGCTTCATGAAGAAGCTGTTTCACAGCTGCACTATGGTCAACTCACTACAACAGTGCAAAACAGAAGTTATTTTTGGATAAAACAGGCACAGAATGATTTTGTATTACATTCCCATGTATTCAGAATGGCAGCCTTGCAAATCCAGGTGATGTAATATTGCTGCTGCTAGTAATATGCCACAGGCTCTGTACCAGTTACAGTACAAGGCCTCAGGACCTGTCAGGCGGTGTCTTCACCTGCGCTTGTTTTAGCTGTAACATATTGCCTGGTGGTGCAGTGAGCATAACTTAACTTGCTTTAGGTTAGCTTTATGAAATTGCATGGATTTACTTCTAAAAGAAATTAAACTGTGTGTGGTAAAGGTATAATGAAACTAAGCAAGCACTGCATAATTAAACCCGTGGACTGGTAAGAATAGAAGTGTTAGCAATGGATGGAAATCATACAAAAGCAAACCCAAGTAGAGCAATTCTGAGGAGGAAGAGAACTCCCCATCTTCTATATTCTCCTCTTTCCAGAAAAGGAACTTGAATGCTTACAACTTGCCATAAGAACACCCTGGAAGGGTGAGCGTAACACCCGGTGGGTAGAAGCCAGAAATCTTGGTTTTAGCAGCATGAAGTGGATCATTATTTGGAATGAGCTGTAATATTATATGTTAGTATTATTTTATTCAGAATAATGATAACTGCAGTACTTTGATTAGACTGGCAAGACACTGATTAGACGCCCAATAAATACAAAGTGTTCATTAGCCCACACATTGCAGAGGGTGCAGTGCAGCAGAACGTTCTTGCATTAGACTATTTTCTACAAAGTGGTACATTTCTTAACTGCATTAATAACAGCCTTTAAAAATTATCTGCTTTTAAAGCAAAGCAGAAGTAAAAGTATTGTTTCATGCATGCTCTTGATTCTTTAATATAGATACCCATCCACAAGTCTTTAAACTGTTTTGACAAGCTAAAGTATTTCCTGCACAGATTAATGCCATATTACTATTATAAAATGAAACAGGTGATGCTACTGATTTTCCACAAATTGCAACGAGCAGCAAATCACTAAGAGACAACATTATAAATTAGAAAAATACTTTAACTAGAGACTGAACTACCATGTATTGGTAACATGAATAATTCTTTTGGCTCAAGGTTTGTGAACACTAATAGGACACAGAATGGGAAATTTTTCATTGCATCTCTTGTGTTTGCTTCCCAAGCTGCCAGTTTTTCATAGTATTTCTGCTAGCCAATAAGCTCTACCCTTCAAAAAGTTATCCAGAATTGGTCTACTAAAAGAATACTAGAGCACACATAGATCAGTTCATCACTAGTTAAATCCATTAAAAGTAACACTGTATATTTTATGGTATTATATCACCAACTCAGTAGTTCGGTAGCATAGCATGTAAGTATGTCAGCGCACATGTGACTACAGTACAACGGTATGTTAAAAGTCACCCCATTGTGATAACAATTTTTCTAGCCAAATTCACCGAAGAGGAAAGAAAGAAAGAGGTGAAAGTTCTGTCTGTGAACTAGTGGGTAACAGTTGACCAGCTGCCCAAATTAATCTCAAGTACCTTGACCATCTCTAGATAAAAATTATTATGGTTCAGAGGATTTGATGTGGACAGGAACATTTGTCAAACTATAACCAAACTTTTTCAATTTACATTAGTGAAGTTATGAAGCTGAACTATGGCAGCCACTTCCACTAATCTATTAGTTAAAGAAAAAAGTCACAAAGCATGACATGTCTTCAAATCTATCTATATCTGTAAGCAGATGTGTATATTCAGGAAAGCATTTTAAGCATCATTAATACTGATACAGAACGATACTGCAGTCATCTTTCATAACCATAGGTTTCACAGATGCAGTCTGCCTGAAACAACCTTCTTCAGCTCAGAGTGTTCATCTGTCTTGTAGAAATGGTTCAGCATTTTCATTCATCATTTGAATGAGGTGTGGTAAAACTTCTACTCTTTTTTTTTTTTTTTTTCCAAGTGAACTAGTGTATTTTCATGGACTGTGCTTTCTGAGCACATTAATAGTAATGATGTTATATGGTTCATTCTAGTCCTTTCCATGGGCTGCTGCACACGTCAGAGCAAGTAACAATGAGGCAAAGCCTTCCTCTATGGAAATGCATGGTTTCACTGGAGTGGGGTGAGTGGAGAGCAGTTAAAAGCTTCAACTAATAGAATCCACTATTTTGCCCAAACAAAAAAACAAGTAAGCAAGCACAAATAGGAGCCCACCTTATGCCTTAGGAAGCTATCAGCTGTGCCAAGTTGCCAACACATTCTGAGCTATGCTGCATCCTTCACCTCCCCAATCTCAAATGATTTTGCAGCATCCAGTATCATGATGATCACTATGCTTTTAAGTGGTCTTCAAATTTTGTATTTGTGTGGAATAAGGGATGAATCGATTTATTGAGAAATCGCTCAGCTTCCTTCCCCTACTCCAACAGCTGGGCTGCTGACATCCATATGCAGTTTTTCCCTCACCTTTTCTCTTCAAAGGTTAGTTGTCCAAATAAGCTGTACAATTTGGAGCTGGTAAATATCTCTCTTCCAGAGGGCTCTAAACATATCTGTGACACTGGTCTAATCTGGGAGTCACTGCACAGAAAACAAAACTCAAGTGAGATCAAACCAGTACTCTCAATTCAGGATTGCTATGACTTAGAATGAGGGAGAGTACTTAAGGTTGTAAACTAAAGCAGTGCTGCATGGTGACCCTAGTATACTCCACTGAATTATCTACTTCTTGAGTGCCTACACTATCCAAACAGAATATCATATTGTCATAACAGAAAAAGTATATTTTTCTACACTGAATTTAACTATAGAACAACGGAATAACTGCTGATAGCAAAAAAAACCCCACCAACAAACAGGTAAAAGCAACCATCACACTTTGCTGATCCAAGTAAGATGGGAAAGCAGTACTGAAGAACAGCAACTGATAGACGGAAGTGAAAAAGACCCATTTTCACTTTATAAACAGTAGTATGGAGGGGACAAAAAAACCCCAAATTATTACTTCTTTGTTCTAATTTTATAATTACTCTAACTTTGGTCTGTTCACTTACTTTCACACCATGGACCTATCTTTCCTTTGTTCAGAGAACACAGACATTTTTCAGCTAGATCATACACAAAAGACCAGCAATGATGACTGCAGATACCTAGATGATATTAATTAGAAGCCATATGTTACTTAAGAAAGTAACATACTTAAGAAAGTAACATACTTAAGAAAGCCATGGCTATTGTCTTGGAGACCAAATGAATTAACCCAGACTGTGTTTTGAGAGGGTGGCATTATGAATAAGCTCCACATGTCTTTTAAATTTAAAATGGTCCTGAAGCTAGAATAACAATTCTCTCTGAAGATGAAAGAAAAAGTGACACCACCTCTGTTTTAAGAAGGTAATCTTAATTTCATGTCTGTGGAATCGTAATAACCAAATAGTTCAATATTCACAAACCATAATCAGTGGGGCTTTCAGAGCAGCCAACATAGATACTACACAACTTGCAAATGTGCACTTTGTAAAAGAAGCTTAACTGGAGCTAAGAAAGCATGTTTTTCTGAAAAAGTATGTTAATGTAACAGATGGTTTAAAGGACTAAAATGGTTGTGCCCAGAGGATGATGAAGAAAGCATCAGTGAAAACATTAAGCAACAAGCAAAACTGAAATATTGCTGCATAGCAGGATATGTTTAAATTCCTTTTACAAAGCTGAACAGACGCTGAGAGGACTTTTACAGTGAGGAAATTGTGGAATGACTCCCAGGCCTTTGATCCAATCATGGTGGAAACCTGCTCTGGCAGGCCTGTTTACTCTGAATCCCATGCTCCAGTGTCTGACAGAGCAGCACTATCAAAGAGTTGATCGGCAAGATGTATAAAGTAGAGAGGTCAGAATCAATAAGGATTTGCTTCTGACACTATAGTGCTGAACACTGCACTTCATGCAGCAGTTCCTTTAAAAATATCTTCCTGATTGCAGGCCACCTCTTATTTAAGCACCAGTCACTGAGATTAAGAAAGTACTCACTGCCAAATGTATCATTTATTTATTAGGATTCCAAGTGGGGGACAGCAATGAAGCAATTTATTTCCCGTGGATTTCAGCAGAATGCAAACACTGCGATGACAAAATGCCTGTTTTGTTAGAATTGAGGTTGAGAAGTCCTTTCTGTTTAAGATCAGCTATTCTTAAAAATCCACATGCTTGGTAAAACCTATCGTACTGGATCAGAACAAAGGCCTGTTTAGCCCAGTGTTCTATCTATAAGAGTGGCCGAAAGTCCAGGAAAAGGTATATAAAAAATAATAATCTATAGCAATACCTTCCAGTTATAGCTTCCCCAATTCTAAAGATCTGACTCAGGAAATTCCTGATGGTAAAATTTTGGAACTCTATGCACCTTCAAAGATTATGCTTCCATTAATTTCACTAGGATAAAACAATCCTAATGAAGCAAAACTAAAAGAATAGCAGATGCTCAGAACTCATGAGCCAAACTTCTAATTCTATAGGTTTCGCTGATAACTTCAAATAGTTCGAAATTTGCTGTGTAGGTTGGAGATCTAAACATGACTCTTTTGAACAAGGGGTTCCCAGGTTCCCATAATAAAACCTCTACTTAAAATCACATTATAAAATCTAAATATGTGTTCCTCATACGTGGATGTAGCTGTGTGTTTCATCATACTTTCCAGAATTTTGGTAAAATAATCAGTGCTAAAACTCTCTCATTCATCAGTTTCAAAAAGCAAACACAAGCTACCTAAAAATGACCAATTTTCATACGATCTGACTTGCTTGTATGGATATGCCTTTGTTATTCAGCCTGCCCTCTCAGTAAAAAACTTGCCCAATATTCTAAGAACGAACTATAGTCACACTACTAACACCATGAATGACTGAAGTGTTTGCTTTTATTTTGTTTTAGGATAACATGGGATAAAGGAGTATCACAATTTAATTCATGATCATGGACTATTTTAAAAGAAGTTTTATAGTGAAGGATAATGTTCAAGAAGTGTATGAAAATTATGCAGGAAAACAGGAACAGACTGTAGTAGTAGGAAGAAGTGTGTGAGACCGTTGACCCAACTAATGGGGCAAAACATTAGTCTTCTTGGAGGAAGAGTGTAAGAGTAGACTTGAACTGCTTTTCCCCCCACACAGTTGACTCTCCAGAAATAGGAACTCCACTGCAAGTTGAATCAGGGTTTGAAGGAAAGGCCATTAAACCCCCCCTGAAAACTCAGGAAAGCAAAGAATTAAGGAATATAGCAGTCCACTGCACACCGTGTGAGGGAAGGAGGATGCTGAAGTTGAGATTAAGTGGCAAGGAAGAACAATGCTTGACCAAACTGGCTAGATGAGTCAGTGCATCCAATTAAATACACAGCTTAGATTCCATAACCAAGGAAGAGCACAAAAACAATTAAACATATATGTGCATAAAGCCTGCTCCACCCCCTCCCCTTCTCCCCAAAAAAAAGAACCCAGAACAAACCACTCAACATGCCCAGAACAGCAAACTCCAATGAAAAACAACTTAACCCAAAACCCTAAGGCTCCAGAGTGATTATTCATGTGCTAGTGGCTTTTAAAGGATTAATGGCTAAATAAAATATGATAGGAAGAGTTTTGCAGAGAGGCTAGAGAACTACTAAAAAAAGGCCAAACTCATTCCCTCCTATTTCCACAACACTGTTAAGCATGGTACATTCACTTATCTAGTATCCCACTTCATCATCTCTGCAGTAAGAACTTCAGCTTTCCCTTCATCCCATACACAGCAACTGAAATGAGGTATGGCTCAACAATATATACTTTTCTTCCCTTTTTAAACAAGAAAAATAACCTGAAAAGGGCAAAAGGTTGTTGGAATTCTTCATGTCATGAAAGATCAGACAGACTGTTTGTATCACCTATCTGCAGTCTCCTCTCTGTTAAATTCTTCTGGCTAATTCTCCTGTAATCAACATATATATATCTAACATAATAAATGTTAGCAGACTGTATGGAAGCAATTCCAGAGACCAGTTTCTGCCCCTGGAAGGAACAGATTACAGGTTGTATCACCCTGTGCCTTAATTCCTCATTTGTTTTCAGAGACCTGTGTTTTGATGAAGTTCATCATCTGGAAGGGCACAAGATATCTGGTGATATTAAATCCGTAACATTAGAAGAATTAAAAAAGCAGCATAAAACAAGTTAACAACCTCCTTAGATGCTGAACAGTAATTCTGCATGTCCTAAATGATACAGATTTTCAAGATTAAAATTTTTTAATTTTGAGGTCTCAGATAACTTCAGACTTGAAGTAGGAGGGGTTGGACTAGGCAATCTCTACAGGTCCCAGCTGTCTGGTGAAAACAGTGGTCATCATGTGGAAAAGATCATCAGAGTGGCATTCCAGTTTTTCTCTGTAAGGGACCATGTCAGCCATTTTGTCTCAGCATTGCTGTTACGCTATTAAACACTCCCTCCTCCCCGCTGAGCCACAGGATGGTGTAACACTGTCAAGCCTATGTCAGCTGTCTGTTTCAGCACCGCACCATTTCCTAGTCCTGTTGCCGTGAGGACAAAATCTGCCTGGAGCTAGAACAACATCCATCAACAGAACAACAGAACAACAGAACAACAACATGCGCACGGGGCTGGGGGACAAGGGGGATGTGCGGAGGCTGAGGGTGTTGATGGCTGACCCCGTCCCCCCCAGTACGACCATTGTGGATGCCTGGACATGGGCACGTGGGGGCGCGCGGGTGGGGAATATGCAAATGAGCTCTGTAGCAACATGCAAACTGATGGTGGGCACTGGATAAAAGGGGCTGTGTGCTCCTCTCTGGCAGGATTCTCCCCATCGCCTACAGAATATTCTCCATTGGCTGCAGGATTCCCCCCATCACCCACACCAGGATTGCTGCTAGACTGGTGATGGTGGTAACTAGTATTGCTGCATCTGTTTTGTTTGCTTGCTTGGGTATTCTGACTTTTTCTTTCTTCTTCCTTTGGTCCTATTGCTACTATCAGTTATTTCGTTAAATAAAGCTTACAAGGTTTGTGTGGCATCTGACCTAGTTTCCATCTTAATCTCGTTCTTGGGACCGTTTAAGAACCCTCCCCAATATTGGATCAGGACATTCTCTCACCCCTTCTAATGCTACATTTAGTATCTTTCTCTTATAGCACCATTTTACTCCTCTTTTTGGATTTTCATAAAGCTTTGGATTTTCTCCAGGCTTCATGAAATTATATTATAGAGCATAATTTGATGTATCAAGAACTACACACTGCAGTAAACTCTGTCATCCTTTTTAGCTCTGTTCTGTCATTAGAAACAAAACCATATTCAAAGTTACTAACAATGTTACAGTTTCAATTAATACAAACAAACGGTACCTTCTCCCCTTAAGGAAACATGAGGAAGTCTGCTTAACTTACAAACTATGCTTTTTAACTATAAGATGTACAAGAATACTGAAGATCTTTAGAGGTGTCACAAGCTACTTCTCATTGGAGATTTTTCTTTTAACAATAAGGAATAAATAATAAAAATTTAAGTGATGCTTTGGTATACAGAAACTCTCTCCATGCAGAAGATTTTCTAAATTATCACAAAGATCTCAGTCTTCCAGTTCATGTTTCTTTCAAATGCTTATATAGGTGGGATCTGGAAAAAATAATGCAAAGGTTGAAAAGTCATATTTTCACAGATTGCATTAATGTACATTTATGCAAGGGAACAGGAGGAGGGAAGCTGAATACACACGACTTGCATTTAATGTAAAAAGAAATGTAAAAATATGTTATCATCTTTAACAGTTTACTCCAACACAATACCTTCTTCCCCCAGTGCTGAGTACTTCCTAAAAATCCAAGGATATTGCTTCTACAGCAAGATAATTATATAACACTTAAGAAATAAGAATGCAAGCAATAATTGGTAGTTTTATAGTTTCAGATACCTAAACCCAAGATGGGAGAAAATACTAAGAAAAGACCCTTAGGAGTAATTTTTGTTGCCATAAGTTACAAATAAAGGCTGGGCGATCAGTGGATTGAGAACAGTCCTGCAGAGAAGGATCTGAGGACAGTAGTGGACGTAAACCAGACTATGAGCTGGCAGTGTGCACTCGCAGCCCAGAAAACCAACCGTATCCTGGACCGCATTAAAAGAAGTGTGGCCAGCAGGTCAAGGGAGGTGATTCTCCCCCTCTACTCTGTTCTGGTGAGACCCCACCTAGAGTACTGCATTCAGCTCTGGGGCCACCAACATCAGAAGGACATGAACCTGCTCGAGTATGTCTGGAGGAGGGCCAGGAAGATGATCAGGGGGCTGGAGCACCTTCCTTATGAGGATGGGCTGAGAGAAGAAACCGTTCAGCCTGGAGAAGAGAAGGCTCCGGGGAGACTTTATAGTGGCCTTCCAGTACTTAAAGGGGGCTACAGGAAAGATGGGGAGGGACTCTTGATCCGGGAATGTACTGATAGGACGTGGGAATAATGGTTTTAAACTGAAAGAGGGTAGATTTAAATTAGATGTAAGGAAGAAATTCTTTACTGTGAGGGTGGTGAGGTACTGGAGGCTGTGGAAGGTGTCCCTGCCCAGGCACGGGGGTTAGAACTAGATGATCTAAGGTCCCTTCTAACCTTCCAACCCAAACCATTCTATGATTCTATAAGTTGTCATCTCAATTAAAAAAAAAAAAAAAAAAAAAAAAAGTAAAAACCAAAAGAGGAAACAAATTCAATCTTTTGTGAGCCTTCATTACTGAGTGCTTCATTAGTGGTGGTGATATAGATGTGTTGAATTCAGAGGAAGAACTGATTAGAAACAATCAGGAGGAAATTCTGTTAACTGCTGAATAAGCTCTTAAGGTTGACACCTTCAAGGCTGCCTAAGGAAAACAGATTTCTTGCCTTTTTAGATAGTTTTGAAAGTATTAGGTCCCTAAAAGATTTCACCCTCAGTATATCTGCTACAGAATCAATATATTATTTCCTCTGAAAAATAGCATCTAAGGGAATGTACAGGGTTTTGGAAAACTCATTAGGTCCTCCATGACTGAAGATCTCTAGAGCAGACTATCCAAGACCTTGCCAAGAAATCATCCAGGTCCATGATGAGTGACCATGAGTGAAGAACCTTAATAATTTTTCCAAACACCTGCCATAACTGCTCATCACTTAAAAATGAACTAATGAAATGAGGAGAGTAGCATTAAAATTTTTGAAAGCAAAAAGTGCAAAACAAGTATCATAGTCCTGTTAATTAGAGCCAAATTACTTTCTTGTAGTTTGACAAGATTTAGGTAAGAAAGCCCTGGCCAGGCAGAAGTATGATAGTAAAGCTGATTAACTGAGGGAGGGGAAGAAAGATGAGGTAGAGCTGCTTAATTGAGTGAGGGGAAAAAAAAAGGTTGGAATCGTCTCTATTTCCTGGCTTTAAAAATATCTCCACTAAAAATAGTAGTTGTAGACAAATTTCTGGTTTTTGTACAATGGGAAAACACAAATATTTCCACACAGAAAATCCAATCGCTTTATCAAGACAGTGATGAAAGACATGACATCAGTTTTTCAACATTGCAAATCACTGGAGAGTAATTTTTAAACAGGTGCATGATTTTAGTCCAAGTATCCCTTTGAGCAATAGTAATTTGTAATGACAGCTTGTGATTCCAAGCTGAGACTTGGAAATTGAAGACTTGGAAAGACCAGAAATGAGACAGTTTTAGCTGTCTGAATAGCCACTATTGGCAGAACACAGAAGCATGCCCTTACCACACTCTTGATTTCCACTGTGCAAAAGCAGACTACCCTATTTGCTGCTACTTAACAATCAAGTGAGTTTCCAAGGTCTCAACATAAACTTGTTTCCTTGTAGAGACCTTTTTAGTTGAAAGATGGACATAATCAGAAATAAAACCCCAAGAAAGTTTTACTACAGCTATGACATGAGAAATAAATATAGTTACCCTCCAAAAAACCCTTTTAAAATTTTTTGAAAAGTCAGGCCAGGATTTGGCCAGAACCAGATGCTGTTGAAAACCCTTAAGTGGTTTGTTGTTCGGGTTTTTTTGTTGCCTTTTTTTTTTTTTTTTTCAAACAGAGATCAAAAGGGAAGAGCAAGTTAGTTTGTTAATTCCTGAAAATCAACACTCAGTATTACCTTTGACCATTCCTATTAGCAGCTAAGAATTTATCATGCATTTGGTCATCAAGGATGCTATTCAGGTGCCTACACAGAAACCCCAGAGTATGGCTCTTGTCTCCACCTGCTCTTCCATACAGTCTCCTGTAAATCTGAAATCTCATTTGCTTGAACTAAGCATAAATTTTAGATTATGCTATATAGCAGTAGATGCAAATAGTAGAATGTGGGAAAACATCTGAGCTGCAACTGAATTTGAAACAATATGCTATAATTCTGGAAGTCATTTTAAGGTTATTAACATAATTCTCTATGTCTCTATGGTAAAAGGTTAGGAATGGTATTCTATTGATTTACATGAACACAACAGACAATCTGAAGTAAATCTATGAATGCTTTATGTGTTTTATCAATGACGTGCATACTGCAACATGCCATTACAGGGGGGATTTTTTCTGACGTGCACCAAAACCAAACACCTCTCAGAAATGGACAGTTCTGGCCTCACTTTGAAGTGCAGCCAAATGCCCAGCTTATCAGTGTTGGGATTATTTTTCTTTTTCTGTGGGAGATCTATACAAAAGGCAGAACAAGCCACAAAGCTGAGTAATGAATCCAAGGTATATTTTCCAGTAGTAAGTCAGAAAATCAACTCTTCTGTACCTTATGCTGAGTCACTACCTATCTGACAAAAGAAAGCTCTTTATTGTTCAAGAACTTTACAAGACAGTAAACCGTTAAGTTTGTCTTTTCATAAAGATTAAAATTTTTTGTAGTAAGACAAAAGGCGAAGTAGAAACTATCTGTTTGGAGGGAGAGTGAGAAGACACTTTTTTTGAGGCATTCATTAAACCAAATAAAAATATAATGTCCTCAAGAAAATCCTCAGATGTTGCTGGAAGGTTTGGGAACTAAAATGCCAGTTAATCAGAGAAGTTCTGATTGACTGATTTCCACAGATATGATTTGAAATTGGTCAGGTTTGTTAGGTCTTCTTGTCTGCCATCACATGTGTAAGTATTCAACCCTTTTCTACTAGCAGAAGTCTCGTGATAAATGAAATTGTTACTCTGTCCTCGGTTGTATAAGGCTTTTTCCCCCTCTCTCGTGACCCTTCATTTATACTCTCCTTGACATTTGGCAAGGTACTTGGTGTTGGGTTTTTTCAATTTTTCATTATGTGTATGTTTCCGGCAAATAAACCAATTTAAAAACAAAAACAATGTTGTAAAACAAAAGAGCAAAGCACATTGTGTTTAAGGGTTAAGAACATGGACATAAAATGGAATTATGAAAAAGATTTTTTGTGAAAAATATTTTTTTAAGCTAAAAATAAATCCATGTTTACCATGCACAGACAGTCAGTGTTGATAAATATTTTAAACAAAATATTTTTTAAAAAGTTTGGTCTCTCATTCAGTTTAATAAGAAAAAAATAAGCAGATGGCAGCACAGTATGTGCCTTTTGGATATTATGATAAGATCTCTATTGCTGAAGTGTAAAAATTACCTTGTGGCTACTTCATCAGTATAGCAAGCTATGCTGTTTAAAATGCAGAAAAAAACATTTAGAATTATGAGTTCATTCAGTGTGCGGGAGAGTTTTCAAAGCACATTACAGCTCAAGTTCTGAACAGACTTTTTACTTGAACAATCTTTGTAATATTGCAGTTAAAAGATCCCCTTAAAGCAGCTATTAGTTAGGCTTCCTGCCTTCTTTTAATATGCCAATAATAAATATTATAGATACAATAAACTACACAATACCTGAAAATTGCTCTTATGAGATCTTCTGCAACTCAGAAGTTAATTAAAAATGTTATACCAGTAAAATGTAATATGACATAGTATGTTCTGCAGCACTTAAACAGCCAGTTTAAAATATATCTCTGGAATGCACAGAAAATTATAGTTTGGAGTTTGTTTGACTTTTAATATGATTTTTTCAATTTATATATACTAAGGATACATTTTTTCCACCTGAATTCAAATGACTAGAGAAAAACAGCTACAGCATCAAATAAGAAAGACAATGACAGAATTCTTGAAAAAACAGCTGGGGTTATTTATCAACATATTTATCAAAGAATACTTCTTACTTGGCTTCACACATTTTATGAATCACTTCTTTAGAAGGATAAGCCTCTAAGCACAAAGCTTTTACTACATATTTGCAGCCCAATTTTAATGACAGTTTAGGCAAAGGAAGGCTGACTGCTGTGGAAAGAAACATAGGCTGCAACTACATGCTATTTTACAGGCAGTTGTGACTGGTTTTGTCTGCACTCCAGGCTGGCTGGATGTAAGCCAGCAGCAGACCAGAAGATGCTGAGGTACAATTAACATGGCACTGAGTTTGAGCTAATAAGCCTTGCTGGGAGACAAGGCTTTCAGGCTTGTGTGGCACTCAGGCTCAGCACTGTGCTAACACAGCTACATGGCTTCCAGTTTAGAGCTGGCCTGCATCCAGCTGGTTCAGAGAGCAAGCAAGGACAGCTGGTATTTGCTCTGAGCATGGACAAGATTTACTAGTGACTGCCACTGCCTGCAGAAAATACACACAGCAGAGGTTGTGCTGTGAGCAGGACTTTCCGCTTCTGTTAGCTGGAAATCCAGGAAAGATGCTGAAGGTAATTGCAAGGCAAGTTGAAGGTGTAAGCAAGGGGAGATTTTTATTCAAGACACAATTTCTAAATGTATTTCTTCTGTCAATTTTCAATGACGAAATCAATTGTGTTGTCCTTCTGTGACACTGCGAACATGCTGCCCCGTGTTCATAGAAGAAAATAGCATAAGCATTCTTGTGCCTCACGGATGTGGTAAACAGAAAGAAGCTCACATCTGCCTGTGATAACACTCAAACATATCCAAAAATCCTTGAATCTGTTTGCACCATCATGTTCTGAGTTCATAAAACAATTGGATTATAACTCAAAGCACAGTCTATGGGCTGCAGGAACCGTGAAAATTCAAACAGTGAAGTGCATGAACCCAGGCTTCCAAATTAGGGACTTCACTTGAGGTAGGCAAATGAAAGAATGTCTAATGCAAGGCTCGGTTTATAACCCTAACAGTGTATATATATATATATGTATATATATATATATATCAGGAGGTTAACTCAGAATCAGTATTGTAATTTCTCTTACTCCAACAGGTTAGGAGGCAATTAAGAAAAAGTTCTTTACTGAGAGGACGTTCAAACACTGCAAACAAGCTCCCCAGGGAAGCAGTCAGGGCCCCAAGCCTGTCAGTGTTCAGAGAGCATTTGGAGAATGCTCTTAGATAGATGGCTTAACTTTTAGGTTGTCCTGTGTGGAACTGGGAGATGGACTGGGACTAATAGGTCCCTTCCCACTCAGGATATTCCATGATTCTGTGACTCAACAGTGTTAAAACAAGCTTCGGTGAAACAGAGTGAATGTTTTTCAGATACAGTAAGAGTCTCCACAACTAACTGTACTCTGAGTTAAGAGTGTACAGCAGGATCCAAAATCAGTTATTTTTAAACTTGGGAGGAGGGGAAGAAAAACAAACTAGTAGACAGTATATAAAGTAACAATGAAGAAAAGAAACCTGACAAAGAAGCTGTGAATTAAATTGAAAATAAAGTTCTAAATAATGGGGGACCTGACAACAATTTTTAAAAGAATCTTCTTTTTTCTTTTTTTTTTAAAAAAAAAAAGTTATTACATATAAGGAAGTGTAAAAACATCAGCTCTTTATGTAGATCAAGTATCAACAGCAGACTACTCTGAGTGCAGCATGCTTAAGATAAAGTACAGAAAAGACAACTACTTGTCCAGGGGATATATCTATTTACCAAATGCAAGCAGCTTGTAACCTCTTAAAGCTGAACTGCTGCAGTTTAAGACCAGTTCTGACCAAAGCAGACAGCATGCAATAAACAGGAAGGCAAGAGCATATGTGGGAGGTGTAGAACAGATCTGCCTTAGAACTAGGTGCTGCTGGCAAAAGGTAGAGAAAGGGTTTCTTCCTGACTGGATGAAAAGAGATCAAGTGAGGAGCTGGTAGTAGCTGGAACCCAACTTCTGAAAGAGAATTCTTTTCCAACAAAGGAAATTAAGGTTACAAATGTGAGATGAGAGAAAATAAGACCAACAACTCCCTTACTGGAAATACAACCAGCTAGATACAAACTACACCAAAGTACGACTATACAGAAGGCTGTAGTTTTAACAAGACAGAACTTCTGCTGAGTATCTGATACAACGACTACAGTCACGAGAAATACCTTTTTTTTGGTGCAACACTTAGATTACTAAAACTAAGGATGATACTGAGGATTTCTTTGATACCACTTTCATACCACTGTCCCAAATGCACTTCACCCCAAGGACAAGATTTAATTGTAACAGTAAGCATTTTTTTGCCAATTCTCCACTAACAGTCCATCAAACTGTTTCAGAGGACTATTGATCAAAGGTGTTTTATGACTGAGGTACCTATTCCTTCTCAATAAATATATTAAAACTGTTCAATATATATATTAAAACTGTTTTTCTACCATCTTGAAATTTAAGACAATGTTTACATCTTGAGGACTAGTCAAGAAGAATTTCTATAGGTTGAAAGTAAATACTGTTCACTGTGTAATTAGGAATGTGGAGAGTTAAATCCTTAGTTGAATACAAAGATACCTACAGTCATTCCCAGCCCTAAGAGCCATGCAGCAAGATCTTCATACTCAAGAACACAAAAATCTTCTATTTGTACCACACAGCACTGAATGCCAGGTACAGGTAGAACTCAGAAACTGAGGATTTGCTCTCTGTGAATAATAGGTCTCTGTTCTCTGCTTAGAGGCTGAAGTTGCTTGTACATCTGATCCCCAAACAAGGTCAGCCTTAGCACCATCTACAGTCTTACTTTCTCTTACAAGCATGGGCTAAGAAAAAGCCTTTGTGGATGCACAGCCACTCCATGGATCAAATGAGTAGCTGTGGCATTGGAATTGAACTTGACCTGCTTTCAAGTTGTCAGCAGCCAATGGACTGGATAATTCACTTACATCCATACTTCTGAATTCAAATTTCCCACAAAGCAAAGTATTTCATCACCTCCAATTACTACTTACAACAATACTTCTATTTTTTATCTTTTACACTGTACTATTAGACTCTCTACTTGTAAATACTCAGTCTCTGAAAGAGACTTTAAAGACAGCTCATGTCCCTGAATATGGCAGTAAAAATATAACTAAGTCAGTGGTCTTGCAGCCGGCATGTATCCCCTAGGATGTTTTTATTCATGATCTGTTCCTTACCCAAATTACTAATTACATAGTTTCCTCTTATATTTATGCTTGAATCCCATGAAATTATGAGATGTCCCACTACCAGGGCAAGTCAGTGAAGAAAATAAGGGTCCTGTAACACTCAGGCTTAAATACTAAATCCAATACTTTAACTGCTTTGTTGTCTGAAAAACAATTATATGAGGAAAAAAAAGGAAAAACAAATATACCAAATGGAGTTATATAATAGAAGTGAAGCTGCATCTCTGAGTGAATTAATTAATTTGAGGAAATAAATGCCTTTTCAATTCTTAAAATACAATAATTACTTGTCTCAAATCCAAACTCAAGTGTCCTTAAATGTTGAGGTGCTTTTAAAATCTGAGGGATCATGATTTTGGGGGCCAAGGTTTCAGAGTTGCTCTTCAACCTGTCAGTGATCATGAAGCAAGATGTGGAAGCTCAAGGTTGCAGAAATGTCAAAAGATCTAAAGTCCATGAGCTCCAATGACATCTTCTCAGTTCTGAGTACATTTCAAGAGGTTTACTTGTATGAATTTTAAAACAAATCAAATTAAACCAAAAAACTCTAACAAAACCAAATGAAAGCCAAAACTGAATAAAGTCAAACTGAAAGATACATTTTTAAAATTTGTAAGGGGAGCACATTTGATCCCTCATTAGATCATATTACTACAGTGGGTTTAATATAAAGCATAAACACTGATAGTCTCTGACTTCTTGTTTAAGGGGTTGCACAAAGCATAGATCTTAACCTAGTTTGAACTCCGTTTCAAATTTCCTCTGCTGCTTTTCACTTCTTTTGTCACCTATACTTAACTTTTCTTCAAAACATAATTACAACAGCTACTTCTATGAGATTTCACACCCCCCCCCCCCAAAAAAAAAGTAGATTTCCTTAACACTTAAGCCACTGTTGCCTTCCCTCCAGCATGTGTCTTGGGTACTACTTAACAGTGGCTCTAATGAGCAGATTTGGAAATCTATACTTTTTGTAATCATCATACAGCCAAAAATTGGTTATTATATTAAATAGTTGTATAAAAGACAAGCATCTCAGTATTACTTGGGTTAAAGAAAGGATTCTATTGACCATTATAATTTCAGTATGTGCACATAAAATTAAATAACCTTCATCCATCCTGTGAGCACACTAGATCTGACAGCAACATCTTTGAAGCTGACATTCTCTTTGACATTACTCTGACTCCAGTGGAATAAAAATACTACTTAGCACTTACCTAGCACTTTTTATCTTCAAAGCACTTTGCAAACATTATAATTAATCCTGACAACAACCTGGTGAGGCTTGCAAGAATCATCCTCCCCAGGTGATACATGGGAGAAACAGAAGTTACCTAGAAACAGAGGTGAGGAGGAAAGTTTCAGAGTTTCCAACTCCTTGTTCTGTGCTTTGATCACGTCTGTAGACAGCATTTTGAACAGTATCTGTTGCTGCTATTACCCCCTTATAATGTATTTTCATCTTAAATCATGGAAGGTGAAAGAAACAAAAGAAAATTCATGTGCTGAATATAATATAGAACCTCATCTTAGTACTGTGGATACACCGTGAAAAGTGTTTTCATTAGTTACGGTACATACATATAAATACAAACAAAACCAAGAGATCTAAGATCACTGTGAACTAGTCAAATTTCAATGTCTCAAAAATGACTACAATTTCCATTTCTTTTATAGGCAAGATCTTCTACTCTTTGAAACACCGTTACTTCCCTATTGTGCAAATCTGCCATTTTGTTTCCTGCCAATTCAAGTAATCTTTTCAAAATCCAACAGGAAAAAAAGCATGGGGAAGGTATCTGAAAATCCTTTTTGCATTGGTTTAGTCTCTGAATGACATAAAGGTGGCAACTGGTGCCCAGATCAATTGCTACTCTTGCAGGCAAACAGCTGGGAATCTTCTGCAGTAGAAAGTCATTTTAGGTATTAAACAGCAGAGGCCTTCTTTTTTTTCCCTCTGAATTTGAAGACCAAGGCCAGGGAAGGAAATACGGTTTCCCTCTTCTTCAGTGGATGCTCCTGGAACTGTCTGTGAGCACACCCACATCAATGCAGGACAGAACAGATTGCAGTATGACAACCTACAAAAAAACATCAAATTTTCATAAAGATGACCCATAACTAGGGAAGCCTAAGACTAATACTCTGCCTGACCTGTGGAAACAGAGATATCACCATCATTCTTCTTTCTTTTATGCCTGTATGTCCTGGTTCAGCTAGGATAGGGTTAAGTTTCCCCAGCAGAGAGGGGGAAGGGATCTCCAGCTGGGTTATTCATACCATGCTGAGGTCAGGTCTGGGCGCAGGAGCATGGGAACTTTTTCCTTTGTGGTTTTGGTGGCAGGGAGCATCGTGAGTGAGCTGTCTGTAACCTTTGCGGTATTTCTCTGTATATCTTTTGTCTTGTTTACTGTTATTGCTGTTTATTGTTGTTATCATTGCTACTGTTGTTGTTCTGATTGTTTATCACACTGTTGTATTAAATTTCTTCTTATTTTACCCCGGGGCTTGTGCCTCACTGCCAGCCTGACCGGCTGAGGGTGGGGGAGGGACAACAGCAACGTGGTCTCCGGTCCTGGCAGGGCTTAAAACCATCACACTGTATGACTCTATATGTATCAACAAAATGGTATCATATAAAGCTTCACAAATGCAGTGGAAATGCATGATCAGTAGTTGCTACTGAGAATAAGCTTGAATGTAAATGAGAGTACAGTCATCTTTCAGATGTTTGCAGGAATTATACTACCGTTGAAAAATTCTGTTGATTCTGGTTTAGTATCATAGAGTCAAAATCATAGAATAATAGGATGGTTTGGATTGGAAGGGACCTTTAAAGATCATCTACTTTAAACCCCCTGCCATGGACAGGACATAATTCACTAGATCAGGTTGCTCAAAGCCCCGTCCAGCCTGACTATGAATACTTCAAATGATGAGGCAGACACAATTTCTCTGTGCAATCTGTCCCTGTGTTTCACCATGCTCACCATAAAAAAACATCTTCCCTATGTTCAATCTAAATCTACCCTTTTTCAGGTAAAAAACATTGCCCCTTCTTCTGTTCCTACAGGTGTTGGTAAAAAGTCTCTGTCTTTCTTATAAGCCCCCTTTAAGTATGGAAAGGTCTTCCCAAAGCATTCTCTTCTTCAGGCTGATGTGAGAAACTGGAATGTCCAATGATTGTCTCAAAGCTTGCTTGTGTGTGTGCTTGCTTGATAAGACATGGCAGAATTGCAAAACCCAGTGATGCTGCAGCTTGTAAGGAAACTTGTGCAACCTCCTGAAGCAGCAGACCTTCCTTCTGCCTATCCCGCAGCACCAGAACAGGATGCCAACTGCTGCCAGGGGCTGGGACAGCTGCCTGACAGGAGGCACACGAAGGCCACATGAGAGACAAGACCCGAGGCGCGTGGACAGCATGAGGCATATGTGCTGGACTTCCCATCAGCAGGACTGCGCTCTATAAAAGGACCCTGGAAACAAGCCAGGGCATGCACCCACCACTGAAGAACTGGAGATTAAGGACCAACGGGACTCTGCTGAATCAACGGTGGTAACTATTCTTGCGACTCTGTTCCAGATGCTTGTTTGTTTTCTGTCTTTTCCTTCCATTCTGTCCTATCACTACTACTGTTCACTGTTGATAATAGAAGTTGTTGTGGGTATAAGGCATTTGACTTCATTTGTGTCTTAATCTCGCTCTTGGGATGAAAGCGAAACCTCTCCAACATTGGGTCGGGACAGCGGAATAACCCCAACTCTTTCAGCCTTCCCTCATAGGAGAGGGTTCCAGCATTGTTGATAGCAGTAGCGTTCCTACTAATTCTCACCATAGCTATATATGTCTGGAACTGGAGACTTACCAGGCGAATACAGTCTATATACAAGGCTCTTCACTTTATTCTGATACCTAAAAAACTAGGGCCCTGAAAACTAGACTTAAAATAAAAGTGTAAGAAAGTAGACATAAGTATTAGAACTGAGAGTGAATTTCAATAGGTAAACCCATTAGTTAGTATAAGGATTATGAGTGAATTTTAGCTAACAAAAGAAGTAAAAGAATTTACTACTAGGAAAAGAAAGAGGGGAATTGAAGTGAGGAACCTTAACAAAATGGATGCGGGACAACTACGAGGGACGCTTGACAAGCAGGATGATGTACTAAAAGGATTAGTTATGGCAGGGTGGGCTCTCAGCAGGATGGGCTCTTGAGATAAGGAAGGAGCTGCAACTACTGAGTCACAAGATAAGGAATGGGGACTCAACAAATGCTGAGTTGTCATGACTATGGAAATGCTGAAGTCATGGTAACTAATGGAGAAGAAGACCTAACTGGGTGAAAAGTCACTAGAGGAAGAGGAGGCATCTTCAATCTTCATCCTGAAGACCCCCGACCAGAAGCCACAGTGCAGGCACAACAAAGAGAGACTTGAGAAAGGATTTATGTTAATGATTTATCTAATTGTAATATCTCTCCCTATTCTCGGAATTATAATGAATACAGAAACACTTTACGCTATAGAAGGAGCCGCTTTTTGCTCCAAGGGGTGCATACTTGTGGAGGAGGAGCAATCCCTCGTGCACCCAGCACTGAATAAACATACCTTCTGTATAACCTTACTGGTTGTAAAGTCGTTATTCTGCATGTCATGGCCACTTTTGTGGCCCTCCTCTAGACCCGCTCCAACAGGTCCATGTCTATCTTGGACTGTGTGTCTGTAAAAATCATTATTGATCTTTGCATCCCTCACCAAATTCAACTCCAACTGTGCCTTAGCTTTCCTAATCCCATCCCTACATATCCAGGCAGTGTGCCTATACTCCTCCCAGGATACAAAAAGGGGCAAAAGGGACAACCACAACCAGAAGAAAAAGTAAACTTCAAAATTTGCAAGTGTACTTTCCATGGATTCAGTCCATGATACATTTCAAACCTATAAGTGAAGGCAAGTTATGGCTTTTAATGTATTCTTGCTAACAGTACTGGAATTATCCACATCTATGAATTACAAAAGTTATGAGTAAATTAATTTCACGAGTAATCTCGGTTTATATCTCCAACTGATATGATCTCAGACACAATATAAGTAATAGCTTCTTCCCTAGTACCCTATACAAAATGCAGAGAAACAGGAATGCAATCTTCAGAAGTTGATCTGGAGAGAGAGAACTACCCAAAGTAAAGCATAACATCCGTGATAGGACTTTTAAGCCTTCTGCCTTTCAGGACAATTAGATACTTTATGACCATTGCTCTTCAGTTGGGAGTCTCACTCAGAGTTCAGCACCTTTTAAAAAACATAAAAGGATTAGTCTTTTCTATCAAAGGACAGCCAAAGGAAGAGGTGATACAGTTTCATCTATCAGTAAATGTGTAGTCACCCTGAATGTAATTCATTTCTCCTTTGCCAGAGAAGATTTGAAACACTGGGGGGGTTTTGTTTGTGTTTTTTTTGGTTTTGTTTTGTTCTGTTGTTTTTTGGTTTGGGTTTTTTTGTTTGTTTGTTTGTTTGTTTTTTTTTACCTGCCCTACAGTAATGCCACACAAAAGAATGAGGATAATGACTTCTGGTGGCTAGTTCACCTGCCTGGGATGGGGAGTCCAATATTTTGGACTATGATATGACAAGTTCTGACATAAACATTACAAAACATTGGTTATATAAAGAATAGATCACTTTGTAATCAACATGATCATCTTATTAAGTGCTGCAACCAGACAAGGGTACAAATGGAGTGGTGGGACACTACCAGCCCCTTCTGAAATCTAACTGGCTTAAATAAAAGACTTCTCCAAAGCAGGTACATATTTGGAAATAGTACTAGATAACTATGTTTGATTAGTAAGGGAATGTAATGCAAAGGGTATCAGAAAATCTGATTCAAGAAAAAACCCTCTAGTCCTGAATTTTTTGCCTCTTATTAACACACTGTGGATTATTAGGTGTTCAATATTAGTATATGTAAGACTATTGAAGATTTATAGGTTAATATACCTTTTTTTCCTTCATTTAATTTTTTTAATTCTAAGGTTTTGCAAGCCCACTGCCTGGAACTGAAGTCTTGGACAAGCCTAGATTATGATTCATTTCCTTTTCCTAAAGCATCCTGAATTAATCAAAGTCAAAATATAATGCATCTCCCTAAATTAGATTTCTCAGTATCCAGCCATAGCCACTCCCCTGAAAAGCAATTATAAGACTAGAACAATGTTAAGTTGTTTGGCTCCCACAGCTAAGGACTACATTATATAAAGCCTAACTAATAACTAAAGAAAGCCATATCAGATATTTGCCCATTCTGTATTTTTTTGTTGTCATATTTTTGTATCCACTGGATAAAGTTAAAAACAAGCCTGTTTTTAACTTTATCCAGTGTTATAAATAAAAACTGGAATGCTTTTACTTCTCTGGAGGTAATGAATCAAAAAAGTAGTGGCAAATACCTGAAATCTAAGGAAAATATGGGGACTGTGGAAACAGCTTTTGTTATTGTAACACCAATGCCATGCACATAATATTACACAAATATATAAAATATATAATGCTATAACATTACAGTTGCTAATGCACAGTATTGTGATGTTAATAACATATTAATCAGTGTATTATATAACATTTTACAACAGAATATTATCAAGTGTTTTGCATATTAGCACTTTGTGGAGGCTAAGATCAATCCGTTTTGAAAGTTGGTTGGTTTTTTTACTACAGTCAAAATTTTTATTCAAGGTACTCCATATTTGGTAACTTTTTTGTATCAAGCATATATCAGGTGACTCCCTTTGTTTTATACATTTTACACAAATGCTGGATTTTTCTGATAGTGTGTGTAATTTTCACAAAAAACCCCTGAAGAAACTACACTGATAGAATGCAGTGTACATTCTATATTACATAGATAATTATATATTACAATCTTATAGAAAAATCCCGTACTTAGAAGCCCACAAACACAGGCATGTACGTAGTCACACCATAACTGCAGGCACATGGACAAACGAAATAGAGGTAGACAAAGGCAAGATAAGCAGAATCATTTACACAGAAAGATGAGGACCCATTGTATAGTGGAAAACTAATAGTAGAGATCTATGTTATAAATAGTTGCATTTCAGTGCTCTCATTTCAACTATTTGCATGCAAAAGTAATATAGCATTAGCATAACTACTCTGCAATATGGCATAATTGCTGGAGCAATATAAACCTCATACATTCAAAAAACATTTGTATACATAATTTCTGCAATAACGTCAGAGGAAAAAGAGCAAAACCAACAACAAAAAATCTAAAAAATTTTCTGAATGAGGAGGGTTAAAATTTTGAGTTCAGCAAAGTTTTGATCTCTAGCTACTTCTTTTGTTTTCTTCAATCTACTATATGCACAGAAGAAACTGTTAGAGATGAATGCCATAAGAAAAAACTCAAAGTAAGTGTGTATATCATATTAACTACTGTTATTTATCTACCTCAAAAACTGTTCCACTAAATGCAGAGGTTTTCCTGTGATTAAAAAAAAAAAAGGCAATAACTTCAAACTACCTATTTCTCCAGCATAAGAGGATACTCGTAAATATAAAGCCTTTGGGTCTATATTGTATTTATTTTAGAACAGAGAGCGAGGAGGAAAACAAGAGCCACTCTGACACAATTCTTTAAAAATCCCTAGCTCTAGGTCTTTAAGGGAAAGTCAGATACAATTTAGAAGTCTTCAGGTTACATTCTAGAACATTGAAGGCAAACTACTTACTGGCTTGTGTTAAGCAAAGTAAAAATCCGTTGTTGCTTTCCTGGTCTTCTTTAACATCAGAGCTGGAAAGATTCATTTACATTTTTCTACAACTGATTATTTGCAAAACAAAATTGAAGTTTATTGTCTCATTTTCTGTACTGAGACATCTCTCCTGTCTCAATTTCAGAATATAGAAATAGTTGATAAAACACTACCAGTCTGTTTCTGGAAAGTTGTTTATCTTTGAAGACAAAATATACATGACGTTTTTAAAATAAATGTGATAGAGCACCCAGTAGAGCTGTGTAGGCTCCACTTCTAATCTAGATGTAGAGTAAATGTTGTCAAGATCTTTTGGTGAGTCTCTATTTCTTATAATTCTACCAGTCTCCCAAATCCCCTTCATCTTGTTGGGTATGACTGCTATTTCATAGTTGAAGATACCACCCTGTGAAACAGCACAATGCTTGCAAGGATGAAGGAGCTGTGCAGCATAGTTGGAGTTGTTAACACCCTTTTATCCAAGACTGTATCATACAGGCACACAGGTAAGTTGACTGCACAGCTGAAGCATCAAGATGAAGCAGCTCTAGTCTGGTCCCTGACTTTCTCCAGCTGGGTACTATGTATGTCGAAGGAGAAGTCTGCCTTCCTGCATCAAAATAACAGTCATACCAATAATAACCTCAAGGAAAAAAAAAAAAATCAAACAATAAAAAAGCTATAAAAATAAACAACTTCTGTTAAAAGCAAGAAATCTAAACCTATTTCAAACTGATGAAAGTCTGCAGTTACTGAAGGCTGAACTTCTAGATAAAGAGGGTAATACTGCAATGAATCAACAAGATAGCGCTCATATGGCATTATCCAATCCAACATGAATATGTATAATCAGCAGTCCAGATGATACATAGTTAAGGTGATGTAAATCAGACTGGCATAAAAATTGAGACACTGATATAGCACTTGTTTAAGCGTTATATTCCATAAGGAAGTGAATGTGCTTCGTGCTGGCAAGCAGCAATGGAGCTGTGCTAGCACAGTGCTGAGATAGAGCTGACCAGCTTAGCTGAAACCCTCTGCAGCTAAATTATGAGTTCTCTTCTGGCATATGAGAAAGGCTAATGCTTCAAGGGGTGACACCCATGCTGCCACGGATTTACTACAGTGAAATAGTTTTATTTATACTGCTCGTTCCAGGGACAGTCAATTCAGTATCAGGTAAGAAATCGTAGCATTGTTTTACTGCACAGAAGCTCTTTGTTTAGAAAGCGTGTGAGGTATGTTTGAAATGCATTGGCCTTCATTTCTCCAGCAGTGCTGCAGCTGCAGTGCTACCTTCTGTGGACAGAGCCTTGCCTCATTTCTCTCACTGCAGGAGAACAGCAATAAATCTGCTTCAGGAAAACAGAGAAAACGCAGCCAGCCGTGCCTTTAAAAACACAGAAGGATTCAGGGCCATAGGTATTTATCAGTTCTTCACCCGTTTCTTGTGTGTATGTCCTGGGCCATATTTTAGCTGATACAAACAAAACTTCTTGTAAGCGCATCTTACATTTCACAGGAGTAGCTGAGGAACTGCCTCTTTGTATTTCACTCACAGCCCTCGTTTCAGAAACTACAAGGTTTGCAGCCTGCAGCAGCAGGTCGGAGGTCAGGCCCACAGCACGGGGGCACCCCATCTGTCCCAACACAAAGTCTCCCCTAGTTTGTATTCCCTCCCGCGTGTCCTTGATGGGTTATTTTCCACACAGGGACGTCCACAGCCCCCTCAACAAGGCGTTTCTGCCTTGATGCCTGTGCAGAAGTAGCCTGCTGCTCAGGGGCACGCGCTGTTCTGTGCGGGCACACGAGGCGGCACCGCCGAGGCACCACCGCAACTTCCGCGTTTTATTCCTTTCCCTGGCGTCGCTCTCCCTGCGCCCCAAGAACTGCCTGGCCGTTCCCGCCCTGACCGGCCATCCCCTCGTGCTCCGTTGCTGCCTGTACCGTAGGGGCGCCGCTCCCTGCACACAACCAGGTGGTTCACAACGCCCGGACAGAGCAGGCGGGGCCGAGGAAGGCGGGGACAACCCCGGGGTCACTCGGGACCGGCCGCGGGTGTGACACCCGCCGGGCAGCGGGGAGCCGCCCGCCGCGGCCAACACCCCAGCCCACGTCCCACCACCGGCCCCGCAAGCGATGCCCCGGGCGGCCGCGGCACCCGCGCCGCCCTGCCGAGGCGCTCCGGGCCCGACACGCTGCCGGCGGCGGCGGGAAGGCTCCGGCCCCGCGCCCGGCGGCCCGCGCGCTGCCCACGCAGCGGTTGCTAGGACAATGCCGGCCGCCCAGCAACCAGCAGCAGCAGGGCCTGCGTGGAGAACATCCAATCACAGCGGCCCGATGGAGCGCGCCGGCGGCGGCGTTGGCGGACATTTTGCGACGGCGGCGTCTGGGGCGATGTCGCGGCTCCTCGCGTCCCCTGGCGCGGCGGCCAAGGCCCGCCCGAGCAGCAGGCTACTTCTGCACAGGCAGCAAGGCAGAAACGCCTAGGCACGCCATGAGAAGAGCAGAGCGAATACGTGTAGTTGACTGTGTACACATTCCCCGCGCAGCCAGGCTGTGCTACACTTCCCCTCCCCAAGGGAAAAGGCAGCCCCCTGCCCCAGGCCTCGCCCGTGCTTATGACCACAGTGCCGTCTACCCAATGCAAACCAATCAGTTTTGAGGTGACTGCAACCACTCGGGAGCAAAACCTTAGGTTATGACAGCTGGCTCTGTGGAAACAGCAGCTCAGTCCTTGGCATAGGTCAAAAAGTTACTCCCACGCCAGATAACATTGTAAATTATGCTACGATATAAATTTATGGTTTGCTCACATCTGAATACGAGGTGAACTCTGGTACACTCAGTTAGAATCAAAAAAACCAAAACTCACCTCAGCCCAAAATAACCCAAACCCTCATAAACCTGAACAAAAGAACCAAAAAGACAACCCATGCCAAAAAAAAGAACTGAAAAATGTTCAGAGAAAGGCAACAAATGTAAGTATCTGAAAAGGCTCTGTTTGAGAGACAGACAGCATGTCATAGGTTAGGACTCACCAACTTAGAACGAGACTAAGCCAGAAGATCTACAAAACCATATGAGAATGAGAGAAAGGTCTCATGGAGATGTAGCTCAATCGTTCATCAGTAACATGAGAACGATGTGCCAGCAAATGAAGCTGTTTGGAGCCTGTGTCAAAATAAGCCAGGTTTTTTCACCCTGACAGTGGACCTGTGAACTCCTTAACAAATAATGTTGATGGTGCTACAAGTTCAAAGGGAAATCAGACAAGTATTTGAAATAGAAGGGCTTTGATAATTAAAGAAATCCCAGCAATCTCCGGAAACCCCAACAATCTCAGGACACACTCAGATCTGAAAAGAAGTTGGCATATTGTGATGCGTGCAGGGAAAAAGTTGATGTGTTTTCCTTTTTCTTTGTGCATTGGCATCTATCTGTGGCCACTCTTGATGAGAAGATACTGGGCTAGAAAGACTGATCTGAGCAGCAATGTTAGTGGATTTTCATTCCAACTGGTTAGCACACATCAGCACAGTTCAGAGTAGGTCATTCTGGGATGACCTGATTGCTGTACAGAAGCAGAAGACACAACCTTGTCACCAGATGTGCCATATGCAGTTTGCAACCCTTGTTACCATCCAATATTTGCCTCTGAGAATATCTTTGTCTCCTCTGCACTATGGTTGGAGCCAAAATGTTTGGCTGAATCCCATCTAGTGATATGGTAAACAGCGCATCCATTGCCTGCTTCTGCAAAGCACTCATACAGCCTCCCTTTTGAGAATAGTGAAATACTGCAGGCAATTCTTCATACATGTCTTTCCCAAAAATGAACTTTGTCTGTGTATGAGGATGATGGTAGGGAGTTTGTCTCACATGGAGAGTATACTGCAAACATGTCTGCAGAGCATCAAAATGCTGTCTGTTCATCACTGATTTGTGTCTTCTATGTGCATGACTAGAGGGAGCAGGAAATTTTTCATCTTAAGAAATCTCCTTAGCTCCAGAAGAAGCTGAATGTTATATCTTTTCTCCCTTGACTCAGCTGAATTCAGATAGCTTAGGGATGACTGATTGGGTGAAGCTCAAATATATCTAACAGGAGAGCTCCCAAACCTGCTTTAGAATAGCTTCAAGTTCCTATAGGGAACTAGACATCCAAGGACTGGGCCCACCTACTAATGTCCAGAAGATAAAAGCAGCCTATTTTCTCTCCCGCTTTGACTTGGAAGTTTGAGTCTGTGCTTAGTGAGTCACCAGCGATGAAAGATTAGGCACAGCTTCTTGTAAGTGTAACTTATACTCTTTTTCTAGCACCTAAACTGATATCGTCCAACCGAACCATACAGATTGCTGTGCATTATAGTAAAACAAGCTTACTTTAACTGCTGACTGCCATAAATACTACAATAAATTTACACTCATACAAGATACAGCCTCTACAACAAATATAAACTTTTCTGAGAACTTACTTATAAACTATAAATATATATGACCTCTACAGTAGGATGGGGACAGGCCATTTCACTGATCCTGACCATAATAAATTCCCCAGGGAACCCTTTGGAACAACCTCTAGGACCAATTTAGATATGGCCTTCATGCTTCAAGGTACTGCAAGCAAATATCCTTAACCATTGCTTTAGATCTAGCAGTGTCAGCTTTCACTGAATGACTGGTCCACATAGTAGCACAATGCTCCCATGAAAATCTTGTGAAGATATTTGTATGTGAGGAATGAACTCATGTATGAAGAACAGCAAGTGGTCACCAGCAATGTGCCTTCTAAAAAATATATGCCATAAAATGTTTTTCTGTAGTATGATTTCAAACATCTTTGTATACTTGCAAATGGAAGATAGTATCGAATTCATCAATTTATTTGTAGTAATTAAAAACATAAAAACCAAGAAAAAAAATCGGGGTTTTTTTTGATATATCATGTCTCCTCATCTCAAAAAGCACAAAAGGAAGATATAATAATCCTAAAATAACATCTGCTGTATTTGAAACATCTGCTTTAGTCTGCACTTTCAATTCTCCCATGTTTTCATCATTTCCTTTCATCTTATCACATGTTACTCAAAGCAATATAAAACCGAGGTTTTATAAGTTTTCAAAGCAATGGAAAGGAGGAAGACACATACACATACCTCCGCACCTATCCATAGAAATTAAAACTTGCTACAGATAGCAATGTTTACCACTTAGGTGATTTATTTACAGCATCTCTGCTCTCAACTCAAAACCATTTCAGACCTTCTACTCCCTCTAAAGACATTTCTTAGGATCCTGCTGAGAAATCACATAAAAGTTAGACAAATAACAACAAAAGCAAAAAAATGAAACAAAAAGCACACTTTCAGATGTTCATGTGTTGTTACTGTGTTTTGAAGCACTTTTGTCTGACAAAGTGTATTAAATTACCATAGCAACATATTGGACTCTAGCGATGATGAGGGGAGGGAAGGTGATTGTCTTTTAAAGGTATTTGGAAGACATTTCCAGGCTCATTTTGGGATTATTTCTTTACAGGAAATTAATAGATATCATGAACTAGTTTTGTCTTTAAGGTAAATGATTGGATTCTGCAGCTGAGAAGATACTGGATCTTCTTTATACGTGAGCACTGTGCAATCCAATACAGAAAATGCGACAAAAGGAAAATAGCATCCCAACAATTAGACAGTGCTATAACAAAAATAACTAACTCAGAAAATCCCTTGATTTCAACTGAACTATGCAACTTTATGGATCTAATTATACCCTAATATACAGTGGTGAATCAGGAATTTAGAACAGCTACATTATTCCAGACATGGTAAGTCAGAGGTGCAGTAGTCATAGTACTGTATGCACTGTGATAATCCTTCATATAACAGATTTGGTGATATCTTCTAAGGTAACACCTCCCTACCCCCAATACTGCTAAACTTATTCAGGCTATATTCCTCTCAAGGGTAATAATTTTCTAATCCTCTAAGGGTAATAATTTTCTAATTTAAGAAGGTTGATCATATGCCTACCCCTGCAAGTGTACTGTTAGTATGAACTCATATACTTCTATTGCAGATAGTAGGTTTGTTTCACAGATTTAATCATCCAAGAACCTGATTTCAAAGAAAGAAGCAGGATAAGATCACTGACAGTGCAACAGACTTACCAGGCAGATGATTAGAATCAGTCTAAATATTAAGGGATAGTTTATATCACATCAAAATGACAGCAACAAGTTAATATGATCCAGACTAGAAACCTTTCCTTTTTGTTTAAAGATTGAAATATTGGAAATTAACGTTTGAATGATTTCTTTAAAAATTAAAACTGAAATGTTACTTAAAGCTTGACCAAGCATCTCCAAATTAGTGTCACAGTATTTTTTACCCAAGTCTCTTATTGCATTAATGACAAATTAAAGAACTTCAGTTATATTTTTTTTTATGTGTGTGTCTGCATGAGTGACTCTTTAAACAACCTGTATAGTGGAGATCACAGTCTAGGTACTGAGATCTGTATATCTGTATTATAGTAAACCCAGCCGTGTCCCCAGCTACATCATGTGCCTTTAGTGGTTTAATTTGTTTGGTTTTTGGGTTTGTTGTTTTTTTTTTGTTTTTTTTTGTTTTTACAGAAAGGGATACCTCAGTCATTCACTTAGAACAAGTGAAAAGCATTAATTATTTTTCTCACAAATTTTGCAACAGCATTGTAAAACATTTATGGCAAAAAAATAGTTTCTTTATTCTAACAGAAAGGTAAACCCCAGTGTGACTTGTTTGACCAATCAAGACTAAGCAACAGTCAAAACAGAAGCAGATGAAAGGCAGCGCTGACTATTAATCATGAAAGAGAAACGCTTCCTTGGACAATGAACTACTCTCAAAAAACAAACAGAAGTCAATTTACTTTGAGATATTCCTAAGAGACAAAAAAGAGGAATTTGTATGATAAATTATTCATTGTAGTTTATTCACACAATTTTAATTATGATACTCTTCCCATAACAGTCTAAACACAGAGAAGCTCAGGGGACTCAAAGGCTCAAGACCATTGATTTCAGGATACAGAGTTTTCACCTTTATAATGACAGTATGTATGAGGACTGGATTCAATGAGTAAAACCTCGTATCACCTAGAAATCTTTATGGTTCATGGAAAAAGAGCAGGGATGATGAAAAGGAATTAGCAAGCCAAGGATATCTCTCAAGAGCTGCTGAGTGAATTCAGAGCCAATTAAAAGTATTCAGCCTTTTACAGGGTATGGTCCCAAGGGCTGTAACAGAAGCAATGACAAATGGCTGTCTCAGATGGTAGGACTAGGAAGATGAGGAGATGCACAGACTTCTGAATGCTGCACTGGTCCCTGCTGGTTATAGAGTGAAACGCGAATCCAGTGACTTCTCTGCCACTGTCATGCTGTCCTCATTGTGAGGTGAAAAATATGAGTTTCCAAGTGCTGAAGGGGCTGTGGTCCTCCCAGGGAGTGAATGAGAGTCCTTGCCTTCTTAAGAGCAGAATAACCTCAGCAGCAGTTAGAAGCGTTCATAGTCTCGCATCAGTCACAACACATCTTGCAAATTCTGGCTCAAAGCACTAACCTTGACTGAATTAAAATTAATAACAGAAACATTGCAGTAAAAGTGAGAACTGCTGAAACCATCATAACCAGATCACCGTCTCCCTTTTATACTTTCTCCCTTGCTTTAAGGAGTGATTCAAGACTTGTGCATGAGAACAACTGGCAGGAAGTGAGAGAAATTAAGCCCCAAAAGAACACTGTCAAAACACTTCTTTTAGGCATCAGAATTAAGTTTAAAAAAAAAATGGTGTGAGACCTTATTCCAAGAACAACAAAAAAGCCCCCAGCAAACCCCCCTATTTTCAAGTGATTGGTTTCCTTGTAGAAATCTTTCCTTTTTAGTTAGTTGACTGTTCTGGGAGTGAGACTATAGGACCAAAACATAAAAATCCCTCAAACCAAAACCCATCCAATTTACAAAAGCAGCAGTACTTTAAGTGTGGTTTTTGTGTGTGTGCATGATTCACTTCATTATGTCTGACAAAAGTCTGGGAGAGTGAAAAATGGATCTATAAACATGGAAAACAAACAGGACTGTCTATTCCACCAGTTAAAGATACAAATTTGTTGTACACATTTATATTACCCTGACTCTACCTGCAGCATACAGCCACCTTCACTAAAAAGTTCACTTTTCCACATTACAGCAGAGGTTGAAATAACAACACAGCCTCATCACTGAAATTCTCCGACAAGTTTCTTTTTCTTGTTCTGTACTTCAAAGGAGCCCCTCTTTCCCAGAGCACTGTCACAAAGTACTTCTGTGGAACACAGATTAGACAGATTCAAATGTGGTGCAAATGGGAATAGGATAAACAAGAAATTATTGCAGAGGTATCTGAGTCTTAAAAATTCTAGAAGCTATAGGATACAAACCAAAGTCAAACAGGGAGGCAGATTGATTTATGCAACCAATTATCATTTTCTTCTTAAATAAAGTTTTCACAAACAATAGTTTTCCATTGATTAACTAGACATTGGCAAGACAACAGTGCTAACTCAGAATCAGATAGGACATGACCCTCAGAAAGTACAAAAGGAAACAGATAGTGTGAACTTTCCTCTGTCTTAAAGCTTTTCTGAGGAATCCTTTCCACCTGTATTCTGTCTGTTAAAAGCCAAGGGGACTAAGTGGCAGGAGAGGTCAAATAGTGCCATGGCCTTATCCTGTCCTGCTCTGAATGCTCTATTACCCAGTAATGTATCTCTATTAGAAGAGACATTAGATGACGGTGTTGGGCAGTGCCTTGGTACCTCAGTCTTAGCGGTGCTAGGGGCCTGTGATTTGCAGTGCTACATCTTTTCACCCAAGCTGCACCGGCAGTGCCTCCCAGAGCCCTCATGGCATTATTTTTCCTTACTGGAGCTGTTGTGGAGCTGCAGGTCTCATCCCGTGCATCTGCAAAGCCCAGCAGTGCTGTTGAGACAGGTATGGACCCTGCTACTACATCTTTGTGTATGTGAATCTGCTTCAACATCCTGTATTACACAGCTGTCAGGCTGCCAAACAGTCTCTGAAATTCCTATAAACTTGCAGGCATTTTAATGGCGTAGATTTTGTTTCCATACAATTCCTCCCCACCACCCCCCCAAAAGAAAGGTCCACCTTATAATTTCCAAGACATAATCTGTTGTTGAATTCCCGTTTATCCACTATTAAATGCACAGCTTCTGTGAAATGAGGAAGGAGAGCTTCAGAAGGAATTGTAAATGATGTCAATCCCTTGGGATAAGATAGGATCAACCAGTACAAGCCTCTTCCAGTGGTACATCAAACACCTCATTGACAAAACATGGTTTTTGTTTCAGATATCCTGGAAGTACTGTATCGGATGGAAAAGTCTTTTTAACATAGGAATTTCATCTCATCTCTCTCATACTAAATTGCTGCCTTTCCAACTCACCTCCAGGCCATTTTGCCACTATTGCTTCAAGCCCCACAGCTGTAATTGGGCGGCTAACGCTATACAGCCTGGAGCAGAGGCAAGTTAACAATGTTCTCTGACTATCCTTTCTCCTCTAGTGAAACTGTATGATAGTGAAAATTATGGTTTGCATTTGGAGGTGACCTGTCTGGGTTACAGAATGCTGCAAACACACAGCCAATGCACTGTTCCTGCATGTGGTTCTTCTCTTGCCTCTTTAGCAAAGTTACACTTTGATTCCTGGAAGTCCAGCTGCATAATCAGCATCCTCTTGGTGTAACCTCTCAAGTGAGATGGTGCATTCCTGAAGGTGAAATATCTACCTCCTGCAGTCAAGGCAGTAGAAGAACCAACCAATTTGGAGGCCTTTTTTAACTGCCTACTTCCTCCTCTAAAGGGCATGTTATTCCCAGAGTACTGTACAATCAAGGTAGCTGTTGGCACAATTCTTTTCGTTCTCCTGTGCACCTTAAAGTAGATGTCTCCTGCTGTGTTAAATTCTGCCCTAAGTGCTGATGAACAGGCATGTAGAAGCTGAAGACAAATAAAGCAGTTAGAAAATAGATGGGGAAAATATCACAAACTGGCATTCACAGCACTGGAAAGTAGCACGAAGACAAACATTCCAAAACAGGTTTACAAAGACCCAAGCTATTTTTATGCAAAGCAAGTTGACAATCCAGGCTAGCACATAAATTATTTAGAAAATTAGGGACACTAAAAATCCACACTATATATTTGTAAGCAATGGTCAATTCAGATTAGTACTATCAATAAAGCAAGCTGTTTGTTTAAATTATTTGGCAGATTCTAGGTTTGACTGGTCACACCACTTCAACTGCATTGACTTCTTTGAAATTTCTCTACTTTAATTAGCATAGTAGCAGCAGGATTAGAGCATTTTTCTTTTGTTTCTAGTGGAAAATAACAGGAGGCTCTGATGATTACTGAGTGAAAGATAGTCAGTAAAACACTTAAATTTTTGTCAATGGACTTCCCTAAGGTCCATATCACTATGTGACACTTTTCCAAGACTTACTCTCATTTTCTGTAGTAGTTATTGTTTCAATTCACTTTTAATATATTTAATTAGGAAAAGACACAACCTTTTTAGAGAACATGATCCACGGCTTCTTCTGTTTGCAGTCAGTAGCAATCAGCCTCTGCTACTGTATTACCTCATTTTAAACCTGCTTTTGCTCATTCTCTTCAAACACATTGTCTGATCTCTGGATGTTTGGTTGCCTGATCCCCTGCTTCTGCATACATTTCTCTGAAATCTCAGAAAGTCATTTTTTCTGCTGTTGACCTACTCAGTCTGCCTGAGTACCAAGAGAAGAGATCTCCTTCTGTAAGTGAGAGTGTTATGCTGTCAGACGTGATGGTATGTGGACAGCCATAGCTGAACAGCATACTGCAAAAGCCCTTGCAGGGGAAGATATGATTCAAGTTCTACAGTAACTGTGAATAACTTCACTCTACCTCATTACACTTTTGCTGAATCCAGAACTAAGCTTAAAGTATACAGACTAGACTATATGCATACTAGACTAGACTATATGTATACTCTACTAGACTGAGGATAGGATCACAGACCACTGTGCATAAAACCACTTGGCCAATACATCCAGAGACTGAGCTGTACCTGAAGGATACTCCTAATACTGAAGAATAACTTCTACACTTACATACTTTGTGACAGTTCTCTCAGTCTGTACCTTTGTGCTAAGTGTTGATGAAAACCATAACTAGATTCAGGTGAGAGGCTTTGATCATTCAGAAGAACAGAATGATGACAGGTGTATGAATTTTCAACTGCACCTGGAGTGCAACATGCCTTCAAACCACCACCAGCAGCACTGCAGGTGTCAGGGCCCCGAGTACATCACCACTCCTGGAGGTCTGACTGCTGGGGCTCAGGGCCAGCTCAGAGCCAGTGTAATCGCAGGCTGTCATCGTCTTGCAGTGATCTGGGACAGAGCCCTCCCACTCATTGTGCAGGGAAGGCCTCAGGCAGGCCTGATCCCGTGCCCACAGGAGCAGCGTTTAGACTGAGCCTCTGCCATCTGGCCCCCACCTGAGCTACATCTCCAGCTGTATCAGAGCCCTGCCTGTGCCCAGCCATGGGCGCTGTTGATCTGATATCCCAGCCTAGCCTCAGACCTGCTGCATCACTTCGAACTTGCTTGGTGATGATCCTGGCTACCCTTGCTGGGCCTGATCCTGCTCCCCTGCTGAAGGAGGCAGTCAGATGGAGCATGGCTGGAGAGGCCCCTACCCTGCTGGGGACCCTGACGTCATGGTGTTTAAAGCAGTTAAATAAAGAAGCAGCATATTAAATGGTTAATTATGACTACTATGTCATCTACTATATAGATTTTGAATAGAAAATGAAAGTGCAGGGAGTTTTCTTCCTTAAGCAATACCCATTTCATAGCCAGTGACACTTCCAATGCATGCACTTGGACATAAGAATGTACTACTCCAGAGTGCATGCAATTCAAAAGCAGGTAAAGAGAAGGAAAAAAAAAAGAAAAAAAGAAAAATCTAGGCTATATCAATGCCATGCTAAGCTCTCTAATATCCTGATTTATTATGGTACTTTAATACTTTCATCTTGAGAGGCACTTGTAGTACCAAGGAAAATGTTTGTGTCACACTGAGATCTTAAACATACTGCAATATTAGATTGTTTTTATTTCTCTTTTCTCCAGACCACTGACTCTACCACAGTTAAAAGTTCTTGTGGTATAAATACAAAACTAATCAGAAGACAGTTGTAAATGTTAATTTCACTCTGATCTCAGCTGATGAAGACAAGGCTAGTGAAGTTATAAGTAATTAAATGAGTACTAATACCAGAAATTGCCAGCTGTCTTTACTGAACTCTGTGGAAGCGAGGAAGTATCTAGTTAATTTTAGAAATACAATTTATTTCTTAAACTTCCCAATTTCATTTTATCGCAAAGATTTTACCATTTGTGTTTCAAATGCTGTATCAAATGTAGTGGTCTTTCATGGGCGACTACTACATGACTGCGTGCCTACACAGAAATAAATAATCTGTTTTCAGCCTTCCTGAGGAGAAACAAGTACTTCTGAAGAGTGAATTACATGAAGTGATTACACAGACATTTGCTAAACTTGTTTACAAGAACTCCAGTCCTAAGTGACAACTCAAGCTTCAGACCAAACCCATCACTGCTTCTGAAAGCTGCTATTAAAGTCTGTGCAGTTCAGTGCAGTCCCATTAAAGCCTTTAAAGTATTACTAAAGTCATTGAACTGACAGTAGGCTAAGTCAAACTCATCTGTTCTCAGGTTTACCAATGAAATGTGAGTAATTCTTAAAGCCAAAACATATAATTCACCAGGAAAATAAACCCAATCATTTCTTTAAATTTCTAGAAGTTTCATACTCATTGCATGGTTTGTATAAAGAAAGTTTTTTCTTTCATTTCCTCTCCCTTCCTTCACATGGATAAGGCTAAAATAAAAATAACATTTTAGTTTGGTTTTTTTTTTTTTTTTAAACGGTTTGGTGGACATCCTTTTTTCTTTTCCTCTTTAGTAATATTTACAAGGCCATAATAGCCTGTGGGGTTTTATATGTATGTGCATATAGACAGACATTTCAACAGTGCACTGACTTATTTTATGGTGCAAGACAAGGAGATGTATGTTTCACGGTGTCTGGGAAAGTTGGCCTAGGGAGGAGGAATGAAATAGCATTCCATGTTGGCATTATTAAGCTGAAAAATCTTTCTGACACAGGTATTTACGGATGTGTGGATGTGAAAGTGGAAAAAAAAAAAAAAAAGCTGTTTTCAGGCTTGGATTTTTTTCCAGAAGTAACCTTTTCTTACAGAAAGCAAAAGTTCTTTGTGAAAAAATAATCTTTGTGGAAAACGTATTTTTCTGTCAAAACTTGTTCTCTTTAAATTGTGACAAGGCATCACATACACAAAAAGGCCTGTAAAATTTAAAACCTCATAATATAATCCAAAACAGCTCTCTATGCATAATAGCACTGAATAAGCCAGTTGTGTAATTATTTTAGACATCATAAATACCTTAGGAGTAAAGAACAATGTTGTACAGTAGTCTCAGGTGACAACACTGACTGCTTGGCCAGTACTTTGAAGTTAAGACTTACATAACTTGACCTTGGGGTCATAATTAGATCATAACTTCTGTATGAAATTAGACCTTTACTTCATAATGAGAAAAAATACTGCTTCTAATGTACTTTTTCATTCAGCTGAAAATTCTTCATGGGTTTATTCTCATTGCCTCTCACTCTCTTTTCTTTGTTCACAAAACAAAGCTCATATTTCAGAAGTAGTATTTCTTTAGTGTTCATTATTTACAGTAAGAGTTTTCTTTAAGAAAGTAATTTTCTTTCAATTAAGCCCAGCAGTCATACATTTTCCTCCCAGATTTCTGACAATGCTTGGTCCAATGAGTTCCCATTTAACCTTTAATTCCCAGTATCAGAAGTCACTTCACAACTATGTAATCAGCCTTTGAGTAGTAGTAAATCCCATCTTCTATTAGTACTCTCACATTAAAAAAACCCAAAAAACAACAAAGTGTCAGGTATGCACAGCAGTCAGAGAATAAATTTGCCTTTTTTGATATCAGAATTTCAACGAAAGCATGGCTGAAAATATTCCTCACTTACCTGCATATACTGATTTTCCTTACCTCCATTTTCTAACATCTTAAAGTAATGGCCCAACTCTTCACTCAGTGTGACAACAGTGGAATTTGATATGAAATTTGTTTCTGACTTCAGACGTTAATTTCAGTAACACTGAAAATACCACTTTATAATAAAGGAATGTTCAGAGCTGGTGTTCAGCATAGGCAAGAAAGAGTCAGGAAGAGAGCTGCTCCTTCCTGCAGACCCTCACAAAGATCAGTCACTGAATCATAGAGTGGTTTGGGTTGGAAGAGACCTTAAAGATCATCTAGTTCCAACCCCCCTGCCATGGGCAGGGACATCTGTCACTGGATCAGGTTGATCAAAGCTCCATCCTACCTGGCCTTGAGCAGTGTCAGGGAGGGGGCAGCCACAGCTTCTCTGGGCAACCTGTGCCAGTGTCTCAACACTCTCACAGTAAAGAATTTCTTCCTTACATCTAATCTAAATCTACCTTCTTCCAGTTTAAAACCGTTACCCCTCATCCTATCACTACACTCCCGGATCAAGAGTCCCTCCCCATCTTCCCTGTAGCTCCCTTTAAGTACTGGAAGGCCACTATAAAGTCTCCCCAGAGCCTTCTCTTCTCCAGGCTGAACGGTTTCTTCTCTCAGCCCATCCTCATAAGGAAGGTGCTCCAGCCCCCTGATCATCTTCCTGGCCCTCCTCCAGACATGCTCGAGCAGGTTCATGTCCTTCTTATGTTGGTGGCCCCAGAGCTGAATGCAGTACTCCAGGTGGGGTCTCACCAGAACAGAGTAGAGGCAGAGAGTCACCTCCCTTGACCTGCTGGCCACACTTCTTTTAATGCGGTCCAGGATACGGTTGGTTTTCTGGGCTGCGAGTGCACACTGCCAGCTCATAGTCTGGTTTACGTCCACTACTGTCCTCAGATCCTTCTCTGCAGGGCTGCACATTGTCATCTCATGTCCATCTTTTCATCCACCAGGACACCAAAGTCCTTCTTGGCAGGACTGTTCTCAATCTCTTCATCCTCTGGCCTGTATTGATACCAGGGGGTTGCCCAACCACATGCAGGACCTTGCCCTTGACCTTGTTGAACCTCATGAGGTTCAACTTGGACCCAGTTCTTGAGCTTGTCCAGGCTTCTCTGAATGGCATCCTTTCCCTCAGGCATGTCAACCACCCCACTCAGCTTCACGTCATTTGAAGGTTTGTTGAGGGTACACTTGATCCCACTGTGTCACTGATGAAGATGTTAAACAGTACTGGTCTGAATACAGATCCCTGAGGGATGCCACTCATCACTGATCTCCATCTGGACACTGAGCCATTGACTCTCTGGATACAACCATCCAGCCAATTCTTATTATGTCATGTCTCAGCTTCCCCTCCTCCCCATCCTTAGTGCAATACTTTCCTCATCTTCCCTTTCTCCAACTCATCCTCATGGTGTGGTTCACCAGTGTGTGCAACCACAATCCTTCTGCATGATAATACTGACCTGCTTTGTACTGCTTTTTAGATCCTACTAAAACCAGAGAATTCTCACATCTGCCTAAAATAATGCTAAACCTCTGAGTGAACAATTATTTCTAGATCTCAGTGACAAAATAATCTAGTTAGGAAATCCCAGCAGACAGGTCCCAGAACCCATCAAGTCTAATTTCATTGGAGACTGTGAGAAACTGGAGAAAGTCCCTTAAACCTCTACCAAGAGCCGCTCCAGACATCACTGATCTTTGCAAACTGATTGCCACTGAGATCTCCCAACCTATTGCCCTGGAAAACTACTAAGAGGCTATCAAAATCCTGAATTTTGCAGAAATGAGTTATGTTACCTTTCAAAATTTTTGTCAGTCAACAGTTGCCACTGTGGCTGAAGTCATCTCTGTGGTCTATGTTTAGGAAATTTATTTACTTCAGTTTTCAGAGGGCTTATAGAAGTACGATCAGTGATTCAAAACCTCTGAACTGTTTCTCAGTTTTTCAAGCTACACTTCAATTCCACATCAAAGTCGCTGAAAACATGAATTATGTAACCATGATGTCAAATCACAGTTTAGGTTAAGTTCCTATGAAATGCAGTGAGTGTGAAGTCTCACTCAGGAGGAGATTTGTACTTTGCAAGATTGGGGTGCATTTTTTGAAAAGCACAAACAGAAGTCAGATGTGGATATCTTGTTGACTGACAATGTGATTTTAATACTTAATCCCCATTTCCTTTTCTCAGGGTAGAGACTGACAAAGAATATTAAACTTCAGCAGTAAGACCAGTAGAAATCACAGGGTAACTTTCATCTCTGCTTGGAGAAGGTTTTGCAGATCTAAAGTCCCTGAGTCAGGAGGGTACTTGGAAAATCCTAATATGCATCAAGGCACTAACATGAAGGTGGTTTTGCTTTTAGGAATGATAAATAGAAAGTGAGAAAACTACTCATTTTGTATACAAAGAGAAAAAAGCCATTTATGCGTATTCCTCACACATGAGTACAATTTGTTGCTACACAGAAAGCAGCATTACAAATTCTACAGTAATGCTTTTGTCATGGGAAAAGCAATTTGGAAAGCAGGAACCTGTCATTACCCTAAGCAGAATAGTTTCTTTATAACAATGCATACTCTTAGAAATACAAATATTGATGTTTAAAAGGAGAGATATTAAGAGGAAATTTACAATAATAATTATTTAGAGACGCAGGGATTTTGCAATTTATACTCAAGCTCAAAACATAAACATAGAAAAGAACAATTTAACAAGATGCATTAACAGTGTGTCAAACAAGGAACATTATTTTAGTTAGATTCATAATCTTGTGTAAAATTGAGGGGGTGTTTTGTATGGGTTTTTAAATGATTATTATTTTTTAAAAATTTTAATCTGTACCTACCTGCATTATTTGAGATCACATTTAAAACTATATATGGTCCCTTGAAAGTTCTTGAGGCCCTTTAACATGATAATTTCCCAAGTATATGTGATTTTATTGTCCACTGAAAATATTTGTATGAATATGCACTGTTTAGCTGAGTGATGCAATATTACAGATCAATTCAGACTTTTGGTAGTCTATATAGGATCTAGCCAAACTCCAGATCTATAACCAGTGTCTCTAATCCAGAATTATTAAAGATCTGTTACTTAATGCTAAGTGCTAAAGATCTCAGTTTCACTTAAAAGCACTGTCTTTTATATGATACGAGGATTACAATACCAGATTCCGTTTTTCCTGTGATAGTCATGGGATGGTTTGAAAATGGTTGACTTGATAATGACTGGGACTCTATAGGCATCATGACAGTCAGCTATTATGAAATCAGTAATAGCTCACAGGCAGCTCTGGATATTAGAAATGGATTTTCTCATGTCAGTCCTGCTTCCATGATCAGATACCCAGAAGGAAAAAATGAACAGAGGGAAGGCTGAATTTAAGCAGCAGGCCACAGTTTTCTTAACTCAGCAATGGGGAGAAGTACCAGCCACACGCTTTGTCTTCTCAGATACCAGGCAATTTACTGAATCCAGAAGAGGAACTATAGAGCTCTTGTAATCAGTGCTGTGGGACAGGTTTTCTCTGGCTTATTCTACAGCAGTGGTATGAGTTCTGTATGCTTTTGCAAAGGAAAGAGAACCATAAGTAAACACACCAAATCTCCGAGTCTCTTTTTTTCCTGACAGATAAATAGTTCCCCAGCTCCATCTCAGATACCTCTGAGACTGGCCTATTTATCATTTACTTGAAGTGAACAGAGCAGAGAGACCAACAGTAAGAGCATTCCTTTGCTACAAAGTATTAAAATTGGCTCCAGTAGGAAAGAAAAAAAAATCCCAACCAAACCTTTCTAATCCACAAAATAGGAAGTCCATGAGATTCATGGAACCTTGGAAGGGTGTTTATCAAGAGAGACAGGAGGGCATTGAAGGCATCAGGTCACCTCTACAGTGCCTTGAAAAGCTTTGAAAGGTGTGGGAGAGGGAACCAGCTACCTGCCTTCATTCTTCCCATCATCAGGTATAAACATCTGCTCCCCTCTATGACATACCCTGAGTTTTCTGACCAGCTGAAGCCTAATGTTCAGGTGACCCTTCTTTCATATTATTCCCTGAACTATGTATCTCTAAAAATATTGCCTCCTGTGTATTTCTCAGATGGGAAGAGAGATACTAAACTAGCCTAAGTTATACTGCCAGAGATTTCAGGGGAGTAAGAACGACAATTTAGGAAGGGTTAGCTCACTTCCGAGTATGTCACGAGGCCAAACAAACTGTAGAAAACACAATGGAACAGCCACATCACAGCACAGACTTTTTAACAATAGTTGCAGGCCTTCAGGTCAGGTGTCATATACTAACTTGTGCTTTCACGTAGCTTTCTGCAGTATTTTACACGGTTTACCGAATACAAAATGAGAGTAAAAAAGGAGCTGAGTGATGGGAAATGTTAAGGTGAAAACTTAAAAATACCTAATAGCAGTTTAAAGCTGATCTCTAGGGCCTGACAAATTAAAGGCTTGTGGTGTAGACTATGGTATGCCTACCAGCTATCCATTTTCTCCATAGTATCCCTCCAGACAAAGAAACTTGGGCCAGTGACTATATCAGATTTCTCAGAAGCTTCCACTGGTGCCCTGTAAAACAGTTCTGGGATTTACTGTGATGCACCAACATCTGATTGCACATCTTTAACATGAAAATTCTTAGCAAAAAATTGCTGCTTGTAAGAAAATATAATAATGACCATTTACTTCTTCCATCAGTTCTTACATTTGTAGGAGGCTTAATGTTCCAAATTCTGAATACTACATTGTTCATTTGTGAAATACATCAGAATGTATTTAAGATCCTTGCATAATTACCTGATCTTAGGCTTAGTACTTTCATTTCTTTCAAGGTGGTAAAAAAATCTGATTGAAGTCACAAGAGTTCCTTACCAATTAGTAGAATTTCTATTCACCTAAAACTACTATGATACATTTTCTTTCTTTCTAGGCCTGTGATGTACTTTCACATTTTAAACATATCTAGTTGCCTGAATGATTTATGACACATAAGCTTTGTTTCTTGGCTTGGAATGACTATGGTTACATATGCTATGGAATGTAATTTAATTAGACCACACCTATTATGCTCTGGGAAAATCTGTTAAAAGACTCTACTGTGTTTAGCCCAAAGATTTTTGATATGTTTTCGCTTTTACAGTAGCATTTTATTCTAAAAATATTTAAATTCTGTCATATATTTTTAATTGGAATATTACAGTAATGCTCTCCCATGCTTTCATTATAACGCCTATTGGTCATTGTAATTTCCTCTTGGATGGTATGCCAAATTCATCTGCCATATCTTTTTTTTTAAAAAAATTTCCTTTTTTTTTTTTTTTTTCCCATAATCTGTGTAGTATTTATATGTTGCTGCCTTCATACGTTTTTTATATAGGTTCAATGGCTGCCAAGCCTTATCAAACATTAAGGTAAATATAAGATTATTTTTCTCTGCATTCATACTTGTTATCAGAATTCAATTTATTGAAAAAGTGGTAATTAGATCCCCTTATTTGCATACTAGTAATATGGAGAGCCCTCATGTAAGTCCTTCTGCAAGATGTTAGTTTCATAGTGAAAAAAACATTTAAGGGTGGCACAATTTCTGACAGCAGCAGGTACTTCTTTACATATGTCTTGCCCTTCAGTTATATTCATGTATCTGTTCAGTGGTAGAGTAAGTCACCATTATGTGATATGGTAACTAATATACATTTAAACTGTTGGTATTTTTTTTAAGCTTAGACTTGTTCCGTCATCCAGATCACAATATAACTTTGCAAACAGCTCTGCCTTGGGAATGGAGGGGGCAGCACGGGGACAGGAGTGATAGGCCAGGAAGAAAGTCTACTTGAATATCCACAAACACTTTGTATCATGGAGGTACTAGATTGCTTATAGGCAGTAACAGGTAAAATAATTGTCTTAGTTTTTAAAATGTTAAAATGCACATCTAATCCCCCTTCTTCCTTTCAAGAGGGAGATGAAAGAAAGGAAGAAAAGAACTTATGTTAAAAATGGCAGTATTTCACTTAGGATACCTTCTGAAAAATTCAAACACTATGACAGCAGCAGTACAAAAACCTAGAGGAAATAATGTTGCAAGCATTCAAGCTCTGCGCTGCTTATTAAGCAATCCACTTCTCCATATACTCAAAGCTTCAAACATGTCGTTGCTCTTAACATTTACTTCCAAGATTTATAGGCACACTCACTGTGCCTGACATAAATGCTTTTGCACACATTATGCTTGCAAAACCTCATAATGGGCATGCAAATTGATATTTATTCACTCAAAGCCAGTAACTACACATAAATACTGCTTCTGCAGTTATGCTGGTGTATCCATTGAAGTCTTTCAAACACTTTTCCAAGCAGTGTTCATCAGCAAACACGTATAGGGGCTTTTGTGTTGGGTGGGGTTTTTTTTAAGAATCAGTAGAGACAGCAACAAAACAGATGTAGAGACTGTGCAGCAATTATTGCAGCACACCACTGGAGTTACCTGGCCACCACTGGGAGGTGCTACGCAAAGTGGAGCACAAACAGCAGCAACCCTTCCTCCCTGTATCTTTAGCTGAAATGGTGGTTTGTATGTAATTAAAACACAATTATGCAGTTTCACTTTCAAATCCTCAGAATCAGATTCTAGAGACAATGAGATTCTTGCTCTGACAACAGTGAAGCTAGGTCAAGTGATCTGTCTCGTTCTCTTATATCCACAAAACTGCCACAATAATTATCAGCAGGATTATGAAGATTAATTAAGATTGTAAAGCTCTAATACATAAATTCTATAACGAACACACACAGAATGCCTTTAACCACCATGCCTTTAGCTGAGATCAAAACCAAAAGTCCTTATTTCCTCCCACTACATTAAAAGAAAAAAAAAATTTCACCCTTTTCTGATGCTGTTACAGCTCTCATCTGAATCCATCTGTTATAACACTCCATTTCTCTCATAAAAATAGTAGATGCCCTTTTAGTCTTTAAAAACAAGAACACAAACACACCAGTAATCCATGCTGTTATTAATAGGATGAAGAAAATAATTGTGGAATTTTATTATGCTTTAGAACAGAAATCACAAGTAGAGTTAATGTGCAGAGGTTTTCTATGTGCAGAACAGAAGATACATTACATTCTCATTCAGTTTCCCAACTTACATAAAGGTTAAATCACTGCTATTATTCTGCCAAAGAAATGTTAGAATGAAGTTTGCAATGCAATGTAAAGAAAATGGATTTTTTTTAATTTTTTTTTTTAACTCCCCAGGATGTATTATAAAGGAGCTACTTGGTGCATTAGCTTTGTGAAATGAAACTTTAGCTGTATCCTGCTTTGAACTACTTCCATACTTCAGCAGATCCATCAGTTTAAACTGATCAAATATGTACCTACAGTCAACATTACCAATTAATGTACTTCATTTCAATATGACTGATCAGAAGCAAATCCAAACAAACCCTACAGTATTTTCACCTATGATTTCACACACTCCAATGACTAGCACTTGTTGTTTCAAGGACAGAGCACTTCTTCCTCCTGTCATTCAGAGCAAAAATTCTCTTATTTTCCACAGTACATACTGATTTCAAATTGTACTGTCAATTCATAAATGGGATATAGGCCAAAATTTGTATTCGTAGCAGGGAAGAGGAGCCCCTTATTTCATAGAAGAGAGCTAGCTGGCTTATATTTTGAAGAGATAAGGCATATTTGCTATTCTCTTGTTTAATTAAGAAATAACCAAAATTAATTTAAATTCAAGGTAAAAGGCAATTTTATTAATTTGTATTACAGCTCAGGAAGATACAAAGGCAGCAACTAAAGCTTCAAAGAGTGGTGGAAAACTGAAAAGGAGATGTTGATATAGTGTGGTTTATACTGTGCAATTGGTTTGTATTAAGCTAAGCCTAAGCCATAAAGGTCATTACTTATGTGACCTTTAAAGCTGGGAGAATTTACAGCATAAAATTACATGTTCATCCTTATTCCAGAATTATTTGGGAATAGCCGTGTCCCTGTTATTTTTCCAAAAGTATCTATTCTTTTTCATTTAATTCTGTTTAGTCTTAATGACTAACAGAGCTGAAACAGTGATGAGTGGTGACTGGTTTTCCTCAGTTCATACTCTGCTGACGTTCTGTTAGTGCTGTTACTCTGAATTTCCTTCCTTGTTTAAAACTTTCATTCCTATCTTGGGAAACCTCAAGATGCATGAAAAAAGACACCATTCTGAGTTATCTTGTGTTCAATATGCCTTTCTTGGCTGGGAAAGAAGACACTGCTGCCATATTAGACTGCCTCTACATCAGAAAATGACCAAGGATTAAGGTTTCCAAGTTCTCAATTTTCCTCATGGTATTCTGTGCTATGCCATGAGGCAAGCTTTAAGTTTCAGACTCTATGCCGGTTTTCAAAGTGAAAGTGCTATGGCCCAAAGAAAATTTTATTAGCTTTCTTTGCTTTTTTCTTCTCTTTACATTTTTATACATAGATCGTAAACACTGATTTCATCTTGCTTTGTTTACGTAGAACAGATTTAGTTCCCTTATAAACCTGTAAAATGGAAATAAACACTTGTGATTGTTGTCATGTTTAGGCAGTTAGTCACAAGCCTCAGAAGACAAATTACTCTAAGCACAGTTTCAGGAACAGCAGACATTGAAGACTGCTCATTGTAACTCATCTTTATTATGAAAAAGAAAACAGCAAAAGTGAGAATTGCCAGTGATGTGCTATCCTTTTATTTGACCATTTAAATAAAGTTTCATTGGAAAGAGAAAACTAATGCTTGAATTAAGGCATTTATAGAAACTATTTATATTTTTTTGTTCTGTGAACAGTAAGAAGTATTTATTACTTGTCCTTCTCAATGCTTCAACTTCCTCTATCCCTCATCTCTGAACCAAGGCTATTCTCCAGGACAACGCCAGCAGGCAAAAAGAGATGAACATCGAGTAGACCAAGGCTATTCACGCACTGATTAGCCTCTCCAGGTATATCAGGAACTAATATCTGTTTGTTTTCCCTGTCAGCAGAGGTCACTGATTTGCATCTCTGCTGTATTTTGCTATCCTTCTCAGAAAATATATAGGTGTCTTTGAAAAATATACCCATTTAAAAGCATGTCCAAAATTAAACCATGTGTTCAAAAGTTACAGCAGGGAATTGTGACGGACAAAGATAGTTAGTAAACTGTGTAGGTCACATTTCATTCTAGTAATAGTAGAAGGCTAGAACTGAACAGTAGTCTTAGGAAAGCAGTTTTCTGGGAATAGAATTGTATTTAGAAGAAAGAGTTTCTGGTCTCTTGCTATTCAAAACTTAGAAACTCTAAACAATAGTAGAAGGATATAGATACAAAAATTAGAGAGGATTTAGACACAGAGCATAATTAATTTGTGACATCAGGGAATTAACTCAAAGACCTCTGGTGCCTTTCTTGTCATGTCTTGTAACACTGGTCCATTTAGAGATTTGGTTTATTCTAGAAAGGACACAGTATTCTGATATCACAAAATAATATAAAAAAGACAGACTATTAATCCTAGTTATCAGCAAATGCATCAGTAAAATTCTAGTTTTAGCAGTGCTAAATAACTAGAGGATAGATCCTAAGCTAACTCCAAAGAAACTTCAAATCATCATGTTTCTCAGTCTTTGTGACTGCATTCCTAACATTATCATATTCACAAGCGGAGAACTTTGAGAAGCAAAGCCAGTACAATATCTGAAGTAACTCTAACACATTTTGAGTCACCTGACACCTCATTGGGGATAATGGCTCCAGAGCTGCTCATCAAAATTTCTCATCAAGTATCATATCTTTGGAACTACTCATTACCTTAAGTCTACTAGCAATTCCCATATTACATGCGTTTGATTTTTAGTTTTTATTCACAGATTTAGAAATATTTTTAACTACATACACAGTCTGGATTGCACAGAAGAATTTATGACATGGTCTGATCAGTAAATTTCACAACAAAATCATCTTTGCTTTGTCCTTTTAGGTATTGAAGCAATGGTGTGAGTTTACTTCAAATGTTTTGTAGTGCTGTTTTGTTAGAATGCAGGAGCAGTGTTGTGAACAGTTATCACCAGTATGGTTATTCTGTCCTTGAACATCAGTTTGAATGGTTCCCAAATTTCATGTTTCCCTATATCTGTCATGTTTGCTGAGAGGTTATACTTCCTGAGGCAAGGTAAGAGAAAGGTAGAAAATGAATAAGAAAACCAGGTATTTATTGCAGACATATTTCAGCTACTCTGACGACCATTCTACATAGATGATAGAAAGCTTAAGAAAATGGCCTTTCAGACCTTGCATAAGCAGCTACTGATTTCACTAGCTGCAGTCTACCTGATATCTCCTTCTGTTTAGAAAAAAATTACTGAGTTGGGGCACATCATTATTGCCAGCAGCATCCGACTTGTTCCAGTGTAGGATCACACTAACACATTAATGGTTCCATTGACAGGTCTGTGAGGAACAGTCAAGGGTCCTGCCCATTTACCAGGAGATTCATAAGCGAGTTCTCACACTATGGCTCATCCTGCAGTTTCCCACTACAAAGTATTTATCATCATAATCACTGAGCAAAGTATGTGCTACATTTAAGAGCAGGTTGCCAAAGCCTAAAAGAAATTTGAACACATTGTGGAACTGAGAGACAAAGTAAGATAGATTGTTATGCCTCACAGTCAAGTCTGAACTTAGAGAAAAAGTACACAAATACATCTTTATTAAAAAAGAATATTAACAAAGTGATTTTATTTCATTCGAGCTTTGTCCATCTGCAGTCTTCTAATTGTAACATACTTACTCAGCAAGCGATTGTACATTTAAATAGAAAGCATTCTCGAGTAACAGCAAGGCAGTTTTCTATGCCTTGATTGCTGCTCGAAGAGCACTAGAGGTAATATGATGCCTGAAGATTTCAAAAGCTTATCAGATTTGCTTTGTTTCATAAAGCAAGATTTCTCCATACTCTGAACCACAAACCTGTGTTTTCTCCCTCTACATTTTTCTTTATTCTTTCATCCTTGAGTATTTCTAAACAAATCATTATGTTATTTCCTGCCAGAAAGGTGTTAGAAAAACTGTTTCCATCACGAAAAAGATCTCTAAATCCTAAAGTAGGGATTTCTCACAGAAAAGATTTGCTTTTCCCTGAAAAACTCTCCAAGGAAGAATTTATTAGTAAAACTAGGAATCATTGGTTACCACAGAAGAGTAAGCAAGTTAAATGGATGTGGAACATATATTCTGCACATGCGTCAACAAAGCATTTAAGCATAAGTTTAATTATAAGAAAGTGAGTAATCCCAGTGGCCTACGTGGCTGTTAGGAGAAGATCATATCACCAGGATATGTGAGCTGTTTTTCTTTCAGGGAATTGCTGAATTTCTGGGATTCCAGAATATCTTTGGAAAGGTCACTCTGAGCTTATTAATAAACCAAGAAAACAGGCTGAATGACCGTATTATAGTTTGCATTGAGATATACAACATGTCATTCAAAACAAAGACATTGTAGACTAAATAATAACAAAATTTTAAGTCAGCTCCATGGTCCAAACAACAAACAAAGGAAAACTATAAAGAAAATAGCAGTGCTAACTTTAATGAAAGCACTTGTAGGAAAAGAATTTTCCATTACCAAAGACATTTGATTATTTACTGCTTTATGCATGGAAGAAAGCTCTAAATTCTATAAACCAGTATTATATATGAGAATATGATGAGACAGCTCTTAAAGCTGTTGCAGGGCTGTTCTACATGTTCCAACACACCTGTGGGGCCAGCAGGTGCCCGCAGGCTGGTGGGGCTGTGTCCTTCCCTTCCTGGTGAGAGAATGGGCCCAGGGTGGGTACTGGAGTGGGCTGAGAGGGCAGGGCAGGGAGGCCCAGGACTCTGCGGTGGCTCCCAAGCTCAAGGGGAGGCTCCTACCTGGACCTATCCCAGCTCCTTCTCGCTCACCACCTGCCTGGTGGCCACAGCCTGCGTCCCACTATGGTACCCAGCTAGAATGAGCATGGGGCATAGGCCCCAGGCAGGTGTCGGCTTCAGGGCCTGTTGGTACTGACAGCTCCTTTCATAATGGCTCTAAGTTTGTAAGCATATCTCTGAACCATCTAGGAGGACAGCGTAACTCAGTGGAGTCTGCACATCTATTATAATCTGTAATACACCAGAAAGTTGGAGAAAGAAGCTAGCTAGGCACAGGTGGGACTCCATGGTGTCAGAGATATGACATAAATGGAAAAAAATGAAATGCAGAGGGGAATTCTCTTGCATTATCCCACCTCACAGATTTAGCAAATTGCCTTCTCTGTTCTGTGCTAAAAAGTGCCCATTTCAGTCAACTGCTGTAAACCATTGAGTATCACTTTATTTTTCAAAGAAAACTTTGAGTCAGACTGAATGATTCAGGAGCAGACTTTGCTTACTTGTTTGCTTTGAAATGCCTTGGAAATAATTTAAACCAAAGGTATTTCAGAGCAATGAAGCTACTTCAAAATATTCTAGATCTTCAAGAATGCCCTTAAACATTAATGCTATCCGCTTTTATTATGTAAGGATACTCCCAACTGATGAATTATCTACATGCCAGGGGAATATCATACTGAGCTTTGTTAAATGTACTTTTCTGTTTAAACAGTATTTCCACTGTTAATGCTTCAAATCACTTAGTAAAGAATAAAACATTATAGTTAGGAATATAGACTACGTTCATGGTTTTAAAAAAGCAAATGGCATACTCTAAAAAGCAAGAGTAGATGGCAGCTCTCTCTTCCCTGGTGTAGAGAAGTTTTTGACATTTTCAGTGTAACTCCGCTCAAAAGTTAATACAACTGAATTAAAGTGACAGTTTTGAAATTAGTACAAGAGGCCAAATTTAGAAGTTGATCAGCATTTAAATTCAGTAACATGAATGAGACCCCTGTTACCACTGGGACAGATTTGCTGTTTAGAGTCTCTGTGCAGTTCAAGAGAACTTTGTAGTTCAGAAAAAGAAGCACAAAATACCCATTTTGGAGGACTTCAGCACAGTTGGATTTCAGCTTTAGGACTCTTATCACTTCTGGTTAGGTGTAGGCAGTTACAGGTATCACCAGCATTTCCCTGCTTAATCAGTACATGGACAGTAACAATATTTCACCTCCCAATAGAACATAAAGCATCTTACAACAGTATTGTGTGATGGGCTGCATCATTGTTCCTATCTACCAGGAGGACTGGGGATCTAGGAAGTCAGTTCAATGGTAGTCTGCTCATCACGCATTATTAGGATATGAACAGAAGGAAAATTGTAGGTGTGTTGGTAAATGTAGGTACTGCCAAAATAAAGATGATAATATTTAGAACTAAGTATTAAGATTTAGTGTTGGTGCTGACCCCTGCAAAGGATCAGCAGTACAGACCTTAACAAGGTTTATATTAACAGTATTTTTCATTTCTGCAGTAGAAAAAAAAAAGTTATTACAGAAGGTTACTGCTCTCTTTGTCCAATTCTTGAAGTACTGCATCTAGAATTACCATGAATAGGAAAGGATTTTCATAGTTGTTTCTTTATACTAATCAGAAAATCCCTGAAGTGACAAGTATCATAAGAAAAAAAAGGAGATTACTTAATGTGCCAGAATCTGCTTTCACTAGCAATAATTTGATTAGTCTGCTGCTTATGTTCTACTTTATCTGTGAATACAGCAAAAGTTAGCAGAGGTGAAGTGCTCATAGCTTCTCATACAGCTGCCTTAAAACAACCACTCATTTCACTGTCAGTCCAAGACTAGGCTTTTTTCTCCTCCCTTTTTTCTCCCTCTCTTAACTCATCTGTTACCTTTCAGTTCATTGTCAGCCTATGCATAAGTCTGTGATGCCTCATATTTGAAAAAAAATAAAAAGGAGCTTTTTATAGCACAGCAGTATATTCATTTTTTCATCTAATTTGCATTGCAAATTTACTGTTATTGCAAGTGTCTTTGCACTGTATTCAGGAAATGAAATGCTCAAATGTTGACAGAACCAGCATGAAACTTGTTTTTTCTCTTTGAAACAGGAGGCAGCATGTTCCACTCTAAGTTAGTTGGTTTCCTTATTTTCTGCATTCACACTGTCCTATTTAAACCACAGTTGTCCTGTTCTTGTCTCACGGCAGATAAGACCAATTGAATTTGTTGCTTCTCTTTTTCTTAATGTGCTATCATTGCAGCATGATTATTTTTCTTCCTTTCTCTTTAGCTTTTTCTTGACTTTTCATATCTATTAAAAGAAATTTTTTTTAGAAAACCTTAAAGCTTTACAAGGTTCTGCATTTGGGGGAAATTTATTGCAAGTCAATTTGCCTTATCTTCTAGGAAAATTTATTGCTGAGTGACCCATTTCTTCTTGTCTATCACTTATTTATAACTGCACACAATCTTTTTCCTTTTCACAACTGTATTTGCTTTTATTAATACATTCCATTACTAAGTTTTCGTATTAGTTTCACTTCCTCAAAGAAATCTCTGGATTTCATATAATTATATAATTTTTCTCTCTTCACATTAATGTTAGTTTTGCAGCCTTTGTCCATATCGAAGAATCTGTTCATACATGACTTCCTATGGACCTATTTACTCACCTGAATAAAAGCTTGAGTCCAAGCAAGAGTAGTTTGTTTCTCCAGCTTTTCTTGTCTTCTGACTTTTTTTTTTTCACTTGATTTTTTTGTAGGCTGCATTAGGCAAAAAATTTTTTTTTCTAAAATTCAATATGGATGTACGTGATCCTATTCTATTTGATTACACGATATTGAAGTATATAGAGTACAAATGATATAACCAGTGTAAGAAAACTAACATAAGCAGTCTTGAAAGCAAAGTAAATGGATTCTATATTCAAGATCCTTTCAAAATGTCTGCCACTAAGGAACTAAAAGGGAGGGATGTAAGCCCAGCTGGGGAGTAATTGATTCTGTCTTTAGTCTTTGTCCCCAGTTATTTTTAGCTATATTTTAAACACAGACTTCAGCTCTTTTTTCTTCCCTCTATTGTGATAATAAATTCCTTCATCCTCTATCAGGTGAAAATAAATCTAAGTGCAGTTTGCTTTTTAAAGGCATCCAACCATGTTTTACCCCTCAAAACTTGTTTCCAGGTGGGACTCAGCATTGGGTAGTCAGGGCCAGGAGCTGCTGGGACATTATGCATCACCATGTTCCAGCACTAAAGGACCAGGGCCAAAGATTTGATGGAAAAATCTCTGTGAGGATGCCTTTCTGTCTCTCTGGCTACTAGGAGCACAGGTACTCTGATTAGACAGGAGAAATGGGTGCATTACTTAACTGTGTGTCTCTTATATAATGTGTGACTGCTCTTGGATTATCCTAAAACAAGGCAGATGTAAGGGATAGGAAGGTTAACACTGGTATAATAATTCCCATACTCCCTTCCAACAAGTCTAGCTTTTACTGCAGTCTGTGAACTAACTAGACTGACTCTCATACAGTACATGAGTTATACTAACAATAGCTGCTGGATACATTGCCCCATCACCCTTACCTTTTTACCTCCCCACAAACTACCAGTGGAGACCTTTTTAGGAGCAATTGATAGCTTCTAGGTATAGGTAATCACCACCACTTGGTTAGGCACATGTTCAGAAAATAACCACACAGATGACTGTTCAGACACGACCCTCTGTTCCCACCTTTATTCCCTCGATGCCCTGTCAAACATATTCATACTCTTGCACCCATGGCGCACAAGATCTGCTTGAAGATACTGCTGGAAAGCTGACTGCACCCTACAGAGCAGTCAGCTTCCCCACCACCACATGCAAACAAAGTTTTCCACCATAAAAGGACAGGGACTCCCAAGAAATCCTGTCAGTTGGTCCACCGATACCGTTCTCAGTGCATGAATCAGAGCACTTAGACCTCAAGGCACTGTTATGGTAATATTATTTCACCTCTTGAATAAAATGAGAATTCACAGGTTTTAGTGCATTGCTAGAGATACTAAGGGGGTGGAAGCTAAAGATTATTGGGTCTAACTGACCTTATTGTAGCAAAGTGAAAACCCCATAAAAACTGAATTTTAGGAACCAGAGCTTACGTTTTTCTTCTAAAGGCAAACAGTCTGGTTTCTCTTTTTCATTTCTCATTTAGTACTTTATTTATAGTACTAAATATATACACCAGCTAAGTTACCTCAATAAAAGATTTCTTGAGCTGATAAGATTTTATATCAAAAGTCCACCCTCAGATCTATTTATTGAATCATTATCCCTGTCCTTTCAGACAGTTGTTCAAGATCGAAATTCCACTTACATGGATGTAATGGATCTCATAAAACATAATTACTTGTGATGTGGCATTCCTTCTCAAAAGGTAGTGTGTTTGGGTGTTCCCCTCTTCCCCCCCCCCCCCCCCCCATTAAAATAGGGCAAGTATATATTTCAGTTAGGCTAGCAGAATTAAAGAATTTAGTCACGTTAGCAGAATTAAACTTTGTTACTGAAAGCTAGTGCATTGTCTTTACACCGCTTACTATTGAAACATCTGAAAACATGGCTAGAAGTGCTGTACATACTTCAGCACAGGCTTGAATTTAGTTTTAAGAAGGGAGAGCATGTTTTAAAAAATCATAGCACGTGTGGAAGTAGCAAAAGGTGGGGTATCATCTGTTTTGATAGATATTTATCAAGGTGATTGCTGACACAAATACAATTGTGCATTTGGCACAAGTGTTAGTTAATATATTAAAGCACTTGTTACTGTTCTAGTCCCAAAGATCTACACATTAACAAGACAGAAGTCAAAACTAGTCTCTTGGGTTGCCATTTTACTACGTGATAGCTTCCCAATATGGATAGGACTTTGGATCATAAAGCAGTGGAAGGAAAATCCAGACTTATGACCACAAAGTACGGCATGTTGTTTCATGGCTTCATTTTTCACCCCTCCTCCTCTGTGAATTAATGTGAGGCATTAGGTTTCTGTAGCATTCCTAATTGCTTCACAATTAAATGTCATGGAGGGGTTGATATGTAACTGATGTGGAAGACTGGTAGGGCCAAGAGTTCTGTACCTAGAAGTCGTCATGCACTTTCTAAGACAAGTGTATTATGTGTTCAAAACGTAGGCTGCTGTACAATAAGGCCTTAGGAAACTGCTGATGCAGTGGATTTTTAAGCAGTTCCTCAAGCACTGTTCTTTACATGACAAAGTCTGTAGCCATCTGTAACTACTGATGCATAAACTTTCAGCTATGAAATTGAAGTTGATTTGAGTATGTTTTTTAAACCCATATTTCAGTGGAGGCCTATTCAGAATGTACACAAACTCAAGTTTATGGAGGGTTTTTGCATTTAGTTTTTCTTTAAGAAAAATATTCTGTAGCAATGAAAGCACAGTCACCAAGGGACAAGTTTTGAGCAGTTTCAGAAACGCTTCTTATCACAAGCTTGATAAGAAGCAAAAAGGAGAATCATATGGTTATTTTAAATACAAAGTAAACAAGATAGGCCCCTAAAGAAAAAAATGAGGCCCACCCTCCAAAAAAACCCCTAGGTTACCATTAAGCTTTTCAGCAAGACTGTATAGTTGATTAAGAAGAAACATTTTTAAAACATAAATTTTAGAACAGTAAGAATGTATGACAGAGCAAGACAAACTGACATATCAAAAGCACTAGGAGATATCTGCATAAAGTCATTTTTTCATTGGATAAGGAAAAAAAAAAAGAGTATCATAAAGGTCTATCATTGCTTGAAAACACTGTGTGTGGAAGATTTTTCATTGCTTGGACTGTAGTGTATGTAACAGCCAGAAACTCAAAATCAAATGCAAACTATCATCAACATTTTATATTTTTTTTAAGACTGAAGTCTGTTAAACTGCTTAATAATTTCACAGGAAGTGGCAGAATCCCCATTACACGAACTGGTTAAAGATGGAGGGTACAAAACATCTAGATTACAATATCCTGTTGGGAACAATTCTACACCTACAAGGTGTTGGACAAGATGACCTCAGAGGTCTTTCCATCCCTAATTTCTTTGACTAAATGAATAAACATGAACCTAATCAGAATAGGTATACTGTTTATCTAAGCAATAACATTCAGCTAACTGGAACACACAAGGGAATTGACTACTCTTATGCTGCTGATTAAACAAGATCAAAGAGCTTTAAAATAGGCTTTGGAGTTTTAATTTGCAGACCTTGGTATGCATTTGTATTGTAATAACCTGTTTATATCCTTGAAGCTATGAAACAGAAACCTTCAGATGAAACGGGGTTTTTATTTTAAGAAAATAGTTTGTAAAACATGAAGTCTACAGACTTAATAAACTCTTTGAGATTATATATAAAATAACGTGCTTTAACTCTTTGGACACATGGACTTAAAGTAATTTCAGAGAGAGGGAGAGAGGGAGAGAGGGAGAGAGGGAGAGAGGGAGAGAGGGAGAGAGGGAGAGAGGGAGAGAGGGAGAGAGGGAGAGAGGGAGAGAGGGAGAGAGGGAGAGAGGGAGAGAGGGAGAGAGGGAGAGAGAAAATTAAAACAATGATTGTGGCTTATATACCAAGAGCAGCTTGGGCTATATGATATTGTTGGATATTTTACAAGGTTGCATGCGTTTCATTCCTTCAGATAAATCTAATTTGCTATGAATATAGAGCCAGGTATCATTTGCGTTACTATTAATTTTTGACCTTTTTTACTTGAATGTGGTTGTTGACTCAGTGTCCCACATAGTTTTCTCTTCCCCATTCAATTACTCAAGCTTTATAAACAAATCAAGCAATTTCAACATGGCTGTGATGTTACCATTGTTAGTTCCTATAGTTACAGTTTTACTAAGACACATTCTGTTCCTAAAAATCTGTACCAATACAAGCTAGCATACAGTAATGCTTTTATAGGAAAACAAACAGGAGGTCACAGATACGGTCAGTCTGACCATACTCCATATAAATGAATGCTTGCTGGTATTATTAGGTCTGTAGCAAGTTTGGCTTTAAAATCCTAGAGATGAACTCCTTTTGAATTATGGGTTTGGTTGTTGTTTGTGGGTTTGTTTTTTTTTTTTGTTTACTATACATTCAAAAAACATAACACTAGATCTAGAGGCATAAGGTGAGCTCTCCTTGAGCAACAAAAAAGAAAAATTCCAACTGCTTATGGTGGATGAATGAGAAAGAGCACAGCTAGACTTCCCAGTACACGGGTGGGCTTGCATAGCAGGCAGTGCAGGGGAATAACAAACCTTACCACAGGTCTCTTGGCTTGTCAGCTAAATACATTGTAGAGTGTCATTGCCATAAAATGCTGCCTAGCTATTCTAGTCTATTAGTCAGACATCTTTCAGATTATAATTGCATTTGCTATCCAATACACTGGCATTGCTTAAACTTGTAAAACGTACCATATAGCCTTTGAGACACCAATTCACATGAGTCCACCTGAGACAGCTCTGTGGCTGGAATGGGACCATCCAAGTGGGAGAACACTTTTTATAGCATGTATGGCATTATGACCTGCACTTTGGGATTGAAGAGATTTCAGACAATTTATATACAAAGCAACAGCTGTTTGCTGCAGAAGAAATTTGGTCTGGGATCATCAAATTCTCATCCATCAGATCACTCTGATTTTTTTTTTTTCTTTTAATAAAGCAGCATCATGGGTGTATTTTTGCATCACATTTTTTAGATATGTTCTTGATTCTTTTTCCTAATTAGTTTATCCACTAAGTGAACTTTGAACCCAACTACTTACTCTTACTGTTTTCCCCTTTTCCCTCTGTCATCCAGATCTCCATTTTTCTTTACCACCTTATTTTTGTTCGACCTTTTATTTCACATTTTTCCAAACATAATATGTGACATCTATAATATTTGAGTAAAATTAATGTATAAAGTTAAAAGTGTTAGCAAAAGTGACGACAAAACAAACCAGAAAGATTTAGTTGGAGATTGAAAGTTGAAGAAAATTGTATCTTGAAGTGCAACACAATTTAACATTTTGGAAAAAAAGAAAACCTTACATCAAGAGACTGGAACTCCTACAAAACATAAAAAAACCCCAAACATTGCAGTAAAGATTCTAGAAAATGAACTTGAAAATAGCAAACTCGGAGCCAAAGAGGTTGAGGCAGAAGTCCCATGTTCCATATATTTTGTCGTATAAGATGATACATACAAAGAAGAAATCTTTGAAAGTTTAGTCGAAAAGAAGATATTAAAAAAAAAAAGTAAAAATTACTTTTCAGTAAAAATATTCTTTCAGACACAGACTGGCTAATGCAGAGAAAAAAAACCCCCACACTTTCTCAACTATTTGAATTTGAACTCTTCAAGAAGAAAGTGTTAATGACTCAGGATCTGGCGGTTCCCAGGTGCTGTAAGAGAAGCCGGCGACAGAGAAGACCACCCTGGGTGAACAGGGAGCTTTGGCTGCAACTCAGGGAGAAAAGGAGAGTTTACAGCCTTTGGAAGAAGGGGCTATCCACTCACAGTGATTACAGAGAGGCTGTGAGGCTATGCACAGCAGAAATTAGGAAGTCTAAAACCCAGCTAGAAATTAATCTGGCTTCAGCAATCAAGGATAACAAGAAATGTTTCTATAAGTATGTCAGTAGCAAAAGAAAGTCCAGGGAGAGTCTCCATCCCCTGCTAGACACAGGAGGAAACATGGTAACAAGTGATGAGGAGAAGACTGAGGTGCTTAATGCCTTCTTTGCCTCAGTCTTTAATAGCAAGAGTAGCTGTATTGAGGGAATCCAGCCTCCTCAGCCAGAAGACAGAGACTGGGAGAGCGACCCCCCTACAATCCAGGAGACAGTCAGTGACCTGCTGCATCACACAGACACACACAAGTGTATGGGACCAGATGGGATACACCCGAGGGTGCTGAAGGAGCTGGCTGGGGTGCTCGCCAGGACACTTTCCATCATTTACCAGCAGTCCTGGCTGACTGGGGAGGTCCCGACTGATTGGAAATTGGCCAGTGTGACACCCATCTATAAGAAGGGTCAGAAGGATGATCCGGGAAATTACAGGCCTGCCAGCTTGACTTCGGTGCCCGAGAAGCTGATGGAGCAGCTCATCCTGAGTGCTATCATACAACACATATGGGACAACCAGATGCTCAGGCCCAGTCAGCATGGGTTTATGAAAGGCAGGTCCTGCCTGACAAACCTGATCTTCTACGACAGGGAGGCCTGCTTATTGGATGAGGGAAAGGCTAAGGATGTAATTTACCTTGACTTTAGCAAGGCTTTTGACACCATTTCCCACAGCATTCTTCTGGCAAAAATGTCTGCTCAAGGTTTGGACAATTGCACCCTTCACTGGGTTAAAAACTGGCTGGACGACTGGGCCCAGAGAGTTGTGGTAAACAGAGTTAAATCCAGCTGGCAGCCAGTCATGAGTGGTGTCCCCCAGGGCTCGGTTTTGGGGCCACTCTTGTTTAACATCTTTATTGATGATCTAGACGAGGGGATCGAGTGCACCCTCAGTCAGTTTGCAGATGACACCAAGTTGGGTGGGAGTGTTGATGTGCTCGAGGGTAGGGAGGCTCTGCAGAGAGACCTGGACAGGCTGGAGCCATGGGCTGAGGCCAACTGGAGGAGTTTCAATAAGGCCAAATGCCGGAGGCTGCCCTTGGGCCACAACAACCCCCAGCAGTGCTACAGGCTTGGGGAGGAGTGGCTGGAGAGCTGCCAGTCAGAGAGGGACCTGGGGGTGTTGATTGACAGCCGGCTGAACAGGAGCCAGCAGTGTGCCCAGGTGGCCAAGAAGGCCAATGGCATCCTGGCTTGTGTCAGCAATAGCGTGGCCAGCAGGGACAGGGAAGGGATCTGACCCCTGTACTGGGCACTGGTGAGGCCGCCCCTCGATTTCTGTGTTCAGTTTTGGGCCCCTCACTACAAAAAGGACATTGAATGACTCGAGCGTGTCCAGAGAAGGGCAACGAAGCTGGCGAAGGGTCTGAAGCACAGGTCCTATGGGGAGCGGCTGAGGGAACTGGGGGTGTTTAGTCTGGAGAAGAGGAGGCTGAGGGGAGACCTCATCGCCCTCTACAGCTACCTGAAAGGAGGTTGCAGAGAGCTGGGGATGAGCCTCTTTAACCAAGTAATAAGTGATAAGACAAGAGGTAATGGCCTCAAGTTGTACCAGGGAAGGTTTACACTGGATATTAGGAAGCATTTCTTTCCAGAAGGGGTTGTTGGGCGTTGGAATGGGCTGCCCAGGGAGGTGGTGGAGTCCCCATCCCTAGAGGTGTTTAAGAGTCGGGTCGACATAGCGCTGAGGGATCTGGTGTAGTTGGGAACTGTCAGTGTGAGGTTAACGGTTGGACTGGATGATCTTCAAGGTCCTTTCCAACCTAGATGATTCAGTGGTTCTGTGAAGTTCACACACTGACAATCTAGGGTGCTAATACTGTAAGCTGTTCCATCTGGATGTTTCATGTACTTCCATGGGGTAAAACCCAACATTTGACTCAACATTATGCAATTTAGTTTAACAATTACTTCTAATGATACAGCAGATGAGGTTACATATTCTGTATGGAAAATATCAAGATACATATACACACAGTTAATAGCAGCAATAAAGACTACTTCTCATGTATTATTATCCAAGAATATTTTCTTTAGTGTTCTATTTTATAGATACAGACTTTAGCTGTAAGTTTAGGAGAGCAATATAAGTATATGCTAAGCTCAGAAGAGGAATCAGAGGACCCTAAAATAAGGTCTCAGCTCTATCCTTAAGTTTCTATTTCTCCGCTGCCATAAAGCTATTGAAATGCCGTTGCTGTAAACATATAATTCCAAAACAAAACCAAAAGAACTCTTCTGTACTTAAACTCATGTTGCTTCTGGTATGGCTTTTGTAATATTCCCAGATAAAACATCTTGCCACTAAACAGGCAGAGTGATTTCAGTGTCTGAAGATGGCTCATAAAATCTATTTTTTCTGGTACAGTCTAAGGACTACAAGATAACATACTATTCTATCTCTTGTGAAAACCCATATGAATCAGAAATAAAAAGAATTTGTAAAAAGAAGCAGCATAATTCTCAGGAATAGTTCACTGCAGAAGCAGAAACTTCTGATTTTTCAAATTAATCATTTAATAGCGGTAAAACTCCCTATTCACTATTAAGCAACTTTAGAATTGTATTTTTGAATATAAATAAACAATAGAGAAAGGAAGAGGAAGCCATAAAGCATAAAAAAAAAAAAATAATCAAGAATTATCACCACTACATATCAGTCATGCCTATTATTTTTTTAGTGTATTGTGCTGAAGAGTTTCATAGATCAAACAATTGTTAAATAAAATAAGGTGTTACCCATATACATGAACATTTTCACAGTAATAGATATATACAGTATTCCCCTACTTCCATTTTAACCACTGAGTGCAATTATCACTTTGCAGTAGCAAGTAAAGTTGCAGTATATGCTTTTAGTATAGGGATATTTCATTAGCAGAGAAATAAAGAATATTTAAGGAATAAGCAGTAAAAATGAAGAGAGAACTTTGGACATGAATGAGTGCCATAATTAGTGCAGAACATTTCATTCATTTTACTACTTCAGTTTTCAGTTAGCTATTTAGATAAGTCAATTATGCATCACGAAGTCAATTCTTCTAATTTACTTAGTGAATTAAGCGAACAAAGATCAGCTACTACTTTCTTTTGAGTCTCTTCAAACAATTAGAATCTACCCAATGAGCCAATAAGATACTGTTATAACAAGTTATGGTTCTCTATAGAAATCAACTGTTGATGGGGGGACAGGGAGAGGCACAATTAGGTTTCATTAGCATGATGTCCCACTATTGATGAGTAGTGTTCATACAATACTATAAAAAAAACATTTGCATTTATTTTCCCTTGAAGTATAATGCACATCCTGGGATGTTTCTGTATCAAACAGTCACATTTTAAAGTCATGAGTTTGACAAATGTGGAGTGAGAGGACATTAAAAACTTGTATTTTCTAAGGTTCACAGTATTTTATCACTGCTGAGTTTGCCTGAGCACAATGATCTATTCTTACTGCAGTTATATGGTCTGTCAGTTTTTGGTAGCTGTCTCTCATTCTCTCTAATCAATAGTCACGTTTGTGGCAAGTTGGAATGTATGAAACCAAAATTATTAAGCTTGCATTAGGAGTGAATCCCAAATCCAAACAACTGTAGTGAGATGGTAGCAGTCACATACTTACATCTTCCTCTCATGGACAACTTAATATCAGTTGCAGAATTTACTGGAGTGCCCTATTGAGTGATGTTTCAAAGCAAAACAAATCCCTCCTTCTGACCACAATGTAAATGACTGCTTTTAAGCTAGTTATTTTATTATTAAGCTTTTTAGCTACTCCTTTTATAGACTTTGGAGATCAATATGGCCTATTGTATCTAACCCTTAATTTCATCATGGATCTGATGTCAAAAACAGGACAGAAGGTGTCCTAAAAATGCTCCCTTGTGCCTATTAGCTAAAAAGGGAGGCCAGAAAAATTAGCAGCTGTAGATACTTCCAGCTGAATCAAATATACTGGCAGTAATTTAGATCTTCAGAAACAAAGATTTTAGTTTGCTCGCTTGTTTTTGCATCACATTTAGGCCAAATCTCTTCAGTTAAAATATTAATTTTAATGAAAACACTGAACTACTTTTTTCAATACATAGGCCCTGTTTTCACCTTTATTCTTTCTCCAAAGCAACATGGAAGCACAGCACGAGTGGTGTTTGGTTTGGGTCTTCCCCCCACCTCCCATCATCTAAATACTTTCCACCTTGATTTTCCATGCATCAGTTCCACTTGCTCTCTTCATAAAGATTTGCACACAGAGAAAGGATTGGTCTGATAATTATTTTTGTATTTCCAGAAATTTCTGCCAAACAGGAAGGCCGCAATTTTTACCCTTTAATTCATTAGATAGAAAAAGTGATAAAATGCGCAGATTTGTGGACAGGGAGGAGAACAGTGAATGTCAGTTACCTCAACTTGTGTACAACTGAGCAGTCTCACAATATACTTGGAAACAAACCACGACACTATAGTCTAGATCAGTAAAAAAACAGATGGAAAAAAAACCTGTCTGAATTACTGTGTTCCGGGGGTAGTGGTGAGTGGGTCATATACCAGTAACAAGTAGCCAGTACTCCACAGGGTCCATGCTGGGACTCGCCGTGTTTAACAACTTTAGTAATGACCTGGAGAAGGCTACAGTGGACATGCTGGTCAAGTTTGCAGATGACAACTGGGTGTAAGCAAATCAATACACTTGAGGTCATGACTGTCATCCAGAGTGACCTGGACAGACCAGAGGAGCAGGCAACAGGAAAACTCATTAAATTTAACAAGGACAAAGCGAGGTACTGTCCCTGGGCAGGAAGCATCAGTACAAGCGCATGGGCTGGGCATGTCTGATTAAGAGTAGCTCTGCAGGAATGGACCTGGGGCCCTTGGCAAAAGCTGAGTGTGAGCCAGCAGTGTGCCCTGGCTGCGGAAACTGCTAGTAGTATCCTGAGAGCTATTCACATGGGCACAACCAGGACATCAGTGAGGGGCACTAAACCCCTCTGCCTAGCACTTGCACTTCATTCAGATACTGCATCCAGTCTTGGACCCCCCAGTACAGGAAGGACATCAGTGAGCTGGAGTTCAGTGGAGGCTCCACAAGCTGGCCTAGGGCTGCGAGCAGAGGGTGAGGGACCAGGGCTTGTTCAAGCTGAGGAAGAGAGTGTCTTTGAACAACCTAGCCAGCACTCTGCCCATACCAGCAAGGGAGTTATTGGAAGGACAGAGGCAGGCACTATATAGAGGTGCCTTACAACCCTATCCTGTGATCCTGTAACGATTACCATAGTTGATTTATAAAAATGCTTCAGTTTTCCCATACTGGGCACTGCCAAAAAACCCTAAAACCAGAACACCACAGTAACACCAGTAAAACCCAAATCACCTACCAGTGGCATCAGATCCTAAAGTCTCCTTTCCGATATGTTGGTTTTTCACTGCCATCCCCTTGAAATATAATTGTTTTCCTAAAATAAGTCCTCCTGAATTTTTAAAGTGGACAGAATATATCACCAACAACCTCATCCAGGTATATATTCCATTCTCCAAAGGTGACCAATTATTGTAGATATCAGCTGATATTACTCTTACAGACTCATATTTAGATTCCTGCAAAGTATTGAGGATGTCACAGCTTTGTGCTGTACCCACTCATCCATAAAATGAAGAAGCCTTGGTTTCTTCCCCTTTTTTTTTTTTTTTTTTTTCAGTTAGTAACAAATTTACAGAGCTTAACTATTACAGTTATGCATTGCCAAGCATGAAATAATTCTGGATTTATAATGCCAGAACTGACCCCTGTAACATTTAGAACAGCTGACCTCCTATGGGAATCTGGCTGCCTTTCACTCCTTGGCAAAAAGAGACAGTTTGAAGGGAAAGGAGACTTGAGGAAGCCTAAGGTTAATTTAAACAGTGGTATGTGTATGAAACATCTGAGGAATTTGTAATGTTAAATTTCTGGCAGGAATGGATTAATAGAGGAGAAAGTGGTGAAAGGAGTATGATTAATAGTTTCACATGACTAATTTACTACGTTGCATATGACGCTGTTACATACTGCCTTGTAGGTTCTCTTGGAACGTAGGCACATTTTTTTATTCTGAAGAAAATGCTGTGCCATGCTTTTTTCTGCTGCAGTTGCTGTGCACACCAGCTGTGACAAGTACTGCCTTGTACTTGCTAACTTTTACTTTGTTTCAGCCTCTTATAGTGATGATGCTGGAGATAAAGTTACTTTCCAGGAGCAGCTTTTTCTATTGAAACTTAAATACTCTTTAATACTCTTGAAACAAGAGTATTTCCACATACTATGTGCTAACATCTTTCATTCAAGAGCAAACACATGTGCAGTAGAGGAGCAGACACTAACAAAAGAGTAGGTCACAAGCTTCCCTTTTAATCCAAATTCAACCACTCAAAGCCTCCTAAGGTCAGTTTCCCTGCAGCCACGTCAAGGAGGAGACTGGGAGCCCAACATATGTGTACATCCCACTGAGCAACTTTGTATGCTTAACCATTTGCAGCTGTGAGGCAGAATTTTATCCATTTTCTTCTTCAAAGATTTAGTAGTCAAATAGCAGCCTCTTTTAGCCAAAAGATTTCCTTCTTTGGACAACTCAGCAACTTTATATATACATTGGAGGTTTTGCATGAACTTAAACTCAGAAGGTCAAGTTCTACAGAATTTAAGAGAAGCATCCATCATTATTACTGTTTCTACTTAAGGACGAAAACCAGTAAAAAATAAATTAACATTTTTGTAGCAAGGTTCTTTCACTTTCGGAAAAGCTATGCATTTATGTTTTGCAAATACCTCATTTGTTGTTTTCGTTCACAAATTGAAAGACATTCAAACTATGTTCATGAATCTGGAGTCAAATCAATTGATAAAATAGTAATGAAACTGATAACAATTATGTTATTTAACATTACTTGAATAGATGCTCTAGAAATCACAATCCTAAGGTTTCACAGATTTAAGAGAAAAATCAATATGTTGCTCATGGGGGGAAAAAAGCACTCTATAATCCCAGAACACATATGAAATGGCTGAGTGCAGTGAATATGAAAGAAGTTATAAAATGGAGGGGGGGGGGGGGGAAGACAAAAAGGAAGCAAAGGACACTGTAGAAATAAATTATTATCAAAATTAATAAATAGGATGAGGGGCATAGTGTTTTGCAATTATTTAATCAGTTAGAAATAATAGTAATCAGTATAGTTTAAGTGGTTTTCTAGGTAGTCATGACAGATGCATTTCAAGCAAACAATAGATGCATTTTGATTGTTTTGCAAGTTGGAAAGAGAGATGATATTGTCATATCACAGGATGGAAATGCAACTGCAAATCAGATGCTGGGAAATTGCTCCCAGATTGCTTGCATCCAAAAAGCCTTCTTCCAGAAGGAGGCTGCAGTGGAAATGGTGAGGTTCAACAGGACTGGGTACAGTAGTCAAGTTCCACACCCAATGGAAGAGAGTTAAAATTTTGCCTATACATTAAAAGGTAAACAAGAAAGTCTATGTAGTAACAGCTTGTCAGCCAGATCCTGATCCTGGGTGAAATATTAAATGGTTGACTCAAGACTATTAATAAAAGAATAAAAGTGTTAAAGAATTAAAGGATTAAAATATAATTAATGCCAGTCAAGAGAAGAAACCCATAACATTACTTTTGATAAAGTTATTCATGGCTAGTTTAATAGGACCTATTTCCTGTTATTTCTTTAGTGCCTCGCTTATTAACTTATTATTGCATAATATTTCAATTAAAAGGACTCATGCAAAATAATGAAAGCCACACATAATAAGTAGATTAAAAACCTGATAAATATTTCCTTGAGCTTCACATAGCAAGGAATAATAATCAAAGAGGGTGTATTTCTAGCAGGATTTCAGAGAACAGTTTTAAGCCCACTATTATTTACCATTTTATCAAAAATGTCAAAAGAAATGCAAATTAATCCCTGATAACATTTATGAATGACACAAGAACTAGGAAAATCTAATAAAAGAAGACAGATCAATAATACAAAGTGATCCGGGCTGCTTGATGAATTGGGCATCAGCTAGCAATATGAATGCCGTGGTAGCTGAGGGTAAGGTTGTACAAATTACACAGGGCAAGACTCTACAGCAGAGTCTTCCTGGAAAGGTTTTTGGGCACTGATGAGTAATCAGTACAGTTCGTGTTCTGTGTAGCATTCAAGAAACATTGTATTACAAGGCACTTGAAAAGCATTTCTTTGAGACTTACTATGAATCCAAAGAAGAAATTGGCCTTTCTGCTTTGAGTTAGCCTCTGTGAACTAGCTTCCACTTCCAATGCATTGGCTGCCTTGCATCCAATTGCCTGATGCTGACCAGGACAATTGGCCATAACTACAAGATTGCTGATTCTGCATTGACGCAAGGTTTATGCTGGTGTAAAAATCTATTGTTCTCAAATACCAAGAATAACAAAGTCATAGGGCTGTTCACTGTCATTCTGGATGAGCTATCCTATTAAATCAGTTTCAAATATAAATTATAAGAAACTGAACACATACAAAGGACTTTAAACACAAATCCAAAATATCTTACTAGTACTCATGTTAGGAGTTCTTAGGCACAGATTAGGTTGCAGCTCTGGACTAAACTGCACGAATGGAGTCCCATTACATGAGCTCATCTTTGCATTACTTCTCCACACTGCCAACTATAAAGTCACACAGTCTGGTAGGAACAATTTCTCATACTGATAGTCTCAAATGACTGTTTTTACACACATGCAGTGTAAAGGGCCACTAGAAACAAGTCTGACTGAAGCTGGAATGCATAGGAGTATTCCTATCAGGAGAGTCCCCCTCCCTGAAAACAGGACAAAAGTGTAATCCTTTAGGAAATTTGCTTAAATTCAACTGATTAGATTTGTCAGGCAGAGGCATATACTTAGATGAAACTTTCAAAATAACTCACAATGCACTATTCAAATGCAGTTCAGGAGGTACAGCTTAAAACTTACAAGTCATGGTAATTGTTTACTATATACTCTATATCCTTACAGATGTTTTTGTGTAAAACCAGCAGTTGTGTAGCTGCTATTACTGATTAAATCCCCATACAAAATATCTTGCACAGTAGCTTATTTCTAATAGTCAGTATCAAAGTACTTGCCAATTTCTGTAATCCATTTCCATAGCAATGTTTGTATAACTCCTCAGTTTTGTACATGACAGGCCATTAGTTGTTATTGAGATTAATATGCAGTCAGTTAGTTTACTTTGAAGTACAGAGTCTAAATCACAGACAAATAGGTTCCTCAAGACCCACAGAGAGGTGATGATTTCTGACCTGTTATGCTTACTACTATCTCAGAAACCAGACTTTGGCATATTAAAATCAGATTAATGTAATGGCAGTGAAAGCTTCATACCTTTGTTCTTTATACCATCTGTACATCTATAACTTGTTTCTCATTCTAGAATACATTCACATTTTGCATGGACTACAGCACAGACACAAGAAGCCAGAATACTAACCAGCAGTAGACATCTGTTCTGACCAAATTAAAAAGTCCGGTTTAACACAAGACCTTTTCCCATCATCAGATTTCACCACAAAGAACATTACTGTAACAAGTCTGATGAAACGTTTGTACAGTTCAACCTTTTCCCTCTTACCATATGCAACAGGGGATGGCTCAGAAACAATGAGAATAGCAAGAAACAATGAGAATAGCACGTTTAATAATAATTACCCAGAATACTCTGTAGTTTCCAGTTATTTGTGGCTCAGACTTCAAGAAAGAAAGGGATATTCATGAGTTCCATTTCTTTATTTTCCTAACCATATTTTGAACCCCTGATGCATAAAGTTTTACCTTTTTTTTTTTTTTCTTACTATTTGGAAGTTTCCATTAAGTAGCCCTGCACAGATAGCATAATCACTAGTCCGTAGTCACCTAGTACACCTCTGAAACCTTTAAAAAAAACCCCAAACCTGGTGCCACTTCAGTCACATCCTGGCCTCTATTACCACTGTAGCTTTAAGCTTGAGATAGCTGCACTATGAATTGTAGTAAGAAATTTTGTCAGACTTACTTTAGAACTCTGTGGTGAATACCATCTGGTCATCACATCTTTTTGTTCATTTTTCTCTACATGTTTCATAACCTTTTCTACCGAATAAATTAACAGATTCCCTGACAGACTAAAACCAGGATGTGTGGAAAGTCCCCAAGCTCCACCATGATGAGCAGCAATGCAAAAAACACCCACATAATTCCTCTGTTGTGGTCTCACAATCTAAATCTTCTTTTTATGCCTTAATCATCAATTAGCTTTGCACACTGTCAGCTCTTCTTAATCTGAGGTCTTTGGAAAAGATTTATGATTGTTCTTTAAAATTTATTCCTTAAACAATTTGGGTTTTGTCTCAATATATTATTTTCCACATAGCTTTCTGGAGTTTCTGATTCTTTTTTCCATTTGTTTGATTTGTACCAACAAATTTAAAGACAAAGTACACATCCAAATCTAGTACTTCAAGTAACAAACTCCTTAGTATTTCTCGTTGTGTGTTGACACTTTCTTAATACTAGCCCCAAAGACTTCATTTAGACTTTCCTTGAAAACATCTAAGCATTTGAAATAAACAGTTATATTTATTTTCCTTTAAAGTATATGCTTTTCGGTGAGCTAAGTCAACAGTTATGGGCGTTTTGTTTTAAGAACATACTTAAGATAAATTCATAGATAATTAACTGGTCAGAATTGGCAAACAAGGTATGATTGCTTTGATGTGGGATGTTGTGTCTTTAAACAAGCTTGGTTAGATTAGTTCATAGATAAATGATCTTTCTTGCCTTAAAGACAAATAATCTAGATATCAAAGCCTCCTAACAGTCTCATGATATATGTAGATCCCCTAAGCAGTCTGTATTGTACATTTATAAAGATTTTTCAAAGGGTTTTCCAGTTAGCTCAAATTCCAGAATACAGATTCATCTATATAATATTTTTAGAGGGCTAAATCTCAGATGGAATTATCCCAGGCATAGAGCAATGTTATGCAGCTATACTGCACGCATTATCTCAGTTTTTCTGCATTACACAGCATAATGCCACAAAGATCTATTGGCTTAGTTGCAGTAAGCTGAAGTATCTTTACAGGCAATGCAGAGTGAAGCTCTGCAACATAGACACTCCTGCACACATTGTCAGTGCCTTCTTTATTTGTACGGTGTGGTAACAGCATCACAGACCAATTTGATGTTCACATACCATGCCCCCAATATAAAACAATAAGGTCCCAATTGAAAAGGCATTCGGCTCATTCCGAAGATAAACAATACTTCTTGCCACAGATACCGAAGCAAGAGCTGACAGATCAGACTGCTAAAAGTCTCCTTTGTCTTCTGCTGTCAGAGCAGCTGCTGCATTTGCCAGCACTGTTACACATTAGCTATACAGTCAGACCCAGTCTGCGTTTGGTAGAGGAAGCTGTGCAGCTGCTTAACAGGAGCATATCATGTACAATAGGAGCTGCATATCATATCAGATAATATCAGCAGGAAGGTTATTGTCTCTTATCTACCTTCTCCCCAATTAAGCCATCCCTACTAGCTAACAAACACCAACATGCCAAGAAAAGCAAAAACAAATACAGCAGAAGGGAAACATCTTTAGGGTAGCAGCTTCCTGGAAGCCAGGCACCAGTGACAGGGCTGAGATTTAGGGAAGGTATAGAACACTGAACATATCTCCCATGTTCCAGGATTACACTGGCTACATTATTCTACACAGAAAATATTTGAGATTGTACAGTATGGATTTATCTTTCATTTGAAAACCTATCTAAAATGTCTTAAGGTGAGAATCGACATTTGTCAGAGGATGAGTTAGACAGAGCTGTTAGTATAACATTGCCACATTCAGAATTAAATTTGATAGTTTGGGTTTTCAAGTTTAGTGGCCAAGATTGAAAAAAATCCCACACTTCAACCTTGTTTCTTACCTATTTTTTAAATAAAAAGAGTTTGCAAGCAGAGTATTTTGATCTGCCTAAAAGAACCATAATAACTTTTTTTCAGTAAAAATGTGGAATTTAAAAAAATAATATTAAACTGTCATAGACAATCCACAACAAAGCCATCAGCACCTCTAGACATACAACTCTCTTTACAAAGAGTCCAGCTCTGAAAGTGGAAGGGTTGTATCCTGTTTTCTGCTCACTTCAAGTATTTGACCTGAGGTTTATCATCTAGCAGGGTTATCCATGTTTCTGAGTCTGTAGTTTGGGAGTAGGGGAGGTATGGCAGAGTAGGAATTTTAAAGCTTTTTATTTTGTATATTTATGTCATTATTTTATGAGGCAGCAATAGAATTCTTCCAGCTTATTGGCTAGGATATTCTCCAGGGCATGGAGAATCAAGTGATGTATCATTGGCTCAAAGGAATGATAGGAAGCTTCCCTGGAGAGAAGTAAATTCAATTTTATGCCTTAGAAATTCAAGAAGGCACGTTGAACCAGTATTTCTCCTATTTTTTCCATCCATTTGACTGTACTGTAGGAAGGGAGGTATTGACAGCATTCCTTGCCTTCACTTGGTAGTGTTTAAATTTTACAGAAATATAGACAGAAAACTGAAAAATACCATAAAAAAAAAGTAAATGAGCCTTTTTAGAAAATTTTGTTCCTTTTTCATATGTGCAGAAGTGTTTACTCCATCCTAGAATAATTCTGAGTTCATACTTTCAGTAAGAAGTCTATTATTATATTTTGCTCCTGGAACTACAGAAAAACAGATGAACAGTAGAAAGAAGTAGAGAATCCTGTCCTACACATTTACCAGTTCATCTCAGAAACAGGTAACAAGAACAAATAAGAAATAGGAATCTCAATACAAACCACAAAAGAGGATCAATGATAAATCAATAGCAGTGTAAGAGTGGCGAATCATCCATATTTATCATCTAACTTGTGTTCTACACAATTTTGTTCTCCTGGAAAGTACTGTATACACTCTTGATGTGTGAGGATGTAACTAAGAATCATTTTCCCCTCTTGTTTTGAGTTTCCCAACAACTTAATTGTTTGACAAAAATTCTTTTTGTAGTAGGTGGTCTGACTGCAGGGATCCTGATGTTTGACTTCAGTCATGTTACCAGCACTTAATGAGAACTATTTGTAGAGTTTCCAGAAAAAGTTAGAGATCGATTCTCCACAAGACAGCTTTATCAAATCATTAGATTCTGTGATTCTAACTAGGACCTCACTAATTAGCTTGTAGCCTCAAATAAGTCTATCACCTTAAACTGTCTTTTATTACCATTAACATGCTATTTGAAAAATCTGTACAATTAAGGTGTTTAAGTTTAGACTTCCCTTGTATTTAACTGGCAAAATGTCAAGCTAGTTCTTTATAGTTTAAGTATTTTCAGTGATGCATACATTAATTGCATAATTGTATATACCAGAGATAAATGTTTTAAATGAATGGTATATACCCAATAATATTGGTAGCAATATAGGTAGAACTGCTGCATTGTTATATGTTTGATAATTGTCATTAAAAAGATATGTGATTACAACAGGTCACACCTAAAAAAACCCATTCTGGGAACACAAATATGTAAGAGAAAAAGCATTAATACCTAGAGGAAGAATGCTTGGGGAGGGGGTCCCATTAGAAGGGCGTACAGTAAAGTGCACAAAAAAAGATGGGAGCTGTTACAGCTACTTGTTTCTGAAGGACCCTTCACAAAAAGCGTAGACAAAAATAGAAAAAGACATGCTCATGACTGTATACTAGGCAAACAATATAGATCAGAAAGTCATGGGAAGATGGTCTTCCTCCTTGTTTCAAAAATAAAAGCATTAACTCCTCAGTGGTTAATCAGCTTCATCCCCTCCCAAAGCTGAGGTTGGCCATATCCAGCAGCTCTGATGTCAAGCACTACAAACAGTATCATCTGAGGAGGGACTATTTGCAGTGGTTCAATAAATTATGGTTATAGGAGGTAGTCCTCTGCAGATAGCTACATAATGATCATTAGGCTTTATGGGCACTAGAGAACTGTCTTCACAAGATGCACAAAAACAATGCATGTTTGATCAGAGCTCACCAGAATTTGCTAACAGATTAAACCAAAATGAACAGATACTCTTTTCTTTGGCAGTATTTTCAAGTGGTTCATAACAGTCCACAGCTCTGGCACTCAATTTCAGACACACTGATAGTAAGGTCCCATTAAATATTGGAATTATTTATCATTCAAGAAACTACATTTCCACTGTATTTTGTTGACACTTCTAAAGGATATATATTCCCACAGAGCTTCTGCACTGATCACCACAGCGTGTGTGTCACATTTACATTTAAATTGGCCTTTGCTCTTTGTAGTTTGAGTACTTTAGAGGCAGAAAATCCTAGTGATCTCTCATTAAATTCTCAATTATTGTTTTGAGAACAAACTGTGTACAAACACATGTCAAGCTTATCTTTGTGTTTTCCTGAAAGAAGTTACCAACCTTGAGTCTTCACCAAGGCATTTGTAAAGCCACATTAGTTTTTAGCCAGCTATGTACAATGGTATGTCTCTTGTCTGCCTGATCCTAAACCAGGGAAGGATCTTCTACCTGATTTCTGGTGGAGAAAAGCAGCTGAGCCTCTCAAGTCATTCAAAACACTATATTGTTTGGAGCAACATATGACCTAGTTCCCCTGGCTTGTAAACTGGAGGAAAAATCTGTTTATAACCAATAAAAATATATTTTTAAAGAAGCTAACATTCTCATTTTCTGAAAAAAGATGGGATCCTGACTATTTGTTGACATTAAATCTTCAGCAAAGCATACACAGTGAGACAGGCAATCTATATTTCAATACCTGTAGGAAAGACACCAGATACCACTGAAATAGATGCTTTTATTCTATGCAGTGTCTTATTTTTTTTTGCCTTACAAGTCAGTCTAGATTTAAAGCTTTCACCCCACGTAATTCTCAGATATTGTTCTCTTTCTACTAATTTTCTCATGTTATCAAATAACTAACTATATTAATTAGGTACAATTAAATGCTTTAATGCTTCTGTAACACATCACCCATTGTGCAACTATCTGGTCACATGCACCATAATACCCTTGTGAACAATTTTTTCCTTTCTATGCTTCTTGCCATGGTGTTCCTCATCCACTTCCAAGCCAGATACGCAATCACAGTAGCAACTCTCTAGGGGCTGTCAGCGTATGGTGTTCTACACATCATTAAAACAGTATTCATTTGTTCAGGAATTAAGGGGGGTGTGTGTGTGTGTGTATGTGTGTTTGAAACGAGGTCTTAAATCAATAAGTATTAGCTATAAAGAGTAATGCATTGATCATTTTAGTACTTTAAAGGGGAGATGACTGATAACTGCTCCTACATGCAGATATTTCACTTCTGCTTCTGTCATGGTATGCTATGGCTTAGATACACTGCTCTATTTAAAACAAATACATCTACTGAAAATAGTTCAACAGGGAACAACTTAAAGATGGTAGATGAACAAAATACTAGGGTTCAGGGGAGAAGCTTCTCTAGGGAAAGTTGTTCCATAACTGCTTACTGTAGGGTTAATTCCTTTCTCTGTACTAACTGGACATTGCTGATAAATGGATATGAGGCTAAAAGGTTTTCTGGTGCAAATTTAACTATCTGTTTGCTGTTGCCTTTAACAGAAACCCAAACTTTGTTTTGAGCTATAACAAAGTTTCCATAGTTCTTCCAAATTCTAGCTTTTGGGAATCTTCTGCTACTATTTGTCCTATTATTTCAAAATATATGTAGCCGTACTATCCGAGTGAAGAGCAGATTCTCTGGCTGTAGTATTTGTGAGTTATTTGATATAGTTTTACTTTCATGCTAGACCTCACTTCCACTACTTATGGCACTCAGAATGTATGCTAGATAAGAATGACTATATCAGCTCTTCACTGTTCCCTTAACTCCTTTTGAAAACATGGAGAGGAAATTTTAATTTAAAAAACCTGCCTGGTCAGAATACTGAAAAACATACTGTAGTATAACTAGATAAAAACAGAAGTAAGAAGGCTTGAAAACTTGAGCCCAAAGGCTGAGGGTGTAGTAACGACAGCAAGTAAGACCATCTCTAGTGCTTGCCAAGATCTTGCAGTTGAAATAGAAGCCACAGCCATTGTGTGGGGCTGAGAGGTCTGACACTCATATGACATCGTAACGAAATCTGTGTTGTATTTGATGTTTTTAAGAGATCTGCAGGTGTTCTAATAATAAAGGTCATGCCAACTCTTGATCTGTGTTCTCCAAGAGAACCAGTGTATTTAGAAAAAGAAAACTGTGGACTGGCATAGCATTACGGCTGTAATAAGCTAATGCAGGTAATTATATTGGTCTCTTACAGTGAGTAGTGTATTTATCCACAGCAAGGCTCCCTTGTCTGATCAGCACATTGCTTAGTCTCACTATGAAGTATGCTCCCCCCCCCCCAACAGCATGAAATTGCTATAATGATGCATAAAGACAACTTTAAAGAAGCCTGTAAAATACTATTATAGACAGTTATCAAGGGACAATTTAAGGAGGTATACTGTTAAACAAATCCGTTTCAATGATTTGGACACTTAGTCAGCACTGGTCCTAAATAGTTTGAAGTCCAGATAAATTAGACTAGCTGAGAATCCAATGTATTTTTAAAAGCATCAAAAGGTACTTAAATAAAGGATACTGTCATGGGCTGAAACATTTCAAGTGGCAATACAAAAGTGGGGAAATTAAGACCTTGGGCCTGAATACAGGCAAGTATGGCAAGAAGACAGTATTAGAAAATCCTTTTGAATTACATCAAAATTCTAGTACAAAACTCATTTATAATCAGCATACTATCAGTTAGATGAAAGGTCTGGTTACACTTCCTCATTAAATACAATTTTAAACACATTCCAAAAACAATGCATACAAGATACTCACTGTAATTTTGAAACTGAGTAGTTATGCAGTTGATCAAAGACTCTGCATCAGTACAGCGACACACTTCCCATGGGTTTCTATGCTTGACAGTTAGAATCCTTATGATGAGTACAGTTTTAGTGTCTGCTTGCTTTTCAGATTCTTTTTTTTTTTTTTTACCTGTGCTTATGAAGTATAATAGAAGACAGATTTTTTAAAAGCCATATGTAAAATTGTTCCTCCAGCAAGTGAATTGCTCAAATTATTTATAGCTCTCTTCAGAGCCAATATCTCCATGTTACTGGATCACTAAAGAACTTGAAAGTGTATGAGACCAGCCACTTTCAATTTCAGTTTTACAAATAGAAGATGCTTCAAAATTTTTAACACCACTATCAAACCTACAAGACAGTTTCATGCTCAATTGAAACTTCTCTGACAGAAAATTTGCTTTTGATTTTGGAACTCAGTTTGCACAAACTAATGACTTCTCTATTTAAGAAGTTGATCATTATCAACATCTTCAGCTTTTCTTTACATGAGTTCTAATTTTAGAAAAAATATTTCATTAGAGTTGCTCAGTTATTTTACACCTATTTCTGCATGCCCTTTTAGTCAGTATAATTCCCTAGTTAAATACATTTCCTCTCACTGATAATTACTCCCTGTCTTGGTAAAGCTTAACGCTGTCAAATTCTACATAATATTGGTTGATGCATGCAGAATCAGTAGAACTATTTAATTCAGATCTGGTAGTGTGTATCTTTTCACAAAGCTGCTGGAAAACATTGTAAAATTGCTATGTTTCTTTCCCAACAACCCACCCTGTAAACATCCAGAGATAAGAAACAAAACAATGTCTCAGACATACCATGAAGGATGAATAGAATTTCTATGGATCTAATTAGTACAGATGATAAAGCTAAAAGCCCTGCAGTTTAAGGCAGCTTCAGGAGCAGCTGTTATGTTGAAGTGGAATTCAACTTCAGACATTAAAGTTCCCATCCAGATAGTTACTTGTACTACTTACTATCTTAATGTTACTGATACAGTCTTCACATCAGTTTTATACTGGCATCAGTTACTGCACTTTCTTCATGTTTCTTCTTGTTTTGCAAGTACATATAAGACTGTTTTGTATATATGGTATCTATATAACAGATTTTCATGCATCTTTCACAAATTGCTCTGCTGTCTCACCACCAACATGCCATTTCTGGGAAAGCCCTGTCATGTTTTTGAAAGTAATGTCTCAGCAACCACAAACAAGTGGCAAGCAAAAAAAACCCCAAAACCCCAAAACCTATAAAACCTTTTGTTAAATCATATTTCTCTACTTCAAAGCCAAGATTTTATACAGCCTGTGGAATGTTTGTTGTGTTTTTGGTTTTTTCTTTTAACATTGCAATACCATGTGTTATCACCAAGACATACCTAGTAGACTTTGTTCCAATACATATCTCAAAGAAGAAGAGCTATCAGCAGTAGTAATTATTTGTGCTACCAAGAAAATACTAATTTTATGACATAATTTTATGCAGAAACAGCATATGAAAACCAGAATTGCTCTGAAGAGCTTCCAGATGCATTTTAGGACAAGAGCCAGTGGGTAGATACTGCCACAAACCTTCACTTCCCACAGTCTTATCTTTTTATCAGTAGAGCAAATACTGCCTAAACCCACAAGAAATAGTAAATAATGTAAACCACTTTTCTCACCAAATACAGTTAAAACATACTATGTTACCTTACTTGTCCATTGGGAAGGCCATGTCAACACAATGGTGATACCATTGCTAGTACCACGCTTGCAGCAGAGTGCAGTATTACAAGATATAAACAGAGCATGGATCTGATAACAAGTGCCACCAACAGTCCTAGACATGGCATTGTGATGAATCAGGTCTAGTGTCCATCCAACGAGATCAGTTCAGCACAACAGGAAACAAGAGACAGGGCTTAGACACACAGCTACAGGTCAAGGTCCAAGCATGGATTAAAGGCAGGACTAAACACAGATTACCCACAACATACTTTAAGAAAGGCCTGATCTTAAATACAGCTCCTGGAACTACAGGGAGAGGATGTAGGTGAGGGTCTGTCCCAGATAAGGCTAGTCAGGATAATTAAGTTCAATTAAGAGACTCAAGACCCTGACACCTTTTGAATTAATTGAGTTTGCGGAGGTTACTCAGTAACTTTCAAGCTTCAGCTAGGAACCAATGAAATGAAAGCAGATTGCTTACAATACATTAAAAAAAATAGCCCTAAGTGGCTCTCAAGAACAAGGAAGATAAACATCTCTACCTCTTCTATTGCTGGTATTAAATGCTAGTCGATGATGAATTTGGAGCTGGTTATGGTAGTGGTTCATCAAAACCTCTTGCTTCTTCTGCTTGAGGAAGATCAGTACTTTTGACTTCAAGACCCAAAAGGATATTGGAACGGGAAGCATAGTATTAAAGAAAAGGCATAGATACTAGGAAGTTGTGTATATTAACCTTAACTGTATTATCAATTAATGTTATATCAGCTAACTGGACAAGTAGTAACTTCATGATACATTTTGATTGGTCTAATAATAAAAATCTTAGTTTCATGCATAAAGTGTACTCTTTTTTTGCTCTTAACAGGATTTCACATGTAATAGTAATAGAATATTCTTTCTCAAAGTAGCTTTATTTAAATAACTTTGTCTTAGGGATTAATTTACATAAACCAAACTGAAGCGTGAGTTTGCTTTCCTGACTAATTTTTCCCTATTAACTTTATATTTAATCACTTCAGTATGTTTTTGTAACCAGCAATGTATCTTGCCCTTATACCAGCAAGATTATTTCTGCATCTTTTCCCAATGGTAATTAAAGAGGTTAGGTATAATTTACATAACCTTGTCCTAAGACTATCAGTAGCGATGATTAGAATATAAAGGTGTTGGGATGCATGCAATAAGGGAGGGCACCCAGTAATTTCCAAAGACTGTAAATATTTCAAATGTATATTCATTTAGAGGGAAGAATACATTGCTTACAATGAAACACAGCTGCATCTTACAGCAATATATACTGATAATCTTATTTCTAACAAAATAAAGGTGCTTTTGGGGCCCCTGACAGTATGGAAAGGTAAGATAACTGCTTTAATGATGTATGGAGTCTGAAAATAGATGTATATGTATACATGTACACATATAAACCAAAGAAGGAATAAGTTTTGGTTTATAACCTCCTATTTCTGTGCATCATGAAAACACAGACTATTTTTTACATCAGAATTCAAAATAGACTTGACTTAGTTTTCTCACCTTGAATGTGCTATTTTAGTTGAGGGAACACTACACTTAAGAGAGACAGTCTAATATGATTGTCCTTGACATAAGCTGTCTCATCAATGAGAAGCTGATTCTACACGTCTAGCTTTAATGATAATGCTCACATAAATTAAGAAGAATCTCAGTAAGGAGTTACTACTTTTTTTTTTTTTTTTTTTTTCCTTCACTATTTCTTTTCTAAAGACCAACTCTTTCATGACACTTGAAAGTCTCTTCTTTTTGGACAGAATGAATATATGGTAAAGTAACTTTACTGGGTTTGTTCTCAATTATTACTGGTAGTCATTATTATTTATTAATTTATTTATTCCACCCAACCCAAAGGAGCTTTGGATGTCTCTCACACTATGCTTAGCATGGGAATTAGAAACTCTGGCATTAGGGTTTGTATTTCTCCTCCCCCATTTTTAATAAAATGGATGTTGATCACCAGATTTTTGCTTGTAACTTGACATCATGGGAGTGCTACTTATTTTTATTATAACCAATTAACTGATTAACAGAATAATCGAAAAAGCTCTTTTCACAATGAAAACAACCTCCTTAATAGATCTTTTGCCATTGCATAAAAATAAAAATAAATACTTTATTTAAGATAGGTAGTTTAAATTTGGGGTCTGCTGCAGTGAATTGCATTATGGACATCTGTAACGGATCCTACTCTTGGGCAGCCTTAGCATATGCCACTAATCCACTGATTTGTTTTTACTGTTTCAGTTTTATCTTCCCTGACCTCAGTGCTGTGAGGGTTTACACTGCACACTGAAGACACTTATTTTGAATTTACTCCAGTGTTTTTAAAGTGGAGACCAGCTGCTGGTAATTCTCTGCTGGTAATCCCAAGGGCTTCACTGTGGGCACTGACATTGGGCATGTATCCAAAGAAGAACAGCTGTTCTTGTAACTCAAAAATACAGAAATATTGATTGGATTCTGACTGCAAACTAAGATTTTTTTAAATGGAAATTGTGAGAAAAAAATTCAGATCATTTGCAATATTCCTCTGATTTGATTGCTGCTTTCAGAATGTGGAGTTTTCAACAAGATCCCCAAATCATTTTCATAAAGACATTGTTGTATGTGTGGATCTCAGTTTCCTAGCATATTGTTAATAGGGAAATTTTAAGCTGGTAAATATAAAGTTAGCCTTTTACACTGCAGTCTCATTTCGATGAATCTGTAAACCTTCCAAGTGTGAGCGTTAAACATAGATCTAACTCAAATTATGTGAAATCAGGCATGAGCTTCTTGAACCCTTACTACCAACTTCTCAGATAGTTTACTTGCACTGACCTTAATCACAGTTTCCTCCAGTCTTATTACTTGTACACATTTTGGACATCATTGTAAGAGTCATTGGTACAAGGTTTAATTAATTCTGTCATCAGTCATTAATTCTCTATTTTTATTATTTCTGCTTAACTGTGATTTTTCAAACTACTGTAAAATTCTTCTTAATAAGCTGTTGAAAACTCGTGCTGTTTCTCAGAAGTTTTTAACAATATTTTAAATACTTGTCTGTATAGATCAATGCAAGCTAAGACAGGTAGATGTAAGTCAACATCTGAACTAATGAACAATGTTCTAAGTCCCATACATAAAGTCCTGATGAAAGTTTATTAAATTAATCTCAAAACCACACTAATGGTGGTATTCCTAGCCTTTAAATTTTTTCAAGTTTGCTTTGATATTATGGTGGGTTGACCACAGCCAACAGTCGAGCACACATACACACGGTTGCTCCCTCTACCCTCTGCCTCTGCCCAGAAGGATGGGAGAATAGGAGGACTAAACATGGGAAAACCTATGTTTAAAGATGGTGAAGGAAAGAAAGAAAAAAAAACAAACATGCAAAGTAAAATCACTCACCACCTCTCACAAGCAGACCCATGCCCAGATATTCTCCAAGCAATGGCCGTGTTGGAAGCCAAAACTCCTCCCTTTTTTCTTCTACTGCTTTTTTTTATTATTACCGAGCATGGTGTTATACAGTATGGAATATCCCTTTGGTCACTTCAGGTCACCTGTCCCTTCTGTGTCCCCTCTGAGCCTCTGGCCCACCCCAAACCTACTCGCTGGGGGCACAGAGTGGGGAAAAAGAGAAGCCTTGATACTGTGCAAGCACTGTTCAGCAACACTGTTCTAACCACAAATCCAAACTCCAGGACTCTAGTTAACTCCATCCCAGTCAGACCTAGTACAGTTATTAAGAATATCCAACAGGTATGTCTTGGGAATACTCATGGACTGGAATTTATTAGTTTTACTGTATGCACTTACATGCTTGTGATTTTCTAGCATTTATCATGCCACACAATCAACCTCAAAATTAAGAATTTAACAGACTACAAATTTTGATTTTCTCCTCATTTGTATTAACTTTCTATAATCTACATAATTATGTCATCAGCTCCTTATGGGTTGCTGTGTGGGTTGCTAGAAGCTAGCAACCATTTGTAGACTGCTTTTCAATTTTCAGAGTATTCAAAATTAATAATACAAAATTTTCGAGTACAGTACAAAGAATGGTACAATGGCTAATATCTGAGCTTCTCAGACAGAAAGCTAAAAAATAATGTTACTCCTGTCTTCTGAAATGGGGGCTCAGATCAGTATGCAGCTTCATATTTCAGAACTTATTGTCATGTCACTAATTGGCAGATTTGTGAAACCAGGCACTAGACTTTTCAAGTACAACAGAATAGAAACTGGAAGTAATGATTACTTACTACTGGATGGTGTTTGGCTTGGGTTTTGTTTGGTGTCATTTGTATTATTACGGAAGCAAAGGGAAAAGTCAATAGTCTATAATTACTAATGGAATGTTTTTCTTGGTTTTAACTATCATGTTTCTATAATGTAAAAACTGGTTGGCTAAAATAAAGGGAACTGCTATTGAGACAATGAATAGCAAGGCTTGTAATATCTTGTTTCTTCTCTTTTAATAAAATGAGCTGATGTTCTAAACATTCCTTGTTCTCTATTCATACCCACTCTTACTATATCAGTTTGGTTTTTTTGTCTTCTAATTACGTACACATTTTTCCACTGGAAACTAAAGAGTAATATTATATGATTTTTTGTAGCCAAAATACAGTAGTTCCACATGAGGTTCTTGTTTGACAAGATAGCCTCTATCTATTCAGTTCATAGGAAATTATGTTGGCAGAAAATCTCTTAGGATAGAGAACAGTTTTTCGTTACTTACACTAAACTATGTCTCGTGCTTATTTTAATGGGCAATTATATCAAACACATAAATCCTGACTTATTAGTGCTCACAGTTCCTGTGCAATAAAAGTGTCCTAACTAAATTTTACACTGCTTTATAAAGAGTATTTTTCAGTTGGCGTATTTCAATTTCAAGCAAGTCTGGCTCTTGTACTCAATCTGCCATGGTCCTGAAACCCTTTTGTTGCCATAATGCCATGACCTATAAATCCACAATGGCAAACTATTTATAGTAGACAAGATACTGTGTTCTTCTAGGATTTTTTATTCTGCTATCTTGTAAATTCTAAGATTTCAGGTTACAGCTTAATAAAGAATAGAATTTCATTAACGTCTAGATTAGTAACCAAATAATGCAACAAACCAGAGAAGAGAAACTCTGGTTGGTTCAAAGAAGTAGAAACTGTAATTAAAGTAGGTCTATTTTATAGATCTCATTAAAAAAAAAGAGAAAAAAAAAGCTTTGAAAATATTAAGATGAAAGGTTATAATACTGAACACATGAACACAAAGAACAATCCATTACAAGATTTAATCAGTTAATATTAGTAAGTCACTGATCTCTTCCTTAATACTGGATGTTTTATCACAAATCAGATACCAAACAAATTTTCTAATATGTCTTTAGTGACTTAAGGCTTGAAGGTTTGTCTTCCTGACTCAATATGGGTTTTGCTTTGTTACTGGAAATTTTCACAGAAGAATTTACAGAACTTTTGTTTAACTTGTGATACCCTATACCATCTATGACATATCCCAGTGGTATGTCATAGATGTCTAAACAGCAATCATTGCATCTAGCAGTAGATTCTATATAAAATTATATATTCCAGTTCAGTCTGAAACATTAAAAGCAGAGTAGTCATAGCTACTACTTACCTAGGAAAATGACATTGTTTTTTTCCTGATTCCTACAGCATGATATGAGCTGGAGAATTTCTTACAACTTAGAAACAGAACAAGCTAAAGGTACAAACAGCCTTGATAGATTCATAGTGACTTAACTAGAAAAATAACATAATTTAAAATATACATACTTTATATAACCAACACAAGCAAACACTCCAGACTATACCTTCACTATCAGTCCTTTTTCGTGGGCTCATTTCTTTGTGGAGGGGGGAAGATTTTACACTGATTTTAATCCAAGTGCATATCTTCCAATTTTATTAGTTTCACTTGGCATCCATCGCTATTTGAGATGCGATTGCTGGTCAGGTAAATTTGTTTCATACTTTATTTTCCTAGAGCGAAGAAAGTTGGGATATGATTTTCTATGTAGGACCTCTGATTTTTGTTTTTATTTAGAAAACACCTAAAAGGGTGGTAAATAAAATTGTATGGCCTCAACTCAAACCTAACGTGTTAATGTACAGAAGAAGGAGCAGGCATATTTAGAGAAGGGTAGTTTCATTTCAATAGTTTCAAAGAGCTAATTATACCAATTTATGTTGTTAATATTTTTTTTAACATTACGCCCATTAATGCCGGAATAGTACATCCAAGGCATCTGTATTCTGAATCATCACTTGTATTGAATTGTTCCAGTTCTTACTGGAAGAAGGAGCAGGGATAATTCTCATGATTTAGTTCAACTTTAGTGTCTGGGAGACAAGGAAAGAGCATCATGACCTCCCATATCTCCCTTTATTGAATACCCCTGGGTAAGAAGATGAGTGAAGAACCCGATAAAAGCAAATTTTGTGTAGAGGCATGGAGGCAGGAAGTCATGATGCCTGGAGTCTCTTGAATGTCAGCTATTGGAAGGAGACTAAAATTAAGATGTCTAAGAAGCTTTGCTAGGATGACCAAATTACTAAAGAAAGTCTATGCAGAGAACTTAAGCCATTGTGTTTTCAATTCTAACCAATGTTATGTAGTTAGAACTGTCTCAAGAAAGTACAGGTGCAGTATTGAATGTTCTACTGAAACCCATGTTCAACACCCTGTCAAATCAATTTTCTGTTATTTGGCAGCTGGAGGAAAACTATTCACACTCTGCATATTAGTAGGAAGAGATTATGAGGTTGGCCAACTCGGTTTGAAACAAAACCTTGCTTAAGAATATAAACGTACAGTGATTATTGAGTAGAGAATCTCTTGCCTTCAAGATAATTTGCAATTGTTTTCAACATCTTCAAGAAACTGTCAGATGGACAATTATGTTGCTGCTTTGAAATTAGATTTTGTTTGGAGCCTGCTTCCTGACATGAAGAATTTCAAGATCTTTTCACAGGGACTTTTATAATTAGTGAGAGAGAGCAAAAGACAAGGCAATAAATATATCAGATGTTGTCATGCAAAAAAGCAAAACAAGTAATATTTACGATGTTCTTTGCTAAGCTTTACTCTATGCTGTGTGTGCATGTTTTCACATATACAGCATAAATTTGGAAGAAAAAAATATTTTAAAAAATGTACCTTCAAAAGAAGGGCTGTGTGTTGTTCATGCTTGGTGGGTGTGTGCTTTTTAGAGAGATATATTGTGATCTATCATACGTCAGTTCTTTTAGTGCCTGTTGTTTTATCAATACAGACATAAGCAATAGCTAAGAGGCAGTAGGTGCCCTAACTAAAATTGCAATAGTTTAAATAAACAGCTTTTAACAAATACATGAACAGTTAAACTAACCTAGATTTATCGATAATAGCGTAATTCCCTTGCATAACATGATCTGAAGGGGAAAAAAAGCTGTTCTAAACACATCCAGTTATGTAATTAAGGTTTAGGTGCCCCAAGGACCAGGATTCATGCTGCTAAATTCTGGTATTGATGTGCAAAAATCAATTACTATATTCATCATCAGTTCATCAGCCACATCACCAACCACAAAAACATGACCTAAAAAAAAAAAAAATCAAGAAAAATTCTCATAATATGCTAATTTTACTAAGAATGTACTTTATTTCACAGAGTTGGTATCCTCGTCCACAGCTCATCTCAAGACTTTATATGGAAATACATCATCATATTCACATTAGAACTGCTGTATTAGTTCTAGACACAGTTTAGCAGAAAACATACTCTTGTTTCCTTTTAAGAGAAATAGCCATATTTTCCCATTATTCAGCAGAATACACAGGTTTATTCCTAAAACAAGCCTTTATTTTGTTAGAAATAAAATTATCATGGAAACGTATAATCATTCTTCTCCATAGATAAAATTCATGCTGTTTAAATCTAAATCATGAGAAGTTGTTGAAATTTAGAAATAACTTCTTAGTCACTTCAATTTCCTCTGTTTTGAAGTATGTTCAAGCAGAAGAAAAAATAAAAGCCCTAAAGTAATAAATAAAATAGTTGTCCCCGTAGATTATATTCTAAGCAAACAGGTATAAAGAAATGTAGCATATCTGTAGAATTTATTTGCACTCTTACATGGTGCTATTGGCATGGTTTGTATTATAAAATACTCAATGCCAATATCTGGGGTTTCAGCTTCAGACCCCATGCAGACTTCTAGCATCACTGAATTTCACCAAAGTGATCACAGATCTGGGTTTGAATCACAGCCTGTGTTACAATCTAATTTTGCTGTAAGCATCTTTACTTTACCTTGTCACTGTAGTAGCTTCATATTAAATTCAGTATTTACTTTACTGGGAAATAAAAATGAGAAATGCAGTCTTTGCCTTTGAACTGATAAAATATTATTTACCTGAACTGCAAATGCCAATATAAGTTCAGCCTCTCAAAATACTTTTTCTGTTTCTTAGCATACTGGGGAGTGTGAGTATATTTTTCCCTCTTTTGCAAAGATTAAAATTTAGTTTTCAGTGCCATTCCTGAAGCATACTTTCATGTGGATGAAGGTAACATGCTTTCATGAGTTACAGAGGTTTCCAGACACATAGTTACCTCTTATGTTAAGTAAACCTGCTAGTAATGAGCATGAAGTGATTTGTAAATTTAAGGATGGTCTCCTAGGTAGACATCAGTAACCTAAATTAGTTTACATTAATAAACAATTGCAGTTGATTTTAGTGATGATTAAGTCGTTGTATCTATTGCCAATGACAAGAGCGTTACTTAGGTTTTTTTGTAATAGTAAAGTAGCACAGAACTGGCATACAACCCCAGGAAATTTCTGAATTCAGAATACTGCCATAATAATACTGCCGACTGGTTTTAGTTGAACAGTACAACTATCACATAAACAGTCTTCTATTGCAATAATTCTGTGCTGGGTAGGTCAGACTAGTTGTCTAATCAAGGAGAAATTATTTACCTGTGTAATATATAGACACTGCCTCTGTTTTCCTCTGGTTTTATTATTCATTTCACAGATAAGAAAGTTTAATCTGAACTCTGCACTGAATACAGAAAATTCAAAACCTAATCCAAAAACATTAAAATGGTATCCACAGTGTGAAGGGCTCCAACTCCTCTGTCCTCAAAGTCTGTCATAGCCTTGAAATAACTTAGAGCTTTGTGTGTCCCTAACCTCCAAGACTTTCTGACTGGTCAGAATTTATTCCATCTGCTGTAATTAATACTTAGTTTTGGCCTGCATTTTTCCTTTCATGCATCTCCTCTCCTTCACAGTAAAAAACCCAAACCAAAACAAAACCTGAACTCCACAAGTTAGGGAAAGAAATCATTGCGTTATGCTCACTGAGATCCCTCAAGGAGAACGCTGAAAATGCTGACAAGACTGGATGCTTTAAAATGCTGACTCATACATTCATCACCCTTGCTGATGAAGACAGTTTTAGAAGACAAAGTAATCATTACAGCATTCACATGGCAGGTAATCCTTTTCAAGTTTATAACAAGTGTTGCATTCTTTTTATTCTAGAAAGTCAGTCAAAACTTCTAACAAATTTATGACTTCTTTTTTGATCTCAATTGCTCAGACCTTACAATTAATTTTTGTTTGTGTAATCTTTCACAGTCTTAAAACCACATAAATATAGAGCATTAAAACACTTGACATATACTGGTTTAACTCCATTTACTTTATCTTTTTTTTTTTTTACTAGATTTATAGTGTGAGAAAAATTTCTGATAAATTATTTTGATTTTTTTATAAGTGATTTAGAACCACATGTTCTTTTGCCTCAAAATTATTTAACAGCAAAAAAAGGGCAATATAATTTTCTTGGATAACAGAACAATTTAAAATATAAAAGCACATGAACCTGTGGACATCTATGGAATTTCATTAAGGTTCCACAGAATGTAGACATCTTCCCACAGGCTACCTGCAGGAAAGTTTCTATCACTGGTTTCAATAGAACTTATGCAACTGGGGAAAAATGGTTGGGTTAGACTCGTATGAAATTTTAGATCTAGCAGAAATCAATGGAAAGTTTTATATAATTTTCAAATAGGTACAGTATCTCACTCTTAGTGCTACACGTCTAATTCAAATAAGATTTAATAAACACTATTTATAATTGGTAACGAAACAAACACTCCACCAAAGGGAGCCTTCAGCCTTGAGCTAAATAGCACAAATAGTTTTCTGTGGAGATGCAATTAATTATTTATTTCAGAAATCAGATATTTTGCATTTGTCTTTGAAAGAAAATAATAAAGATTCCTGGTAAAAGCAATTATTATCATTGCTATTAATTTCAGTTACTGAATTCTAGGGCAAGCTGACATAAAGCATACATTTGATGGAGTTGAGCTTCTAAAACTAAGGTCTTCTCCCAGTCAAAAGTCAGCTTTACTGGCAGTGATACTGAGAAGAATGACTAAAGGGTCTCACTTATCCCTCCTAAATAAGCAAAAATCTAATTTTAAAAACACTGTGAAGTGTACACATTATTTCTAAAGAAATGCTAGTTAATATTACAACTCACCAGAACTGTCAACCTAAGTATAATGCCCAACATCAAAGGAATTAATTTCTCATTGTTCTAAAGATAGTAACAAAAAATCAGTAAGTTCGATGTCTTAATCAAAAGGTAAAATTCAAAGACTATTTACAGCTGTGGAAGAAAACACTGAACCTGTCTATGTTATTCAAGGTTACAGTATTTTAATTCATATTGAAAATGGATTGAAAAAATCACATTCCAGGCAAAGCCATGGAATATTTCTCCACAGAAATATTACAGAAACTTAAGCTCTCATGTTTGGAAGACTTAGTCTCTCACTGTTGGAAGTGTGGGAAAAGCAAAACAGTGAAAAATCTGCAAAACACACATTTCCTTAACACATGGTGCTCAGAACAAACACAGGACAGGATGGAGATACAGTGATTTGTGTTGCTGTGGCACCAAGGAGGAATGTGAAGCGAGGTGGAGGACGTGTGGTCCATTTCTTCCACTTTTCTCAAGGAAAACTTGACATGACTATGTAGATTTATCTCCTGCTCTTCCCCTTCTCTCAAGGGTGGTTTTGCAGTACTCCACAGACCTTATCTCTCATACTTCCTCTTTTCACACAAAAACAGAGCACACCTTGCACCAAGGAATGTGCTGTGTCGTTACCCAAGAAACAATGGCTTGGCCACAGTCCCACCCACTCACACATACACACTTAGATAAATACTACCCCAAGTTTGTATCTAACTCAAAGGGATGATAATCTAATACCAAATCGAAGGGACAGATCAATGGGTTTGTGCTCCTCACCCCCTCCCCAAGAAGGGATGCCTTTTGGTAAGCTTTGAGCCCTTGGCTACACCAAGTCATTACCCAGGAATTAAGTGTGTGCTTGAAGTTGTTTTTTTGTGTGTAGTGCTATATAGCCAACCTGCAGTTTGTGCACTTGTCGCAGGCCATCTCAAAGCATCTGTAGATGTTGCATAAGAATAAACCGTACTATTCATGAACCTGACTGCTTCTCTTGAATGCAACCGGACCTACAGCACACGGGCTGTTCGTGCACCTGGTGTCAGGCCTAGGGTTACGGCCATAACTGGCATACCTGTTAAGAGATAAGTCCAGCTGCCCCTAGACCCTCTAGTCTCTGAGGACTGGCTAGAACGCAAGGGGATTAATCTCTTACCAAATTAATTAATTACATCAAATGCAACACTCACAAAAATGGGAAGAGGAGACTGATTCCTTTTCAAGCAGCACTCAGGACTGTCACAACACATGGACTCCCTCCTTGCTTGCCATTCACATATTTTTTCTAAGGAAAGTTTTTCTAGCTGGATACAAAACAGTCTAAAGGATGAGATTAAAAGAAAAAAAATCACTGTAACACACTAATGTATATGAAAACCGTCACATTTGTTATTTTATATATTGTTAAGCCTCCATTTTACTCTTTCTGCAAACACAGAGATGGCCTGGATATCATCAGAAAGAAAAGTCATCAGAACACAGAAGTATTACATCGGGAAGAGCAGCTCCAGTGCTGGCATGATGCCTAGCGGAACGCTCCATCATGATGCACAGTGTGGTTTCCTGAACCAGGGAAACCTCAGGGGGAGCTGAGAGAGCTGCCAGGAGCCCACAGCTCATGCAACAGTGTCTGATGAGACCTGGGCAGGGCCAGGAGCAACGGCAGCCAAACACCCACACCCATAAAAGAAATCCCTGAGGAGCACCAGCAACCAGGAGCACCACAAACAGGGTAGGGCAATCAAGAGAGACTTCAGGGCCTGGGGATGACTGGTTAAGTGATCAGGAGCACAAGTAGTGTTCTCTCTATTCATCCAGCTGAAGGGACTGATGAGGGAATGAACAGGCAGACCCAGAAGATCAATACCTGGCTCTGGGCCTGGTGTCACCAGCAGATTTTTTTTTTTTATTATGGGTCTATTTAAATGACACCAGACCTGCTGGTAACAGATGGGGTACACCTGTCTCAAAGGGGGAAGAGGACCTTTGCACAGGAGTTAACAAGGCTCAGTGAAAGAGCTTTAAACTAGATTTTAAGGAGGCAAGGGATAAAACCAGGTTCACTAGAGGTAGGCCTGGGAGCAGCACCCCAAAGTTTCAGGGATGGTGTGCTAGCAACGTCCTTTGGTCAGCCATCTTGGTGGAAGTAGGAGATGGAAATGCATGTGGCAGTAAAGACACAGGGTTATTGATGTGTTAGAAACCACAGAAGTGCCTGAAAATGGTCACATAGGAATTAGATCTTCTCCCCCAAAAAAGGTGGCAGGATCAATAGCCCAACTGAAGTGCGTCAACACCAGGGCACGCAGCAGGGGCAACAAACAGAAGTTGGGAGTGACAGTGCAGCTGGAAAACTATGATATAGCTTCCATCACAGAAAAACAGTAGAATGACTCGCAGAATGGAGTGCTGCAATGGATGTCCTTAAACTCTTCAAAAGGGATAGGCAAGGTTGGGGGTGGATGGGTGTGGTCCTGTATGTTAGGGAGCGTTTTGACTGTCTAGAGCTTGAAGATGGTGATGAAAGTGTCGAGAGTTTATGGGTAAGAATCAGGGGAAAGGCCAACAAGGCAGATATCATGGTGAGAATCTATTACAGACCACCCAGCCAGGATGAAGAGGCTGAGGTACTTAATGCTTTCTTTGTCTCAATCTTTAATGGTAAGACCAAATGTTCTTGGGGTACCCAGCCTCCTGAGCTGGAAGACAGGGAGCGGCATGAAGCCCCCATAATCCAAGAGGAAATGGACAGAAACCTGCTATACCACTTACACACAGGACTATAGGGCCAGATGGAATCCACCAGGGGTACTGAAGGAGATGGCAGAAGTGCTCACTAAGACACATTCAATCAATTATCATCAGTCCTCACTAACAGGGGAGGTCCCAGTTGACTGAGTTAGCAAATGTGCCAACCATCTACAAGAAGGGCCAGAAGGAGGATCTGGGGAACTACAGTTCTGTCAGTCTGATCTTGTTGTCAGGGAAGGTTATGGAGCAGCTCATCCTGAGTGCCAACACACAGCATGTACAGGACAACCAGTTGATCAGGCCCAGTCAGCATGGGTTTATGAAAAGCAGGTCCTGCTTGACAAACCTGATCTCCTTTTATGACAAGGTGACCCACTTAGTTGGATGAGGGCAAGGCTGTGGATGTTGCTTACCTGGACTTCAGTAAAGCCTTTGACAATGTCTCCCACAGCATTCTCCTGGAGAAACACGCTGCTCATGGCTTGGACAGGCATACTCTTCTCTGGGTGAAAAATGGGCTGTATGGCTGAGCCCAAAGAATTGTGGTGAATGGAGTTAAATCCAGTTGGCAGTTGGTCACAAGTGGTGTTCCCCAGGGCTCAGTACTGGGGACAGTTCTGTTTAATATCTTTATCAATGATTTGGATAAGGGGATTGAGTGCACTCTCAGTAAGTTTGCAGATGACACCAAGTTGGGCTGGAGTGTTGATCTGCTCGAGGGTAGAAAGGCTCTATAGAGGGATCAGGACAAGCTGGATAGATTGGGCCAAGGCCAACTGTGTGAAGTTCAACAAGTCTAAGTACCAGGTCCTGCACTTGGGTCACAACAACCCCATGCAATTCTACAGGCTTGGGGAAGAGTGGCTGGAGATCTGCCTGGTGGGAAAGGACCCACATGGTCACCAGCCAGCCAAATAGGAGCCGACAGTATGCCCAGGAGGCCAAGAAGGCCAATGGCATCCTGGCTTGTGTCAGAAATAGCACGGCCAGCAGGGACAGGTAAGTGATCATCTCTCTGTACTTGGCACTGATGAGGCTGCACCTCAATACTGTGTTCAGTTTTGGGCCCCTCACTACAAGAAAGATATTGAGGTGTTGAAGTGTGTCCTAAGAATATCCATGAAGCTGGTGAAGGGTCTGGAGCACATGTCTTAGGAGTGGCTGAGGGACCTGGGGTTGTTTAGCCTCAAGAAAAGGAGGCTGAAGGGAGACTTTATTGCTCTCTACAACTATCTGACACGAGTTTGTACTGAGTGGGTGTTAGTCTCTTCCCAAGTAACAATGACAAGAGGGAATGACCTCAAGTTGTGCTAGGGGAGATTTAGATTGTATTTTAGGAGAAGCTTCTTCACCAAAAGGGTTATTAAACACTGGAAAAGGCTGCCCAGGGAAGTGGTGGAGTCATCATCCCTGGAGATATTTAAAAGACACATAGACGTGGCACTTAGGGACATGGTTTAGTAGGACTTGACAGTGTTAGGTTTATGGTTGGACTAGATGATCTTAAAAGTATTTTCCAACCTAAATGTTTTTATGATTCTATCTGCAAGGGAACAGCTTTGCTATATAAATTACTTCTTTAAGTCTTCTAAGCCACTTAATATGTACCATCAAAAAATGGCTCTGAATTACCATCATGCTTTCAAGCTCTTGTAAGATAAAAAGCTGCAGTGATGGAAGAATAACCATTAGACTTTTGTATTTTGAAGAGAGACATGATACACTTAAGAATAATACAAACAGTCAAGACCTGGGTAGAATAATCTGAAATGCTTTTCTTTCAAATATGATACAAATATGTTTGTATACCACAGTGCAAGATTCAAGGTCATTTAATGTCATGAATTTATTTTAATCTGGCAATACAAAAGTAGAAAAAAAATTTTTTTTTCAGGAGCAGTATTTACACAGAAAAAATAAGCAAAAAAGGTAAGATAAAGAAAAGATGGACTTTTTAAGGAAAAAGATCTCAGAAGACCTCAATAGAATCCTCAACTGCTCTACCTTGTCCTAATGAATTAAATGTGTAAGGAAAATAAATGGGCTAGAATTTAAATAGGGCAGACTATCCTAATTGACTCTCAAAAAATGTGCCCTTTCACTAATTGCTTTGTATTTGTTTTATCTCAGTGTATTTAGTCTTACTTCTATCTTAAAAGGGAAGCAGCAGACCCACAATAAAGAAGAAAATCTTACAAACACAAATGCATAGTAATGAGAAAGTGTTAATGAAACCTCCTTCAGGGTTAATCTAAAGTACACATATAACACATGAAACTAGGCTCTACCTCTCTAATTAAATTTTTTGAATTGACTACTCTTAATATATTGGACAATCCCCTAAGATTTTAAAGTCACCTTCTAAGTCTAATTGTGAAGGATCATTTACTCTTCCTCTGTTTAGAGTATGATAAATTATTCACCTCAGTCACCATTAAAACTCAGTAAAGGTGATTAAAATCTGGGAAACTAAAGACTCTGCAGCAGAGTTGCAATGGAATGGATTACTTCTTTTGGGATAAAAAGCAAGCGAACTTTTGCAATTGTCATTCAAACATAGATTAGTACCCCATTTAAAGGTTAACTTAAAAATGAAGAGCAATCAACATGTCTGATCAGAGTCTGTGTGGGTTGTGATAGGAAGTTGAGGGAGTCAAGAAAATTTTGTGCATATCTCAAACTAGAGGATCAAAGAGAGTTTTAATTGGTGTAGCTTTAACAAGAGGTCAACAAAAGAGAAAACCAACTTTAATTGGTTTTAATATGTCACACTTAATTAGATGGTCTTTAAACACTATGGGCTGACATAGCGCTTAGGGGTATGGTGTATTTGAGAACAGTCAGTGTTAGGTTAGTGGTTGGACTAGGTGATCTTCAAGGTCTTTTCCAACCTCGATGATTCTGTGATACTGAAAAAACCAGCTGGCTTAGCGTTTTTTGAAAGTGTAGACAAAACTAAATTTTGCCAGGCCTACAACATAAGTCTTTATCCCTGCAATGATGTCAGAGTAGCTATGAAGAAAGGAAAGGCAGGGAGAGCTGGCTGCAATTAATAGGGTTTTAGTGGGCTACATCAGGTTTCAGTGAGATGTGGGTAAGCAAGGAGAGACTCCATTAACTTATGATATCTTCCAGTCAGTCTAAATTCAGGAGGGAGGGTTTTATTTCAAATCCCCTTCTCTTGATTAGCATTTTATTAATTTTTCTCTTTGAAGTTTTCTCCAAATGTTCCTTCTACCTCTGTGTTCCCATGCTCTCTGAGATGAAAGAGCAGCTGTAGCTCCAGTCATGAACTTTGTCTCCAACAATATCATGTGTCCTTTTGACCTTTTATCTTAGTGAAGGTATGCAGGACACCTTGCTTTTATAAGTAGCTGCACCCAGTCTTGAGGGCTAGAACAAGGATGGGGACTACCTTATCAAATGCTGAAGGAATTTCTGCAAGGAGGACAGCAAGTTCCAGCCACATTTTGGGATGAAAAAGGGACATTTTAACCACTAACTCTAACCACTCCTTAGGTGCTGACAAATCCTTTCTTTACATACATGTCAAGGCATATCTTCTGAGGAAGCAAGTTTACAAAGTGAAAAAAATATTACTTCTTGACCAGCAAAAATTGCCACTACTCTTCAGTTTCTCTAGTTTTATGAGCTTGTCATCTGAGAAATCTGTATTTCTTCTAATAACTGGTGTTGGCTTTTTGCTGTGCCTAATATTTTTTTTAATCTGCAGCCTTGAACACATTCTTCAAATAAATGTGATGGTCTCTCCTAGGGACTGAAATTCTCTGTTTATCTCTAGGACACATGCAGTAAAAAAGATAACTTATGGAGAAAACTAAAAGTTAGCTAATTATCCACATACTAAAAGCTTTAAGAAGAATGAAAAGGAGGAAGCAGAGAGATCTGAAATACCAGACAAAAGAGTAAGACCTTTCTGTGGAGACTTTGTCAGGAATTGTGTACGAGAAATTGAAGGATAAGAGCATTAAGTGATCACAGATCTAGGGACTTTTGTTTACGAGGAAAGACTGAAAGAATTGCAGTCATGTCTAGAGAAGGAACAATGAGAGAGATGATAATTCATAAATAAGAAGTTAGCTCTCTTGTCCTGCCTCCAGTAAGAGTATAAATCCTTCAGACTTCTTTATGAACATGACTTTTTTTTTTCTAATGATAAGCATTAGCATATGCTGCAACAAAGATCTGGAATATGTTATCAGAAGCTTTTAAGAACACTACAGATACACAGCATAGAGCTGATCCTGCTTTGAGGTAACTGAACTTTTAACACCATTTCCAGCTGGTTTTGCTCCTGTACTATGCCTTCATCCATTCTAAATTCTACAGCATTCAAAGAAGTAGGCTTGTGTTATCTGCTAGTGTAACTTGAAGGATTACACCAGAATCTAGTTTTTACCTTACACAACAGGTATTACAAATCTAGTAGGTTCTAGTCATAGCTGGAGATCACATTTCATTTCACTTTACCATGATAACTAGCAAAATAGAAGCAGAACTAGATCCTCCATCAACTTGATCCCAGCAATGGTGTACAGTGCTAAAACAATCCTTTAAATCTGACAATGCTAACTAAAGTACTAATCTATTTATCAGGTAACCAAACAAAAATAAATAGAATGGAAAAATTAAAGCTTTCATCAAGGGCAATGTGATCAGGCATTAAAAAAAAAAGAAAGCACTCATCTTCGTGATGATTCTGCACACAAGTGCAGATAGACTATTTGAATTTATATCACTGCCCTGGAATATAACGCATCAGTCTTAAAACAGAAGATGCAGATGGATATTGCTGTCAAATGGTAATTATTTTTTCTACTAATTCAAACACTACTTTTTCTTGTTAAGGTTTTCACTAACTTGACATAGACATATTTAACTAAAAAAAAAAAAGTATGAATTACTGTAGGGAAAAGAAAACTGCTGCAAGCTGTTAAGTTTATTTATTACAACTGTTACAACAGAGAAATTCTTCAAGAACAATCTCTCGCCCTAAAAGTACAATTTCTATAATACTGCCAAGGACCTTGATATCAAGGATGATCTGTTTTGAAAGTGAAGTGATGGCCATGAAACTTAATTCTTGACTGCAGAGAATAAAATTGGTAGAGGCCCCTAAGATAATCAGTTCATTCATTTGAAAACAATTGCTTTCAACTGGAGCTAAATATTGGAATAGGCCTCTTCTCCATAAAGCCTTTTTTATCCTATCAGTCTAATAATAGAGGTGTTCTGACAGATTCAAGGGATTCTTTTTCCTCATCAATCCACTGGAGATAGGAAGTGCACACATTTCATGGGCAATTATCTGCTTGTAGCAGCTTTTAACCCCAATATGGTATTTCTTTCAATTTGCACTAACATGACAGCTGTGGTAGGTCAAACTGGATCATGTTCCATCATATGAGGAGCTGTTATCCTATATATCCTGCCACATTTGTTATAAAAGTTAAGTGCCTTCTATTTCAAGCAATAATTGAAGGAGTACTCAGTCTGCATCAAGGTTAAGAAAGCAAAAATATTTCTAGTACTACCTAGAAGAGAGAAATAGAAAGCAGAAAAGCCTTAAGTTCAGGAACTCTGACATTTACGTAAAAAATGTAAGGTTTTGATATTTTGGGTCTTTTTAATTTATGATATTTAAAGCAAGCATTTGGGAAGGAACAATTTCTATTACAGTAAGCAAAATAAAATGGTCTTTCCTCTGGAATACATACAGCTGTTTCACTATGCTCAAAGGAGATCCCAAGTATTTATCATTAGGTTTATGCACAATATTTCCATTGACCTAAATATGACATATCCCTTAGTACAGAATTTACCTATGAAGACTAACTTCAACTGTGTTAATTAAAGGAAAAATAAAATAGTGTACCTTAGCACATTATGGAGTTTCCCAGTGGTTTTTGTATTGCAGTATATTTATTGTCAACTATATGGTTTTTTTCCAGTGCTAGAAAGAAAATGTTTGAGACAAAATCTGACATACATGGAAATATGAGTTTGGTAATCAGAAGATAATGGTTATGGACTGAAAACTATAAACCTGACACCGCTGTGTCTTAAATTATTATTTTCAAATTCAAATTTCCTCTTTTGACATATTTATCTTTCATTTTACAATATAAAATGATATTTAGAAGTGCAAGTAGTTGGAAAATTGGACACAGCTGACTAAGTATCAGACCACAGTCTGCTTTATAGTATAGACATGAATTCAGCTAATGATCATTGTAATCTACAAAATGACATTTTATACACTGTCTTCCTCAAATATATTCTTTTATGTTTCCATACTGCCATATTTTAACTGTCATTGTCTGGCACGTTTAAAAAAAAAAATACACACATAAATACCTTCAGGTTGATATGGAAAAGTTAGTTGTCATGGTGATCTTGTAACCTAACCTCACTAAATCATTCTCTGTTCAATACAATTAGTGTCAAAACATAAAAACATAAAATTTTTGAAATTTAATCTTAATTTTTTCCTCTTCTCCATAGTGCTCTTTAACTTTAGCAAGTGTTCTGCAGTTGTCTCCCTTTTTGGCATGCATTTTTCACTCATTTTGAAGAGGAAAATTTCCTAATCAGAAAAGTGTAATAACTGTGGCAATCAAAAATTGTGTGTTACTATATATACAACAGCCATTTTTGAACCCTTTCAATCTGTCCAGGTTGCTTCCCAACAGGACTTTCTTCCTAGGATATAAACCCATGCAGGACATACCATAAACCCATCTCATTCATGTAACATGTTCAATTAGAAATGTGCAAAAAATAAGCAGAAATGTTCAAGAGAAAATTTAAAAGTTAACTGTTATATCTGGTCCAAGATTTATGAAATCATAGAAAAATCAAAGTACATCAAATGATGGATGATAGTTTAGGCATGAATGTATCAAATCTGCCATACTAAAAAACTGAAAGTGTTCATGTACTACATCTACAATGAGAACAATTGAATGGAAGGAAAAATGGATAATATTAACAAATCCTGATCCCTGGTAAATTAGCTTAAGCAAGAAAATTCTCTGCTCTGATATTTTAGACAGATTTCCTAGGATGATCTTAGTAAATTAAAAATTATATATATATTACTGGAAGAGATACAATCTCTTCAAAGCTTGGCTCAAATGTAGAAAGTAGTTTTACCTTTTCAAGATTGCTTTTCATATTAGGTGCAGCACTCCATCTCCCTCAGCAGCAATTCAGTCACTGTGTCATCAGCGCACCCCAGCAACCTCCTGGGCAGCTTGTGCTCTGCAGTGTTGCCCTCTCCAGCAGATATCAGGGTGGGTCAGGTTCCCCCTGAGGACCAGGGACTACAAACATGATGCTGCTTCTTGTTGTCTGAAGCAGGCCCCATCTACTTCTTCCTGATCAGTGTGTAAGAGACATCTGCATAACATTGCCTTGGCAGTGTTTTAACAACACCTATCAGACTCCCAAGCAAGCAGCAAACATCTCCACATGACAGTTAGATTGACACATGGCAACCTCCACTCTCTGCAGCAGAGTCTTCCTCTGCTATCACTTACCACTTCCTCCTGATGCTCATGCATGGCTGAAGCTCAGCTAGCTCAGATGATTCAATGCACAGAGCTCTCAGCAGCTTATCACCTGGAAGGGCACTGAACCTCTTCTGCACCTGCCAATCTTCAGATGCCTCCTAGTACCAGAAACCACAAGAATCCATCCTTTTGCTACCACAGGAATCTCCATTTCCCTACCTGACTCTGCCTGCTCCTCCAGTTGGGACTTCAGCCTTTTGAAACTGCAGGATCTCAGACAAAATCCAGTGAAGCTCTTATCACAGCTGATGCTGCCCAGTCTGCTGACCTCCTCCCACATCTCCCTCAGCTGGTGACATATATCCTCAACCTGTACATTCACTTCAGCCTAGATCATCACCTGCTGCCTTAGCCTCAGGGAGAGGTGCCAGGCACACCTGCAGCCCAAGAACTGCAGAGCTGCATTCTCCCTCAGGAGCTCACAGTTGTTCAAGGCCTCTGATGTTACAAGGAAAGTTATTTCAATCCCTGCTGGGGCCCGTGCTCCCTGGCATTTTGCTGAGGACTTATATGATGTTCTGCGCAGCTGCTGACCCCTTCTGTGTAACCATCTGTGTGAAATGCAACATCTCTTGGTCACCTCTGTTAGCTGCACCTAAGGCATAAAGGCACCGATGTTTGATAATCTCTTGTTGAAAAATAAACACTTTCACCTGCAGTGAAAGCTGAACTACAACTTCAGCTAAAAACAAAACCCAGGAATGTAAAAGCTTTTGAGACCTAGAGAAAGGATAGAAATGGAAGCAGAGAGGGTGATGGATTAGCTAAATCCATAATGAATGCACATATTTCATATTACTATACACTGATTTGTATAGTATTTGGTCTCCAGGACAAATGTCATTATAGTACCTGTAGTTACAAATTCAACTAAGCACTTGGAAACTGTAAAACAAGTTTCAAGTTACTCACTATTGGGCCATTTTACCTGTAGGTGAGATCTTATCATCTTAATTTGGCAAACATAGTTTCACTGTGATCATTGTTCATATGCTGTTTGATTACTTTTAATCAAGCTTAATTTACATGAATAGTTTTTGCTAGGACTCAGCAAACATAACAGCATTTCTGCTACTTATAATTTTATGAAGGAAAGAACAGGGAAAAGATAAAAAGACTATAGTAGTTAATTTTTTAAAAAAATGACAGCACAGTTGTATGTTCTTAAAATTATACATCTCAGAGGGGTTTCTTGGGTTTTTAATCATTAATTTTTAAAGAACTAAATAGAAAAAGAGGGACATAACAAAGATATAAGAACAGGGAACTATTTTTCAAAATAAGGATGACTAGGAAAATGCTTAAAGGAATAATCTGACAAAGATTATTAAATTCAAATACTGCCTCTGGTTCAACTTGACCTTGAGCTGCAGATTGCTCAAGGCTAGGATAGAATACCACAGAAGCATTTTTCACAATCTGCTAATAAGCATCACTGGAAACAGCTTAATGGACTACATGAAATTTATATATAGTACAACTGTGCTTATGTTAAGAAATGTGAGGATGCATTATGTGAGTGGATGAGTATATGATCCTTTAAATCGTACCTGAAAATTATCTGTATAATTTTTGCTTAGGGACTCTTTTTAGTACAAATGTTTTCTTACAAAACACGGTTTTGCTTAAGGACCTTGCATCAGATGACCTGTGTTTCAGCTTTACGTTTAGTCAAACAACTCACCATAGTAGGCTAAACTGAGAATTATGAGATGGCTCCCATGAGTAAAGTGAATGAAGAGAGGGATTTTGTTACTCTAAAGTATTTTCATTTGTTTTGGGAGAAGAAGATAATTTTGCCTTTTTAATGAGAAAAATGTGTCCTCACAAAAGGAAAACTTCAGAAACTGTCAATTCACTAGTTTTAATGAAAATCTGTGGGCAGTCCCTTCCCCGGTGCCCAGCTTCTACATGAATCTAATATGATCTAAGAAGAAAGGAAAGTGCATTTACAACTTATGTTTGCCCTAAAGAGTTTCACTGAACACTGCAAATGTCATCTGTGTTTAATGAGGATATCCTTGTGAACTATCAAATGAGATAGTGGAAATGGTTCTTATTTCTACATTCAGTTTTTTGTGTAAGAAAGCAAAAGTGGGGGGAGCTGAGGAATCTCAGCTGGTGAATCCACCCATAAAAATGTACAAAATTAGTGACACTTCCAAACACAAGTGCTTGAGTATGTAAAAGATGTAGCTGGATAGTTGACTCTAAAGATCAGATATGCCACCTGTGTGGTAAAATGGACTTATCCAGGAAACACCTAGAGGCAAAGAAAAATGCCTGCAGGGGAAATTAAAAACCAAACAAGCAAAAATGCACAGTAGCATAGGTAAACAGGAATACAAGATAAAAGTGCATAACAAAAAGGTTTGAATTACTTCAAGCAAGAGAACAGACAGTAACAACAGTAATAACAGATATGACCTTGAAGATCCTTACTATCTGGATACATACATACACGTGTATATACAGCAAGTCTGATGGAGCATGAATATCCCTGTTGCAGTGGAACTGAGTGCAATCTCTACAGAATGATCAGATATCTCTGCACACCATTTAAAACTCTGTTTAGATCCCAGGCAACTCTTGAAGGTCTAATTAGTAGTAAACATGCTCCAATCCAGATTATGAGAAATTTGCCAGGGTTATAACTCTCTGTAAAACACAATTTAAGTAACAGGTGCTGGGTCAAATATGGATTGCAAGTAAGTTTTGCCCAGCACACACTAAGGTCCTAAAACTATGATGTCATCCCCATTTGCAGAAGATTCCATATTCCTTAGCATTCTCCCAGTTTCCTAGTGAACAGATGCTGTTCATCACCACCAATCATAGCCATGAAAGAAAAGTGAAGCATCTGACGTGCCTCTTAAAAATAGAATCTACCAAATGTTTCCCGCTGAGCAGATATTAATAAAACTCACAGCTTAGACTATAGACCAAATAAGAAAAAAAATAAAAAGGTAAGAAATGTAGATGCACATTAGAAGAATCTGGATGTCTTCCCTGTGATATCACAAGAATAAATGTGATTTCCCATCCACACAACTAATAACATCTAATCTTTGGACAATGGGATTAATTATGGTAATTAGTACACAGTACCAGATATAAAGGCCATAAACCATTTTTTAAAATTTCACAAAATCACAGAATAGCTGAGGTTAGAAAGGGCCTCTCGAGATCCATCTGGTCCAACCCCTTGCTCAAGCAGGGAACTTAGGTTTCAGGATTACATCCTGTTGTAATTACCACTAGAATAGCAATGGGAGACAGCATTAAGACAGTTAAAGTTTTCCAGTTAATATATCCACAATAAGAAAATATTTTCCTGCATCAAAGCAAAGGCCATAACTTCTAAGATAATTTTTGTCTTATAGCTTTGGGTTGAGTCAATTGGGGCTCTTTTTTTTTTTTTTTTAAAAAAAAAAAAATAAATTGGAGTTTCTTCTGATTGTCTTAAAAAGGTTATTGCAGAAAACAGGGAAATTAAATGCCCTTTAAAAAAAAAAAATCAAGTCTTTCAGTTTGAAACTGTTTTAACTGCTTGTTTTTGTCAGTGTAAACATCCTTAAAAAACCCCATAATGTTGATTCCAGACATCAGTTAAAACAGATGCTATTTAGCAGTTTTAGTTTCAACTTTTGCATTTTGAAGATAGGAATTAAACATTTCTTGTGGAATTTTGGTATCTATAAATGCTCCATTGCTCATTATGGTACAGTACTACCATTGAAAAGTGAATTGAGACAGATGAATGTTACTAAAACTTTGCAGGACTAACAGTGTTACTAATCACAGAAGTTTATGCACTCTAATCTTGATTTGCCAGAAACAAATGCCATAATTAATGTGTTTATATGTTGAAGAAGAAATCAGATCCTAGGCTATCTCAAGACAAATAGTTTGGCTTTGCTTCAATACCACTGAGGAAAGCAACATGAATCCCACAGACTGAATGAAAAGCATTTGGAATTATCTCTGGAATGCACAGGTTTTCTCAGCATTTGCAAAGATAATGCTTTATGCTTTGGACAGATCTCTGCCCTTTTTTTTTTTTTTTTTTTTTAAGTAGTGCTTATATTGACCTATTGGCTTTATTGGTCCTCAGGATGCTTGAGATGCACCAGCTACTGGCTGCAGGAACTCACAAGTACTACATGCAGACATAGCCTGAGCACTAACCAAGTAGATCGTTTAATGAGTTCCTGGCAGTCCTCTATGGGTGTTTAATGATGAAGAAGTAAAATCTCGTTCATTGTAATTTCACATAGGCATATTGGAATATGCTGAAATTGGTCCTGAAAATAAGATGTAGGGCCATGTGTCACTTAGAGTATTAGACCACTACAAATTTACCTTCAGTTTTAACCTGGCTCTTAGCCCAGCTTCACACATTTTTTGAAAAAGAAGTCTTAGTGTTATGCTTCCATGCCTTGAAATAGCATGCATTCGTTCACACTAAGAGGTTTTTTTTTTGTTTTGTTTTGGGTTTTTTTTTTTTTTTAAGGCAGATGACTTTGCAGTGAAGATGTTTTAAAAGCTTGTTTGACTAGGTCACAAATTTTGATAATCCTCTTGCTTCATCCAGCTTTTCTAGATACTAATTTCTTACCTTTCACACAGCAGAACCTGTCATTTAGTATGCATCTCTCTTTCATTTAACCCTTTCTTCAGCAGCCGCCTTCTGTGATAGCAAACTTAGGCTCTTTAGCCAAACAGTTCTAAAATATGTGATTTCAACAGGAGTCAGTAAAGACTTACTTCAGTTAAGCATGGTTATGCACTCATATATGGCAGACAGTATGGTTTTGAGAGACACTTTTATGGTGGTAGACCAATATCCAGCTAGCACAGATGTCTTAGTGAAATAAAATGTTCAAGAACTTCTCAGTAGAAATAGTTGAGTATTTAACTTTTGAAACTAAAGCTGAAAGAGAAGAGAGACAAAGAGAACCCTAAGAGAAAGGTGTGGAAAAACAGGATCAAACTGCAGAGAGAAAACAGTGCTAGAACTGAGGTCAGATAGATAGTGTGACAATATGAAATTGTCTTATAAATCTATACGCTCTTTTAGACATTGCCAACTGCACCAAAAAAATAAACAGCTTTAGAGTGGAACGAAGAACTACCTTAATGAATGAAGCCTCTAGCATTGTTATTATGAGTAAAACTGCATCAGAAATATCAGTTATATCTCATGTCTGATGTCAACAAAAGTCTTGATTTTGGAAATAATATATTTGGTTAGTGCAGTTCACAGAATCACAGAATCATCTAGGTTGGAAAAGACCTTGAAGATCATCTAGTTCAACCATTGACCTAACATTGACAGTTCCCAACTACAGCATATTCCTCAGCACTCTGTCAACCCGACTCTTAAACACCTCCAGGGATTCGGACTCCACCACTGCCCTGGGCAGCCCATTCCAACGCCTAACAACCCTTTCTGTAAAGAAATGCTTCCTAATATCTAGTCTAAATGTTCCCTGGCACAACTTGAGGCCATTACCTCTTGTTCTGTGTCTTACTGCTTGGTTAAAGAGGCTCATCCCCAGCTCTCTTCAACCTCCTTTCAGGTAGCTGTAGAGGGCGATGAGGTATCCCCTCAGCCTCCTCTTCTCCAGACTAAACACCCCCAGTTCCCTCAGCCGCTCCTCCTACGACCTGTGCTCCAGACCCTGCACCAGCTCCGTTGCCCTTCTCTGCACACGCTCAAGTCATTCAATGTCCTTTTTGTAGTGAGGGGCCCAAAACTGAACACGAGAATCGAGGGGCGGCCTCCCCAGTGCCGAGTACAGGGGTCAGATCCCTTCCCTGTCCCTGCTGGCCACGCTATTGCTGACACAAGCCAGGATGCCATTGGCCTTCTTGGCCACCTGGGCACACTGCTGGCTCCTGTTCAGCCGGCTGTCAGTCAACACCCCCAGGTCCCTCTCTGACTGGCAGCTCTCCAGCCACTCCTCCCCAAGCCTGTAGCGCTGCTGGGGGTTGTTGTGGCCCAAGGGCAGCCCCCGGCATTTGGCCTTATTGAAACTCCTCCAGTTGGCCTCAGCCCATGGCTCCAGCAAAGTTCTAAGCCTTAGATCACAGTCTACTTTCATGAGGTTTCTTTCCCACCTTTGCTTCTTGTGAAATGACACAAGCATAGGGATAAAATAACTTTATCATATAACAGTGACATTCTTAGGCAGCAAAGTTTCAAAACCAAGCCCTTTAGCGTGCAAAACCCCTCTATTCCTTGAATAGAAAGGAATAGAATATCAGTCAGTGTGTTACAGAAAATCCTCTTACAAAAAAGGATGCAAATTTGCCTTAGAAAGAGGCTGTTTTTTCTACACAGTTTTCTGACAAATCATTTAATTCTAGGAAACATTTATATGTATTGATGTTATAAGAAATCTTTCTAACAAGTAATTTTTTTCCGTTTTTCACTTTCTCCTCTTCATAATGACTTGTGGGAAAGGAGTTCTGGTGTCACTTTTTTCATCTGAAATTTTTACCTCACTGAATCCACACCTTAAAGATAAAGAAATACTAAGCCAATACAAGTTTAGAAATGTCAGCCATTATTCACTGTTGTTTATTTCAGACAAGAAGTCTATATATTTACTTTTCAGCGTTTTATATTTCTGTTGCACTGCCAGTGGATGGCCATTCACAAGGAAGGGAAATAATTTTGAAAACAAGGAATGTCTGAGACATGGTCTGCCAGAACAGACACTGGATAAACAAAGGAGAATTACAGAATGGCCACACTAGAGTATCATCAGAGTAGACCAAAGAAGCTCATAGTATTTGGAGAGCTGAATTTTTATGCTGGCAGGTGATCTCTGTGCTTCCACAGGATGAGCAGCAGTGTCCTGGAACTCCCACCTGTGCTGCTGTAACCACAGAAATGTCAATACTAGGTCAAACTGAAAGATCCATCCCACTATATATGTAACAGTTTAAAAACTGGATGCTGAGAGAAAGGTATAATAACAGGTCAAACATTGTAATGATTTTTTTCACCATATGCTCTCTCAGCTTTCAAAAATCAATGAATTTTCTGAGCTACAGATTACATCCATGTTCAATATGCCTTCAGTAGGCAATCCCTTCCCACTTAGTTTTGGGGCTGACAAACTCAGCACAGGACTGTATTCTGTAACACTTCAAAATTTCGTAACATAGCACCACAGATTTTCTTAGCACAGCATGCCAGGTGGTTGGGGCAGTAGATCAAGGCAGTGAAGCCTGTGGCTGGGGCAGGGGAGAGGCTGATGGCCAGGGCTCCAAGGTGGATTCTGAGTGCAGGGGGAGGGATCTGCTGAGGTGTCTCAAGGCCAGACAGCAGCAATATGGCCCTGAGCCCAGGTATCCCAATACCAGGAGAGGCAGGAGGGGGAGAATCCATTCAGGGCTCTGACAGGAGAAAAAGGCAGATGAATTTCCCTGGTTTCTATTGAGTAAAAGTCTCACCTTCAGGCAGTTGCAGGGAAAACCTGCAGCGATAACATGGATGGCATTAGTCACTGACATCTAAATAGTTGTGCATGTAGATTCTATCCTACTGTACCAAAACCTGTCAACCCTACCGGCGCAAATTTGCAACTAAGATTTATTCTGCGAGGTGGTTTAATTTCACATTTTGTCTCTATAAGTCAGAGCCCTGGAGAGTAGGTCATAAAATAATGAAAAGATCATATTTTGTTAGTCATTAAACCTCAGATTGCTTCAGATGCATGGCACCATTCATATGTCAAAGATGCACTGCTGCTGCATGCCTTGAAGAAAAATCAGGGAAACAGTGTAAATTGTCTGTCTCCTTGGGTTGAGCTTGTGAGTTCATGAAGTGGCCAATAGAGTCACTGTATCTCTTTCAAGCATTTTCTGACTTCACACACAACAGCAGTACCTAATTCAAGTAAATAGCATCAATACTTGTCTCAAAGTTGATTCCTGCACCACTTTTCACTGACTTGTAAATATTTGTTAGGCAGACACCTGCGGCACTGCAAAGCTGCAGCCTTCTAGATCACAATTACAACTCATTTCTGAATGGGCACTGCCTTTCCCCATGAGACCTGGTATGAGAGTTTCTCTGAGGCTTTGTGTTCACCTGCATAAAGATCTTCCTCAGGTCCATAGTCTAGAATCAGTGCTGAACATCTCATATTACTACAGTCACATGGAACAATCCCGTGCTAACTGTTCCTCACCTGAAACCCGAACCTACAGGAGAAAGTGCTAATGTCAGTGTCTTGCACATAAAAGCTGCTCTCCAGGGAGTCTTCCTACCTTCTCAATGTGTAAACCGAGGCACTGCCAGCGCTCGCAGGCTGCTGAAATTACAAACATAAGTAGCAAAAATTAATTATCTTTTGCTGAGATATTACATGTTATTGTACTAGGTAAAAAATTCCATGTGTTGCTCTTAGCAAACTTGGAACTTGAATACAGTCTGCAAATTAAACAAATTTGAAAGCATCCTGTCACTATTCTGCTTAACACAATTGCCTTAACATGATTTTATTATATTGTCAAAATTGCTACAAAAATAGTAATCACTTAATCTATACTTCTGTGTATAATTAGACCAAACTCTGACCCTTATAATTCTCCTTAGTAAGATGTTGAGTATGCCCTGATACGTGAGAACATTTAATTATCTACTACCCAATGTAACTGACAATGTTTCACCTTTTTCCACATTTCTTATTCTCTTTCCTCTTTATTTTCTTATTTTTATTTCCCTGCTATTCCATTATAACACTAACAGTTCAGTACTTTACAATGAAACAGATAAGTTTCATTCGCTGAGGCAAAGGTACCTCTCAAGTTTTAGATTTCTGAAGAAAGAATGGGGAGTTTCTCTGTTCTGCAAAGACAGTCAGGGCACAGTCAATTTAGCATTAAATTGGGGGAGGTTTGGTACAATTACACAGAAAAATCATAGTTCTACTAAAGAATACAATAGTATTAAACTTGATTGGGTTGTTATATGTTATTTTGCTTTAGAAGTCCCTAACTAGAAGCATAATTTGCCACATAATATCTAGTATATTTAATCTACACTGCTAAATCAGTTTATCTTCAAACTACATAGTGTCATTTCAAATCTCAGTAGATTTTTGTAATCTGTGATTCAATTTTTAAAGTTTGGTATTTTCAAAATACATTTGGCAAAATCTGTATTTCCACTGGCTAGTGTGAAACTTCTTTTTGTCTGCTGTCTTGATCAAAACCACTATGCAGGAGAGGGAGACAGCCCATTAAAAGTGCATGACAGAATAAGTGAAATTATTCTCTTTTACTCAAAGATTAAGGCAACATTTCCATGATGTCCAAACCAGTATTTGGGTCATGAACCTGCATTTTATGTAACTCCAAACTTATTATAAATATGTCTGAGTTTTGATGGGAGAACCATATATGCATGGAAATAAAAAAAGGATACTTCCTGCTTATCTCCTCTTTGTTTTCACATCTGATGTCCACACAGAAAGTTTCTATGTCTCAGTGAGTTTTGGGACAGAGAGTCACTACTGCATTCAGGAGAGCTGATGTAAAGGCATGTTATGTGGGCTTCATGCAACAGAAACTGAGGAGGAGATTGACAGAAAAAGTGAGCTAACCTAGATGACAGCATATAAACATCTGCTCTGCAAAAGTACTCTCAAATTGCATGGATGGGGCAAGATAGCTTTTGTGAAGGCCATTCTGCAGGATAAAACTGTTGTTAAAGCACAAGATAATGAAACTTGCACTGGATTTTTAATTTTTTTTTAATTATTATTTTTTTTTTTTTTTAATGAGGAAAGGTTGAAGATTGTTTCATGAGAAAAAGACATGAAAAGGTTGAGGGAAAAGAACAAGAGCAAAGGAAAAGGACATGATTGAAGTCAAAGGTCAAGGGATGAAAGTAATAATCAGGAAGGTTAAGAGACCAGAAGACATAAGATTCCAGGAAAGAGGAAAGTTAGGGAAGACTAGGTGTAAAACATCTGTGTCAATGCTGAGGAAATTAAAAAAAATAGCATAGGAAAAAAAAAGGGAAAGTGAAGGAAAGGTGTTGCTGCCATCATTCTTTTTTTCCTTTCAGAAAGGTCTGCCTGTCCCATTTCACTGTCTCAAAATTGGCTGCTGCTACAACTCCTATCTTCAGAAGTCCATTTGACAGTATCTTCAGTTAGCAATGTCTCCTGTGGTATCACATTGCATATATGGCTGTGCCATACTAAGCTTGCATTACTGTAGAGATATTTGAAATTTAATTTTTTGATTGCTTTCTTTTCTCCCCCTCTTCTTTAAAGCATGGATTTTAGATCTACAAATGTATTATATATCCTTCCTTCTTCATGTTCTCACTATCCCTAAATGCTCACAGCTATGAATTTTGTCTTCAAACACTACCTTGTGCCTTGGAATTACAAACTGGATATATATGTTAGGGGAGACAAATGGCAGCTTAAAAAAATAGTGAGCATTTTAGAAAGCCTGAATTCAATCTTTGCTCATATACTCTTACACATCTCAGACGGGTGATGCATTTCCTGTCATTTATTACTAGGTTCTGTTGAAATGATAAGCAGCATTTGGAATATATGATTTTGTAATTGAGTCTAAGGCACTAAATCCAGACACAGTGGTGCAAGAATTGAACACCATAGCAACAGCTTTATGTACCTGCAATTTTTCATCATCTGCTCTCCTGGAGCTTTCATGAAATCAACAACATCATTTTGGTGGTCACTTTGCCTGCTTGATTGCTGCATACTGGAAGATAAATCCCAGTGTCTGCTCTTTATTACTGGGTATTTTTATCTAACTGTGTTGATTTAGCCCTAATTACTTATAAACAGTGTCAGATAAATATTTTCAAGTGTGTATTTCATTAAGGCTTTTTAATCAATTTTATAAAGGCGGTAACTCATCAAATCAACATGCTTAATTGGACAAATAAGTTATACAGAGAGTAAGAATAGTGTCACAGTCAAATCGAAGACTTGTGTAAAATAAAATCTATACTCATGATGGACTACACACTGTGAAAGATCTTGGACAGGTCCTCTATACCTAAAACTTCACATTTAGATGTAGATTTTAACTCTTTCTTATTTTTAACTTTTCCTATCAAGCCATCACCAGAATATGCGTTGCTGGTTTTCCTTTTCTTCTCTGCCTTATCAAACAACTAGTCTCAGACCAATCCTTTTCCAAAGACTATATTCCTTCAATAGGAAGGCCAAGTGTGGCACTAGCATATAAAGGAGAGCTGTGAATCTCAGAGCTACCATCAAAGAAATGGAAGTCCAATATATCTCTTCTATTCCTACCATTTAGTCCAATAGGTTGCTCAAGTTTGGTATCAGCCTGACTTTCTAATTTGACTTCTGCTGTATTTGAAGAATTCAACAGTCCCCATTTGATGTCATAAGGGTTAGCCTACCATGGACAATGGAAAAACCTGTGTGTTGACTGCCTTTTCTTGCCCTAATTTGCTTGCCTTTCCACTGTGCTCTGGATTTAACATGATTTTGCACAGTATTTGACTTAAGCTGCAAGTGCTGCTTAAAGCACCGAGGAATACAGGGCAAGAATGGCTCTGGGCAAAACCAGCTCAAGTGTCCCTGCCCTCCACATCATGTTCCCTGTTGTTAGGCACAGCACAGGGATTTACAGTTCATGGAATGAGCTCACCTTTGCCTGCGCTTTTTAGCTTAAACTGAATGCTGCTTGAGTGCGACCATGCTTTCTCCTCACACAAGCTATCCTTGAGGCAGTACTGCAGTAATTTTATGTCTGTGTTAATAAACTAGGTTATTGATACACTGGTGGCACAATCAGAGGTTTGACAGTAAAAAACCTATGATAATCTGATCATTTCCATTCACTTTCATGTGCTTTGTCAAAATCTATTAAAATACAGGAAAATACTATGAGTTTCCAAATTAGGCTATTTTCATATGAATGTAAACACTCTGAAACTTTACAAATATTCTAACAGCAAACCCTATTAAGTCCTGTATGTTTTCAGATTCCTCAGGCTCTCAAATAGCACGTTTGTCCAGCACCAGAAGCCAGTTGACAAGCATAATACCTACAAGTAAAAGTATTGTTGCTTTGTCACATAACACTGCTGTACTATTTTATCACCTCCATCAAACAGCAGAAATCAGCAGAAGTCTTGCAGGGCACTTCAGTGGTGAGTAAGAATGCAGAATGCATGCAGAGTCCTTCACCCTGGTGTAATTTGCTTTTTACCATGTAGATATTCACACCCCTCTAACAGGTTTCAGAACAATACTTACCCTCAAGAGGGATCTCAGGGATCTGTCTCAAGAACAGAAGAATCATATACCAAACAAAGTGGAGGATGGTAATGTCCAGATTGCTGTACAGATCCATATTCTAGTGCCACTGCCTCTACTTAAAGCCTGAAATAGGAGCAGATATGCAGTAAATACTTCCAACACTGAATATTTGATTGCATGCTAAGAAAAACTCTGTTTATTGTGACACTACTGCCAAGCAGCAGCTAACATTTATTTCTGGGTTTTGTTCCAGCTCCATCAGAGTTAAAAAAGTTTGATATAAGTCCTATTTTGGAGAGACTTATGGAAAAAAAGAACAGTAGCAGTAATTCAGGAAAAAAAAAAAAAAAAAGTAATAATCTAATTTCTGTAAAGATAGACAAATAAATATGAATTTTTCCGAGAGACAAGAGCTAAATATCCTCCTGAATTCAACAGATTTTAAGTTTACAAAGAATGCTTAACTATATTACCAAGCAATACTTGAAATAAGCAAGGAAGGAAGAGGGCTTTCTTGCACTGCTAAACTATCCACACCAACTGTGATTTTTCTTCTTGGCTTATAAAGCTACTTCTGAAAAGTTGAATATTTGTCTTTGGAAAACAATAGGCTGACTGAAATAACATGGTTTTATCAAAGTGTTATGAAAATAATGCCAAGTGCTTTCCAATGCTTTGAAAATTATTTTTTTGTTATCTAAGCCCCGTTTCACTGTGGAGCTTTTAGTGTCATCTACCTGTAGCACGGGACCTCTATTCATAAAATTATAACAGTAATATTACCATTTTTGTCTATTACTCATTGATGTACAGAAGCAGAGAGATTCTGGCAGTAAACAAGCTTGAGTTCATTCTTCCATTTGTTTTATTTATTTTTGCAGTCTATTTTAAATGGATTCTCTCTTGGGCTTCTTGCTTCTGCAAGCAGTAAATCAGGCAGTGGAGCAAAAGAATGCTTGAAAGGATTTTAACACCAGTTGGGCTTAAACAGCTCCATCATATCAGGGCAAAAAGGTCAACTCCACTGTAATGAACCGTGTTTAGGATGTGAGTGTCTTGTGCTTTTTCACATATATGTTGTTTTAATGTATGGGATGTTATTATTCCTAGTGTGACTGCATGATCAGACCAAAGGAATTCTATTCCTCCTGAAAAGTAACAAATAATACAGAAAATAATTTGGCAACCCTAGTCACAGGTTATCAATAACACAGAACTTACAGTCTAATTAAGGGAATAGAGACAGCAGCCTATGTTATGTTTCACTCTTTATCACTAATTGGTCATATTTGCACCAGGCCAGAGCTCACTGCTTTTGAAATAATAGGATGTAAAGTGTAGATGACACTACAAATTAGATTAAACACGTAATGATCACAGATGTGGAGGAAATTGTTTGAAGACGCAAAAGAAAATAGATTAAAGTACTACCTCTGGTTGCAATTTAACATTTGCTACTATAATATTACAACCATATGTCTATCGTGTAACTGGGGCACAGACCCAGTTCCATTTACAGGAAAAGTAATACTAAAGTAATGGCTACACTGGGGCATGTTAAAAACATATCCACATCTACTTCTGTGTTTGTATTTTAGGTTAAAACTATCTACATTAATTTGAAACCATAATTATGTTATAATTAGATATTGCTCATTACACATAATGCTTTTACACACAGGTGCCTAATTTTTTTGGTTAAAGTTTCACTCTAGTAAACCTTTAGAGTCAAATTTATCTCTATCATCTTTATTATTATTTTCCCTTAATGACCTGACATCTGAATGCAGGAGATTAGAAAGGAGATAAGAGGGAAAAGGAGCCACTAATTGAGTGTAAAAGACCAAGCTATCAGTGAGTTCACAATGTCAGCCTCCAAAATATTTTGAATTCTGTCGATGGTGCCTCCATCAGAGACATGATACCTGATTAAATGCATATTTAGGTTACTTATTTTAGTATTTTTTATTTTCTTGTGACTTCATGACATTATTTTTTCATAAACTTTGTCATAAACTAAAAAAATGCAATGGGAGGAAGCAAGTAAGAAGGAGAAAAAAAGAAACCAGCATGAAAAATGCAGGCATGATGATATAGTGAAAAGATTGAGCATAGATAAAGGAGATGACAGAAGTCAGTAAGACAGTCAGTTTAGGGCAGAGAAAATTCTGCTGAAGCTGTAAAAAAACCTTATCAGATACCTAAGACAGCAAGAGAAAGCTTCTGATCATCTAGTTGTTGGCCAGCACTCATGCTTTTTGCTTTAAGTAAATTGAAAGCTCAATTAATATGATGTATTCATTTCAGGATCTCAGTATGACTGTTGCTGTTTAATTTAAAAAGCAGACTTCAAATGAATGACAGTCTCATTAATATGTTACAACCAATTGGAAAGATAGGAGATTTTTCTACTTGAGAAATAGTATGCTTATAATTTAATATAGATTGTATAAAAGAAATGTTAAATAACATGAGAAGAAGTGTGAGGGCTAGTCTCTATTTTCATTCAGATGAAAAATCTCCTGTGATTTATGTAACAATATCTGAGAAAACCACCTGATAGGTACATTGTAGTAAGAAACATTATACGATGTCTACCTACCACTGTTGCACAGTTAACATATCATTATTTCACTAAATAATCACAGAAAAATAGAGATTATGTAGTCCATGACAACCTACTCCAGATATCCCTACTTCCAGTCTCTTTTGTAATGAGAATTCTAGCTTGAGGATCTTTCCTTAAAGGCTATTTAGAGGTGAACAGAAGGGCTCTTACATCCTATTAGCTGATCATACACGGTTGCAGAGAAAGTATTTGTTAGCTGGTTTACACATGACACTCTACCAGCTATTCTGAATCTCCCCTGGGGCTACATCAGTAAAAAGCAGTGTGCCAGAAATCTGAATCTGGGCCATGGTCTAATAAAACCATCCTGCGTATCTGATCCATCAATAACGCCTCATTCTGGGATTTTTCACTCAACCCTCAGGTATTTGAATACTGCTTCAGAGCAATTGATTTATGTGCTTATTCTTGACACTATGCTACTTTAAAAAAACTGTTTCAAAAATTGATTCAGTATCTCTTTTAAGCAGTTAAACTGAAGTTCTCTGAAGAGTTACAAAGCTTAAGCTTTGTAATGTATTAGTAGAAATAACAAAAATGAACAGTCACTGCCACACGAGAAAGATTTCTTATGTATCTCAGTGTCTTCTGCTTCAATTCTCTCATGAGAATCAGGCATTGTTAAAATCAGACATTGACATTTCTCATTTTATGCTCCACTTCAGCATGATATAGTTGACGTTAGACTTTAAGACCACAAACTTTACAGTAGCTTTTTATTGCTGCTCTGCGTCTTCCTGACTTCAAAATTCTCCTGAGCTTTAATTAGGGTCTCTACATCCCTTAGGTTTTAAACCTCCTGTAAAAAGCAGCAGGTTTACAAGATACTACAAGACTGAAGGTAGAAATGTATGCCAACCAAGCCAGAGTCTAATTTAACAGAACATGTAGCACCACAAATTCTAATAAACACCAAGGGTTTTTTTTTTTATTTTGTTTGCTTGTTTGTTTGTTTTTGTTTTTGTTTTTAATATAATTCCAAGCTTTGCCCAGCAAATGATGAGGAGAGGCAAAAAAATGGAGATGCAAATGTAGAGGAGAGGCAGTATCTGTTCTGCATGTAGGAAAATGTACAGATATGATTAAAAGAGCACCAAGAGTCTCGATAGCTTTCCATAAAATGCGTAACACCGACCAAGTCTTACCACCTTGTTATGGATTTGTCCTTAAAATATCTGGTCTGTCTATGAATGCATAGCAATGATATGTTCAGAAAAATGCGCCCACTCAATTTTGAAGTAGAGGGCAAAGTTACAAATCTAAATAGTCATGTATCTTTAGTATCTAATATGTACATATCTAATGGTTATGCATTTTTATACCTATTAAGGTAATTAAGTAGGTAGTTTCCAAATAATCACTTCTTGATTTTTGTCTTAGTCACCAGAATACTGACAAAAATATACAGCTGAAAGTAGTCCTCCCATATGCTATTAATAACAACAAAAGAAAGAATACATAGCAAAATACGAATACAACAATTCACAATTCAAAGCAATTTTCAGAAAAAAAAAAAAAAAGCCTCAAAACCAATCTGATCCAAGGTAAATATGTTAAATAAAGGTGTGTTTTGGCTTTTTTTTTTCTTTTATTGTATAATCTCCTTCAACATCTGTCCTGTTCAATCTATATTCTTGCAACTTTCTAGAACAGATTTCTTACAGCAGCTAATACTGTTTGTGCATTTCATTTTTTATATCTTATAATTTATTAATGTCATATTTTGAATCATGCTAAACTATGGCACACTGCAAAAGAACATTGATTAATAAATGCCTGAGTGTTTCTAGAGCAAGTTTTATCATTCAGGAGATGGAAAAGAGACCACCATGCTAAGACTGTAACCACAGGCACTATCTTGATTCTGAAAAGAAATGCAGATTTTCAAAAAAATCAAAAACGTATGAGTCATGAGTCACAAAAATTACAGTACAGATAAAATTTTCTGTTTCATACTACCCAAGATATACTTTCATACCAGATATTTATAATTACCTGTAGAGCCTGCTTCTTTAGGCATCTACACTATACATTTTGAACAAGCCTTGAATGGGTATATTTTTTTCATTATGCAAAATCTGCAGCAGTGAAATTTCTATGAAAACGGTTCTGTTATCTGTGACTTAAGGGGGAGCAAAGACAAATTTTTCAGAATTCCAGTGAAAGGCTTACTGCTCAGTTCCACTACTTAATGGCGCTTTGTATTTAATCTAGAGGCAGATGGTGTTATTTATTAAATCATGTGGAAATTGCAAGTATTAAACGCCTGGATGTCCCTTCACAGTCCATATTACCAACAGAGGAGAGGTATCTGTTGTATCTTAAAACTTTAGTAATGGCTCGGCAGATGAGTCTACCTTCTAACTGCATTGCATTCGAGGTGATGAATTAATGTGGTAAGAGATGAATCCCCTTGTGTTCTAGATGGTCCTCAAAGATTAGAGGGGCTAGGGGCAGCTGGACCTCTCTCTTAATAAGTAGGCCCATTTCTGCCAGAGAGGGCTGTCCTGGACAACTGACTCCGATATTCGATGGTTGAGATAAATTAAGGTGACGTAAGATGAAGAAATCAACTGAAAAATTTATTAACAACAGAAGCTATTTTAACAGAAGCCAATTAGATCTTTTAAAGCTAATTAAACCTTGTTAAAGCTCTGTTATTTTAAATAGGGCTGAATGGCCTGTAACATATTAAAGACGGAGAGAGACAAAGATAGGAAAATTGAAGTAGAGGAGAGATCCCAATCACCACCCTGCGTTCGAGCGACATCTGGTGCAGTTCCTGATCTTGTCAGCAATGTTGGTGGGTGCACACCGTGATAAAATACTTTGGCTCATTTGCATACAAGGCAAGAGGGGGCAAATCCTCTTGTGCTCATTTACATGCAAGGCAAGGAAAAGGGTGGGCTTTCCAAGGCTCATTTACATGTGAGTCAGGAAAGAGGGTGCTAGTTCCTGCCTCTCAATTGCACCAGTCACACCCCTTTGAGGACTTATATAACTCTTGAACACCTGTGCAGCTTATATAACTCGATCTTCTGCTCAGATGCCACCGTGGGGGGTGGTCATGAGAGGTCTTTCAGGTGGTTGTAAGCCCCTTCCTCGAATAAACTCCGTAAGTCATCTTGCCTGCCAACACATAGCTGCCCACCCTCCAGCACTTGCCCCCTGTCCTTCAGCGCTGCTGGCTGACCTCCTGCCCACATGTGGCTCACCCTTGCTATGCAGCCATAATGGTTGAGGCATTAACTCAGTCTCTCACACTGTGCTCACATTTCAATAAAGCTTGAGTACACAGATGTCACAGAGGGACAGATGATTCATCTTAATCTTTGACATCAGTAAAGGAATACAAGAGGAGCTATTTCCTCTTGTATTTATCTAAATAAATATCCCCTTTATTTATCTAAATAAATTCATTACTTCTGCAGTTGCTGAGAATGACAGGTTCGGGAAAGGTAGAACAGGCTGGTACTAAAGTTTAATTACTCCTGTGGAGTATTCAAGCAGCTACAGATAATAATGTCTGAGCAGTTTCCTTTTCAGAAAGCTTTTCACTATATCCCCTGTGTGGATAACTCCCATGGGCACTAACAGGAGACTTGCGTGTACAGTAGCTAGAGCAGAACAAAATATCAATATTCACACTGAGGGAGGTTTTAGTTTGTTTGGGGGTTTTTTCCTTCTTTCTTTTTTTTTTTTTTTTTTTTTTTTTTCCTCTCCTGTAAGTCAAAGACAAAAAACTATGCACTGGCCTAGAACTTTGTATGCAACTGGGAGTGGAAGACATTCCTCAAAGAAGAAAAGGACATCTTTAGGAAAGGGTTAGTTACTTAACTACATATTCAAATAAAATGCTCTAAAAGTCAGATTACTGACTTCTTTTCTGGATGTTTTCAAATAGAATGAAGAAAACAACCTAGTCTTGGAACAGCTTGCATACCTTTCTATTTATCTAGCTAAAAAATCTTCTAGAAATATTTGTTCTCATTAAAGGAAGATTTTTCACATAGTATAAATAAACGTCTATGCATGGTAGGGAGCATTCACACAATCACTATAAAACTGTAAGTAATATATGATGAGACGGTCCATTCAAAGTATATTTAAAATGTATGGTAATTACCTCAACAGGGAAATCATTTTAGTACATAAGTGCCTGACATATACATTTGATGTGCCAGGAATTGTATTAAGTGCTAGTATTAATGTCCCATAAAGTCAATACTGCCATAAGAATATCAACAACATTTCTACACATTCAGTGAAACATGAAGACTCAGATGGTTAAAATGAAGTGTCAGAGGAACTATACTAACAAGTTTATGCTTGTTGTTTGCTTCTGCCTAAAGTAGTCAAAGTTGTGATTCAATGAAATTTCAGCAGCAAGAAAAACAGTAGTTGATTTACATGATTTCAAGTTCACATTGGGTGTCAAAAGTTGTCCATGGGAGTGATAATTCTTAGCGTGGAAGAAACAGTAGTTTCACTTTTTTGTGAACAAACCATTCTAGCCCAAGAAAACACTGTCTGCTTCAGAAGAAGACTCAAGAGTACCTCCTCGTGCCTGGATTTGTCTGAACTGAATGTCAGGATTGTGCTAAGCTAGTGCAGCTTCCATCCTTTGGGAGAAAAAACGTGCACAGGCAGGGAGAGACCTATGGTGTTGTCCAGTACATCTCACAGCCTGGAGGATCAGGATGTAGCTTGGGGAATACCTGCCCTTGATTATAGACAATGCCATTCTCTACCATTCCCATTTTCTTCTCTTTTTTTTTTTTTTTTTTTTTTTTGAGTATATGTTAACTTACATTCTGAATGCCTAGAACACTATGATAATCAGGAAAAAAACCTTACAAGCTTCTTGTAAACACTAAAGAGTTTCTTTTGCACTTATCCTTTCATTAAGCTGTTAATTATGTATGTTTATTAGTAACTATCAGCTATGTAAATGACTTATGGCAACACTTGAATCAGTCTATTTCAGTTCAAATCACACTTAACATTAACTCTATAGATGCACTGACTGATCATCAAAAATGGTGGTGGTTGGAATAACATTTTGGTTTTACTTTAAATTAGTAAAATTATTTAAACAGTCTCTCCTGAGGAAGACAAATTATCTCTCTTGAATCCAAACTCTCCGATAGCACTGTACTTCTCATAATATATACAAAGGGAGGAGGAAAATACAGTGCAGTATATTCTTTCCATATATTGAATTGCCTGAATATTACAATACAACTGTGTTGCAGTTAATACTCAAAGTGCTTTCCTGGAGCTGTGAAACAGAAGTTTGCAGTTTCCCATTTAATGAATTAGGGGTGATAGAAAAATGACACGCAACGAAACTGTTGTTTAAGATGTCAACACTGCAGTAATTTATTGCTTCACCTGAACAACATTAAACAGCAGTTTGATGTTGTAAGAGAAGATTCTGTGCAACTTTTTACTATTTCCCTTAGGTTCTTTAGGTCCGGAAGGAATTAAAATTATACAGCCAGAGATATTAGAGATGGATAAAGTTATTTTGTGCTTTGCTAATGTTATTTTTGTTAAAAATCAGTTTTGTTGTGTTGACTTATAAACTACAGTTCTTCAGATCCTCTTTAGATCACTTCATAATTGAGCTCTAATAATGTACTATCACATTTTGTAAGTCTCTTTTTACCACCTACACTTCCTGTAAATGAAGAACACAAGCAGAAGCTTAATTGTAGCTGCTTGCTGAATATTTACCTCTCAGCTCAATAAATCATGATGCTTCACCTCTTCCAAAGTCAATAACTATTTAATATTCTATTAAGCTGATGGGAGTAAAAGAATAGTAAACCATGTTTCTGCTATAGCAATGTAATTATCTAAAACAGGGAACAATTCCCCTTTCATTTAAAATGGCAATAAAACATTCGTTATTCAAAGAGTGTGATGATTATAAAACTGCGTGGAAAGAAGTGAACCCTGTAAACTTGGACTTAATTCAGTTTCTGAGTGGAAAGTTAAAAAACTGTAAAATTATTACTTTCCTACTTTAGCACCATACTATTGCTGAAGAAATTCTTAGAGTCCTCAGCTGGTGATAGCTCATCTAACTGGCTAAAGTCGGTGAGGAAATAAGGTAGAGTTTTCACTCATAGATTAATAATGAATATGCTGTCCTTTAAGATATCCAAATTCTAGACAGGCTAAGCTCATTATATATTAAAGCTTTGGAATCCCTTAATTTATAACAGTTGGATTATTCCCACGGTAGAGTAGAACAGATTTACTCTATCCTTCTGTTTAAAGAAACTTGAGAAGACTGAGGGAAGGAATCCATTCTTCAAAGAGGAATGTGATTTCAAATATAATATCATGCCACTTATCAAGAAATAAAAAAATCACCATTTTCACAAAATCTGAATCTGGCTTCCTTCTTCCTTTTGTCTCCAGGTGCAGCACTGTGGAAGCAGGGAAGAGGGAGAATAATGATCTCTATTTCTTTTTAATTTTATCTGCATTCTTCATCTCCTTTCTCCATGAGAGAGACAGCAAAGAGCCACAGCAGTCAGAACTAAACCTAAGCCATTTGCGTCTGTAGACTTTAGACAACTGAATTAATTACACACTAACTGGTTAGCTGCTGATTTTACCCACCTATGACTCTGCTCAGGTTTTATGCTTTTTTACTGCTTTTTAACATGTTGGCTTCCTTACAAAGTCTACAGATGTTATTAGCATCTTTTCTAACAAAATAATCTATTGGAGGGAAATTACCGAGCTGCTAAACTGACAGATGGCTGAGTAGCACTTCCACAAGGTACTATAGGGGTATAAATTAAACTTCACTCAAATTTAGTGAATTCCAGTACAGCAAGTATGCTAAAAAAAAAAAAAAAAAAAAAAAAAAAAGAGTATGTAAGTCCCTTGCAACTCAGTGGGGTGCTTGCAAAGATATGAGCTCAATAGTGTAATCAGGAGATCTACCTCAAAGTTATGTCTAACACAAAGCTCTAATATCTCCTGCTTCTGTCACGGACAAGGTGGGTGGATTTGTGTCGTGTTTTATTAATTGAATCATTGTACAGGACACTGGATGTGGCTTTGGGACACTAAGATGGCATTGTCACTGCCATCTTCCTTAAGTGTATATATGCTACAGAAATCAGCATTTGCTGGGGAAGTCTGTAGTAGAATGGCCTCTTGAGCTGCTGGTAGTAGGCATCCTTATGAGGTGATGTATCAGTGAAATTAATCTGCATATAATTGTACTGTGCATTTGTACATTAGTATGGGTACAAACTGATCCATTCTGCAGCCACTGACATCACCAATAAAAACATATAAAATCAGGATTCAACTTCTCTAATATTCACTGACATATTTTATATATTTTTCTCTGCCAGAAAGAAAGATTTGATGAAAACACCACTGAAGTTTGGTTCCCTAGTCTCTGCAGACATCGGTACCTCTTTTTTCTTTTTAACAGATGTTGAACTACAGAAACTGACACCACCTGAAGATTTGGCATGCTGAGCAGTTTTCAATAATAAGAAGATGCAGATTAATGTACCTTTTTGTGTGTGTGTGTGTTAGTAAGTAGTGGAAAAGAAGACTGTGGAATTAATTTTCTACAGTTAAAGTTTCATACTGTGGTGGGCAGACTTTGGCTGGCTGCCACACACCCACCAACCTGCTCTCTCACTCATCCTCTTCAACAGAGCAGGTTGAGAAAAAACAGAGAGATTCCTTACCAATTACCATCATGGGCAAAACAGAATCGATTTGGGGAAAAGTAATTTATTGCCCATTAAAATAGAGTTGGCGGATGAAAAGAGAAAAAAAAAAAGACTTACACACACACACACACACACTTCTTTCCAGCTCAACTTCACACCTTCATCCCTGACTCCTCTCTCTCCTCTACTCGAAGGGGATGGGGACTGGGGGGCTGCGGCCTGTCCGTGCCAGCTCCTCCAGCCGCTCCTTCCTCCTGAGGCTTTTCATGATGGGCTGGGAAGCATGTTAAGAGCCTAGATCTGAAGCTGGTTTACACTGCTAAAATAGACATGATACTTTTTCAGCATAGTCACCTCTTATTCACATCAGGATAAAAGCAGGTCCAGCGCCTCTGGTTTATTTTAATAGGGAAATACCCTGTATGGCCAGTCTTAGGTTACTTCTCTTACAATACTTCTGAAATCTCTAAAGGAAAGGGAAAGTAAACTTTTATAGACCACAAATTGAGCAACAGAGTACTCTTGTCAATACAGGTGTTATTGAATTATTATTGTCATCAATAATTAAATGATAATAAAAGCACTAATTCCTAAAATAGGAAAATATAAAAGATATAAAATTGTTTAAAGCTGACTGGGTGGGTGACTTAATGAAATGATTTAATAGAATTATTATGAATTAACAATTAATAAAAATAATGGGTTAGTAATATGATATTCCAAATACTTGAAAAGCAATAAAGGAGAGCTGAGGAGTAAGCCGGTGCCTGCTCAGTTCAAACAGTAAGGACAAGGGGCCAGAGCTGGAGACTGGGAATGTGTCAATATGGAGACATCTGTGCCAAGCAGCCAGGAGGAGATGCTCGTGGCTCCAACCAGGCTTCCCAACAGGCGGTCTCTGGGTGCTCCGATGTAGGGGTGCAACCTACAGGCAGGCATTACTAAAATCACTTGAATCTCATTTAAGAGGAAATAGAAGCTGCGTAAATTGCAATTGTTGTCACTACCTCTGGGTTTGAATCTATTCCCTATATGACTCAGCAGACCCAATTAAACAGATTCAAGTACTTCCCAATTAAATACAGAAGACTTTCTAAGTACCTTTAAGATTCATATTTTTTAGTGTAGAACAATTTCATGGCAATCCCACTGGCAATAAAACTGGCAGAGTCAATAATTAATTTTAACATCTCTGATTACTAAATTAATATTTTCTTATTAAAAATACATAATCTAATTAATTCCCAGTTAGTAATTCCGCAGACGACTATAACTTTTACTGTTATTCTTCCCTTATTTTATTTACCCATGTATCTTAAGTTTTGACTGAGTTGCAATTTTGCATATAGGTCCTGATCTCAGCTAAGAAGTCATTTTACAGATATGTAAATTTATTCAGTTGTTCTTGAGCTATTAGTATTTGTTTCGTTCTTAAGAGACTTTTATTATTCTGTCTTCCAGCTGCAAGCTGTTTGAAATTAAACCAGGTAGAAGCTCCTCTGACTTGCAGCAATACATTTATTCCCAAGGGCAGGCCTGACCCTTTAAAGCCTCAGAAAGAAGAAAACTATTTTTCTTAGTTTAATTTTCACTGGACAGCCACACAGAATGTCTGGACTAGGGAAGCTTTGAAATGGGGAGGTTACAGTTGTAGCAGTCCAGTGTTGTTATATAGCTTCCTCCGAAATGAAAGCAGGAACATCAGCTGTCCACTTGTGAGTAATGCATTTTCTCAGTGTGGGAAACAACATACCCTGAGCACAGTAAAGAGCCTATCTACAAAGGTGTATTGCCCTCTGAGCTTCTTCTGCATGTTGCAAACAAGCTTCCCTTTCATGAACGTACATAAGCTTGTTGGTTTAAAGCAGCACTGCCAGTACTGCATAAAGTCAGAGTCCTGTACCATTTCTGCTCTGAGGTTAATTTAGAGCTCACAGGCAGCTGGCTGCTTTCTTTTATTTATCAGTTCTTCAAAAGTACTCATTGACGCACCATTCCTGGTCCACCCAGTGGTATAAGGTGCAGTCACCAAGGCACACTAAATCTGTCAACAAATGCTGGCATTTCTTCCTGGCTGCGCCGCTTTGTTTATCAAATAATCATTTTCAGTAATAAGGGAGCAGAGTGTAAACATGCTCTTCACTAATTTGCTATGTTTGAACATCTGATTCTTTAACGTTGTGAACAGGAAGCACTGATGAGCTTTGTGACTGCACAGTTTGGTTCCAATTAAATTTTTAATGAAACAAAGTCAAGCCCAACTGTGACTTGTGGCAGAATTTTGATTTCAGCAGTGCCCTCTCACGTCCCCTAATTTGGCCAGGTTTCCCCCACTGAACATAAATATTGATAGTTGACAAGACAGAAAACACTGAGCAGGGCATGGAGTGTACCAAGCAGTTTGCTTTTCTGAACTGTCACTTCATTTTATTTTTTTAATTATTTTTAGGGGCTGTTGACAGATTGGCAATCAAGCCTATCTTGAATTTTCAAGTTCATTCAAATCTATTTTCAGAATGGATATCCCAGGGTGACTGTAAGGCAAAGGAAGCAAAGTGTGCTTGCACCATCGAGCACAGTGCTTTAAGCTGATAGAAAATGTTTGAAGCTATTTAACTTCTCTGTAGGAGCCCACAAAAGTCTGTTGCTTCCTGCCACTAATAAATGCCATGGAGGCCAGCTGCTTTCAAAACTCTCAATAAAACCCACTGGTGTTGTTTTTAAAGGAGTAGAGCAGAAGGGAGAAAAACTAATTTAAGAAACATTTGCAATAGTGAAATAGTGTTCAAAGCTATGGTATTAATGACAATAGTCAGTAGCAGCAGCTGACTGCCTGGATTTAAATGGCTGTCTGCTTCGCAGTAGCATTTTAAAAACAATGCAGATATTGGACCGCACTTTCCCTTCTGTACACATACCCAACAGATTGGGTGATCCAACCCTTAGGTACTGAACTCTGTAACTAATCAGGTTAGATAAAGGAAAAATAAATTGCTTTCATCTGAGGCTTGCTTTATTTAGCATTGATTCAGTGACAGTTTTGCTACTCGAAAAAGAAAAAAAAAAACCAAAACAACAAACCCACACCAAAAACCAAGGAAAAAGAACAAGAAGAAAACCAAGCTTATACTAATGGAAAGCTGCCAAGTAGTTTCAGTAGTAGGGGACAGAGTCCCCAGCTGGAATAAACTGGCTCAGCTCCAGTGGTTACAGCAACATTGCACCACAGCTGTTGAGCTGTGGATAGGGCAGCACAGGCCTGACATCAAGCTCCTAAATTCATACTAAATAAGTAGCAGTAAGATTATCAGAAGTACAGCATCTGCCTTTGGATCAAAAGATCAGATTCTTTTTTTCCTGATTTTGGTGAGAAAAAAAGGCCACTTGATCCTTAAATAAAGATTTTGGAGGATAACTTTAAGCATAGAATTTGAAAAAGGTCTTGCCTGGAGTCCACAATTCAACATCTGGATAAATTCCATGGAATTCAAATGATGGTGGACCTTAAAGCTATCCTTCCATCCCAGGAAGTTTATTTACTTATTTTAGAGAGGCACTTAAATGAATCCTCCTGCATGCCAAGGATGGAACCCTAGTAACTGAAGGAGCAGGTTTCAAAGGAAGGAGGATATAAAGTCTCTATAAAAACTCTACCTACTTTTTCATAGTAAATTTTCCTCACCCTCCACCAACAGGAAACAGTCTGACCCTCATGATTTTGCTAAAGTGTCAGATGTAAACGATGGAATATAGTACTTGTCAGAAAGGATATGTTAGTATGCTTTCCCTATAGCTCCTGACTTGTGCCAGTGAACCTCTATGCCCCTGTATGATATGTTACAACTGGAAAATATTGTAGATCACTGATTTCTGCAAATGTAGGTATGATTCCCCAAAGCATGCTTTTTTAGTGTTTTTAAGCTATTTTATTTGAAACCCCCAAGAAGACTGCTCCAAAAATTCTACTGCTGTAACAATTTTTCTCACAGCAATCTTATTTTCTCATTATATGATTTAATTTTACCATGCCTACCTCTTTCTCCAAGACTTACACTAAGTAATTTTCTTTATTCCTTGGAGTTAACACTTTGCTGAAGGCAATATGACATGTTTTCTTTCAACTATTATTTATAAACACTATCCTCTTGAAAAATGTTCCCTCACAAGTCACTCCCTCAACTCTCTAACAGTATTTTGAGTGTTTTGCTGACTTGAATCTTTCAACAGATTTAGGAAAATGTGGTGTCTGCTGTATTACCGTGGAGGCGGTTGTATTAATTCTCATTTAACCATATCAGCTTGTACAATATCTAGGTGCTCTTCCATACACAATTGCCTTCAGAAGGATCAAATACAGAAAAAGGCCTTGAGCAGTGTATATAAGGGTGACAGAATCAAGGCAATTCCTTCATAATTCCTATAGAATATGCAATACTTATGGGTACTAGCTTTTATATTACCTTATTTTCTTTGCTGTACCACACAACAAAGTATTATTTTTATGTTTACATATACTCCTTCAGCTGGATTTATTGGGCATTAAGATTTTCCAAGGGCTAGCTGTATTTAAATTTATTTCAAGCCTCCTATATAGGAAGATGTTGATTCTTTGAAGCAGGTACTTGAAGGAAACAATTGAAACATAACTTTATTTCTCTGTGTAATTAAATGGTCAGCCAAATTTCAGCTCAGGTTGTTCATAGGAACATCTTTTCTTCAACTTGTGGTTCCAATCACTGTCATTCCAATCACCATGATACCATGAATTACCTGGGGTATAATTCAGAATATTTTCAACCACAGAGCACTATGCTATTCCAAACCAATTCTATTTTAATTTCTATTTTACTGGTCTTTCTGTTTGCATTATTTTTTTCATCATAGCCGGTATATGGGACAGCCCTGTTTTAGTATTATGAACTTTGCTTTTGTGTCATATATTTTCTCATCAAAATACTTAAGAAAGATATTAAATAAAACAGAACCTAACCGTGATTTCTCCGGAAGCATGATGCTTTTGCTTGCTCAGCAGTATCTTTTAGCTTTCCTTCCATGTGATAGTAGTCTCAGGCACAGCAGTACATGAATTTTTCAAGTAACACTTCAATTATTGCACAATCAAATATTAAAATATGGACACTACATCTGCTGTGGCAGCTTTAGGTGAAAGCTGGGGTCATCATCCCAAAGAGAAAAATATTTTGTTTATGCAGTCATACTCCCAGGCACTAGTATGATAGTCATTGTTACTGTGGACATCTCCCTTCTGTAGAGGAAAATAGGTTTTAAAAATTATTCTCAGTCGGGTTTTTTTGAGAACTTTGAGACTCATGAAGCCACATAAAATGACTGTTTACTGTAATTCCTCCTACTGCCCATTTTTATCGGTGTCTTTCACTACATTTTAAAGCACACTCCTAAAATCTGTTACCTTGGTACTGCTATAAATATGTACTTTAATATGCTAAGTATTCCCAACCAAAAATCTTTGCAGTTATCTCTTCAAGATATGCATATTATCCTTATATCTCAAATAAATTTACATAACTCTAAATGGTTCTAAGATCAATTTCTGATTTGACTCTTTTTTTCATTGGGTCATTATGGTGTCTTTAAGTTATTTAAGAATCCATTTGGCTTGCAACAGTTTTCATTTTTTTAATTGTCATTAATAAAGTACCCTGTAAAGAAAAAAGTCTTCATACCTGAATCCAAATCACTACATTTGTGCTTGCCTGGTGCAATGAAAAGATTAGAAAAACAAACAATAGAAGTGATATATGCTATAGCTTTCCAGTCATCAAAAGGAAGGAAAGGGGGAGACAGCCTCTTCTTTCAGCAGTTAAGAAAGCATGTTCTACAACATGTTTTCCTTTAGCAGTAAGAGAAAAAGGAAATCTCTCTTCAGCAAACAGGTGGGAAGAGATAATACAGATAGCATGTCATGGTATGCTTTATTACATAAATATACTATGCCTTGAGGTAAAGCCACAATAGAAATCCCTGTTTAAGCAGACATATGAAATTTAAGTCACTGAGAAGAGGCCAAGCCATCAGACTCTGCAGACACATAATTTAGTTGAGGATTGCAAACACATTTTAGGTTGCACAGCACTGGAAGTAGCCAGCAACGTCCCTTTGTAGTGACATTACTGTCTCATAGGGCTAGAGAGTCAGATTATTTCATGATTATTCACTTTCTGATCCCAAGAATCCTCTGGGGTTGTTTTTTGGTTTTTGTTTTGTTTTGTTTTTTTTTTTTAATATATATATATTTTGATAGTCTTCAAAAGGAGGATGAGAGGATCAAAGAAAAAAATAGGTTGGAAGAGAATCTGGAAGTCACGTAGACCAACATCCCCTTTTAAAACATAACAGCTGAGTTTAAATAATGTACACTAAGAAAGCCAACACAATCTGTCCCAGTGGAGCCAGTGCAGCCAGCATACTTGCCCCTTTACAGAAGCAGGGTAGAGAAGAGAGTGACCTGTGTACTCCAACTTCCACAGGCAAACACAAGTGATGTTTTCTGCACAGAAGGAGTCACAAATGTCTGATTGGCAGGACAAGTCAGGAGGTGTCTCCTGCAGGATCCACTTAAACTGCACAGGCAATCTTCACAATTAAGGTTCATACCTAGGACATTTGATCAGCTCATGAATAGGTTGCTAAACCTCTGTGATCTTCAGCCTGACATATCATGACAAAACAAATTATTTTGCTTTATTTTAATACACCTGGCAGAAAACTATGCTGCTTCAGGAAGGAATCCAGTAGTACAGAAGTTATGCCTGACTTAATGGTAGGGACACGCATCATGGAAGCAGAATGGGTGGCACCAACTCTAAAGCTGCAACCAGCTAATTGATTTAGTCTACCATGGCAACTCTGTTACAGTCATTGCCATTATCCTAAGCCTCTTTATACACAGGAAAAAAAAAAAAAAAAGCTAGTGAAATGTGGAGTTTAAGTTCCTTTTCTCTGTACATTCAAACTGCTCTTCTTTTACACTAAAGTTTTCAAGGAAGTCTAAGGAAAGCTTCTGAGAACTTTTGCTTGCCTTGCTGTCATGCATGGGGGTTGATGTGATCCAAGACTGTGTCCTCTTTTCGTAACTTCAGCAACAGCTGTTGAAAACTAAAACCACATCAGCTTCAGTGACTAGAACACAAGACTGAAAAATAATTTGTGTTTGGCTCTAATCAAGGCTGATTGCAGTCTCAGTGACCTTGGGCAAGTTACTCAAGCTTTTTGTTCGCCTTTCTGTTCAGCTGTAAAATTAAGTCAAAGGAGGACTTCACTGGAAAACAGATGCTGCCTCAGACTTGAATTTTTCTGGTAAATAAATTATAAAACAAAATATAATAATTAATTAATAACTTGCAGTCAGCACATAGTAATTATGTGGCCATATCCATTATGACTGTACATAAACAAAATCAATTTTCATTAATGTTATCAAGCATCGCTAGAAAAGCTTTGGCAGTTACCAAAAAAGCTGAGCTTTTTTTTTTTTTTTTTCTCCGATGAAGCACAGCCATTCTTTCATTCCTTAGTATTGTGTACTTTTATAAGCCAATCAAATCTTGATACAAAATAGATGTATACTGAAATTTAAGTCCAGTTTGAAAATGCATTTCAGTACTGTTTCATACCTTTATGCATGGGAAAGTTTTACCTTCATAAAAGGGAAGTTTTACCAGCAATGAACATAGAGTCAGATTCTGTTGCAGTTTAAACTGGTGTAGATATAGCTATTCTACCAAGACCAGTGAAGCTGGCTGTATCATCAAGGATAACTTCATATAAACACTAGCATCTTTTAGGATATTTATTAACACTTTTTTTTTTTTTCCTTCTGTTTTGAAGTAGAGAAGAATGTGAGATTCTCTTTTGCAAATGCTTCAGTATAAATTAACATGATTTTCATGAAGATTTTCAAACAAGCGTGATTGATTTTTCTGTGTCCCTAAGTACAACAATAGATCAAACAAGAAAGCTTCCCCTAATACTGAAGTGCCTCTCCTTTTTTCATTGAGGCAGCAGGATGAGGGCTAAAAAATTGCAAGGAGCTTTGGCACCCATTAATATTATTTTTTAAGGGAATCTATATTGTAATATATTGAATTTCTATTGTCATGTATTTTGGAATTTAGCAATCTGTGGCAAAAAGGTACAGAAAGATTACCAGACTTACTGCGGTTGATATTTTAGAGATTCACAGAACAAGGAAATGAATAATCACCAATTAAACTTGGAAAAAAACGATGCATTATTAGATCACACTTCTTGTTCACACAGACGAGTTCAAAGGTAAAGTTCATCACGCTAGTCAAAATATTTCAGAAACAGTCATGACCTCTGATATCCCAGTCTTTGCTGGCAGAAGTTAAAGTAATCAGTTTTCAGTTTGCATTTCAGGACAACTACACAGAGATTCTATGTTCTATTTACACTGCAGAATGTAACAAATATTATGTTTAAGAACCATTAAACTGTATAAAGTTTCATTGTGCACACCCTACTCTTCAGTTTCCCTACTGTCTTTTGTTTCCCCAGAGGTTTTCTTTCTAAAACCATGGTCTGATTTTTTGTAGCTGCAATTTGCTTGCTGTAGCTGTAAAGCAGGCTGGAAAGCATATGATTACTAAGCTGGTAGACAAAACCATCGCATTTCAGAACTGAAATTGTAGTATTAGCTGGTTTTAATACTGCTTATTTATTTCATTGTAATTCTACAATAGGATTGGACAAAAGAATGCAACATCACCTACTTCATCCTAAATCTAAAACCAGCACTAACTGAAAAGAAAGAGAAGAGACTACACATTTGAAATGTGCACCATCAGCCTGTTATTAAATCAATTTGATTTTGAATTGGATATGGTAGATGAAGAGCGTTGCATTTGTCTGCAATTTGTCACCCATCTTACACCTTGCAACTGTTTCATCTTCCACAGAATCTGGGTGGAAGACAGGTACCAGAACTTCAACTGCGTTAAAAAATAATTAAACAAATAAAAATGGACATTGGTGGTGCTAAAAATGCAGTGTTGTGCCTGTTGCATCTATTTCACACTGCAGTGAAAATTAAGTATCAAAATTATCTTGATAATCATATTAGTCATATAAGCCATATTTATATGTACTGAATAAATCTTAGTGCTAGGGCCATTTTTACTCATTTTGCATCAGAAGACAAATTTAGAGGACTGCATATAGGGATCTCTACTGGATACTTCAGTGGCTATATGTACTGAAAACTTCTCAGGCCCTTTTGAAACGAGCAATTCATGGGAATAATTTCCTTCTTTCTTCTTCAAATACTTTGGTTTCCCCTTGTTTTGAGATGCTCGGTGAGTTCTGCTATCAAATACTTTGGGACTAGGTCGTTGCTGAACATGTCAGTAGGGGTCTGTGTTTCACATAGAAACTTCACTGTCCTTCAGGCAGTGGTGTTCTCCAAAATGCTGATGGTAATCATTATTCTTCTTTCTGCAGAATTATCTGTAGAAATCTTTCTGTGTTTAGAATTGAGAATTGTAGGCAAGGTACCAGAAGGGAATACAGAACTGTTTCCATGTTTAAACCACATTCATTGCCAAAGAAGCCCTCACAAAACCACATTCTTTTAATGGCATATTGTGTTGTAAGTTTAATTGTCTTATATGTCTTCATTGTTCTATATTGTTCTTATTGTCTTCTTTACATTAAAAGTACAGATGTGACCTCTCAAAAAATGCATTAATCCAAAATAAATCAAACAAACAAGCAAACAAAATCTTTCTTAATACAAATTAAAAACTATTGATCAAAATGCAGCTTTCTGTGATGCTCTACAGAGGAAAAATTGCAAATGTGAACATGGGTATGCATGGGTATGTACACACAAGTGACTCAAAGAAGCAGATGAAACAATATTCAAAAGAAACTAATTCATTAGTAAAATTTGGGTGTTATCTTTTGAAATAAATGAGAATAGTTTCACTCAAAAAAAATATTTACATAAGAATTAATAGTTATAATTTGCATCACAATGAGGAATCACCCAACTGGGCTGCTATAATTCCTAAGGGTGAATAGTTTAGAGCAATATCAAACGTTTCAGGCTGGAGGAAATTTATGAAAACCTGAGTGCTAACTCAGAATAGCAAAACTGAATTCATATGAGTTCACAGAAAGTCTGAAAACTCCAGTAGTCTTTAAGTAACAACTCTGAGGAAAAATATCCCAGCAAAACAACAAACCAATAATGCATAAGCAACACAGAAAAGGTGCAAATCTTCAGTAAAGTCAGACTTTTGCTAAGATCTGAATGATAAGCATCTACATTTAGCTGGAATGATGAGCAGCTGCACAGGATCTAATCTGCAGTTGATGGTCAGCCAAAGTGCTGTACAGACTGAATGTGGAAACACTGGCAGACAGCTGCCTCTGAAAGTGGTGCATTATAAAGGGAATATGAACAAGATAACAGACTTGGGCCAAAAGTCTTGACTATCAAAGTGAGCTAGTGACAGTGCAGGAAAGTAGGGAAAGAAACTCAAAACTATCCAGATTAAATAACATAGCTTTGCTCGGTATAAATATCAAGATTAATACATGATTTGCTATATTATTTGAGACATTCTACTAATTACTTTAATATATTAGGATCTTTAGACCGATTCTCTTATTTTAAAAATTTACCTTCTTTCTTCAGATATACAAAAAGTATTTTTACAGGCACTTGCCATGCAGAAATTCCCAGGATTCAATGCATGTTTTGTATTCAGTTCATTACACCAATGCCTCTAAATCTGGTACACAGGATAATACTAATTTCTTAAATGAGTCAGGCTCCAGTGAAATTCAAAAGAACTACACGCATGCATTTGCATCCAGAATGTAATGGATAATTTGAAGATGCAAGAATAGCTTTGCTGTGTTCAATATCACACAAAATATGAAAGCTGTTTTCCTTTTGCTATACTTCATGGCCAGGTACCATATTTTTCATCAAGAAAAAATGGAAGAAATCTATACCATTGTATATATAGATATTTATTTGTAAACTAGCAAGAGCTGTTTCTAAGGAATATAGGTCAGGGTCAAATTATAAGGAGTCACGAATGAAACACAGATTAGATCTTCCACATCATGGCAAAATTAATCTGAACTTTCTTGTACTCATAAAACTAATTCTCCCTACTCACAAACAAATTTTAGTAAAGGAAGAAAACATAAACAAAAAAAAGAGGATTAGAAGGCTAAGATTCAATTCCTAAATCATAGCGCTTTTTTTGATTTCTACTCTGATGACAAAACTGCTGGTGCAGCTGGCTTTCCTGCTTTTTCATAGTCTCTTCTACACTTCCTCTTTGGTATATTCAAGATTTACTGGATAGGAAGGCATACATAAAGTTTTATCTAATGATGGTTTATGTCACATTTAAAATATTTTAATTTTTTATTCCTGTTCTATTTCACTAGCTGGTCCCACAACACTCCCACAGTAATCCCACTCTCTAATTGCCCTAGCTGTTCCTCAGCCCTCCTTGCTATGTTAGCTTCTATTCAGTGGTTTTAATAGTTCCTACCATTTTAGTTGTTCACAAAATATAGGTAGCACTGAGGACTTTCATATCCCTTTTATATGCAGAAGGCTGTTAAACACATTCTTCCACCTCTCAGATCACAGAAAACCTTTTAACAACTGTTTCTTCTTTAATTCATACACATTATTAAAGAAACACCCCCAATACAAATTTTATTTTTGACTAACTTTTTGCACTTTCTGATTGGAAACCAGTGTCCTAGGTAAGAGTGACTGGCCAGACACAAAGCTCTTAGAGATAGTTACCCATATACTGCTAAAACGTCAAGATTTTCTCTGCATCAGGATGTCTCCTCCTCCGTGTCACCCCTACCCCCCTTTTTCTTTTTGCAAACCAAAACATCTTTCAAAACAAGGAAAGAACCTACCCGAAAACCCACCCCAAATGCATTTCTGATGTGTCAGATGGTTCCTCTTCCATCCTTCTCCTCCATCACATATTGCCACTCACAGTGTCATCATGCTGCCTGGCATCCTGAACATCAGGGAAACATTTTTCATACAGTTCAGGCCTCTGCCACCAGGCTTGTGTACAGAATAAAGAAATTCAGCAGCAAGGTAGCCAACAGTGGCATTTGTGAAATTCAATGGAAACAAGTTAAAATTTGACATCAGCCAACAGTTTTTTCTTAGCACCAAAGCTTTATGATGCAAGTATTCTAAATAAATAATTACATGCAATTCAAACTAATACACAGACATTTCAGTGATGAACTACTTTATGTCAAACACACTTTTGGACAGAATTAGTTTCTAGTTCAGATATTCACATTATTACAGAAGTACCTCCAAGGTCCAATGTGAGTACAAAGTCTATTGCTGCCTGCATAAATGGAAATCTTACAGTAGCCTAAAGATTCATATATCTGGAGTCTTTTTTTCTTCTTTTCCCTAAAGAAGGGGAAGTGTCTAACTGTTGAAAATTGCTCTTTGGTAATGGAAAACTCTGTTATCTGGTGTTTTGAAATGATTGGGAAAATGGTCTTTGTTTCAATATATTCTAATATATTTGTATATTCAATATATTTGAAATGATTGGGAAAATGGGGTTTTGTTTCAATATATTCTAGTTGTATTATATTCATTCAAAAGACAGACAAACCCACTTTTCTCTATGAGAGAAGACTTAAAAAAAGGATTACAGTTGTTTGAAAATAATTTTTAGTTAGAAGCTGTTTTGGAAATAAGTCCATTATTTCTTTGATGATAGTCATATATATTAGAACTTCTGACTTGGTGGGGTATGGCAGTGGAACAGTTTGTGATCTTTTATCAATTAGTACTCTACTTTTGTCCATACAGCTACTCCCAGTACACAGTAGCACAAAATTGGTACATGATGTTTGTTTGTACCTATAATAAATAGAATCACTAAAATATTTAATCTGTAGCAAAAGAAGAGCCTCTGAAACTCAAGGTCATTGCTCGTTGGACTTGTAATGTAGAATGTCAGCTTTTGTAATTCACCAACCTGCCACAGACAATCAAATTGGTTTAAGATCAAATGCTTGAAATGAGTATCTGAAATAATGAGATAATATTCAAGAAGACATAATCAGTGTTATCATTTCACTTTCAGATTGAAGGGTTTATTTTTGTTGGGTTTCTTTTTTCTTGTATCACCACAGCTCTAAACAAACATAAATCACAGAAAGAAAGCAGAGAGACTGAGGGAAAAAAATGGCAAAATGCAATAATTGGGGCAAAATTTCATGTGCTGGCACATAGTTAAAACTCACTTAACATCAATTAAACTTTCCTATTATATAATTTATTTTCACTTTTTTCCTGCTGCTAATCCTTATAGGCCTGATTTGGAGACAGGTACTGAGCTGCCCTTGATTGTATTAGGAATGCAGCTGACTAAAAGTGGGATGGCTGATACGGAGAAGCAGTTGTATTAATGAGGAAAACTTTGTTCTGTCCTGATCTCTTAATTTTAAATTATCATTGTCATAATCACAGTCCAGATTACAAATACTCCTGCTCACTGTGGGTTGAAGAAGCTAGAAGAGTTTATTATGCATGGAGATTTCAGTCAGTTTAATTAAAACAAACAATTAAACAAAATCAGACGGAGGCAACAACCAAATGCAGTTTCCCAATTTCCTAGATCCCGTTTGCAAGATACTGCATATCAACTGAATTTTTGTCATTTTACTCTTCCTACTACATCCTGTTTGTGAATTGGGACATGACAACTTGAGGAACACAGGTAAAACATATTTGTAAGGCAACATCAATTCAGCACCACTGACAGAAGAAACTAGAGACAAAAGACAGGAATTGTGCCTTCACAGCTGCAAACAGCTTCAACAGGTGCTTCCCAAAAGAAACATTGCTTCAGATAATCCTTTACTTAAAGTGTGCATAAAAGGGTAGGTATAGCCATGAAAAGAAAATGGAGGTAAACTTGGCTTTCAAGGAGAGCAGAACCATATGTTACCATATAGCTATCAGATTATTTTCTTATATGGTGAACTTTCATAAAGGAAATAAATGCCTAAACATAAGGATGTATGTTTATGACATAAAATGGGATTAATATTTTAACTTTAAAAATAGAATAAGATGAACATTAAAACTGTGTGAAATATTGTTCTGCTTAAAAACAGTGTAATTCAGTATGTGCAAAGCATGCCTTACTTTAAAACATGCTTAGGACAGCAGTTTCATTGATCTGCATAAAACTAACTGTAAGGAACCCCTCTATTAATGGGGGAGGGGGAATGACTTTTAACAATGTAAGGAAACTTGCTTCTATAATAATTGATTCCTCTCCTTCTTATTAATTTATAAATTAGTAAATTAATATATAAATTAGTATGTTCAATGCTAATGTCTATCGCTGTTTCTTCTACTGGTAGCATACTACAGAGGTATTAATTACAGTGAAATAATCTTTTCTGTCTGTGAGTCTCCAGTATTTCATAAATGAAGAGATTTTTGAAGGACTTTTCCATCACCCCTTTCTTTGGCATTTCTCCTTTTGTCTAAGATTTATTTTTCTTCCTCTTTTCCTTACATGACAAGTGGTACATAACATAAAATGTGAGTTTACAGTTGTAGAGATAATGCATAAACAAAAAACAATGTACAAAGGAAAGCTATTATTTTGTAACTCTTAACAGAGCATGTTTTATTGCCTATATCAATATTAATGTTATAAATAATTATGTCATATTTTTAAAAAGTGTAGTCCCATTTTCAAGATGAATGCAACTGCAAAAGAACTAACATCACCTATAAAATTTAAGTGTTTTGTCTAAGCTATTCATCTAAGTTCCCCCTACAAACAATAAAGGAAAACAGGCCTTTACAGAGTATGTATCTACTTATTTCTACTGAGTACTGAGGACATGTAGATGCTAAATGTAGAGTAAAATACTCTCACATTGGAAGTCTAAAACTCACTGAAAATAGATTTTTTTGTCAATTAAAGAGCTTGACATGTTTTAAAAATATGTTAAATTTACTAATATCTTATACTTCTAGGGTAGCTCAAATAGCCAAAGGATATCAGAAACATTTATCTCTTTAAATACACATACACACACGAGACAAATATATATATAAATACAGGATGCCTACCTATTGCACTTCAGGTGTTGAAGATGTGTTTAGGGAAGTTCACCTATGTTTATTTTTAATATAGTGAATAAGTCTGTATAATTATAAAAATGTGGGGAATTTTTATGTTTAATGATCCTTGAAAGAATCCCTAGGTTTAAGTTAGACTGGGAAGAAGAAGATGTGATTAGGTTTTTGACCTTGAGCTAGTATGAGAAAAAAAAAAATATATGAGAGATTAAAGACCTTAGTAAAACTATACCTCTGAAAATTCTTCCAGTTCTTAACTTAAGCATCAATAAAATGCCTACCTACGTGCTTGATATTTGCCAGAAGAAAAAAAAAAAGCCTTGAGATAAGAAAATTAGACACTTGCTTTCTCTCTCTTCTTTCAGAGGAGAGTCTGAGAAATAATTCATAAATCCTCCTCTTAACTCCAGTTCTCCAGTTGTATTGATCTTCCTTGCCCTTAGGTCTTTCCTAGTGAGCAAACAACAGACACTTGACTTCCTGTCTTTTCTCTTTCCTACTATGAGCTTGTCCTGAATCCCTGATGGACTCAGACCTCCTATTGACTTCAGACAGGAAATCTTCTTATAAATGACTACATGACTGTCCTCTAAAAGAGCTTCTGCTGGGTGACGGTCTCCCACATCAATAACCTGTCTAATTACATGCCTTAGCCTCTCCTTATATTGTCTGACAAATGCACTGTCTACAAAAGTCAAAATAAAGTTGTCTATAACCATTCTTTTGAAGGAAGTATTCCCGTCTATTGTAGATTACCCTTCAAAAAAATTTTTATAGTGGAATACCAAGTCTTTGCACATGTAAATTTTTTTGTACATGTGGAGCAGTCCTTTTAGTTCCTCTTGATCCCTACACTGCCTAAAGCAGAGGACAAACCTGGGTCTTCCTGTTGCCATTATCTAGAAATTTTCTTTAAGTGAAATTGAGAGTTAACAGTTACAGTTATATTTTTCATATATGAATACTTACAACATTATGTGTTAGAAATTCAAGCATATGCCACTTAGAAATATATATACATCGTCAACCTCAGCCTCAAGTTAGGGCACACAAATGGGTCAGCCTAGAGATCCATCTAATCCAGTAAACTGGCTCTGACACTGGGTAGCCAATTATCAAAAAGCTATGAAAAATCAGGGCATGTATAGATGCAACTTAGTATCTTCCATTTTCTACTTCTGAACATATCTTGTTCAGTTACATTGGACTAGCATCCTTTTTATTTCTGCCTCTAGTCCTGAAATTCTAAGCCATCTACTTCTTCATATGTAATTCGCTGCTAAAGACTGCCTGACTTTTGCTAATGAATACCAATCCGTGAATTTAGAGTCCTGCTTCCAGGCTTGCCAATACATGTAGTTTTCTCCTCCTTGATTTTTGGATTATGGGCCCTTCCAAGGAATGACCGTTTTTCTTTTTTGGACTTTACCAAGTATATGATCACTGCTTACTACAGGAGTAATTGATAAACAAATCATGATGAGAATTTTTGATGAGAAAACTCTTTCCTGTATCATACTTCCAGGTTTGGTTTTTAATTTATTGATCCAGACCTTCTTGTAAAGCAGCTAACTTGTATTATACTATCAACATAATCACTTTGCAGAAGGCTGGTCCGTATCATAGATCATGAAAAGTGTCTTACAGCATCAGTTCCCTAATCAAACCACAGACTAGCAGACAGCAAAACCAAAACAGATGAAAACAAGTGTGCTTAAAGCACTTTCTTTCAGCCTATTTTATTTAGAAGACTTTGGAAGTAACAATAGGAATTGAAACACGATGTAAAATTGAAGAAACAGTTACAGGCAGTTGAACAAGCACATTAAAAAGTTGAGATACAGGAATATTTTTGCAGGAAAAATTACTTTGCCGTTTCCTTTTTTCCTTCTTCTCAGAAAAAGTTTTACAGCCACTCTCAAGTAGCAGAGATGACAGCTAGAGCATATAAACTAATACATAGAATAGAATGGAGAAAGCCATTTAGCTGCTTCTGTCACACTCCATTTTAGGTCAAAGATTTCTTGAAAGTAATGTTTTACCTAGACAGATTATTTTCCCAATGTAGAATAGGGATTATTGAATTGAGGCTTTACTTAGAAGTCCCTGATCACACTTAAATTCATTCACGTGATGAAATCATAGATGGCTAGAGGCCATCTTTGCACTGTCATCTTTATTTCTTTTCTTCCTTCAAATTCCCAATCAGTTTCACATACTTTATGAGGCAAGAGGGAAATTAAACAAGGCACAGAACAGTGTTTCTGGGAAGTTTTCATAGACTCTCTTTGGAAAGTCTTATACAATTAGTCCAGCAGTTTTAGAGCCTTTTTTCAGTAAGTGTTGAGATCAGATTACCTAGCAGGTAGTTGCAACTTCCTTTGAGGTGGATTGAAGATTTCAATTTGAGGTTCAGAGAAATTGGGTTGAATACTGAAAGTAATTTGAAGAAATGAGATTAGTGAAACATGAATCAAAAGGATGAACACTGCAGGTAAAGGAATAAATAGAAAACCCCACAGCATTAGCTTACCTCTGATATTTATGGTTAGAGATTTCCAATGCAAAGACATGATCGAAAAAAATGTTTCTCTAGTTTTCCTTATCTATTCAGATATAAAAGTTGTTTTTAGATAATTTTCAACATTTCTTCTATTTGTTAATTCAGCGAAAATAAACTATTTAGAAAAAAAAAACCAAAACACGAAAACCACACCTTTAAGAAATCAGTGTAATTTATACAATGGGTAGAAGGAGGTTTGGGTGTATGTTTACAGATTCTTCATCAAAAAAAAAAAAAATCAAAAAGAAGGGAAAAGCGGTTATATTACTTAAAACTCTGTCAGCTGAACAAAATATATTCCAAAATGATACCAAAACTTTAAAATTAAATTTTCTTAATATTTATGTTTTAGATAAAGACCATGCATGAATTAACACTTGATGAAGGCAATCCTTTGCCTTAGGGAAAATACACACTTGAGTTACATCACACTGTGATTTACTGTCAAGCAAAACAAAACTGCCATGTGCTTGCTTGCTTCTGACTCTGCTTGTACTTCTATTTGTATTGTATTTGTTCTATTCTATATTTGTACTTCTTTTATGCCTCTGTTTTGACTTCTTTTCTCAGTTTCTGGGAAGAGCACATAGATCATGCTGCTGCTTAAACCCTGGGAAAATTAAGACCTCTCTTCTTCAGAACCTCAATTGCTATAGTAAAACTAATAGCTGTGGTTCAAAATCTAGTCCAATTACTAGATTACTGAAATTAGATTAAAATTTGGGAGTTTATTAGTGTCTAATTTTTTTTTTTTTACATCATCACTGACATGTACTACTTCCCCTCACACACACCTGTGCCATTAAAGCAATGGCTGTAGAGAATTTGGTAAGGATTCCATTTGCCTTCTATTTCATAGATCTTTTGAAATATATCAACATGGAGATAAATATTTCTCTTTATTTTCTGGAGTCTTCCTATCAAGATATTATGCATCTGGAGCTTCAATTTTGTTCCCTTTGCATATATATTCATAGACTGACAATTTACACTATGTCATATCACACTATCACACAATAAACAGCAATGGATACAGCCCCTACCTGAATGGGTGAAGGTATGTAGCTATGACAATGGCACACAATGCAAGATTACAGACTAGTCCAGAAAGGTGAAGATGAAAAATCCCTTCCAGCAGTTTTTGTAAGTCCATACCTAATGTAACTTTGAAAACATAAAAATAAGGTAACATAAGCTTGTGGAAAAATACTAAGGTGCAAGAATATAACAGATTTGCTCTTGACACCATCTCTGCATTACTCTAGTTTTAGGCTAGGATTAACACAGTGATGTTTCAAGCTTTTTCCTCCAATACCAGATGAAGAGACAAAAATGATACTGTAGTATAAAGGAATGAGCAGATGCCAGCAGTTAGTGAAAAAGTTAACAAGAAGTAAGGATTAAGCTATTTCCACTTTATTGGAGTCACTTCGACCTTATCTGATTGTTCTCTATGACCGGTTTAATAATACGGCATGTGCATCTAATGCATGTTATCTGGGATTAATCTGTTGCTCTACAAGTACAAATAACTGTCACGTGATGTACTTCACCGGGTCTATGCTGTTCCTCCCTGCAGGCTACTCTGAAATGGTACAGATTACCCTGATGTTTCCAAAAAGCATGTCAAAGCAGGACACCACTTTCTGAGAGTCTCAGCCATGGTACTCATTGGTCATGCTGAGAAAAATCGATCTCAGTTTATACACTGCCCTTGTGCTTTTACGCTAGTCTGAAAGAAAGAAAAACTTGCAACTTCTACTAGTTTTAAAAAAAAAGCTAATAAGAGGGTAAAATAAAAATGCTGTCTTTCTGAATTACACTCAAAGTTGCAAAAAGAGAAAAGAGAAGATGAGAAATACAATTTTGTAACCAGCACTTAGTTATATATGCAAACAGTTTTGCACTGAGTTTAAAGACACTTCCCATGGATTTACAGGTGCACACATCAGCGGCAGAAATGGATAGTTATAACATTTTACATAAAATTGTAACCACATTTGAATACAAAAAGCTTTTCCATTTGTTAACAAATTATGTGTGGAAAAATGCATAATTATACATAAACTGATTTTTTTTTTTCCTGTGATAATGCCTAGAAACTTTGTTTAGAAAGCCATTTAATGAATTTTTGTGCACACGCACAAGAAGCTTATATTCTAAACACTAATGTGATTGCTTTTGTATGTCAGGTTTGTGTCTACAGAAGTAAGGGAGAAAAAAAAGAATAAGGGAATGAAAAGCATAGAAATTTTTTTAAAAAACAGTCTTCCCATTAATTCTACCCATATATAAATGTTACTTTTGGTAAGAAGGAAGATACACAATGAGTGGTGTTTGTTTCTACATGTGTATACATACCTATATGTCTTTTGATGCTTCTATGGGACTCAATAGTGATATATAATTGTAGTAGTACATAAATATAGCAAAACAGTGGTATAAATATGATATGTATAGTAATATATCAATGGTTATGGATTTCTCTAATAATATCTGATGTAGACAAATGTTAGTGTTTCTACTTTAAAAACAGAATTTAAGAAAAAGTAATTAAATGCCATGCTTAACATGGAACAGTCTTCCACAAATGTAAAGACTCAAGCTAAAGTCCTAATCACTGAACTGCTTTTCTCTTTATTTACCTGAAAGTTGCAATTAAATAAATCAGTCACTTTTCCACAATTTTGTTCCTTTTTCTATCCAGATAACTATTTTTCAGCTGATCAACTGTCTCTGTGTGATGGTTTGACTTTGGCTAAATGCCAGGTACCCACCAAGTCGCTCTATCACTTCCTCCCCCTTCCCCTTTTTTTTCCTCAACAGGGCAAAGAGGGAAAAAAAATAAGATAGGAAAAAAAACCCAACCCTTGTGGGTAAAACAAAAGCAGTTTTAATACAGGCAAAGCAAATCAAAGGTCCGTGGGTGAAAGCAAAAAAAAAGAAAACAGATTTATTCTCTACTCCCCATGAAGAGGCGATGTCGGGCTTCTCAGGAATCAGGGCTCCCATACATGTAGTGGTTGCCTCGGGGGACCAAGGGTGACCCCAGCCCCTTCCTCCTTTCTCCCAGCTTTATACTGAGCAGACGTCACACGGTATGGAATATCCCTTTGGGCAGTTGGGGTCAGCTGTCCTGGTTGTGTCCCCTCCCAAGATCTTGCCCACCCCGTCCCACTGGGGGAAATGTTGGAAAGAGCCTTGGTGCTGTGTAAGCACTGCTCAGCAGCAGCCACAACACCAGGGTGCTACCAACACCCTGCCAGCTCCCAGCATAAACCACAGCACCGTGAGGGCTGCTATAGGGGAAAAACAATTCCAGCTCAGCCAGACCCAGTACACTCTGCCACTGAGGAATAGAAGAAAATGTGTTCATTTGACAAAGATTTAACACCATCCATACAAAACAGGCCTACATGAACAGTTGAAAGAGTTGCTATTAAAATTCAATTAAATAAAAAAAAAAATATCACAGCCACAATAATAACCCTGTATATCAGTTTGAGGATACTTTAAAATATAAGCTTGGAACCAGAAAGCTTGGTCTAAGCTAACACGAAAAAAAACTCCAGCAGAATGTCTACAAACTCATGAACTGGAAAAGGCAAAAAAAAGCAGGACTTACTGCATCTAGTTTAGGTTCAGCAATCAGAGCACCTTCAGTTTGTCACCTGTTGTGATAACATCTTCTTTGAACACTCCATGTCTGTTAGTAGCATCTCCAGATACATGCAGATGAGTATTTCATTTTTTTTTTTCTCCAGTTTCTGAAGCTGGTGTTTCCTAACCTAAAATTTCTTCATTCCCCAAAAGGCATAACAAACTACATGCTCTAGCTGAAATAAATCTGACTTTCCGGAGGGGGGGGGGGAATCAATTTTGTGGGAAAAATGCAATGTTCTGTCTAAAAGTCACAGTGATGATCATTTGGTTGCCTGCCCTTAAGGCATATGCCAAATTAACTTCCCACTCTCAAAGGTGAAATTAGAAAAAAAGAAAAAGAAAACCACAATGAACTTCTTGGAAACTGCAGTAAACATGGAAAAAGAAAATATTTTTTTTCTTTCTTATAAAGGAATTCCCTAAAAAAAATCTGAAGATTCAGTCATTCCCTCTCTAGAATTCTTCCCTTACTCAAATGAATTTGTAATAAGCAATGAGAAAAAATATTTCCCTCCTTAAGTCTAGAAATCATGAATGTTTCAATACTATGAACAAATTTTCTTTTAAAAAAAGTACAATGGGCAAGGTTGGCTATAGAGCAAGCCAAGCTATGAAGTAATATATTCTATAACATTCAGAAGAAAATTGCTCTGGCTTCTGTATGCAATTCAGATTCAAAGTTAATTGTACTTTTTTTTTTTTTGTAGGCTGAATCAACTTTGAGTCCTTGGTTTTTAGTAGTTAGCTAGCACTCAGAATGACTGACAGAAAACTTAATATTAATTAGGGATTTTTTTACTTGAAGATTTGTTGTTTGCCAAATACAAATGTTAAGGCTGAATAGCACTTGTGGTGCTTAAGAATGCTTCTGGATTTTATTATGCCTTTCTAGTTTCAGAGTTGGTTTACTAAGTTTAGGTAGTAAACAGCACATGATTCTTACCAAACATGTCAATCATGTTGATTTTTTTTAAAAAAAAGCTTTTTCTTTTTGCACCAAGATTTTTTATTTTTTATGTTTTTATGCAACATGTAGCTAAATGATTAAGTAGTATGGATTAGTTGTGACCCCAGAAGACTAGGGTCACAGCAATCACCTTCAGTGTTCCAGTCTCACTAACTGAAAAGTGAAGTTAATGACACTGACCTCTTTTGAAAACTGCTTTGATGAGAAGTGTTGTTTATATGGGAACTAGTTATTAATAATTAAGCAAAAGCACGGGTTAGGTATACTGATGAGCAGAGACAGAATACAGAGCTCACCAAAATTACAACAGTGCCTATTTTGCAACAACTTGAGGAAATTAGTATCAGAGAGAAAAATTATATTCATGCTCTTATGTCTGCATTTCTGTGCAGCTACTTAGATGGCAAGCATGCATTGATTGACACTGGCTTTTTTGTAACCATCAGTATCCTGAGGTCTTTGTCAAGAAGAATCTGACGTTCATGGTAGAAGTTTCTTTCTCCTTAATATTATAGTAGGGTCTACATGGATTTAATTTTTATGTTTCCTCAGCACACCTCAGTATCCTCTCCAGGCAGCCAGCACTCACTGGCTGTCCCCAATCCTAGGGACACCCAGGGCTAGGATTTGTCTCTCTGTGATGACCAGGGATGTCTTTAGGGCAGATAGTATCACACAACCCCAGCTCACCCCAGGGAGGTTAAAGTCACTCACACCCAGGCAGTCAGGGCAGCTGGCACCACCCAAACCAGGACCAGGCTGGTCCTACAGGCCCCAGACCCTGTGCCCCAGAACACTGTGGGGTCAGGGGCTTTATCCATGAAAGACTGGCTCATTTTCTTTTCATTCCTTCTTCAAGGTTGAAAGGGCAAAGGGAAGTGTATGTTAGTTCCACAAATAAAGACAATTAATTCTTTAGTCTTGCTATTTGTACCTCTGCTTTCTCAGAACTGAATATCAGATGAAAGAAATGCACCATGCCTTCTTCGCTGACCACATTTTTCAGTCGGTTTTCCAATGATTACAGCCATCTGAGACTCTGGTACATCACCATAACTGTGAAAAAATATTCTAAACCCTGTCATGCTCATAAATGATACAGCTAGGGCAATACCATGCACGGGCAGTGTTCTAGTTATCTGCAGCAACAGGACCACTATAATCCTGAATTCACATGATAGATGAGCTTTGTTGGAAATGTCTATGACTCTATTAAGCTAGGTTGTTAATCAAGGATGAAGATAGTGTTCCTGTTACTCTGGTTAGTGTTAATAATGCCTGCAGTAGTCCAATAATGTAATTCCAATATTACCTCTTTACACTTTTGGCTCTAGGTAATTTATGGTTTAGTACCAAGTGATATATCCCATAGCTATGAACTCAGTAACAACCCGTACAAAGTTTCTTAGCAACGTATATGAAGCAATTTCATAGCATACTGTGATTTAAGACAGAACCTTCATTAAAGTCTGCTGCTTTACAACTAGAATTTTTTTTCAATCAATACATTACCACCTAAAAGCAGCGTCACACAAGAGTCTGAGTTATTTATAACTTACTAGGCTTTTTTCTGTCCCTCCACAAGAAAGTATGAGTCACGCATAAGCATTCCAATGGATCAGAGTCCGATGCCCTTACATACTCCTTTTTGCTCTGCATCACCATTAGGATTGCCTGGGCCTGTTCCAGTTTACCTGGTCTCCTGGGAATGGTTTACTAGGCAAAGGCCTTCAGAGAAGAGCTCTCTGACTTTTCCCCCCTCTTTTAGCCTAAGCACTATTTGTCAGATTCAACCCCAATAAACTTCACATACTGGAGGTCACGGTACTGTCATTAAGACTAAGCATAAGGAAGCCTTAGCTACCTGTCAAGGGTAATCTTATGGCCCTTTTGTGCTAAAAAAAGAAGTTCAAAATAACTCTCTTGGGCTCTGACTGGATTTTTTGTCTACAGTTGAAAAACAAGGCTGGCACCACCTTACCTTGTAACCTTTATAACTCTCTCCAGTGCTACATTTATATCTGCACATGAGCTATTATTTCTTCTTGATACCCTGTGATAGAAATAGCCTATATGGTTAATGTTTTATCATCACAACAGATAGTTAATTTAACCTGAAGATGTTTACACAAAGTACCTATTTAGTTCAGGCTTTCCTCCATTTCCCAGATGCTCCAAACACATCTTCTAGCTGCAGAGGAAGGTTCATGTAAGGCTCAAGGAGACATTGCTGTGACCTTAGCAACTACCTGAACTGCTCATTTAAGTCTGGCTCCAGTGGACTGCTTGAAGTGCTCAGGGCAGCAGTAGCTCACCGTGAGCTTTTTCCCAAGCATTTCTCAGACCAAGACACACTGCAGCCTGCATGCAGACCTTGCTGTGTAAATCCAGAAATGTCAGGAAGCAATTGGCCTACTGCACATATGGCAATTAAGTGATTAGTTGTAGGTCCCAGCATGCTACAGGAGAGGGCTGAGGTGCAAGTAGCAACACGCTACTAGATAAGCTAAGATCTGCAAAGCTAAAAAGATCAGTCACTCCAGTTAAGCAAGGTCTTTTTAACCTCATTTAAATCTTTATTTTTCTTGTAAATAATCTTCAACATTGAAAGAAATTATGAAAGCTAAGAACCCATGTAAATGTTAGAGTGAAATTAAAAATTCATGAGGCACATAGGTAGATAAAGAACATTGTAAGAACTACTCTGGAGCACTGCAAAAATCAGATCTTTTAGGATAGACTTTTTAAACCTCACTTCTTGGGAAAATGTGGATTTATCAATTGCTGCAAAGAATGGCTCTAAATATTACATGAAATTTTAGAAGAAAAGAGTAGGTAAAGAAGCCTACAAATTACTTTAATCCCACACGTAAACATTTAATTAAGTCTGTGGGATTTTTTTGGTCCGGGGAGAGAGGGGGTTAAATGATAATAACCACTAGGAAACACTAATCCTGATAGGGCCTGTTCTGCCATATGCACAAAACAGGTGTTTGACAAGGTCAGCAAACAATATGGCTCAAGAAAATCTTTAATGGCTTCTGCATGCATGAGTGTGGGCCACATGGATCAGCAAAACATTTAAATATTCCAATGGCAGCAGAAAAACATAAGCTAACAAAATACAGTATTTCTAAACCGAAATATATTGCTGCATTTTGTCCATATCTAGCACTTCAGTTTTTGCTGTCATGATGAGACAGTGTCAAAATGCCAGTTTAAAACAGGGTCTCAAATGTTCTAATTACACCAATCCCAAACATGATGACTGCATCATATCAAAAGAAGCCTAAAAAATATAAATTCAATGCAAATGCTCTGCAAAAAATTATATATATATATATAATGTTTTATAATTCAGTGAGCATTATTTGTCTATAGCAAAAATGATATTTATTTTCAGGACAGATTGTTTAATGCATTTCAATAGTTAAACATGCAGTGATGCATTTTATTGACTGCAAAAATATTTGTCTTCTATTTTTTTTTTTGTGCTTTTATTATGACATATATGTAGTATTGTTAGAAAATACCAATGCAGTATCACAACATGCTCTCTGCAGTGACTGAGGGGCTTTTTTAAACTTCAGAAAATAATATTTTATAACCAGTAGTATAGTAATGATATATATTATAAGTGGCTCAGGCAAAATGTCTTATTAATCTTGCAGCGCCTTGGTGGAAAACTGTCTAGACAATGAAAGTTTTATACAACATGATTTGACTTTTTTGTGTGAAGGTTACGCCTCTGTTTCCCAGCCAGTGGTTGGGAGGAACAGCATCTTCAGCAACCTCAACCAAATGAAAAATGACTGAATTCCATGCATCTGAGTTCAGTACTTTTTGTAGCTCTGTGTCTGTTGTTCTTTTCCGTCCTCTCTGCTGCCACCATCTACTCCTTCCCGTATTTTTTTACACATTCTGTTGAACCCAGTACTTATTTTCTATTCCTTCCAGCTATATAATCCTCCCACAATACTTTTAGGCTGTCTGACACTGTTTCTGAGTAGCCATCTCTGACCCAGTCTTGACAACTTTGGTAGACTACCCACTCTCACTTTTTCTTTCATGTTTCATAGGGCTAATGGGATGTAACCTGTGTTCTTGCTTATACTAGTAGAAATATTCAAGAGCTAAGCTATTGGGGAACTGGATCACTCACTTCATCTATCTACCCTTTTAACAAAAAGGTTTACGTTCTCATTTTCACACCTAACTCATACGTAATTGACTTGGCAGTTAGAGGCAGATTTGGTACTAGTTAACTTTTGCAAAATGAGATTCCTTTAGAAGAGTACAAAGTTAATTCCATTGCAAAAGAAAGGCCTTCCATCATAAAAATGTCTGGAGAAAAGCAGCCTCCCTCTTAATTAAACACTTCTAAAATAATTTAATACAGATAGAATTGAATGAATAATGACACATAAGTAATTTCTTTCCATATATAGAGAAGCCTTATCTCCCCAGTCAACAATCTAGATATTAGCTATTTCCTGACCCAGAAAGTAATATGCTATTTATTTCCTGTTGAAATGTGGCTCAGTATGCCTGAAAAGAAGAAAAATAGAATTCTATGTAGGTGCTAACAATTGCCATTAACAGCTCCTGTAGGGGAAAAAAAAAAAAATCATTTTTTTTTTTTTGTCAGAAATACAGTATGGCCTTTACAGTCACTTCTCTCCTGCACTTACAAAGGCTGCATGTATTTTATTTCAAAACAGATGGGAATGGAAAAAAAAAACAACTTCCTTCATTCTTATTTCTTTTCTATCTCACAGAAATCTATCTACCCACTGAAATCTCATTTCTGCCTTGATTCAGATACCATTTGCCAACTTGTTGCAGAATTTCTCACTACTCTCTGTGAGAAACAAAATTAGGATAATAGAATGAAAGGCGAAGCTGAATTTAAAACATTTCGTAAAGGATATTCCAGGGACACAGGAGGCAGGAAAGGGCAGTGATACAAATATTGAGTCACCACAGAAGTAAGATCATTTGTGATTCAAGAAAACAATATAAAATAAAACATTTAGATCTCCTACTGAGATCCAGATGGGACTCACTGACTGTGGAGATTGGCGACAGTGAAACTAGGTAGACAAAATTGACCTGCAAATGTACTTTCAAAGGCAAACAGCTGCCCGAGGTTAAAAACCAACAAAAATCCCCAAGCATACAACCAAACTGAAGCTTTCCCCACACACACTGCATCCAAGTCAGCACAAATCAGACAAAGCTTACCTGTAGAGCTTCCTCCTGCTTCTATCCTTTAACTGGTATCAGCTGGCTTAAGGACATATCTGATGATCAGTGGGATGCTAACACTATCCATCTTGAAAATATATATGATGGCATGTCCAGAAGAGGAAGATCACTTGTGAAGTGTTGAATATACCTGAACAAGACAAGATTGTTCCCATTTCATAATTTCTGACACACCACTAAGTCAATAATCAGGATTGTTAGACTAAACCAAAAGGAAGTGTTATTTTACAAAATTCAAACTTTACAATATAAGTCTTGTAATGCAGGATTAATAACATGCAGATAGTACAGGCAAGAGTTGCCAGGATCCCTATTTCAGCAATGAGCACTCCCTTTTTCTGCTTGGAAAAAAAGTATTTTAGAGTCTGCTTAAACATTTTTCATTTAAAACTTTTCATAAGACACACAGATAGCAGAGGACATGTTTTGTAATGGAGGACTCCTCTCTTCCACAACAGTCTCTCATTCCCTACCCTGGAGGGTCAGGAGCCTTCACTCAGTTCTGTTCTCTCTTATTCTGAGAAATCATGGTCATGATGCACACTGAAACACCTTGACTGTGTGAATGAAAAGTGACCCTATGCAGTATCTCCAATTGCATGGCTAGAGCATCTCTTCTTCAATCACCCTGTACAGTTTGAGGTGAAAATGACTACCGCCAATCAAATCCAATCCAAGCAGGTGAGCTGCAATGTGAACGTTCCCAGCTGTCACCAGAGGAAGAGGTGAAATTTAAATAACTCTTCAATCTCTCAATGGGGAGCAGGAGATAAGAATTTATACCTTGGATTTTAAGAAATAACATAACCAGTCAGTGTACAATCCTACTAATAATTCTGATGTGTGGTTATTTTGTGCAGACAGGTTGCCTGGTTAGTTTACTCCAAAAACAATAAGAATATTCCTACTGAATACCCTACCTCGTTCCATTGAAATGAAAGTGCAAATGGGCCAAGTGTGTTACATTAATCTATAACAGCAGTGTTCTGTCCTTCAAATATAAATTAATCTCAGAGTAGACACTTCCAGCTATACCAGAAATAAAATATCAGAATTACTTATAGAGCTCCTAAAAACTGTGTAGCAAAGTTAAAAGAAAAAGAAAAATTAAAAAAAAGAGCAGAAAGAAAAGGGCCCTTTGCTTTACTTCTTCCTCATATCAGAGAGTGACTGCATCATATAAACTGAGCTGTGACAAATTGTATTTTGTCCTATTAATAGGTACAAGCTCCAATCAAAGACTAACATCATGCTGTGTCGATATTGCTCTGACAAGCAATACTCTTTCTTAAATAGCTAGGTCAGAGAAACTAGGTCAGAGATTTCTTTTCCACAGCCTCCACCTTGTACCACTCTGAAAAGCCCCTTTCTGCTGCTGGAGAGCTCTTTTACTTTTACTGGAGATTCAGCCTAGTGAGAAGCATCCCAGGGTTGAAAGAAAGTGGGAACATGAACAATCAGACGAAAGGAATAGAACATGCAGACAAAAAGAGGCCATGGAGGCAGGACCAAGGGATGAAGAAGGGGGCAAAAGGGAAAGGAGCAGTACTCATCCTGCAGAAGCAGTCCTTGGCAGTGGAAGCTCCTGCCTTTTGCTGCAGGTTCCAGAAAGGCAGCACCACAGTAGAAAATATCTAGGAATAATTACTTCAAGACAGTGGTTTCTGGCAGTCATGGGTTCAACATGCTCTGTAGTTTATATTCCTGTTGAAGTATTGTGGTGGTTTGACCTTGCCTAAATGCCAGGTACCCACCAAGTCGCTCTATCACTTCCCCCTAATCCCCCCTCTTTTTTTTTTCTCAACAGGGCAAAAAGGGGGAAAGAAAATAAGATGTGGAAAAAACCCCAACCCTCGTGGGTAAAACAAAAGCAGTTTTAATATAAGCAAAGCAAAGCAAGGTCCGTGCACAAAAGCACAAAGAAAGATTTATTCTCTATGTCCCATGAAGAGTCGCTGTCGGGCCTTCTCAGGAATCAGGGCTCCCATACGCGTAGTGGTTGCCTCGGGGGACCAAGGGTGACCCCACCCCCTTCCTCCTTTCTCCCAGCTTTATACTGAGCAGACGTCATACGGTATGGAATATCCCTTTGGTCGGTTTGGGTCAGCTGTCCTGGTTGTGTCCCCTCCCAAGATCTTGCCCACCCCGTCCCACTGAGGGAGGAAATGTTGGAAAGAGCCTTGGTGCTGTGTAAGCACCACTCAGCAGCAGCCACAACACCAGGATGCTACCAACACCCTGCCAGCTCCCAGCATAAAACACAGCACCGTGAGGGCTGCTATAGGGGAAAAACAATTCCAGCTCAGCCAGACCCAGTACAGTCTCCACCCCTTACTCCATACCATATATGTCATGCCCAGGCCCCACATAGTACTCATTTATCCATCATATACCCCATTCTCCCACCTTCACAACTGCAAGTAATATTTGGAAAGATCCAAATAAATCAGTGTGATATAAATGACTCTTATTACTATTGGCTAGACGTGCTCGATTTCAGTTAATTCATAATTAGCATTTCCATTTGACTGAGTGATAACAGTATGTACTGGAATATCTGAATTGCAGGTAATCAGAGGAGTTGCTGTTTAACCAGAAAGCCTCACCTATGGGTAAAATAGGTACAAGAAGATTCCATGAGATATAATACAGCCAGGACAGACAGTAAATATTATTCAACATTTAGAAGATCACATTTTCTGAATTTTTCATTTCTTTATAATACTACACATCTAAATTTAGTGTTTGAGTCACTGTGAAAAAAATTATAGGGAAGGTACCCAGAACCACAGGTAAGAAAAGTTTTCCTTATTTCTCTCCTTTCTTGAGTATTGGTGAATATTAAGTAAAGAGCAAGTCAAATAGAACAACTATATATATATATATATATGTACCTTTTAAAACATTTCTGTTAGGAATCACATATAGATAGTTTTGGTATAGTAGGAAATGGTAAAACAAATCATATGCCCTAGGATATTAACAGAGATAATTGTCAATATGAGTATCATGGTGAATAAGGTTTCTGTTTACACAAGAAACATGCTCAGACGAATGTGTATTTTCTGTGCTCTTGCTGAGATACTAATTAATGTAATCAATATATGGTAGGAAATGGCAACACTTTAAAAATCATTATTCAGAGGTTAGATATACAAAATGAACTTTACAAGAAATGATACTCATCCAATATTTTCAATCCATCTGATTGAAACTAATTCTATTGCTATCATTCACTTCATTACAACTACAAGAATCAATTAACATAATGTCATCACAGATCATCCTTCCCTTCTTTAGCTGAAATTTCAAATTATTAATTGACTTATGTGCAGTAGATGGCACACATTAGATGGCACACATAATACTCTGTAGACTGGAAGCACCAGTTTCTCAGAGAGAAACCACACCTTAAAGTGCCTAATAGCTCTTGTCACTCTAGCAGGTAATTAAAAGGCTTCCCACTTTGGCAATTAGCCAGCAGAAAAGCAGACAAAATGCTTCACTTGTAAGATGAGGAATGAAGCTCATAATTTGAAGAAGGAATTATAATATTTTGCAATTCCATGATAACTCTTCTTCGAGGATTTTAAATAGATTAATAAGATTTAATTAATAACCTTGTAAATTCCCTTGGAAATACTTGTACTACCCATAATAAAAGAGGACAAAAAGAAATTCATTGCCTCAATTTCCACATGATCATTCTTTTTGGGCTCCTCAGCACTGGTAAATGGTAGTCAGATTATCTTGTTAAGGGAACTGTGGAGCATTTCTGGTCCCACTAAAACAAGAAGAATTTGTCATGATCAGCATAACTGAAAGTCAGACTGTAATAATGTTAAACATAATGGTAAACATATCCGGTCATTCATTCTGTCACACTTGAAATTATCTTTGTACTCCAAACATTTGAAGAAAAACATATATTAATGTTTTGACTGGTCATCTGATCAAATGATAAGTTACAGCTATTCAGAGGAACTCTGTGACAGTTTTTCCTTTCTGCAACACTAGACTGAGTCTCAGCTATTAACAGAGATAACACCCACGGCTATAAAACAACAGAAGTTTTATAAGCACTCTGCAGTGGAACTTTTATAACTACTGTCAAAGTGGGTTTTGTTGTTTTGTTTTTTTTTTTAATGGTTTGCATTTGTTCTTTGGGTAAAACATCTAATAGGTTTTTAACTGACATATATACATTATGAATGTATAAAAATCAGAAGATTGTAAAGACATAAATTATTTTGTCAACACCCTAGCAATCAATATGTGCATCTTCTTCAAGAAAATACTCCTTGAAGGAGAATAAAATAAACCCAAAGCAGTTTAGCACAGACATAATCTTTATCTCTACAAAACAGTCATTGTAAGACAAATATAGTTTGAAAAGAGTTCTTTAAAAGAGACTGCAAATCTCTTGAATGGACATTTTCTGTTCAGGAAGTATGCATTGTCAGAGTTGTAAGCCATATCACTAAAGGAACATTTTTTTCTCCACTCTGTCCCTTTAAAGGAGAGCAGTGAAATCAGGCTAAAGTTTTTCTAATATGAAGTGTTTAGGGTTTTTCCTACAAACACTTACAAAAAACCTTCAAATCTTAATCGAAACACATAACTGGAGAAATTTCAGAAGATGTTCTGTCAGATACATGTCCAAGAGCATACTAGCAGTTATAAGAGATGACAAACACCTTTTAAAGTGTGTGATTATAGATATCATATACTTAATGCAAATATTTCTAACAATAATTACTTAGTAAGTTATTAGAAAATGAAGTAGCTTCTATTTAATGCATCAATCTGATTACTACTAATAGGACACACTTCAGCATGGAAAAATACTGCTACTAATTAAGGTAATTATTTAAGTATCAATGCTTAATCAGTTTCCTTAACTAGCTGATAGAAAACAAAATAATTAATTTGAAAAGTTCTTTGAAAGAAATTAATACATCTCATTTTTGTCATTTTAATTTATTAGAAATTAAGTAAGGAAAAAAAAAAATCAATCCCCACAGTGGTGGGGGTTATTAAAAAAGTCCTTCTGGAATTACTTAGTGAGGAGTTCCAACTCCTGTTAAGAAACAGAAATCTCAGCAGACACACAAAACAAAAAAGCAAAATATTAGAAAAAGAAATTGATACTGAAAATAGTAGCAAGTATGTATATACTGTGTAGTTATTAACCTGACTACATATTGATTACTGAAGTGAGCTATTTTGAAAAGCAATGGATATCTCTTCTTATGACTGGAAACAAATTAACAACTTTCTTCTGAAAGACAGAAATCATATGTTCACTTACCCTATTCTAGTTTTATCCTGACCTGAAGCTTATCTGATCAACTCAGTAAAATGGCAGCAAACTAACCCAGGAAAAAGTGCTTTTCTGTTTTAAGGAGTGGGTGTTTGTTTCGTTGCCAATTTAGCAAATTTAATTTACTACTATATGTTCAGAGAAGCGTCAGAAGTGTTACAGGACACAGACTAGGAAATATCTGTAAGCCAGAATTTGGGAATGAGATCTTTTGATGGAAGATGTTCATTCAGCTGTAATAGGAGATAGCTCCCTGAGAAAGCATACTCTTCTTTCTCATTAATTTATGAAAGGGGGAATTATAAAACCTTCCTAAAATGATTAAGTCACTCTTTTTCTCACATTCTTTTTGTTCCTGTTCCAAACTTATTTGTAGAGGCAAATTAGCTGTGATAAGTAGTGGAAGAAGCAAACAAGTTGCTAAGTGTCAGGGGAAGTAATCTTTTAGTACAAATTTCACTCTTTCCAGGAATTTAATGTGGACAGGCAACAAAAAACTATTAGCACTACCATGGAACTATATTTAATACTTATTATTTTAGTGGGTAATGGAATGTCTTTTGAATTAAAGAGTTTTGCAATTATTAAACAGGAAATTGTTTAAGTTGTGCATATCTGGACTCATGAGCTAGCCCACAGTGTAGAAGGTAAATAGAAGGCTTCAATTCACACTCAGAAGAATTTTTATGAATTGATGGGCCTGTCTCAGAACAATTCCTTTAAAGGGTAACTGTTTTTAGTGTTTAGGGATTTGGGGAATTTTTGGTTTAGAGTTGTTGTGTTCAGGCTGGGTTTTTTACCTGACCTTATGCTTTTGATGAGAACAAATGAAATTTAAGTGTATTTATTTAGATTACCCAAATTATAATTTGGTTTACAGATCAGTGTAGCAGAGTTCATTACAAATCTGCCATACTAAGTTTGGGATCATTTCCAAGCCAAGTCAACAAATGACTAGCATAATCTCTTTTAGAGATTACCACAAATAGGAACACAAAAAAACTATGAATGTTGATGGTGATGTTTGTTCTCTTACTTTGCTTTGACATTTCCTTTGGTGCCTTGGGTATGGAATGCTTTTGCCAGCTTTGTTCAAGTAGTGGTCTGTGCCAGGAGCAGGTTTATTCTTTCAGGACTTTGCCCACACTCTCCCCAGACATTCATGTCCAGTCTCTGGCCCTCCGTAAGGCCTGCAAAGAACAGATGTCTCTGTAAATGGACTATAGATCTGTCCTGCCTAGTTATGCATTCACATTTTGGTAGGAAGGGCAGGAAGTAGATCTTCTGTTTAATTTCTGAGACTCAATCCTTGCCCTTTCTTCATAGCCTGTTCAATGTAAGGCTTTGAAGATTTGAAACTTAGTATTTAAAAGGCATGTCTGAACACATTTCTATTTACAAAGGCACCCACTCAAAATGGCATGGTTTTTTTTTAACATCCAAAGTAATAAAACTGCTTGTCGCATACTTTTAGAAAGCAGGTGGGAAATGAGTGACTAAAGCATTCTCATACTTCCCACCTTTGAAGCCCACCTTTCACTGCCATGCCAACAAAATCACACCATACGGTCACTGCAAGAGCATCTATTGTGTCAGTGTTTTCTAATTGGCATTGATCTAAGTTGCCATCTACTCTGTATTTTGTGTATTTACAGATGCTCACCTATACTATGAAAATTAAACAGAAATATTCGTTGACTTTTAAAGCCTGATTCTAACATAAAAATTAAGTACTTTTGTAACTACTGATTTTGAGATAAGGTCTGAGACAGCTGTATTGACTCAGTTTGAACTGTTGAAAAATGTAGGTCAGTATCTGTGTGTGTTTTTTATTGGATTTTATAAGAGCAAATCTGACATTGCCATGTGGTACAATTTAGTTAGTGTGAAAGTTAGTTGTAGATGAGTTTTTCAAAGTGGTAGTTTCATTTTACCTTCTGTGTGGACTGAAATGGCTTATAGCTCATTCATCTTTTGCTCTTACACCGAATGAAGAGGACTTTGACAAATCTGAAGCCTGAGAGAGCTTTAGCAATTTCTTATATTTCACTGAAGCTTGTTCAAATGCAATTATTGCAGGAAAACTATGTAGCCATTAAAAACTTATATTCACAAGATTTATCTTTTTCAGTATTATAGTATTCTGACTGGAATTTGTGAAATAAGCAATGAATCTCTACTCAATAACATTTCAAACATTACACATTAAATTCATATAATTAATACTATTACTTCTCAACCCATGAGGTCAGTTCTGTCTTTGACCAAATGAGAAAAAAGACAATAAAGCTGTAGAAAAAGAGAAGCTTAACAGTCATCATGCTTTCTTCTTATGTTATGCAAAAGTAACTGCTACACTACAGTATATTTCATATATCTTTTATCTTGCTTTCTGAAGGTATGCAATTTTTTATGATCTTGAAATACAGACCCTCCTCTTCTTTGCTACTCCAAATCATCTGAAGCCAGCAGTTAGCTGTTGACTTTCCCTTTTTAACTAATTGTTTTTGTTCCTTTGCAGCATATTGGAAGAATGAAAAAATCCATTCAGATCGTGTGTGAGGCCTGATTTTTATACAGAGGTTGGCCTCCATCTTACAAGTTTCTGAGTCACATAACATTGAAGTGAGGGGCAGTTTGAAAAGGGAGAGTAAAGGCTGCTGAACAGAAGAATCACATATATTCAAATATATAGATATTGCCAAAATTCTGATGTGCTTCAAATGTTCACATTTAAGATGATGTCTTGTAAATCATTCTAATTTTGCACAATGAAATTTTTTTGGTGCACAGTGAATTGGGATGGAGGGTTGGTTTTTTTACCTACTATTTGATAATTCACTTCATCTCTACTAGCAGTTAGTTTAAATTTACCACTTGTATAGCAGGCCTGTACAGGCCAAGTATTGCCCACAACTTTTGCAATTTGTGTGGCCTGCTAGCATCTTGGGTTGTCTGCATATGTTTTACCAGTTATCAGGGCTAGCATAAAGGACACAGCCAGCATAAAGATGAACCAATAACCAAATTGTATTTGACACAAAAAGGTCAGTACATGGGTGAGCACTAGGGGTACAAACCAGCCAGTCAGATTACACATAACTGACATCAATCCCACTGACCCCAACAACAACGGGTGGAATAAATGGTGAAATGCTGTCTCCCATAGACAGAATGGGAGACAACTGAGTCAACAAGCCAAACACATCAGACCAAGGAAGCCACACACTCAATCTCTACACAGCCCACATTTACAAAGGCCAGACCTGACTGGAGCCCAGTCCCAAGGAGGCAGGAGGTCCTTCCCCAACAGGAAACTCTGCACAGGACATCCACCTCACAGACAGACACTGCCCCTGCCTGCAAGGGGTCCCAGCTTTTATCCCTAGGTGGGACACCTGACCTTTGGTTACTTAATGCCAACACCTGGGGCTCATTTACCTCATGGCTCTCCTTGCCAGGCCGGCACCACCCTGGAGGGAAGCTTAAAGGCAAACTCACCCCCCCCAATTTGTGAAGGGCTGTGGGAATCACCCACACGTCAACCTTATTTTGGGGCTTGGGGTTGAAACCCCAGCATTTCAGCAAATGCTCTAGTGTACCAGGTTTGGCTAGCATAGAGTTAATTTTCTTCACAGTATAGGCCTATTTTTTGGATTTGTGCTGAAAACAGTGTTGATAACACAGGGTGGTTATGTTACACAAAGTCAAGGCCTTTTCTGCTTCTTATATTGCCCACTAGCAAGTAGCCTGGGGGTGCACAAGAAGCTGGGAGGGGACACAGCTGGGACAGCTGACCCCAACTGACCAAAGGGATGTTCTAGACCATGTGACATTATGTTCAGTAATAAAAGCTGGGGGGAGGAAGGGGGGGATGTTCAGCGTTTCAAATCTGTCTTCCCATGTAACCGTAATGCATGATGAAGCCCTACTTTCTACAGAGCTACAGGCTGCCATGCATAATCTGCTTTGATGTAACTGCAGACCAAGTGTCAATACATCATGATGATACTGAGTAAAAGGAAAAGCGAGCTGCCCCTCATAGAGGATCTGGGCACCAAATGGATGAATAAGTGTTTGTGCCCAGGGAGAGAGAGGGCTGTCTATCAATCACAGGCATTTTCCCTGGCCAGAGACACTCTGTTCTCCCACGACAACCCCAGTGTCTGTATAATCTCAAAGTTTCTGTTAACAATTACCCAATCACATGTGATGTCATCTTTTAGCTCTCTCTATGTCAACTTCTTAGGTCAATATATAGGGTTTGGATGATCATGCATTATGGTAATGATCATGCTACTCTTACATGTTCTGATGATATAGAAACATGGTTACTCCAGACCAAAGGCCTGCTGATGAACTTCAGAGTCCTACTGGTGCAAGCAACAGGAATAATTCTGTGTCAAGTCAGGAAGCTGTGCACACAGACAAGATTTTGCTTTCACGATCTTTCCTTCTCTACCCAATATATGCTATAGGCCTCCCTTGGAAGGCCTCCCCTGTCTTCAATTATCATCCCTTCCCACAGGGCTAGAAAGGGAAGCTTGGGGTGACAAGGAACAGGACTTGAGATTGCTGGTACTTGCTTGTATTTTGCTCTCATATTGTACAAGAGTCTCAAGACCAAGTCTCAGTAACGTAATTACCACACAGCAGGGTGGACCTCATATAAAGAACATCCTGGAGGTCATTGCTGGTACTCTTAGCTTTGTTAGATAAAGTAGTTCTTTAGTGTTTCAGTGGCCATTTCTACCCTTCACCCTGCCCTGTCACCTATTTTCCTTTTCTCTGTGAGTTCCAGCCCATTGTTTAGTTTGAATATGCCATAGACAAATGAACAAAGAAGCAGAAATCATCAAATAACAAGAAAGCAGTTATTCCCCAAACTTGAGATTTTTTACTTTTGTTGAAATACCATAGTGAGCCTCTTGTATTCCTCAGAAATATTGCTAATGCTAAATAGTTGTATAAAAAGTAGCATGGGATGAGATTGACAAAATGGGATCAGGGATCTAGTCATAGATTTAGACAAATTCAGCATGGAAAAATGTTCTATAGTACATGCAATCACACTAGTCTCTTCTGGACCTCAGAATAAAAAGGGGAATGAACTAAGAAAGGATTAGGGGTTTTTTTACAATCTAAATTATGTAGGAGCATCCATACAATTTTTTTTCTTCTTGTTCAGGAAGCTCAGTGCTCCCCTGCATGGTACTGAGCTGACACAAAGGAGTTTTCAGTGACTGCTTCCCAAGAGTCTTAGGCACTTGCTGGCATTGTTAACACTGGGGTCTGGATTATAGCAGTTTTACTGAAATCTGTGCTGAATTGCTCTTTTGCTTTTAACCCAAATTCAAATTAAATAAATTATCAAAGGGACTGCAAGTCAGTAGGAGTCAGGACACAGAATGGTGAGAAGCAAAGGGGATCAAGAAATATTTTTCCCCCAGGCTCAGCAGCAGATAAACTTTCCCTGTTGCTCCTGAGCCCCCTCCTTTGCCAAAGCAGCCTGTCCTCCTGTCACCATAGGCAACCCAGTGCCTCATCCCCATGGGCACCCTGGACCCCGCCCCTCTGTGGGCATGCTCTCTGCCCACATGGTCTCATTCCATCCTACTCCTTTGGTATGTCCTACCCCACTCAGAGTGACCAGGGGGAAGTAATGTGTGCTGGGGAGGAGGGAACTCTTTTGAAGTAGGAGCCATGAGATGACCCAGTAACATGGGTCTGGGTCTGATGCAACTGGTGCAGACATCGGTGGCCTTATGCTCCACGGGAAACATGCTTAGTGGACCTCCCACAATGGTGGCTCAGAAATTAGTTGAAGGCACCCTTTCTGATGGTCTTGGAGGCCTTTATGCCACATGCCTGCCTTATAATCAGGGTTTAGGTGTCCAGCTGTGGAATTGCTTGCCTGCAGGCACTCTGCAGTGTGTGTCTACCTTTCAATCAAAGATCAAATGAGAAGGGCACCTTTGCCTGGCCTCCTTTGGCTCCTGAGCAGCAGTTTCTAAGAATTCAAGGATTGTTAAGCATTATATCGTTGAAGAAATTTATATGAAGGCCTAAGGAAAAACATAGATGAGAAGAAAGAGTAACATATGCAAGAAGAAGCCAAAGGAAAATACTGACAATGAAGATGAGTTGCAATAAAAGATGGAGTGATAAATATGCAGGATATATAAGAGAAAGAAAATGATTTAATGTTTATTTTTCTAATCTCCAATCAAGGAACTTAACTGATACGTAAAATGTTGCGCAGAAAATTGAATATATATAAGAAGAGAATGAACAATATCCATACTATCATACTTCTATCTACATTGTGTGTGGATAGTGATTTTCTGCCTTTCTGGGTGGAGCACCATACCTTCTTGTCCTGAGTTCAGCTGGGGTAGAGTTAATTTACACAAGAAGCTGGGAGGGGACACAGCCAGGATAGCTGACCCAAACCAGCCAAGGGGATATTCGATACCATATGACGTCTTTCTCTGTATATAAATTGGAGGAGCTGGCTGCAGGGGGAGGGATCGTGGCTTGGGAATGGGCTGAGCCAATGCTGGTTCTGGGTGGTGAGAAATTTCATTGTGCATCCCTCAATATATAGATTCTTTTATTAATATTATTGCTATTATTATTCCTTCTCTCCTTATGCTGTTCTATTAAACTGTCCTTAGCCCACGAGTTTTTACATTTTTCTTCCAATTCTTCTTTTCCTCCTATCAGGCAGCAGAGGAGGGAGTGAGTAGCTGTATGGTACTTAGTTGCTGGCTGGGCTTAAACCATGACACTTTTGAAGGTACTTTTGTCCAGGACTTAAAAGCTTTTTAAAAATCATGTGTGGGTTGGGAAGGGCTGGCTGTTTGTCTTGGTACTTAGCATACTCCATTATTATTCTGACAGACTTCTGTATCCTGACAAATTTTCCCAGAACAGCTGTGATGTGTTAGGGCCTTCTCCTTTCTATATTAAATAATTCTCCAGGTGTTTTTTGCCAATTAATCCCATGCATTCCTTTATACCAGTGACCACATTAAATGCTCATTTTTATGTCTCTTATGTTTCAGTGTATGCGCAGAGTGTTGCTGTGCTGATTCCTGAGATGACCTATATGGTCTGTTCTTATTTACAAATACTTTACACATAAATTTTTAATACAAATACAGACACATAAGCAAATTCTGGTCACAATAATGAAAAAAAAATCCTCCAGGGCAGTGAATAGAAATACTAGCATAATAAAATACAGAAGGCAAAATGAGTGGAGGAGTAAAGCATAATACCTAAGGGTAGTAGCAGCCTGCTAAATCTGATTACTTCAAATGAAATAAGGGTAGTGAGAAAGTGAACCTAAAAGCACAGAGATAATGAAAGTTTGAGCTTCTCAAATAGGAACAGCGTGCATTCAGCTCTTAGAAAAAAAGTTTATGTGGCCTTTTTAGTAGCAAATAAGATTCAGCAATAACTTGTAAAAGTTTTTGTCAGAAGTGTTAGGTCAACTATAGCTTCTTTAGTGATAATAATCTGAAAAGTTGTCTTTTAATATATCTGTAAAGGGCCAAGAAGTCTATAAACACAATAAAACTTGATACTAAGAAGTACAGCTAGATTTGTTTCTCCTAATATTTTTATGCCTAGCAATGATCACTTACATTGAAAAAAAAAATAATGCTGGCATATGTGAATGGAAATGGATACAATAACTGGGTCGTCTTCAAGACAAGACTTTAACACTAAAGTAAAAGTCTTGCTCCACAAGCTTATACAACAAACCTACAAGCATTCACCTAGATATGTATATACCTATTTTGACCAATTTTCTATTTTATCTATAGATTTTAAAATTTTTCTACTATTTAGCATAGAAAGAACAAAAGAACTTTGTCATATAATACATAGGCTTTGTGACTTCCTAATACAGACCTCTTCTCAGATTATTTTGACCTTCTTCATCCTACAAAGAGAATATACCCAGTCCAAAATACGTCTGACATTCCTCAAAAAGTAGGTTATACATGGTCATTATTACTACAGTAGTATGGTAAATTATTTTCCTGAATTCAAACTTACCCCAAACTTCCTAATGATAAACCCGATACACTATTTATTGTGTATTCAGAATGGAGGCCTCTATTACTTTGATTAGAAATCTACAAGTGCAGGAAACGGCACAATTGCTTTTGTCTTAAACTCCAGTAACAGTATATATCAATGAAAAAAACTTTCCCTTAGGAAATTCTGATCACTTCTAGCTCTGACTTCATATGTCAGAGAAGTAGTTCACTGTGGCAAGTATGTGCAGGTAAGTTGGTGGTTCTCTTTCTCTAGTGGGAAAGCTGGTGAAAGGTAATCTGCAGCTCTGCTTTGTGTAAACCTCCTACGTAAGAGTGTAATGTGTAGGGAAGGAGAAAATGCTGCTGCTTTCTGCTATACCTTCACCCTCTCAGAGGGGTAAGAATGGGGAATAAGAAGGAGGAAGGGAAGGGTGGGAGGAAGGTGTTTTTTTGGTATTGTCTTTATTTCTTACCATCCAACTCAATATTTAGTCAGCAATAATGAAACTACTTTTTCCCAAGTAGAGTCTGCTTTGCCCGTGATGATAATTGGTGAAGTGCTAAGGCTTGGACAACAGGCCCAAGCCAGATTTGACCTATAGATGAATCCTGTATATCTTATAACTGATAACCATTGTGCTAGGAGGTATTGTACTAAGTTATAACAACCCCCTTATGCTGATGTAAAAAGTGCTAAAGCATTGCAGTACTGAAGCCTGAACAACAGGCCCCAAGCCGAAGCTGCTAACTTAGTCTGTAAACATTAACAAAGTATGTAAACTCGCTAGTGAAACATGAGGCCTAGAATATAATCAGTAGTGAGGACAAAATGCTGAGAGAATGTATCCAACTTCCCTTGTTTATCCTTGTTCAAGGCTGAGAACCCACGTATTTGGCCTTGTTAGAAACTCCCTTGGTCTCCCCCCCAAGCCCTGGCCAGGCTTTGCGTGGAATCCAGCAGGAGAATGAAACCAGAAATTTTCTGCTCAAAACAAAGGTGCCAGCTATTCTGGCCTGTCGATCTCTGGTATATAAGGCTGGACCCGCTCACAGCGGCTTTGGGTGCCTCATGGGTGGACGCACCACGTAGGATTTCCCCCTTGCCGGGACAGGCTCTCCAAACCCTCGCTGTAACCGGGGCTCCCCAGCCACTGCGGGTCTGGATGGTGGTAACACATGCAAGTGGTGATGGATCTTCTTAATCACTATTCTCTCTCTCTCGTAGTAATGATTTGATGCATTACCCTGTATTTTCCTGTTTGTTGCTTTAGGTGCACTATTCTGCCTCTTCTTACTGCATGTTTCTGTATTTGTTACATTATTTACTTATCCCCAAAATACACCTGCTCTTTTCACTCTGGTGTCTGAGTTTGTTATCCTCAATCAGCAAAACAACTGGTCAGTGATCTCCCTGTCTTTATCTTGACCCATGAGCTTTTCTATCTTTTCTCTGCATTGTTCTGTTGAGGAGGGAGAGTGAGAAAGATTCTGGGTGGGGATCTGGCATCTGGCCAGGGTCAACCCACCACAGTTTGTTAGAATTTATGTTAGTATGAATACTGCATTAAAGCATTTACTAAATTACTTGATCATCTTTTACTTTCTACAGAATCACAGTCAGGATTTTAAAGAGGTCTCCATAAATCAAGAAATTTGAGACAATCTGAAGACTCTGATGAGAACTGTTTGGGAAATTTTTTTATGATGAATCATAAGATTTATATTATGAGTTCACATTATGTTTTTATCATAAGATTTAGTAATACTGTTATGGAAAATTATATATTCTCTATCTTGGGTGATTCACTAATCTGTGTTTCCTGCAAGTAACTTAGTTGCAATTATTTTTTCTAAGACCATTTCTATAACTAGCGAGAATTTTGCTTCCCATATGGCTCATAGGTTTTGACCCATTTTAAAACTTCATAACTCCTTAATTTCCCTCAACAGGATAAATAGAAAATATTTACCTCAGGAAAAAAAAAAGTGATGACAATTTTCCTGTGCTTTTATGAAAAGTTGTCTTTGCTCTTAATTTTTTCCTCAAACAAGATAAAATATGTATAAAGGTCAAGTGAACAAGTCATTCAAACATCACTTTTGACTTGGTATTTAATTGTCCTTCAGAACTGTTTGCTGAGCCAAAACACGCTCTACCATCTACTACAGGTTAATCAGTTATGCAATTTATAACAAGTGGTTCCTGTAGGGTCTTCATGTCCTGTTTACCCTAATACACTAAATTAATGCAAATTACATCTATTCACTTAGTTCAATATAGTATGTTTTAAGTAGACTTACAACAAATGACTGAATGGTTTTAGCAAATAAAATCACTACTAAAAGCTTAGGATAAATTGCACAGGCATTCCTTCTGTTAGGTAGACAGATTGTTTACAGCTCCAGTAATGTTTGATAACGTTTGCTTATTTGTTAAATATAGAGGGAGGAAAAAAAGTGGGGTTTTATTAATGAAATAAGCCTTTTTTTGTCAAAAGTTTCCAGGACATACTCAATGCCAATTTTTTCCCACAGATATTAACTAAGAAAAACTTTGAATGAATCAGAAATCTCTAACATTTAATGATAAACATAAATATTTTATAGCCATTTCCAGTAACTATGTCTAATTATTTACTTAATTCCAATACTTTTAAAGCCCTTTCTTTGTCATGTCCTAAAATCATGACATGAAGAGTACTCAACACCAAGGCTACGTCTATCTCAGTAACGAGCATGTACCAGTAAGAGGAAATTTATAAAGAAAAACAGTTGACATCGAGGACCAACGTCCACACAGTATGAGAGAGCAGGGGGTGCATAATACTGACTCTGGATTGTTCCCATGGCCTGAATGTCCATTAGTGGATGCAGTGTGCCAGGTGTGTTCCTAAAGCATATCTGTGGTTTAGCATCATTCAAGAGAAAGACAGTTAATGAGCTCCAAGATCACCCAATTTTAAAATCAAAATCATCTAAGCAGGTGTGAATCAGGAGGTTCACAGCAAAAGATGATGCTTTATCAAAACCAAAATGCTAATACAGATGCACTCAAAGTGGAAGGAAAAGCAACATGGTTTTCAGACAGAACGTGGCTAGTAGAGGTGTATGTTGTCTTGCATTGCTCTGCTGAGGGACATCTCCCCTTACTGGAAGGATCACCTTTAAAGGAAAATATTTACATTCAGCTTCTGACTCTCATAAAGCTAGACTCAGAGATGCCTGTAAGTGAAGTGTTTCATATATCATTCCCCTCCAAAGTGGTGAGTTTTAATGAACCAAAGGTAGCAGCTATTTTTAATATAGAGATGTATATGTTCTTACTAGAGTGTCTTCTTTGGCTGCTCAAAGCATTCCTTATGCTTCTCCTGTGCTAATGCATCAGAAGGCGCCACAGATGCATTGTATAACAAAGCCTTCCATTATATATGATCACAGTTTAAATTTCATATAGTAATACATATTTTATGTAATTATCTTCTCTACTTATCCTAGCATTGTAGATCTTTTCTTCATCTCAGTTTTGATGACACTGTATTTCATCTAACACTTGAATAAAACTTATGCCAATATATACTTTCTCTCAGCCTTATAACCTTTTAAGCCTCTTATATTCCATTAAGCTTTCTACTAAATGTGACGTCTCAGCTTTATTTAGATCTCCCTCTCCCTGCAGTATCTTTAATAGCTGTATTACACTTTTATTCCACCAAGGAACAGGGATTTTTATTACCTTTCAAGCAAATGGATTAAAAATATTTTTATTAGCTTCTCTTACAGCTACATTCACCTCATTAGTATTAAAAAAGTCAGTATCATCATTTATATATATCTTTTTCAATTGCCTATAAACCTCATTCAGTTCTAGGTGAAAATGTATGAAATGCTGTTTTAAAGAGAAAGTTGACTTTTTCTTCTCAAACTCTCTTTTTAATAACTTGTCTAATGGAAGGAAGGGAAAACCAGCAGAAATGCTTACAAGTATTTGACTAATGGTTCTGACCAGCTGTTCTGGCTTTCATGTATTGTGTCCTTGCATTGGAAATAAGAATGAAGTATGACATAAGGCAGCAAAGTAGCATTATGTTTTTAAATTGCTGCTTATTTTCTGAGTATTTTTATACCTCTGCTCCAAGCGTAAGACATATAGCCAGGAGAATGTCATAACATGCTCTGCTTCTCGAAAACCCACGCCAGAAAATTGTCACAAAATTCTGGACTCTGGCCATATTCTTTCATGTACAAAGTCAGCCCTGAAAAAAATATGTACAGATGGATGGAAATAAGGCTACTACTATAAACCCTTTGTCTACACTGCCCAGATCCGCAATAGGCACAATCTGGTTAAAGGATGTTACCTCCTTGTATCACTGTCAACGCTGTCTATACTAGCCCATTAATTTGACCAAATACCACTAGAAGTTTTGCAGAAATAGTAACAAAAGAAGGAAAGTAATACAAAGAGTCTGGACAATTTTTTTCATGCAGCTGAAGAATATAAAGAGGAATTTCCTATGTTGGCTTCACACAGCTACCCGAGTGCTCATTAAGACCAAATAGTTTTGAGGAAAGAGCTGATATTGCTTCATGAAATCATAAAGATTCCCTTCAAAACCAAAATTTCGGTCGACAAATAATAAATTTGTATTTCAAAACAGATTGCTGATTAACAAAACAGAACTTCATATTTTTATAGCTTGTCAAAGAAAAATTTTCTTTTCAGCTTCCAATGTCCATTAATGAAGAGAAAGATGCAAGTGAGACCAACTTTTAAAAATGAAGCTTAATGCCACTAAATATTTATTTTCACTGTATATACCCTTCAGTTATTATTATATACAAAATTCAAGCTATGGAAGATGATTCATAATCAAAGTTGTATCTAAAGAAATAATTACATTAACACCTGTTTCCTCTAAATAATTACATCCTACACAATGTCCAGCAAGCCAGTAAGTAACAAAATGTCTTGGTTTTATGTCTTAAAATTAAGATATCTCACCTGATTGCTATCAGAGTTTATCAGAGATAACAGTGTAATTGCAGCTCTCTAACTAAGGAAGTCTCCTTGAAAGCATATGGCACACACACACAAGCAGGAAAAAGAATTCTGAGGAGTTATTAAAATTTCAAAGAAATTCGAGTAAACTGAAGCAGCTTAATTGAAGAAGAAAAGTTTTTTAAGATGATATAACCTTTGATTCTCTTTACCATGAATTTGTTGCCAATTCTGTTAAAAAAGCTCATGCAAACATCCTTGCACCAGATGAAAGTCACACTGTTCCAGTGAAAATATTACTTCAGTGATCCTATTAATTTGAAAACAGTGCCATACAATCAGTAAATACAGATTGACATCACTTTATGTATACAGGGAAGTCATCAACACCATTAATTTAAAATTGGAAACAGAGGCATGAAGAGGGTGATTTACTTGTCCAAGCTCAGAGCGGGTATCCCTGGAAGAGGCTGTTCTTGACTATGAGACCATCCTTTATCTCTGATATTCATCAGAAAAGGAGAGTGTTTTTAGCATTCCCTCTCTTGTGAACCACCTAAACATTAGCATAGTACTCCCTAGATTTTTTTAGAACTTAAAAGATAGTATTCACATATGTGCATATTCCTTATGATTTTCATCAAGAGGGAACAATTTAATATGATTAAATTGCAGATGCTGAAAAATACATTATAGCCACATTCACAGAAAAGCTAATTTCACCCTAAGTGAATCTCTACTCTCTCCTCAGACTTTTCCCATCTGTTACTATAAAATTTAACTTTATAGAAAGGTAGAAAATATTGAGGTAAACACAAAAATCACAGAATCATCTAGGTTAGAAAAAGACTTTGAAGATCACCTCGTCCAACCCTTAACCTAACATTGACAGTCCTTAACTGCACCATATCCCTAAGTGCTATGTCAAAAAAAAATCACGTCAAGATGCTATTAAAATAGTGCTTTTCTTTTATATTCTGTGAAATATTCCCTGATAGAAAGATGACAAATTATTTTTGTCAATAAGAACCATAAAGAAACAATTTTTTTCTAAACCCATCATTTTAAATTATCATTAAGCCATATTTGCAATGTCTTATTAATAATACAGAATTGTGTTTGTTAATAATTTACAGAGACTTGACAGTTCTCCCTGAAGAAAACCAGTCATTATGCTACCAAAATTATGCAATTAGAACCAGTAGCATTGCTCTTTTTGCCGTGTTTATGGAGAAAGGAGACAGTGATGTTAACCACAATTATATTGACATGAGCAGAGGAAAAACAAAGGATGCTGTTCAATGTTTGTCTACACACATGAAAGAAGGAATAATGGCATTATAAATGAAAAATCTAGTCTGTAACCAAGAAATATTTGTTCTACTGTATTTTCATTATCTGCCTGTATTAATATGACTGTCTCCCTCAAAAATCAGTTATATGTTTTACAGATTTATATTAGTTTCTAATTTCTATTACACATACTTTTTTTTTTTTTTTTTAAAAAAAAAAAAAAGAACAAAACACACAAAGCAGATTTTAAAATAACTTTATAGTTTAAAGAAAAAACCCCAAACAAACCCATGTATTCTTCAGGGAAAAGCTTAGTGGAAATTTTCCAGAATATTAACAGACTACATAAACCTCAGCTATGGGCACCTACACACTAGCTTCCTTAGCCTCCTCTTATCCCTGGCAAAAGGAGAACAGAGATTAAAGTGTTCCAGCCTCCTAGCCCTATATTGTTTTATAAGATGTCTTGTTTTTCCATTCCCTTCAAGAATTTCCCTATTTCCTTCTGGTCTTTCCCTGTTACCAACATCTGGCTTAATGTGTCTGCAGTAATAATCTGAATAATAATCTACCACAATAAAGTTTTACATGAAGATGCCAAGCTGTGGATTTCCCCTAAATAAGTAAATTTAGCTAAAATGAACAGGAGCTGCTCTCTTCATTAATAATAATTATTATCTTTTTTTTTTTTTTTAAATCTGATTAAGCTCTATATGTGGAATATAGTAGAGACAAATATTAGTAATACTAGATTAAGATGTGCTGGTTGTTGAATTATATGATCCAATGGAAAAAAAAATAGTTCTGTATTTAATAACTATACATAAATATATATGCATTATGTGTATAACAGCTGTTAATGAACAGCGATAGAAGCAAATGTTGATGCAAGTAACTAATATCATACTTCATCTACTTAACTGCAGAGAGGCTGTGTATCTTTACCTAAAAAGATGACGTGATCCATTAGTGATGGCAGATTGGGCACTTGAAGGCCTCTTTTGTTTCCATTTGTTCTCACCTCCCACTCACTGGCCTAATGTGGGAATGTAATTCTTTGTATCAGCTTCTTTCTTAATTTCACATAATATTCATCTCATTTATAAAGAACTGAGACTAAGTTCTGAAATACAAAATCAAACAATCTTTCCCTTAGCCAAGTCAAATACATCAAGATAAATACATCAAAACTAAAAACATCACTGCTCTCCTTTAAGACACCTATTACCCTTTCTTCCTTTCTGCTGCTTCTACAAATGTGCTAGGTACTGTATCCCAAATGTTTTTCTGTCCTTGTAGTAGTTCTATGTGTAAAACACAGTTTTCTCTTGTAAGTAGCTAAACAAAGAACATTCAACACATAAAAAATAGTCCATAAAGAAAACGCTCCTTTTTGATGCATAAGCAGACTCCGCTAGGAGGTCATTACAGGTCACCGACAAAATTTGGTGTCTGTGAGAACTGGTACAGCAATAACTCTAATGTAAAACTGTAATAAATAAGAAAATAAGAAGCAAAAATGTTAGATACATTTAATCTAAGAAATCCCCAAGAGATTTATGATCCCTTTTTCCAAAGGAAAGTTTTGGCAAATATGCTATCAAGAGGTAAAGGTAAGAAATAAATTAAGATCTTCACTTATATCTCATGTATACAATTTAAATAAAAGTAACAACATAAACATGTAAGCATGATAGTGCAACTCAAAACTCCTAAATATACCTAAAGCCAAAAGTTATAATTAACATTAGATATTAATTTGTCCATAATTGTATCTTAATTTGCACTATCATAAGGGGTCCAGATTTTCATTCTGGCAGCTGTGGATGGATTAAGGGATAAAGAAAGAAGTGTAAACAAAAGATACTTTACTTGCAGCTAGGAAAACAGTGATTTATTCTTTTTTAATAACCTAATTTGAAGTGTGTGTGATTCTCAGTTTGATCACTTTCTGGAACTATTCTAATGAAGAAATTTTGTTGACAGGAATATCATGAAAGATTTCTGTAAAACAAATTTCAAAGTCAAAACAGACATTTCTGCCAGAAAGATAAACCCTAGATTCATGTTTAGCCAGTAATAAAAAGATGCATATTATGATCAGATTTCTAATCTAAGTCACTCACACTTCACAATATAAATATAAAGTTTGCCAGCAATCCAGAAAACTGTAATGGGATTTTAAATGACATTATTTATTTATTTATTCATTCTCCACGATGGATATTAAGTAGGGAAAAAGAGTTTTTTTAATTTAAAGCTCCATTTCACAATTAAGATATCTAGTTACCATGTATTAGTGTGCTTACATAATGGATTTAACAGCTTTACATAAATATCAATGAGATATTTTGTTATTTAATCTAGTTATGCTTTCCCTTAAGAAACATTACCTTTTTATAAGCCAATTGTCTTCACCTTGTATTGTTGGCCAGCAGATACCATGAAAAGATCATATTTCCAATTGTTTACAAACTCACCTCACCAACTTTTTTTTTTTTTTTTTGTCAGTGTAAGAGAAACATTTGGATACACAGACAATGCATATCAGATCACAGGTCAGCAGAAAAGTCTTCAGGTAAAATTTGGTGGGTTAAACCTATGACCAAGAGTTATAGTAAAGGGTATGAGCCTTTCTGGAGAAGAGTAGGTGCCTAGAAGCAGGCTAGACTTGGTAGTCTGAGCAGGGTTGTGAGAAACTGAGAGGGTAAGGAAAGCCAGTTAGCTACAGAAGATTTTGTCATAAGACAAAAGAAAAATTAAAGCTAACGAAGTACATTTAAGAAATACTACTTTAATGTTTCTATGTTATTTAAGTCTCATACTAAAGACTGTGTCCATATAAAAAATACAGAAAAGATAAACATGTACAAAAAACCCCAAAGATCAACTTCCAAATCTCTGAAAAATAGTAAGAAATCTTTTTACAGTATAAGAGGAGAAGAAAGGGAAGTATCATATCAGAATCATATAGGAACACAAGTGGCCCATGGGAACTTCTGTCTTAAATTAAAAACTTGCTGATAAAGGATATTCAATGGGAGCTAGTGAGAACTGTAATAAATCATGAGGATCAGAAGATAATCAGAAAAAACTCCCAGAGGACAAAACTGAAATACTGACTTCATATAAAATTTCTCTTGAAACTGCCCAGTGCTGTTCTATAGTAAAGCAGCTGATGGGTTGTCAATTATCAAAAAAGATGCTAGGCAGCTTTATGACACTCCAGACCATTAAATCAAATGTCTGTACTAAGTACATCAGTAGGAATAGACTGAAACTATTAGAATTACTGAGATTATAATGTTTGCTGACAGTACTGAATTCAAGGTAGGAAAGATGTTACCCAAATGTGATGAATTTGCAAAGGGATCTCATAATACGGAAAATTCATTAATAAAATGGCAAATCATTTTTACATAGGTAGATGTGAAATGCCATACCTCCAAAATGAGAACCCTAATTTTATGTAACAGAAGATTGGCTCTGAGCTGGTGAATATCAGTCAGAAAGGAAACCTTGGGCAGAAAGTGAAAGAATGTTAGACGTCATCCACAAGGAATGGAAGACAAAAGAGAAAACAATGCCATCTTACAATTGTGCATCAACTTTCATCTTGAACAGCTCTTGTAGTTTTGGTGGTTCCAGCTCAAAAAGAATATACTAAAACTAGGATATGCTCAAAGAAAGTAAAAATGAGGATCATAGGTATGAAATAGCTGATGTTTGTGGAGTGGATAGGCTAGAGTTCTCCATTTAGAAAAAAAAAAAAAAAAGGATGTCTAAGGTAGAAAGAGATAGCAGTCTAGAAAAATGTGAGAACTGCAGGTAACATTTTCCACCTCTAATAAAACCACCAGAGAATATTACATAAATCCAAGAAGTGACATTCAAAGCACACTGAAGGATGTGGTTCTTCACACAGGATCTAATTAACCTATGAAACTCTCTACCATGATTTATTATGAATACTGAAGAACTGCAAAAGCAATTAGATAAATCCATATAATAATTTTTTAAAAAATAATATCAAGGATTATTTATACATAGATAGCAGCTCTGGCTCAAGAAGTTTCTAAGCTGAAAATCACTGGTGACTGGAAGAGTGTCATTATATAATTTAATTGTCCTAGTGCTTCTTCCTCAGTATCTATTTAACATCCACCCTTGAAAACAGGAGTCAGGGCTTGCTGCACATTTAGTTTGAACTGATATGATTACTTTTATGTGCGTATATTCCACTAAAGGTGGAATATGCAATCTCCCTTTAATTCTTTATTGCTTATTCATTACAAAATATTATATATAATATTACAGTCTGTAATGAATCCTATTCTATTTAATCTCTGTTTCATTCAGTAAGCGGTGTGGATGTCCACAGTTAAAGAAAAGACAGTATACGAACACATAGTTTATCCCATAATTTGCCCCATTTCTACACCTATTATGGATGTAGATGTATAGCAAGTAATTATCTTTTGAGTTATTTTGATTATTAGCAAGACAGCTTTTGAATGTTCTAACAACATATTTTTCAAGTGTAATTATAAAATACATAAATATCTCTACAAGGGAAAGAAAAAAATTAAGGAAAAAAAAAAAAAAAGTGAGAAGAAACTGTTCTTCTTACTTGGTATTTTTGTCTTCAGACCAAAACATTAACTTGCAGCAAAAAAGGCCTATTATTTGAAAAGGGACTTTCTCTCAGCCAGCTGTAGTCCGGTAGATGTCAAAATACACTACCGTGGTACCACACTTCAGACCATAAAACACCCTTCTTCAGCTTCATTACTGAGCTAATCAGGCTAGATAGCTATAAGAACTAATGCTCTTCATAGATAGTTGGTTCATAGAATGGGAGTAAGGGTAGGACTACTTGCACTCATCTGTTTAGGTACCTTTGTACATCAAAGTGCTGTAAGGTAATGTCATGGTTTAACCCCAGCTGACAACTAAGCACCACACAGCCACTTGCTGACTTCGCACAGTGGGATGGGGGAGAGAATTGGAAAGCTAAAAGTGAGAAAACTCAAGGGTTGAGATAAAGACACTCTAATTCCAAGCTACTTTCCATCATTGACCAGCAGTCCTGGCTGACCGGGGAAGTCCTGACAGATTGGAAATTGGCCAATATGACACCCATCTATAAGAAGGGTTGGAAGGAAGATCTGGGAAATTACAGGCCTGTCAGCTTGACTTCGGTGCCAGGGAAGCTGATGGAGCAGCTCATCCTGAGTATCATCACACAACACATGCGGGACAAACAGATGCTCAGGCCCAGTCAGCATGCGTTTATGAAAGGCAGGTCCTGCCTGACAAACCTGATCTCCTTCTATGACAGGGAAGCCTGATTATTGGATGAGGGAAAGGCTGTGGATGTTTTTTCCTTGATTTTAGCAAGGGTTTTGACACTGTTTCCCACAGCATTCTCCTGGCAAAACTGGCTGCTTGTGGCTTAGATGGGCACACACTTTGCTGCATAAAAAACTGTCTAGATGGCCGGGCCCAAAGAGTTGTGGTGAACGGAGTTAAATCCAGTTGGCGACCGGTCATGAGTGGTGTCCCCCAGGGCTCGGTTTTGGGGCCACTCCTGTTTAACATCTTTATTGATGATCTAGACGAGGGGATCGAGTGCACCCTCAGTCAGTTTGCAGGTGACACCAAGTTGGGTGGGAGTGTTGATGTGCTCGAGGGTAGGGAGGCTCTGCAGAGAGACCTGGACAGGCTGGAGCCATGGGCTGAGGCCAACTGGAGGAGTTTCAATAAGGCCAAATGCCGGGGGCTGCCCTTGGGCCACAACAACCCCCAGCAGCGCTACAGGCTTGGGGAGGAGTGGCTGGAGAGCTGCCAGTCAGAGAGGGACCTGGGGGTGCTGATTGACAGCCGGCTGAACAGGAGCCAGCAGTGTGCCCAGGGGGCCAAGCAGGCCAATGGCATCCTGGCTTGTGTCAGCAATAGCGTGGCCAGCAGGGACAGGGAAGGGATCTGACCCCTGTACTCGGCACTGGGGAGGCCGCCCCTCGATTCCTGTGTTCAGTTTTGGGCCCCTCGCTACAAAAAGGACATTGAATGACTCGAGCGTGTCCAGAGAAGGGCAACGGAGCTGGTGCAGGGTCTGGAGCACAGGTCGTAGGAGGAGCGGCTGAGGGAACTGGGGGTGTTTAGTCTGGAGAAGAGGAGGCTGAGGGGAGACCTCATCGCCCTCTACAGCTACCTGAAAGGAGGTTGCAGAGAGCTGAGGATGAGCCTCTTTAACCAAGTAATAAGCGATAGGACTAGAGGGAATGGCCTCAAGTTGTGCCAGGGAAGGTTTAGACTGGATATTAGGAAGCATTTCTTTACAGAACGCGTATTTAGGCGTTGGAATGGGCTGCCCAGGGAGGTGGTGGAGTCCCCATCCCTGGAGGTGTTTAAGAGTCGGGTTGACATAGCGCTGAGGGATATGGTTTAGCTGGGAACTGTCAACGTTAGGTTAATGTTTGGACTGGATGATCTTCATGGTCTTTTCCAACCTTGATGATTCTGTGATTCTGTGAATCTGTAATATGGAATATAAAAGCCACTCACAGAAGCAAAGCAAAAAAGGTATTCATTCATTACTTTGAATTGGCAGGCGGGTGTTCAACCATCTCCAGGAAAGCAGGGCTCCATCATGCATAACAGTGACTTGGGAAGAGAAACACCATCACTCTTAATGTCCCCACCTTCCTTCTTCTTTCCCCAGCTTTATATGACATACGGTATGAAGTATCTCTTTGGTCATTTGGGGTCAGCTGTCCCATCTGTGTCCCCTCCCAGCTTCTTGTGCACCCCCAGCCTACTCGCTGGTGGGGTGGGGTGAGAAGCAGAAAAGGCATTGACTCTGTGTAAGCACTGCTCAGCAATAACTAAAACACCCCTTTATTATCAGCACTGTTTTCATCACAAATCCAAAACATAGTCCCATATTAGCTATGATGAAGAAGATTCTCTCTATTGCAGCCCAAACCAGCACAGGTAAAACTGTTATAGTCAGATGTTCGAGGACTGCTTCATTTTAAACCCTGGATTAATACTTGTTAAGTTATTGGCAAAATGATAATGGGCTTTAGTAAAACTGGCAGAAATAGAAGAAATTAATGGATTTACTCTGCACTGAAAAAAAAAAAAAAAAAGAAATGTTTCTAAACTGATAGAAATTACACATATCAGCTTTAGTCAATTGATTTCACTGGGATACGCTGATGAAAAACTGGAGTGACATTAATGATGAACCTGGCCTTTAATTTTTATCTCAATAGCATTAGATTCATTAGAGGTGTTTTATGCTGTCATTTCTTCCCATTAAACCTCTCAAAGATTCAGAGGGTTCTGTCCCCCAGCAGCCCATATATGACCTCACTTTAGAGACATTATCATCACCAGTCTTTGTAGCATCATTTTTTTCCATTTTAAAAATCAAATAAAGTCAATATTTGTTTGGTAACATTATTTAGTTCAGTTAGGCATACTTATACCACCACCAGTTGCAGGATGTGGTGTCAAAGATGTTCAAAAGGTGCTGATGTGGTTTTTTTTTTTTTTTTTTTTTTGTTTTTTAATTAAAAAAAAATGACCCTATAAACTCTGAGAAAAATAAAGGATGTTCTGTCTATAGGGAGAATACTTATTGCAGAGAACAACACATGCTGGAACCTGAGACAATCAGGAAGGTAATAAAAAACCTCCTCAGCAGCCACGACTTCTTACTTCACCTACAGCATGTTGAATTTGTATGTATTAAAATACTCAGTGAAACCATTTTTCTCAGTATAAATTGCTAGTAAAATACAAGTACTTTGACAAACCGGCAGAAGTAAATACATTATATTTGATTAAAAATTCCACAATGACCTATTTCATCCCTTTTGAGAGATTAAAGAAGGTCTATACCTTATTAATAGTTCTCATGCTGATCTTCTTGTAGCATTTTTAGAAGCAAGTTATTCTGCATGATATTATAAAGTGCTATCAATTCTGTTTGTGACATATGTATGATGGATTTTAACACCTGCCTACAAAAATGAAAAAATTTAAGGTAAAAAGACCTTAGTAAAAAAAAATTCTATGAAACATTCTAACATTACTGAATTAATTTGCACACTGAAAAGATGTGAAATAGGTATGAATCCACAGTAAAACTGGCCATTGAGATTAAGGGAAATATTTGAGGCTAAGTAATTAACAATGATATATCCAAACCCATATATTATGAGTTAATAGAGGAGTTATGCTTATTTTAATAATCTTTGTGGAGTTCTGTAGTTTTCAGAATTTAAAAACAAAACAAAACAAAGCAAACCAGGGAGAGTTCAAAAATCTCAATCAGGTGGGGTTTGTTTTTAATTACTTCAAAGAAAAAAGAATATAATTTTCATTTCCTCTTTTATTCTGTATTTTAAGGAAGGAGTTGTATCAGTGTAGAGAAGAATGGCTTAGTTTAGAGGTAGGGTGCAGGTACCTTCTTAAAGATAATTCTGTCAGAAATAGGCCAATACTCAGATTTGAAAATACCTAGCATTTATTTCATAAATATTATTATTAAAATGTAAATGAAATTGCTCTTATTTTTATGTGCTACAAATTGCCCTAAGAAATCTGGTTTATCAGACTACATCCCTCTCAAATATCTGTTCCCAAGCAGTAATCTTTAGCACATATCAGAAACAGAGAAGGTATACTTTAAGAAAAATGCATTTTTTCATTAAAGAAAAAATTTGAAAGAAAATTCAAATTTCAAATTTTCAAAATTCAATTCAGCTTTCTGGCCAGCACCCTTTACAATATCTGAGTGAATTCTCTGGTAAACTATCAAGTTTTGACCTTTGAATAAAGACTATCTCAGGCAGTATTTCATGGACAAAGATTGCACATGTATAGTGTAATAAGTATTGCTTTTAAAAGTGTTGTATTCATTATTTAAAAAAACCCAAACAGACAGAATAGATTAACCATAACTCGAATGTGCCACAGGATTCATCTCCTTATTAGACTACTAAAGTAATTAATATTTTCAGAATATTAGTTTCCACAGCTGTTATGTGAAACAAAGCCACAAATGGAATCCTGTTGCTTAGAACTCTCTTATAATCATCAGCCATTCAAAAAGACAAAAATTACTTACTTTGATCTTAATAGCAGTACTCTACCTTCTATAAAGTTTTACTATGATGGGCAAAGATAAATCTTCCAAATAATTGTAATTTCCTCTTGCTATATTTCACTACATGAATTTAAACCTAAATTTTACTTAGTAATATTAACTGCTATTCTGTTATGGTCACCTACTGACAGTTCCAATTTATTCACACCATTTGCCTCATACAATAGTTATATTGTAACCCTGTCCCTCCTGCATTGTTTCTATAATGAGCTATTAACTTTCCTCTCATTAAGAGTCAGTTTTAGTCCTTTCCCTTATATGTCACAATTTTGCTCCCACTTATTCTCAGCAACACGATCACTTTCATCTGAGTACCAATCTTACAGGGTGTTTGGTTTATAATCTAATTAATTATTAGGTCAGACATATTTTATTGGACATTAGAAAACATTAATGTTAATGTTTTCTTGATTTAATAATCTTACTCATATTTTGTAAATCTGAAGTATGAACATTCAAGGAAGAAAAGCCTGTTAAATGTGTCTTAGCCTTCTTTCATCACTATTTCACCAGTGAATGAGATTGATCTTAATACAGTTTTATAATATTGAATACCTGTATTCATGTTGTAAGGAACTAGCAGAGATAAGAAGAAAATGCATCCCATGCATAGTTCCTTTTTTTCACTTGAATTATATCAGGGATAAAATCTGTCATGACATGTCTGAATGACATAGTATAGATGCAAGCATAAGGGGTGGAATTTTGATTCTGTTAGAGAGGGAGCTTTGCCTTAATTCTAGTCAAGCTAGGATTTTACCTTACAAGGTTAATCAAATGATATGAACTACAGTAAATGCCAGACTTATTTTCTTCCTTCATTGTCTCTTTTTTACTTTTCGCATTAATTCTCCTATGTAATCCTCTCCTTTCCATTCTTTCTGTCATTTACATTTTGTCATGATTTCTATCTATAGTATACTTAATTGTATACTTAATTAAATGCCGGGTGCTGCACTTTGGCCACAAAAAACCCCAGCAGCACTACAGTCTTGGGGAGGAGTGGCTGGAGAGCTGCCAGTCAGAGAGGGACCTGGGGGTGCTGATTGACAGCCGGCTGAACAGGAGCCACCAGTGTGCCCAGGGGGCCAAGAAGGCCAATGGCATCCTGGCTTGTGTCAGCAATAGCGTGGCCAGCAGGGACAGGGAAGGGATCTGACCCCTGTACTCGGCACTGGTGAGGCCGCCCCTCGATTCCTGTGTTCAGTTTTGGGCCCCTCGCTACAAAAAGGACATTGAATGACTCGAGCGTGTCCAGAGAAGGGCAACGGAGCTGGTGCAGGGTCTGGAGCACAGGTCGTAGGAGAAGCGGCTGAGGGAACTGGGGGTGTTTAGTCTGGAGAAGAGGAGGCTGAGGGGAGACCTCATCGCCCTCTACAGCTACCTGAAAGGAGGTTGCAGAGAGCTGGGGATGAGCCTCTTTAACCAAGTAATAAGTGATAGGACAAGAAGGAATGGCCTCAAGTTGTGCCAGGGAAGGTTTAGACTGGATATGAGAAAGTATTTTTTCACAAAGGGTTGTTAGTTGTTGGAATGGGCTGCCCAGGGAGGTGGTGGAGTCCCCATCCCTGGAGGTGTTTAAGAGTCGGGCTGACATAGCGCTGAGGGATATGGTGTAATTGGGAACTGTCAGTGTTAGGTTAATGGTTGGACTGGATGATCTTCATGGTCTTTTCCAACCTAGATGATTCTGTGTTTTTACTTTCTTAATGTTCTTTTGATTTACAGATATACTTTTTGCTTGCATATAAATTTCTTAATAAATGTAAATGCTAGTGCATAGACTAATAAGCATAAAAATTACTTATACCTCTACACGTAATTGTCTTGGAATTAAACTAAATTGTCTAATAGAATTAATTTATTATTATGACAATAGTGTTAATTCTTCTTTATTCAGTCTTTTTTTTTTTTTTTTTACTTTTTCTTACACCTTGAATGTCTATTTGGTGAGACACAGGATATTACGGTGTTAGATGGAGGCTAATATTTTTTGCCACATCCCTAAATGAGCCTAGGTATTCCTCTGAACATTAAATCATCTGCACTCAACTTAATGTAACTGCAGTTTTGAGAGGAATAAGGAAACAGCTGTTCCATTAGTAACAGAACTCAAAAAATATTTAAGGAGTCAGAGATTAAACAAGCAGCAATGTCAAACCCCATATATTATTAAAATAAAGGGGTTTTGAAGTGATGCTGTCCAAAATACTTGCTTCTCAAGGAATTGCTGGTAAAAAATACAAGTACAAACAATAATTTCTCAATATATCAAGGATTCACTTTGTATATTTAAATTATGTTTAATTATTTGTTTAATATTTTAACTTGACCAGATGAAACAATAAAAAGCATTAATGTCTTTTACAGGGTTTTTTATATGTCTTATGGAACCAGATATCTGCTAACTTAGAATTTTACTCAGTTTTAAACAATTGACATATTCTTACAAGGAAATATGATTACTGAATGATTCTGGAACATATCAGTTACCACAAATGATATGTAAATATTTGTCCAATTTTTTTTGTTCTGAAAAAGCCAGGAAATACATCAGCTTCATTCCTTCAGAATGAACTTGACATACATGATCTGATGGCTGGAGCACAAAATTTCTGTCTTTGGAACTGATGTAAAATAAACAGTACCACTGAAGAGGATGAATATTTAAGGATAAAGAAATTTCCTCTAATTATTCATTGGAATAGATTTTTATTAGTTATCAGTGATTGTGTTATATTTCACAAATAAGTTAATGGATTAGATTTTTATTTTCTTTACATTATCATTACAGATATTAAATCAGACATCAGCAGTAGTATGTTGACGGATTTTTTTCAAATTAGGTCTCCAATGCTCAAAATCTGGACTTTCTTTTGTATGTTTACATATGAATTATATTCTTCTTGATAATTCATGCCTCGACTCATGACAAAAATCACAGACCTAGACTTATAACCTGTAGCTAGCTCACTGAGGCCATGTCAAAAATAGGAAATGATCATGTCAGATCAAGTGACCTGAGATCACTTTGCTTAGTTTAAACAATTATGTATGTGTAAAATTTTAAAATAAATATTTAAAAAATTACCTTCTGTTCAAACAAACCTGAAAATAAATTTAACAAAAGCATTTAAAATATTATTAGGACTTAGCATCAGGGTAACTAGGACATTGAAGATATGGTGGCTTATATGTATATATACCTATATATATATTTTCATGAATATATAAATAAATACAAGTGTATATATACTTATATATGTGTATTTGTATACAAACTGTGTGCAAAAGATGCATCCATTCTTTTGCCAGAATTTTTCATTGGTTCTATATTCAGTGTGGGTGGGCTTTTCTCCCAATATAAACATACACATAACTTTAATTCATGAATGTAGACTTAGTTTCTATATTGATTAGATTTATAAATATTGATGGAAGTATGATCTTCAAGTTCTGTCTGAAAGTATCTTCCAGTGAGTAACAGAAGTACAGTCTGTGGTTTTGTGTATTCTTTGTAACATCACTAAGATTATTTTTTCCATTTAATTTTAGAGAGCAACAGGGGTCTATGATCAGGTTTCATGTCTTGTTTCTTGAAACACAAGTTTAAGAATGAATTAAACTATTCATATGTGAATAAATCTACAAAATAAAATTGGAATTTACAGATTCAACAGACCAAGAGAAATGTCATTAAAGGTTTTTAATTTTGTTTGGTTTGTTTCAACCAGCCCTTAAAGCTTTTTAAAATCTGCCTTCTTATCTGAACTTACTTGGAAAGGTAATTATTCTTTTCTACAAAGTTAAGATCCTTTTCGTTACAATATACATGGGATTTAGGTTATTAAACACTGTAAATGAAAACATTCCAACACCAAATACTCAACCTGGAATGTCAAATAGTTTGACATTTACCTAGATATTATTGCCTATAAAGCCAGGCTCACAGTAAAAGTATACGTTGCTAAGGAATTCTCCAACTGTGAGTGAACATATAATTTTCCTCAAAAATTCTCTCTAAAAACAAAACAACAAAAAAAGAAAAAATATTTCAAGCACTAATGTTTCTTTGTTCAAAATGTCATTCTTAAAGTGGTTTTTTTTTTTTTTTTTTACAAAAGCTTTTCAAAATCAGAAGACTTTTTCAGCAGCAACAAAGAAAACTCCCATAGAGAATGTTAGCATTACATGTCTATGAGTTGGGAGTTTTTCATCCAAGAATCATTCTCTTGCTATGAGCCAGACATGGCATTAAGAAATATTGTTATATGTTGTCTTCTACTTATCAGCAAAGATTCTTCATGTAAGCACCTGCTCAGGTTTGTTTTATTGTCCTGTTCTCCTTATTTATTTACTTCCAAGATGTCAAGACTGAAATACTGTGAGTCCAAACCAGATTGATAGGCATAATTTTTTCCCCAAAATTATTCCAATAAGTGTTGTGCTTGTCAGATGTTCATTTTATTTACATTTGAATTTCTTCTCAGCTGTCAGTGTAAGTCACTCTTCCATTTTACAGTGTTCTTGTGAAAGACAACATTTTATCTAAGACTCTACAAGCAATTGAGTTTTACTTCTAGTGTAAAGAGTTTTGACCAAATACTTGGCTGTAAAGAGTGTCACTCTTTGAGTGTGGGTACCTAAACATAAGAAAATTTATACAGTAATAACGTTTCCTGCATTTGTTTTGGTATTTGACTTCTGATGCCAATACAGAATGCAATGCTACATCAGATCTCAACAAATATGATAGGTTATTTAATGAAAGAAACATTCCAGATAGCTCCCTTGATCCAAAACTGTGATGAAGTATTTCTTTGTAATACAGTAAATATCACTGAAGTTTAAACTCCAGACAGATACACAGAACAATGTACAGAAGACAACAGAGTAAAAATGTGTAATAGTCTCCAGTTTTAAAAATGCAGATTCTAAACTGATAGGCTACATTCTTTAAACATTGCATAAATCATGTTGGTATATAGTTTTTAAAGAATTGTATGAAAATTATTTCTGTGTAACATTCTATTTTAGAATTATTTAAAAACAAGTAACATGGAAATATTCAGAAAGCAAGATCCTCAGCTAATCTTACCACAATCTTTACAGAAAAGACTATTCAATAGCAGTTATAAAATTAGGTTCATAGATACCCAAACTTTTTCTTAGTAATATTGTCTTTAAAGAATTCATAGTGTACAAGATTCACCAGTCTTTCCTTTAAAAGAGTTAGTTAGGCACCCCCCACCTCCCCCCCACCCCCCATTCCCACTGTTAAACGTCTAGTTCCATTTCCACTAAAATGCAAATTTACTCAAGTACAGGTTATTCCCATATTACCACTCCATCTGGAAAAAACCCAAAACATAACAGGAATTCTGTTCTATGGGCTGAAATGATGAATAGGTTAACTGAAGTACAAGTTAACAATATAAGCTTATCACCAAGAGCTCTATGGAAAGGACAACAAACATAAGCCAATGTAGTATGAAACAAAACAAATTAATCTGCTCTTTAATAAACAAACCTTCTAACATAGCTTGTACAGAGGTACATAGGACAGATCCTTCCTGCTTTTTTTTTTTTTTTTTTTTTTTCATTTGGAAGTCTTTCTTCCTTAACATTCTGAAGTTGTCAAGGTGTCTGAAGTTTCATATTCTCTATGACATCTTTCCCTCAGTAGTCTGACTGACCCTATCTCAGGACTGAAAGTCTTCCCTATTAAATTGTCAACGTACACGCATGCACATGCATATATAGATATATTTGTTTATACATATGGATACAAATTCAGAGTTGTCTTCTTTTCCACTTTTATTACAGATAACAGAGCTATGGTTATTTGGTTATAACCAAATTTTAGATCACTAGGATATAAGTCACCAAGCTTATCTGAATGCTCAAGTTTGTCAGAGTTTTTGTCCACTTTCAGCACAAATGTGAAGTCAACAGTCAGCTTTCAGAATTAAAGGCCTCAAAATTTTCTGGTGGATCTCTCTTCATAATAGTGGCAGAAGTGCTGGTTCTGAAGTCTTCAAAGACTAAATTTTCTGCATCCTTTCCAGGAAGAAGGGAAAAGAAAATTCAGAGCCTGAATGAAACTCTTTGAGTAAACAAAGAAGAATCTGTTCATGCTAGGGGTGTTGTGCTGGTAGTTTTCTAACTTTTGAACAAGATACAGTCCTTGTATTTCTGTAAGGTGAGATAGCAAGTTGCAGCTTACTATCTTCATGTATTCATCAGTCTGTTTTCAGCTACTATACAAATCAGAGAAAGTGTACAAATAGCAGAAATGTTCTACATATATGTTTCTAAAGGTTTCTTTAAAAACAGAACATGACATGTTTAAGTGAACAACTGAATGCTTGAGCTATGGTAGATGAAAGTGGTCTAGAATCAATTTAACATGGTCCCAGCTAAAGTTGTACTATAAGAAAGTGATAAAAAAAAATCCTTGGTTGAACATTATATTAAAAGTTCTTCAACGAAATTACTTGAGGGAATACAGTTGTACTCCTTTTCCTTTTGATAAAATTTGATAAGGTCATTTGGTGCCAAATTACATATTACCCCTAAGCAAAATTAAAGTTTTTGACACAGGGTGGCAGCTGAGAAATGAAAAGCTCTTTGAAAGGGTTTCCACACCTATGTTCAGGAATATTTGGAAAATTATTTTATTACTCTGGGTTTTTTTGCTGCCCTAAGGATGTTATTTGCTTTACCTAAAATCACTTTCACTGCAATAGTGCTAACACAGCAGTGTGTACTTGTGCTGCAATAGGCCCTGTCTCTATTAAGGATTTACAGGATTAAACTGATTCACTGGAAAACTTTTTGCTAACAAAATATAACTCCTTTAAGATTGGAGCTGGGCACATTTTTCAGTAAACAAAATATTTAATGATAAATGCATATCCTGGCATTGCTGATCTTGAAATTAGATGTAAGGTTTGTTTAAAAAGTTCTATGTGGGCCAAAAAAGGCAGGTATTATTAAAACATTATTTCCTTTTTGATCAAAAGCCAAAAGATTAGGGCTTTACTGCAGGACATCTAAATTCAGTTTCCTCATCCACCTGTTGATATTTGAAGTCATAGTCTCAGGATTGCCAGGCATTTTGGCTAAAGGAAAGATTTTTAAAATAAAACCTTATTAGTGAAGCTCCATACTCCATGAATGAACAAACATTTAACTGTAGCAGAGTCTAAGGTCCTACTTCCCAGGGGAGTGTCTTAGGTTAAAAACTAGGAGGTATTCTAATTTTTGCTATGGGACTATCCTAACTATTTTACATAAATTGAAGGAGCAACACTGGAAGAGGCAGTGAACTCTCCTACTGAACCAGAATATACAGGCATGAAGATATTCGATCTGGGATCTGTAAGATTTCAGCACAAGAAAAAATTGAATATATCCATAGTAATGAGTTTCCAGAAAAAAAGCCAAAACCAAAAACCCAACAACAAGGTACATCACATCTTCTTGTATCATTTGTGAAATGAAGTTTTTTTTTAAATTTACTCCTTTCTTCTCTTCAACATTCTTTCAAATGTCCACCTCGTCAAAAGACACATTTCCATTTTTGAGTAAAATGGAAGTTTTTGTTTAATGGGAATCACAAATTTCATCATTATATTTCAACAAGAAAGAAGTGTATTTATCTATTGGGCCTGTAACCACAAGAAATTAGAAAAGTTCTTTGACTGAATAGGATGGGGTTTTCAATAAGTATCAGTGCATGCAGTACTGTTTCTGTTGTAAAACTGATCAGTGTACTGCCACAGACTTAAAAAAAAAGAAAATTATAGTAGCCAAGGGGGAGATCATACTATATAGGGGTCAATGTCCCTGTATGAACCTGTGAACTGTAATTTCAAAGTGTCTGTCTAGTGCTACTTTTTGCTCTTAAGTTTTTGAAATGTTTTTCTTGTGTGTAGTTTCCTCTTCCTCCCCTTCCCACTGTCATATATGAAATTTTTTTATTAGTGCTTAAATATATATATATATATATATATATATATATATATATATATATATATATATTAGAAGGACTCTGACTTTATAATTTATCACCCAAGTAGTGGTAGTTCATTTAATATAATATACTGGAGTATCACACAGAGCAGGGCAAGAGAAAGTTTAAGTGGTTTCAACACTCACAAAAGCAGGAATTACAGCAGGATCAAAATCCCACTGCTTTTGCCCTGTCTGTGACTAAAAATCTTAATGGGAACATTTCACAGGTAATCTGTATTGCAATTTAACTCACAAAAGTGAGCCAGACTCCTCTTACATCTGATCGACTCATACTATCTACCCCAGAAAAGAAATACATGTTGCTGTATATCTCATGGGATTGTACATCTAATGACCGATCTCGATTATCCAGCACTATTTTTCCCCTCTGCAAAGTATAGCCTACCTGTTAGGCTCTTTGTCTGATGTATGGGGGAAAAAAATCACTGAGCTAAGTGTTTCTTATCTCCAAATTTTTAATTTGCAATCCATCTCCATTGTTCGTCAAAAAACTCGTGCATGGAAGACTGAATTTCACTTGTTCAATAAAAATAACTGCAGTCTGAATGAAGATTGTGATGCTTTGCAGAGACAGAAAAATATGCATGAAATAATGTTTCATGTGCTGAAAACAAAGGAAAAATCATTAGCTAAAGATGTATTAGCTTCTAACTCTTCTAATACCATCACTCCATATAAAAATGAATCACCTATACTGCTTGTCTGCTACACACTCATTTAGTAAGTGGTCTACAAAGTGTTTTCTATTAGGTGCAAGATACTTCAACTTAAGAGAACACATAAAACATGATTTAGCTGACTTTTATAGCAACCCTAATGAAACTTGCTGAACCTTTGTGAATAATATTTTACAGAAAATGGATAACAATGGCTGCACGTACAAAAAGGTGGCAGGATATACAGGACACAGTAACAGTTTCAATTATGGAATATACAACAATGTGTTTCAACATTTGCAGATTGTAAATTTCAATATTATTTTGCCTGGCTTGTACCATCTGCAAGAGCTAAAGAGCTAAAGTAGACATCTAGAATAAAGGGATGTGGCCAGACTCAGCTAGACCGAGTACAAGGGAATGGTTTGGAGGACAAAATTCAGAGCTGAATTTTGTGAGACTATTTTCTGTTTCTCTCTTTGAAAGTCCTACATTTAGTCTTTGATAACTGAAGGAAAGCACAGGAGTACAGAAGAGGACTTTATTATTTTAGTCTAGCCTAAAGTATAGTTTAGAGTATTTGAGTGTCTGACAAAAATTCACTGCTATTATCTCCCACTTCCCTAAGAGGCTTGGAATCAGTTTCCATCGGGAATTCTCTGGTAAAAAACACACGTCATTTCATAACTCATTTTTGAATAGGAGATAAACAAACTGGTGCTACAAAGGTCTGGTAAGCAAGGATATAATTTTTACTAAATATTATGCATATTGCATGGATATTATTTTTGATGAATTATCATGGCAGAAAAGCTCAAAATAATTATTTACGTATAAATACCTTAATCAGGTTTGTTGCTATGAACTCCAACAACAAAAAACACGTGGTTTACAAAAACTGAGCATCTAAGGTTTGTCTCATGATGAGGACAATCTGAAAGCTGCCAACATATGTAGTCTGACATGGACTCAGATAGCCAAGAAATATAATAAGGAAGTTATTGCTTGATACCCAAGAGAATAACAATGCCCAAAAGAAAATCAAGACTGAATTAGTTGCGGGGTATGTAGAGCAAACATGACAGTGCATGTACAGGGATTTTTATTTTTAAACTTTTATTTTAAAAAATTTTCAATTGATTATAACTTTTAGCAATGCATTTTAGTTAGGAGAAGCTGCTTTACCAGCTTTACCAGCCTAGGATGCCCTTGACACTTTATAAATGAGAGCAAGTTTGAAGGTGATAACTTGGCTGATGGCAACGTGCAGGGCTGAGTCAGACGGAGGAAATAACTTCCAGAACATTTACCTACAAGAAAAACTGAGTTTTCCTTAATGTAATTTCAATACAGACTATGTTGTAGTATAACATCATTGAATATGAAAAGCTTTTTGATGTCTCCTGGTGTCTCTACTTTTAAGAAAATACAAAGTTCTACCTCAACCCTCTGGCTGGTGTGGGATCTCATCTTAAAGCATAATAAATGCTCACACAGTAAATTCCTATAAAACCAAGTGTGCCGATGTGTATACAGACTTAAATTACTGCATTAAAAACAACAAATAAGTTTATATTATATAGAATTAAATTACTGAATTTAAAATAGCAAATAAATTTATATTATGGGTTTTTTTATCAGTTCTTCTCATTTCAGTCATATCAGCACACAGTGCTGTACTAAAATACCAGGGTAGCTAGGACTGTCTATGCAGCCTGTCAGCCTGCAGCTGCAGATAACTTTCTTGTTCCTCTTCTACAGTGCAGATCATTTGACAGAACAGTGTCTCTCCAATCTCAGCTTTGCCCACAAACACTGTGCTTAAACAGGGAAATTTTTTTTAATGAGCTTGGAATGTGCATTTCGAATAATTTCTTAAGTGAGACTTTTTTTAAACAATCTTTTTGCTAGTACATTCCTAGTAAGCACATGGAGATGTGTCTGCAAAATATTGGTAATTCTCATGTCTCTGCAGTTTGATAGCACCCCAAAGAGGTGATCTGGCTACCTAAAGCCACTTGGACATTTGCAAAGCCTCTCTGGAGATGTACCTGATTGAAAGACTGTAGGAAGCACTAACCCTACTGCTAATGATATGGTGTTGGAGAACAGGACAGTAGACACCTGGCTGGCAAAACGCTGGGCCATTATCCGTTTGATCCTTAGAGTAGCAGCACTGAAAAATTTGGACATTTCAAAGAATAGAAACATAAGAAATTTTCTGACACATTAGCATTATGCAACCTAATAGATATTGAGAAACTTTGGCTCACAATGTGGAGATAGTTCTGAATATAATCACATCTTCCTTAACATGACACTTCCTTAATGTGATACTTTCTCAGTTATTCCTGGATGATGTACTTTAAGGTATTTGAGATGCACATATTCTTTGCAATAATGCCTACATAATCTGATCTGTAGTTCAACCTCTGAGTTACAGAACTCAGGAATAAAATTCACCATATCACGAATGGAAAAGTGGGAGACTGGCAGAAATAAAAATCTGGTGAGTTTTTAAAATTACTTTTGTGAACATTCCCAGAAGCACTGACTACAGGCATTCTAATAATTTATACCCCCAAAAAATAATCTTCCTTACTAAATTCATATTTAATAGACTCAGCAATGACAACACAACATGCAAAATGAGTGGTTTGAGTATAGATAGCCAGCATGTGGGAAAAAAGGATTTAATTAGTATCTTTCTCTGTGACATAAAAATTCAGAACAAGTAAATACATTTATCAAATGTAGGAAACATTCCATAGCTTCAGAAATTCCACCCATTTCTACTGTTCACTTCAGGGAGCCATTCATACAAAGAAATAATTTCTGAAATTATGAAAATTATTTGGCATGACAAACATGTAAGGCTTAATCTAGTATTAGACAAATAAACACTGTAAGAAGCAAGTATAAAGGCCAGCTGTAATGAGAATAACATGTATAATTTGGATGATGGAAAAAATGGTAGTAGGAAAGATGACTGATGACAGAAAAACTGTACTAACAAGAAATCCTTGGAATCATAAACGAAGAAGAGTGTGTCATGTAGGGAAATACAGGTATTGACTACTTTTAATCCTACTGCTGTCAATCTATATGACTGTCTATGATGATATATATACTCATTTCACCTGAATGTCATGTACAAACATACCAACCTGTTTTTTTTTGGTTGTTTTGTTTTTTGTTTGTTTTTTTTTTCTCTGTGAACTGAAAAAAAAAGAGTTTGTTTATGTATCTTTTAGTGGTAGGTGGCAGGAGAAGACCTATTTGTTAGAATAAATTATACTGTTAACTTGGATAACCTGCTTCATCTTAAAAAAAGGGTTTGTCTTTCTTCATTAACTGACCAGAACAGGAAATGGAATTAGGATGCATTCCTTCACAGGGGATGTCAGACCTCTCATGTATCATTCACTGGAGAATTACTTCCTTATTCATCATACATTTCCAGAGATCCCATAATGATTCTGCTACTGTGTAAAAAGGGAGGAAAAGGTTTCTAGCAGTCCTGTCAAAGTATCTGACACTGCAGAAAAAAATCTGAATGACACTTTTTAAGAAGAATTAACATCATAATGAAGCTAATAAAGCTGTAGCCAACTAAACTTCATTTGTACAATCTTTTATTCCCTGAAAAAAAATAGTGATTCAGTAGGACTAACCATATGCTTATGTATATGGTTACATGATTCAGTGGTTCAGGAGAAAGTCTAATGTACCAAGTTTGACCTTAACAGCAATTTTTAAAAACCTCACAAAGAAAACTAATTTATTGGGGCTTTTTTTATTTGTTGTTAGTTTTTATAACAATCTTTAATTATAAAATTAATTAAATTTTCCATTTGGAAAACTTCTTAAACAAGATAGTTTATATTTTCTTTCTACAGATAGAATTCTGTTGACTTTCAAGTGATCAGAATGATTGATTCTTTCATTCAGTATATTTATATTCTGTTAGTTATATAGCTACTGTGTGATACCACTGCAGGTTACTGTACATACAAATATGACAATAACTAATTGAAATAATTGATTACTTATATGGCAGGACATTTAAATATTAGACTATCTGTATAAGTGAAGAATTAATAAGTGTCAGAATCATCCTTATTATACTGATGAAGGTAAGAATACTATACCTCAGGATATTAAGGAAAAAAAGACATCACCATTTTTTGATAACAACTTTGTATTAAAAAAATTCATTAAATACAATTTAAATTTTAAAATATTATTGCATAGATACTTGCAGTATCTATGCAGAATATAGGCGTTGGATTAATTGGAAACAATTTAAATTCTTGTCAAAATCAAATGAAACTAAAAGGGTATCTCAGACACTACACTGAATAAAAAGAAAATTAAATGCTTTTTAAAGGTGTCATGACAGGTCCCTATGATAAACAGAGTGTGAATATAAGATTTAAGAAAAAATACAACTCAGTTCATATATAGTAGCAAAATAAAAGTTCATGAGATTAAGGAGATGCAACAGCTGTCCACAAGTTTTGAGTCAATGAAAAGTAACAGCTGGTGGTGTGTGAATCCAGTGAAGCCCCCTCTTTTTTTTTCAGCTTTAATGAGACTATAAAAAGAATATTATTGCTCCTAATTTGAATAGCCTGTCTTACATTCGCATGCTCTTGATCACCCACAGTCTTGTCATTAATCTGTTGTCTGTCTGTTAATTCATCATATATTCAAGCAAACACCAGTGTTTCCAAGAAACTAATGGCAGAATGCCACATCTAAAAAGTCACAGCATATCTTCATTAAGAAAAATTTTCTTTGCAGCATTACTTCTGGAAAACAGTCAGAGACATCACAGTATATTTTTTATATTTGTTGGAGATTCCAAGCTGCAGAAGCACAGTTAAAAACTAAATTAAAATTGTTTCTTCCTAATAACTGCTAGAGCACTGAAAGGTTGCTTTAACATGAAAGAGAAAAAGCAACTTTTAAATCATAGAATCATAGAATGGTTTAGGTTGGAAGGGACCTTAAAGATCACCAAGTTCCAACCCCCCTGCCATGGGCAGGGACACCTTCCACTAGACCAGGTTGCTCAAAGCCCCGTCCAACCTGGCCTTGAACACTGCCAGGGAGGGGGCAGCCACAGCTTCTCTGGGCAACCTGTGCCAGTGTCTCACCAGCCTCACAGAGAACAACTTCTTTATATATAATCTAAATCTACGCCCTTTCAGTTTAAAACCATTACCCCTCATCCTACCCCTACACTCCCTGATAAAAAGACTCTCCCCCTCTTTCCTGTAAGTTCCCTTTAAGTATGGAAGGCTGCTATAAGACCTCACCGAAGCCTTCTCTTCTATAGGCTGAACAATGCCAAGTCTCTCAGCCTGTCCTCATAGGGTAGGAGTTCCATCCCTCTGATTATCTTTGTGTCCCTCCTCTGGACCCACTAGAGCAGCTCCATGTACTTCTTATGCTGGGAGCCTCAGAGCTGAACACAGCGCTCCAGGTGGGGTCTCATGAGAGCAGAGTAGAGGGGGAGAATCCCCTCCCTTGACCTGCTTGTCACACTTCTCTTGATGCAGCCCAGGGTACAGCTGGCTTTCTGGACAGCAAGTACACATTGCTGGCTCATAGTCAGTTTTCCGTGTACCACTACCCACAAGACCTTCTCCACAGAGCTGCTGTCAATACACCTTTTTCCCAGCCTTTATTTGTTCATGGGATTGCCCTGACCCATGTTGCAGGACCTTGCACTTGGCCTTGTTGAACTTCATGAGGTTTGCACAGGCCCACGCCTCAAGTCTGTCCAGGTCCCTCTGGATGGCATCCCTTCCCTCTAGCGTGTGGACTGTACAACACAACTTAGTGTCGTTGGCAAACTTGCTGAGGGTGCACTCAGTCCCACTGTCCAAGTCACCTACAAAGATGTTAAACAGCACTGGTCCCCAAACCGACCAAATAATGACTGAGGAATGCCACTCATCACTGCTCTCTTTTTGTATATTGAGCCATTGACTGCAATATTCTGAGTGTGACCATCCAGCCAATTCCTTATCCACCAAGTGATCCATACATCAAAGCCACGTCTTCTCCTACAGTGGGCAGTTCTTCATTCTTCCACTCCCTGCCTTTACCTTCTGAGTCTTGGGCAGTGTGGCTGGAGCACTTGCCTGTGAAGACTGTGGCAAAAATAGCTGTTGATTACCTCAGCCTTCTTCATATCCCAGGTAACAAGGTCTTTCGTTTCCTTCTGGAGAGGACCCACATTTTCCCTAGTGTTCCTTTTATGACCAACATACCTGTAAAAACTTCTTTTTGTTATACCCTTGATGTCCCTGAACAGATTTAATTCTGTCAGGGATTTGGCCTTCTTAACCTGATCCTGGCTGCTTGGACAGTTTCTCTGTATTCCTCCCAGGCTACCTGTCCTTGGGTCCTCTGTAGGCTTCTTTTTTATGTTTGAGCTTGTCCAGGAGCTCCTTGTTCATCGATGCAGGCCTCCTGGTGTTCTTACTTGACTTCCTCTTTGTTGGGATACATCACTCTCAGTATGGAGACGATGATCCTTGAATATTAACCAAGTTTCTTGGGCCACTCTTCCCTCCAGGTCTTTATCCCATGTTACTCTGCCAAGCAGATCCCTGAAGAGGCCAAAGTCTGCTCTCCTGAAGTCCAGGGTAGCAAGCTTGCTGTGCACTCTTTTTGCACCTTAAAGATCTTGAACTCCACCAATTCATGGTCTGCAGCCAAGTCTGCCCTTTTGTGATGGTCCAATGAAACCATAGTTAATGTCTCAAACATCTGACAAAGAACTTTGGTAAAGGAAATGGTTTCTATGGAAATGCTGGGGTTGTGCAGGTAATGACATGAAGACCCAGCAAGAGAACGGGATCCGGCAGAGGTGGGACCACGCTTTTTGGAAACCAAACTTCCCTATCTTGAGCGACTCCCTAAAGGGCCAACAGAGAAGCTGTTTTCATGATGCATGTGCCAAGAAGAAAGGTCAGACAATGATCATACTTGCAGGGAGTGGGGAGTAACTCCCCAATGATCCCCAAGTCCAGAGACTCATTTCCAGAAGAACCTGAAGGTACAAATTATGCACGTACCAAAGCAAGGAGAATTCTAGAAACACTGAATGTGTGTGATGCCTAATTAACCTAATGAGTCCAAGTGCCCACGTGGAGGAGAGACAAGGATTTATAGGAGGACATGAGTCAAAGCACCAGGTGGTGGCACCCCTCTGGAACTGGACCCTTAGGCTGGATGGATCAATGCTGGAATCAGGACTGGGGAAATCTTTTGATTTTGTCTTTCTCTCTCCCTCCCTGCCTCTGTCACACTCTCACACATTTTTATCCTTTTTTTCTCTCTCTCTCTCTTTTTTTTTTTTTTTCCCTTCATTCTGTGTCCTGCATATAAGGCAAGGTTTGTTGGGGCATGTTTACGGCTTCTTGGGGTATGTCTGCCCCTTGTCAGGGTACATTATAAGATCTGCCACTTGTTGGTATATGTTGTAAGGTTTGTGGTTTGTCGGTATATGTTGTGAGGTTTATCAATTGTTGCAGAGGTTGCAAGGCTTACTGACAAAGTTTCATGCCAATATCTGTTGTGCATGAATAAAAATGGAGTTTTGTGAATTGAAGAATCCCTAGTGTCATTTCACCTTAATCCTGACCTGGGAATTGGTGAATTTGAGTAATTTCCTGAGAAATTGGGATGTGACATCTTGAGCTTCACACTCCCCACCAACCCCTCCTTGTTGGTGAGAACAAGGCCCAGCATAGCACCTCTCCTCATTGGCTCCTCTATCACTAGGAGAAGGAAGTTATCATCTACGCATTTCAGGAACCTCATGGATTGCTTATGCCCTGCTGTGCTGTCCTTCCACAAGATATCAGGGTGGTTGAGGTCCCTCATGAGGGCCAGGGCTTGTGAATGTGAGGCTGCTCCTATCTGTCCATAGAAGGCTTTATCTGCTCTGTCTTCCTGGCTGGGTGACCTGTCTCCTGTCCCTGCCTTCCCTTTAATCCCATCCCATAAGCTTTCAGTCAGCTCCTTGTCCATTCCCAGGCAGAGCTCCCTGCACTCCTGCTGGTCATTGACATAGAGGGTGACCCCCACTCCTTGTCTCCCCTGCCTGTCCTTCCTAAAGAGCCGGTATCCTTCCATTCCAACACTCCAGTCCAGTCACAGGAGCCATCCCACATCTCCATGATGACAACAAGATCAATATTTCTAAAGGTTTTGGTCTAAATACTGGACTGGGTGTTGAATAGTTTGGACAATACTTTTGCCTGTACCGTTGTGTGATACAAGCTATGACATTGCCTCTATTTCTTAAATTATCTCTATCTTTAAATTATTAGTTTTGTTGTTGTTGTTTTGTTTTGTTTTGTTTTAATGTGTGGTTTTTGTTCTTGTTTTTTTTTTTTTTCTGAAATTGTTCCTTCAAATTCTCACGATAAATAGATCTATTGAACAAATAATGAATTTCTATTCAAAATACTCATGAAAGACCTTAGTAAACCAGTTTTGCTCTTAAGCATAAAACTTCCATGACAAATTTAGTAGGAGAGCAAGGAGAATAATACCATATTTGGATATTTTAATGCAATTATGAAATTGTAATTTGACAAGAATTTGAATTAGGGAAAAAAATCCCAAAACCGTTGCCCAATTTTTCTTAAAGGAACATAGATAAGCAAATAAAAGTGTCACAAATTAGAAACTAAGACTTCTGTAACAAAACTTCTGTAACAAAAATACATTAAAGTATTTCTTCCTGCATTTTCACAAACCTAAAAAGAAAGTTCAACTTCTGTATCAACAATATATGTCAAATCCAAGACATAGGTGAATAAAACCTGGTTGTCTATGTGTCTAGGAAACAATTGGAAAAATGTAAAATATTTAGAAACTGAATTTTCTATTTAAATAACCACACTTAGAAAGTACCATAAAGATAATCAGATGTGATCATGAGGGACTTGGTATCAGAAGTTGAATAAATATTTCAATGGTTTTTGTACTAGGTTACAATAGTATCTAATACTTCTGTAAAAATACTCTCTTGGACTACTTTTTAAAAACATTTAGACCACTGTAACTTGGAAGGTTTTTTCCTTTCATCCTTTGTCTCCTTTTTGATCTGCATATGACATTCACTTAATAACTTACTAGGTTCCTTTTATTTTAAGATCTTAAGTCCACTTCTTTGTTTATAATTTTTCTTCGTATGACACTACCATGTTTGAGTATTCCACATTATACTGATTTTACAATTCCAGTTCTGTAACCAAAATCTCCTTATGGAAGTAGTAAGGAAAAAAGTTGGCCATTCTTTATAATATTTCTACAAATGTCCCAAAGACTTTGCTCATGTTTCAACTGCTGACATTTAGTAGCATGATTTTAGGAACTGCCAGATACCATCAATAAAAAAAGATATTTTTTGACAGAAAGAAGGCAAGTATTGAAATGTCTATTTTGCTAGAAAACTGTGGGACCCTTTTTCATTCATCCTTTTGGATTTTGTGATTTATTATTTACGTACTATTACTATTAAAGTAGGGAGCAATATTATTATGAAAATATAGAAGCAGCAAAGCTATGATATTAGGAGTGCCTTGAAATACAGCTGCACACTGTATGACCATTTAAATACATACAAGAATCTGGATGCATTGGAAGAATGAATATTCTAATGAATGGGATAACACTATACACAGATTATACATACAAATATATACTTCTGGGAAAATCTAAGACAAGGCTATACAATGGATATAATGAAAAGTTATCATATTAGATAACAAATATTATACTACTACAAAATCAAAGCATGCTTAAAGCATACTCCAAGTCTCTCCTTAACTTATAACTGAAATGGTTAAGCATTACTTCTACATAGCAGATGCCTGCACACAAACAAACATTTAAGGCCGCTTCTAGAAAGAAAAAGCTCTCTGTAAGCACAGAAGTGTCTGCTGCAAAAATTCTACTGTGATCTTTGATAGATATATAAAAAAAAAAAAAATCTGTGACAGACACACAGTTAAGTCTGCTTATCTTGGTTTTCCATAGGCATTTTGAACCATCCAGAGGAGCAATACTACAGAAATATGTGTTGTACTAAGCTCAATTACAAAGTCCAGAATAGCATAACATAACACAAAATAGAAAGTTCACCAATTGAGGTATTTTCAGTATTAAGTAAAACACAAAACCTAAAAACATCCAGCATTTTTCAGCAGAAGGTGGAAAAAGAAGGAAAAAACTGTTAAAAATAATGAAAAAAGGGCTCCATTATAACATTTTCTTTATTTTAGTCCATCTTCCTTTCCTTTATAAAGTTCTCTCAGAGAAGATCTTTAAACATTTACTTTCACTTTTTTTTTTTTTTTTTTTTTTTTTTTTTTTTTTTTAAAAAAATTTAATGGAATGTTGTTACAGCTCCCAAGTGAGCTTTTAGGTTAAAAACACCTCCAAACTCTAAAGACAACTTAGAATAAACATTACGGAAATGCCTAACAAAGTCAGATTCAATATTCTATTAACCACTAGAGTATAGAAATACAGTTTTTACTGCCAGCTGGCTATGGATTTAGAGAATTTTATTTTAACTTACATTATACTCTCTTTGACCACACAATGACAGCCAGATGATTTTAATTACAGCAGAGAGGCATTTTAGATTCCTTTTGAAAGGCTATCTTGTTTCTCATCTTTGCTTTAAAACCAGCTATGAAAATTCATTACTTTGAGCAGTGGCAGAATATTTATACATTTGTTTCTGGATAACTCCAGAAATAAATTTGTTGTGTAAGGCTAAATCCTGACAGTGTACTTTGCTTTTAGGATGGATGCAGAAATGTTTCACCCTAGTTTATTGATAGTTCAGGTTGACCAGTGTGGTATGCCTTGCCAGGAAACTATCTGAGGAAAACCAACATTGCTAGACAAAACAAAACCATAAAGAAACAACAAATAAAATATCTGAAAGAACTTGACTTAAACAAAGAACAGTGTAGTGCTGGAATTGGTTTGAACATTGGGTCTATCAAAGGTTTTTCTATAAAAGAGTATGTTTAGAGGTCATCATTGACAATTTAGTAAAAGATGTATTAATCTAAAATGGGATTTAAACAGAATTAAGGCACCACACTAAAAATGCAGAAAGTATGTGACCACAGTTCAATACTCCCGAACAGGTAGCAATGATGGATTGCTGATTCATCTGGTTTTTTAAATTAGCTTTTTTTTCATTCTCAGTCTTTTGAGAAATAATACTAAGTGTACTGTTTTGGCCAGTTCAAAGTACTAGGAATACTTGTCTGAACTTTGCACATTTCACAAAGACAAAGGCAGTGCTGCCCTTGGTCAGGAAGCATTGCTGCAAGGACACAGGCTGGTGGAAGGGACCTGGAGGCCTTGAAAGACACCAGCTGAGCACGAGTCACCAGTGCGCTTTGTCTGCAGACATGGCCAACAGCACCCTGGGAAGTAATCACAAGAACACAGCCAGGACATGGAGGGGACGGGTGGTCCCACTCTGCTTGGCACTCACGAGATCCCATCTGGATACTCTGAGTTTTGGGCTCCTCCCAGCACAGGAAGGAAGGAGGGAGGTTGGTCAAGCTGGCCTGGAGCACTTGCCCTGTGAGCAGAGGCTGAGGCACCAGGGCTTTTTCAGCCTGAGGGAGAAATGGCCTTGGGAGAAATGGGGGAACAAAATGCAGCCTGCTGGTACCTGTGAATAGTTTATGGACAAGATGGAGTCAGACTCTTTGCAGTGGTGCACAGTGGGGAAATGAGAGAGAGCAAACAGAAGGAAAAACAAGACTAGAAATGAGAATCTTTATCACCCTGAGGTCAGCCAAGCAGTGGAAGAGATAGCCCAGAGAGGCCATGAAGGGTCCATCCTTGAAGATTTTCAAGCCTTAACTGGATAAAGCCCTAAGCAAACAAATCTCAGCAGTTTTCCTATGATCCTGTGATTTCAGAGTGAATGAAAACTAATGACATTTTTTCTACAGCTCTAAAATTGCCTGATGAACATCTAGATTTCCAAATAACAATGCTGTGGAATCTGAATGCCCTATTTTTTTTAAACAAACCCAGTAACTCTTTCTGGATTTTGTTTTGCTAGTGAGGAAGTGCTAACCATTAAGATACCGTGGCACCTAAACTGTACGTGCTTAAGTTCTTCATTAGACCTAGTCTTAGTCCTTACTGCATGTAGGCTTTATGTCATTTGTGTAAAGGTTTTATCCACAGGGGGGGAAAAAAAAAAAATCTATTTTTGCTGTCATTAGCAATTTAAAAAGCGTATTTTCAGAGTAACTTGTGCATTGATGCCAGGCCTTAGGGATATTTATATGAACCCTTTAAATTAAACCCTTCAAATGAATTTGCTAATCCTATAGTATTGACAACCATGCATTCAGCTGAGTTTATTATTCACATCATAATGATTTATGAACATTTTAACAACTTACAGGCCATGTGTTGTCATGTCTTTTTGAAGATTGGTTATTTGGATTAGCTATGCAAGTGTATGGATATTTCTTATAAGATGCTTAGCAAGAGACACCCTTTAATTCAGGATTTCCTCCAGCTGTTTGATCAGAGACCATGTTTCTGTAGACAGTTGATCTCTAAACTGCAGCTTTTTCTTCAGACAAAGTGATGTTCCTTACATAGCTTACTTTTTTTTTTTAAAAAAAAAAATGATTATTATTCTTCCTATAAACCTGTAAACTAAAATTACTTCAGCATTATAAATTCAAATGCAAGCTATGTAATTTTAAACAAGATTTTCTCTAAGAAGATTTGTAATAAGTAGCTTGTAAAACTGTCTGGGAAGTATAACTGACAAACCTAAGAGCTCTTGTTAGTAGTTAATTCTTTTGAAGAAGTGAAATAAGGTATGGATTTGGGAGACAGACAAACAGAGGAAGACAGACACAAAAAGAAAGTGCTTAACAATGGTATGTTTAGGGACCAATCTAACTTTAAACTTTACAAACTGTGACAATGAAATTGTTAGCACTAAATGCGAACAACAAACACTGTATTTGTTATTAGAATATCTAGACAGATTAAAAGTTCCAAGGTACTTAATGCAGATCCAACAAAAATGTTTATATCAATTCTAATTTTAGTTTTCACCTAGGTCTTCCACTTTTTTTTTTTTTTGTTTGTTTTAAATTTAAATTTGCAGCAGCCATTGTGCTAGAGAAATTACATTTAAAATTTCTGATATTTTATGTCATGCTGTAGACAAGACATACTAACTAATGGGCAAGAGAGCACATCACACCTTGCTGTGATAGAAGAATATCCTCTTGTGTCTGAGAGTCTCCAGACCAGCCTCCCTCACCCTCTCCTGTCCCTGCTTGTGAAATGCAGACCTGGCTCTGTGCTGGGACGAGGGGGAAGTGCCACTGTTCTTTAATTAATGTTCCTAGCTTGCATATATATTTAATGATACACAGAGAACAGAAAACATGAAAATTCTACTGTTACTTATACAGTAGTTGCTTATGTTCAGTGACATTATACACAACAACTATCCTTTCAAACCATTTCAGAGAGCACACAGTACTTACTGAAGATATCATTTTACGAACTTCTCCTTTGCCATTCACAATACTGCAGGCCTCATGATGAAATAAAATTATTTTCCTAACAGAAGGCACAGAAATAGAAAAGTGCTACAAAAATATTCTACATGTCCCATCTGCCTTTTAATGCAATAAGCATCGAACCAAAAGAAGTCATATGGAAAGAGAAAGAACCAGAGAGCCTTCTAGCCTTCTGCAGATTACCAGCTCTACTGGATCTGGCTGTGATGGAGTTAACTTTCATCATCCGCAGCCCATATAGTGCTGTGCTTTGGATCTGTGACTAAAACAGTGTTAATAACACACCAAAGTTCTGGCTATTGCTGAACAGTACTTGCACAGAGTCAAGCCTTTCTCTTTCTCTTACTCTGCTTCCCCAGCAAGTAGGCTGAGGGTGAGCAGGAGATTGGGAGGGGACCATTGGAACAGGTGACCCCAACTGGTCAAAGAAATATTCCATATCATATGACCTTGTGCCCTGCAATAAAAGCTCAAGGAAAGGAGACAGAAGCAGGGATATTGACGGTTACAGTGTTTTCTTCCCAAGTAACTGTTATGCATGCTGAGGCCCTGCTTTACATGAAGTGCCTAAACATCTGCCTGCTGATGGGAAGCAGCAGATATTTCCTTCTTTGCTTTGCTTTTACATGCAGCTTTTGTTTCACCTATTAAGCTGCTTTTAACTCAGTCCACAGATCTTATCTCCCATCTTTTTTTTTTTTTTTCCTCCCCAACCTACAGGAGAAGGGAGTGACTAAGTGGTTCCATTAGGTGGGATCAACCCACCACACCAAATGCCAAGTGGCCTACCATTTAATGATCTCTATTACTGAGATATGAATAGAAGCAGACTCACAAGAGAAATGTCATTCACATAGAAAACATTCAATACTGAAGATGAGAGGTTCAGAATCAGCAGAGTTAAACATTAGAATATCTTTTCCACAAGTAAAATCTAAGGTCTTTTCACATATTATAGTTGCTTTAAAATTACTTAGGTTTGCAAACATCTCTTAACAGAATGATGGCTACTATACTAAATAGCACATTTTCTGACATCTTTGTTCCTTCATTATGCACAGAAATAGTGACAGAATACTGTCACATAATTTACATGATCAGTAATAATGTAGTTACAAAACAACTTAAGTGCTATAAATTTGATATAATCTGCCACAACTAAAAAAGGAAGCCAGATGTAACTGAAGCCGAATATAACATCACAGAAGTGCACCACACTCCAGAATGAAGAATATCTGACCTTTTGCACTAAAACATTGAAGCTGTTGGCAGACTATGCAGTCAGAGAATTCTGCACTTTTGGTTCAATGTTAACTTATTAGTCCTGGAGAAAAGATATTTGATGTCCAGTCATACCATGAGAGGAGAGAAGAAACTGAATGGTGTGAAAGTCAACTAGAACTGCCCTAGCAATCTGATTAATTCAATTTCCAGTCAGTGCAAATCGCCTGTGTCGTTACAGGTAAGACGAGTTAATTTGTCTGAGGCTGTGAGACAACATGTCTACATAGTGCTCAATAGGAAGGATGAAGGATACTCAAGAAAGGAAGAAAGAGAAGTGCAGGAAGCGAGGACACTGCTTTTGTGACTAGTACAAAATATGAAGTGGCATTTGATGCAGAAGAGGTGAAGAAGGACAAAAGCTTTCTGTGTCACATCTCTCACCCAAGTATTTATTAGTTTACTCCAGGACTGGGACATTTTGTTTGAGTATGTCCTATATATTATAGACATACCTTCTTTCTAAGTCTACCTTGTTACTATTCAGTGACAGCATGCTATTTCATTGCCTTTTTTTTGGTGGAGAGGGGAACTCTAATATTTCATGTGATAATTCTTTTAAAACAGTTTTCACTGAAGAATATGGAAAGGCAGCATAAAAAGTGAAACTACTGAGAGGCTGTCTTCCAAATAACATCATAGATTTGACCTGCACAAGAAAACACAGGAAGATTTTGAGTTGATGCTACGCATATTATTTAAATAACGAATAAACCAGAGGTAAATCTTTTAATCTTCTGCCTTTAATGCAATATTTAGTTAGACTAAGATGAAAAGTAAAAACTAATTAATTGTATACCTTCATTTTGTTGATGTACATCTTAATAATTGAAATTCACAGCTATCTACCATTAAAGTTGTCTACACATTAATGAAGATGAAAAATTTTAAATTTTTTGACATAGTCATGAATACTTTAGAATCAGCTTTTAAACTCTGTATAACTGCATTTTTCCAGAACAAAAATACCAGTTATTTCACTGTTTATAGTCACCTAATTTTTAGTCCTTTTCAACAGAGAGAAGTGAAAAGAGGCTATCACAGAAATTAATAATTATTTCAGCTTCCTTCTATCGTTTATCATTGTAGCTATGAATATTCATCACCATAATGATTAGAAACATCAGTGAATTATGCCTCAGTCCACCAACACTGTAGGGAGTTTCTGTTATTCCTGTTTTACATGTCTGAAAGCCAATGCACAGAGAGATTGATAGACTGATTTTTCAGAAGCACATAGCATCTGACTCTCCTACACGTTCATTTCATTTGGCAATTGCAAACCATAGGTCATTATTTTTCTCCTATAACTGAAGGACTTTGAAAGTGCCATTTGTAAGAAACTTCCTGACTTGAGAGAAATTTCCACATAGATTTTGGAAGCTAACTTTGCCTAACTATGAGGATGGAAAACATTGAAAGTACCAGAGAATTTATCTATTGACTTCCAGCTGGCAGCTGATACTTCGATAGCTGCTGAAGAAGACAGAAACAGGGAGCTAGATCGTTTTCTTCTTTTTTTTTCTTTTCCTCTTTTTTCTTTTTCTTTTTTTTTTTCCTCTTTTTTCTTTTTCTTTTTCTTTTTCTTTTTCTTTTTCTTTTTCTTTTTCTTTTTCTTTTTCTTTTTCTTTTTCTTTTTCTTTTTCTTTTTCTTTTTCTTTTTCAATTTGGAAAAACATGATTTCTTGTCTGTCCAAGAAGAAATGTCATACAGTATAGCAAGCAATGCTTGTGCCTGAAGTATAGGACTTAGAAATTAGGAAATTAGGATATCCCTGTAACTAAAGTATCAGTTATAGGTGCCATTGTAAATTACTCTCATTCTCACAATATATTGCATTTATTTTAAACACCTTGATCACATAATCTGATTCTTATTAGATAACTGATATATCTGGATACTCCACTGATGCTCAGTCATCATAATATAGTTGATAAATGAGGCAAAGATATACTACTCTATTTTTCTCATGAACTGAGATGGTATGCAATCTAATGCAAAAGGACAATGGGAGGAGCTAGAGGAGAAGAAAGACAAGAATACCTTTTCATTCTTTTCACAAAATATTCAGTTTAAAGTTCCATACTTGGACAGGAAGTATATAAAAAAATCCTCTACTCCTTTCTAGCCATAAAAAATGTTGTAAAGCATGCAAACTTTACTTTCCAGGTTCCTATTTTTTTCCTTAAGTCAGTTCCAGTAAAACTGAAATTCTACTTGCATAGTAGTATGTAGTATGCACTGGCAATTCAGGATTATGAATCTGAAATAAAATTACACTGATGTTACAGTACAAACCTGCAAATCTAATTTTTTTCTGGTTTTGTCAGAATTAGACACAGAAATATCTATATATGAGTAATACATTCCTTATACCATTGCTTCATAAAGCATGATGTCATATTGAACTACAGGTAGCTCAGCAATTTCTCCTTTTGCCTTACTGATACTGCACCTATCGTATAAGAACCTTGGTATTCAGTTGGTCTAAATGAATACAAGTACATTGATTTCAAAACTGTATCTAAGATAATGCACATGTTGAGGTATTATCTTTAGTGAACTGAAGACTTGACCAAAGAACAGATTATGTTCTGTTATAAACAGGCTTTGACCACAACTGCACAAATCATTTAAGTGTGTACAAATAATGACATACCATGCTGTGCACTGACTTTAGATTGTTTAAAACAAGAAAAACTAAAATAACCAGAAAACAACCCAGAGCTCATAAGTCTTTTCCAGAAAGCCTAATGTCTTCTGGTTTAAGATAGCCTGTATGTGATTTTATTTCTAGGTCTTATTAATGAATTATGTCTTATCTAAAAGCCTCATATATTTTTAAGATTGTATATCTTCAAGTAAAAAACCTCAAACATAAATAATCCTTTGATTCTAGTAACAACAATGAAAACATCTATGAGGTTGAAGTGACTTCTATTTGCAGGTCTAATTGTAGTCATTCATATTAACCACCAAATATGTTAGGTGACAGAACCACACAGAAAAAATTACAGTTTGTTCAGTTTTATGCTGTTTTAAACCCTTCCTAATGGAACTATTTACCTTAGTGAGAGACAATTTAGAAGTTATAATGAAGATAAAATTAAACATAGTAGCTAAGTATAACATATTTTATTCTTTTTGCTTTTGCACATGGAAAGACTAGAGGTAAAAGGCAGAACTGAGAAAAAATGTGATCCTGCTTGCATTACTGAAAATTTAGAAGTAATACCCCATCAGAGTGGATTAACACACTTATTTAGCCTAACTTCAGAACAGACTCTGACCAGGGAATCTGCACAAGGTGTAAGTTACTGCAAAAATTGCTGTTTCAACATGCGATTTTAACAGACCAATATGAGCCTCATTCTTCAAGTACTCAACTATTTTGAAGATTGCTGTCTTCAATATTGTGAAGTCACAGATTCTTACTTATCATTAATTACATAAGATATAATTCAATATATAGGATATAATTCCTTAATAAGTCCTGGGGAAAAAAAAAAAAAAAAAAAATCACATACAGGAAAAGGTTTCTCATTACATCATCTACCCAGACTTGTGCAAAGCATTTGACACTGTCCTGCATAACATCCTCTCTCTAAATTGGAGACACATTAATTTGATGGGTAGACCACAAAGGAATAAGAAACTAGCTGGATGGTTGCACTCAGAGTCGCAGTCAACAGTTCAATATCTGAGTGGAGACCAGTAATGAGTGGTCTTCAAGGGTCAGTATTGAGATAGGTACTGTTTAACATCTTTGTTGGATACATGGACAGTGGGATTGAATGCACCCTCAGCAAATTTGCTGATGACACCAAGCTGTGTGGTGCAGTTGATACACTGGAGGGAAGGGATGCCATCCAGAGGGAGGGCCCATACAAACCTCATAAAATTCAACAAGGCCAAGTGCAAGGTCCTGCACATGGGTCAGGGCCATCCAAAGTACGAATACAGGCAGGGCAAAGAGTGTATTGAGAGCAGCCCTGTGAAGAAGGATTTTGGAGTACTGGTGGATGGAAAACTGACTATGAGCCAGCAATGTGCGCTCACAGTCCAGAAAGCCAACTGTACCCTGGGCTGCATCAAGAGAAGTGTGGCCATCAGGTCGAGGGAGGTGATTCTCCCCTTCTACTCTGCTCTCATGAGACCCCACCTGGAGCACTGTGTTCAGCTCTGAGGCTCCCAGCATAAGAAGTACATGGAGCTGCTCCAGTGGGTCCAGAGGAGGGACACAAAGATGACCAGGGGGCTGGAGCACCTCCTCTATGAGTACAGGTTGAAAGAGTTGGAATTGTTCAGCCTGGAGAAGAGAAGGGACCAGGGAGACCTTATAGCAGCCTTCCAGTACTTAAAGGGGGCTACAGGAAGGAGGGGAAGAGACTCTTTATCAGGGAGTGTATTGACAGGATGAGAGATAATTGTTTTAAACTGAAAGGGGGTATGCTTAGATTATATATAAAGAAGTTCTTTACTGTGAATAAAGATTGCCCAGAGAAGTTGTGGCTGCCCCCTCCCTGGAAGTGTTCAGGACCAGGCTGGATGGGGCTTTGAGCAACCTGGTCTAGTGGAAGGTGTCCCTGCCCATGGCAGGGGGGTTGGAACTAGATGTTCTTTAAGGTTCCTTCCAACCCAAATCATCCTATTATCCTATGATTCTATGATTAGCAATAGTTGACCCTTTGAAAAGAATTAGTAAGATTTGATCAAAAGATTCCATCTGAAATTAATACTAGTTTTGAAAATATATTTTATTTGTTTTATGTACCTCTACAAAGAAAAGTGTACATACAAACATGAATTATATGCAAGATTGCGGTGTGCCGAGTATAGTGCTCACATGAAAGATCAAGTAAGTGATCCCTGTCTCTTCTCTCTGTGCCTCTCACAATGTTGCACAGTGTGTGTTAAAACCACAGTGCAGCATTCTGTCATATACATACTATGTACTTTTAAAGATGTCTAAGAAAGAGCAGGTGGACAGCTGAGCTATCAAAGTATGATGAATCCAGTTTATTTGTATATTATTAAGGATTTAATAGAGCATTTCTGCATGGAGGAAAAAAAGCACTACATAAATATTGCAAAATATTTCCTATTCTCAAATAAGCACGCCTGTTACAAATGTGGTCTCATGTGATTTCATATTTGGACTTGTACTAAAGGCATCCAGATGGTGTAGTAAGAGAGTGTTCCAAAAACTATAACTGGCATCCTTGCTGGCAGTGACAGCTTCCAGCTACTTTAAGATGTTATTTCTTTATTCTTCAACAAACAGAGAGAGCTTTGTGACAACACTGGAGAAAATGAGAGTCTTTAAGAATTTATGACATGGTAATCTTCACCTTTTTCATCCAGCTGAGAATGTTCCCTTTGGAGTTTACAGAGTAGTTGTCACCACATACTGCCCTTTTCTTTACCTTCTCCTGTCTTAAGAGCAGTTTCTAAATCTGTCTGCTCATAAAGAGATATTCCTTCAGTCAAGATAAGGAAAAAAATGGACATGATTACACTCTTGGGCACATATCCTTCCTTTTATTATATCCCTTCGTTTTAACTTCACTAGAATCATTATTATTGCCTCATAAAGCATGGCAATGGTACCATTATTGCTCCTACTCTACAAATGCTGTAGATGTTGATAGCACAGAGAATAATGAAGACATAGATTTCAACACACGAAAATCAATTGGAAATGCTTTCAGGTTAGCTGAGAAGCAAGCATGTAAATTATTAGACCAGTTATGGACCAGTTTCAAAGCAGGCTGCGAACACTAGAAGGTCATCCATCCATATCCCTGGATTTTTTAACTTGTCCTTGGTAACTGAATGATGTTTTCAGCAGTATGATCAAACAAGAAGTTTGGTTTTGAAGTCTCATTTCAATTTTTGGAGAACTTCAGACCTTTTATATATAGGTTTTTGTAAAACTGCACAAATGTCTTAAAAATCTAGTGCCTTTTTTTTCAACTGCTTATGAAAATAAAACTAGATATTTTTAAAATGAAATATTATGTACATAGTACAAATCTGAGTGGCTATGTGTATCCATGACCAGGTCTAAACTTCCTGGATTTTTACAGACTTTGAGTTCTCCTATAGATACTATTGTGTAATACAAAAAATAAATTAATGGTAGTAAAAATGCTACATCAATTTATGCTTACTATACTTGACTGACATACTGAGTCACTGAGTCAGCACACTACCCTGAACTAAGATCACATATGAAATACACCTTATTCAGTATCAGTCTCATTGCCATGTTCAATATGAATTCCAGATTTTGCTTAACAACCAGAGTAGAAAGAGTTATGGAAAAAGTTGAGATTTGTTGGTAAAGGTACTGGGTAATAACTGAACAATACTCATAGCTCTGCATGACTCCTGTCAGTGACATAAGAACAATTTCTAATCTTGGTTACATGATGTTTGACATTGAAATAAGCTGCCTGCTACTCAGAGGTACTAAGCAGTTTGTTCCACAAAAAAGAGATTTATTTATTTTTAATCTTCAATGTGAACAGAAGCAACATTTATTTAAAGACAAATTACAAACTTTCTGACCTTGTTATATTTCATAATGAATCAAGAAAAGGGCACAGACTCAATTTTCTTCTCCAAGTCACCTTTAAGTAATTGTGTTCGATCAACATATCTTTTTTTTTTTTCTGAGCTGCCTAAATTAGAACTGGCTTCCTTCTTATTTCACTAATTGATACTACAATGACTATTTTCCTAAACTTGAATAGCATAAAGCCTACCTGGTCTGCCAAGGACAAACTTTAAAGAAACAGAAGAAAACTTAATTCCTGTGGAATGAGGTTCCATGCAGGCTCTGATGAAGTATAGTCAAGCAGAATACCAGAAGAGCAAATACCTGATCAGAGGAGATACTCTTACATGCATCTGCTAATTCATGTCTCTCTCAGCACTGTAAGGACCAGTTTGTCAGAAAGTATGGAAATACATCTTGTAATTGCACCCAGAGTAAATCATGCTATTAAGAAAAAAATAGGCTCCCATTTGGTAACTTTTCAGATTGTACCAGGTTTCAGAATGTATTCAAAAAGTGTCAATTATCACAGTCATCAAATACCTGATATTTGATCTGTTCTGCACATTCCATCCATTACTGCTTACCTATACCAAGAAGTAATGTTAGGAGGGACATATTCTATTCTAGTAGCAGAATTTTATGGTATACACTTTACTAATTTTTTTAGTCATTCTGTAAGGCACAATGATGTCACAGATTGCTGTTGGCAAATCACAGACAGATTTATTAGAGGATGTTTGTATTCGCACCCAGGAGACATTAGTTCTTTATTCCATGAATAATTCCACTGAAACTGATGAAACCGCACCTTGGCTAAAGTGCTCCTCAGCTTGAGTATGAGTATCTGGCCCTAATTTCTTTCATTTGCTTTTTCAGTGCTTCAGATTATGGAGTGTACATAACAAAATTCAGAAAACTTAAGCAAAAGCAAGAGTCAGAAGCCAGTAATAATTAAGGGCTTTTGAAGAAGGTGACAGATTAATTTATCCCCTGAAAGAGGTAAAAGTCACTAACTGGCTGACACACACCAAAATATTTTCTCTAATCAAATGTACCTGTTTTGTCTCTTACCAAATTAGTCTGTCAGATTGAATCCTTTGGGAAAATTATGTATATTGGCAGTGAAATAATGTTCTAATCACCTAATAAAGGTCAAGCCTTTTTATTTAACCAGTACCATTTACCACATTCTGTAGATGTTCATCCACATTCTAATGTGCACCTGAGCAACAGCTTTACTCTCACCTGATGTTAGTTTATACAGCTATACAATATAAGTATTATACAGATTCAGTGAATAAGGAAATTAAATCTAGACTATGTGATCTCTTAATCATTTTGGTCTGACTGAAGCAAATAGAACAATACAGAAGTTTGAATACAATAGTCAGATGTTTCAAGACAACCATTTTTGCAAAGAAAATAGGAGATACATTTTCACTCGAAAAAAAAATGAAGTAGGTTTTTTTCCAGTCACTGTTACCGGGTAATTTAATTCATGTTTAGAGAGACGTATTCTTTCAAAATCCGTATATTCGCATCCATCACAGGCTAAGATAATCACCTGGAATGATGAACCTACCACACAAATATTTATCTTCTGATATATGCTGATGCCTTGAAAGCCCAACAGTATGAGGATAAAAGATTTACTGTTATGGTTAGAAAAGGTTGTAAATCAGGAGAGAATATTAAGTGTACAATTTGATGGATTAGCTAGGATTAATACCTAGTCAAGAGAAGACACTAAATTTTGACACATCTAGAAGTACATTTGTGTTAAAAGATATTTTTGCTTCATATAATGTTCATTGAACCTATCAAGTATCTCTGAACTGGATCACTGACTGAACAGTGATGCTGAAGAAAGGACAAAGAATATTACACATACAGGCAGCATTTCTGAATGTTTTTAGAAGCATCCTTATTCCACTGAAAGTAAACAAATGCATCTGCTGGGGTTTTTTAGGTATTTTGGTTTGGGGTTTGGTTGTTTGTTTTTTGGGTGGTTTTTTTTGTTGTTGTTGTTGTTGTTGGTTTGTTGTTGGTTTGTTGTTTGTTTTTTTTTAGTAACAAATAACTATTACTTTTGGAATGCAAATAGAAGACTCACCAAAAGTCAGCAGAATTGGCATGAGCAGGCTTTTAGAATGGATCCATGTAGTCTGTGATTATTTGAGATGGAAATCTCTGGAATTTACAAACCCTTCACATTGTACCAAATGCATCTTGAACAGTGCTATTTATACACCATTAATTACTATGTAAGTCACCCAGAAACAATCAGCAAAAATGGATTTTTTTCCAAAACTGAAACAGCTTTTTAAACGTCCATGTCTAATTTTAAAGAAACCAGTTCAGGACATATGTCTCCATATTCTGTGTTTTCAGGTTTGATTTAGTGACTCTCTAATCAAATAACTTACTTTTATGTAGAAGGTGTACCTCGAAGCCTGATCCACTCAGTTCCACTCAAAAGCATTCTATCATTCTTCATTACATGCTACAGAGGCTGGCACGTGTCCCCTAATAAAGTCAGTCCCAAACAGTCTGGAAGAGCCTATTTTAATTAAGCCCTTTTCTGAAAATCAAAACAAAAAAACCATGAGCACCCTTGCCAAGAGTACCAACACCATGACAAAAAGCTTCAATAACTGTATTTAAAGGTATGTAGATAATTTGTTTCACTGATAAAGAAATGTTCCCTTCTATTGTATTTCTGAGTTCTCTCCTGTTTTCCCTTTTATTACTGCATCAAATGCAAATCTGATTTTTCTTCAGGGTCTAAATAACTTCCAAATCCCAACACTGAGACTTGCTTCTGATTTTTTTTTTTTTTTTAATTTTCTATGTATCTGCTTCCTTCACAAACATCTCACTACCCAAATAAAACAGGTTCCTTGAACTTATAAACTGCATGATCTCTCACTCCTCAAATGATTTTTCTCACCTCTTATTTTTTACTTCGTTTACAGTCCTTAATAGTAAATCAGTAAGCTTTCCAGTTACACATACTCACATCTCTGCCTAACTTTAGGCACACAGCCTGTGTGACGGGGGCACAAACCTATATTCCAAGTCCATTCAAAGAGTCATGTTAATAAGGCTTCTAATTCAGACATACACACTAAATGTCTTCAATTGGACAGTAAGAATTTCACTACCAACAATGACTATTTTTCAAACAGGTATTACACAGAACAATGGCAGAATCTGACTTAAAACATACCGCAACTGTAGCAGGTCTAGCATGTTCTGTACTAAACCATAATATAGGCATATTATTTAGAAAGTAAAAAGATTATCTAAACAGCATTAGCAATTTTAGGTGAAAATGTGTCGAGTTTAATGATTGTTTTTTCTTCAGAATACTGTGAATTTTTTGAAAATTGCATTAAATGTTGATCTGTTTCTGAGTATCAGCATCCAATCCTTCCGTATGGTTGCTTTTGTAGTTCATGCTGTGGGGAGCTCAGTAATTTCTTTAAAGTGTTACTTTTACTAGACCGGGCTTAGGGTACACAGTGCTTCTCAGAAATTATTTTTTTTTAATGTTTGAGATTGATTATGAGATAAACTAACATGTGCATAGTTTGTTCCACTATTCTAAGCCTTCAAATGAAAAATGTACCTATCATGACAAAAAAAAGCTTTGATCTATTCCCATAGGAAGTTAGATTGCCTGCCTTTCTCCAAGCATGAGGATACTTTGAAAAATACTCTACATACTTTAATTGCTCTGCAAGAAATAACATATACCCAAATAAACAAAGACAACTCAAACACAAGTATCTACTAACACTTCACAGCATCACAGAATCAATTAGGTTGGAAAGGACCTTGAAGATCATCCAGTCCAACCATTAACCTCACACTGACAGTTCCCAACTACACTATATCCCTATGCACTAGCTTCATTTTAGGCACAATTTTATTGATGAATTGTTGTTGATACACACCATGCATTCAGAGAAGTTGTGTATATTAACTTAAAGTGCTTTTTCTGAGAACATTTATGCAAACAAAATTTTGTTCATATAAAGCAAACACAAAAGACGAAAACACAAATTAAAAGCTAATTCATTTTCAAGGTAGTGGAGCAGTCTTCTAAGTCTTGCAATTGTTCAATTCTGCCACTAAATCACCTTAGGTAACAGCTGACTAATATTTCTTTATGCAGTGACTGGAACACCTTGTATTTAAATTCACAGAGGACTGGTCTAAGTATAAATACACTTAATTTTGTTACATAATTTGCAACTCTGCTCATGTAATCAGTTAAGAGCTAGTCCCAGACCCACATATATGAGGAAAATCTATGTCAAGTTCTGACAGCTTGATATGCAGGTTTTGCACAACGCATTTAACATTGGGTTTTTCTTGTCAGAAATCTATCTGCTCTACCTAGTGGTACTGAATTTCTTGAGTGGAATTCCACCTCGGTCCTAGTCTAATTGTATTGTATATGGTTTCCATTTACCTTTTTTAGCTTGGGTGAAATGGGTATTTTGTTATCAGCATAGGAAGAAAAGTCCTACCAACCATCTCAGGTATGGATAAGGCATACAGTGGGAGAAAATTATCTGGGGGACATGGCAAGTGAGTAAGTGGACATCTGAGAAGGTGATTGCAAATTAATATGGAAGAAGGGTCCCAAAATGCAAGTAAACAGTATTCATGAATATGGAACGACTGACTACATCTAACAGAGGATTTTCCTCTCCAGATGTCTACCTGTCCTTGTCAAACTTTATGTTTGTGACATGACAGTACTAGAGTCTGACAGACAATTCCAGGACATATAGGAATATTTTGATGAAATGCCACTGAAAAAATAGAGTTATTTTAATATGATTTTTTACTCCATTGTGTGAGGCTTCTCAGAAAATATCCTAGTTATTTACCATATAATAATATGCAGTTACAATTTAGGTAATTTAATTTTCTAAAATTTGATATAAACCACTTAATTCTTCACAATCTAAGACATAGCAGGTGGAAAGTTAAATAATATACTACATGGATATACTTTTTTAGAAAGGAAAAAAATCAGTTTAAAAACTTATCTATCATCTTTCCTTTTTTCTTTGGTGCAATGTAATGGAGAGTACTGGACAATCTGATAAATAGTGAGTGCTATTGTGCTAACTGTGTCACACTTGCCATCATGAGACACTTCCCAGAAATCCAGAGAGTTAACAATGAAAAGTTTTCAGGCCAGAGTTTGTTATTTTATGTTTGTTACTGTTTTCTGTGGATTTTATTGATATTTATTTTCAGCTCCTTTTTTAGACTGGCTAATAAAAACTTCTGTTAATAAAATTCTGTGGCTCTCTAAAGAGTACTCTGTTTGTACCTGAATAATGCCTGCAAGTAAATTCTGTATAGCCAGAAAACCACATTTGAAATTAACAAGGCGAGAGATTAACTGATATCACTGTCCTCCATCACAATAAATTTCTAAGAGTATTTTACTATGATTCTTCCTACCTTCTGCGATGTTTGTGTATGCAGTCTAGAAAGCACTTGTTTATGATATACTAATTGATTATCCTTGAGCAAATCTATGCCTGCATTCAGACTGTTTCCAAAAAATGCAACTAATAACAGGGCTATAATAAAGCTCAGTCCTTAGTAGTTTATAGTGGACATGGGAAGAAAACACAAGGCAGTGGTCTAAATTTTGAAAGACATTCCTGTTTCTGGTATCATGAAACCCAGCCTTTAAATGAGGCAGTAGTCTTCTGTAAGACCTCTATCTGAGAAAGATTCTGGGGTCTTTTTCTATGTTCATACAGGTTGATAAAATTATTATCAACCAGTAAAACTTCCCAACAGTATAGTAACATTAAAAATAATATATATGAAGAACTGTAATATAAGGCATTTTAATATTTTACATTCATTTTACTACAGACCTAAAATACACAGCAAATAGCATTTTTTTCTGCTTGGTATGGAACAGTTGTAGAAGGTAAAAATCAGGTGACTGCATTTTTGCTCTTGGTATAAAATATATTTCAGGATTGCCATCATTCACAGCAGTATTAGATTAATCTGATTCTAGTTGAGCAGAGCAAGAATAACTCCTAACCTACTGTTCTAAATACAGTAGTGTTGCTTCAAATGTATACTAATATGAGAGAAAAATCTGTCTTGCAGTATAATTATTTTTTATTTAATTTGACCTGGATAAAATAGCCTTAGAAAACTGATTTTGCGTTTTATATGACTGCTATAACCTCCCTTCTATTTTTGTATTCGCATGGAATATTTCTAACCGATATAAAGGAGACAGCCTAGAATGCTGTTGGCTGCCTTTGCCACCAGAGCATGCTGCTGGCTCATGCTCAACTTGTTGTCCACTAGGACCTACAGGTCCTCTGCACAGCTGCTTTCCAGCTGATTGCCCCCAGTATGTACTGGTGCAGGGGCCTGTTCCTCCCCAAGTGCAGGACCCCACACTTCCCTTTGTTGAACTCCATGAAGCTGCTGTCCGTCCATTTCTCCAGCCTGTTGAGGTCCCTCTGAATGGCAGCACATCCATCTGGTGTATCAGCCACTCCATTTTGTACCACATGCAAACTTGCTGAGGGTGCACACAAGAGGTTAAAAAGTATCGGACCCAGTATTGACCCTTGGAGTACACTACTAGGGACTGGCCTCCAGCTGGACTCTATGCCACCAATCACAGCCCTCTGAGCCTGGCAAGTTCAGTCAGTTTTTGATTCATCTCAGTATTTGATCTGTATTTTATCAGCGTGTCTGTGAAGATGTTACAGGAGACAGTGTCAAAAGCCTGACTAAATACAGAGTAAGTAACATCCACTGCTCTCCCCTTATCTACCAAGCCAGTCATCTCACTTTAGAAAACTACCATGTTGGTTAAGCACAATCTCCCCTTTGTAAATCCACGCTGAATACTGCTGATCATTTTCCTTCCTGTGTCTGGAGATGGTTTCCAGGATTATTTGCTCCATCACCTTCAGAGGAACTGACACAGACTGATGGCCTGTAGTGCCCTGTATCCTCCTTATTGCCCATCTTGAAGATAGGAGTGACATTTACTTTCCTCTAGTCCTCAGGAACCTTCCATGATGCCCATGATCTTTCAAAGATAACTATGAGTGGCATTGTAATGACAGCAGCCAGATCCTCCAGAACACATGAACTTCTGTGTCCAGTTTGCTTAAATGTTTTCCTTCTGCTAAATCTTCCTTGCTGCTGACTTTCTCTCTCGCCTCTGGGACCCAAGATTCCTGAAGGCCAGCCTTATCAGGAGAGGCCAAGGCAAAGAGGGCTATGTGTACCTCAGCCTTTTACTCGTTCTTTGTAATCAGTTCCCCTGTCCCATTAAGCAGTGAGCCCACATTTTCCCAGGTCTTTCTTTTGCTGCTGATGTCCTTGGTGAAGACCTCCTTGTTGCCCTTCATGCTCCTCACCAGGTTTAAGTCCAGGTAAGCTTTGGATTTCCTAAGGCCATCCCTACATGCTCAGCCAGTCAATCAGTATTACTGCTGGGTTTTTACCCTTGAATACAGTCAGGATCTCCTTGATCACCCATGCAGGCCTTCTCTTGATTTCCTGCTCACTGTGATGGACCATTCCTGAGCTTGGAGTTGGAGGGGGTGATCCTTTAAAATCAGTCAGCTCTCCTGGATCCTTTTTATCTCCAGGATTGTATTCCATAGGATTCTTCCGGGCAGATGTTTGAAAAGGCTAAAGTCTGCTCTGCCAGAGTCCAGGGTTGTGATCCTTCTTTTTGCCCTACTTCTTCCTTGTAGGATCCTGAGCACCACCATCTCATTGTCACTACAGCCAAGGCTGCCTCCTAATCTTCATATCCATAATCACAAATGTGAGATGATCCTAAAGCTTTTCATAGCCAATAAAAGCTGTACCTTATTTTAAATATTATTTTTTAAGTGATAAAAATTTTAGTAAAATGGTCTTAATCTTGACAACTTGTTTATAAATTTTACTTCCTGACTTTTTTGGAGACTATTAGGAATGGTATAGCTAAAATTTTGCAAAAGATCTGATGTCAAAGAATATTTAACATGTGTAGAACAAAATAGAGAATTTTGACTTAATTTAGCAGATCCTTAAAAAGCAAAACCAAACCAGATTTGTTTGTTTGTTTGTTTTCAGATATATTAAGCTTTTGCATTGCATATGTGTATTCATTTTGAATATGATACAACTATTTTGTATCAATAGGTTGAATGTGAGACAAATAGGTGACAGAAAACATAAGCACTTCACTTAAATGTCTAACATACAGTATAACAATAAAAAATGCTAAATCAAGGATAAATTTATTTGATCACGGATTAAAGTGAAAGCAAAACTGAAGTTTAAAGACAGTCTGTATTTACACAAGGATACATGTTACTTTCAATATTTATTTATTTCTGTCTGCTTCCTCTTTTTAAAATTATTTTTATTATTGCTTAGTTGATTAGAAACCTGATTTTGGTAGTGATCTATAACTGAAAAATACATTGCAGATTTGAGACCCAGATCTTGCAAGACCTAGAAGGCAGCAGCGAACCTCTTTGTATTCATCAAGCTACAGGCAAATGAAGAGTTAACTGGTCATATATATTGCAGTATCTCATTCTCAAGTTAGATCACTATGAAATATTTGTCATTTATACCCACAGCTCATATAACTAACAAACTAAACGAGAGGGACTGACTTACAAAAGACCCAGCAAGATGGTCAAAGCTACTCCAAATTAAATATTCCAAGAATGTGATGAGGTTTAGCTTCCTTCTAAATTTTGCTACTAATCTTGTCAAAAAGGAATGGCAGCTGTTATATTAATGATGTGAGGGACATACATCTGAGACAGCAAATTTTATGTAATCACATACTCTGAAATACGGCCATGATTAAAATGTGGTCCTCTGTATACAGATGAATGTATTTTGTCACTGAGGCAGATAGGTGTCTTTTCAAAATCCCAGTGGCTATATGTATCTGCATTTTATAATATACTTATTTGATATCCGCCCCAATGTAATTTTGTCTTTTTTTTTTTTTTTTTTTTTTTTTTCCCAGTACACAGGAATTGATTTTTTTCTATTACTTACGTCTTAAAAAATCCCCAGCAAAATCCCAAAAATCTTTATTACTTTTCCTATGTTAAAGTATTTTACTTCCAACAGTACGATGCTGTGAACATTTTTACCAGCTCCGCTGACACTGTTCAGGTGATAACCTTAACAGCTCACCAAATCTGAGCAACACCTGGAATTGACAGAAGTTGACTGAAATATCCATGTATGAAGCAGTAAAATATCCACAGTTGGATTAATAAAATGAGGTCTTTTGCCTGTCTGGGACTAGACCAGTAACCAAGGTATATATTGTGCTCATAATGATGTTCCTTCTTCTGGTAAACTAAAACCGTATTAACTGAGTTTATATGAGCAGTACCCATTTAAAACTCCAACCTGACTGCAAAGAATCTGATCACGGCTACATTATACTCTTGAAACTGCAATTTAATCTTGAAAGAGTTCTGGACTCAAGACTAAAGTACAAGGATATTGAAATCATCCTTGGAAATACATCTGCAACAACAAAGACAAAGTTTCATTTACATGTTAAACCACCTGTCGTGGTTTAACTCCAGCTGGCAACCAAGCACCACACAGCCACTCGCTCACTCTCTCCCCCACAGTGGGATGGGGGAGATAATCAGAAGGGCAAAAGTGAGAAAACTCAAGGGTTGGAATAAAATGTTTAATAAATAAAAATAGGTTGGGTTTTTTTTAAATGTAAGGAAAATAGTGTAAAAATAACAAAGAGAGAGAAAAATAAAACCTAGGAAAAACAAGTGATGCAAATACAAAGAACTGCTCACCACCAACCAACCAATCAATGCCCAGCCAGTCCCTGAACAACAGCTCCCCCAACCTCGCCCAAAGTTTTATTGCTGAGCATGATGTTATATGACACGCGATATCCCTTTGGTCTGTTGGAGTCAGCTGTTCCAACTGTGTTCCTTACCAACTTCTTGTGCACCCCCAGCCTAATCACTGACAGGGCAGTCTGAGGAGCAGAAAAGGTCTTGACTCTGTGTAAGCACTCTCAGCAAGAACTAGAACATTCCTGTGTTATCAACACTATTTTCAGCACAAATTCAAAACACAGCCCCATACTAGCTACTGTGAAGAAATGTAACTCCATCCTAGCCCAAACCAGTACAACACCCTAAAATCACATAATAGGCAGGCAACTTCCATTTTTGTTATAATGAAAGAGAAAGCATGTTTTGAAGTTTGGAATACAAGACCACAAAGAATTGTTACCCACCTGGAACAAATAAGGTATTTGTCCTCCATCCCACATGTATCTCATAACTTTCTCAAATACTATCAGACCCTGGCACTCTCTTCTACTTCTACCACCTGGCAGGCATTAGGCACGGAAATGGTAAGTAGCTGATAGGTTCACAGAGCTAAAGGAAACTAGAAGGCATGGAGTGGAGCTGCAAAAGATTCATCTGGTGTTACAAGAGAACTCATCCAGCTACCAGCTCTTCTCGGTAGACCTTAACTACACAGGAGCTAGAAAGTCTTTACAGTGAAGAACTGACAAGGGTCTTGATGCACTTTTGATGATATAAAGTACAGCTGTTCACAGAGGTAATTGCTCTGGACAAAAACCTGCTTTAGCCAGACATAGCTGTCTACATCATTTTTTTAGAGTTATTATGGATATCTCTACACTGTCCCACACAACTTTATTCTAGAGGACAGTGACAGTCACAAAGACCTCAAACTGTAGATCATGCTTTTTGCTATGGAGTCATTCCCAAGAGAAGCCTAGAATCAAGCAAATTAAAAAAATAAAGAAATTCACTCCCTGTGTATTATAAAGCTTTTTTTGGGGGTGGGAAACTGTATTTAACCATAGCATTCAGCCTCAGTCACAATGTAAGGTAAAGGTTTTTGTATCAGTCTCAGTGACATTTAAAATATATGAGATAAGACCAAAGAACTGATACGGTAACAGACTACATAAAACATTTACAGTATTTTTTTAATTGAAAAAATGAAGAACTGATCATAATCAAAAATATACTACCCTCTTATCTTTACCTCCAGCACCTCTTTGCTTATTAAAACTTCAACAGTGTACTTGTTTCTTTTAAAGCTCTAACTATTTTTATAAACTTTCCTGAGTGTGGGCTTTCTGAAATGAAAGCATGAAATGTTATGCTGCTTAACTAAACATTATTTAAGGTAATATTTATTCTACAGAGCTAGGACATATTTGGTATTCTGTACAGGATTTTTTTTTTCTTAACTGAATTTGTCATTAATGCTACACAGGTTTTCCTCAGTTTCTCTAAGAACAAGAGTGTAGTTTCAGAAGACTTACAAATAAATAGCTTCTGGAAAACATTTACGCTTTATAAGCTCAGTATCTATTATCCCTGTACATTAATGACTATATCTAGCTTTTAAATAAATACATAAAAAACCATAATACCTTTTGAGGTACATACATAGAAATCATCAGAAGCTCCTGATTTGAAATCTTTCTGATAATTATTATCAAGAAACTACACTTCACCTCACAGTAGTTTTCTAATACCTTTCATAGTACTTGGTAGCACGTGTTGTACTGAACCTCCAGGACTAATCATGAGCTCTAGTGGGAATCTGACATAAATGGAGGCCAGAAACAGTTCTTTTCAGCATTTATTTCATTTATTCTGTATCACCAAGTACCAATACTGCATAATGAGCACCTCTGTGCTTCTAGCTTTTTACGTGCAAAGCTGTTAGATTTTCAGTAACCTGGTAGAATATTCCACAGGTACACATACACAACATGAAGAAGCAAAATGCCTATACACTTTCAAATATTTTTTGAAGATGGTAAAAAAAGGCAAGTTTCTACATACGTACTGTAGGGGGTGCAGGTGCCCCTGCGGGAGCGGCCGGGGCTGCCCCGCGCCGGACACAGCCGGTTCCAGGCGGCTCCAAGGGCCCCAGCGCAGGGCACAGCTGAGCCCCTCAGCCCCGGGCGGGCGCCTCGGGGAAAGCCTGGGTAAGGAAGGGCAAAGCGCTGCCCGGCAGCCAGGCCCGAGGGAAACGGGGGCAGAAACAGCCCTGCGAGCCCCCTGCCAGGGGAGAGCGGCAGGAGGGCAGGAGGGGCTCCAGGCGCCCCGGCAGAGAGGCCCCTGCGGCCCCGGCAGAGGCCCCGCTGGGGCGGGGGTTTCCCTGCAGCCCCGGCAGAGGCCCCGGCCTGGAGCGGGGAGAAGCCTCAGGAGGAAGGAGCGGCCGGAGGAGCTGGCACGGACTGGCCGCGGCCCCCCAGCCCCCATCCCCTTGGAGGGGAGGAGAGAGAGGGGTCAGGGATAAAGGTCTGAAAGTGAGCTTGGGAAGAAGGGGGGATGAAGGGAACATGTTTTATTTTTTCTCTTTGTTTCTCACCATCCAACTCTATTTTTAATTGGCAATAAATGAAACTAATTTTTTTCCAAGTCGAGTCCATTTTGTCAGTGATGGTAATTGACCAGTAATCTCCCTGTCCTCATCTTGACCCACGAGCTCTTCCATCTTATTTCCTGCCTTGTGCTGTTGAGGAGGGGGAGTGAGAGAGCAGCTGGGTGGAGATCTGGCATCTGGTCACAGTCAACCCTCCACAATTTTATAGAATTTATGTTAGTGTGAATACTTCGTTAAAACATTTGCTTAAAACACAAGCTGGGTGGGTGTCTGACCAACCAAGGTGAACTTACCACACTTACCTACAACTCTGGGCACATACTGACTTCTCAGGACTGAGATGGAAAGCAGAAGATGGTTTAGTTACTGAATGCATGGCAGAATATCTTCAGGAAATTATATGATGGCCTCAAGCCCCCACAACAAGTTTTATTGGTAGAGATCTATACATAACAGCCTTCTTACATACATCTGGACTTAGGGGAGTTTGCTTGTTATATTTGTAATAGCGATGGGAACAATAAGTATACACAAAAATCATTGGCAAATTATGCACAGGAAGCCACTGGGTATGAAGTCTATGTCATTACATAGGCAAATCTGTACTTGTGTGCTATTGCCCTGTCTGCACAGACGTGCTATTTGAAGATCTTTGATTTTAGACTAGTTGTATGTTTTCAAATGAGTTCTCAGTGAAAGAACATTTTCTTTGCTAGTGAATGTTGTTTGTTTATTGCTAATCCTGACTGACTGCCACACAATTTGTAGCATAAAATGAACATCTGTGTACTGAAGTAATGCTGATCTGTGCAAAGCAAAAAGAGCTGAGATAGGCTATAAAGATGATGATGACATTGTTCTTCCCTGGAATAAGAACTAAATAGATTGAATTTTGATGTCACTTTCCAGTGGATCATATCAACGTGTTTTACATGTCATTTTGTTATCCCACCTAGGTCAACTGTATTGCTGATATTTTAGAAATGTGTTACTATTAAAGGTAACCAGCAAATATGTTGGATATCTAAGCACAAGACCCTGTCCGTCCAGTTCTTGCTCCAGCACTCTCAAAACCAGGTTGAAAGTGTAAAGAAGCTTTATTTTCTAGTAAGCATTAAATTTGTAGGAATCATTAGCTTACTAACTAAAGAAGATATTAATAATTCACAACAGTAACACAATCACCAACTCACCAGCCCCTACAAAATCTCTGAGCTAAAGGTGATTATATAATACCTCCAGCTCCTATTTAGTAGTTTTCCAGCTGCTGCAAATGACACTTTTGGGAATGAAGGAGAATCATTGAATCATAGAATGGTTAAGATAATCCATAGATAATCCATAAACTAAAATTGCCATAGAAAATAGAAATTGTTATAGAATCAGAGAATGTTTTGGATTGGAAGGGACTGTAAAGATCACCTAGTTCCAACCCCCCTGCCATGGGCAGGGACACCTTCCAGTAGAGCAGGTTGCTCAAAGCCCCGTCCAACCTGGCCTTGAACACTGCCAGGGAGGGGGCAGCCACAGCTTCTCTGGGCAACCTGTGCCAGTGCCTCACCACCCTCACAGTAAAGAATTTCTTCCTTAGATATAATCTAAATCTATCCTCTTTCAGTTTAAAACAGTTACTCCTCAACCTATCACTACCCTCCCTGAGAGAGTCCCTCCTCATCTTTCCTGTAGCCCCCTTTAAGTCCTGGAATGCTGCTATAAGGTCTCCCTGGACCTTTCTCCAGGATGAAAAACCCCAACTCTCTTGGCCTGCCCTCATAAGGGAGTTGCTCCAGCCCTTCGATCGTCTTCGTGGCCTCCTCTGGAAAGGCTCAAGCAGGCTGTGAGGGGATAATCCAGCCTGAGTGGCAGTGCTTTGATCAAGGTCTGACCTTGCATTGTGCTGGGCCTGATCTTGCCTGGAAATTGCAAGCCCTGAGTTTGCGTGGCAAAAATAACATGATACCACTGAGGAAGCATGTATAAACAGCTCCCTGAGAGCTCCTGAGGAACAGTTGGCCTGCACCTTGGTAATCTCCCCTTACTTGGGATGCCAGGTAAGGATATTTTCCTGGGAACTAAGTGATTAGGTAGATGATAAGGAATTTGGAAGAGAAGCAGAATAGTCCCCACTTGCTGGGTGATGTAATTGTTATCTACTGTATAAGTGTTTGTGCTGAGTTTGTGTGTGTAGTGGGGTTTTTGGTAGTGGGGGATGGGCTACAGAGGTAGCTCCTGTGAGAAGTGTCTCAAAAGCTCCCCTGGCTCCAAGTCGGACCCTCCTCTAGCTAAGGCTGAGGCAATTAGCAATGGTGGCTGCAGCTTTGTGATAACATATTTAAGAAGGGAAACCTGAGACGGGGTTGGGACTTATGAGGAGTTACGAGAAGGACACCTATGCAAACACCAAGGTCAGTGGAAGAAATCAGGAGGAAGGCGGGCAGGTGCGTGTGAGCAGAGAGCCCCCCCCATACCCTGTGGTGAGATGGCAGGGCTTCCTCCCCTGCCACCCATGGAGGTCACCAGAGGAACAGAAACCCATGTGAGGCCTGTTGAGGACCCCACACTGGAGAAAGCGTCTGCACTTAAAGGAGGCTGGGACTCTGAGGGAAGAAGAAGTTCCCACTGTTGTAGTTTGGTGCTGGGAGGACTGCCACATGCTGGGGTGACCCGTGTCAGAAGAGCCTGGGAATGGCTGTGGCCCATGGAAAGAACTCACGCTGGAGAAAGATCATGGAGGATGGAGGACTGTCTCTCATGACAGGGGAGCCACTTCTAGCAGGAGAAGAAGTGCTAATTAGTGCTTCACCTCTCAGGAGAAAAGAATGACAGACTGACCAAAAACGCCCCATTCCCTGCCCCCGCACTGCTAGGGGAGGAGACAGATATATAAGAAACAAAACTGAGCCCAGTAAGAAGGGACGGGTCAGGGAGGTGTTTTTAAGATGTGGGAAAGCTGTCCCACTTTGTTAAGTGTTTTTATTGTTAGTGTTTGAATTAAAGTGATGTTCTTTTTCTACCCTTTATGAGTGTGGCTTTTGCCCATGACCATAATGAGTGAGCAGTCCTCCCTGTCGTTATCTCTATTCCTGAGCCTTTTGCTTCATTTAGCCCTTCCCAGTGCTGGGGGTGAGTGAACCACTACATGCTACTCAGTTGCCATCTGGGCTCAGACCATGAGTGTCTTATCCTAATAAACCTCACTTTGTGCCTCAGACTTGGAATCTTATTCCCTCAAAGGATAGATAGTGGCAGAGGATCTGACTGAAACACAGGTCCATGTCTTTGTTACACCGGGGGCCCAAGAGCTGGACGCAATACACCAGGTGGGGTCTCATGAGAGTAGAGTAGAGGGGGAGAATCACTTTTCTTGACCTGCTGTCCACAATTCTCTTGACACAACCCAGGAGACCGCTGGCTTTCTGAGCTGTGAATGCACACGGCCAGGTCATGTTCAGTTTTCCATTCACCAATACCCACAAGTCCTTCTCCTCAGGGCTGTTCTCAATCCACTCATCGCCCAACCTGTATCTGTGTATGGAATTACCTCAACCCATGTGTGGGACCTTTCACTTGGCCTTGCTGAATTTCATGCGATTTTCATGGACTCAACTCTCAAGCCTCTCAAGGTCCCTCTGGATGGCATCCCTTCCCTCCAGTGTAACAACTGCACCACATGGCTTGGTGTCATCAACAAACTTGTTGAGGGTGGACTCAATCCCATTGTTTATGACTCCAGTGAAGACGTTAAACAGCACTCGTCCCAGTACCGACCCCTGAGGAACACCACTCATCACTGCTCTCCAGTTGGACATCGAGCCTTTTACTGCAACTATTTGAGTTTTCAGTCATGCTTTGGTATACAGGGCACCAGACCTTTTGGCATTAGATGGAATGCATCTGTCCCAGAGAGGGAAGAGGATCTTGGGTCAGGAGTTAGCTGGGCTCATTGACAGAGCTTTAAACTAGATTTGAAGAGGGAAGGGGGCAAAACATCAGCCCATCTGAAGTGCATGTATACCAGTGCACACAGCATGGATAAAGAGGAGGAGCTTGAAGCCATGATGAAACAGGAAAATTATGATGTCGTGGCTGTTACAGAAACATGGCGGGATGTCTCCCATGACTGGAGTGCACCAGTTGATGGGTACAAGCTCTTTAGGAGGGACAGACAGGGAAGGAGAGGTGGGGGGGTGGCTCTGTATGTTAGGGACTGTTACGATTGCTTCGAGCACAGGTGTAGTGAAGACAGGGTGGAGTGTCTTTGCATTAGAATCTGGGGGATGTAGTGGGAGTCTTACTATAGGCCACCTACCCAGGACAGAGAGGTGGATGAAATATTCTATAGGCATTTATGTGAAATCTCATGATCGCTTGCCCTTGTTCTTATGCGTGATGTTAACTTCCCAGACATGTGCTGGAAATACAACACAGCAGAGCAGGACCAGTCCCAGAGATTCCTGGAATGTTTGGGAGGCAACTTCCTGACACAGCTGTTAAGAGAACCAACTAGAGAAAGTGCCCTGCTGGACCTCCTCTTTGTGAACAGAGAAGGACTGGTGGATGATGTGGCGGTTGGAGGCCGACTAGGGCACAGCAATCATGAAATAATAGTGTTCTCTATTCTTAGAGAGGCCAGAAGAGAGATAAGCAGAACTGCCATCTTGTGCTGAGATTCAAGAGGACTTTCTGTGAGAGAATGGACATGTGAGCAATCCTGCATGAGAACAAGACTGATAAGAGCCTCAGCCTGAGCAAGAATGCCATAAGGATGTGACCCTGACTGAGGGGGGAGAAACTCGATGAGACAAACAACCTCCGGAAGGGGTTGGGTCGGAAGAGGAAGTTACACAAGGCAGGAAGCCTGGCAAGGCTGATGTGGAACCTTTTATCCAATCACAAGAAAATTTAAAGCGCGGGCTAAGTTAACTGTCCGGTCTTGAGGACTTGTACTGCATGTTACTCACGTGTGCGGGAGAACGTTATAAAAGGGCTTTCTTAGCTGTAATAAACGGGCATTGCTTGATCACATTGGTTGTGTGTGTGCTCAGCTCTCCCGCAATCTTGGACTTCCAGAGGGCTGACTTTGTTTTGTTTAGGCACCTGCTTGAAAATATCCCTTGGGAGATGAACCTCAAGGGTTAGGGGTCCAGGAAGGCTGGGCGCTCTTTAAGAAGGAAGTGTTAATGGCACAGGAGCAGGCAGTCCCAGGTGCTGTAAGAGAAGCCGGTGACAGAGAAGATCACCCTGGCTGACCAGGGAGCTTTGGCTGGAACCCAGGGAGAAAAGGAGAGATTACGGCCTTTGGAAGAAGGGGCTAGTGACTCACAGTGATTACAAAGAGGCTGTGAGGCTATGCAGGGCAGAAATCAGGAGATCTAAAGCCCAGCTAGAAATTAATCTGGCTTCACCTATAAAGGATAACAAGAAATGTTTCTATAAGCATGACAGTAGCAAAAGAAAGTCCAGGGAGAGACTCCATCCCCTGCTAGACAAAAGAGGAAACATGGTAACAAGTGATGAGGAGAAGGCTGAGGTGCTTAATGCCTTCTTTGCCTCAGTCTTTAGTATCAAGACCAGTTGTAATGAGGGAATCCAGCCTCCTCAGCCAGAAGACAGAGACTGGGAAAGCGATCCCCCATAATCCAGGAGGAGACAGTCAGGTACCTGCTGCATCACACAGACACACACAAGTCTATGGGACCGGATGGGATACACCCGAGGGTGCTGAAGGAGCTGGCTGGGGTGCTCGCCAAGCCACTTTCCATCATTTACCAGCCGTCCTGGCTGACTGGGGAGGTCCCGACTGATTGGAAATTGGCCAATGTGATGCCATCAATAAGAAGGGTCAGAAGGATGATCCGGGAAATTACAGGCCTGTCAGCTTGACTTCGGTGCCCGGGAAGCTGATGGAGCAGCTCATCCTAAACACCATCATGCAACACATGTGGGACAACCAGATGCTCAGGCCCAGTCAGCATGGGTTTATGAAAGGCAGGTCCTGCCTGACAAACATGATCTCCTTCTATGACAGAGTGACCTGCTTATTGGATGAGGGAAAGGCTGTGGATGTTGTCTACCTTGACTTTAGCAAGGGTTTTGGCACTGTTTCCCACAGCATTCTCCTGGCAAAACTGACTGCTCATGGCTTGGATGGGCACACACTTTGCTGGGTAAAAAACTGTCTGGATGACCGGGCCCGAAGAGTTGTGATGAATGGAGTTAAATCCAGTTGGCGTCCGGTCACGAGTGGTGTCCCCCAGGGCTCGGTTTTGGGGCCACTCCTGTTTAACATCCTTATTGATGATCTAGACGAGGGGATCGAGTGCACCCTCAGTCAGTTTGCAGATGACACCAGGTTGGGTGGGAGTGTTGATGTGCTCGAGGGTAGGGAGGCTCTGCAGAGAGACCTGGACAGGCTGGAGCCATGGGCTGAGGCCAACTGGAGGAGTTTCCATGAGGCCAAATGCCGGGGGCTGCCCTTGGGCCACAACAACCCCCAGCAGCGCTACAGGCTTGGGGAGGAGTGGCTGGAGAGCTGCCAGTCAGAGAGGGACCTGGGGGTGTTGATTGACAGCCGGCTGAACAGGAGCCAGCAGTGTGCCCAGGTGGCCAAGAAGGCCAATGGCATCCTGGCTTGTGTCAGCAATAGCGTGGCCAGCAGGGACAGGGAAGGGATCTTGGGGTGTTTAGTCTGGAGAAGAGGAGGCTGAGGGGAGACCTTATCGCCCTCTACAGCTTCCTGAAAGGAGGTTGCAGAGAGCTGGGGATGAGCCTCTTTAACCAAGTAATAAGTGATAGGGCAAGAGGGAATGGCCTCACGTTGCACCAGGGAAGGTTTAGACTGGATATTAGGAAGCATTTCTTTACAGAAGGGGTTGTTAGGTGTTGGAATGGGCTGCCCAGGGAGGTGGTGGAGTTCCCATCCCTGGAGATGTTTAAGAACTGGGTGACATATCGCTGAGGGATATGGTGTAGTTGGGAACCGTCAGTTCTAGGTTAACGTTTGAACTAGATGATCTTCAATGTCCTTTCCAACCTAGCTGATTCTGTGACTCTGTGAGTGCAACCATCCAGCCAATTCCTTATCTACCAAGAAGCCCATCCATCAAATCTGTGCCTCGAAAAGGATGTTATATGGGGCAGTGTCAAAAGCTTTGCACAAGTCCAGGTAGATGGTATCAGCTTTATTTCCCATATCCAGCAGTGCTGTAACCCAGTTGTAGAAGGTCACTAAATTTGTCAGGCACAATTTGCCCTTAGTGAAGCCATGTTGGCTGTCACCATTCACCTCCTTATTTTCCATGTGCCCTAACATACTTTCCAGAAGGATCTTCTCAATGATCTTGCTGTGCACGAAGTGAGACTGACTGACCTGTAGTTCCTCTAAGAACTAATCTTTGACCTTGCATCTCTCTAAGACCTAAAGAGAAAATGAGTATTGGGTCATTTCTCAAGGATCTATATAAATGCCTTACTGGATACAGCAGTGTTATAAGTCTCAGATCACACCTTTCAATAATTGGGATATTTAATATTTGACTATTTGAATATTTGTGATAATTTAATATAAGCATTATAAAAATAACATCATCTGAAACAACATGTATGATATTTTCATTAAACACAAGAACTGTCATAGTGGCTGAAAGCTTGTTTCCATGTGTTTGTACATTTTGTCTCAATGTCAAAGGCAGCTGAAACACCACTTAGTGGACAGCCAAGAATCACTGATTTCTGAAATTAGCTCCTTCACTTTTTTTTTTTTTTTTTTTTCTGCCAATGGAATTTTGAGTGTTAGGTATTTCAGAGATATCTTACTGTAAATTTGAGAGGGGGAATTTAAGGCTGGATATTCTGTAAGAAATTGAATTTCATGAAAATATTGTACTGAATTCTGTGGTAAATTAAATATATAGGTTCTCCTTGCAGCCATTAAAAACAAACAAAACCCAGCCATAAACCAGAAAACCACCATCTTATTTACTATTTAATGTTAATGTGGAGGTTTTCCCATTGTTTATAGAAATGATAGAATAATTTTAAGGTAAACTAAGAATGATTCAATGGACTTTATTGCCCTATGTAAGGAAGAAACATGTAATTGTTAAGGTGTAAGTAGACTTTTATACAAACTCTTGAGTCCCAAACTACAAAAATTAGTAGAATCATTTCAGCTAATGAGAGGAAAGCATAATTATCTTGACTAGGTTTTATTAGAAGAGCATATATGTTAGTATCTGGTATGTACAAATATGTTAAGTTATTTTTTCCCCTCACTTCTTGTCTGCTATTTCAGGTAGGACAAGTTTCATGCTGTTACCTCTTCCATATATATCTTGAATAGATTCAAAATTATTTGATAAATCTATGCCAAAACCTTTGTTGCTCTGAAAGATTCAAAAGGAATTTGTTCTTCCTATGCCTGTTTGCCTCCTGTGGATAGTTGCTTTTGATCTTTAAGGGCTCTCTTTCTAATCCAAAAAGCTAGCTTATTCCAATAGCTCTAAAAGGAAATAGAAGTTTTTTGCTTTCATTTATGCACTTACATGCTCAAGGCTAGCTTATATCCAAAAGATAATGGCCAGACTACTTACAGGAAAGCTTTCTCTGAAAATCTAATTAATACACTACATCACCTTTTAGAATGATGCCATTTAACCTTATTTTGACACCCAGCTGAATGAAGAAAATGAAGACTCTCTTCCTTAGTCTGTGAAGCAGTTAACACTCCTAGGATGTGATAATCCTTGCATCGAGGAGAATATAGGGATCAAATCTCTGTTAAAATCCATAAGAAGATGTTAGTGAATCTGCATTACATGAAAGTATCTGTTTAAAAAAAAAAAAAAAAAAGTATATTTTATGAGTGTGCAGCAGTAGATAATCTTCAACAGCTTTTTTATATATTGAAGAGAAGCTTTCAGAAGAGTAGTATGTGACGCATGAGACCCTGATGTAGCAATTGTTTAAAAGACAATGATTATAACTATTTCATTGTTCTTTTAAATAGTTCCATTATTTATTTTGGGTATTTTCACTGAAAGCTATATGTAAAAAGAAGGGGAGTACAGTTGATAGCAAAGCAGCAATGGCACCGGAGTTGCAGCAATTTATACAACCCAAAAAATTAAATTTTTTGTTCCAGTGAGATGACTCACATTTTGCTCTCCAAGTGAGAAGGGTATACTTAACTTTTTAACTACAAAAGTTCGATTAATCTGAAGTTTTTTAAACGACCTTTCATAATGTTTTTATAGCTTTGTAGCCAGAAGGACATGTAAAATTATTTGTATGTCAAAGCTCGACTCAGATCATAAGTTATCCTTCATGTCATAAAAGAACTAAAGATTCTACACAGAATAAAAACAAATGCATATACATATCAGAACCTTATGAAAAGAGAGTAAGCCAACATAAAAATGGTAGGTTTATATATTTTTCTGCTGTACTCCTTAAAAGACACACTGAAGTTTCAACAGGAAAAAAAAAAAAAAAAAAAGCTCCATTTAAGATGAACTAAGTCTTTCATAGCACCAAATAGTAAAATATTGTTTTGAACAGTGAAACTAGTCACCTATCAGAGTTTTATAATAAAACAAACAAACAAACCAACCAACCAACCAACCAAAGATCCTTTCTATTAGCAAGTCAGATTTTTCTTATTTCTACTGCTTTTAAACTTTTTTTTTCTTTTTTCTTTTTTTTTTTTTTTCCAGGAAATGTACAACCCACAGAAAAGCTTTGCTTTAACTGGGTTTCTTTCCATATTTCAGACATATCAAGACCTTAGGTTCTAAAGCAACAATTCAGTTTGTTACTAGTATATGTACAACAGACTCTGTTACTAGTGTTTCTAAGCATTATAGATCTGTCTTTATTACAGCTCGATTTGTTGAGCTACAAGATGGGAAAAGGATTCTAAAATTCTAGGCTGAGTAATAATTTCCTTTATTCCATTATTCATAAAATATTTCCTTTTTTGTATGATGTTTCAACAGTGCTTAATTTGGCTTTGCATTTTGAATCACATATAAACCAATGGTGCATAGCAAGAAGAAAGTAATGAGCCAATGTTCACGGCTGGCAAACAGTATCAATGATCTGTGATAAAATAAACTTTAAAGCATGGTTAAAAAGGAAGAGGAATATTCTGTTTAATTTGTTTATTACTGGAGAAGGCTTCAAGGGAAGACATAACTTTCAAATTCAGCCATGGATTTTAACTACTCTTATTCACTTATTGCACAAAATTTTAGTTCTGAGATGAGGAAGCAGCTAAAAACGTCCTTGTGAAATGTAATTTTCAACTGAATATTTTACTGTCGTCTACAAAAAGAAACAATGGCCGAGGTCATTCTGAAAGACTGTTGAGATCTAGATGGCCTCAGCTGGTCTGAAGAGCCAGATCCCTCAATTCTATATGATGTTCATGTCAAGGTTCAAAGAAGTTTCACACAGTGTTTTGCATGACAGTTTCATAAGGTTTCACAGAATAGTTAAAATAAGAAAACTAGAAATTAATACTTTGAAATGAATGATGACTCGACAAAAAATCACACACAGCAGTCTGATTTTTTCTCAAAAGCAGATGGAGTGCTTGTGGAATTAATGGAACAGAAATGTACTCTTTTCTGCATACAAGCCTACTAATCAGCAACTGATTTTCACATTGAATTCAAATGCCATTCTAAGACATATTGAATTTCATTCCGGAGAAGTTATTTTGGAGTCAGCCAACATACAGACTGACAGAGGACATAAAATATGGACAAATGATCAGGTTATTTCAGAGAAAACGTACTCCACTCATGCAGATTTATAGTGACTTCCAGACTTATTGGCCATATATCTTAAAATAACTCTTCACTGGAGAAGTGTGTATCTCCCAGTCAGTCTGCTCAGTTTTTGTGCTGAATTATGCCACTGCCTGCTTGCCTGGAACTTGACTGTTAACTCAAATGCGTACCATGAAGTGAGATGTTGTCTGAAATGGGTGCCTGGTTAAGAGCTGAGACCTGCATGACATCCATAAATTGAGAGCCCTGCTGGCCAAAACTATATGTACATTAATAGAACTATTCACACCCTGATCCAACCAGAAGCTACTTGTGCTTTTTAATTGCATCAGTTTGAGTTTTAATTCATATCTGCCTCGTTCACACCTGAAGTACCTCCTGTAGCATTCTCAAATTAGGTCCCTGTGCCCCTTTACAGCCCATTGCACGAGCACCCTGACTTTAAAGATGTATTTTTAGATAATTAATGGAAGAAGCCTGAAAACTGAATGGTAGATTGGCACCCTATTGTTTTTCTATCATCCCTATCCAATTTAACTTCTTTAAACTGTTTCTGATTTTACATTCTTATCATGCTATTTCTTATATATCTCCTTCCTCAGATTAACTCTCATACCTCATCACACTCATAGCGAATCTCCCAGTACAATTTCAAAGACCTCTGAGATGAAATACCCAATATTGCTCTTCATATACCTAATACATGTTAGCATGTTCTCATTAGATATTTTCTTTTTACTTCCGAAATTAAGTTGCTTATTGATCAACCTTTAGTGCATTTTCCACTTTAGTAACTAGATCACTTTCAGGAGTTCATGCAGTTAATTTTGAATTCTGTACCAGTTACTGGGTGTCATCCTCATTCAGTATCGTAGTACCCATTCTCTTAATTTACTCCCTCAGCTCCCTTGTATTTTCTTTCAGCTTTGATAACCTGCATTACAATCACCTGAAAACTTTGCTTTCTCAGTATTTATCCCATGTCCCCGATTAACAAACTAAACATAAACCATAACTTCGTTAAAATGCTGCCATGATACAAGCTACTATTTAGTCATATTCTTATGTTTTTGCACATGATAGTACTTAGAAATGCATACCATCTTGTTCCTAATCTCCAATTTTTTCAAATTCTGGCAGTCTTTTTAAAAAATCTATTGCATCTGAATGTCACTAGAACACTTCATGGGAGAAGTATCATATAATATTGATGCTTTAATTTTGTCCAAAATATCTACCTCATAGAGATGCAGAAGTGAACCAATATAGCAGGAACCAGTTAAAAGATAAGTTACCTGTATCAAAGCTGGTGGTTGAATATATGTAAGTACTTCTCTAGTAAGTCAAATGCATCTTACTAAGATTCAACAAAACAGCTGTAAAAAAAAATCTCCACATTACTTCATCCCTCATATTTCTGCAGGTTCTGTATAAATCCAAATGAATTTATATAACAGTAGTGTAAAATCTCTTTACAGCTTAATGAAAGAATTTATACCTATAGAGTGGTAATCCAAATTCATCAATCTCTCAAACACAGAGCAATTAGATTAAGCTTTGTCAGTGTATCCATGGGTCACCAATAATGTGATAAATCAAGTTAATAACTAGGAACTAGAAAATGAATCAAAATAGTTTATGTATTGATTCAATGACCAAAAAAAAAAATCTAATCACTGTGAAATTCGGGACAAATCAGACCTACTTAGAGAAGTGCATTGTAGACATGCTGAATCTGTAAACTGAATCAAAATTCTCAAAGCTGATGCATGGCAGATATTTAAATACCACATTCTGATCTTGACATCTAAGAAAGGAACATGTTTGTAGATATAATTCCCAAAAAAAGTCTGTTACCATGTTTTAAATAAAAATAATTCTTTGCCTTAAAGCATTTCTGATTTTTGCCTTTCCTTTTATCTTATGTTTGATATCTATAGGGACAAATACAAGGAATTCTCAGAAAGGAGATTAATTCTGGGGAAACTTGTACCCTCATTGCTTCTATTTTCCTGTGGAATTTTACAGATTCATAAAAAATAAACTTTCATTTATTTAGCACATATTAAGCCATCAAGTCTAAGTCAAATGCTTTGTTAAACATACACAGAATGCCTCATTTTGAGTGTTAATCGTTTAACAAAGGAACTCATGAGTTCTATGCAGATTGCAATATCTACAGCCAATTACCAGAAGTAATTGCCAGAAAAGTTGTAATCGTCTGCTCAATATGATATTTATATTACATTACATTACATTATATTATATTAATAGTATCATATTGTATCATATTATATGATATATATCATATATCATATCATTGTATCCTATCGTATCAGATCATATTATAATATTTAAAAAGCACGTGGGTATGCATCTATATGTTGATAAAGGATTATTCTGTCTCATAGTTTGCAAAGTAAATGAACCAAGAAAAAGATACAAGTAAAAAAAATGTAAACCATTAATTTTGAAGCAAGATGGCACCTAAGTTACAAGTCTTTGTTTTAAGTGTACTGATAACAAGAGTTTCAGATCAGACTGTGTCAAGTTTACAAGTTAATTCGGGTTTAAATGTCACTGTAATCTTCATTTTGCATACATATTTATTAATTTAAAATTAAAATTACACTCTAAGATGGTCTCAGCTTTCTGTAATCCTCCCTGGTTTTGCTTATCAACAGCTATAATCCTTGATCATTCAACTATGTGATGCCTGCTGTCAGATGCGCCTGTTTTTTCCAAAGGAAGAACATGAAGACTCATAGAAGGATCAAGAGCTTAATGTCATCAGCTGCATGTGACATATAAAAAGTGAAAAGGTGGGAAATAATATTGTGGGGTATTTCCAGTGTAGCAAAACCCGAATGCTTGGCTAGGGCATACTGATCTAGTTACTGGATATGACTGAAAAATTCTGATCTTGTTAGAAGATGTTGTTTTACACAGACATTTCTTCTCTCATTTTGGTTTCATACTTTTTAAAAATAATGACATGACACTAATCAAACTTTTGATTAAATACTAATTCTTAGTTTTCAGCAGGAAAAAAAAAAAAAAATAAATTTGTCCTGGCTTCATCTAGGATAAAGTTGATTTTCACAAGTCTCTGAGAGGGGGCACAGCCAGGATAGCCGACCAAATAGGCAAGGGGATATTTGACACCATGCTGATGTCATGCTCACTGTATAATAGGAGGAGCTGGCTGGGGGGTGTGGAGGTGATTCCAGCTTGAATAGGGGTTGAGAGAGTGGGTACAGGGTGATGAGCAATTGCATTGTGCATCACTCTCTTTATATATTCTTTAATTAGTATTGTTATTTTTTTCTTATTTCCTTAAGCTGTCCTTATCTCAATCCATGAGTTTTTCCCATTTTCTACAGATTCTTTGCACCCCACCATGGGGGAGAAGAGTGAGTGAGCAGCCACATGGTGCTTTGTTGCCGGCTGTGTCTAAACCACAACTTTTTAATGGAGTTTGTGAGAAAGATAAGCTACCAGCAAGTGTTTGGATTTTCTTAAAGGGATAAACAGGTTTTGTTCCAAAGTAATGCTCCTCTTACAAAGTTTTCAGCACAGTTTGGGTCTGATGGTCTGGTGAAGATTTTGTTCAACACCAGCTCATAAATACTTCAGAGAAAGACAAAGAACCTCCCTGTGCTTGGTAAACACTAAGACAAAATTAGGTTGCAACTAAATTTATAGTAGGAGTTCCCTAATATGACATTAATCAAAATTAAGCTGTCAGCAAAGGTAGGAAAAAGTCTTTATCATCATGTTAGCTAAGTAGCAGGTAAACCTGACTGGAAATTTAATCCAATCACACAGGAAATTTCTTCCCAATTGTTTTATGCTTGGAAACATAATGAGTTTTATCTCTTTTTCCTGAGGGGATTTATCTTATCTAAGGGTGTGTTCTCAGTAATAGAAATAATTAATCCTTAATACTACAAATGTAGTAGTTTGTTGTAGCTTGTATCAGTGAATGCCAGAAAGCAATTAGCATTGTATATAAAAAAAAAAATTTAGATTTTTAATTAATTTCTTTCACTTGTTGTACCCGTGTAATTTATTGTGCAAGTTAACAAGTGTTCAAATGTGTAAATTATCCTTTATGTAACAACTCTAATTTTTCAAAATCCTTTATGTAACGACTCTCATTTTTGAGAATTATTTTCTGCTGTTCAGAAGGATTTTAAAAAATTGGAGTTGTGGAGTCATGCTCAACCATTTCAGTAAGTATTCAGTAAGAATTTTCATTCAGTCTGGGCTATTCTAGAATAGGATCACTTTATCACATGAGGAGGGGTAAATTCTTTGTTTTCTCCTATTTAAGAAGTAATTTTAATGTCCAAATAGAGAACAGTTGGAGAGTGACTATTGCAGCATTTTGAAATAGATCGTTGACAAGATTTGCAGTTGAAGTACTGTCATTCAAAACAGAGTGAAAGATAACTCATTGTCTGATGCTTTGGATGGGATTCAGCTTTCTCAGTATTTCAGTATCTACTGTGTACACATCTGCATCTGAAGGCGCTATTTTAGTTTTTCAGTCAATAAAATGAAATTCATACTTTCAGGACCCTGTGACCTATTTCAAGCATTTTCTTTAGAATAAGATCAATCATGCACTTGGAGTACCTCTTTCCACTGATTGCAAAGGAGTTTAGATGGATAGTTCAAAAGCGAGCATATGATCCAGTGAACCTGTTAAGTTAAAGCTACCTTACAAGTTAAAGCTGCAAGTGGGTCTTTGTTACTATCAGCACATATTACTATCTCCCAATTACTTAATTTTCCAGGAATTTTTATTCTCTATTAAACCTAGCTATTTACTCTGATGATAAACCTTGTGGCAAAAAAGCTATTTTGATTGCAATCAACTCATCTATACAAACATCTCACAAAAATACATTCAAGAGATATAGGCTCATTTCCAGTGAATTATGTAACCCATGCTCACAATACCTGCAAATTCTTCAATATGTTCATTAAATGAATACTGAACAGCCTGTATTTGTCCTTGCTTATTTTTTAAAAAGTAGGAGAGCACAGGTTTAAAATGCTAACACTTAAAATTTATAAAATTATAACAGCATTGACAGAAGTTGATGACTCTTGATGATTCATCCTATTATAGGACACTTTCTCAATACAGAGTACGTAACAGACGCTTATCATATCTGTCACTCAATACAGAGCTCGTAACAGAACCATACCATATCTGTCACTTCAAATCCTCATTCAGCCAGGCTTAACTGATGTCTGAGAAACAGCACAGCACCTGTAAACAGCTACAGTAGCTGACGCTTGTAATGTCATTGTCTGCTATCTACAATTTTCATGACACAGTGACTTACCAGACATGATTTTACAGTGCTGCTGTAGAGTTTGATAATACATAATATGTAACAGAATAAAAGGATTGATAGTTTGAAGAGTAACTAAGTCAAATGTTCCCTTAATATCCCCATAGCATACTGATAGACTTTAGGAACGAAGATTTGGTGTGATCCGCACCATCAGTAGGAGAACAGGATAATATGGATAGGCCCCGTGGTATAATATGCATGATGAATATTGTGACAAAACCTATCACTAATAGCATCATCTTAGTTGAAGTGGAATAAACTAATAAGTTTATTATCTCAGAAAAAGAAAGTTGTGGAAGCTGAACATCTGTATGCAATAATGAACACTGGTTAATTGAAAATAAAGCTAAAAGAAATACCAACTGTTGCACTGAAAATTAGTGGAATGCGCTCCTGATTTACTAACAGCTGGAATCTCTAATTATCCTAATATAATGAGGTACTTTAATCTTCACTAAAGTATTTTAAAAATCTATCCAAAGATTTTTATTCATCAGAAAAAGTGCTGTTAGTCATAATCTATCAACAGTATATGCAGACTGGTTAAATTATTCTGTTCTTGGCTCCAGCAGCTTAATTTCACCTGTTGAGGTGAACTAAATCCTCATGCACTGCAAATATAGTTTAGTGTGCCATGTGTTTTACAAATTTTATTCAGAGCTGGCTTTTTTTCTTAAAAAAAAACATGCAGTGAGTACACATTTTAGAATTTTTCATTGAGTTACTGCAGTTGCACACATAAAGACAGAAAAGGCTTCTGAAAAGCCATTTCCAACACAAAGGATATGCATCTTAAGGATACACACGCTCCCCATTTTGGGAGTATGTATTCCGAAATGCTGTCTGCTATTAAGACTGCAGTAATTGCCTATATATCTATAGTTGCCATACCAGAGAGTTTTCCACATCAGATATGCTGTTTATAGGGACTTATAAATGAACTAGACACTTCTCCAATATCTTAATGCTTTTGTATACCAATAGGTCCAAAAACAGATCTTGGAAATATCATTTAAGAAATAAATAGGAACTTACTTGGAAAAAAACCCCAAACCCAAACCACACACCCCCCCCAACAAACCAAACCCAAAATAGAATCCAGAAAGAGACACTGTTCTAAGTTCTAACATTCTTTCTGTCAAAAATTTTGGAGGTCATACCCCTAAACCTTTGCACTGCATTTTGATATCTAATAATGAAAAGGTGAAGGAGCCAAATGTTCTTCTTACTTTATTTTCAAAATATTTAAATATCCTTATTGTATTTCTTGAGCATATTTTGAAGTTTACTTTAGCAGCCAATATTTATGATTTGTTTTCAAAACAGATATGTTATATGGAAAAAAGTGGATAAACCATTTGAAAATACCTTAGCAGTCTTACCTTACAAGAGTAAGCCTCATTAGTTGAGCAAACAGGTATTTTTCATCCAGTTTGACTGAAGTGATTAGTTTGGTTATGCAAAGCAAAAAGTAAACTAATCTCAGATGTCCATAACTGGCATTCTGAGTATTTGGGTTTGGTGTAAAAACTCCAAATACTCCATTTGGAAAAATGCTAAAATATCAGAAGAGAATACCATGTTGCCCTTCTTTGAACCTTTTCCAGACTCGACATAACCTTTCTAAAAGGAAGACCCTAAAACTGCATGCCATATGCAGAGTGGGGTGAATCGTGAGTTTACACTCATGATGATGCTTTTTGTTTTTATTTTTTTTCTCTATGGATTTTTAAATTGCAAATTGCAGTAGTCTTTTTTTTTTTTTTTCTTTTTTTTTAATCACTGCTGAATGCTAAGCTGACATTTTTAAGGAACTGTCTATCAAAACACTTAAAACTTGCTCCCAAGTAAGAAAAACAGCCTTTGGAAGACATTTATAAAACCAAGCAGGGGATATATCAGCTGTGTCAATCCTATCTGCATCTTTGCTAATTCCTTCAGAGAATTCTTGAGAGATTTGTAAGGCAGGACTCCTTCAATGAAACATCAATTCTTCTCAAACAGACTGTGCAACTCCAGATGACCACTAATTATACAGTTTTTATTTAACTGGTTTAAAACTGATGTCAGACTGATAGGTCTGTACCTTCTTATATCTTTCTAGAACTTTTATTTTTAAAGTCAGTGCTACATTTTCTACACTACCTTGGTAGAAGGGAAACTGATAAACACTTGCTTAATGTTATTAGTAATTTATCTGCCCTGAGCATCCTTAGAAAGGAAATGCGATTCCAGTCCTGCTGATTTGTGAGTGTTCATGCTATCAGCTTGTTCCATATCCTCTTCAATTTCAGACCTACTCTCTCCTGAGCCATCCTCAAAAAGGGGGTTTAGCATGTGAATTGCTACCTTTCTTTCGTAGTGTAACCTCATGAGAAGAATAATTCCAGCTCCTCCATAAAGGCCTTGCTCTCTTGGAGTGCTTCTTTAACAACCTGATCAGCAACTAGCAGAACAGACTCACTAAAACATTTCTTGATTTTCCTGTCTGAAGAAAGTTATACTGTTTATTTTAATTCCTATGTCAATTGCTCTTCAAAGTCTTCTGGTTTAATTATCTTTTTAAATTTTGTCTGCTAGAGTTCATCATAAATTTGACTTTCTTTCTGAAAGAGCTGACCAGCTTTTTGGAGATGGTTTCTTATATCTAATGATTTTCCTTCCCTTCTTGCTTAGCTAAAACAGCTTTCCTGTATTCATTAGGGCTGCACTTCTTGGAAGGTGTCCTTCAGTAATGTCCATAAAACCTATAAGGATTTAATTCCCTTAGCTTTGCTTTTTAGTTTCTTCCTTAAAAGTTTATTTATATATAAGTTCATTTTCAGCAGACTTAATGGCTTTTGTAAATTCTGTGAGGGTGTTAAACATAATTACGATTATTGTTGTTGTTGTTAGAGAGTTACTCCTCAACAATAAAATCTTTACCCAGACCCTGAACACTGCGGCACCAAATCGCAGACTGCATCTTGTGGACTCCCTATGTAGCTGCTCCATGAAATAATCACTTACTGCACATAAAACTTTTTCCATTGCATCATATCCTGATGTTATATTTGGCCCATGTATGTGACAGAAGAAGAGGCAAGGGGAGAAAATGGAGTCTCCCGCTATACTTCAATTTCTCTCCCTTTCTGCCTCTTCATCTGTTTCAGCATACAGTGATAAATGTCTGAAGACTTCACTCCATACAGATTCTGTATTACTTTATTTTATTTGACTTGATTCTAGCTCTCTTTAATTTACACTACTAATTTGTGACCAGCATGGCTTCCTGTGAATCTCATGCATTTTGTATTTTAGTGTGCCAATGAGACAATGTCTTCCTTGCACCAGTCTTGTGTTGATTAGTATGTCAGTGAGTTCATGTATGGCCAGACATTTCAGTCTCTTCATCTTGATTCTTAGTCACATTTCTCTTGGAAAATTAGAAAACACAGGATGTAAACGTTAAACAGAGAGTAAATCAGATTATTTTAGTATATTGGACAATGTAAGACCAGCATCTAGGGCATGTTACCTAATATTAGTGATGAAATCGTGGGCTTAAATGTCAAGAAGGGAGATTCAGGTTAGATTTTGAACTGTAATATTTGGAAAAAAAAACAAAACAAAACAAAAACATTAAACCTGGTAAGAGAGGCTTTATTATTTATGTCTTTTTGTCCTTTGTGATTCCTTTGCTTATTGCTTCAGGGTTCATTTTATGAGTAATAGTCATCAGCTGTTACTTCTGCAGATCATAGTATGTCATAGTCTGTTTCTTTGTACATTCCTTACATTTCTCTAATGTATTTTCCAGCCAATTGAGCAGAAAGAAGTAACATAGTCCTCTGCTAGTGTACTTCAAGATATACTGTGGCTGAAATTCTTTGGGAATAAACTTAATTTTGCAACACACTGATACAGTAGTAGAGTTCCACTCTTGAAGCTTCTAACTGGTAGTTACAGTTATATTAAAAATAATGTAAGACAGAAACAATGTAAAAAACAATTAAGAACAATGTAATGTGTGTTCTATAATGTGTGTTCTACTTTCCCAAACCCTTAATAGCAAAAGACTTTTCTGCCTGGTAAGTTGAAAGGATTTTCATATCAAGAAATGCAAAAGTTTGTTCAGAATTAACACAATATTGTTTTAAGGAAAGTCACTGGACATGGTATGACTAGGCAAGATGGTGATAATATAGTTGAAATATTAAATCATTATTATGTGAATGTAAGAGTGATAAAAAGATGACATTAGTTTAGATTTTTAGCTCTAATGATACATTTCTAAAATCTATATGCTGTTTTGGCCTTCTGTGCTAGTTAGAGTGAAATTTATTTTTCTGAAAATGGGAAGTTTGTTGATTTAAGCACTGATTATACAATCTTATTACAAATTTTAAGTTTGAAGTTACAGACATTCAACTTGTCCTCCTTTGAATACACATTACTGAGAGAGGTAATATACCACTGTACCATCCTGTGATATACAGCAAAAATAAATGTGGAGTGACACTTTACAGCAGTACTAACACAGTGCTAATCACTGAGAATCATTTGTCTGTCCTTATTGTATAGTGTCAGTTCCATTAAGTGACGCCTCACAGTGAAATATAATCAAGAAGAGCGGGGGAAGAGTTCTGACATTTTCCTACTTCGATTCAGAGACCTGAATTAGTCACATATCAGAGATGATATTTTCATCATTCCCACTGAGATCTTATCTGACCACACTGTATCTTCTCAAAACTTCAGCTTTTAACAGGTTTATTCCAAGTACATGTTAACTCTCATTTTCATGTTATCATACACCTGAACGGGGCTTCTTATGTGATATGATATGCACTCAAGTTGTCAGAAGCTCTGATACTACATAAAGGAACCTTCCTACATCAACTTGCCTATTTGGAAAGTAGACAAAATTATATCAATATATTATTTAAAACCTGCTGTTTTCAGCAAAAGAATTACTTCTATATCCATTCCTACAATTACTGTCTGAGAATCTTCATCAGCAAATGGACATGGTCTCCAAAATCATGGCCTAAAACCTCCCCCCTGAACTTTTTCTCTACTGTTTTCCAGACGGCTGTTCTGGAATTAATCTTAATATAATTTTCTTACTGAATATAGCTCTATAAAGATGTCTTTAAGTTGTTATCAGCCTAAAAAACCTTTCTATTTAAGTATTTGAGATTACTCTTCGCTTGTGGAAATTTGAACCTTTTCATATACACCCCCCCAAAGGGAAAATACATATGTATACCTGTACAATGAATCAATGAATCATTCATGTTTTGCTCCAGCAAATATTATAATGAACACACCAATTCTCTTATTTTCCTTTTCTTCCATTTGAAAGCATTAAACACCTGTAACAGTCTCAGCATGTGGACAAATATCACCATACAGAAGTCAGATGTTTTATTAGCTTTTCTCAGCAATTTCAAATTGTTATTTAAACAATCTGTCTTTCTTTTATAAAGTTCTTCTGGAAAGCTTATTGTCATGAAGGCAATAATTTTTTCATCATTGGTTTGACAGAAATTTTGCTTCTACTAATATTTACTAAAGATTCAAAAGACAGACATTGGAAAGAAGACATGATAATTTATTAACAATCTGAACACACAGTTCAGGCTGAGTCTTCCCAATTACAGCAGACTCTAATTCATGCAAGGCAGGCTCACAAACTTAAGAGTATAAACAGTTTATGATGCTGATTTTCATTGCAGTGTTAATTCTTTCACATTCTAATTAGCATATCTATCTTCAGGTAATACCCTATAGTTTAATTACTCTTCCAGTCTCTTTCCTTTTTTCTAGTTTTCTTTCTTGTCTCATTTCACAGGAATATTTAGTAAATATCTACTCAGTACTACCTAATCTGCCATATTTCTCCGCAACTATCAACAAATGAACAAGTAACCAGACATCAGAGTACAAGAAGAAACACTAGAAGATGATAAACCAATGATGATTAGAGGTAGTATATGAACACACATGCATTACACACTGACTTTCCCAAGAAGCCAGTAGATCTCAGTTTAATAATTTAATTTGATTACCAGTGGTAAGGTATAATTCTGCATGGTTCAAATCACCTTGCTGTTAGATGCTGCTGTGTCTGCAGCTGCATAATTCTTGCCTGAGATCTGGTTATCATACTGCAAGATAATACAGTGTTATGTCAGAATGCAAGGTAGAAACCTTTCAGCTCAAAACTAAAAGAGCTAATGTAAGAGAAAACAGAATCAACAACTCAGAGAAAGTAATTCTAAAATGCTCAGCCCACATAGCCTCTTGTCCTTCTTTATCTGAAGAAATAAGATACCTTGCAAAAAAATGTATCCTGAGGATAGGAACTGAATTGTAAACAAGTGGCCACAGGCTGCTATGTGTTAACTTAACAACCTAACACTTTTTGTTTTTTTTTTTTTTTTTTTTTTTGAGGCGGGGTGGGGGGGGTGGGGGAGGGGAGCATGAGTGAAGCCCACTTTATATGTAAATTTTTATACTAATAAAATAAAAAGTCTCATATACATTCAACAACATAATTGTGCAGTACACATGCAGACACACACAGACACACATGATTACATAAGTATGGTCTGTCTTGATGGCATATATCCATTAGCAGAAACCCATACAAGAATTTTAGAAACATATCTGGAGCTGCTATGTGATGATTTTTCTTGACGGGTTAATGTGCTATGCTGTGAGTAGAAATTGAGTAAAATTACTGAAAACAAGAAAACAACCTGTTTCCTTTATGCAGAGTAAATCTCAAGTAAAATAGTGCACTTTGGTAGCACACAACATCTTAGATACTCCTTCAAGAAATGCAAGTACAGATACATGGTTTTCACTTATTTTCTGTTTTGTTGAGATCGATGCTGATTTTTTTTCATTTTCCTATTAACACTTCTGCTGCTAACAGTGCTATAGTTAAGATTATGTCAGCACTTCAGTTGTGAAAATATTTTCAAGGGACTTTAACTTGCCTAGAAAAATCACTCAGAACCACAGTGTGTCACACAAAAAACTCAGTCTGGTATAAAACCACCTTTTTGTGATTAAGACCTCTCTCACATTTAATATAAGGTTTTAACAGCACATTGGTGGGTTTTCTAAGTCTAAGGGAGAAATATGTATTGACAAGTATCTGTTTTAGGTGTTTTCTTGCTAAGCTTCAGCTACATCATTTTTTATGTTAAAAAAGGCACCAATTGTTCCAAAGAAATAGTTTTCATTTCTCATAGACCAGTGTTTTCTTCTAAAATGAGTCAGTAACAATAACTTCAGAATGATATATGTGGAATTAAAATGTATTATTTGATTCATTTCTGGAACCTAGCTAAGTGAACCAGAAGGAAAAAAAACACTTAAACAAGATTTAATTTTTCCATCTTTAAACCAATGAGCTCCATCTAAATAAATTGCCCAGGGTACAGGATGGAAGGCAGAATCAAATCCAAGTAAATAAAAACTCTACCCTGTCCCATTGAAACAGAACAAAACAAAAATAACAAAAAACAGCATCAAAAACACATTCCAGCAACAAAAATTCCACGATGCCATATCCATGTTACTTCTGTTTCTTTGACAAGTGACAATCCTCAAAGCAACATTTAATCCTTAGAAGTATTACTTTTAACCATCACATCTTCTTCTTTCTCCCAGTTTGTTTCATGGGAAATCTGACAATCATTTTCCAACAGTGAAGAACAATTGCTGTCATTTGTAATGTGAATATCTCTGTGTCAATAATGCTGGTCACAACACTGAGCTCATTGGCAAATATGCTACTGAACTCTTAATAGTCTTTTAGGGACTTCACAATCCAGGCTGTTCGATTAACAAGCTACCAGTCATGCCGTCTGTAAGACCCTAACAATATTGTCCATTTTGCCTGTGTCAAATGACTCTGGAGGACAACAGTCAGAGCATGGCCCAAAGATTGAGATACAGACTTCTCTGACAGCAGGATAGGGCTGATTTGGTAAAAAAGATAAATATGGGCACTATAAAAGTAAGGAAAAAATTACAAAAAATCTTGGTAAGAATTATGAAATTGAGATTGAAAAGATCATTAAGATTAATTTATTTAGATAAAGGAAATCAAGCCACACACTACAAAGATTTGAAGAACACAACTGAATTTTATGATAAGGGTAGTATTTCTCCAAAGTAATTTAAAAGTGAATGACTAGCTAAAAATAACTAGCATAAAAATATGACCAAAGCAAAGCAATAATACAAGTCATTAGACTAAAATGACCCCTTGCATTGAAGTAAACCAGCCAGGGCACTTCTGAAGAGAAATCAGTTATTTATTGTTCTGCCAATTTGAAGAAACAGATGTGTCTCACCAAACTTGCAGCAGCACAAATGTAGTTGAAGAAATCATATTTCAAAGTGCACATAACTTTTTCAGACGGTAAAACTTTAAAACAGATAGAATATCAAATTTTACTTTCTAGAACGTGTGGCAGTTTAGTGAGGTATAGCAACGCAGACTAGGATTCAGTTATACAGATCTTTCAGACTTGGTGGGAGCTGGAAATATCCCTGGTCTGTTGAATTTCAGGATGCACAGTCATTTATTAACATAGGCTTTACAAAAAATAGGATAGGATTTTAGCTGTGGTCCCTGTGCAGGTGGGAAGGTTTGCAATAACTTACTCGAATCCAAATTTACTTTCAAAAGCCAGGACACTTGTTTTTATCTTGCCTACAATTCAAGTCATGGCAACCATTTTCAGATTTGTTTGTTTGCTTGTTTATATTCTACCGTTACAAATAAAGATTATGATGGCAGAATTCTCCTTTGATCTTAAACTACTTTCTCTCTAAACCGTAGTTTTACTTGAAACAGCATTTGGAAACAACTCAAAAGTTAGGACAGTAGAATTCTGTAGCACACATGCCTTTTAAAAAAAATTAATTTTCAGAAAATAGTGTTTTCATTAAAAATATCAACAGACAGATATTTTGCCACTCAAATGCACTTCTCAAACAGGCAGCTGAAATTTTAAAGACAGACTTTCGTAAACACAGAAGTACATTATGCAATATGAAATAGTTGTTTGAAATTGGTGATCCAAGATTTTATTCTGCTAATTTAGCTGGCTGATGAAAGTGATATAGTCTTCTGTGGAGCATTTTACTGACTTAGAGATAGGTATTAACTGAAGAGGTCAATATTTACTTTTCTACAATTCATACACAGTAAGACAAAGGTCAGTGGTTTTCTTCTCGTAAGACAGGATAGCTAGATACTCATTCAGGCGAATTGTTATACTTACATATATTATTGAAGTAGATATGTATTGTCACATTCCTACATTGTTACTTTTCCAGAAATAAAAAGGTTAACATTCCTTATAAAATTGTTCCTGAATTGCTTTGCCTTGGAGCTTACATTTAATAATGAGATGAACTCCAGGACAAGAATAAAGCCCACTCCTCTCAAAACTTCTATATGGAGCAGTATTAGAATTCTGCTGCAAGTAATTACATGTTTATGTCTAACTGGCTATTACAGTTAAATAATTGTTTCAGCCAAGCTGAAAAAAGTAATCGGAATGCAATTTTCTTAGTCTTTGGGCATTTGTATTGAAAACTGCGTTCAAAGTTTTGGTTTTTTGTTTGTTTGTTTCCCCTCTCTATTCATACGATCTCTTCTTACATATTTCTTCAAGGATACCCATTTTTGGATCCATGTCTTTTGCAACATCTAGGCAATGTTGTAGAAAGAGTCTGCCTCTCAAACTGACTGGTCAGCACCTCTCAATCCTGTCTTCCAGGGACATCTCAAAACCTCAGACCTCATATACAGAAGGCCACTGTTTCATTTTATTATGACTCCTCCAGAGTTCATATGTTTCATAGTTCCTGAAGAGCAGAACAATTGGAGGAGATCACTGAGGGTGGAAAAAATGCTCAATGTCACAACTGATGTATATATACTTCTCTTCCTTCAACAAGTCATAGTCCTCAAACCTTAAAGATGATCTCGCAGCTGACTACAAACATGGCCAAAGATGGCCTCAAACATGGGCAGATATTTGAACAGGCTCTTACTTTCCTTACATAGTTTTGCAAAGGAAAAAAAAAAAAATATATGGGATTAATCTTGTTGTGCAGAAGGATGATTTAAAAATGAAGATGTAATGGATCTTCAGAAATACAGATTCACGAGCAGGCTATATACAAGTTAAGACAGCATCAAGCAGATGCCATATTTAAGTTCTGATGTTTTCCACTGAAAACCATGTAGAATAGAGAAAGCCATTAACTGAATAAATTATCAAGATTTTTGCATTTTGAAGTATATTGCTTAATGCAAGAGAGTAAAATAAGTAATTTGGTATACAAAATAAGGATTAAAACCACTATCAATCCAAATAGCGTTTTCCCCATAAAGCAATTTATTGCTGATGAGCACTGAAAGATTACTGGGGGGAAAATCACTCAATAAAGCTTAAACAGTATCTGATTATCATTTGATTGTTTAAGAAAAGTCTAACATAGTGCAAAAGATTTTTTTGTGATTGGATTTTTTTTCTAAAAGCAGTTGATGTATTGGATCTGAAATGGTTTGAACTCTGAAAAATCAATTATGGCTATTATCCTTAAATTATAAACTAACACATTATTAATGCACAATTAAAATACAGAAGGGAAACAAGGTTGTCCATGTACAACTGCTGAATATTTAAACTGATGCAAATAACAGTGGAAGGAGATTTCTCTCTAGTACCTTAGTTTACTACAGATGCTTAAAAAAAATCTTAGATTCATTAATTGTATTTGCAGTCCATCAGAAAAGATGGAAACTTAAAATGTATAACCATCCAGTTGAGACTTCTTAAAAACTCAGTTCAGGCCTCCATGGAGATTTAATTACTCATTTTCAGACAGCAAAGTTACAAACTATGTTTCTAGGGAATATAGCTAAAGTCTTCCCTGCCTGACACACACAAAAAACAAAAAAACAACAACAGCAAAAGAGAAAACCAAACATATAGACTAATTTAATACATTCCAGTGTTTATACTGTGACTTTCAAGCATCTCTCCAAAGCATCAATCACGTGATAAACCATAGTTTGGTGGTTCAATTTGTTGAAGATATACAAGAATCTTTGGATAAGTTCCCTTCAAAATGATGATAAATGCACAGTTCAAATTTAAACATATATGTGGGCTATGTGTCTAAGGAATTACTGTCATTATGATTTCATTGTATACATTACAAAAAAACCCCCACTTTGCATTAAGCCATGGGAAATATTAAAGAAAGGATTCATTTTCCTTTCATGCTTTTTCTTCCTATGTAGAATCCAAATACAAGTGCTTGGACTCAAATTATACAAGTTATTACATATACTTACACAGATGAACTGAAATCAGTGAGACTGTTCACACATGTATAATGGACCACATACGTAATATATTTCAAGCTCAGAGCTTTAACTACCCATCTCCAGGAGGAAGAAAATCAACAAATAAAGAGTGAAATGGAAATTTATTAATGTGCAAAAACATTTCATATTATATAATTTCTATTAAAGATATGAGGAAAAGATACACATGTGATCCCATAAACCCAAACTACCTTCAAGAGACCTTGGTGCTCATTTTAGTAAGTCCTATTTAGTTAATAATATCAGGAATCAGGTGTTAGGAAAGCCACAAGGATAAGCAGGAAGAGGAGGAAATAAAGAACACCTAAGAGTGATGCAAGTATCTCTTTAGGTCAGCAATAAATACAGTTCAGCCTATATACGTTTTAAAACAAAAAATGCTTGAACTGTTTTACTAGTGGGGGTGTAGACCCCCATTCCACATCCCCTTGGAGGGGAGGAGGTAGAGGAGCTGGGTATGAAGGTGTGGAGTTGAGCCTGGGAAGAAGTGGGGGGGACAGGTGGATATTATTTTTGTCCTTGTTTCTTAACTATTGTACCAATTAGTCTTTATAGTATGAAATTTTATGAACTGTCTTAGGAGATACATATGTAGTTTATGTTAATATACTGCATAGTCATGGTTAAGTAAGCATGACTAAAAGGCCCCAGATCCTCACAAGGAGGAGGAGGAGGACAGCTCCCACCCTGAAGAATAAAAGATACCCCTGGACTATTGAGATAATACCAGTACCCTAGCCCCTCCAACATCTCTGTGAAACCCTCCCATTCTCTGGCATCATAGGCAAGTAACTGTAGCAAGACAGACTCCAGGGACATCTAGATCAAGAAAGAAGCAGAAGGATGATGATGCCATAGAATTATAGTTGCTTTGCAAAACAGTTATAAGAACCATGTGTAAAACCACATTTGCTGTGCTCCAATATGAATGGGACACCTCATGCACGTGAATAAGATTACTCATGTAATTATATAATTTGCATCCTAGTCTCTCACCTCAGTCAGCAGGGGCCAGTTGACAAATTTTTGTGACACATCCAACTCTAATTTTAATGGTCAGTAAATTAAATTACTTTCCCCAAGCTGAGTCTGTTTTTCCCATCACAGTAACTGGTCAGTGATCTCCCTGTCCTTATCTTGACCCATGAGCTTTTCCACCTTACTTCTTCCCTCTGTCCTGCTGAGGAGGGGGAGTGAGAGAGTGGCTGGGTAGGTTCTTGCAGATGGCAAAGGTCAACCCACCACATTAACAAAGTTGACTGCAGTGGTAGAGGGCAGCAATGTTTTTGCAGGCAAAACAAAGAACTGCAGGCCATTCTCATAATCTGAGCTACCCAAATAATCACAGCACAAGTTATATAAAGCTAAGTAATCTGAACAACCTTTTTTCTCTCTGATCTTGAAAAAAGTTTTAGGATTTGTAGTAATTCAAAGCTGATATAGCTCATTCAGGTAGTGCATAAGGCAATATCACTAATGGCTATAACAGTCTGAAACCTTTTGACTGTTCTTAGCATTAGCAAGAAATTTCCAGGAGACTATTTCTAGGGAATTTAACTACCATAAGAGAAACTATTTTGACTTTTGTAAATCATTTCAGGTAAAAAAGTTTTCAGCTCACAGGTGATATTTACTAAGCCAACTAATGTGTTATAAAGTTAGAATAAAAGAATTGCAGAATAGGTAAGTGATGTATTTGAAGGGCTATATTCCGACATAAACTCATGTTGTCTCAGTCCATGAGATGGATGATTTTATCTTAATTATGCACTCTTAATTCCACTGCAGTAATAAATAAACCTTGTCATCGTGCATTTTGGGGTCTGCTATTCTCAGGGTTACCTTTATTGCTAGTCTCTGTTGAAAGTGCACTTTCATAGGGGCAATTTAATAACTACTAAAGCTGAAATAGATAATTGCAGAAAATTGCAGAATGTTAAAGATAGATGCTAATTAGAGCTACCGTAAAATGTTTGAGAGAGTAAGTGAATCTGCAAATCTGAGGGTTTTGTGAGGAGACTGGGGAAAATATGCGTTATAGAAAACAAGCTCTTAAGTATAGCACAGCAAGGCACTGGCCTTAGACTGAACTCAAATCAGCAATTCTGGCATAACAGCAGATTCCTCTGACAACAGGCTATTTGAGAACCAATTAACATAGGAATTGCAAACAGGACACACAATAAAATCTCACTGTTCTATTGAAAAATAATAAAACTAGAAAACTTTGCCATAAAATTTTAAATGAGAAAGAGGTGTTGTTCTGCTGTTCTGGTCATGATCATGGTGTACAGGGGGTGGGGCAGGGATTTCCCTATTCTTAAGACTTCAAAGTCTAATCTGACATCTGGGACAAGGTCTGGGAAGAACCATGAATAGGAATGTATCTAAATGCTGCCACCTCCAGCTGGAGTGACCTCAACATAAATCCTGCTTGGTGGCCTCTGGAGTAAGAAAGGAAAAATAATTACACCTGGTGAGGAAGCAAGAGTATCTGGGGAGGAGTCATGTTACTTGCAGCCAGATTAATGTTACTCTGTCAGTGCAAAATGGCTGAAGGGTAACTTTCACATATGTGTGTGCGGGCGGATATTCGCATCACAGTCCCCAGGCAATTTAACACTTAAAAGATGGGGCATGTATTTTGAGCAGATCAAACATGACAGTTGAAGTGGCTATAGTTTCAGGGCTCAATCAGTTGGTAGTGTAGACACTGAAATTCCTCACCATGTAATCAGTTAAAAGGTTTTAGTTCAATTATATGCAATGTCATTTCCACTGTTGTATAAAGCAGACACTTTAGTAATCGATTTTTAGAGTTGAAGAAGGAAGGGTAGCCTGTAACAGAGGGATTAGTGCTGGCTGCAACTCATATTTGTGCTATACTTTCCAAGGGATGGTTTAGTAGTGTACTTTGTTTATCTCAGCAAATATTATTCCACCAGCATTACTACAGCCATTTGCTCTAAGGCACAATCTTGGCAAAAGCAATGCCTTTTTAATATCTAATTCACCCCTGTATTAAACCAACTCTTGCTTGATATAAAAGAACATCGTTAGTTCCTTCCTCCATCTTTATTGTTGGGATTTCTAGGATGCTTTAGTAAGATAGCTCCACATTGTGCTATTATTTTTTATGCCAAGAGACAGTACCCATGATTAAAGCACTGTGATCTTAGTACACTGCTTACTTTCAGCCACAATTCAGCTAGACAATAATTACAATTTATGTTTGTCCTCGATGCGAAGGAATAAAACAGATATACATACATAGTCCCATGGATTTGTTTAGGAACAGTAATTTCATACAAAAGTCTTGATGTTTGCATTTCAGTTGTATGACAGACAATGGCTGGTAACAAAGCAATAATTTCCATCAATTATTCTGTTCAATATGCATAGGAATGGCACTGTGAGTATTCACATTAATACCATAACAGTAGATCAACATTTTGCTATGGAACTACAAATGGTATCAGTTCTTCGAGCAAACATCAAACATATTACTATCATTTTAAAATGCATAATATGTGTCTTATTTATGAATAGAGCAGTAGTTATCAGTCATATCTATGTAATTTAGTTAATTTTACTTCTGTTTTCAGATAGGTTATTTATTGATCAGTCTATTTCATCATAGGCCAGACTTTCCAATATACTATTTCAGAACAGGGGAAGCCAATCTAGAAAATGCACAATTCGGTTCACAATCTTGTAAGGATGGTACCTCTTCTGTATGGTAAGGTTTTGAAATTGCAGGCTGTGAGGTAAATTTTGGGATAAATATCTAAACAAACTAGTTCAGGTAATGACAGTAGTCTAACTCTCAAGGAGCAAAGTCTGCTTCAGCTTTCTTTGCATATAACTTTGACACACTGTTGTCTGACGATAACATACACCATGTGTTTATTTTATAGGTAGATTTTTATTCCCAGGCACATGTGGGGATAAATTTTTCAAAGTATTTGCATTAAGTAATCAGCTTCCCATTTACTTCAATTTTTAAAGTATCTGGGCAACAATTCTAAGTAAATATTGAAATGCTTTTGAAATTGATAAGCATTAGGCACCAAAATGCCTTGACAGTCTGGTGCTTTAATACTCATTTTTAGATGAAATTTATTCACTAATGGTACTTTTAAATTATTTTTCAAAAGGAGTAGGCTTCCTTGGTGAAAGAACAGCCCTTGCATATCTTCCGATGAAGAAAAGGATTTTTGACATAGGACTTAATGGTACAAAAATTACTGAATGTGGTAAGAGAGTCTGCAGGTAATACCACTGGCCTGGATAAGTTTCTCATTGATTTTTTAGTTATTTTTCTATATTTAATTTACCCACTTTTACTGGAAACCTTTAAAAGTAATCACAGCTCAAGGCTAGGTGCCAAATAGATTGAAAACTGAGCTTATATCAGTGCACCTCTTCTGTAGGCAGATTGCTCATCTGCTGTACACTCATCTCTATATGGAATAGTCCAGAATTGCTGTTAAAGTTCTAGTGCCTTTTACACACCCTGCTCTTGTAGATATCCTATATGTATGTACAATCTTTTTTTATTAAAGACATCTTATAATAACATTCTTCCTCACAGAGCAACACTGAATTGCTCCCTATGACAAACTCTTCATAAAACAGGTTTCTACACGGTTCAGTTGAGTCTACTTATTTGCTATACTTCTAAAGCTATATATGGAGACATTACACTGAATAACAATTGGTTGTCAGTCCTTTATAAAAACAGTGTGGCTTTGCTTGCTTCTGCATTACTACAACACTATATTTTTATTTTATCCATTGGAGGGAAGTACAAGTGACAAGACTCCACTGCAGTGTCTCCTCTTTTCTGGACTTCTAATAATTTCAAATCTGTCACTACTCACTGACACCAGATTTTCAGAGATATCAGTTGGTCTTCCTGAAACACTAATATTTGATACCTAGAAGCTTCATCTTCAGCCAGACTCCATACTGGAATACTTAAATTACAGTATCTTTTCTAACAAGTTGCTAAGAGCTGAATGACTCAGCTTTAACAGTTCTCAATACACAGTTCTGGACATCACTTCTCAGTAGATGATTCAGATAATCTGTGTAAATTTGTTTTAAACATGCTGGCAGCAAAAGAAACTTTAAGGAAAGTTGTTTCTTGAATGTCCTTTACCTGATTAATTTCACTCTGTTATCTAATTTCTAATATATATAATTCATTTCATTCTGCTGTTTACTTACTACCATGTAAACCAAATAATCTTAACCACTATTATAACAGGCTTACAGCAAAACATTGTTGTGTCTACTATATAGTTAGTGTATTTATTTTTTTTTTAAATTTGCTAAGAAGATGACTCTTCCATCTAAAAGCAGGTTCAGTGCTTGTATTATAGATTCTAGGTAGATGCTTAAAAACATGAGGAACAGTCTTTCAGTATAGATCAAATATATAGATACATTAGGTTCTCATACTTTTAGGCTTCCTGGTGCTCTTTATATAATTTTTTGTCCACTTTTATTGAAAACAATGTTTTCACAATGATAATACATAACCCCCACCTAGGCATACATTTTATAGTAGTAGCACAACATCTACAGAAAACTCTTCCTCTCAAATTAGAAATCCATTGATCCATAAATGATGGCAAATATAGAGACATTACTTTGATGAAAGCTTGTAAAAGACTGGAAAAAATATCTATCAGTCTACTTTTAGATGTAGGGTTGGCTATCAGAATTTTCAGGGTGCCCATGCACACTGAAATAGCATTCTTATTTTCACTGACATCACAGGGAACTTTGTTTAGTGAAGTGTGCAAGCTAATATAACTTTTCCTTTTTTTTTATAAGGAGTCTGGACAGGTCATATTAAATTCTAGGAGGAAATATCTGAAAATAGATAAAACATTCTGTAAAAGCACAATACACCATCAATATGCAAATTTTCACTAGAAAGCTTTATCAGTGCACAAAATTAGACTGATAATATATTAACTTTATAATATAACTTTAATTCTACTATAGCTGAAGTAATAAGAGAAATTTGATTGTATTCAGATTAAACAATATTACACAAGCAGAAATATCAGTCCAGTCAAATTACAAACCTAAACACTTAATCTCACTTGCATCATTAAAAATACACAGATTATATGTATTATGCAATGCAGTGAAGTAGTTTCCCAGAAACAAATGAATCTTACAAACTACTAGATTCAATCTTTACTAGGTTAATATAGAGAGTATATTTTGTTTGTTTTTTTTTTTTAAAAAAAGACTACTTATATCACATTTTTATAGTAAAATGGTGTATAATAGCAAGTGCACAGAAAGAGTAAATGGTGAGAGAATCCTGTCCACCAGAAAAATTTTCTATGTAATCTTACACAGAATGGTGTAGAAACCCAGCATTGGGGTCTTAATGGAGTCACTATCAATTTACACTACTAAGAAAGGAACAATTATTTATAGAACCAAAAATCTGGATTAGCAATGATCACTTGTTATGCAATTCAACTCATTTACCCAATGTTGAGCTACAGATGGTGAGTTGATAATTTTCTATCTTTAGGACTAGTGTGATGCTTTTCTTACAGCTCAAAGTCTCAACACTTAGTTTTACTGATTTTTTTTTTTTTTTTCACATGGAAAGAAAAAGACAATACCACTGGTCCCAGTGCTGAACATGGAGACAGATAGAAATAATAAGTGCTGGCTCTGGGGGAAAATATCCACTCAGAAAGGCAAATATCCAGTGGCCTTTATAGAGTAATACACAAACCTATAAAGCACTTTAACAGTTATGCTTTTGAATTTTTGAAGATGTGCCCTTGAGGAAGGGTATAATGACAGGGGCAAAAGCTATGTAAAATAAAAATATAAACTGCATGTATGCTGCAGGAGCAAACCCTACCTCAGGTTACAAGTGGGTCCATACACCACATCACACACCACAGAGGTTTGTCACAGAGCTACATAAAAGAAAAAAGATCATAGATATTCAGACAAGCAAACTTAAATTATCTTTTCAATTTTTGATGCTGTCTTGGACAGTCAGGATATTGGAATACCCAAGCTACTTGCATCATATCAGATCTCTCAAATGTCTGATAGATTGTAAATCATGTGACAGGACAGGCTTCAAGTGCATCAGGCACTTTATGTACTAGTAATTTCTTAGGATTAGTGACATGATTTCCAAATGTCAGTCTAGTTCTAAATTAGAGACTGTTAAGCTTTACAGTAGAATAATGTACACCCACAAAGTATTTTGAAAATGATGTTCATACATTAAAATACTTCAACATTCTTATGTAATTCAAATTCATATGCAAATTAATTACTAGTTTCATTTGTATTTAAAGTATTTTTTAAGGAAATAGGAAGCAGATAAAACATACTGAAAACAGAGTAGAATATTAGCATGTATTGTCAGGATAATCTAGAAAACATTTTATCAAAATGATTTTGTAAATGATGACAGATGAACAGACAAATCTCCTATCACATGCTTAGTGACTGACTGCAATCACAAGTTCCACAGACATTTTATTTACTGTTCCTCCTTTCTGTGTTGTATAAGAAGAGTAAACACCTCAGTCTGTTCCTCCTGACTACTTCCACTCCTAAATCAACCCTTTTTTTCCCAGAACTTTTGTCAGTTCTAGGATTTGAGATATCAGAGCTACGTGGTGACTAGATACTCCAGCAGACTTGCTCATAAATGAAAACCAAGCCTGCTCTTAAGTGTTTGCAATTGATTTACAACCCAGCAGTGTATTCCAGTATTTCAACTTTTTGTCTTCCATAATATTATTCTATGTGTGGTCAAAAATATCTATGGCCCAAACCAACTGTTAAAAATTAGTTAAGTTCTTCTGGAGTCCTTCATGGCAACCTGCATGCTATTTTATAACTTTGTCATACAGTGCATAATTACAGTGCAACTGTTAGAGCAAGACCAAAACTGATCTGCAGGTTTCTTACTGATCTTTGACTGCCTAAGATGTTAACAAGTTGTTAACTAAAAAAACTTCAGTAAGTAATAAATTACTTAATATTAACATCACAACTCAATCTACTTTATAAACATGAATGTGTTTTTAATTTCTCATAAACCTGCATATATTGATTGAAAATCTATTCCAGATATTCTTTATGTTTCGCTGTGTTTTACCCAAAAATATTTTACTCAGAAGTTCTTTTTTTAAAAAAATTACATTAATTAAGATATAATTGATAATAAGCATTTCTGGCCTGTACTGCTTTGTGCATCCAATTCCCATAGGAATTCTCTACATCTGCACCACTAAGAGTTCATTTATGAAGTTGTTTCCCTTCCCCAAGACCTTTTTCCATCTCTACCTTTACTAAGAGCCTAAGCCTGCAATGTTCTCAGTAACTCCATTACTAACTCCTTCATGTAGAGAGTAGTCTATTACCTGCTGTCTCCCAGTGCAAGCCATACTTTACCTGGGACACCTTCTGAGTTGCTTTGGGGCTTGCTACACCAGTGTCACAGCAGGGCAAGATGTCACCAGACAGCATAATGTATCGCATTTGTGAAGTTATTCTTGCAAGTAGGAAAACAAAGGGAGAAATAGGCTGAATGGCTACATAGGCCTCTTTTTCATTACAAAAAACCACCAAACAATAAAAGCAACAGGGATGTGATGATCCTGTTGCAGCTCCATTCGGCTGACTGTCACAGTGATTTGGTCCAGTGGCTGTAGCTGGACTGCCAGGAAGGATGGAGCTACATCAGTTGTTCTATGAGCTGGTGAGACTCAGCAACCCCCAGCGGTACCCTCCACCTTTCACCAACACTGCTTCCAGATCAGTGGCTACATTTACACAGCATGGAGGAGCCACAATGAGATAAGGCTCAACCCTTCTACTGCCAGTGGTCCAGGTGGTTCATTGTCAGTGTACATGTAGCCATGCTCACTGTAGTCACCACCATTTTGGTTGTCTAGAGCCCTGTGTCTCCTCTGTCTGACACACAATTAACATCCTCAAGAAAAAAGAGAGGGGAAGGAGGATTCAGAGCAGCAAGTACCCTGGTACACAAACTCTTACTGTTTCCTTGCTGTATTCCAAGCCTGTCTTGCAAACATTGTACTTGTGTGTACTGCTACACACCCATCCAACTTCCCTGGTGTGCCAGACGTGACTTGGCTACCCTGACAACAATCTGAGAGCAGACTGAGGAACATTGCCGGGACATGGAAGGATCCTACCTTCACCAGTGCCATCTATGACTAAGAGTCTGCTTTTGATGGTTGGGGCTGTTGCCTGAAAAAGTAGGTCAAGGGAAGCATCTGTTTTGTACTCTGATACAAAGTGCCATTGTAGGCCTGGTGAGAGAAATTTGTACAGTATCGCAACAGTGATATGCCCATGCCTGCCTGTGTATAGATGACTACTGCAGCCTTTCCAGATGAGACATGTGTCTTCCTAATCCACAGTCACTTTCTGGGCTCTTGATGGGTGCAGATTTCAGCCATGACAGTACACAATCACGATGGGAGCAAGTAGTACTCTGTGCTACAGCAGCCATAGCAAGCTGCAGGTTACACAGATGATGACTCAGATAACAGAGCCTGTTCTCAGCTCTAAGGCATACTGTTATAAGTAAAGTTTGTCTCCTAGGTGTGCTCAAAGAACTGTGAGGAAAGGCAGCAAAACTTGACACTCTCAAGTTAGCCTCAGACCCTGCTCCTAATGACATCTGTGCTGAACCCTTGAGAGTTGGAAGAGGCCTGGAAGATAGTCACCTTTTCCAGAGGCCAGGGCAGAAGCAGGCAGGTGCAGCTGAAGTGTAGAATTGATGGCTGTCATTTTTCTGGTGGGAGTGTAGGCCAAGACTCAGGTGCACAGGGTTGTCTAATTCAATGAAGTAGAAGTAGGAAGACTACAGACTTTGTATGTGTGTGCACTTTATGCACAGGAAGTTGTGGATAATCTCTGTCTCCTCTGAATCAGTTACTCTCTGATGCATTTTGCTGATACTAGGTCAGATCAGCTTAAAACAAGCCTATCTTTAGGGCTACAAATGGGCCATCTTTGTTCACAGTTATTAATTCTGGTAGGATCTCAGACTGAGAGGGAAACTACACAAGATCAAAAAGTATCAGAAAGTGGTTATCTTAAAATCAGCTTCTCAGGAGGATTAATATGACAGTGCCTTTTTATCACATCCAGTCTAGAAGGTATACTAATCACAATTCCAGTGCAAGCAATGTTGAATTTACTTACTTCTTCCTTTCCAGTATAGATAACAGGCAATTTTACTTCATTTCATTTTTTAAGTCACCTACTCTGCCCCTACATAGCTGTGATCATTTAAAATTACCAAAACATGCATTGATATTCAGAACTTTTTCATCTTGTATCATTACTCAGGTTTACTGTTTTCTTAAGTGACTAATAGACATCAAATTTATTATTAATATGAATTGAATAGTTGAAGATCTTTGAGGTAGAACCACTATGAAAACACATCTTTGTAAGATATCCTGAACATACCAAATGTCTTACAAATATGTGTGGAAGGACAAACAATTCTTTCAGCATGCAAACATTGTCATGAGCATCAACTCCTGAACATGGACTTTCTGCACCTTTCTAGCTGCTGCTGGAAGAAAAATCAGATGAATAGCGCTCAGCATTAATTCCTGCTGATGAGAACAGGAGCACAGAGTGCATATAACATAGCAATCTCAGTGAACATTCATAGCATCGAGGGAAAAAAAGGTGCCCATTTTTGCCCTTGTAAAGGTATAAAGCAGAAACGTAATGTAGGTTCATCTCACATTTAGGAGAGAGTAGGACACAAATACAAGTGGGCTCCTGTTCTCCAAATCAATATTTTCCCCACCTCTAACTTAACACTTAATTTTTATTATTTAGTGCCAAATGCATCCTTATGGCATATTTCAAAAGCCTGTATTCTTTGCAGATTTTCCAAGTGAAAGATGTACTTTTAGTAGATTATGGAGTCATGTATCATCATGTATTTAAGATACATAAAGAGTCTTCTTAAGGTAACAGAATGGGTTCAGATGAACTTTTCTGAAATGTATATGTTCGCTACATCCCCTATCAGAAATATATTTGTTTATCTTGTTATGACTTATGCTGTACTTTGCTTTATCAGTGACAAAGTGACAATGTTAATAATGTTGGTGCTGTTAGATGTTTTGTTTAAAATGACATGACTATTATGTTTCTATCAAAATGAAGGCTAATCCTTAGGAACAGTAACCAGTTAAGTTAACTTTATTTCAAATTGCATTTGACTATGTTGTAATCAATTCAGTTCTGAGACACTAAGAAAAGCACATTATTTTACCCCTGATTTTATATCCCCAATAGTCTGTTTATATTAAAATGACTGACAGATTTACGACCTAATTATAATTTTCATAAGCCAATATAGGCATACGTACAGAGAGTGAATTGAGAGGCAAATCTCTTTTGCAGTTGCCATTAATTTTAAGACAGAGAAATATCTTCTTGTTAGATTGTTCAGTGAAGCAAGCTCTTCTTGCTAACAGTTATCCCAAAGGAAAAATTAAAAAAAAAAAAAGAAGCTATCAAACAAAATATGCTAATACTGCTGAAAGCTCCCCCTTTATTTTAATCTCTAAAAACTCATCCTACAAAGGGACATCCAAGTCTGGATAGCTCACTTTTAGAATTAGGACTTCCAGATAAGCTAAACCTATGTCCCTTGGAAATTAATTCACACAGAATATTCCACACAATATGACAGCTATTTCTGAGTTGAATTGTTCAGGTTGAATCAACTACCATTTCATGCTGTACTAATGATCCTCCTACCTAGCATTTCTAGTCTGGACTATAATTTTAACCTGGAAAGATTGATAAACAGCTATCTGCTTAGACATACACTTAACAAAATAAACACACATCTTGATATTGTATCTTCATTGTTATGTGAGCAGCATAAATATATTGAAAAGGCGTATTCTCTCTCTATATATGATCTGTATATATGTTTATAGGATCTGTGTATTATATACATGTATATATAAAAAACCTGGAGGTAAAAGGCTATGGAAGTGAGAATAAATCAGACAAGCAATAGATGATGTTGATCGGATTTTCTAGTTCAGCATAAAGACTCGAGGCAAGATTTGTAACTTATTTGATGATGTAATTTTTTTATTTATTTAATAAATATTCATAGACCCTGAATTGTTTAATCATAGGAAAGACCTCCATGAAGGTGTTGCACTCAAAACCATGTTATCAGAAGAAGTGCACATCATACATATGGAGATAAAAAATTACCGTCGGTCAAACTTATCTAATTGATACTAAAAGACTTTATAATCAGGTAAGAAGTATTGTATAAAACCTTCCTATTATCTACCTCTTTTCTTTAGTGTTGTGCTTCTCTGGGTCCTGTGAGAATGTTTCAGTACAGGAGAAACAAATACCATCAGCATATCATCCCAGTTAACAGGGGTTGGTTATTAATAGTAGCTACCCCAGTTAAATACTTTTTATCTTGAAACTAAGTCAAGTCATCATGTATACTTGAGATTAGATACACAACCTTCAGTAACTAGAGGTGCCTTATACTAGTGGTTTATCCAACCTCATTTGCATTTGTGGTCACTGTAATAGTAAAAGAGATGAGAAGTTATTTTGACTTCCAGAAGGATGAGGTATTTTCTATGGTATTAAATACAATTTTATTATTTTTTTTCTACATAGTGAGAACACATGCCAGTCCTAGTGGTTGACTCTATACAGGGTGTGCTGCCCTATTCCTTCATTAGCAAAAACCAGACACTACCCATGTTAAGGATGAATCACTCTTCCATATATTTATCACCTAAGCTTAATTTTAGCAAGTTTGCCTAACTAACCCAAATTCTTACAAATTAAAAAACCCTTTCTATTCAAGAACCACCACGCAACAGAGGTGTGTTGGTTTAAGCCCTGCCAGGACCGGAGACCACGTTGCTGTTGTCCCTCCCCCACCCTCAGCCAGTCAGACTGGAAGTGAGGCACAAAACCTAGGTTAAAATAAGAAGAAATTTAATACAACAGTGTAATAAGCAATCTGAACAACAACGGTAGCAATGATAACAACAATAAACAGTAATAACAGTAAACAAGACAAAAGATATACAGAGAAATACCTCAATGGTTACGGACAGCCCGCCATGTGCTCCTCACTACCAAAGCCACAAAGGAAAAAGTTCCCGCACTCCCACGCTGGACCTGACGCCAGCATGGTATGAATAACCCAGCTGGAGATCCCTTCCCCCTCTCTGCTGGGGAAACTTAACCCTATCCTAGCTGAACCAGGACAAGAGGAGATCATCACTTCCATAAACTAGAGAAAGGAGCTTTAGATTGTTTGATGGGAGCTGGTGATAAAAGCGATCCAATAAGTAAAACACAGATTTAGCAAAAGGAGCTGAGAATTGATTGCTTCCTTCTACTAATGGAAGAGGGAAAAGGAAGAAAAATGAACTGTGGTGTCTTAACATCAGAGTGCAAAACACAGACAGAACTTGAAGTCCTAATATTTAGACAAAGCTGCAATCTCACTGGCACCACAAACATTCATGACAAGTCACAAGATTGGAATTTAAGAGGACAAATACAGAAGTGAAAAGGGAAGAAGTGTTAAATATTATGTTTGTTCTAAAAACATAGTGATGAAGAGACTATACATTTTTCTGGATGAATATAAAAAGAAAAAGAATAAAGACTTGTAATGATGGAGAAACCTTTGTACTACATGTAGGAAATTAGATATTTTTGGCAACAAAAAGAGTGAGAGCTGGTGATAAAGGGAAACATTAATTATCCAATACCTGTTAAAAATCAACACAGCCAGACACAACTTCTAACTGAAGTTGGAGAATGCACTGGGGAGAATGTCAAATGGGAGTTAGTTTAGGAACAGTCTTCTGTCTCGATTCCAATTGACAGGAGGTGGCTGAGAATTAGAAGCTGGAAGGTGCTGGTCATGGTCATAGGAGGATCAGGTTTACAATTCTAAAGAAAGAGAAAGGAAGAAAGAGGCTGAAATAATAATGAGGAATTTTTTTTAAAAAGGACATTTTTGTTTTTCAGAATTTCCACTTACTCTGGGATCAGATGAGTGACATGGCAAAATCTGACTTTTCATGGCAAAAAATATAGAATAATTCACAGTTAGTGAGAATAAATAGAGATTTCTAGAAGTAGAGGAACAGCAGAAAAAAATATATTAAAAATGCAATATAGCAACACCACGATTTCCGTTAGGCTTGGTGGAAAACAAATAATAATGAAGGATGTTATACAGAATGTGAAAGCAAAACTACAAAATTAAGCAGGACTCTGTGGAACCAGCACAATCATCTCGGGATAAAACCTGGAAGGTTAAGATACAAAATAGATGATGACCAGAAGAGACAAAGGTTCTATAAATACATTATAGGCTTGAAGACAAGAATAGAAAATCAAGATTTCTTATGAGAAAAAGATCATATAAGAAAAAAAAAATCAAGAAAGATATAGTTTGCATTGCTATAGTATCTTTCTCTTTGTGATCAGACAGCAAGTATAGTTAATTCTAAAACTAAAGCTTAAAATAAAATGATCTGGTAAAAAGTATTTAAATATAGTTGACACAATTAGACGGGCCAGGGTAGGGATGGACGGAAGGAGCAAAACCTTGAGCACTTAATGAAACAGACAATGTAGTATCAGGGTCACAAGTCAGTATATCTGAGATAGAAGAGAGAAGTCTCAGGGGACTGAAGAAGGGCAAACTATGACAATACCCTTGGAAAAGGAAGACTTGAGAAATCACTGACCAGTCACAGTATTTTCAGTATTTGGAAGGGTACTGGGAGAAGTTATTAAACAGCCAATTTATAAGCACTTTACAGGAAAATAAAAAGGTGATTAAAAAAAGCCAACACGGCTTTCTCAAGAGTAAATCATGTCAAAACAATCTAATTTCCTTCTTTGACATAGTAACTTTTAGTGTAACGGATAAGAAGGAAGTAGAAGATGAGATGACTTCACTTTAATAAAGCTTTTTGCACAGTGCCACATGGGACCTCATAGTGAAGCCAGAAAAATACAGTCTTATAGGCCCAGCCTGAACAAAAGATTTAAACAATATTGAGGCTGTATAATACATGCTAACATAAAGGATGACATTAGTGCACAACACAGCATAAAAGCAAAAAAGTAGGCTTAGGCGTTCCTAAGCTCAACCACTAAACCTTTTCCTGTTTACGTTCTCTGGTTTCAGTGGGGGGTTTTGTTTACAGCAGGTTTTGAATTTAGGCTGAACTGCAGATAAGTGGTTTGAAAATGCATTTTATTTGTAATTGCAAGGAGGTTGAGATTAAATGTTTAAAGTATCTTAAGAAATAATACCTAAATTTTTGTATTAATTGTTAAGCAAGGTGGGTCTTGCATAACCTCAGCCAAGATGAGTAACAGAAACTAGCCAGAATGAGGTAAATCCAGTCTGAACTTGCTATGTCATTAATTGAATCATGAGTCACAATTTGAAGGACACAATTTGATGTGGTAACAATGAACTGTAATTAGCTGTGATCTGCCCAGTGGCCAATCATCTATGTAACTTCATAAGGATAAATCCAGAAGGGACGATCCCTCCATGGACGCATGCAATGTGCAGATCCTTCAGGACATTGAAAAGCTCTACAACACCATCTCACATCAGATTATCAAACTGGCTAATTTAGTGCCATAGGACTTCAGAGGTTTTTTAAGTATGTTATGGTAAGTGAATAATTGATGTAAGTGCAGGTCTAAGCCATGGCCTATGCCAAAAAAAAAATTGGGCCAACAAATGCACCTGCTAAGTCAATAGTTTCTATACATTAAACATTACTGTTACTTAGGTCAAGACAACTCATTTCACAAGAAGAAAGTAAAAACACTAGTGTTCTCCTGAGTAGGCTAATCACCAGAGTTTGGTGTCATGAATAGAAGATAAAGTCAACCAGGAGAAAGAGGGAGGAAACACAGAATCTATAAGACATGGTAGAATGTGAGTCTCTGTCCTTATTAATGGAATAATGAAACCTAAAACTTCACACAAGTAGGAGACTGGTTTTCCTGTTGTCTAATAAAATTGCAGTTCTTCTCAGTCCTCTGACCCTTTTTATTCCCTGATCTTTTACTTTGAAATAGAGATGTGCTGTTAATAGAAAGCCTAAGTGTGCCAGAAGAAAATATTATAGTTACAAATCTGATTAGGAAAAGAGGACCCTTAACCATACAAACAGTATGTATATGTACACATGTACACATGTACACATACGTATATGTATACGTATACGTATACGTATACATATACATATACATATACATACAGTTATTGACCTTATGATCCTTCATTAGTTTTAGGCTAACCTTAGAAACTTGGATTACCAAGGAAAGGTCAGCACTGGAATTGGGTCTTGAAGAAATAACAGTACTGTAGTTCAAACATTGTTTTTATAAGCAAATACTGAAGTTAAATTCTGTAGCCAACCATTGTTTAGAAGACTTACTTGACTGGTTGTTACAACTTACAGAACTTCACAAGGTAAAACAAAAAGTCCTGGAGCAGGTAAGGAAGGGAAATGTCTGAGGGTCTCAGTGCATGCATACAGTAAAACAGTAAAAGATGAACAAATGATACAGGATAAAGGGTACATATTTGGTAGCACAGAAATCTAGCACTGAAAAAATAGTTAACTATCTTTGCAAAAAATATACTGTCCAGTCCCCTGAAGAAAGGATGTCCACTCAACATCTCTCTCCTCTCTAAAATCATGGTACTCTCCAGTATTTTGCAGTAAAATTTAAAAAGTTCAACAGCGTAGATAAAAAACACTCTAAGATAAGTTCACAACAGGTTAAAAGTCGCATTCAGCTAATATGTATTTGAAATTAGGTTGCATGAATGTATGATGCAAGATTCTTGTGAAGGCTTAGGATGGACCCAGTTCAAACAACTGTTTTCATGACTGACTCAGACAACAGAGTATGAAATGTTCTTTGACATTTTGCAGATATCACTAAACCAGGAAAAGAGTAAACAGTTTCAAAGACAAATCTGAATCAGCTTGTCAAAATCATTCTTGACTCCGATTTAATAAGATAAAGTTAACAAAAGAGAAAAGCAATATAAAGCAGAAGAATATATATATATATATATATATATATATATATATAAATAGAGAATAGCTGTTTCATAGTACTGTTTTAAAAAGAGATCTAGAAGCTTTAATGGACTGCAAATCAAGTCAATGATACAATATTGTAATAAAGGAAAGAAAGAAAAAAAAAAAAAAGAAAATAGAAAGCTCAGTTCTGGTATGCACTTTACCTTATAAGGAATTAAATTATTCCCCTCTTGTCAGTTTTGCTAATGTCACAGCTAGAATATTCTCTTCAGTATATAGCAGTACATTTTATGAAAAACAAATAATAGCTGAGGACACAAAGCATAGCAGAATGAGAAAATAAAAAATACTATGAGATACTGAAGATAACTTTTTCTGTTGTTTAAAAATAAAAAAAATAAAAGAAGGATAATGAAGGTATACATATCTTCCAAAATGCTCAGATGATTGTAGCAGAACTGCTCTGAGTGAGTTAGAGCATTAAAGGAGAGCTGACTAGAATTCTTAGAGGAATTTCTCAAAAGTGAGCCAACAGTGAACAAAATGTGCCCCAGCGGCTATGAGAAACAAACAGCACTTACTGGTTCTCAGTGTCACACAATGAAATAGAAAAGAATTTGCAGAATCTGCAACAAGGAAGAAAGGAGTATTAGGAAACCAATACTGGAAGAGGCAGGCACCAGAACAGACCTGGATTTTGAGAATTTAGACACTTGGAAGCAGAATACTGTTAAGATCTTCTTCAATTCTACATGTTTATGATTTTAAGAGGTTAAAACTAAGGAGTGGACCTACTTTTGTCACAACTTGATGATAATCAATACATGCAGAAGAATGCAACTGACAAATTTCTATATGCATGAAATAATATTTTTTGACCCCAAAACTCTCTGGTTAACATGACACGTGCTTAAGTCTGTCCAAAAATCTTCCTATGTAGAACAAATTTGTGTAAATAAATTTAAGTATATCTGACCATGATTCTCTTTATGCTATCATTTTTGACGCTTAGAACTGTGCTTGTCTGAAAGACTGTGCAGAGAGCAAACACCTTCCATAGAGATCTGTAAAACACTGTCACGAGGGAAGTATGAATGGGAATGCATGTGTCTTTAAGTACCAGAAAAAATAACAGAAAAAATGGCATGTATATAGAAATAGGACATGACTGACAACAAAAAGGTGGTGATCACTGAAGCAGGTATATTTGCAGCAAGACTACAGTACAGATGACTTTTCAGTGGAAGACCTGCAGTCTTTTAACAGATGGTTTTCTTTTATTGTCATCTCAAGAGGAAAACAGACTTTAGCCATAAGATATGGAAAATAAGCCAACAAGCAGCAACCTTGCTTCAGATTTATAGGGAGGGAAGCAAGGGACGGAATGCCTCAGGGATGAAAGATCGCACCATACCAAGTGTTGACTAGTAAGAACTATAAAATATTTTAGCCAAAAATCAGTTCATTGTCACCAGTCAAGATGAACCTAAGCAATGACTTGGTAGCTGGCAAATTTATCTCCCATGTCACCACAAGTAATGCGAGCCTAACTAATTGGATATACACCTCTTGGAGGAAGGAAGGAAGGAAGGAAGGAAGGAAGGAAGGAAGGAAGGAAGGAAGGAAGGAAGGAAGGAAGGAAGGAAGGAAGGAAGGAAGGAAGGAAGGAAGGAAGGAAGGAAGGAAGGAAGGACTAAAATACATGAGGTAATGAGTGTGAATGAATTTTTATTTTTTTTTAAACAAATAGTCTTTTCTCTAAGATCTTGCTTTGAGTTTTCTTGCATTTAATTCTTATTTGACTTCTGGATCTCTTATTCAAGATAAAGTCAGAATGAAGCACAAAAGAGTCATCAACAACAGTGTTCTACTTATGATTGAGTAAACAGTTTCATTCGCAATCCATTCACAAATTAAAATAAAACACTTAGTTTTTGGCTTGAATAAACTACTATTTTTTTCTGGTTACAGAATTTATGTTTTCTTTAATTTGTGAGTGTATTCTAGAGGCCTTTATAGCTGTGAGGGAAAATTGTTAGAGAAACTTAGTTGCTAGGTAATAGTCCAGAGACAGCATAATAGTTTCATAAATAAAATTTGCTGCCACTTCACTTGGAAAACTTAATTCATGAGAAATTATTATTTTTTTTCCCCACATACATATTATTTGCTAAGTTTACATTATCCAACATTTCACTAAAATGGACTTCAGAATATTACCTCATTCAGCAGCAGGATTTTAATTTTCTTTAAATGAATCAATAACTTTTATTGATCCTTTTTTTGTTTCCACATAACTATTAAAATGTTTAACATACCAGAGGTGTTATACAGAAATTCCATGTTAGAAATCATGTGCTCTCTTAGTCTCACAATTGCATGCAGAAAATATAAAAGCAAAACTTCTTGTTGCAAGGAATGCTTAGGCAATTTTATACCATGTATAGCTGGCCCTTCATATTCAGTGAGTTCACTAACTTTCGCTAACCAATCAGTACGTTTGCCTTGGCAAATATATTTTCCCTCTCAAAACTCTGACTTGGGGAAGTCAATCATAACTCTGCTCTGTTTGTAAAAACTCTTTGCAAGATTAATTTGATGTGCTGAAGTTTTCTCTTGAATTTGGTCTTAGCATTCTGTATACTGTGATGAATATTGATCCGAAATTTAGAGCCTTGCCAGCAATCTTTTCCGTGTCTGATAATATTTCTCTAGGACAATGAGGTGAGATGATTAAAATGAATCCTAGTGGCTAAGAGGAGCATGAAATGTAAGGCTATAAAGTCAGTGCTGCCAATTTGTTTGCAGGCCATGCCCCTAAGTCAATTGGAATATGTGTGAAATAAAGCCATTAAATGTAATTTATATTCAGCAGAGAAAAGCTGTGGAAATATAATGTGTGGCTTCGAGCTTTGCCTTTATCATCTCCTAAAATAGGCTAACTAACACTGAAAATTACTCTACCTTTTTAAATTTTTTTTTTTTTTGGTTCCAGTTTAAGTTGGATAAAAGCAACTCCTTTTTCACATTCCTTCTGACAGCATGCAATCTGCTGCCTGCCTGAAATTTTTATCTGCGCTTACTCTTTGTTTGCCTTTTGTTTCAAAAGCCCCATCACTTTATTCTGGTCTTCCATGAGGACAATGATATGCATCTCTCTCCGCAAGATTCTAACAGGTAATAGTCTCCTAGTTATGAATCTAACTTTAACTTCAAGCTCTTAATTCCCTACTGGAGAAGTAACAATCTATTTAAAACAAGGACAAAAGTGTTGTGAGATAGGGCTGCAGAGTTCTTCACAAGAGGTAGTAAAATATTTTAGTAAATATTTTCCTAGTAAAAAACATTGAGATTTTTAGTATATGGAAAGAGAAATAGCAAAGTATGAAAAAAATGGGTGGAGTTTTAAAATTCTGTAAAGCTAAAGCAAATTCTTTAAGGAGAATAAAAAATCTTATTTCTACTTCTCTTCCTAAAATGAAAAGAGTTTTATATGCATAAGAATGAAAAATCCTGGGCATTTTTAGAATTAATGTTAAGAAGATCTTTTTAAAGCTGTCAGTTAACTAAGACAAATGTGGTTTTGTCTTTAATCTACATGACTAATGCTATATGAAAGTCAGAATTCTTTAAATCTGACAGAAATGTCAAATTCTGTTAAAATATATTTTTGCTATGGAGGCACTTATCCCATTTCCATATTTATGTTTTGTGAACTTAGATTAAGGAAGGGATCAGGCTTGTTTTGAGTGATGAACTATGGAAGCCTATGAATGTATTTTTATTTGTGTCAGTATAGTTGTGTGCTAGCTAAAATCAGAAAAGAGGGAGAGGACCAAAAGGACAACTCAGTTATCCGAGAAGGTGGTGAAGATGAGACCAGATACTTGAATCTATCAATACACAAGTCAGTTTTCAGTACATTTTTCCATAAGCTTGTTGATCCCTGCTGTTGGTGAGAACCAGTACTAAGTCTGTTTTTCCTGTATTTCTCTGTTGAGCCCATTATTCCTGTTGCATTATACTGAAGATCAAACTGTATCTCTTCGAATAGTTCAGGATACTTTCTAAATATATGGTTATCAACTTTATTAACAGTTGTGTAATCCACATGTAGTATGGACTGTGCTTGACAGATTGTGTCTCTGGCCTTTGCATCTCACAAAATGCAAACCTGCCTACTTGATAGATTTTAATAGGTACAGAAGATGGGAAAAATGCCAATATTTTTGGTTTTGAGATACTCATAAAGTTGTTTTTTAAAAGCATGTTGTTAAATACAGTGGCTTTTGAATAAAATTAGCTCATGCAAAGGGAATAGTTCATTTTATTTGATTCATATTTCATCATTATCCCCTCACTTTACATGTGTAGGAGAACAGAATTGCACTGAAGTTCTACTCCTTATGCACACATACACAGAATTATTTATCTGTGCAATACAGCAATGACAGACCAGTCCCACAAAATACAAACTACTGCTAAGAGTTCACACTGTCTCTCTTTACTGGTCTGCAGTTTTTTGCATTTCCGATGATTAAGAGTCAAGAACATTTATAATTTTTTAAAAAGTATTTATTAGGAAAGAAGTCTCGACCGTTAGTCTTAAACTCTCAGTACCATTAGAATATTACAGTTTAACTGTTTGCAAGCCATTATTTCCTTCTCCATAGACTAATACAAAAGTTAGGGTTTCATTACACTGCTACACTTATTTCACAGTTTTCCTTTGTTATTATCATAGAATCCTTAATCACAGAATAATTTAGGTTAGAAGAAACCTCTGGAGGTCATCTTATCCAAACACCTGCTCAAAAAAGAGCCAGTCTACATCATTTAAATTAAGGCTTTATCCAGACAAGTGTTGAATATTTTCACAGTTGGACATACTATAAGGTCTCTGGGCAGCCAATTTAACCAGCCTCATAATGAAAATAGATTTCCTTGTATCTATTTAGACTTTCCCATGTTGTAAACTGTGTCCATTGCCTCTCATCCTAGGAGAGCCTGGCTGTGTTTTCTCTATATGCTCCCACTAGCTTCTTAAAGGTATCTATGAGACCTCCCCCTTAGCCTCTCTTCCTAAAACCAAATTCATCTGTTAGTCTTTCCTCATGTGTCATGTGGTTCAGCTCTCTAATTACCTTGGTAGACCTTTTCTGGACCTACTCTGACATGTCAATGTCTTTCTTGTGGTAAGGAGGCCAAAACTGGCCACAGTATTCCAGATGTAGTGTCATAAATGTCAAAGAGAGGGGAAGAATCACTTCACTGAATCTGTTTGCAACACTTCTCCTAATGGAGTTCAAGATGCTGTTGCCCTTCTTTGCTGCAAGGGCACACTGCTGGCTCATATTCAATTTGCTGTCCACCAGGACCCCCAGCTCTCTTTCTACTAAAACGGTTTCTGTCCAGATGATGTCCAGCCAGTACTGTTCTGTTGGGTTATTATGTTCATGGTGCAGGACTCTGTTTACCTTTTAAAACTGTATCAAGTTTCTGTCAGATCATTTCTTCTGTTTCACTGCCTTTGCACAGCAGGACAGACCTCTAATCCCCTTTTTCCAATCTGACATCAGCCAGAGAGTGTTCTACCCAGTCAGCAAATATTTTTTTTTCCATTGCTACGAGTTAAATGCATTCTTAAAGTCATGACCATTTCTTTGGTCAAACTTCCATTGCCCTATGTCTCTAATTCTGTCATGCAGCTTTCTTAAGACAGCTGTCAATCACTGTTATGGCAGCCATTACATTCACAGGGACGACATTCATCTGATTAGCCATCAGGAGCTCTACTCCATCTCCTCACATGGGCAGCTAGTGCCATTTCAGCCCTTCTAGTGTATCTTGTCTGCCTGCTATCTATTGTTGCAGGAAGGTGTGAACCTCCTGTATCATCTGTATCACATGTATCCTCATGGAGATATCTAAGATACCCTATGAAATCTCAGCAGTATATCAGTGAAATCTCAGTGTATTTAAAAAGCCAGAATGGTCACAGAATGTCAGCCACAGGATGAGTTTAGAGACCTTATGTACACATGCACTCGAGCTTGTAGAAACTTAAATTTTTCTGTCTTAGTCTCAAACTGAATCACACCTAGGCTTTAGCATTATTTTTAGACCTATAATTGCGCTATAGATTTTTAAACTTTTCTTTGAACTGCTTTGAATAAGGTTGTGTTACGACAAAATGGCATTGAAACAACAATTAAATTAATACATTTAAGAATTGATTTCCCATAAACATAACCCATTTTACCACACGAAGAAATCGAGTAAAAAGAAAGATAATTTATTCCTTGTTTTCCAGTAAATGTATTAACAAAGTTCAAGCTGGTTTTAAAGGCTGACATAAATATTCTGATTATTTATTATGTCATGTTCTGCTTGAATAGCAGAAAAGTCCTGTTCCTTTTGACTGAAGCTAGGCTAGCATTATTGCAATAAACAACTACCTGTCCCAGGTAGATTGCTGAGGCTAAAACACTCTCATTAATGGGCAGTCCTGTCAGTCTTGCTGCCAGTGCACACACCCTAACACCAATTTTTTGACAAAAGTTTGGAGTTCCTCAAAATAACAACATGCTGCTAGTACACTGAGCACAGCAACATGTTCTCTGCGGAGTCAGTGGGAGCACAATAAGATCTGAATCTCTCAGCCCTGCAGATTATTCTTGGTATGGCTTTGATCAATTCCTCTTCCAGGGAAAAATAAAGCCTTGTCTCTCTGCAGGGCAGAAATGAGAAAGATTTATCAATTGTCATTCTCCTCCCACAATTCATATTGCCTTTCTCCTCTGGACAGCAGAATTTGGTTTTGTCTAGTCTGCTGAGAGGATAGGACTAATGTTGAGTACAGTGACCAGAAATGAAAGCTTCAAGTCCTTTAAAGTACATTGATTTCATCTCAGTAATAAAGTCAAATGGTTCCCATCCCTTATGGTGCGTCCAAGGGTAAGTAAAGTAGGAATCTAGGTACGACATGTATCCACAGTCCTGCTGCAAACAGCAGATAACACTTTTGCTGCTGCTGACACTTTTAAGGAATATATTAACTCCAACTAGTTCAGGCTTCTCATTCTCAGCTCTATGCTTTCATGAATTATTTCCCCAAAAACCTTTTAGAATGCTACTAGAAGCTGACTGGTACAGCCTTCATGCAGCCTTTTCTGATATGTGATAGTGGAAGACTACATAGTTTCTAAAAGCGATGAAAAGGACGTTCAGTTGGGACTATGTAAGTGGGAAAAGAGAGCTCAGCAGTGTAAAAGTGGGCTGAACATGATGCTCATTCTGTCATTTCCCTATGGGCTAAATTTGGAAAGTAATTTTGACTCTGTAGTCCCATTTTTAAATTGGAACTTTTCCCATTGGACAAGATGAGAACCTTTTTTAAATATATGCATACCTGATTTTGTGAAAAGACTCATTAGATTATCTTATACAATGTAAAGTTTATGAAGAGTGGACATTAAGAGGCTTATGGAGGTATAAGTGAGGATTTTTTAAGCATGCTGACGATGAGAACATGACTCAGCTATGTGAGGAAAACCTTTTTTTTTTTTTTTTTCCACTGGAGAAGGTGAATACAATTTTGTTAGCATATGTACATTTATAACAGACAACAGCTGCAACATTTTAAGACAAATTGTAGGGAAGGTTTGTAAAATCTTTCAGCATTTCTTCTTGTATTCATCCCTAAAGTAGTTATTTTCATTAGGACTTTGATATTATATTGCTACTAACACACAGGCCCAGAAAATTCCCACTGCTGAACAAGAACCTCATGGTGCTTGTTAGTCCATTTAGTCTTTTCTCATGCAGCCAATTGAGAGCAGCAAGAGCAGTTGAAGTTTCCAACAGCAAAAAACTCTTCCTTTAGGAAGAGCTCAAGATGGGACTTATATATAGTGAACAAGCCATCAACTCTTTTTGACAAAACTGTTGGTATCACTAATCTTGTTTTATTGTACTTCCCTGTAGGAAGACAGAAACTGCCATTCTGAAAGATCTGTTATTGAAAAGTAGTTGCAGTTATTTCCAAAATTTTGTCCAAATTTGTTATTATTCTGACAACTTCTCTGAACCAGCCATCAGAGAGATACTTATATGTTTCACAGTGTCATACAAAAATCCTAATTATGAATATGCTAAAAGTTTATTTTTTAATAATCAAAGTTTGTTAGTTTTAGAGAGCAAACTTTCCTAACAAGCACAAATATACATTTTTTTAAAATGCTGAAAACCTCACATCTAGTTGTGGCAACATCTACAGAATTTAAGTTACAAATATTATATAAGGATGAAATTCAAGTTGTCCTGTATTTGTAATTGTGGTGTAAGTGGGTATCATGGCTGTGCCCATGTGCCCTCCCAATGCACTCAGTCACCAATTCCCTGGCTGATCAAAGAAGATCCCTGGCCAGTTTCTGCTGAAATGAACCTGTGGACTGATTTGAGATGAAAGAATTGACTCCTCAACTTCACCACAAAACATTTCACTCATTTCCATGTAGGAAATTCAGAGTGTCCAGGTGATTTCCCCTGCTACACACTTGACAATTCACAGGGACTATCCATGTGCTTCAATATGTTGATTAACGTCTGGAATGGAGAATCTGGCTGCTCCAGACTCTTTGTGGCAGTTCTTGCTGCAGAACTGATTTAAATTTAAATAGATAAAATCATTGTAAATAGACATTAGAAATTATTCCTGCAGATGCAGAAATGGTCACTAGGAGGGTCTTTTGAGCATACTTAAGGCATGAGGTGTTTTGTACACAGTTTAAGTTAATCAATAGCAATTTAACATACATATGCTGGAGCCGTCACATAGGACCACCGAACACAAGAACGGATGTAAGAATTCAGCAGAGCAGTGCTTTGGGGAGTCTTTCCTGATCCAGCTAAAGAACTCACTGCAAAGTTCCTCACAGTGGGGACTCCTGCCACCATCCAGACAAGGAATGATCATATATCAAGTTTTGAGAGATCTGATTCCCCACGTGAGCATTGTCCTGTTTAAAAGATCCTAATAAGTAAGGGTTTTTAAACATCCTCTCAGTGACAGTCTGGTCCTGTAACGTGACAGCAAGGGCAGCCTGCTCCCTGAAAGAAAGTGAGAAAGGAGCTGAGGGTGACAGCAAAATAGGCAGAAGCAGGGGCCTCACCAGAAAAAGCCCCATCGCGCAGTAGCTGGATGATGCAAGCAGCACATGTTGGTGCTGGCAGCCAGGTTCCGACAAGTGCCCAGATTGCCAGACAAGTCCTTAGCAACTACTTGTTCACCAATCCAGATCTGACTACCCTGAAACTTTCTCAGTTTAATGGAAAACCACAGTCTCTGATTCTTAGGGAGATTGAAAAGGAAATTCCTTTCATAGACAGCCACTGATAAGTACATGGGTGATCTCAAAAAATAGATACTTTTTTAAACTAGAATTTCAGAAACCTTCATAAACCTGAAAGGGACCAGGAAATCCATTTTGCAAAGAAACTCAAAAACCCAGCATCTCTACATGCAACATGATAATTCCAGTTCAGTCTGTATTACCTTGCAAACTGTTTTGTTTTTTTGGTTTTGTTTTGTTGGTTTTTTTTTTAATATTATATGTATGCATTATATTGAAATATTATATATACTATATAATAATTTCTTATTGCAAGGTAAGCAGTAGAAAAATTAAAACTTACTGTAACAGTGCTTTTAAGACATAATAGATTAAAGGTAGAGTAGTAATGAGAGAGAAACAAATGTTGATATGGTACAGTAATGTGTCTCTACAAATCTTTTTCATATTTTATCACTCTGCCATTGGCTCTTCAAAACTGGCAAGAGCAACTGATTGTACCTTTAAGCAGCCATTTTGTAATTGACTCCAAGGCTTATTCTCCTTGTCCAAATAGCAAATGCCAATAATTAGTTAGAATCGCTACTTCCTTCTTTCCTCTTTCTAGATCAGGGGACACCATTCTCTACACATATTTTGCTGTTATTAACATGGTTGCTTATTGTATACAATGGTTTATAACTCATTTATTTGGCATGCTTTTTTACTACTACTAGTAGAAAATTAATTTCATTGATAAAGGAGATTAAAATAAACCAATACAGGAATGAAATCAGATAAATCTTTCTGATTGCAAAAATCTCTATGAATCCCATGTTTGTCCACTAATTTTACCTTAGCCATTATAGCCTTACCTATTCATTACTAAGCACTGCACCTGCCTCGGGTCTACTCCACACACATATATCCCTTACTGCAGAAGAACCTCAACAGTTTTTCCTTAAGAGAACAACCTGGAGTCCTTGGAAAACTTCATAGTGGGCAAGTGATAACCACTGATTGCCTAGCTTAGTACCATCGCATAAAAACAGAACCCCAAAACTACTGACAGTACCTTTATTAATAAGTTAAATATTGTAATTTTGTTCATAGCACTTGTCACATTTTTCCAAAGGAAATAAAGAACATTATCAACAGAGCAAATTTTACAACACCACTTCTTTGTATACTCTAGATTTCTTTCAACATTTCAGCAAGAGAAGTTACAGTGCAGCTTAATGTGAAGGTGACCTTAGACACATTACTATTAGCAGCTTGAAAATACCTTTTAGATGTTGAGGCTTTTCTGTAGTCTGACCTGAAGTACTGTGTATTCCACTGGGACAATTTACTTCAAGTTTAAATTACTTTTCACTTCATGTTTCTCAAGTCATATTTGCTACTAGTAACTTTATCTGGCATCTTATTTTAACATAAAACTGGAAGAAAGCAGTTTATAAAATTAAGAATTGCATTGCCCTTTGTGCCCTTCCCTGTGTTTCTCCTTTCTAATTTCCTCTCTAATTTTTCAGAAACTGCAATACTGTTGCGCATTGAAGAGGCCTATTTGAGAGCTCACATCGAAGGTGGTGAAACACAGCAAGAATTTAGTATTTTAGTGTTCTTTGAGGATAACCAAAGGTAATACCATTGTGTCAGCATAAATTGACTTTGTCATCCCTGTGATAACAGATGTAATGTGAATCATGTATGGTGGTCATGGGAAATGAAATAGAACAACTGCGAAAGAGTACCTCGTTGTGCTTTAGGTTCTTACCAGACTGCCTGGGATTTACTGAGGAACTGATTATAGTTTTCAGAATATTTGAAGGAGATATAAGTTACTTTGAGAACTGATTTAGTTCTCTGAAGTCTATTAGCTGGCATCAGATTCAATTGTGAAGATGGAACACATTTTTCTGTACATCTCTTGATAGGATAACTAAAATAAAGCCCCAAACCAAGTATTTTGTATTATTTTATTTGACGTTTGAAACATACCTTCAAACTTGACACTTGAGTCAGAAACTGAAATCATGGTTTTAATCAGCTCTTCTAGCTATGAATATTAGTAGGTGCTCTTATCAGGCATTGGCAAAGAAAAGCAAATTGGCTTAAGTTTCTGTGAGAGAAAAAAACACTACCAGGAGGAAAAAAAAATCAATAAATGACAGATTTTAGAGATAAATAGTCCACCTGAAAGCTAGCAATATTTTTTCATGGAAAAAAAAAAAATAGAGGCAACATCAAGTAGTTTTTCAAAGAAGATAAACAGTGCAATGATATTTAATAATTTTAAAACTGTTTTTTTGTTGTGTTGGTTTTTTTTTTTTTTTAAACTTCTGTTTTAATACAAGTGGTCACAAAAGCAGATGTTTGATTTTCTCTTTGTCAGCATATGCAAAACCACATTTTAGGAATGCACTGGGCATTCCCTAGTGATTTTAGCCTGATATGTCAATTATCATGTTCCAGATTTGGGTCTCTTAGAGAATTCCCAATTTGGTCAGGTCCTGAAAATTTTGAATCTTGTATAAATTGATGAAAAGTGATCTCCACATTTTCAGCTAATACTAGTCCCTTAAGGTTCTTCACATCTTCTCAGTTTATTGTTCCATAAGCGAATTTTACTTACCCTCTTACTTCCCAAATGATTATCAACATCTAGGACAAATAGTGACACTGGAAAAAAGGGATGCTACATAAAATCTTAATCCTTTTAAATGATCCTTCTGCTATGTCCCTATTCATTCCCTAGGAAATACTATCTTGATGGTGTAGCATGAAAACTGCACAGTCCACATGACACAGAAGTCTGAGAGTTGTACAAAGGTTGTGCACCTAACAAAGTTCTCCAGAAGCTCAGAAGAGGTTAGGATAACAAAAGAGCTTGTCTCAAGGGTGAAATATATGATGCTGGGTTACTTGTTGTTGAAGACATTGAACAACAGCACTGCCTGCCATGGAAATTAAGAAAACTGAAAAAGTAAGTGTAAGAAAATTTTAAAAAGTTAAAATATTAAATATACCTAAAGACTTAAGTATGCTACTTAATCCATAAATTATGGAAATTATCTTTTTGGAAAAAAAAGATAATTTTCAAGTGTCTACATAGTGGAAAACAAATCTATGTTTTAGATGCATTAACATGAGCATTTGAGTACTTGCAGCTCTTAAGCAAAGCAGAACAATAGCATGTAGTTTCACTTTTTCCAGCTATTCCCTCTGTATACACAATTCTGTATATGAAACAAAATTCTACTAAAATATATTGAATGCTTTAAAAAAAAAAAATCCAAAGTATTTCTGTGTATTCCTTTTAAAATTAATGACCTAAAGAAATATTGATCTTGCCAGCTACTTATATAATAAACCGTCACTTCATAATTGGTCTATTTGAAATGCTTTTTAATTTATTAAGATGAAATAAATGAGGAAAGAATGTAAATAATTTCAAACAATATGAATATTACAATTAACTATAGAATTGATAGTAACCTGCGTGGTCTATATATCTGTGAAGCAGAACTGCAATGACATTTTCGAATTATAAATACATATATATTTTTATTGTACAGAATATCTTATGGTAAACGAATTGCACAAAAATAAATGGAGATAAACACACTAACTATTGCTTGGTAATCATGGCAATGCCATGAACCATAAATATTGACCATGTGAACTAATTAACAAGTAAGTGTGTTAACCAAAAGGGAAACTTATTACACACAAATGATCTGAAATAATTATATTTCTTCTGAACACTAGAAAAGGAGAGATATTTAGGCTTTGTTTTAGGTATCAAAGAAACAGAGAATGCAATTGGATTTCAAACTTGATATCATGTTTTGAAATCTAGTAACAGAACAGACTAAACACTTGGGAATGTAAAGGAATGCCAGGTAAAATAAACGAACTGTGTGCAATGTATTTTGTCAATATTGCAAATGAATTTGAATTTCATACCGTTTTAAAAATTCTGCAGGTTCTTTTGGGACAAGTTAGATATCAAAGTAGGGAATTTTTAAATTGTTATTTTACTTTTAATAATATTCAGTCAGGTGGTTCTGACAGTGATGATGGCACCATAGACCTGCTTAAGGGCAGGTTAAAGTTTTATATATTCTGCAGAAGAATCAGGGATCAGACTTATATCCTTGACATTTTGTTGAGAGTAATAAATAAGTAGCATTTCCCTTTCGCATAAACTAACAATGTTCATCTTAAAATCCGAGCTAGCAAGCAAGAATATGCTAAAATAGTGACTGTAGGAAAAAGGATAAAGAAACGTTTGAAGACAATCACACAAAATTGAAGCAGAACACTGTACATGAAGAGTAGACTGATAATCACTTTTTGTGTTTTAGTGGTGCAAATCTAAAATACAGTGATTAAGAAATATGTTCTAATTAAAAGTTCTTGACTGGGAAACATTTTTGCACCTGTACATAGACAAGATGAGTGCTTAATATATTTTACACATAAATGGATTATCCAATTCAAAATTCATGTAGGTGGGAGACAGGGATTAAGAGGGAATGAGAAATATAAATGTAGTTCTGTTGCTAGCAAGCACTTTCCTGTTTCAATGTTTAAGGTGAGTGTGACTAGCATATTAACATTTTTTTAATTTCAAATGAAAGCAATTTTTTTTTTTTTTCTTTTTTTTTTTTTTAATGAAATAATTTGTCATGATAGAAATGCTTGGACTGGTTATCAAAATCTCACAGACCCGTGATCATGATAAATTTTCCATTTTTCAGTAAAACCAAAGTCACTGCTTTACTTTGCTTTAATCAAGTCTTCGTCTTTCTTACACTGAGGGCCCCAGAGCTGAACACAGTACTCCAGGTGAGGTCTCATGAGAGCAGAGTAGAGGGGGAGAATCCCCTCCCTTGACCAATTCCCTTGATGCAGCCCAGGACATGGTTGGCTTTCTGAGTGCAAGTGCACATTGTTGGTTCATAGTCAGTTTTCCATTCAGTACTACTCTGAAGTCCTCCGCAGGGCTGCTGTCAATACACTTTTTGCCCAGCCTGTATTTGTACATGGGATTGCCTTGACCCATGTGCAGGACCTTGTACTTCATCTTGTTGAATTTCATGAGATTTACACAGGTACATCCCTCAAGCCTGTCCAGGTCCCTCAGGATGGCATCCCTTCCCTCCAACATGTTGACTGCACCACACAGCTTAGTGTTGCTGGTGAACTTGCCGAGGATGCAATCAGTCTCACTGTCCATGTCACCAACAAAGATGTTAAACAGCGCCAGTCCCAATACTGACCCCTGAGGAACACCACTCGTCACTGCTCTCCAGTTGGATATCGATCTGTTCACCACAACTCTGAGTATGACCATCCAGTCAATTCCTTATCCATTGAGTGGTCCATCTGTCAAAACAATGTCTCTCCAATTTAGAAAGAAGGATATCATGTGGGACAGTTTCAAATGCTTTGCATAAGTCCAGGTAGACCATTTCATTTAATCTTCCCTTCTCCACCAGTGCTGTAACCCCATTTTAGAAGGTCATCAGATTTGTCTGGCATGATTTGCCCTTAGTGAAGCCATGCTGGCTGTCACCAGTCACCTCCTTATTTTCCATGTGCCCTAGCACTGTTTCCATGAGGATCCATTTCATGATCTTGCTGGGCACAGAGGTGAGTCTGACTGTAGTTCCCCAGGTCTTATTTTCCTCTTTAAAAATGAGGGTTATGTTTTCCTTTTTCCAGTCGGTAGGAACTTTTCCAGACTGCCATGACATCTCAAATATGATGGATAGTGGCTTAGCTACTTCATCTGCCCATTCCCTCAGGACCTGCAGATCTGCAGATGCATTTCATCAGGTCCCATCAACTTGTTCATCTTCAGGTTCCTTAAATGGTCTCAAACCCGATCTTCTTCTACAGTGGGCAGTTCTTCATCCTTCCATTCCCCAACTTTACCTTCTGCGTCTTGGGCACTGTGGCTGGAGTATTTGCTGGTGAAGACTGAGGCAAAAAAGTTATTGAGTACACTAACTTTCTCCATATCTCAGGTAACCAGGACTCCCATTTCCTTCTGGACAGGGCCCACATTTTCCTTAGTCTTCCTTTTATCACCAATGTACCTGTAAAAGCTTTTTTTGTTGCCCTTGATGCCTCTGGACAGATTTAATTCTGTCAGGGATCTGGCCTTCTTAATCTGATCCTGGCTGCTTGGACAGTTTCTCTGTATTCCTCCCAGGTTACCTGTTCTCGCTTCCACCCTCTGTAGGCTTCTTTTTTGTGTTTGAGCTTGTCTAGGAGCTCCTTGTAGGAGCTCCTTGTTCATCCATGTAGGCCTTCTGGTGCTCTTACCTGACTTCCTCTTTCAATCCTGAGGTTGGAGGAGGTGATCCTTGAATATTAACCAGCTTCATCCATCAAGGAACAATGTTAGTTGTGGGTACAAGATGTCTCATGCATACCTCTCCCATTGTATGCAATTTGACTACAAGCCAACCACTTTATCCATAAATATGACAGCAAAAGTGAGTCTTCCTTAAGTATTAGACAGTGTGGCTGAATGGCGATGATGCCCCCTTGACATGGGACACCCCTCAAGTTCACTCCTCAAGGCAGAGAGACCTTTTACCAATAACAGGTCATTGGAAGGGCCTAATCTGAGTGATTCTTGAATTACAACTGGACTGCACACCAGGAGACTCTGCCCTTGAGCGGGGACACATCTCAAGGTTTGAGATTCCTTACCAGAGACTAAGAGATTCTTCTTTACCAAGGCAGAGAAACCCCTTATTTGCAACAAATCCTTGATAAGTGAATAATAGCTTGCTAAATTAATACTAATGAAATCCATGTTACTAATTCAATTAGACATAAACCACTGACTAAGTCTGGATCCAGCTGCACCTAGATTCCTCTCTGAGAAGTTTAGAAAGAAAGGGGGTCCATTCTGAGCCTTGTGACTCAATGGGAGGTCTTCCTTTCCCTTTGTATCTCTTCCACTAGTCATAAACTGTTGACCAGTTCTGAAACTAAGATTGGATCTAGTCACACGTAAGCTCCATCAGGAGTTTAGAAAGCAAGGGGGTCCATTCTGAACCTTGTGACTCAACAGGAGGGTCTCCCTTACCTTTTTGCATCTCTGGTCTCTGTGTAAATAATTCTAAATTGATTCTAACTAGGTTTTCCTTCGTATAATTTTTCCATTTAATAAGTAATAGAATGAACCTTAACATCAAACTTTAAGTCACACTTTTACAATATTATTTGTTGTGATTAAAATCACCTTTGTTACTACCTTTAACGGTGATTCTTTAAGAGATCTAAAACACTCATCCATGACAGGGGGAAAGATACATACTACTTTCCTAACTTTTGGAAACACCTGCAATTCATTTTCTAGTTGTTTAAAGAAACCTATGATTTACTTTACATTAATAGCCCTGATAATGAGGCCAGTCTTAATAAAAATATATGTGTCTCAATCAGAGAGACTGATCTGAAAAAAAAGCAATTTTTGAAGTATTCAGAACCCAAAGCTGTAATGTGGACACTGATCTCATTTGCTACTTTGTTACAGAATTTTCAGAACTTTCCAGCAGAAAATATCCACACTACTGCACTTTTGTTCGTATACAACTGAAAATAAGAGAATAAGAAAAAGACTTAAAATGTTTTCTTCACTCAGATACAAAGTACAGTGTATCCTTTAAGACTGTGGACTGCATTCTTATTTTCTCTGGTATCTAGGTCTCAGATACCAGTAACCAAAAATGCCTAGTCATTTATGTGTTAATGTAACTCTGATCAGTGTTAATTTGTTTTGCAGTTCTAGTCAAATGGCCAAAATATTCCACTGTAATTCTGGTGCTGAGGAAGGTAGAGTCAAAGCACTGTTAGCTGTTCCTTGAGGGACTCTGTCTCAAAGGAAGGAGATGAATAGGATGCCTTCCCATATGTGCTGTGGAAGTGTAAACTGAGCAAGAGCTACAGCATCTGTTATCCCCATTTCTATCTGTGGACAGCTGGACAGGGCCTATGGGCCACCTGTAACTGGCCCATTTATCTTTGGTGTGATTAGTGAAATTAATGGTGCTATAACAGTTTTCAAAATGCTTGGGAGCCTTGGCATCAAGAATTTACCCTAGATATTCACGGGAGCAAATAGTCCAAGCCTGTTCTTTCTTCCTCTTTGCTTCTCTACCTAAGAGAGGGTAGAAGCCATTCAATACCTCTGTCAAATATATAATATATAAAGGTTAGCATAGTAACAACACTTTACTCCTTCCATGTTCTCTGTGTGACTATCTTTCAGTAACTATAAGCACTTCTTCAGAGGCAAAAATAAGTTTTACTTTTTTTTTTTTTTTTCTTTTTTGCCCCCTCCAGCTGGTAGTTCTGGTTTTGATGGATTTCTGTTAAAATGTGAATTGGAATTTCAATTAGTCTTGCATGGTAAACTCTATTAATTTAAATTAGTACTAAAGGAGGGTAATGGTGGTTGTTATTTAACATGCAGGAACTATGCAAGTTATTGTTTTAAACAATTGGACTGAAATGAAAAATTTATTTTTTTTTTGCTTCTCTTCCCTTCAAATAATTCAAATGTCACGGGTATCATGTCAGCCTTACAGAGATGCTTTGCACTTGCACAGATTTTCCTGTAATTTAGACAAGGTACCGCTGCTTTTTGACATGTTGAGGACAAAATTCAGATGTCTGAGAACATTTTTGCAGCAAGAGACCTGTTACTTTGTAGGGTTTTTATTAGCTTAAAGTACATTGCTTAATGAGATACAATAGCAATTAGAAAATACTGTACTTAAAGGCATGAAATCCAAAGCCAGTTACCAAATATCACTCTGACACTGCTTTCTCATGAAGAGTAGAAAGGAGGACCCTAGGAACTATCAACCATTCAGCCTCACTTTGTGCCCAGTAAGATTATGGAATAAATCCTCCTGGAAGATACGCCATAGCATATGGATCACTGGGAGGTGATTAGATAGACAGCATGGCTTTACAAAGTGCAAATCATGCCTGACTAATCTGGTGGCCTTCTACAATGGAGTGACTGCATTGATGGATAAGGGACGAGCAACTGATGTAATCTATATTGACTTCTGTAAGGCCTTTGACAGTTTCCCAAAACATCCTTGTCACTATGCATTTGATAGATGGACTATTAGATGGATAAGGAATTGGCTGCGTGGCTGTATCCAAAGAGTTGCGGTCAATGGCTCAATGGAGATCAGTAACAAGTGGTGTTCCTCAGGGTTTCAGAGTGGGTACAATACTACTCAGTATCTTTATTAATGACATAGACAGTGGAATTGAGTGAGACCTCAGCAAGTTTGCAAATGACACCAAGATGAGCAGTGCCCATGATTCTCTTGAGGGAAGGGATGTCATCCAGGAGGGACCTTGGCAAGGCATAAGGAATGGGCCCGTGTAAACCTCATGAAGTTCAACAAGTCCAAGTGCAAGGTCTTGCAGCAGGGTCAGGGCAATCCCCAATATCAATACAGGCTGGGGGATGAAAGTAATGAGAGCAGTCCTGCACAGAAGGACTTCAGGGTTACTGGTGGATGAAAAACTGGATATGAGCTGGCAGTGTGTGCTCACAGCCCAGAAAGACAGCTGTATCCAAAACTACATCAAAAGAAGCATGGCCAGCAGGTTGAGGTAGGTGATTCTCCTCCTCTACTCTGCTCTGGTGAGACTACACCTGGAGTACTGCATTCAGCTCTGGGGTCTTCAGCACAAGTAAGGCATGAAACTGTTAGAGTGGGTCCAGAGGAGGGCCACAAAAATCATCAGAGGGATGGAACCCCTATCCTATGAGGGCAGGCTGAGAGTTGGGGTTGTTTAACCTGGAGAAGAGAAGGCTTTGAGGAGACCTTATAGTGGCCTTCCAATACTTAAAGGGGGCCTACAGGAAAGATGTGGAGGGACATTTTGCCAGGGCTTCTAGTGATAGGGCAAGGAGTAACAATTTTAAACTGAAAGAGGGTAGATTTTGATTAGATACAAGGAAGAAATTCTTTACTGTGAGAATGCTGAGGCACTGGAACAGGTTGTCGAGAGAGTTTGTGGCTGCCCCCTCCCTGGAAGTGCTCAAGGCCAGGTTGGACGGGGCTTTGAGCTACCTGATGTAGTGAAAGATGTCCTTGTGCATGGGAGGGTGGTTGGAACTAGGTTATCTTTAAGATCCCTTCCAACCCAAACCATCCTATGATTTTATGATTTCAGATCACTTAAGTGTGTAGAGGCTATCGTTAAAGAACAATGAAAAGGAAAATTTGCTACAGTCCTTGAAACAGGACAAATAGCATCTGACCCAGTTTAAAGAGGTTTTCAAGTTGTAGGTATGTTGGAAGATATGGCAGCAGTTTGTATCATTTGGTATACTTTAAAGTTATCTCCAGTTACGTTATTATAAAAACATTTTCCTAGGGTCTCCACTGAATGTGTAACACAGTACAGTACTCTACTAGTGTGAATGAGGTATATCTTTTATTAATATTCTCTATCAGCTAAAAGTGATTATATATATATGAAGAGTATGTGCTGTAAAAACAAGCAAAACAGGGAACTCACTGCTGAGTCAATAATGTCACAGCAAACAGGAGCTATTGACTCAACAGGGTTATTACACTGCCAAAAATTGATAGCTTAACTACAGTGCAAAAATATGAAACAGATGCTACTGAATAAAAAGCTGTAAAATTTAATTACTCAAATGCAGACATGGAAGAAAAGTGTAGTCTGTTATGAGATGTAGATTGGTTTTAAATATTTTGACATTTAAAACCCATTTTCAGTAGAATGAACTAATACTTTGAAAGAATACATTTTATCATACTTTTTATCATGCTACAGAGCATAGCAATAGGTTGTTAGATAATAATAAAGCTATGTCTTTTTTTACTTTTCACTCTGTTCAAGTCCAGTATTCTGTTTTTAATGATAGCCATTTTAGGTTTTCCCAGAAATTAGGAAAAAAATTTATTTCTAAATCATTCTGAACCAGTTAACTCAGTGTCTAAGTAAATCATGCCTGTAGAGCTGTCTTCATTAGCTGTCACAGAAAAAGTTGTGATTTAAAAAATGTAACATAAATTTGTATTTCCTGTAAATGACTGGACAAGGCATTAAATGCCTGTGAGCTTCATTATGGTTAGACATTAATCAATATTTAAAATACATAATATTCGAGGTTCTAGGTGGTTTGTTGGTGGATTTTTTTATTTTTTTTACAGGATAAAGAGCTTGGAGGAGTCTAAAAATTTTCCAAATACAAAGTAATGTTTTTAAATTTAAATATACAGTAATTTGCTATAGAAAACACAAAATAGTGAGGCTGTTGTGACATACTCATAAGATAATTTCTTTGCTTACACGAAATTGGAATTTAGCTTAACATTTCCAAATCTGAAGAAGGTTTGATAATGATGTACATTTCATGACAACTAAAATACACTGATTAATTTATTAGAGGAGTATAAGCATATACAATACAGTAGAAGCTACATACCCTTCCCCCCCCCATCCCCAAGAACTAATTTTAAACTTTCTTATAAAAACCACCATGATTTTATTCTCTGGATTTAAAAGCAAATTGTAGCAGATTCCAGTAATCTGGTGTGGTGTATGTTAGTGATGCTTGATTTCTTAGACACTATCATAGAACTGGTTATGTAGTCTTTAACTATATGATTAGATATCAAAGTGATGACTGTTTGGAAAATATATCTTACTCATGTCTACTTTCTCTTGTATGGTGTGATGGTTTGACTCTGGCTAAATGCCAGGTATCCACCAAGTCGCTCTATCACTTCCCCCCCCCCCCCTTCCCTTTGTTTTCTCAACAGGGTAAAGAGGGGAAAGAAGATAAACTAACCCTTGTGGGTGAAACAAAAGCAGTTTTAATATAAGCAAAGCAAAGCAAAAGTCCGCGCGCGGAAGCAAAAGCAAACAGATTTATTCTCTACTTCCCATGAAGAGGCGATGTCGGGCCTTCTCTGGAAGCAGGGCTCCAATACGCGTAGTAGTTGCCTCGGAGGACCAAGGGTGACCCCACCCCCTTCCTCCTTTCTCCCAGCTTTATACTGAGCAGACGTCATATGGTATGGAATATCCCTTTGGTCGGTTTGGGTCAGCTGTCCTAGCTGTGTCCCCTCCCAAGATCTTGCCCACCCCGTCCCACTGGGGAAAATATCAGAAAGAACCTTGGTGCTGTGTAAGCACTGCTCAGCAGCAGCCACAACACCAGGGTGCTATCAACACCCTGCAGCTCCCAGCATAAACCACAGCACCGTGAGGGCTGCTATAGGGGAAAACCGATTCCAGTTCAGCCAGACCCAATACAGTCTCCACCCCTTATTCCATACCATTTACGTTATGCCCAGGTCCCACATAATATTCATTTATCTATTCCATAAGCTTTCTTCACTTCTTCAGATGTTCAGTGTCTTGGCTTCCATCTGTCAAGATAGATGCTCAGGACAGAAGTATGCTTGACCGTTGGACTCCAGCACCGGCTAGGTTTGGGTCGTCATTGCACGTGTCTGGTTCACTCTTCATCGTTCCTACTTCCTCCATCACTTCCTGCAACATACAACTCATCCCACAGATTACTTTCCCCCCAAGGTTAAATGTTCTTGAGGCACACACTGAGTAGTCCCATCCTCCCGCATTACCCACCAAGTACATCCAGGTCCCTGAGCAAAGACAATCCCACGAGTGGGCTTGCCTTTTCCCAAGGGAGGAGCAATCCACACTGCCTTCCCCAGCCACCTCCCTGTGTGTACTACAGGGACCTTATCTCCTCCCACAGTATGAAGGGGGTTTGTTTGGGCAGGCCCAGGACGGTTAACAGATCCTCTGGTATTAATTAGCCAAGTGGCTTCTGCTAAATTTATATCCCAATGCTTCCATCCCCCATTGTCCAATGCTTTCAACATAGTCTTCAACAGTCCGTTATATCTTTCAATCTTTCCAGACGCTTGTGGGTAATAAGGGATGTGATACACCCACTCAATGCCGTGTTTCTTTGCCCAGGAGTTTATAAGATTATTTTGAAAATGGGTCCCGTTGTCTGACTCGATTCTTTCAGGCGTACCATGTCGCCATAAAATTTGCCTTTCAAGACCCAAGATGGTATTTCGGGCAGTGGCATGATTTACAGGGTACGTTTCTAGCCAACCCGTAGTTGCTTCTACCATGGTGAGTATGTAGCGCTTGCCTTGGCGTGTTCGTGGCAGTGGTCCAATATAGTCAATCTGCCAGGCCTCACCATATTGAAAACTCAGCCATCGCCCTCTGTTCCAGGGAGACTTTACTCGTGTGGCTCGCTTGATTGCAGCACATGTTTCACATTCGTGAGTGACCTGTGAGATGGCCTCCATGGTCAGGTCCACCCCTCGATCACGAGCCCATCTGTACGTTGCATCTCTGCCAAGATGCCCTGATGTTTCATGGGCCCATCGAGCTACAAACAGCTCACCCTTACGCTCCCAGTCCAGGTCCAGCCGAGCTACTTCAATTTTGGCAGCTTTGTCTGCTTGCTCATTGTTTTGGTGTTCTTCAGTGGCACGCCTTTTGGGCACATGAGCATCTACATGACGCACCTTTAGAGCCACGTTTTCCACTCGGGCAGCGATGTCCTGCCACAATGCAGCAGCCCAGATGGGTTTACCTCTGCGCTGCCAATTGGTCTTCTTCCACTCCTGTAGCCACCCCCACAGGGCGTTAGCCACCATCCAGGAGTCCGTGTAGAGATATAATACTGGCCACTTTTCCCGTTCAGCAATCTTTAGGGCAAGTTGGATCGCTTTTACTTCTGCGAACTGACTTGACTCTCCTTCTCCTTCAGTGGCCTCAACGACTTGTCTTGTGGGACTCCACACAGCAGCTTTCCACTTCCGATGGCTTCCTACCACACGACAGGATCCATCAGTAAAGAGAGCATAACGCCTCTCATCTTCTGGTAACTCGTTATATGGCGGTGCCTCTTGGGCACGAGCCACCTCCTCAGGCCACACTCCAAAATCTCTACCTTCTGGCCAGTCCATGATCTCTTCCAGGATCCCTGGATGGTTGGGTTTCCCCAGTCGAGCCCGTTGCGTGATTAACGCGACCCATTTACTCCAGGTAGCACTGGTTGCATGGTGTGTGGCAGGGATGTTTCCTTTGAACATCCAATGTAATACAGGCAGCCGTGGTGCCAAGAGGAGCTGTGCTTCTGTACCAACAACTTCTGAAGCAGCTCGAATCCCCTCATATGCTGCCAGTATCTCCTTTTCAGTCGGAGTGTAGTGGGCTTCTGATCCTCGATATCCCCGGCTCCAAAATCCTAATGGTCGACCTCGAGTTTCACCTGGTATCTTCTGCCAGAGGCTCCATGTGAGTCCGTGCTCCCCAGTTGATGTGTAAAGTATATTTTGCACAGCTGGTCCTGTCCGAACAGGCCCAAGAGCTACCGCTCGAGCTATCTCTTGTTTGATGTGCTCAAAGGCTTGTTGCTGCTCAGGACCCCACTGAAAATTGTTCTTCTTTCGGGTCACTTGATAGAGAGGGCTCACAAGCTGACTGTAACCTGGAATATGCATCCTCCAGAATCCCACAAATCCTAGGAAAGCTTGTGTTTCCTTCTTGTTGGTCGGTGGAGACATAGTTGCTATCTTGTTGACAACATCCAATGGCACATGACGGCGTCCATCTTGCCATTTTATTCCCAAGAACTGAATTTCTCGTGCTGGTCCCTTGACCTTGCTTTTCTTTATGGCAAACCCAGCTCTCAGAAGAATCTCAATTACTCTTTGTCCTTTCTTGAACACTTCTTCTGCCTCATTGCCCCACACAATGATGTCATCAATGTATTGTAGATGTTCAGGGGCATCACCCTTTTCCAGTGCAGTTTGAATTAGTCCATGACAAATAGTGGGGCTGTGCTTCCACCCCTGGGGCAGTCGATTCCAGGTATACTGGACACCCCTCCACGTGAAAGCAAACTGTGGCCTGCACTCTTCTGCCAAAGGAATTGAAAAGAATGCATTGGCAATGTCAATTGTGGCGTACCACTTGGCTGCCTTTGACTCCAGTTCATACTGGAGCTCTAACATATCTGGTACAGCAGCACTCAGTGGTGGCGTCACTTCATTCAGGCCACGATAGTCTACTGTTAACCTCCACCCTCCGTCAGACTTTCGCACTGGCCATATTGGGCTATTAAAAGGCGAATGTGTCTTACTGATGACACCTTGGTTCTCCAGTTGACGAATCAATTCTTGGATGGGAGCCAGAGAGTCTCGGTTTGTACGATACTGCCGTCGGTGCACGGTCCTCATAGCAATTGGCACCTGTTGTTCTTCAACTTGCAACAGTCCCACAACAAAAGGATCTTCTGAGAGGCCAGGCAGATTAGACAACTGTTTTACCTTTTCTGTATTCACACTGGCCACACCAAAAGCCCATCGGTATCCTTTTGGGTCTTTGAAGTATCCCCTCTTGAGATAGTCAATGCCCAAGATGCAAGGGGCTTCTGGGCCAGTTACAATGGGATGTTTTTCCCACTTGTCCCCAGTCAAGCTAACCTCGGCCTCCAATACTGATAGTTCTTGACAGCCCCCTGTCACTCCTGAGATCCAGATAGGTTCTGCCCCTCTATAACTTGACGGCATTAGTGTACATTGTGCCCCGGTGTCAATTAAAGCCTGGTACTTCTGTGGATTTGATGTGCCAGGCCATCGAATCCACACTGTCCAATACACCCGATCATCCCTTTCCTCCTCCTGGCTGGAGGCAGGGGCCCTCTATTCCTGTTCTTGGTCGGAGTACTCACTGTCTGACTCTTGCCGTGCCAGGCCGGAGGTTCCTTCTTCAGGATCAAGGGAGGTGATCTCAGTCTTTCTGTATCTGGGAGATCGCTGGTTACTTCCTTGTGGTTTTACACCAGCTACATTAGCAACCTTCTTAGATGTCTTCTTGTTGGCAGGGGTCTTTCCTCGCAATTCATGTACACGTGCTTCCAACTTAAAGGTGGGTTGACCATCCCACTTCCTCATGTCCTCCCCCTGGTCGCGCAGGAAGAACCAGAGTTCGCCACGTGTCATGCGCCTTGGCTTTCCTTTCCCCCTGACTGGGACAGAAGAGAAATGATTTCTTGGGGAGCTCCTAACATCCAGGGCACTCGCCCGTAGAGATGAGGAGGTACCAAGACTCTCTTCAAAGTTCTGAAGCCAGGAAGAGACTGCCTCCACAGTTGGCGTACATCTTAGTCCTTCTCCTGCATCCATTTCTGGGTAGTACATTGCGGCCAAGCCGGCAGAATACGAGGATGGCGCACCTTTAATCACCTTCCTCCACATGGCCCGCGTGCATGGGACATCCTCTGGATTTTTAGGGGCTTCATCATTATCTGGATCACCATAGATGACTTCCATCACTGCTAATTCTCTCAGGTACTGGACACCTTCATCTGCAGTAGCCCACTTCCCTGGGGTGTGGTCCATAAGATCTTCCTTAAAAGGATACCTTGCTTTAACACTTGAAAGGAGCCGTCTCCACAGACTGCAAATTGCTGTCTCCTTTCCAATTCCCCTTTCAATTCCTCGATTTCTAGCAAGGGAACCCAGCTGTTGGGCTTCCTTACCTTCTAGCTGTTGAGCATCTGCCCCATTATCCCAGCATCGCAGCAGCCAGGCAGCGATCCGCTCACCCGGCTGGCGGCAGTAGTCTTTCCGCAGATCTCGCAGTTCTGATGACGTCAGGGACCGGGTAGTTTCTGCCTCCTGTTTCAGTTCTGTTATTCCCTCTTCTGATACCTTTGCTGAAGGACCAGCTTCTTCCTCCTCTTTCTCCTCCCTTATTAATCGAGGGTATGGGCCTGTTGTTCTCCTTGTCCATTGTTTCTCTTTTACTACTGGGGCAATCTCTGTTGTTGTTATTGTTTGAGTTCCCATGTCAACCACAGCCCTTTGAGAGTGCTGAACTGCAGCTCGATAAGCACAGGCCAGGCCCCAGTAAAGTGCTAGAAGTTGCTGATTCTCATTGGGATAGGCAAGGCACCCCTCTATCAGGTGATGTGTCAATTTTGTGGGGTTGCTTGCCTGTTCAGGGGTGAGATCCCAGGCTACAGGAGGTGATAACCGTCCTAGGAATCTGCCCAACTCCTTCCACTCTCCCTGCCACCCAGGAACAGGCCGCCTCAGAGCACATTTTGGCACCGATTCACTCAAAATTTGCGTTCTCTTACACCAAGAGCATACCGAGCTCCACACAACCCACAACAGGCGAACAGCATTAATAAAGAGTATCAATGCACTAACATAAGGATGACTAAGTACCTCGGGAGCCTGCAAAATAAAACCACTCATGATGTTCCCGATTCCTTGCAGCATGTTCCCGAGCTTAACAAAATAAAGATAAGCAGCGCAATAAACAAGCCCGTGACCAGCACAAGAGCTTGTTGCTTAATAACTACTATAGCTACAGCACATTTAATATAAAACTGCCGTTGTTTTGCCCCACGTTGGGCGCCAGAATAGACTGTGATGGTTTGACTCTGGCTAAATGCCAGGTATCCACCAAGTCGCTCTATCACTTCCCCCCCCCCCCCTTCCCTTTGTTTTCTCAACAGGGTAAAGAGGGGAAAGAAGATAAACTAACCCTTGTGGGTGAAACAAAAGCAGTTTTAATATAAGCAAAGCAAAGCAAAAGTCCGCGCGCGGAAGCAAAAGCAAACAGATTTATTCTCTACTTCCCATGAAGAGGCGATGTCGGGCCTTCTCTGGAAGCAGGGCTCCAATACGCGTAGTAGTTGCCTCGGAGGACCAAGGGTGACCCCACCCCCTTCCTCCTTTCTCCCAGCTTTATACTGAGCAGACGTCATATGGTATGGAATATCCCTTTGGTCGGTTTGGGTCAGCTGTCCTAGCTGTGTCCCCTCCCAAGATCTTGCCCACCCCGTCCCACTGGGGAAAATATCAGAAAGAACCTTGGTGCTGTGTAAGCACTGCTCAGCAGCAGCCACAACACCAGGGTGCTATCAACACCCTGCAGCTCCCAGCATAAACCACAGCACCGTGAGGGCTGCTATAGGGGAAAACCGATTCCAGTTCAGCCAGACCCAATACATATGGAAACAGCTGCAATGAAAATAAATTTAGACCGATAAGGCAAGAGGCATGGAACATAATAACAAAATTTATATAGCATCTCATCAAAAAAGCACACTAAGTAAACCCAAGATATCAGATAAAACTTCAAACTTCAGTTCTGAATACCCCTGTATATAATTTGGGATAGGAATCAAAGACATTTAAGAGATGAGGTCTTTGGCCCCAGCAGTAAGGAAACCTTTAACTCTTCAGAATATGTTTTGGATCATAAATAGAAGTCACACATACAAGAAAACATTGAGGTGCCAAATGACTTAATAGTTATACTCACAGAAAACAAAACAAAACAAAACAAAAACAAAACAAAACACAAAAAAACCACTGTGGGAAAATCTATTATTCAGGTAGAAAAACCCCCTCTCTATATACCAATCCTTTACTGAAGAAACTTAATTGTTTTCAAAACTACTTATCTTTTAATAGTTTATTATGACATCAGTATTCTAGGGAAACTAATTATGATAATTTTTCCTTTTCTGATATATATAGCTAACTGTTTCCTAATTACATGGTCAGAAAATTGAAGAAAAATCTAACTCTTTTCTACACTGTTGTGAAGAATTCACGGAGTTGAACTAGTATGACAGGATAATAATAACGAAGTCAAGGCAGCACTGCAGATTGTGGCCTTGATGTAATAGAGAGTGGAAGGTTGAAGAGAACTTCTTCGGAGGAATCTGTCATCCAGTGCAATGTTGCTTAAAACATTTTGCTACACCAAAGAGGAAAAGAAATAAGACATGTAATTTTTTATTGAGCATTTATTCCCAGAAAAGGAATGTGGGAGAAAAAACCCAAGCAATTTTAAGGAGAGAAATTTTGATTGGGATTGACGTTTCCTGTGCTGTTAAAAGCAAACACTGCAGACACCTATACAGCTTTTACAAGGCTGTTTACCAGCGCAGCTGGGTGTAACTCTACACTGATTATGTGCTCTTGAAAGTGCAACAAACTCTAGAAATACTTAGCTTTGTGAGTATACTGAATATATACAAATCTAAGGACTGTCTCACTGTTTATGTATATATCCTATATTGGAATTCAGATGGTAGATGACAACTGGCAAACCTCAACATGCTACTGAAATATGGATGATAGTAAACTATGTATGTTTTACTGATTCTAGGTACATTACAAAATATTGTTGCTAAATTTAGAAAAGAAAAAAGCCTGGATATCAGGTTCCTGGGATGACAGAAAATGCTGCATCCTACTCTGTATTTCACTTCACAGGAAGAGTGATCTATGTTCTTGAAGGTATCCTCTAGAAAAGATCTAATCACTTTTGTTATAATTCACAGAAGAGGAAGATGGCACACAGTCACTGGGCCAGACAGTTGCATACCAGTTTTCATAATAATCCATTCTTTTCTCAAATTGCTTGCTAGGGCTAATGTATCTCTTTATTTCTAGCAATTTTGGTTTTATCTCCTTTTCATGCATGTGCTTTTTATCATCTGGTCATTCACTAAAGTTCAATAAACAAATCTTAAAAATATTAAGATGTGAAGCATAACAAATAGTGCATACAATGTACTCCATCATTTTTCATTCTCCTTGCTACTGCACCTGAAAGACATGACATGATTTTCACATAAATGTGAGGGGCGGCAAGTTTCACTTTTAGCAGTGGTGAGCATGGTAGGTACTTCTAGACCTAGGAGAAAGAAAAGACTCCTAATCATCTGAAAATTGGATTAAGAAATAATCTATTCCTAGTCATTCAGTAGGTCATTTCACATGTATGGGGAGAACATATAGCAGTAACACTTCATACTCATTTGTCACAGATGCAAATGATAAAAGTAGTTGAGTGTTGGGATTCAAGAGGACTTTCTGCGAGAGAATGGACATGTGAGCAATCTTCCATGAGAACAAGACTGTTAAGAGCCTCAGCCTGAGCAAGAATGCGATAAGGATGTGACCCTGAATGAGGGGGGAGAAACGACGAGACAAACAACCCCCGGAAGGGGTTGGGTCGGAAGAGGAAGTTACACAAGGCAGGAAGCCTGGCAAGGCTGATGTGGCACTTCTTATCCAATCATAAGAAGGTTTAAAGCGCGGGCTAAGTTAACTGTCCAATCTTGAGGACTTGTACTGCATGTTACTCACGTGTGTGGGAGAACATCATAAAAGGGCTTTCTTAGTTGTAATAAACGGGCATTGCTTGATCAGATTGGTCGTGTGCGTGCTCAGCTCTCCCGCAGTTGAGAGCATGGGCAAAAAGCGATACCTTAACCTGCAGTTCCCAAACTTTTATCTGAATCCCAATTCCATTTGCCCTTTCCAAGCACAAAAAACAAGTTTTGGAATTACTGCCTTCATCATTAAAAAGGAACAGTGCCTGAAGAGTTTATTCTGTTATTGGATCTCTCATAGCAAAGGTAGTAAAGAGATTCATCTCAAGATAGAAAAGGGTAGACAGGCATCTTTTTATTGTTGTTCTTGGTAGAGGACAGAATGGACACATATTACAAGGTTTAATAATATCCAGTCTCTCAATGACTGCAGGGTAAAAAAAGCGCCAGCTAAGCAAACAAAAACTTGAAGCCACTTGTACTGTTCATTTAGCAGAATTCTCATTTATTATTTTCCTTCTCATGTCCAACCCAAATAATTGTTGTCAGTTAAAGAACAATGCTACCGCTTCATGACTGGTACTGCTATGTATGGGACTTACTAAATTCTGGAAGCCAAACTCAGACCTCTTATCACTGTCAAGGTCATGGCCGGGCTCAGAGATGACAAGGTATTTATGGAGCTATATGCTATGACCTAGTGTCCTAAGTAATTTTAGAAGATACTTTCCAGTAGGTAAATGTCATGGTATCCTTGTAGTCATCTCCGAGGGATCCACACTCGTGTTGACAGAGCACTATTTCTTCTCTACAAGTTCTGCAAACTTATTTGAAAAGCAGTGGCCGAATCATTTCAGTTCTCTTTTAGAGTCAGAATGCTCAATATGACAAATATAGAAAAGAAGCAAAATTCTTTTGTCAATAAACAATTTATTTGCCACAAAAAAGTGGAAAAAAGATTGTAAAATAGAACTAAAATATCACTAAAGGTGATTTGTATGAATCAATTAATTTGTGAAAATATGCTGCACATTCTTTTACACATGTAGTTTGAAGTGCCATACATTTGTTGGTGATCCTTAAGGATATGAAATATTCTACTGGACTCAAAACAGAAGTAAAAGCAAGATTATGTGTCTGACATTCATCTCTGATTTCAATATATTTGAAAGATAATTTATTCCTTATGCTCAGGCTAAACAGCATTGGTTCGTGATAATTTAGATAAGGTCATAGCTTTGCTATAAACACATCATATGTGAAAGAGGGAATTGCTGATGAAAAAATTTTCTTTGGAGGCATATTCAACCATTTATATATATGCTGAATTTTATAATTCTGTGCCATTGAAGGCAGGCACTGCTCCTACTTCACTATGCTTTTTCTCACATGAGCAGCATATGATATTTAGCTAGAATGGAATGGATGCCAGTTATTATTCCCAGCATGGAAACCACTAATGACAATACAACTTATTTAAAATAAGTTAATTTCTCTGATCTTCTCAAGTCCTTTTAAACATTTTAATGTTTTCATTTTTCTGGTGAGGGTTTTGTGGAAGACATGCAAAAGGAGAAAAGTGACTGCTCTTGCTGAGGAATTATGCTAAGTATGTTCAGAGTATAAAATAAATCATTGGACAGACTCCTTATTTTTCTAGCAATGTTTTGTCATACAAAACAATAAATCACGTTTGGGTGCTTAATTTTTTATTTTGATTTGTTTTCACAGTTGACAGCTTTTCTTAACATTTTTATTTAACTTTAGAGACATAGAAAATAATACAACTGCTTAGAGCCAGATTATGTGACAAAGCTTACCATGTGGGAAACAGATCTTGCACAGTACATGTCTCATCCTGTCAAGCCAAATAGGCAGTCTTCTTATTAATGGGATTCATTTCTACATGAAAGTTTTACCACAGGCTTTTTGTTATTAAGAGCTGCTACTTAGAAATATGGCTTAAATAATGTAATATACAAGTTAGAATTTGTGCAAATGTGAAAGACGTACTGTTACTCTGGAGAGATATTTGACATTTGTATCTTGGCTTTATTCTGAGCAGCTAAAGGCAGGATTAGCCTTTGATCCCTTATGGATGTAACAACATGGAATGCAATCATTTTTAAAATCTTGTTTCTGTGTATCCTTCAAATGCTCTGTGGGCTATCTAGGTCAGAACAAATCTAATACCAAGTACAAGTCAAGTTGCATCATTCTGTGATCATTCTGTGGTATTACTGCCGAGACAGAACTTATCAAAATCTTTTCACTTGGTAATATAAAGGCTTGCTTTGCACAGCTGGGATTCAGATGTTAAATACAGGAATCAGTTAAATACACCCAGTCTTAAAATAGCAAACAGCATTATGGTATATTGTTTCCACTGTGACACATCACTAGTTATGAAGATTTGCCAGTGCTTAGTGTTCATAACTTGATTTCATACTACTGCAGTAACAGCTGATTATCTATGAAGTTCTATTACATGAAGTACAGTTTGCTTAACCACACAGTCCTATCACTCCTCTTTATGTTAGACCTGCTCTGAGCAGGTGGAATTTTCTCCCCACAGATGATATGTTTTTTTCTCATCTGACAATGTGGCCTGAATTTTTCTGATACTAACAGTCATTGTTCAAGAAACACCAAGCATTTTTCATATGTTTATTCCCCCCTCTCCAAGTTTTGTGCAAGGATGATCTATTCAGATCACTTTGGAATATCCTGTATGGTAAATTTCCCTGGTCTCATATCAGATAAAAGTGTTGCACCACACCTTTCCTGTCATGTTGCTGTCATGTATATGCTTGTATAAATGAAATGCTAAATAAATATAGATAATTGCTGTCTCATCTACTACAGAAAGGATTCAAGGAGTTGCTTAAACACATTTTCCTTCTATTTACAGATAAGATTATTCATGACTGACATTACTAACACTATTTTCCAAGAAACAATAAAACAAATTTAGAAAATAGTGGATTCACAATTCTGTCATTTACTACATGAAACGAAAAATGTCGCAGACCTCAGATATAACTGAGGAGGCTGGAAATCCATCAAGAATGTCTTTGAACTTCTAAACCTTATATATTCTTGTGTATCTACTGGGCACCTAGGTAAGCATTGCCTTTTAACTGGGAGTTACAGATATTTCAGCAAGCTTATGGTCAAATTATTGAAATCTGCAATTAAAGCCAGATACAAATTCTGCTCGTTTTTGCTCTTTTGTGGTTGCATTTCTCTCTCAAACAAAAACATTAACTTATTTCCAGGAATGTCCTATGTTTACCTTGGTTATTTTTAAGTTAAGCCACTCTGTCCCTCAAATTCTTTAACTTATACATACATGCATATACATTATTTTGAGATAATGCATTTCAGAATGAAAGGTTGGGGGTTTTGTCTTTGACCAGATTTTTTTTTTTTTTTTCCACATAATTTATCTATTTTTAAATCTGCTGCCTCTGCACCAACAGAACTCTGGGGCAGTAGGATGCAGAATCTTCATTTGACTGAAACATAATAAATTTCTCACTCTCTCCAGCTGTCTCGAGACAAGCATGGGAAAATAAAAAGGTACAAGTGGAAGAAATTGTATCACAGAGAGAGAATAACTCTTCTTCTTTTCGATCATGTTAATATTGAGCAGGGGAAAGGAGTTTTAAAAATCATCAAAACCAGCACTTTAAAATCAAATTAATGATAAACTTGTAATGAATAACTACAACACTGGAAAAAGTGTTTAGTGTGCAATGACTTACAGTCATTCTCTGAATGCAGCAGCAGCTAAAAACAGCCAGTAAAATTTTGGTCATCATCAAGAAAGGTACTAAATACAAGACAGAGGGATTTATTTGCCAGTATATATTACCTTGGTGCATCCACATCTTGACTGCTGTGAGTAGTTCTGGTTTCCACACAACATGAAGGATATAGTAGCATCAGAGCAACTGAAAGGATGGGGATGTAGAAATTACCTTTCAAGAAGGAACAAAAAAGGCTACAGATTTCTCTGGAGATGGTGAGGTTGAGAGACCATACGACTAAGGCTTACAAGATCATGGAGGAGTAGAGAAGTCAAATGTAGAATGTCTTTTTTACCAAATAGGAAAACTAGATATATTTAATGGAACTAGGTTTAAAAGAGATAAAGGGAACCTTTAAGTACTGCTAATAATTTGGCATTTGTTGCCATAAGAGCTTATAGAGGCAGGCAGGATTAATAAATTCAGAAAGCGTTAATCAAGTACATAGACAACAGGTCTATAAAAAGATACAGAAGAGAACAGGCAGATAGGTACCCTCTAACATCTCTAAACCAACACATACAGACGCTGGGTGGTATGAAGAGAATGGGCTCTAGAAAGCAGGAAAGCTTTCATGTTCTTCCTTAATAGTATGTACCACTCCACCATCAGAGGCAGAGCCGCAGGTCTGACCAGCAGAGCATTTCTTACCTTCTTTAATTCTGAAGCCCATTTAGGTCTCTATATTGCACCTTAAAGTCTGAAAACACAAAGACTTTGGGCAATGATAGTGAATGACAATATCAGAACTGGGAAAGCACCAGACTGTCCCTTAACTGCACTTTAGTCCACAGATATGACTAGTAAAATATTAAAGGAAACTTTCCCATCTATTTTAAGGGACAAAGCAAAGTTTATCAATCTCTAAGGCTAGACTTTATATGAAAATAGAAATAACAAGCCAGGATAAGATGGTAGATGATCTTAGAGAAATCTCAAAATCACTTGGGTGAGGCAGATTGAACAAAAGCCTTAAAAATAAACTTCTATTCTACCATTGTTTATTTATGGTGGATTCTTTCCTTCAGCTTTTTGATTTTTGTCCAGCAAACCTGGCATCCAAGTTTCAAATTAACAGTCCCTTGCTGGTGAAAAGATCATTCTCCTCCTTTCTGCTACCTCTGACATTTGCCCATATTTATTCCCTTCCTGGTTTATCACAGGAGGCTACCATCTACACTCAAACTCTGCCCTTGCCTTCTGTAACTTGCACTCTAAAAGCTTTTCCCCTGAACAGGTTTGATTTGATCTATGATAGTGCTTAGCAAAATTTTATATTAATTCTTTATGTAACACAGCTTTACCATTTAGTTCCATGATAGTGCTACTGCTTCCTATAGAGGCAAAATCTTATTCTAATAATCTAGTAAAATTTCCCCACCTAACTGCAAGTCTTTAAAGGCATTGTTACTTAAAACTTCATTTATGTCAGAGGATCTGCTGAGGCTAAGCACAAAGTCTCCACTGAAAAACCTTACACAGGCTTAAGGGAACTGAGCTGGCTCTTTGTACAGAGGTGTATTTTTAAAGGAGAATGATTTTATATACATTGATAGTCAACTAGAGATGTTCTGCTCTGCACAGCAATTGTCTTGACTTTTAGGGAAAGACTCCCCCTTTCAAGGGAGTAACATAATTATGTTCTGCTAGCTTATAACTGTCCCCTATCAAATATGACATTGTGGGAGGCTGAATATGAGCTGCCTCCCTTTTTGTTTAGGATGAATACATTTTTGTTTAGAAAAAAAAAAAGATATGCAAGGTCATTTGAGCTATTGGTCAGGGCAAATGGGCTGAAGTGAGGACCAAGAATTGGCCTTGTGGTAAGGTAAATATAGATTTACATGTCTGTACAAAACTGCTTCTAATTTGTTTGTTTATAGTGCTGCTGGAAACTTACTGAAACGTTGTGAAAAATCATTCTTGAGTTTACCTCCAAGAAACTGAACTGATGGGTTCCAAGGACGTAAGTCACAGGTGCTCAGTAACCAGATCGCACTTTCTTGTGGTGTGGGAATTGTAGTATATTGTGTCATTCTCTTGGGAAGTAGCTTTTGATTCTCACAAACCTGTGATTCAGTCCTACATAGGCTGTTTATCTCAGATAGTTCCATCTGTATGACCACCTGTACATAAAGCTACATGAAAAAGTGTAGAGTGCTTTGGGGAAATAGTTTCATTATTTATGTATTGCCCACTAATCTCAAAGCATATTGACTTAACAGGGGAGTTGGCACATCCTGTACTGTTCATATTTTTGAGGCATTTTAGACTATATGGGATTTCCTAATTGCATTTTTGAGTAAGAGATATCCTTCCTTCCTCATGCCTTTACATCTCAGCCACATTCAGAAATTCAAAGTAGACTAATGTACACGGTTGTTTTAAGTTTAAAAAATACTAAATTCTAGCTTTTGAAAAGAAAATTAAGTAAAATGAAAATATTGAGGAATAATCATGATAGTCTTATGTGAAAGTCTAACTTTCTTCTAATTTTGGTGTCCTGAATCTGAAGAAACTCCGTAAAACTCAGTATAGCTGACTTGGATTGGTGCCACAATGACAGAAAACAGAAGCTGTCTTTCATATCAGTTAGGGCCTGATGCTGTCTACATTAAATGTAGCTCAAGAGTCATAGCACTCTGACCATTTGTATATCAACTGCAGCAGCTATGTGCATTGGAGAATGTCCTTCCTGTTGCTCATATCCCCCCATTGCTCTTTCTACTCATGTTCTGTTACACTGGGGTTCCTTGTTCTTTCTACCCCGAATCACTAGTACAACTGCAATACCTGATAAACAGAAAAAGCATTTTAAGTTTCTATAAGAAATGCAGTTCATGATCCCAACAGATAATCTCTAAAAATCACTCCATGATAAGGATATTTCTTCCACACCTATAAACATTCCAGTGATCCTGCAATTCAGGTTCTCAGTTTGCCATTAAGTGAAGAGTCTCATAGGAAAAACAACAAGGACTGCACCACTGCAAAGCATTACTGAACTTTGGTGGGAAGCTAAGCTTCTTAGAGAAGGAAATAATGCTTTTTCAGAAGGTTACAGAATTTAGAGAACGTAGCTTTGATTGAAATATAATCAGTATGAAGAGGTTGGTTTCAGGATCACATTTCTCAGTTTTATAAGCATGATAAAGCATCAACTGCCACAGAAAGGAGTAATATTCTCTTGTGCATACAATCAATCCATGCCAATCTGCATCTTGTCAAGCATCCAAGTGCAGCAAACCTGTGCAGCAGGGCTAACACTTACCTATGGATTAGTTCCCCTATAGAGTACATGGGGCTTCCATTCCCTCTAGCAGCAGTGCTGAATTATGCTGCCGTAAAGTATTCATAGAGCTTTATGGGTGTACAGCTTGAGAAAAAGCCGGCACCTTTTCCACAATACTACGTGCCCATCCCTTTTGACAGATGAGACTGCAGATATTTTTAATGTCTTTTTAAATTTTAATACATTCACCATTTATTTTAAATGGAACTTGGATACCTTCTCTTGCATTTTATTAAGTCGTTGTAAAGAAATGTTTTGCTGTTATGAGATGATATAATCTGTAGGAAATAATCATCATTTAGCAACTGTTCCTTGCACAAAACTAACAGCATGTTTTCTCTTAAGAAAAATAACCATGCAGGAGGTTGAGAATAATGTGTGACTTGTGATACAAGGCTAATAATGCTTATGCATCAAACGAAGCTGGGTACCTGAAGAAGATCCTGAAAATAAGGGAGTCTGAAGGGAGGAATGTACAAGCTTTCTGTAACAGATGATCTTCTAAAGGTGTTTATTGAGATCATAGATTTAAGGAGCAAAGGGACTAGTTTTTCCTTCCCCATGAAAAGGGATAGGATTCTAAACCTGAACTCCGAAGATCTCTTGAGAGCTATCTACACAGCGGTACAGTGATATCCATTGGTATCCCAATGCTCCCATGAAGGCCATCCACTCCTTCATTTCTCAGCTAACAAAGAGAGTAGCTCTATCTAATGGAACTGAGCTGGAAGAAACTTCCCTCTAACTTAATGCCAACAGGAGTTCCTTTTAATAGGCAATTTTACTTTGTAAAGGACTCATACCCAAAATTAGCACTGCCTACATGTGTATACATACTTTCCAGTTTGCCCCTTGCATTCTTGATGATATTGTCTGTCAGCCCAGCTGCCATCTTTCACTAAATTTCTGGGACTCTATATATTTTCCTCCCTGGATTTCCACAAGAAAGGAAATACTGAAAGCAGGTCTGAGATCCTTCTGTTCCCTTCTTTTTTGGTTAAAGCTACAGACTAAGATCCTTTGCTATTTAAGCAATAAAGCTGCATTTTGTGGTGCTCTGTGATAACCAGTGTACTGTATATCCTTGCTAAATTACAGCAAATATTTGGAATTTCAAAACACCGGGTGAGAGAGAAAGGGAATTGCTCTCTGGGGTTCTGATGCCACAGGTAATGAATGGGAAAGGAAGGCAAGAAGCCTGTGACCTTGCACTGTGGTGATTACATGCTGTGGAATCAGAGGTTAGTATTGGCAGGGGCCTGCTGCAAGGAAGCCTGCAGCAGCTGTTGCTCCGAACACCAGTTTCACAGGTCGTGGGCTGCAGAGCAAAGGAGAGGGAGGGGAGATATTAGCGATGAAGAACGTTGATGAAATTCAGAGCAGATTAGAAATTAAAGATCATGACATGCTATTTCCAGACTATTAAACATGGTTGTGAGGAACAATTACAGGTGCTTGAAGTTTCCATGACTACAGAGCGTTAATTAAACACATGGTGAAAAGAAAACTTTGGAGGATCAAGCCTGCGGCCTTGAAAAATCCAGATCATATTTTCAAAGACCAGCTGTGCTTTTCCACATCAGGAATTTATTTACTTTAATATGGTGTCTGCTGTGAACTTTTTTTTTAGAGGCAGCCAAATCATTGTGATTCAGACATGGAGCATCTTGCAGTAACAGTCTCCTTTGTGCAGTCTCACAAGATGAGAGTCCTCTTAATTTTCTATAGAAGAGATTGTAATATCCCCCTACCTCTAGACATCTATCACATGCACCTTAATATGTTCAATGTTGATACTTCTTTTCTTCTGCTCTTCTGAATATATAACTAGAGATTAATAGAAGACAGCCACTTTGCAGAGTAGAAAAGTTTTATTGTTTCAGTTGATCTTATTTATTAATGTGTCACGAACTCTTCATAAACAAGAAATTGTTCATAAAGAGGATGTCTCGAACAACTCAAGTGGGATGCCCTGTGGGGGGAGAAGCAGAGTGAACTCTGCAGAGGTGGGACAGTGGGCGTTTCTCTCCCCCCTCCCTCCTGTGGTTGCCCAGAGACAGAACTTGCCTTGCTGCACAGGTACAAGACAGAGAAAATAAGAACCTGCTGGAACAACCTATGGCGCATGCGTGAGACTATTGAAAGGCAACACTCCACGCGTGTCTGTTGACCCACCGCCAAAGCACCAAGCTGGGTACTCTGCAGCAATGCAGAATCCAAGGATGGTGATTTCCCTTTCCCTATCCCCTCCCCCTCTCTTTTTCCTCTTTCTGCTCTCTCTTTCTTACATATATTAATGTATATAAGTTTTGAAAGAATTACAGTCAGTTGAATGTTGACAGGTTATTAGGAAAACAGTCGCATCCCAAAGTGCCTTTATTAGTTCCCTGGACAATTATCAGTGGATTGATGCCAAATTGTCTCCATTCACTGAAGTGGTCAGGTAATAAAGTCCCCAGCACAATTGTTCCTCTGAGTCATTGTGGTGACTCGGCCCCCCTGCAGCTCTGTGAACAAAGACCGGCTCTGGCTCTTTCACCAGCACACTCTCAGGGGGATTCTAAAGATTCACCCCCCTCGTAACCCACCATGTGGGATGAGACAATAAAGTATGAAATAAGAGTGCATCTTTATTTCAAAATAAAATGGCAAAACAGTTCATTTGCCTGAAACAAATTCACTCAACAGTCAGAATCCAATATAACTGTTAAGCAGGTATTCTTTATTGGCAGAGCTGCGATTGACCTGAGGATTCTCCACTGTAAGGACTCCCATGAACTAGCAAGGGACATCAGTTTACATACACACAAATCATACATATTCATTATATTTCCTGGAAAGGGTTGTCTTATGATAATGAGTTCCCAGAATTCATTTACATAGTCATAGCATGTGTAATAAAAATAGAGTCAGTGTCTTCGGTGGTGGAGGGAAGAAGCAAGTAGTCTTTTTCATGGTAGTTGACCTTCTTTCCGGACCATGCACTGTGAAGTAAAGTCCAGCTGTCTTCTTCCTATATCAGCAAGATTATCCTCCCTATAATAGGATCTCTGTGTCCTTTTTTTCAAGTCCCCCTTATCTTAGTTTGACCATTCTAGGAGTTGCCCAAGTGTCCATTGAAGGCTTTGAGTCTGCTATCAGTGATTTACAAAGGGAAATCCAAACAGACAAAGGCCTAGGGAAACAGTTAAGGAGTCCTTGGGAAATAAAAAACACAAGCAAAGCTTTGAAACAAATTAAGTGAAACACAAGCAAAGCTTTCATGTATCACAGTTTAGTCTTAATCAATGATTGTCAGAAATTAATTTGTTTGAGCCCTTTCATGTCTTTCATTCCTGCTGTATCAAAAACCAAGCAGAAAACAAGTCTATATACAGATCCAATTAGATTTACACAGCTGTTAGATTTCACTTTAATACCTTTTCCTTCCAACACAGACTTTGAACATCTCATAAGAACATTTAATTGAAAATTACTGTGATAAATATGTATATTCATTCAAAATCAAATAATACTTAAAATATATTTAGATATTTTTTCTAAAGATGAATAGTCACTGTTAACTTCATATACGACAGCTACGCAGTATTACCAATTAATGTTACTAGGTAGGTCGTTTTAAAATTTTTTAATTGGGAAATTAAAATATATATATCTAAGTTGTCATCTTTTTTTCCAGATAATTTACCTTCCTAGATTGTCTTGGTGTGCTGATTATGAATCTGCATACGTATTTTTTCAAAGTTCTCTTTCAGAACTAATCAAATAGTTCCTTACAAGAGAAATCTGTTCACCGTTTTGGGGACAGTCTGTTCCAGGTATTGCTCCCCATAGGTAACATGAATAAAGCCACGCAATGTTTAGCTCTGTACTGTTAGAATTCTTCAATATTACCCAGCAGGCTTTATAGTCTCAAAACCCTCTCATTCCAAGGTACAGAATAAATATCCCTCAACTCTTAAATGCTATTTAATATAAAGATGCTCAGGATAATACTCTAGAATTATTTCAAGTCCTTACAATAGAAAGAAAAAAAAAATCCTTTTGGTAATGAGCTCCAGAGGAAAGGTGTATTATGCAGAGTGGAGATGACCACTATAAAAACAGGAGGCAATAAGAAATAGGTTTGCAAGCCACACTGTGTCAGTTCATCTAGAGGCCAGGGATTTTTCCTTGGACTGGATACTGTACAGGCACAGCCTGAGAAAATAATGGTTTTGATAATTAATCAAAGTAAAGTACATTTTAAAGCTGTTTAGAAGGACACCTTTAAATAATAGTACGGAGTTGCATACCTCCCAGAGACAATACCTATTATTAGACATGTTCAGTTTACATCTGTTTAGACTAACCTGAGAAGACCCCAGCACACTGCAGAATTTTACTTTCTAAATCATCCATGTGCTGGGTGTGTGTTGTGCCTCTCTCATAGCAGAGGCATCAAGATTTTCTTCCTATATGTGCTGGTTTTGTCTGGAATAGTTTATTTTCTTCATAGCAGTTAGTATAGGGTTATGTTTTGGATTTGTGATGAAAACAGTGTTGATAACACAGGGATGTTTTTGTTACTGCTGAGCAGTGCTTACACAGAGTCAAGGCCTTTTCTGCTTCTCACATTGCCCCACCAGCGAGTAGTCTGGGGATGCACAAGAAGGTGGGAAGAGACACGGCTGGGACAGATGACCCCAGCTGACCAAAGGCATAGTCCATATTATATGATGTCATTCTCAGCATATAAAGCCAGGGGAAGAAGGAAGGGGAGAATGTTCAGAGTGATGGCATTTGTCTTCCCAAGTAACCATTAGGTGTGATGGAGCCCTGCTTCCCTGGGGATGTCTGAACACCTGCCTGCCAATGGGAAGTGGTGAATGAATTCCTTGTTTTGCTTTGCTTGTGTGCGCAGCTTTTGTTTTACTTATTAAACTGTCTTTATCTCAATCCACATATCTTCTCACTTTTACCCTTCTGATTCTCTCTTCCATCCCACTGGAGTGGAGTGAGCAAGCAGCTGTGTGGCACTTAGTTGTCAGATGGGGTTAAACCATGGCAGTATGGAATTGAACATATGGTAAGCAAGAAAGGACTGATACACAGGATGCAGGTAGGGTAAGCACTTAAACCAACCAGATTAACCAGTTTAGACAAAAACACTGTCAGTCTGAATCCCAGTCACAGTGGCCAAAATTTCTTTAGAACCTAAAAGAAATGGATTTTTAAAAAATTATTTCTGTAGATGATTTTTATGTTTCCTTGCCATATTGTTAAGTCTGCATTCACAAGGTTTGCTAATATTCTTCACTGTGACTAAATCAACTTCTTTTAAAAAAGTGGAGTGTGGTTATTGGTAACTTTTTATTTCTTTTTCTTCTTTATCTCAAGGCCTTGGAAGGGCATCAGCAGCAGGGACTGCATGGGTCTTCTGTGTTTAAAATGAAAATCAGCCCTGAGCCAGAAAGTCCGTTGAACTAGAGTCTTAACATGGGATAAAGGAAAGAAACCACATGCTTATCATTCATATATACTTTTGTGTATGTGTATAGCTAGAGAGGGTGGTAAGAACATTGTTAGTCCAATCAATCCTTTAACAACTTAATAGTCCAAGTTATCTTACAAATATTAAAACCCTCATTAGTAACAGAGTTCTGATTGTCACTTGCCCCCTGAGGATGCCCACCGTTCAGCTGCTATGGCTTTTCCCTGTCAGGACGCTCAACCTCACTGAGTTCCTCCAGTCCCACACTGGCCGTTCTGGTCTTCACCAGGGTCACCAAGGCACCAGCACCCTGAGGCCTTCCCCTGGCAGCGGGTGTTTCTTCCTCCTCAGCCTGGGGCTTGCTCAAGTTCATTTCTGCACATTTCCTCAGTACAGCCCACACCACTGAGGGTACTGCACAGCCCTGGCTCACACGGGAGAGGCGAGAGGCTCTCCCACCAGGGCTGCCACGCTGCCATACCCCGGTCCTGCAGGCCCCCAGCCCTGCAGCCGCCTTGGCATCATGGAGGCTGCTGCATGGGTGGTTCATGGGCTGGTGGCTCTGTGCCCGGCCAGCCAGCAGTGTTCAGCCACCAGAGCTGAGGGTGAGGAGTATGTGGTTTGAACAGAAATTGGTCTGTAAATACAGATTTAAGTCTGGTTATGTCGAAAACTAAGTACATTATGCACAAGAGTTGGTTTATCTGATTCCTTCAGCAGAAGTAAAAATTTAAATAGCCTATTAATCACAAAAAACTAATGTATTCTTCAGAGAAATAATTTGCAACCTGACTCTAGATGGGAACTTGTGCAAACAGCTACTTCCAGAATGGGTTCACTGTTACATTCAGTAAATGTATTTTTAATGGTGCTTGCTTTTCTCCACAAAGATGAGAAGGGAAATATTGGTGGAGATATAAATGCATAACACCCAGTGATAAAACTTCAGGAAAGTAACACTTTGGCTGTTTCCATAGGAACAACTATCAAAAATGCCATCTGACTTGCATTTACACAGCACTCTGCCAAAAGCCGCAGTTCCTGGCTGACTCTGTCCCTTGTTGCTCCTTCCTGGCCATTTCCCACTTCTTTTAATATTGTCAGTGCTGGCATTTTGTTGGCTGTATCAGGGAGCTGAGGTAACTGAGTAACACAAAGAACACGACTTGGTTGGGTTTTTTTCAGCCACATTAGCCCCTGATTAGCTCCCCAGGCTGCTACAAAAATGTGTTTTGTGAGCACTAGCTAGGCAGTGGTGAGAAGCCAGGGAAACACAGAGGAGCAAGAATTGCTTTGTCACAGCCATGGCAGTTTAAATGCAAGACAGGCAATGGCAAAATCCTATTAGCCTGCCTGTGAACATGATTGGGTCCTCAGATCCCAGACTGGTTCTAGAAGAGCAGGAATCAAGTCAGAGGCTTATAGTCTGTCAGCAAACCTAGGCAGTCCGTTTTCTTTACAGTCAACACATAGAAGCAGCTGATTGCTTGCCACTGGGATTATGTCTCCTGTTAATTACCTAAAGAAGTAGGAGAAAACTAGTAAACAATACCCCAAGACCAGAATTATTTTCCTGGTTTTTTATTAGTTTTTATAGTCAGATGTATTTTGCATCTTATTTTATGTGTGTCAAAGAATGTTTAGAAAAAATGACTTTTACGTGTTTTTTCAGATATAACTGTTGATTAAACTGAAATAGAGTTAAACAAAATAAACATGATATACTGAATTATGAATACTTTAATTATTTTTCTGTTTGCAAGTAGGGCCAACAGGCTCCTTGAATCCTTCTAATTTCATTGCCTTGGACCTACATTGTTAATCACTCTTTTAATCTGGTTTCAGGCTTGCTACTTACCTTTTTTTTTTTTTTTTTTTTTTTTAAATGTTATGGCAAGAGTTAATTCAGCCTTGGCTTTATTCCACAGTTGGTAAGATTTAGAACTGGTTCAGCTTTGGCTCCTTTCCACAATGAGTGTAAATCAGAGACTAAAATTAAAAGCAAATAACAGATTTTTAATATGCTGTATTTTTTAATGTTTGAAAAAACTGTGTTTTGTCATTTGTGCCATCCATGTCATTCACAATGAACCATGAAAGAAAATCTTTGAGGACAAAGTCCTTAACTTAAAGAGAAGATGAGCTGATTCATTTCCATCACAGGATTCTTCATGATCTTCAGCAAGTCCTTTACTTTTTCAGTCTTCTCTCTGAAAACTGGGGTAAAACCTCCCTCACAGGATTAGACTAATTATAGTCAAATTTAAGAACTGTTATTAGTCCTGTTACAATGATACTAATACTTTTGGTTTAAATTCCATCCAGTTAAAATGATACACAAGCTTTCTCCAGACTGCCTTTTCATTTTGCAGTGTCCCTCTGGATCCTCAGGTGTCTTACTCCGGGTAGGAAAATGCAAGCTATAAGTTCCCTGAGCCTTTGTTGGCTTGATAGGTTCTTCCTTGTCACTCCAGGATCTAGTATGTTTATTAATATGGTTTTACATATTTAGACTATATGGATAGACTGAGTTATGGACATTTGTATGTCTACTTGCTTTGCCCTTTCTTCATTGCAAGCTTGTATTGCATCCAGATTTAGTAAGGTGTGTGTTATATGCTGGAGAATTATTATTTTTGCTAATCCTAAAACAGGTTTTGCCTGGCTTCCAAGGTTGCAGTCCTTTAATGACTAGTAATTTACTGTTGATGAGTTGTTTATCATCTTGTGGTTTTTGGTGTTATCCTCTACATGTACTTTTAAGGGTCATACTCTCAGTCCCTGTCTGCACTAGCATTCACCGCATTTTATTTCATGATCATGTACAGAATGTCATTATTAATCTATCAGTTACAAAAATATAAAAATAACCATTACACCACAAAATTGTACAAAGCTCAGGAGACACTAAACCAAATAAGTGGTACCACTCGAACATTAGATAATTATAGCTAAACACACTGTAAAATAAATCTTCAGGCAGGCCAAGACAAGTTCATACAAAACAGTGCAAGTCCAGGGAGCTTTCTTAGCTTGATACAAACTCGTGTCCCCTCGTAAGTAATGATAACATACTTACTGCACTCCACTGCTTCTTGGAAGTTACCTGGGGAAGCCTCAGAGGGGATTGGCACCTTGTCCAGCCTATTGGTGCTGATTTGAAATTCTGACAATAAATGACTAAACTATGCATGAGATAAGTAATAGAAGAGAATGTAGTGCTGAATTTGGCTATCTGGTATCTTTTATTTACAATTTTTGCTTTATGGCATGTCTATAATGCCAGTCTCACGTAACACATTGTACTGCTTGGTTTAGCAATCATGTAAAACAATTTATTTGAACTAGCAAGTGATTTATAGCAACATACTGTCAGCCAAATGGTGAGTTTTGTGTAATATTAAGCATTTCTGTGTTCATAATAATTTCTGAGAAAATAGAAAACTAAGACTTCTGAATCTGATAAGGGTTGCAGAAATGTTTACATCTGTACAACTAATAAGTATTTTAAGAATCCACTGGTAGTCCTGTAACAAATTAGCAATATCAAAATAACATCATTCATAGAATCATAGAATAGTCCAGATTGGAAGGGACCTCAAAAGGCTCATCTGGTCCAAGTTGTGGGAAAGGGGGCTGAGATGAGATTATCTAGCACCCTGTCCAATTGCATCTTGAAAACCTCCAGCAATGGGGACTTGACCACTTCCCTGGGTAGGCTGTTCCAGTGAAAGATCCTTCTCATTGAAAAAAAGTCTTTCCTATACTGAGATGAAATCTCTCCTGGTGAAGTTTGTACCCATTGCCTCTTGTCCTCTCTATGTGGCTCCTTGTGGAAGAGGCAAGAGCCTCCATCCTCTTTGTAGCCTTTTACATAAAAGGATACTTTAAAATAAACAATCAGTTGATGCAAGTGAATGAAAGTTGAGCTATTATCCTTAGTCATATTATAACTTCTAACCTATTTTGACTATAATTAAACCAGCAAGCCATTCTAACCCTTCTATTAACATGATAATTTGACATTTCTTGTCATCTCACATTTTATTTCCAGTTCTGTTTCATAGGAGCTTTATTTTGCATTTCAGGTACTGCACCTTGAAAAGCTAAATGCATCTATAGGGGTGAAGGAGAGTAGAATTTAAAAAACATTTGGAGAGTGGGAGAGAATGATTAATAGTAAATATAGAAATACTAGTTAAAGAAGTCCCATCTCCCTAAACTTCCTACAGTACTCACATATGTTTTGATAGATTTAAATATGATACCTCTGCAGTGTTTATAGAATGTTTATTATAGTAGCTGAACATCACAGACTTTAATGTTGTTAGCTCATACACTATACCATGTTGTTGCATTATAATAAAAACAGGGGGTGTAGGAATAAAGAGGTCAAGTGATAATGGCTAAAGTTGTAGAGTACAGCCTTGCTCTGTACATGCAATTAGTGAAAAGGAGCAAAACTGCAATCTTGTTAGCTTAATATACAAAATATTTCTTATTTCAAGACTGAAGAAATGTCAATTTTGAAGTGACATTATTGCAACAGAAGGGATATGCAGGAGCAAAAATTAATCCATTAGTGAGTACCAAGAGAATCGAGCATGCCTGAGCACCCACAACCAGTCTGCAATAAGAGATGCTATAACTAACTGAGAATAGAATGCACAAACCTATTTCAATGTAATGCATTAGAAATATCTTCTATTCAGTGTCAGAGACATAGGATAAACATGACAAAAGGCAAATCCTTCCTAAATTGCTGTGACAGTTTGGTAAGTCTTACTCCATGATAGCTTTAATAAAGGTCAAATGGATAAGATTGTAATGCTGTGAGCAAAATACAAGCTAAGCATGAGACCTAGCTAAGAAAACTTCCATTAGCTTATGCATGATGTGAGGGAGACACAAATCACCCCATCAAAATAAGTACCAGAATTTCACAGGGCTCAGTTTCATTACAGCACAAGCAGGAAGAAGAACAAAAGCTTCAGACGTGTCCGGAACCAAAAGAGAAATTTCTATGTCACCTTGCTTTTATTTTGTTTCTTTTTTAATATCTTGATAAATTTCAAAATTATAATATTTTGAACATCTGCACAATTAGTTGAGTAGCATTTTATTTGGACACTTCAATCAAATGGAGGATATTTTGTATGCTGAGCTTGGAGAAGCAGAATTACAGTTTCCTCTCCGGATCCCCCTACTCCTCCTGAATTCAGCCCCTGTGAATAAAATGCAGTAAAGTGCTTCCTTTTAAATACCATTGGATGATCACTGAAATAAAAATTAAAACTTGTGTATTTTCTTTAAAAAGTCCTCTCCTGAAAATATCCTCTGAACACGATTGTACAGGTAAATCTCTAAAGGAACATATCTAAGAAATAATTGAATAAAACCCCACAACATAAAGTTTAAATACCTACATTTTTTTTCGATTAAAGCCATGTACACTGGCCTTAAAATTCTGATTTTAAGCAATACATACCAAGAAGATCCCAAGGGTCTTTTCGAACCTGAATGATTCTGTGATTCTGTGACTTCATTTTTTGTGTTATGCCAGATTAATTTACCTGCTGATATCCCCTCCACCTTCTCTTTCCACTTTTCTCTCTCAGTAGGTGAAACACAGGTTTGAAGTTTCTTTCAAGTTTGGTGTAGAATTTGGACTCTGTATGATTCTGAGTAAGCCATAAATGCTTCCCTAAAAATGTTTTGCAATTATTTTGCGTTGTGCTCTCTTTATTGTTTGCTTTATTTCTATGCCTCAGGAACCCCTAGCGCTGTATCACTGAATTTATAGTTAAACTCATGAAATTACTTGATATGATACAGAAGGATACCCTTTTCCTATCTGATGTTTACTCTTATTTTTCCTGTATTTGCCTTAGATATGCAACAGCAAACACGTGGAAAATGAACATGTTAATGCACCCTATAGTCAGTGCTTTCCTTTCAGAAGTGAACTCTGCACTATTCTTAGAAAATAAATAAAGCATTTCTTGAAATAGAAAATAACATTCTTGAGTAGAGCAGCGCTTTTTTGGACTGCTTATTAGACCTGAATACACAATCCAGGATGTGAGAGCATGCAATGCACATGCTTCAATGTAAATAAAAGGAAATTTCTAATTTTTTCTGAAAGCATTGCTTTGAAGAGTTCATCTTTTCTTATCAAACCCTCATTAGCACTATTCCTGCCAAAATTTCAAAGTAGATGCTTGTATTTGGGATCCTTAGTCTATGTATTGACACACACCAATTTTCATAGAGGCACGGAGCAAACTCTGATGACTAATTTTTATAATAAACACATATAGTAATCACTGTACAGAGTCATTTCCTCACCGTCATCTTTAATTTTATGTAGAAATTAAATAATTATCTAACATTAGGTGAAAGGGATTAAACTCTGCTTTAGGTAGATTTTTTATACCACACTCATCACCAAAATATTTGATCATGTTCTGCTATAGTAAATTGTATGATTCACATCTGTCCTACATAACTTGCATTTTAGGTGTTTGGGTGATATTTTTATATATGTGTAGGTATATTGCTGAATGCTTGCATTAGATAAGAAAAATCATGTGTAGAAGGAAGAAATAAGGTTCATCATGACCTTTAGTTTCTAGGGACACCCTGATCACTCTCTGAGAAACTGCTTTCTGCTTGGTTTCACAGAATAACTGAGGTTGGAAGGGATGCCGGGAGATCATTTAGTCTAACCCTCTGCTCAGAGCAGGGTCTACTAGAGCAGGTTGCTCAGGACATTGTCCATTTTGAGTTTGAATATCTTCACAGGTGGAGACTCACAACCTCTCTATTATTTCCTCAATTTTTGCTTAGGTCCATCTGGTGCTTGTTCTTATCAGTCTTTTAACCCAAACATTTGGTTTCACTCAGTCCATGTTTTCCCACTTTAAGTCTTATTTAAGAAGTTTGGCAATACAACCCCAAGGGAGTGGGGACATATATCCTTTGACACACTCTGTGCTTCCTTGGGCAAGTGCCCTTAGACTAATCACAAAGGCCACAACTTATCACTAAGGTTTTCTGTGTCAATGAATCTTTGAGGCATTGATTTCTTTAGTTCCTTACACCTCCCACAACAGGTGCTTGCACATGTTGAGAAAATCACCCTGAGCCTTCATTTGTCCATGCTAAACAGTTCTTTTTCAGTCTGTCTGTGTATGATGGGTGCTCCTATGCCTTCACTATCTTCATGGACCTGTGCTGGACTTACTCCAGGAAGCCCATATCTGCCTTCTCAGAGACAAGTGCATGTCTGTCTGGTCAGAGCCCAGAAATGGACTCTGTGCTGGAGGTGTGGTCTCAGCCGAAGATGACTGGAGGGGATGGATCACCTCCCTTGACTTGCTGCCGATGCTTTTCCTAATGCAGCCCCAAATGCTGTTGGCTTTCTTTGCCACAGAGGTGCACTGCTGGCTTATGGTCAACTAGTCCAACTGGACCGCGAGGTCTTTTTCTGCCAGGCTGCTTTCCAGCCTGTTGCCTCCAGCGTGTACTCATGCATGGTGTTATTCTCCAGGATACAGGACTTGGTATTTCCCTTTGTTGAACGTCGTCAGGGTGCTGGTGCCCCGCCCCGCCCCCCCCCCCCCCCCCCCCAGCCTGTTGAGGTCCCTCTGAACGGCAACACAACCAGTCTTCCCAGTTTTATATAATTTGCAGATTTGTAATTCAGATGCTAATATCACGCTCAGCTGAAAGACTGTGGTGTTGATGACCTGGTGACAGCCAATGCTTTGAAAACTGGGATGAAGTGTTTGGTCCAACTACAAACGAAAATTCTTTTTTCATAGGAATGAATAGTGTTAGACCCATCTGAAATGAAGTGGCTTACATCTGAGTTCCCACAGCATTTTTCCTCCCCAAAAGTAGAAGCATGGTGATTGATTAAGAAAATAAAAATACAGCTGAATGATATACTGAAAACATAAAAGTGCTAACATGGTGATTAAGATATTTCTTCGTTTGCTGTTAGTAAATTATGTCTCTCAAGCAATACAGAAAAAAATTCTTAGAAATTCAGATAATTTAAGGATAAAGGAAATTATGGGTTCATCTCATGTGTTCTGTAATTCAGCCCAAAGAACTGAAACCAGTCATTTCCATAGTAAGGCTGTAAATTCTGATATGCCTTTAACATATATATTACTATCCAGCCATGGTTTAAAGTTTCCAAGTGATGGAAATAGATCATAATTAGAAGTAAGCTGTGATAAGTTAATTAGAAATTAGTATGACACAAAACTATACTGACTATGCTCGTATCACACTGGTATAAAACCAAAAATGCTTATGAGTGGCTCAGTTCCAGCAGTGCGATGGTACTTCGCAAATCATTCTGTGTACCCAATGAAAGTAAGCTGTAACAACACAGCACGCTCATACCCATCTAGTTTACCTAGGTAAGTGGAATGCGAGACATTGAGCAGAACAGTATGGCTTCATGACAGCACCTTCATGTGGGAATCCCTTCAAGGTGAAATACAGCACTTTAAATGATCAAGCACAACCATTCACCTACAGCTGCTTTTCCAAAAAGGTGTGGATATAAAAATAGTTAGTTTAAAGTTAATTTCAATATTGTTCTGAGCTTTTCTAAGCTTTTTACATATAGCCACCACCAAGCTTTAACTGAATAGAGCAGTTAACTCTGGCTGAACGTTTCAAGGAGCAGTATTTTTCTGAAACATCCAAAAGTCAGTTTTACGTATTCTCTTACACAATACTAACTAGATTAAAAGTCGTGATTGATAGAGTTCAAAAATAACAAATTGAAGGGGGGTGTGTGTGTATTATTTTCCAAATGTTATTGAAGCCTTGTTGGCTTATTTTCATTCTCCCTGTTTGCTGGTATGATGTGGAGCTGTAAGGCTTGAGCCCACAACACCAGCAAGTCTTCTTGTTCCACCCAAGAAGTTCCCAATACCTCTGAACACCCACCTGGGATTTGGAGGCTGTTAGCCAGGTCAGTCTTCAGCAAAGAGTGGGAATGAGATTATCCATCTGATTTTCAAGTCATGTCATCTAGGACTGTAACAATTTAGAGAAGACCATGGAGATGAGGCACATAAGGACACAGGTATTCGCTGTCCATATGTTTTTTGCTGTACCAAAGGACTGCTGTGGTTTGAACTCATCTGGTAGCCAATCACCATGTGGCCAGCTATTCATCTCCCCCCTCTCCTGTGAAATAGGGGAGGGACAAAAGAAGAAATTTGTAGGTTGAATAAAAAAATTTTACTAATAGTAACAAAAAACCCAACAGTAACAATAGTAAGTCCAAAATGGGCAAAATGCAGCAGTGGCTTACCAAGCACAGCGACAGGCATGCATCACCCCCCTCCCAGCAGCAGTCTGACTGCACCAGAAAAACCTGCCATGCCCAGCTGGAAACTGAAAATGGCGTGTGCAAGAGAGCCTGCATCCACCTCACATAATATGGAAAGCTCCAGTGATGGATTGGGACCAGTCCTCTAGCTGTGCTCCCTCTCAGCCCAAGGGTAGTTAACTCTATCCTGGCCAAAACCAGGACAAGGACCGCACAGTTAGAGCTTGTATCATTTTGTGCAGAAGGGAGGACTGTGGAGGGAGTGTCACCAGGAGCACAGGGAAACATGAGTGGTCTTTATGTGCTAAGGGTGCTGCTAAACTTGGGGGTCTGGAGGAATGACCAGGAAAAGATAATGTGAGATCCTTGGAAACAAACCAGGGGCTTTGAATTTGTGGGAAGCACCTTCCAGCTCATAACTAAATGCACAGTTACTAAAGGTTGCAAAACTGTTTGAGATAAAAGTACAATGAGGAGAATGAGGACTTTTAGGTTCTAGTTGGCAGAATGGCCTTTGTAGGGCAGGAACAGGATGGGTAAGCACACAAGTTGATTATGTGAATGCTGAAAAAGCCTTGTGGTTGGTAGACTTGGCTATGAGTTTTAATCCCAGTTCTGCTTCCAGTAGTTCTACGAAATTTGACAACTAGTTTTATTTGAAGCAAGATGGAGTTGAGGTTACCTGGCTCCAGGATAGAGACAGAAGATTTTGATTACAGAATTCTGTACAACAAAGATATATCCTAGCTACTTAGTAGAAGATGTGAAATTAGAAACTATAAAAAACAAAACTATAAAATCTTGCCTTTCACCCCAATGTATTTTTTTTGTACTAAGAAATACATGATGTACATTTCTACCTGAACTTTTTATTAATACATGAAACTTAATTGGGAGATGCAGTCAGGAACAATAGTCTGCCAAATGTGAGTTCTATGTAAGATGTGTGACACTTGGCAGACCTGAGGAATTTTCAGCACAAACCTCTTGACCTTTTCTCTTGCATTATAGTGTTATTAAATGACTCCATTTTTGTTGCTCATATGGGGGTGGACTATTGCCTTAAATTGAGTTGTAGAAGAAGATTAGAGGCAGTGCTTGGAAATATTATGTTTAGTGAGTTTTGAGGTAGGGAAATGTGATGGCATGTAGGGAGGCAAGTAGGAGATATGGGTATACTTAGCATGGAAGAGACCAGTAGAGTTTTTATTCAAAGATGAAAAGATCTGATTTTGGTGGTGAGAAGGAATCAAGCAAAAGAGAACTGGAAGAAACAAAAAGGAAGATGCAGTCTTCATTTTCCCTGAGAGTTATCTTGTAATTTATAACTTCAGAAGTATCAGTCTGAGGGTGAGTAAAACTAAGTGGTTTTGACTCTTAACAGTTATAATGTCATTCTGACAGCAAAGAATAAAATATTTTAGACTAGATGTCAGCAAGGTATTCTTCAGCACTTTATAGTGATGTCTTAGAAAAAAATGAGAGGGATGTTTGCTGCAAAAGAGAACATGTGTCTATGCAGTTTTTAAGTATCTAGTCTATATTTCTGTCTCATTATATCCCCAGTCTTGTGATCTCTTACTTCAGGCTTGCAGAGTAAAAGAACACCCTTCAGATAGGCCTCTGCTATATGCACCAGTGCAGATGAGATAAAGAATTAATTTCCCCTCCTTTTGCTTCTCTGTAGCACAGAATATAAAATAGAGTTTTCTGTTGATTTTGCACTATCTTTTGATAAGCTCTAATTACAAAGAATTTTTGTATAAAAATAAAATGCTGATAGCAAGGCACACATGAAGTGATTACCTGATTATTTTCCATTTATTTCATTTGAACACTACTTGATTTTGGAACTGTAAATTATTTGTTCTTCAGTGTGTGTTCTTACCATCTTCTATAAGAACTGCTTTACAAAAATGTGATAAATTTATGATGCAAAACTTCACCAATCCAACAGTAATTCTTAAGCAGCCAAACTACATCAACCTTACTTTGTCTGTTTTAATAATACGTAAGAGTTTTCTCTTCTGATTTTTGGTTTGCTGTTTAAATCAATCCAAAGTGCATAAACTGTTAGGTAGTGTAGGATAGGGAACATTGTGCTGCCAGCAAAGTAATGCTGACCCTGTCCCTTTGTCAGTCTTAATGTACTGGAAACATAGTTAAAGTTGTCACAAGAAAGGGAAATGGTGGTGATGCTGAAAGAAAATTAGCAGCTTGACCTTTTACTTAATTTCATAGACGTACTATACAACTGCATGAATAATAGGGCTTTAATGATAACTCAAAAGTTGTAAGAAAAAAATTCCTTCCACAATTTACCTTTTTTTCTTTTCAAATTTTGATTATTTAGCATATCTTCTTTAAGAAAATCAAAACATATTTTGAGTCAAACATTGTATCACATACTGGTACTCATATGCACAAAGAAAATACACCCTTTATGCTCAGCAACTCCTCCTGTGTTAATGATGATATCTGAACAGGCAGTGCAGCACAAAGGTATGCAGACCTGTCCTCAATTCATACTCCAGACTTGGTACACTTGGACTTCTCAGTCTTTAAAAGATCAACTTTGCAACAATGATATTTGAAGAGCACACATTGTGTCACCATGGTAACTCATAATATCAAAGGTACAGAAAAAACTATGTTGTGTCTTGAGTTTTTATTAAGACATGCTTTAAAATGGATTAAACTGTTTTTACCTTTGTGTATGTTATGAATTTTTCAATCAAATACAACATCTATATATCACTATTTAAAACAGGAAAAAAATAGTCATGGTAATGAGGGAAAAAGATTTTAAAAATATTATTTCAGGAAAAAATTGTATACTATCATTTCAGCTCTTTATGTTCTGGTTTGAGAAATTCAGTAGTTTTCAGACTGAATTCAGTTTTTCTGTCTGTAATGCTTGAGAAAAGTTTATTGAGTCCAGAATGCTCCTTTAGTGAGAAGAGGCGAGCTGTGGGGCAAAACAAAAGAACTTAGCTTTCTTAACCTTTTTTGTAAAAGCAGCTGGGACAAAATGTCTGCAGTATACTCTTGAATTCCCTTTGGCATGTTCAGCTTTCCACTTACAATACTTTTGCTGATCCTTGCTCTTGGCTTGTTGTTCACACCTTGTAACTTCTGACTTCTTCCATTTGGCCTTTTCTCCAGATTCTTTCTCATGCATTCTTGCTCTCCTTTCATCCACTTCCTCTTCAGATCCTATAATCATGAGAGATGCCAGTTTTTGCTGCACCTATATAAACAGCAAATAGAAGCCAGTTTCTCCTTCCCCTCAAAAAACCTCCCCCAAAATGTAACCTGAATCTTCAGGTTCAGTAACTAGGATTTTTAATAATTCATCACTCCTAGCTAGACATCATAGAAAATGTATTATCTAGAAAATATGGCCTATAGTGATCCCTAAATAAAGTGGAACATGTTTTTATGAATTTTACCTCTTGAGATGATAATCTGCTCACTTTGAAAAGCATGACATTTTATTAAACTACACCAGGTTCCATCATACTGTAGTTCTTGTTCACCAAGGCCATTCAAACTGCAAGAAATGCTCAAAAGAATTGTTAGAGTGACCAGGTGAAGAAAGACCCACTCTTACAATAGAGAGATGAGAAGGAGATGGTATGAATCAAAATGAAGGCTGAAAGAATAATGGTATGAATTACATTTGGAAGCAAACAACAAGGAGGAGCTGGCAAGTTTCTTTTACACTGAAGGAAAAGGAAAAACAATTTTATTATAAACAGCATATGTAATTACATCTGGATGTTGTATATAGGAGCTTAAAACTGCAAAGCAGAACTTTTGTTAGAACATTCTAGTAGCACCCATAGGGTCCTCAAAGGTAAGCATCTTTCTATTGAGCTTAAAGCCAATGCATTATCTGGTTGTCTTTGATTGCAAGGTATGGGTCTTATACAACCGTAAGCATGTTTCAGTATTTTAGGACCATTTTTATTTGCATAAATGCACTTATTTGTGTGTGCACCTCTCACTGGTAAGAGTTCTATTGATAGAGAACACACAGTCCACTGACTGTGAGAATAAATACAATGGTATTCCTTAGGAGTTGAGGGAATAAACTAAACCAGTAGAAGAAGTGATGTGCTTGGTTATGAGACTGCAATGCCTTTTTTTTTTCTATTGACTGCAACCTTAAATTTCAAAGAACTACCTGTCAGCAGGAAAGGCAGCAGTTACCATTCTGATCCTTGAATTGCTGCTAACTGCCAGAGGAAACACAGCTTACCCTCTCAGACCTTCTTCTTTCTGTTATTTTCAGCAACTTATAATACCTTTGTAAGTTGGAAAAGGATCAGTTTGTGTCAGGGAGCTGTGCCTGTGCTATCCCATAGCACCTGAGCTGGATGAAAGAGCAGGATGGTGACAGCAATAGGTCCCAGCACTAGTCCAGTGGGTATCATGTGAAGCAAGGTAACAAACCAGGTCCTGGATCAGTCCAGGAAATCTAAACAACAGTTTAGAAAGAAGCCAGAGACACACACACCTATGATGTAGTTCAGACAGTCCCCAGAGTGAGCTGAACTGGTTCAATGGGAAGGGGTACAGGGAGTCTTGCAGGTGATGCTAGCCATAGCCAGTAAAGCTTATTAGACCCCATAGGGCCCTGAGAGATTGTAGGGAAAAAAAAAACCTGGCTGGACAACCGGGCCCAGAGAGTTGTGGTAAATGGAGTTAAATTCAGTTGGCGGCCAGTCACGAGTGGTGTCCCCCAGGGCTCGGTTTTGGGGCCACTCCTGTTTAACATCTTTATTGATGATCTAGACGAGGGGATCGAGTGCACCCTCAGTCAGTTTGCAGATGACACCAGGTTGGGTGGGAGTGTTGATGTGCTCGAGGGTAGGGAGGCTCTGCAGAGAGACCTGGACAGGCTGGAGCCATGGGCTGAGGCCAACTGGAGGAGTTTCCATAAGGCCAAATGCCGGGGGCTGCCCTTGGGCCACAACAACCCCCAGCAGCGCTACAGGCTTGGGGAGGAGTGGCTGGAGAGCTGCCAGTCAGAGAGGGACCTGGGGGTGCTTATTGACAGCCAGCTGAACAGGAGCCAGCAGTGTGCCCAGGGGGCCAAGAAGGCCAATGGCATCCTGGCTTGTGTCAGCAATAGCGTGGCCAGCAGGGACAGGGAAGGGATCTGACCCCTGTACTCGGCACTGGGGAGGCCGCCCCTCGATTCCTGTGTTCAGTTTTGGGCCCCTCACTACAAAAAGGACATTGAATGACTCGAACGTGTCCAGAGAAGGGCAACGAAGCTGGTGCAGGGTCTGGAGCACAGGTCGTACGGGGAGCGGCTGAGGGAACTCGGGGTGTTTAGTCTGGAGAAGAGGAGGCTGAGGGGAGACCTCATCGCCCTCTACAGCTACCTGAAAGGAGGTTGCAGAGAGCTGGGGATGAGTCTCTTTAAGCAAGTAATAAGCAATAGCACAAGAGGTAATGGCCTCAAATTGCGCCAGGGAAAGTACAAACTAGATATTAGGAAGCATTTCTTTCCAGAAGGGGTTGTTAGGCGTTGGAATGGGCTGCCCAGGGAGGTGGTGGAGTCCCCATCCCTGGAGGTGTTCAAGAGTAGGGTTGATTTAGAGCTTAAGGATATGCTGTAGGTGGGAACTCTGCTAGGTGAATGGTTGGACTAGATGATCTCCAGGGTCCTTTCCAACCTAGATGATTCTGTGATTCTGTGGGAAAAAAAAAAAAAAAAAAAATCTAACACTATTCTATTGCAAATTACTTGAGCACAGTCACTACTGTGTTCACTTTCCTAACTCAGCTTCTTTTTCCATGCAAAAGCAAGGCATAAAGAGGCTGAAGGGGTGGAGGATGGGTGAGCACACCCAAGGAGGGCATGCACAGACCATTTCTTTCATCTCTTTTATCAGAGCATGAGTCAGCTATATTGGCTTCTCCCTTTGCAGAACAGGGGATTTAGTGTCACAAAAAGGGATGTACACAGGTAAATTTTCCCTGCCTTTTTCCTGAGAGTAGTTTTATGGAGTATATATGAAGTTCAGAGAACCTAGTAAAATGCTAGCAGATGAGTGGACTTCAGAAAGTGCTCTTCTACAACCCAGCAGGTAATGAATCTCTTACCTTCTCTTGCTAGCTCATAACATAAGGGTCATTAGCCTTGAAATAAGTTGCGTAGGAAATACCTTATAGAGTTGCATTATAACTCATTCAGTGACAATGTTGGAGAGATTCATTTATGCTTGAGAGAGCAGAAGTTTATATTTGTTGCCATAAAGATTATTCTCCTCCATATAAGTCAGGCCTTTTTTGTCTCTGTCTTTACCTTGCCTGTCTTATGTTAGGCTCAGTAAAACTAGGAATCAGGAATTACTTTTCTCTTTTTGCACTTCTCCAGCATAATTTCTTTAAAAAGCATGAGAAAGGGTCCAGAGACTGGAAAGAGGTCTTCATTACCTCCTATATTTTCAGTGTAGCAGGGGTTTTGGTTTGGTTTTTTTTCCCTATGGTGATCTCTTAGTTGGCAACCCATTGTACTTGATCCAGAAACTTTCTGAAAATTCTGTTTATTTAGTGTAGCTTCCACGTGCTAGCACAAGGATTATAGTTCAGAGGCAGTCTTAAACTCCCTTGTTTCGTAAGTTACTTGTGCACGTGGTACATATAATCCCTAGTACCTGGGGTGGTTTGACACTGTATTGCCATTGATCACATTTATACTAATCTCATGTTCTGTCCAATAACTTCTGAAATAATGTCGGTAAGAATTATTACAAAAACTTTCATTGTTGACTGCTGTTCACTTAAAAAGCATAGCAAATGTGTCAGGTTTTCTGCATTACAGGTCTTGATATCTATGTCCAAGAAGGTACAAGCATGTACAGGGCTTGATTATTGCAGTGATTCTTTTTGCTACTCAAAATTAACAGAGTAATGAGGGGATATTCACACCAGGAATTACTATTCAAACCACGATTTACTGATAGTTCTACATGATCTGTAAGCAATGAGTTTAGTAGGAAATGTTCAAAAGATCTTATATTATTACCAAGATCTGTTGTAAAATGCACAGGTATCTTCAATCATTCAATTTTCTTACAATATTTATTGATTACAGAGTATTTTTTGCCTATATTATTATATCTATTCATGATCTTCTCTGTCTAGGTTTCATAGGCTGTTGTATTTCTCTCTTAAATTCCTGTGTATTGTGGGGTTTTTTTTGAAGAGACTATCCAGAAATAGAGATCATGAGATCCATGTGTACAGGTCCATGTGTATTACAAATGCCTATTGGCAGTTAGGTTTTAGATTCAGAAAACAGCAGACAGCACTGAGAAGAGAGAAGGTAATTGCCAGATCTAACCGGATCTTAGCATACTCATCTGACAATATTTTTGTATGGCACTATAAGATTTAACTCTGTATCACTCCTTTCACTTAGCATCCCTGTCTTTTTCTTTGCTTTCAGCATCAAAATAAGTTTCAGAATAAAGCCGTCTGTATTTTATAGTTAGTGAAGAAACAACCCAAAACTAAAATCTAATCATAATCACATCCCAGAAGCAGAAGACAGGCCACATACCATTTCATATCATTAGCACTGAAATGAAAACACAAAATATTAACTATAAAATTAACTACAAAAATCGACCTTGATTTTCTAGTTATTTATAGTAAGGCTATGGTATGAACTAAACTAATGTGATTTCATCCCTTGAAAGTAAGAGTTGCAGAAATATTCCTTAATGTGAAAAAAGGATGTAGGATGAAAAAAATCATGTGTCTTGCTCTGTTTTTTTGACAAGTAGTTACTGGCTTTGATCAAAGCTAGGAAACAAAATGAGTAGAAGTTATTACATTTTTATTCTTTATTTTGTTAAATTGATGAAAATACATATTTCATCTGCTTTACATCTGGTACAATTATGTTTTCACAGAGCTCTAGGAGTGCTGTCAGGAGATGACAGAAGTACTTAGTTTTTGGCAATTTAGGACATTAATGTTTTGATAGCCTTTCTTTCAGACCAGATTTTACAGATTTCTTCTTCTTCTTTTTTTTTTTTTTTTTTTTTTTTTTTTTACAGCTTTTTCACTTTTTTTATTTCCAGTTTTTACAGCTTGTATATTCAAGTCTGCAATGCATTAAATAACAGCTGAAATCCACAGAACACTTCTACATGCATACAGCTTGAAGGAAATAATTGATCTCCATTCAAAAATAAAATTCAAAATATGTTGAAGAGCTCCTGTGTATCTTGTAGCAAAATACCATGTTGTAAAGAGTTCTCTGTTTAGGAGGCATTCACAGGCCATATTCGTGACTGCAACAGGCTAGAAACAGAAATGAGAGTTTAAGCTACACATCATCTTCTTTGGGTGATTCAGATTTACCTTGCCAGGGTATTGCAGCTTAATTTCTGTGTCAGTGTGCTATCATTCCATGATTCAATAAAATCTGAGCTGCAGCTACTGCTATTCATATCTCATATTTTTAAATAATGACTTGGGTGTTTTATCTCCTGCCTTTCTGTTGTTTCAGAACTAAGAACAAACAAAATTTCAAAGACGATGACACTTCCATAAGCCCATAATATCATCTTAGAGCCTTGAATATAAGGCATTTCTAATTTTTAATATCTTAGAAGTTGAATTTGATTATTTTTCTTCTCTATAATTCCAACAGTTCTAAAAGAAAAACAATGTACTTACCCAAAGTTAAAAGATTCAGCACTTTCATTCTTCAAATGATTGTAGAAAATTGCAGAGGGCATAGAACAAAATTTTGGCACACTCTCTTTCATAAATGTTATTAGGAAATTGTACCAAGGTGAAAAAGAAAAGTTACCCTTGTTACTTGAATAATAGTGATAAATTTGAAGATCTTCAGTAATACCAGTTAAAGACCCTATAAGTTAAAGTTATTTCCTTGGGCAGAGGGGGAAGTCATCATTTTTGGGGATGTACAAGTCAATTTCACAGTCATAGTGAAGTGATGCAGTTGAATAGTACTTACACTAAGTCTCTAGTGTGGAGGTTGTTAGACAATAGACATGTATAAAGTTTAATGCATTGTTCCTGCTGGCTAGTATTCTCTATAAGTACCAAAATTGGCTTCAGTCCTGCAGTGTTGAATTACACTCACTTTTAATTAATGCTCTTAACTCAAATTCTACTTCTAGTTGTCCAGACACAATTAATTGAAGTTAATTTACTCAGACTGAGCTAAGTGGCATAATGACTACAGTCTTCTTTGAACATGGCCAAATGTGAATTATCTTCCAAATGTCTGATTTGAAGGCCCTCATCATTGCCTTCTATTCTATATTTTGTAGAAATAAAGGCCACTGTTATGAGTAGCAGTGTTATCTGACCAATAAATGAAGACATGTGCTTCTCCATTGTCAGATAGAGGTACTAATATAGTTGGAATATCTGAGCATCTAAATAAATTACTTGAAATTACAAATGTCTGAAAATATACAATTTTAATCACAACTAACAAAAGCTATGTTTGCTTATAATTACAGTCTTTTTCCACTCAAAATTAGAGATTTGAATAAATCAAAACTTTTCATTAAAATGGATTTTATTGTTTCTTTTTGTAGGAAATGATAAAAAAAAAAATTCAAAAATGCCTAAATTATATACCACAACTGTATTATATACTATATATTAACGACTCTTTCATGTCTTCCAAGTAACATCTAGATTTTTTTTTTTAAATTATCACCTTTGCTACCTAGTGATGCCTATTTGTAATCCCTTTAAGAATATTGACCTAAACCTGTATCCTTGGGGAAAAAACATCTTCCTTTACGTTTTGAACTGGATTCTGGTTGTTTGTTTTTTTTTTTTCCATTTCAAAAACTTTCTGTAACAAATTTTGTTTGCAAAATTAAGCCAGAAGAATCACTAATTGTCTAATCTTTCTTATGTATAAAACATTTTGTAGGACTAAACTTAAGAATGTTCACATTGTGTCCAATGTTTGCTTGAGTGAAAAACCTTTTAAAAAAAGATACAAAATTAAATTGTGTTAAGCAAGGAATATACAAGGTTAAGCAAGGTATAACGCGTTCTTTGTTTTTATTGTTAGTAAGAGAAAATGTAAGAACATCAATATTTCTGACTGCACCTTCTCTGTCACAAGATCTTGTTATGCATTTTTTTGCAAAATATATCAGGTTTTTTAGTATCAGAAATGCCTCCAATGGATTCTCGTATACAGATTTTCCTTCTCCTGGACAAATCCAGTGTATTGAATGTTTTACATTTTTCTGTGCACAAATTTTTTATTTTTTCTTCACACTTCAAAGAATTATGTCTCTTTTCTAAACCCTTTTTAATATTTTAACATCCTTTTGAAGTCTGAATACTGAAACTGGTGATAGTGCTTCCGTATTTACATATCAAATGTGCAAATTGCATAAACTCTTACTCCTGCTTCTTGCTGTATTATTTTAAGATTGTTCTAAGCCTGCATTTCTTTGCTTAGCAATATGACAATATCAGCTGTCTTGACGAGAACATGTCACTGAGAAGACCTGTTCAATTATTTATGAACACCTTCCAAACTCATGTTTTTAAAGTCACATTTATATTACTTAAACTGTAGATTTGGTCTATGTGTCTTGTTGCTAGATGGATGACTTCACCTGTAGCTTTATACAAATTAAGTTTTATACATTGTACTGTCTATTCTGTCTTAATAAAATATATATGCTCATGAGTTTTCTGTGGACTTCAGAAGGAAAACTGGAAGCATAGCTTACTGTAAAGAGTGGCACCATTAAATTCATAATTAATTTTTAGAAAATTAAATTCAAGTAGGTAGAATTCCTGTGCTTTTCCTAGGGGATCCTGAAGAGAAGGACGGACTTAACGTGATCCTCACAAGCTATAATTTTGGATGGTGTAACAGCCATCAGACTAACAGCTTTAGGAATAAACAATTTATCTCTAAATAACAATAGAGTAACTAAAACAAGTCAGCAGTACAATTATCTAGGTTATTTCAGTAGTACAATTATCAGGGTCAAAAGTTCAGAAAATTCAGTAATTCACTATAATGGGCTGAACTTAATATCCAGGTGTGCAACAGCTTATATACCCACAGTTATAAGGCAGGCTGAGAGAAAGCTTCAGACCAGCCAACAGACTCAGGGCGCTGTGAATTTCCTGGTTGAACTGTCCTCTTTCACTGAGGTGCAGAAGCACTTTCTGGGCTTGTTAACCAGGCATCATACCCCACCTCTGCTCCCTTCCTCTGCTTGTTATTTCCTTTGTGTGCATGGTGCCTGGAAGTACTGCATAAAGCAATGTTAGCCCCTAAGAAGTACAGGAATGAATGCCATACACACAGCTCAATGCCACAACATATGAAAAATGAGTCCAATTTATACAAAAAATCTGGATGGAAGTACAGAATATATCTGGCAAAAAAAAATTATGTACCGTGGTTCTGGATCAAGGCTACTTGGTAAGTGGTGTGTGTAACTGCAAGCTTATTAAACTACTGTTCTGCAGTCTGTATTGTTGGTTTTGATCTCAAAACCTAAATGATTTTAGTAAGAAATCATTTAGGTGAATTTAGCAATGTGAGATTCCACTACTATGTAAGTGCTACTACTATCTATAAAAAACAGGCACCGAAGTTACTGAGAAAGGTGTAAGGGTGAGGGGGAAGAGTTAAATGTTCACAACTTTGTTGTGGTTAGTTTTAGTATTTCACTGAACGGTAATTTTCGTGATGTGCTTTTCAGCTTTAAATAGAGTGGTCTGGATAGAAACCTTTTTAACATTTATGTAATTTAAAAAGCTTTGCAGATTAAAAAAATATCTGAATGTTGGGCTGTAACTCTTTCACTACAGAAATAATGAATTTCCTGTCATTTCACTTTTATATTTGTTACTGATATAATTTTTACCTGTTAGTATTCATACCAGAAGCTGTATTTTTTGTGAACTTTGCTTTTTTAATCCATGCTTCTTTTTTTTGTGATAATAATAATTCATTGAATATAAATGTCTATGATACTCCATTTGTATTCTTACAAAAAAAAAAACAACCAACCTAACACCCCCCCCCCCCCCAAAAAAAAAACTCAAAACTGTCCAGTTAAATATGCTGGGCTTTTTTCTGAACCACACACTATTAGCCATTTCTGTTTATGGAAACCGTAGATGTCAGACATAATTATTATTGACACTATAATATTTTCTCCTAATACTTAAATAGTGTTATTTTCTCTTTTATGTAGATGCCTTGGTAACGACTGGAAAACATTACACTAATTCAGATGGTATGCTGTTATCTTGGATATCATTTTAGAAGTCTTTAATAATTTGGCACTTAGTGCTCTTTTCTATTCTTTATAGTGCCACACTTATACTGCATATCATTATTTTATCCTCTGATGACATGATTATCTCATTCGAGATTAAGCTTCAGCAACCACTTAACAATAGCCAATAAACTTCAATGCAAATTAACTGTAATGGAAAGAAATAAACCAGAGTTCTTGGAATCTGAATTTAATTTTTAAGAAACAATTTAAGCAGCAAGAAATATTTACCTGGCAGTGTGGTTTTGCATATTGAAAATCTCATCATCTTATTTAATGCTCAGCAGAGCTTTTGCTATATAGATAAAATCTTGAAAGACTGTTTCTTCTGTCTCAGAAATTCTTATTGTACAAAAAATAAAAGTATGTGTGGTCAGTGTAATTTATTTTAATGTAATTTACAGGTACTTTGGTTTCTTTTGCTAGCATATTCTCTATTGTCTCTAGTTATTTCAGAGAGGACAGATGAAGAAAATCTACTAGGTTTAAGAGAGTAGATTCGTACCTTTACTATTGCATGACTGTTGTCTGTGGAAGAGCTGTGAATGTCACCCAATCTTAGGAAATCACCTTGGAAGTAGTTTGACCTTAACAGTAGCAATTTTTAAAATAATATCTAGTAAAAGTTTTTACATACTTGGTTTCATCTCATTATATTTAGCTGTTGGGCCCTGAAATAATGAGATAATTATCACTGTGGATCAGTCTTCTATCTTGCATATTTTATTTGGGATATATGGGAATATTTTACTTCATTTATTTATTTTAATTAGAAATAACTTGGCAGCCACTCCATTAAGAACATTCTTCAGCATTCTTTACAGCTCATTTCATATATCTATGATCTCTGTTCTTCAGAATGTCATTTAGGTCCCTGCTTAAAAATATTGTTTCATCCGTAAATCAGTGTATAGCCAATGGATAAGAATGTATAGCAAAAGTGTTAATTAAATTGTATTAAAATAGCACATAGAATCTTTGTGATCATCCATAATTTAGAAATAAAAAAAGTAGGACAGTAGATGTTGAGGCAGATTACTTTTTGTGGGCCCTGGCATGGGGAAGCTTATTCACTATTTCAACATATTTATAAGTTTTGTGGATCTTTAAGTAAGTTACACTTGACTACATGCATTCTTCCATGAGTTACTGGCTATCAAACTGTAGTCTTATCTACTCAAGCACAAAAAGATGGCATATCCTGTTTATCTGAAGGGTTCATAATTAAATATCTTGTTTTTCAGAAGAGTGACTGTGATTTTGTATTCTGATGGCAGACATGAGGCTTATCTTTCAATACATCTCTGAAGAGGTTTAGCTGTCTGTGGTGGATGGACCTCAGCTCTATGCCAGATGCCCACCAAGCCATTCTATCACTCCCCCTCTTTAGCAGGAACAGGGGAGAGAAAATAAGATGGAAAAAAAACGTCATGGGTCAAGATAAAGGGAGTATAAGAAGGCAAAAGCAAAGGTTGTGAGTGGAAGCAAAGGAAAACAAAAGATTTGTTCTCTACTTCCCATCACAGGAAATATCCAGCCACTTCCCAGGAAGTAGGATTTCAGTGTGTATAACATTTGCTCAGGAAGAAAAATGTTCTCCCCATTATCCTTTCTCTTGTCTTTTATTGCTGAGCAGACGTCATATGATATGGAATATCCCTTGGGTCTCTTTGGTTCAGTTGTCCTGGCTGTGTCCCCATCCAAGATCTTGCCCACCCCCAGCTTACTGGGTGAGGGGGGGGATGTTGGAGAGACAGCCTTGATGCTGTGCGAGCACTGCTCTGCAGTAACCAAAACACTGGTGCGTTATCAACACCTTTGTAGCTACCAGCACCAAGCACAGCACTGTGAGGGCTGCTGTGGGGAAAATTAACTCTATCTCAGTCAAACCCAATACATTATCTAATATAATATTTTCTCTTCCTTAACTGTACCCCTTTTCTTCATATTGACCTCATACTACATACCTTAGAAATGAGGAACGAGATTGCTGTACTGATTTCAAACCTTCACACATCAGTTACAGGGGAAAATAACGTGACTGTGTGGATATAGTATCTAACTCCAGGCATGCTTCGAAAGTTTAGACTTTATGAAATTTCTAAATGTTTAGTGTTTAGTTACTTGCTGATTGTGAACTATTGATAAATTCTTACAATACTACAGGAAGTAGTGATTTTTTACATAATATACCAGGTTAAAGTGTTAACCTATGGGCAGCTATGTCTGTTAGACTAATAATATTAACAGTACTTAAAACAGAGTTGATCAAAAGAAGCTCTTATTTTCATTTTCAAATGCTATAAACCAAGAATACTGTCTCTGATAGAATTAAATCCTTGAAAATAAAAATTAATGGTACAGTTCATGTCATTCCAAAATGACTTTAATGTTGAATTGCAGCATTGTTGTATGCATTAATTTCCTTCTAGTAAGAGCTTTGTAAAAATTAGATGATCCAGATATATTTTTGAACTTCATTGAAATTTCATTGATAATATTTTATTTTGTGAATACTCCAAAATATTCAATGTGTAGAATGTTTCAAAAATAAGTCAATATTATTATTGATGGGTTTTACTTTGGTCTTCTATTTTATCTGCACATGCAGAGCCACTATAAACTAAGCTACTTATAAACTCAATTTTGCAGTCATTATTCTACATGTCAAATAGAAAATGCAGGAGACTAAAGAGAATGAAGATAATCTTCAGAGGGCAACTAGACAAAATTCAGATAGTTCATTCAAAGTAAGCATTATGCTTTAAAGGTTATTGTGAATGTTTCAGATATGCCTGTTTAAATAGCTCTCAAAGGTATATACTTACCTGTCTATTATTTGGCAAGGCGGTACTTTTTAATTTCAAAACCTAATAGATTAGTTCCATACAGACATATTAATATATGGAACGAAGTAACTGGTTTTGTATCTCTTCTGCTGTTGACTCAAGCTAATTCATGAAATTTAAGTCATTAAGAACATGACAGAAATGTACTTGAAAATGTATATATTGTCATATATATTCTGTCATATGGTGTGATTGTACATCTCTGACATCCTGCTCCACTGAATAGTTTTTTAGAAAAGGCACTTCTAGTATCTCATTTTGAAATGCTTTTCATTAAAGGAGATAGTTTGATCAAAGAGTTTTCCTTTGGTTTCCTGTTTTAGCTGTTGGGACAGAACTTTTCAGACAAAATTTCTTAATAATTTAATTTTGCATTATTTATTCTGAATATAAATTCATGTATATATATATTTATATAAAATGTGCTGTGCAAATAATATCAGCTGAACAGTTTTAACTTTAAAGCTCAGAGTAAAATTGTAGAGAGTAGAGTTGGGTCAAAAAATGCAACCTATATAAAAGAAATCATTACAAGCGAATAATTAAGAAACATTAATCACTGTAGAAAAATTAGGATATTAATTCAGCTGAGTTCTACTTATTTACCTCTGTATTCAGTTCTAGGGACATGCATTTATCTTCCTTAATTTTCTGACAGGCATAGGTAAGCAGTTTGAGAATCTAAAAAGCATTTCTAATCAGAAGGCATCTGTACAAGTTCTGCTTATTTTAACAAACAGTTCTCAGAAATATACCCTTTCAGAGCTGCTATATTTCTTGGTATAGCTAAAGTTAGTTAAGCTAAACATGACTGAAACAAAATTTATTACAACAAATAACCAAGTTTTGAAGTTTTGTCAAGTGATGTTTCCACCTTTTCCTGTAATCTGCAATCTCTCTTTATTCTCATGCTACATATGGAGTGAAAAAGTTCTGAAATCTCTTCAGGACTGAGTAGAGTATCTTCACTACTGATATTGGCTAGATTTTATAAAAGTTTAAAAAGAGATAAGTTGTTAAATTCTTTGGAATTCAAACTGGAATTAATGAATGCAGAAATAGCAATGACTATCACATCCAAAATTGCCTAACACTTCCTGCCACTATGTTTTTACTTCAAGTAATTTTGAAATTCAGTTTGTGGGCAACACATTTTTGTGCTAATACTGTAATTTTAGTATGTTGACTGGTTTTGAGCACAAGGAATATGCGAAAGTCTCCCCTTATATAAAAAGCAACATTTAACTCTCTATAATCAAAACAGCTTGGGCCTAACTTGAAATTGTAAAGACAGAAAGAATCATCTCTGAACTGGGCCTTAAACATGTGAAGGGTACTGGGGTTGGTATGAGTAAATTGAGAATATTTTCTTCTTAATATGAGTTTGGTTTGTTTTTTGTTTTTTTGGTTGGTTTTTTGTTTTGTTTTGTTTTGTTTTGTTTTTTCCACAGTGCTGATTCCCATCCAGTTTCACAAAGTTACCTTCAAAAGGTAATACTTGTGTTTATTCCAGGTGAAGAAAGGAGTCAGTTTTACAGTATTCTTAGAATGAAGAATACATACAGGACATTTGTCTCCTGGACAAGAAACCATTTGAATCCTTTGGCACAGGAGTTGATGTGCTTGGGGAGGAGATATGACATTAAATATGCAAGAGTGATTGTTGCCAAAAATTAGACATCTTATATGCTCTAAGTCTCACCTGCCTCCATCTGTGATTCCACAAATGGTGTGGGCTTCATTGGGTCATGCCTAGCAGATCCCTTCAGATGCTTAGTGTCATGTCTGTGAGGGCACCACCAGCCCTGATTTTCCCTACCCAGACCTCCAGGGCTCTCCCCACAGTGCCCACAGCCCAGGACCCCATGTCAGCCCCCTGGTTCTGTCAGTCGCTGTCCCACTGATGCCACAGCCAGGCCATTCTCCAGGTCTCCACAGTCCTGCCCTGTTCAGCAAAGCCAGCTAGAAACAATATGTTGTTATTTTTGTGTCTCTAGGATTTAGAGTTTTCAACTAGTAATGGAAATGTGGAAATCCCATAGGTGCATTTTAGCCATGGGGCATTGCTGGAAACATCTGAGATGAATGTGCGCCTAGCTCTGTTCTTGAGTGAGCACTCCAAAACTGCTTTAAAAAGAAAAAAAAAAAAGTAAGGAAACAAGCCTACCTTTCATAGGAATATACAGCAGAACTGTTGAGCAAAAAATGTTGGTTTTAATAGTGATCGCACTGTTCCTGTTGTGACCTCTGGTTTTCAGCTTTTTCATAAATGATTTAGAAGGATAGACTGAAGGATGTGAGTAAATTTTTGAGTGATATTAAGGTATTCAAGATGCCAAAGACAATAACAAACTATGACAGACTGTGGAAGGAGCTTATACACTGAGTAAACTTCCCATGCCATTTCAGTGTTTTCTCAATACAGATAAATTGTAAATGACACATGGAAAAAGCAGTTAAATAAAAATTATCAACTCTGACCATTGTTTTCTTTCAGGAACTAGGTCTTCTAGATATAATAGATATTTTATGAAAAATTCATATCTTCTCTCAGTAGTGGTCCAGAAAATAAATAAACTGCTAGAAATTTTTAAGAAAGAAGCAAGGAGAAAAAGAGAAAACACTATTATGCCATTGATAAATCCATGGTTCACTTGCATTCCTACTGCTGTGGCCAGATAGTTTGCCAATCTAATAAAAAATTGAAAAACTAGAGCTAGAAAAACTTCAAAGAAGAACCATGATAATCAAAGACACAGAATGGCCTCTCTACAGGGAGGTTGCTGGACAGCTCTGCAGGCTGAAAACAAACTGGGAGTAGATGGGACAGAGATGTATAAAATCACAAATGGCATGGAGATAGTGGATAGGTATGGGCACATCACTACTTCTTCCAGTACAATATAATTAGGAAAAGCAGATAAAACCAGTAGATGTGAGATGCAAGACAAAAAATGGCACTTGATTATTCATTAGTAGTACAATTCAGTTGTGGAACTTCCAGATTTTACAATTTTGTGAATGCTGATACCTTACATAAGCTCAAGGAGTAGCTGGACAAGTTCATGGAATCCAAGTTATTAAATTGAAATACACTATCTGCAGTTCAGGAAGTCACCGAACTGCAAACTGTGAAAATCGGGAATAGTATTCCAAGAAGGTTTTGATGCATTTTTATCCTGCTTTTATGCTTCTCCATAGGTATCTGGTTTTGAGCACTGCTGAAGAAAGATGGGCTTAGTTAGGCCATTGGCTTCATCTAGATCAGTCTTATGGTTTATCAACAGGACTGCAATCTTGAGGTCTGCTACATTAGCCAAAGGAGAAATTGAGAGCAGTAGTACATTTATTCTTCCATAAAGATACCTCTATTAGAAGACCAGGGGTTTATATTCCATAAGAATGTATTTTGCACGTGATTTTGTAGAGCAGAGAAGTGTTAAGGTTCAGGAACACCTGTGCTCCACTTCAGGTCACAGAGAGGGGCCCTTCTGCATAACACCTTTAAGCTTCACAGTTGGTATTCTCTTTAAATTTCTCGCTCCTCAACTCCTGTCTCACAACACATAATTTGCAGTCAGTCTCTTCCCCACTGTTTTCAAATTCCACTGTGAAACTCCCCTACATATTGCTGCCCAATTACTAAGTTTGTCCTACAGTTCAGACCTTTGGCTTCTTGTATCTTATCCATCTTGTTAACCTCAGGCTCCTTGGCTTCCCTCTGTTTTGCATGCTGCTCAGCATGTTGTTGGTTCTTATTTTTTCCTTTTTTTTTTTTTTTTTTTTTTCTTATGGGCTCTTAATCACAGTCTTTTCCCCAGAATCTTACTGGAGTTTGGAACCTCTCCTCTTCTTCCCGTGTTTTCTTTTTTTGTTTGTTTGGGGTTTTTTGGTGTTTTTGTTTGTTTGTTTGTTTGTTTTTGTTGTTGTTGTTTGGTTTGGTTTTGTTTTGTTTTGTTTTTAAATTCTGTACTGGTAGCCATTGCCCTCTCCCAATTCATCCCTCTGATTTCCCAGTGTTTGTCACTGCACTCCAACTTCTTGTTTGGTTTTAGTACACTGAAATCATTTGCTATAGTTTCAAAAATTTTTAGTTGTGTACCTTTCCTCCCATTTCTAGAATCCCTTCCCCATTCTTCTGGTTTCTATTTTTATCAGATTCTGGGAGTTTCAGGTGTCTAAACAGACACTTTTAGACGTTCTGCAGTATCTAACATACCTGCATGAGACTGCCAGATACAAAACAGGACCTACAGGAGACATGCTCTTCTCAAATGGTAGCTGAAAATCAAGAGCATCTGAATAGCATCACCCCACAGCATCTGAAATAGCATTAGGTTCTTCTGTTCAGACATCTATATCATTCCTTCTGTGTCCTAATTAATACTTACCTTTCTATTACTTCCTGGATGCAGGGAAGGAAATTATTTAGACTATTTTTATGTTTTACTTCAATCTCCACAGACCAAGAACAATTGTTACAGGGAACTTCAGTGCTGTCCTTCCAGCTTTAGGCTGACATAGGCTGAGTCACTCTGTTAAGGATGTCCCATGTGCTTCAGCAGTTTTCTTTGTTAAACTCTGAAAAGTATCTGCTGAGCATGAAGGGTATATATGCTGATTGAATTCACATGGATTTTCACAGGGATGGTAAAACACGTGTTCCTCAAAGAGGCTAATCTGCCCCCAATGCTAGATCCTTGTTGCAAAGCCAAATTTTATAGCTGTGGTCAGAAAAGATTTTCAGAGGGTTTTTTTACACATGTGTGTACCCACCTATGTAGTTCCTTTACCTTTCTCTCTTATAACATCTAATTGTTTAGTTTCTGTAATAAGTCTATCCTAGGTAGCCTGAAAATTCATCTCTAAGGTCCAAATTTACTTTTCAGCAAATGGTAACAAAACCTCTAATATAAAATGTCAGCAATATTTATAAAAGATAGCATTACTGACCTATCCTTTAAATAAACTTTTCAGTTTGGTCTAAAAATGGCAAACGTTAAATAACCTTTTTAAAGGATTATAAAGAAGCTTTAAAAAGCTTCTTTACTTTTTTTATACTTTTCGTGCAATAGTTTGTCTTCTAGTAAAAATTAGTCTGTATTTCTGATAGATGACTCCTTTATCTATATTCTAGCAGAAAAAGCCTGTTTTAACAAAATAGAGCCCTAGGGGGTTTTATGGTTTGGGAGGTTTTTTGTATTTGGGGTTGTGTGATGGTCTGGGGTTCTCTTGCTTCAAAACAAATGCTGTTTCCTTTGCAGACATTGTGATTTAGAAAAGATGGCAAGTTACAGTTGGGTTTTATTAAAATTTATGAACTGAATTTTGTCGTATGAGGAGCAGCTGATGGAAAAGGGGTTGTTTAGTCTGGAGAAGAGGAAGCTGAGGGGAGACCTCATCGCCCTCTACAGCTACCTGAAAGGAGGTTGCAGAGAGCTGGGGATGAGCCTCTTTAACCTGGTAGAAAGCGACAGGACAAGAGGTAATGGCCTCAAGTTGCACCAGGGAAAATTTAGACTAGATATCAGGAAGTATTTCTTTACAGAATGGGTTGTTAGGTGTTGGAATGGTTAGGTGATGGAGTCCCCATCCCTGGAGGTGTCTAAGAGTCAGGTCGACATAGTGCTTAGGGATATGGTGTAGTTGGGAACTGTCAGTGCTAGGTGCACATTTGAACTAGATGATCTCCAGGGTCCTTTCCAACCTAGATGATTCTGTGATTAATCTATTCCTAATAATAAGCAATGGCCAAATCACTGTTTAAATGGTTTTATTTAGCTATTTAGATCAAATATTTACATGCCTACTACTACAAATGCCTGAAACAACTGAAACAACCCAGGATGTTGCTGCAGGAGACGCATAAACTTACCATGGTGATAAGATGACAGTTAATACCATTTACAACAGAACTGTCACACTCTTACAACTGTACTTCTAGAAATCCAATACCCTTCATTTTGTGAACCAGGTAATCTCAGAACAACTATATAGGTAGAAAACTAAGCCATCACTATCCACAGGAATGTTTCTTGACAGATAGTCAGTGAAGAATAAAACCCACTTAACTTCCAGGAAGTTTCTCAAAACAGTTTAATCTCTGATCTCTTGGTCCTGATTCTCAAGGGAACAAAAATACCTTGTAAAAATAAATCTTGGAATTAAAATTCATAACTCTACTGGATACCAGAACCCAAAACTTCAGTAAAGATAATGATTTTGTAACACATTGTCACAGTCCTCATTGAATCCCAAATCTCTTTGTGTTCCACAGTTTATGAGCTACTCTCTCTCCCCTAAGAAATAATGACTTATCTTCTCTCCATCTTCTTCCCTCTCTCTCTTCTATTCTCCGCCAGCCCTTTTCTAACAGTCATAGGTATATCAAGTATCTTTTCTTTCAGATGATGATCTAAAGAATGCATATTCCTCTAAACCTCTATTAACCTATGATTCTCAGTAGGTACCTAAGTTTGAAATCTGAATCTATTTTAGACCTACGGAAGAATTAGAGTTCCTGAAAACTTGTCTGATTTTTCCAGTTATATTTGCTGTTTTAATAAAAGGTATTATCTCCATTTAGAAGCCTTGTCCTACCTTTTTCATTGTCCAGACTTCCTGTAAGATAACACAGAAAGTAGTTTTCAGAGGCAGATTGTAAATTCAGATATATTGTAAATTCAGATATATAGTTAAAACCAAACAAACAAACAAACAAACAAACAAAAAAAACACACTCTGGAGCATTCAAACACCATTGTTCTTGGCAGTAGCAACTTTACAAACTACTTATGTCTGGTTGTATGATTAGGAAAGATGCATAAAGATTAGGTCACAAGTAAGAGTGACAGGAAGATTGCTAGGAGATGTATTTATCATGAAAACTTACAGTAAACTCCTAATGTTTTAAATTCATTAATGTTTTAAAATAATGAACATGGATAAGACAGAGGTTTGGGGTTTTTAAATATGTTCTTTTCCATTCATATGTTATCTCAAGCATTCTTATATGCCTGTGAACCTTAGAAAACCTGGCACAATCTTGGGCATTACAAATCTTACCAGGTATGTTCTTCCTGCTTATCTGTGTTCTGTGTTTACATAACTTCAGTTTTGATAAAGAATCAGTTGGCTGTTAACATTTTCCAAAAGGCTAGTTTTGCTTGCAATAGATGCATCAGTATTCATGGAACAGATTTTAAGCATTAGGCCTGATTACACACTGGATAAGAGATCCTGTATGTCAGGTCTTGGGCTAGGTTGCCAAAGGCTTACAGAACTTCAATGTACTATTAAATCATGTGTGTAGAACCTCAGCCTTGGAACAGGCTTATTCTTAAAACACATAATTCTCTCCAATTTCTGATAAAAGGGATAGAGAATATCAATAGATACTTGCTGAGTAAAAGACTTCACAAGAGCAAAATATACCAGCTAATATCTCACTCCTTATTATAAGAACATATTCAAACTTCTGTACTGGGTAATGAGAAGGTAGCTTGCCTAGCTTTGTGTAAGTAAAATATCAAATGTCTAGCTCACTTTTCTGTCTGGGCTGTTACGATTGCTTTCTGATTGTAAAAGTGGGTGAACAAAGCTCTATCAGAAGTGCTAGGTTATAATATCTTTGGATTTACTAATGGTCTTTTTATTGAAGGGAAAATGAAGTTAAAGATGACAACTGCTTGGAATTAGGGTGCCTCGATTATAGAGATGTATTAAATTCTTTTATGTTGATTATTTTCCCAAATAGTCAGGTGTGAAAATGTCTTGTTCTATCCTACAGTAAAATCTTTCATCAGATCAAGTATCTTCTTTAGCCTGTTAAGATACTGAAACTGTAGGAATGGAGTTAAAGAAATAAATGCTATTGTCTTAAAAAAATTGGAAATAATACTTTGAGGGAAAGTATTAGAACTGGAATTGTTATCCACTGTAAGAATACACCTTTCTCACACTAAAGATTGATTTGTTAGATCTTAAGAAGCCAAAATGACCTCACAGTAGCAGTATTAAAAAAACCCCACAATCCAAAACCAAGAAAATAAGGAAGGAGGGCTTGTTAACATAAAAATCAGGTAATAAATAACATAAATCAAATCTCTCTTTTTAACGTGAAAGTCAAACAATTACTAAGCTTAGCATGTGTCTGTTTACCCTGTTTTATTTCTCTATTTTAGTAGTTACCATATTAACCTCATGAAGACTTCCATTTTTACTGTTGAATTTACATGTTCTCAGATGGACTGGTATGATCTCAAGAAATTTAAATATAAAGTAAGACAGACGTTATACTACATGATGGGTATAACAGTGAAAGAAATAATTAATTTTCCTAATATCACTAGCAAAAGGCTTTGAACTGTAATAAAGGAATGGAAGTTTTGTGCCTTCTTATGAAGTAATGAAAAAGATTGAATAGGTATGATGGATTAGAGGAACAAGTCCTGTTCCTGCTTCCACGTAAAAAAATTGACCCTATTGGATTTCAGAACTGGAATTGTTCAGTTCTGTAAAATTAATCTTTGTGCTCTGAGGATTATCTTGAAAACCAACCAGTCTCCTAACCTGTATTGGGTCTGTGGTGTGGTGGGCTTTTGGTAGCTGGGGAGAGGCTGCAGAGGTGGCTCCTGTCAGAAGCTGCTGGAAGCTTCCCCGACTCCAAGTCAGACCAGTCTCTGGCCAAGACTGAGCCAATTAGCAACTGGTAGTGACTCTGTGATAGCATATTTAAGAAGGGGAACCTGCAGGGGAGAGAGGGGTGGGAGTGAGGGAAACACCTATGCAAACACCTAGGTCAGATGAGAAAAGAAGGAGGAGGAGGAGGAGGAAAATGACGATGATGGGGAGGAGAGGTGGGGAAGGTGCACTGGAGCAGAGACTCCCCTGCAGCCCGTGGTGAGAGGTCAGGCTGTGCCCCTGCAGCCCATGGAGGTCACCGGTGGAGCAGATGCCCCCCTGCAGCCTGTGGAGGACCCCATACCGAAGCAGATGGTTGAACACAAAAAAGGCTGGGACTCTGAGGGAAGCCCACACTGGAGCAGTCTGTTGCTGGGAGGACTGCATCCTGCAGAAGAGACCCATGCTGGAGAAGTTCAGGAGAGCTGCAGCCTGTCAGAAGGACTCACTTCAGAGAAATTTGTGGAGAACTGTCTTTCATGGGAGGGACCTGATTCTGGAGCAAGGGAAGAGTGTGAGGAGTCTTCCCCCTAAGGAGGAAGAAGCAGCAGAAACAATGGCTGATGAAACCCATCCCCTGCCCCCCTGTGTCACTGGAGGGGAGAAGGTAGAGAAATTGGGAGCAAAGTTGAGCCTGGGAAGAAGGGAAGAGTAGGAGGAAGGTGTTTTTAAGATGTATTTCTTACTGTCTTGCTCTGTTTGGTTGGTGAATTAGTGGTGTTGTTGGTGTTTAAATTAAACTGATGCTCTTTCTTCCCAAGTCAAGTGTGTCTTTTGCCCATGACCGTATCTGATGAGTCATCCCTCTCTGTCCTTATCTTGATCTCTGACCTTTTTGTTATATTTTTTCCTCTCACAGGGGTGGGGGGAGGGGAGGAAAGGAGCAAGGGAGCAAGTGGTGCTCAGTTGCCCTCTGGGCTTAAACCACAACATAGTGTCTTTCCCTCCAGGACAATTTCTCATGAGATTGTATAAAATAGGTTCTTGAATAGACTCATATCTGCTCTTCTGAAGTCTAAATTTGTAATTCTGCTCTTTGTCTTGCTTCTAACTCTCAGGACTTTAAACTCTAGTCTCATGGTCATGGTAGTCAAGCCTGCCCTTGACCTTATTCACTGTTTATTCCTTGTTTGTGAGTAGCAGGTCCAACAGACCACCCTCTCTAGTTACTAGATTGCTAACCTGTATCAAAAATTGTCTTCAAGATATTCAGGATGACTGGATTGCTTGCACCAGCTGGAGTGCCCTTCCAGCAGATACTGGGGTGATTAAAGCCTTCCATAAGTACTGGGGCTTGTGACTGTGAGGTTTTCTCCAGCTGTCTAAAGAAGGCTTCATCTACCTCCTCTTCTTAATTAGATGGTCTCTAGCAGACACGTTATATCACTTGTGCTAGCCTGTCTTCTCATACTTAACTCCTACCCACTGTTTCTCTACTGATTTTTTTCTGTCTTCAAGGCAAAGTTTTTTACATTTGAGCCGCTCCTTGACATAAAGCACACCTTCTCCTTGCCTTCCCAATTCTATCCATCCACTGCAGCACTCCAGTCCACAGAGCTATCCCATCATGTCTCCGTAATCCCAGTGATGGTATAGCTCTTTGCTTGAGCTTCTGTTTCCCCCTGCTTGTTTCTATACTACATCCATTTGTATACAGCTACTTGGTATAGGCCCCAAGTCATACCCCATATCTCTTAAAGTGCTCTTACACTTTAAGGGAACGTGCTGCTGAGACACATTTATTTTGCCCCTTGTGCTCTTACTTCTCTTCAGGTTATGGCAACCCTATGCTACACACATAGTTTAAAATATTCCTCAGTATATTATCAAGTTTGTTTGCAAAGACACTCCTGTCCCACTGTTAGATACCCCATCCCTACAAAGTAGTGTTTATTGATAACAGAGGGTCTTGGGATGGTAGAAGCCAAAGCCCTGCTTGTGACAACAGGCATATGTTGACCTACTGAATGAGGCCACTTCTGCTGGACACTTTCCCCCTTTCTGGAAGAACAGAGACATCACCTGACCCCCTTACCTTTCATCTTATCCCTTGAGCTCTGAAGCACTCTTGATGCGCTTCGGGTGTTCACATGAAAAAGCAGCAGCAATGGCAGGCCCCTGTGTGCTTCTCTTCACTAACTGCTTTGACAATGGCTATGTCTCTCCACTGTCCCCCAGCTTGAGCATCCCAGTCTGGCAGCTGGTGCTTCCCAGCAGCAGCCTGCACATTAGGCAAAGCCCCAACAGAACTGGCAGCAGAGCTGGCAGATGCTATACAAACTGAAAGCACCGACCACAAACAGCAACACCAGCAGCCTTCAAGGCACCCTGCCTAGTCCTGCCAGATGACCAGTAGTCAGTAATAAGTAGGTTTTTCAGGATTACTGAATAGTAAATTTCACTTCAGTATTTAAATAACCATGAAAGCAATTTACCAGTTTATTGTTTTCCAATAGACATTTTCCTTCTATAGTATTTTTATTAATGTAAATTAAGATGAAAGGTTTTGCCTGCAGCCAGTTTTAAACCTTTAAATGTTGTTTATCAATAATTCTATTTAAATATTACTGCAAGCATAAATTTTAAGCACTGAGGGATTTTGAGGGTGGCTTTTCATTCTGTGTGTGCGTATGTGCTTAGCTTTCATTTCTCTAAATACAAGGACAATGTGATTTCTATCTGTACATTTTTAAGTATGCTTGGGAAGTGCTTTCTCTACCTTTTGAACACACTGGAGAAATTCAACATTTTTCAAGAAAGCCAATATATTAGAAATAGCTCTCTTTAACATTTTGTTAAATTGGACATCTGAGTAAAGGAAAGGTTGCAACTTGAGGACGTAGTGTTAATAGATAGGAGAGAATCCACAAAATTGAACAGCATGCCCTTCTACAAAGATGTAACTTAGGGAAAAGCTGCCTTCATAGCTGAAGCCTTTCTGAGACACAAAGGTCTGTAATCATGTGACACAAATCTATAGAAAATTAGAGGTCTTTAGATCCAGGGTTGCAACTAGTCTGTAACCTCTGACTGACCAGCCCTGAATATCACATATTTTATTCAGCTTATATGTCCTTACATGAGCATAGGTAGAAAAGAGTTATAACTTTGTGTACTACCTTTCGGAACAGTGAGCAGTGAAATCATCTGCAGTACCTGCTAATGGATAGGCCACTTAAACATATAATGCTTTAAATAAATCCAGCTTGTCGATATTTATTAAGAACAGCAGAAATAATGCAGATTTTACTGGTACCATTGACCCAGCATTTAGTGACACATACCTGGAGCATTACTATTTTGACATAAATTATACTGCCGCTTATTGCATAAAATTTGCCATATTTTCCAGATCAAGACCTTATTCTATCCATATGTAATGTTATTCCATTGGAGTATTTTAGATAGAAATTGAAAAAGCAAAGACCAAAAATAAATGTGAAAAGAGTAGTTTAACTACAGGGGATCAACCAGGCTATCATTTAAAAAACTAGAGTTTGCCTACAGACCTTTCAGTTTAAGCAAAGAGTGCATCATACTGGAAAAAATGTAAAAGTACTAGGACTTTTTTGTTGTTGTTTTATTATTTTATAGAATCTTTCCTGATTCGAGAAGCAGCTTTCTCTAATTCCCCTACTTTTAATGCTTCTAGTCAACAAACCAGTGCTTTCACAGATGGCTTTTTGCTTAATTTCTCCCTTACCTAGATTGTACAGCTAAACTGTAGAATAAATGTTAGCTGGTTAACCAGCTTACATCTTCCTGGCAGGCTGCTGCTATTGTTCACGTAAACCTCAGCTTTGGACTCAGCTTAAATTTCAAGCTGTGCCTCACAGTGTTTTTGCATTTAACTCAAGCCTTCAACAGCTCCCCTAACAAATGAATGTACTGTTTAAAGATGATTGTGTTTTCACTTTTGATTTGCCTTCTTCACCACCAAACTGCTTGTAACCTTCCTGCAATCTGAATTAAGCTTTCCCACAATGCCACAGACAAAAATATGGCTGTCTAATCACTTAAAAAAAAAAAAAAAAAGAAAAGAAAAAAAAGTCAATCTAGTTTGAAAGTTTAAAGAGTCAAGAATGGTGGTTTGATATAATCTGCAGGGGACAGTGTAAAGAGACAGAAGTTACCCAGTCTGTTAGTAGACCTGTAGAGTTGTTCCTTTGGCTAGGGACAGGCAATAAGAACCAGGGTCAATATTACCAATAGGTATATTAGCTATACAATTAGCCATATTCATATAGGCTCACTGGTTGATACAACTCTGGTTTTCACTCTGTGTGACTTCGAGTAGCTAACAAAAATATCAGGCAGTTACAATAAATATTTAGTCACTCCCTATTTATGTCATTGAAGTAAAATTTCAAATAAACGCACAGTTGTTTCACTGTGTGAAATGTGCAAGAATGTCTGATGCAGTAGAAACCTGATCAACATTTGTTTAAAAAAGGCCAAACCAAAAAGTTATAAAATTATTTCTAAGAAGTACAATTAAATGAAACAATAGAGATCTATGGTCAAGAAAAAAAAAAAAAAAAAAAGAAAAAAAAAAGAGGCAGTCTCTTAAATATGAGAGATTATGAAAAAAGACAGCTTATTGCTTCTGAGTTGAAGGAAGATATTTACTAGGAGTTTCTTTAATAACCCTGAATATTTTGTTGAATAGAATAGCTGAAACAAATTTATAAACCATATTCTCCAAACACTATATGCATAAAAGCACAGAGTAATTTATCATTAAAATCCAATACAAATTTAGCCTACTTTGTGATTTATCACAGACATAGTTAAAACTACATGATTAGTGATATCTTTGTGTATATATTTGCATTCTACCAGCCATAGTGCAAAACTGCACTGTTCAAGAAGGCAAAATTCTGACAGCACTTGAAAGAGGGCTAAGGTTGTCAGCTTATATCATATTTCTATGGTGAGATTTTTCAGGTACCTATATTACAAGAGCAGATGTACCCATTTTCATCAAGATATTTTTTTTTTTTTTTTTTTAACAGAGTAGAGAAACACACAAGCTGCTCAATTTTTTATCATTTCTGGCATATACTAAGGTTCTGTATGATAATTATAACATGGATTTTCTTAGATGCCAAAGTGACCTTAAAACCGAAAAATTTTTCTTGTTGCAAATATGTATGCTTTACAGATGTTTGCTCAAATACACCATATATGTACTCCATGTATATTGGAATACATCTGTATATCATCCAGTCCATATAATTCCATTCGAGGTCATATGCATACCATCTATTGTAATGGACATCTTAAATCTAGACATTGCTTTACCTAGAGTAGCAAAGACTAGAGTTGTTTTACACAGAATAGACAGCACTTAGGCTAGCCATGCAGATTGCCTATATAGATATCCTAGTTTGCCTCTGGAGCTCCTGTGACACTGGTATACCAACTTGCAATAAAGCTTTCTGCCTGCTTCACAGATGGCTCTGAACACAAGCAGCCAAGACACACAGAACACTGTGCATTTGTGCAAGCCAAAATTCCTGCATGGTGTATTTGGAGTTGCTGTTTAGCCAGTTTGGATTTAGATCTGTTTTGTGTTATCAAAATCATGGTGTCTGTAGCATGGCTGGGGTTTTCGCTGCATTATTATGAGCCTACACAGCCGCAGTGGAATTCTGTTTATTCCTTTATGTGTAAGAAATTTTCCAAAATGTGGGCCAATCACCTTGCATGAGCAAAGTGCCTTTCAAAATAGTCCAGCCTCCTTGTCTCTTTTCTGCATCTAGCTGTTTTGTTATTAAGCCCTTGTGTAATGATAATCTTTCCTGATGTATTCAATGACAGCTATTGAAGCCTCACTCAGATTTGTTAGTGTAATTACCCAGACATTTATAATAAGTAAGAGGAATGGATCAAAATCATGAATTATAAAGCTTCCATCCAAATTTTCTGATAATATTCATATTAAATTTAGGAAACTGAGATTTCATAAATGGCCTGAAAAAATATTTAACTTGGGTTATTTCATGCCGTCTCTGGTTCTTTGTGGGTGATAGACATTCAATGTCAAATACTGAGAATAAAAAATTTCATTATACTATTCTGTTTTTGTCTTTCATGTTCCTCATTTTATTCAGGAACAAAAGTACCCCACCTTGGGAAATATATTTACAGTGTACTTTTTTGAGCCTGCAATTCTTATCATGTTTTGTAGAGAAAGTTGGTCCACTCAAAGAGAATGGCCCCAAACCCTGTGTAATAACTCAAGCCTGTAATTTAGGCACTGAATATGAATAATTTAAGTTTAGCAAGATCTGGGAAGATTTGTCTTTGAAACAGAAGAAGGCTTTTAATTTCAGTTAATTGACTGAAAGCAGGGAATTAAGTGATGAGATAATGTGATGTCTATAGTAGAAGGGTGATTAGAGATGATAAGACATTTGTGATGGGCTATTTCAATTAAAGTATCAAAATCTTTTTCAGGTCATTTTTGTCTTAACAATACTGTAAATGTGGAATTGACAGAGATGTTTTAGTCAGCAGGCTAAGGTACTTGAAATGTGTTATGGGATATATATTAAAATTAATTATGTAAATGTGATAATTTTTTTCAGAAAGGCTTCTCAAAGATGGCTTCATTGTTAAGTCCATTTGCCAAGGAATTTCTCTGCCAGTCTATGTTTTAGAGAGATTTGCCTTTGTAACAGTGCTTCCTTAATTACAAAAATGAAAAATGTTAATTTTTGTTTTTTGATTTCTGCTGAAACAAATAATTTTCTAGTTATCTATTTGGCGTGACTGATTTGAATTAATCCTAGGGGGAAAAATATTTATTATTGGTCTCTGTTAATCTCAATGTAATATGATAGCCAATACAAAAAATAACGGTTCTTGCAGGGATTTCTGCTTGCATCGAAGCTCAGGAGGAAATTATGCCATTTTCTGGTGGTGGTGGTGTAATATTTCAGTAAAACCTGCTAATGGAGTTTGAGAAATATTAGTATTTTTATTAACTTTAGCTAATAAAGCCTCATGAAGTTGATCAATCTCAGTTTACTGGTTTCATTGTTGTATTTTTCTGAAGTTCATGGGATCAAAGGCTTTTCCCAATTAACAGCTCCCCCACCGTTCTCTATCTGCCTGCCTCTATTCAAGCTTTCAGGTTTAAGTTTCTGAACCAAATATACAATTAAAGATGTAATAAGTAGTTAGGGAGGAAGAAGGTGGAGTGGATTGCAAATTTTGAGAGAGGAAGGTGGCATGCAGAGAGAGGAAGAGAAAATGTAGGAAAGGCTTACTCTCTCACAGCACAGGAATGAAGATACTTTTATGTATGTGCAGAGTCAGAGCGTCAAGAAACATCACTTATGACCAGAAGGACATTGTGCTGTGCCTTTTGCACTAAACAAACAGCTCTGGAGAACTTGCAGCTGTGATACATCACAACATAGAACAGAAGATATATTTGAACGAGAGAGGTTAAAGGGGCTCTCTGATAGTATTAGTCATCATCAAAGAAATTAAGCTAAACATTTCAGCAGCCTAATTGTCAACATTTCTACTGGCATCAGAGAAAAGATGATAGATTGGATAAGGAGTTAGTTGAGTCAAGGTAGAAGGAAATCTTCCAAAATGAGAGGGCACCACAGGAAAAATCATGAAAAATCTACTTTGAAACTATACCTTGTGTACAGTGTGGGCTGATATCACAGGGCCACTGAGGATAGACTTGAAATTTGCATGGCAATTGAAAAATGCTTTGAAAGAATAAATTAATGATGGAAAGATGAAATGACGTACTGATTTGAGAAAGACATAGAAGTTTCTGCTTCTGTTGGTTTAGCTCTTGCTGAAAATTTCTTTAGTTCTTTTTGAGTAAAATACACCATTTTTTGTTTTAGATAATTTTCTGAAATTCACTTAGCAATGAATAAAAGACTCATTGAGTAAAATTTATTTAACAGTCTTAAATGAAGATGAAATGTAATAATCACAAGGTATAAATAGTATTAGTAAACTCCAAGAGTCATAAATCTTGAGGTGTATATTATTGGAATTAATTAGTAGTTTTTTCCAAAAAGCAGTACCATCTGAACTATATATTTTCCAAATCTGGAATAAGACACCCAAAGTGATTTTTTTTTTTTTTTTGTAAAGTAATACTTTTTTTTTTTTTTGTAAATTCTATAATTGTTCTGAAAAAGTGAAGTGCTAAGGCTTGAACAACCAGCCCAAGCCAGAGTTGACCTATAGATGAATCCTGTATATTTTATAACTGATAACCATTGTGCTAGGAGGTGTTGTACTAAGTTATAACAAACCACCTATGCTGATGTAAAAAGTGCTAAAGCATTGAAAGACTGAGTCCTGAACAACAGGCCCCAAGCCGAAGCTGCTAACTTAGTCTGTAATCATTAACAAAGTATGTAAACTCGCTAGTGAAAGATGTGGCCTAAAATATATTCAGTAGTGAGGACAAAATGCTGAGAGAATGTGTCCGTCCATCCATCTTCCCTTGTTTATCCTTGTTCAAGGCTGAGAACCCACGTATTTGGCCTTGTTAGAAACTCCCTTGGTTTCCCCCCCCCCGAGCCCTGGCCAGGCTTTGGGTGGAATCCAACAGGAGAATGAAACCAGAAAATTTCTGCTCAAAACAAAGGTGCCAGCTATTCTGGCCTGTCAATCTCTGGTATATAAGGCTGGGCCCGCTCACAGTGACTTTGGGTGCCTCAGCTATGGGTGGACGCACCGCGTAGGATTTCCCCCTTGCCGGGACAGGCTCTCCAAACCCTCGCTGTAACCGGGGCTCCCCAGCCACTGCGGGTCTGGATGGTGGTAACGTATGCAAGTGATGATGGATCTTTCTTAATCACTGTTCTCTCTCTCTTGTAGTAATGATTTGATGCATTACCCTGTATTTTCCTGTTTCTTGTTTTAGGTGCACTATCCTGCCTCTTCTTGCTGCATGTCTTCTGTACTACACTGTTATATTATTTGGTTATCACCAGTAAAATGAGCCTACTCTTTTCACTCTGGTGTCTGAGTTTAATTGGTATCCTTAATCAGCAAAACAAAGGGATGTCATATAGCATTTTTTTCAGTAAAAGTACTATTTATCTGTTTGCTCTTCATCCTGGTTCCCTAATAACTTATACAGAAATACATAGAATATAAAATTTGTGCATATACAAATAGATAGCATATCATAGCTGATGCTGTGTTTCTCTCCCTATGTATAACAATGGTTAAGTAATCCTATTGAACCCATTAAAAATATAGCTGTACAAAATGTGGTAATCTTCACTTTGAATTGCTTTCCATCATTTTCTGTGCTTGTCCCATCTTCCTCAAGTAATTGCAGAAAGGAAAAAAAGGGAACAGTCATCATCACAGAGGCAGTCATAAATCTTTCTTAATCAGTTATTCATGCCAACATATTGTACTTGTTTCTGCATTTCTTACAAGCAAGCTCCTATAATACCACATAATTTGTTTAATTCAACAAGGGGCAACACAACACATAAATTTTGTTAAAAAAATTTAATCTATTTTGACATAACAAAGCTTTCTGTTGAAGAGCATGTTAAACTTCCTTTCTTTCAAAGTTTAAAACAGGAGTACTGAAATATTTACAATAAATATATATATATATATATATTTTTTTTTTTTTAGTGCCTCAGTGTTTTGCCAGGTGAAACCCATGAATGCTCACTAGAAAGTGATCTTTTCATCACCTGGAGGAGAAGACTGGTTTCTTACTCTTTGACCTGACTCTATAAGCTTTATGCTGAACTATAGTGCTTCATGAAAGAAATCACAAGGTGGCCAATTTAAGGAAGTCTTAACACTACATATGTACCATACAAATACTCTTTTTAGTACATTAAGACAGCATATAATAATCTTGGTAATGAAATGAGTCAAAAAAAATCTCACAGAACATCTTTACTTTTTTTAATGATAGCTGCTATCTGTGTGTGAATAATATAAATAATATAAATATCTGTAACTGCACTCCTTGTGATCAAGTCCTAGATGTCATCAGTCACCATCCAAAAGGAGAAGATCCAGCAGCTGACAGTAAAATTTAAGTGTCCATTTATAAATCTGCAACTCTGTTAGACCTCCAGAACCCCAGCATTCTTGCATAATCATGTTTATTTCTATATTCTAAATAGATCCACAACATCTGTTTGGGCTTCACATACACCCATCAAATAATTATAAATTTGTGTATTATGGATTACGTAATGAATTCCTGTAATAAAGCGAGGAATGACCAGATGCTGAAACCGTATGACACCACATGGTGGGGTAAGACCTAAAATTTGGCATTAAGATAGTACAAACCATTATAATATAATGTCTTCATAATTTAGAATTCAATGACATTTATTGCCTTCCTATCTATTTTGAATTTCTATATATCCATTCTCCTAATTCTCCCTTCTGACTGTCCAACCCTCACACACACCCCCCCACCCCCCCACCCCCCCAATTTAAGCAAAGGAGATGTTTTGGGTTTATAGGGTTTTGTTGGGGAGGGGGGGGGTGGTGGTGGTGGTGTGTGTGGGGGGGGTGTTTTAGGTGGGAAGAGTTGGTAGCATAAGCTTTCTCTTGCTCTTTTATCTTCTTTTTCTCCTCGTATACTAATTCTCTCTCTGCACATTTTTTTTTTTCCCCCCTGGCCATACACAAAATCTAATAAAGACCCCAGAATAGAGAGCATTTATGTTTCAAAGCAAGCAGAGACCTCTAAGAATGACCTTTCCAGTCAGTGCTCTGAATAGGAATCCTGACAAGTACAATGCTTCTCTGTAGTTACAAGAAGGATTCTTTTAAGCATAAAACTGTCCAGATTCTAATCTCATTTTTGCATGTCTAATAAAGAGCTTTATTGTATTTTGCAATTGCAAACAGCTAGATGAGGCAGCTGGTGCATAATGGTATACATGCCCTTTTTGTATTGAACTAGCACTTTGCATTGGAATACAAATGTCTTGGCATTACAGAAATAGCTTTTCATACAGGGCCAGTTATATTTTAGTTACAAGATGTAAAGACCAAGTGCCATATAAGGCAGCTGATGTGTAATGGCATCCTGCACAAAACGTGAACACTCCATGGCTCCCAAGAGGCAGGTGGTTAATAATGCACAGATTTAAATGTATTTGGCAATGAATGCTTTAAGAGGCACTATAAGGTTATTAAGCTCAAAGATATTTTATTCATCATTTCTTTAACCTTCATTTGATACAGTCTGATGTCATATATTGTCAGGTATAACTTGCTGCCTCATTAGTATTTCACTAGTTTGAGCACACTGAAAGGGAATGGGTGACATTCACCAAGTCCCCACATAATTCACATAAATTCAAGGTCTCTTGTAACTTTTGGATGGGAGCATCTAAGAATCAAAGCAAAATTACAGGTAAAAAAAAGTGGGTAGGCTATTTTTATACAACAGATTATCTATGCTGATTGTAAGGTAAATTTAGTTTATTTCACAGTAAAAAGTGTTAATTTTCTCCATAATATATTTAAAAATTAAGTAATAGCTACCTTCAAGTACAGTAAGTGCAGTGCTGTGTCTATCATCTCTAATGGGAGTTTCAAAGTTGCCAATTTCAGACCATTTTTTCTTTCCAGAAAAGATAGCAATAGGGAGAAGGAATTATAATCAATTATAATCATGGCAGTGATAAAAGACATGAGTCATTCAGGTTTTTCTGTTTAGTGAATTGCCTTTATCAAGGATTGGATTAGTACAAAGCCATATATGCCTTAGAGGGAATGCCCTCTAAATGGTGACCTATGAATATATATGTATTATAGACACTCCTAATGGGTAATAAAGTTCAATGCTCCTCTGTGCTTAATTCTTTATTAATTATTCTCTTTTTTTCAGGAACACATGAACAAGTGTCATGGGATAAAGTCTACTTGAAAGCATCACTCAGGTAAGCAAGGACTTGGCTACATCTGCCCAGCTCTAACATTAGATAACAGGTATGTGCTATGAAAATGAACCAAGTACAGATAATTGCAGGGTGCGTGGGGGAGTGAAGCTTACCCAAAACATCCAGACTACATCTGCCCTCCTATAATAGTTTAGGTATGCTCGGAAAAGTAACAAAAAAGGACAGATGAAGTCCTAGATTTACATCTACGTAGTGTTTTTGGAGTGGGAAGAAAGAATGTGATAGTTACACAGATAATGAGTTACCTAGGAAAGGTCAAAGAGATGGGCTTCAAGTGACAGGAATGATGAGGCCATTGGTGACCAGCTGAATTAGGAAGCTAAAACACTGAAAGCAGTAGCCCTTTGAGGGGAAACACATCTACATATACAACACAGTGCAGAAGGATGAGCCAAAGGCCCACTAAATGTAAAGGCCAGGTCACCAGCCAAGATCTGTACACCTTCACCAGTCCTGTTTCCCTGAGACCATGGTACTAATCACAAATGGACTAGAGACCCCAGTTTTGGTGAATGTGGTCTGTACAGAGAGCGTGCATTTGTCATAGAACAGAAATTGCCGTCCACCCACCACACCCATCCTGTATAGTAAATAAATTCTGAAATTTATTTCCCTGAGTGGTATAGTTCTGGTTTTGCAGCTACCTCACTATAAGTTCCTCTGTGTCAACAGCAATATGATGGCCTGACTGGATATGCAGAACAATATTGTGGGTTTGACTTCTTTCTGGTGGAGGAATTGAGTCTAATATAATTGACAATCTTTTTAATTTTAAAGCAGCTGTCATTTACTCCAAGGAGAATGGCTATGTAATCAGTGGATGTTATTTAAAATTTATTTGGACTGACAGAGAGGAAACATAAATGACTCACAGTGAGAATTCGGTTGGAGATTTTGAACAGGATAAAGATAAATGACACAACCAAGTGTTTGGGTCCACTTGGCCAAAAGGTTGGAATATAGCTAAATGAGTTGTTGACTAAGACCTGTAAGTGTCTAAGGAATGTTTGTCATGAGAAATGCACAAGCCATGACTGTGATCCACCATGGACATTCTAGTGAGTTCCTCTCCCCATACTTGGGAATTAAAGATCTCTGTCATAGTTTTGCTGTTTACCTATTTGTTACAATCAAGAAAATTACCCCAAAGATATGATAATATTATGCATAAGTATGGCACTCTGTACGGTGGCCACAGGAAAACCACCAGTTCATTTGATTGTTTATATCTAAGAATGAAGCAAATGAGACTTTTCATTTGAAGGTGGTTTTGAAAACATCTGATGGTTTAATACAGGATTTTAACATCAAAGAAACAGCTACATGCAATAGTTGCAATATATCTGGTTATACACATATTAAAATTTTGCTGGGGAAAGGGAATGAAAAGATATTTAGGCCAGACTCCTGTACTATTTCTCTATAAACTGCAAGGAAAGTATGTAAGCTGCCCTGTATCCATACATTATCAAGACCACAAACTTCATTAATTTTGTCTTGTAAGTACTGGTGATTACCGACCAAAAATATTATCAGGTTCTTGAGATATTTGTGGAAAACAAGACACGTAGCTCCATCGAGGAAATATGTATGTGTATTTTTGGACAGTCTTAAGAACACAGTTGCTGTTGCTCTGGGAATGCTGTTGATAGGATGACATATAAGCCAGACACAAATGTGTCAAAGTTAAGCACTCATTTTTTTAATGGATTCAGTTGTCTGATAATCAGAAACTGAAACAAGATGAGAGAAGGCATTCCTTAAATAAATTAGAGAATATAATTTGATTCCTATGGTGGGATTTGTCAGATGAAATGTTAGTTGTCTACATCTAAGCTGATCAGTAGTGGTTCCCTTTGGAGTCTGTGGGATGAACAGTGCTGTAATGTGATCCTTCTGATCCTAGCAACAGCAATTTCTCTCCATAATTCTGAAGGGATGAATTCACATGTAACTGTCTGCACTGCAAACATAGAAAAGCTGAATCCCAACCCTAATGTCCAGTACAAAGATAATAAAACGTTTTTCCAGACAGGTCTCATATGGAGCAAGCTAAGGAAGGGAAAGGGCAGGGTTATGATGTTAGTCATCCCACAGGTATTTACAGTTATGGAAGAAAGACTCACCTCCACAGGGCAATTTATTGACCAAGTGTTCCAAGATCAGTTAAGTCAGTGAGCAACCCAGTCTCATTCATTATATCTACATTGTCTTCCACTTTTCTCTGATAATTTATCATTTCCCACATTTAGTATGTAAGAGCAGAACCTGCAACTGGACAATTTTTCCTGCTAGTTCATGAGAGTACAGCCATATCAGATAAAAAATCCAGTCAGTGCTAATGCCAAGATCTGGATCCAGTGCAAGCGGAGGACTGTCACTTAGGTAACCTCCTCAGCTATCATGTGCCACTAATTTAACTCAGCCACAAGATCATCCATCTATTCAGGTGATACTGTACACATTTCCTCACCTTCCAGGGGCACTACTAGAAATAATCGTTGCTCCTTTCCCTTGTTCTAAATTAGTTCTTCCTTCCCCATAAAGCATGACTGAGTAGAAAAGATTACATTTAAATAGCTCAGAAAATTAGTACAGAAAATGTACTAAACATAGAGAAAAATGGTATTTCCAGGTACAGTTGTTTATTGTTTTATAATGCAGCAAATTCTGAAAACTAATGAGAAACACTAATTATTCATTTCTATATTGCATTTATTGAATACTTTATTGCACCTCGCACATGCTTCACTTTTAAATATGCAAGCTAGATTTACAATGGTAAATGAGTAAGGAATATGATTTGAAGCAATGTGTGAAAATATGTCTCATAAATTATGAGAGGAGGATATCAATACATTTTAGTACTTTGCCTCCCAAATGTTCTTAATGCTGTTACAAGCAAACACCGTTTCATCTACCTCTGAAGGACAGCTGTCTCTGACAATGGAGTGCAATTGCTGACTGCAACATTACACTGGCTTTTAAGATAAGCAATGAGTGTTACATGTAATTGAAAAACAGAAGAAAATTTATACAAATGTAAATTAATGGAATAGAGGGAGTTTGTGCAGGGAACCAGAGCTTTATAACTTCTGAAAGTGATGACATGGTGGTTTTAGCAACAAAAGAATTTGTAAGACTTGCGTTTAAATCTCATTTGAGATGCATCATCACTAATGGCATAGTGCATTTTGATTCTTTAAGGGGATTTTATCTTACTCATAGACCCCACACTGTAGAAATCTGTTAAATCACTTGACTGTTAAATCATTCTACTAAATTTCTGGTAGAACATCTACTTTAATGGTCAGATGTCAGTGAGTCTATTTTGTGAGATCTGATATTTTAGTCTAAGGTAATGTGAACGATTTTCAGTCACATATGTATGTATGTAATTACATGCATGAAAATCTCTTGATTGCCATTATAAATCAAGTATTTGCATGTGGCTATGGCAGGCCAAATTCCTGGCTTCCCATGTTTGGTTGCTAATTTGTACTGTATGAAGACTCAAATCAGGCACCACTATCTTAAAGTTTTAGAATAGCATCTGAATAGACTCTGAATTGATGTTTAACATCCAGAGGGGAGAATATCAAACATTTGCTTTTCCTCTTCCTGTGCTAACAAAAACTTTGACATAATCTAACATTCTTAAAAGCATAATTATTTTGGAAGCAAATTTGGAGCTGGCTCTGTACATTGTGTTTAAAGCTAACTGCCAGGTCTGGATTCAGTACACATGGAGTGGTGGGCAGGTCAGCTGTTTGCTCTGCAATGAGTGATTTCTGGATCAAGTAGGAAGGGAGATGTCAATATGAAGACTTCTGGCACTTTTGCTATAACTCGGCATTGAGGCGTGAAGTACTCATTGGTAAGTGGCACCTGCAGCTGAAGAGGGGCTTATGCTGACTGCCTGAATGAGAGTTGGACTAAAGAAATAAATAGCGTAAGTGTTGCAAATTGTCTATATTTGCCCATTTATCTCTTAATCTAATTAAAAGGTTAAAAGTATTTACTCCCAGGGTGTACAATAGTCTTCTCTTGGAGCAAGGTTAGAGCACGCCCAAAGATTTCAGTGTAACCCTATGATTTTTTTATAATACTCAGGACCTCATCTGTGTTGGAGCCACATGGTTTTTTGCCCCAGAAGAGGAGATACACCTGGGATGGGACCTTTCACAGAAGCCTGACATTTGACAAGAAGAATGTCTTCTCCAAATAATAAAAGCAACTATAGACTTGGTTGTGGTGCCTTTGGCATAGATCATAACTTTGAGTCTCATTCTTGAGATGATCTGGGTCCCTGCAAGGGTGTTATCAGGATCCTTCTTGACCTCTGGTAGAATAAACTTTGAAGAGGAGTTGAACAAGGGAGTATCTTTTGGTAATGTCTAGCATGACATGTGACATAATTGCTGATATGAACTGGAGAGTATTTGATGATATGATGATGATATATCATTTTTGACAAAGAGGATATGGTCTCTTGAGGACATGAAGCTTAGCCTTTCTTCTGAGTTTTGTGGCAGAGGAGGCTTGGTTAATACAGTTAGCCATGTGTTTTGTGTTAATACAGTAAACCATGTGTTTTGTGATGGAGGAAAGTAATTTTAATGTGCTAAGGGATAGATGATGTAAATGAGGTGTATGATCTGTCCTGACTGCACTGCATATAAAATCCTTGCTTTGTTTTACTGGTCAGCCTTTCTACTGAGGTGTAAGAACTACTTTCATGCCAGAAACTAGTTTGCTGTAGTGACTCAGAAGACTTATATCTGCTTTAAGAATGTTCCAATCACAGTAATTGACTATAATAACAACCATGTTGCCCTTTTTCATCAGAAAACTTGGCTGTTATAATCTTTCTGGTTCCTTGCTTGTTTTTAACATTCCCTTTTAGGTCATCTGCTGCATTTTAGGAGATTGGGAATGAAATATTTTAATTAATAGCACTCCAGAGACTTTAAAACCTCTAGCCTTTAAATCTTGTAAACAAGAGTGCTAGTAGAAACTGGCTTACATAAGCTTGTAGTGAAGTTTGAGAGGAACGGTTGCATTGTTTTCATCCAATAAAAATAGAAAGGTAAGGATAGTAGATTCTGGATAGCAGTATCTAATAGTAATGTTGAGCTATTAGGCACATTCATTGCAGGCCTTATAAATGACTGCCATATCTGTAGGCCTAGATTCACTCATAGGTTATGTGCTATGTTAGAACATTAGTAAGGCACATAGACTCCTTGTACAAGAATTCAGCCTGCAGATCCGTCATCACCGTAAGCAGATGCAGAAAATGCAGAAGAAAATAACTTTTTATACACTTTGGCCTTCTCTGAAAGAGAGCGTTTTTTATTCTAGTCATGCACTTAACTTTTCCTGACTTTTACAGGTTCATGGATGTTTCAAGCCCTGACAAACCTGTTTCTAGCTATGTTCTGAAGCAGAACTTGATGTCTGGAGCTTTACTACAGATACTTGGTGTTTGAGTTCTACAGAATTAGAGGGTGCTTGAGGATACAGTTCTCGTACCTGCATGTCTATAATGCTCTTTTGTATTCCATTTTATATTTTTAAGCCTTTTTGTGGAATCTGTACTTCAGTAAGAGCAACAGCATGGATACTTGAAGAATGCCAGTATAGTGTGTCGGGATTGTTTCTTCCCTTAGTCTGCTAGCTAGGTTTGCTCTTTACCTGATCTTATCTGTTTACCTTCTGAAAAGAATTGAAGAATTTGTGCTTTTATCAACCAATACAAACAAGTGTTGGAAAGCCATCTATAGATGGCTTATTTCTAAACCTGGTGGCTCCCTTGGTTTAGATATTCGAATACAAAGTCTCTCTGCTCTACTATTGTGCATCACTAGTAATTCATTAAGGGATCAGGGCTGTGATATAGGAGTGCCAAGTATGAGCCTAAAATATGTGTGTGAAGAAGCCCTGTATTTCAAATTGAGGAATATTTTTCAGAGTTTGGGTAAGCACTGTTTTTTTCCTGTAACAGTCCAATGAGCTTTTCTGGATGTTAATTTTTTTGATGACATGTTTTAATTGTAGGATTATGTATGGCACTAAGTACAACCTCCTGTAACCTTAATCATATTCAGGAAGGATGAGCTACAATTCAAACACAGAAGCAAGAACAGGGACTCTTAAAAATGCTTTTTTCACAATAAAAAATATGTAAGGGCCTGTCAGCATCAGCTGTCAGCCAACATACTGATGAAACCTGACATGGAATATCAAATATCATGATGTACTTGCTGGGAAAATGAGAAAAAAAAAAAAAAAAACATAACAAAAAACAACTCTTCTAGAAAAAAGCGGTGTCACCGAGACAAAGTTTCTCTGCTCTGTGTCTTACAAGCAATGCAAGAAGACCTTGCCAGGCTTCTGACACTGATTTAGTTTGAATTTGAATTCAAAGTTGGAGTATAACAATTTGATTGCTGCTATCCTAATTTCTTATAAGAAAAATGTATTCTACATTATCCACAATTACAACTGTGATATTACCATATGATGATATGTAGAGGTTTATGATTATGATATTATAACTCACTTAACCATGTGATGCAATCATAGAAGCAGAATTTAGAGGGAAAGGCACTTTTTTATTTTTTAATCTATGGCATTTTAAGAAAAGTCATAAATTTGATGTGGGGTGAAAGAAATATATTACTTCTTCATTCTCACCTGTTATCCTTAAGGAACATATATTTGGAGATACTTGATGTTACTCAAAGCTCACAGAAAATCAGAAGCACTCTTCCAAATATGGTCAGATTTTGCTCACATTCTTGAGTCATGTCATCATCTTCTATTTTCAGTTGCACAACTTCTTTTTTATTAGTATTTTTCATATTCTAGGTATGTGAGAAATAATTCATAGTGTGAACTTCTTTGAGAAGGATATACTGGAGTTTTCTCGTGTTATTGAAAAGGATTTTTAAAGTTCTCTGACATACATGGAGTGAGTGTAGTACTGCAGTGCCTCACTGCAGGAAAGATAGCACTACATTAGCTCTCTGAGTATTTTCTAAAGCAATACCAGAAGCAACTTCGTTATTGAGTGGAAAGCTAATGAGGAAGACACTCTCCCTATGTCTACTATGATATTTTTGTAGTCCACTTAAGAAACTTACTCCTTAGGGTACATAATTACTTACTCCATCATATTTATTCTACATTTTACTAGTCTTAGTACATCATTCTCTTAGATGGTGGAGGTGTTGGAAGGGAGAATAGTCTTGGTTTCTCTCTAGGTCTTGGACTGTTAACATATTTTACATTAAAGAACTATCAGATAATGCTATCAGATAAAATATAACATTGGAAAAGGAAGGACAGTGCCACACACTGGGATATTATCACACCTTTTCTTTGTGATTTTGTGCATCTTGCACTCCTTTCAATGGCTTCAAAGATGGACAGTTGTTTGGTAGATAACTACATCATATCACAATCTGATTTTTGATCCCTATTATTAATGCACCTAAGTATGTGGTCGAAAGATTTAGCTCTCAGCTGAACTGGGTATTTGAACTATATTATTTTTTTAAGAAAGTATTTCAGGCTGCTCCTATATGCTTTCTAAACACACACACACACAAGCAACAAATGTATATATAATTTAACTTTTGAGCTATAAAAATTAAAACAAAAAACAACTGAATACTTGACTGAAAGTGTTTTTCAGTTCTTTGTCTCTCTCCAAATAATACTGTTCAGCAGTCCTTCTTTTAGAAAAGATGAAAGACTCCAAACATCAGATGTAACACCTAATAATACTTTAATGACAGAATATTAATAAAGAGCTTTTGCTCTCAATTTGCTCTCAATTTTTCACTATCCCCACCTAATTTTTAAATAAATTTATAGAAACCAGAAAGTTTATTTTTCAGAGCCTTTACATTGTTTTTTGAACATCAAGTTCAAAAGTTTGAAAATCAAGTATGTATTACAATTTTGTATTAGTTTACCATTTTGAAATTAAGCTATGTGAATAAGGCTTGCTTCTCTTGAAACCTAATACAAAGAATAATTTTCTCCTCTGAACTTTAGCTTAATGAAATTAATTCTATTCTACTTTATTCTTATTAATCTAGATAAGTCTAGTGTGACTCCACTGGTCTCTCTCAATCTATGTACTCTGCTTCATGGTTATCCTTGGAGATTAAATTTCTGCTGAATAAAAGAATACCATTTTATCTTGCAGGTCAAATTGTATAGTTTGTGGATTAAAACAAACAGACAAACAAAAAGCCCTTTTTTGTATCACAGTCACAGTGCACAAACTTTCCCTTCTCCTCACCTTTTCTTGCAATTCACACTTTAGGAAGAATAATAAAAAAAGGAAAAAAAAAAATAAAATTGATGATCCTGTGCTGAGAGCTGTGTCCCTGAGGTTATCTAAAATTCAGCAGCACAGACTCGTAGCTTTCCTTCTACTGTGCTTTCCACATCACAAGGTATTATCTATCTTCTTAGTTATATTTTGCTACATACCCTAGTCTCCTAGGTTTCCTTTTCTGAAATGTAATCTGCAATTTGGGGGGTTGCAGGGAACAATTCAGGTGGATAAAGATAATTTATGAATGAAAAAGCTCTAATTCGAGCATTTGGGAATTGAGGGAAGATTGGAAAGTAATTTTGGTGGGTTTTTTTAAACGCTTACGTGATACTGTTTGGGATGCAGAGGTTTGGCAGCCTTCTAAAAACCAGAACAGCAATGAATTAACTGAACAATAAGCTGTTTTAAATTATTTCTGACATGGAAAACCAGGATTTTTAATATTTTCTTAGCAATATTTGTCCTTTAGATATGGTATATAAATTAATTTGTCAATCACTGCAAAGAGGTTTTCTTGCTTTGACTAAGCTTTTATCATTATTTATAATCACAGCTTATTTTAAATAAGAAAATAATTGCTGTTTTCAAGCATTAGCAAGCTGCATAGGAACCTTTTAATGTACTGGTTTTACCGAAGCGTATTTCTTAGTAAAAGATTGTTGCAGATCCCCTGAGCTTTTACCACTGAAACTTTAACATTGTAGCATTCAAAATTAAACATTTAACTAAACAGGAATTGTGTGACAAGAACTCCTGATTCAAAAATCATTCCTACTGAAACGGCAATGTAGGGCAAACAAAGCAATACTGTAATTTTTGTCCATGGCCCAATGCAGGCTGCATGGATGAAGGTGGCTAATGATGGTTTTAGGGGTATCAAGTTGGTAAGGAAGCAGGTGTAAGAGTGCTAGATAGTGGAATTTATCTACATGAGGATGAGTTCTAATGCACAGCTACATTATAAATTTTAATTAAGCCAACATTTTAAAGATGTTTCATCTCCTGTTCCATACATCTTGACCTCTGTGGATGTATACTGGTCACAACAATGCTCATTGTTAAGAACCATCACACTCAAAATCATCTTATGGTCAAAAGGTAACACTACATACTGGAGCCAGGAATTTTTAGTTAGTCTGGCTTTTTATTTAATGGTCTAATAGTCCAATTTAGTTAATACAGTGAAGGCTCAGTAATAATACAGTTGAAGCTATTCTCCCACACAAGCCCCCAAACCAAGCACACCCTCTTAACACCTGTCTTTTTTTTCTTTGCCGGTGTTATGTTCAACTTCACAGTGCTCCTCTGTTTTTTCAAGCTGGATGTTTCACACTCTTGAGGAAGGAGTACCACAGGTCCTTGCCAGAAGGCATGTGCTGTTCATAGTGGGGCCTTCTTACTTTCCCCTGCCAATAAAAACATGACCTCAGTATCAATGACTTCTTTCTCTTCAGCTTGGAAACCTATTTGGGTTTCTTATGACAATCAATCAAATTCTATTTTCTGAGTGATCAGGGAAGTAGGATGGTATTCACCATATGGTATTACACAGCCCTCACTCACTCCAGGCAGGCTTGAGTCACTCACCCCCAGGCAGCTGGGGCAGCCAGTGCCAATCTCGATGAGGACCAGGACCCAGAAGCCCTAAAGCCCCAGAGCAGTGGCTGGGGACTTCTTGTAGTGATAGCAAAAATCACATTTACTGGGCTACAGAGTTAAAAAAAAATTATAGGGATAGTTACTAGTCCTTTTTCACATTTTTTGAAACTGAGGAGCCTTAAGTCTAAGGCTCCTTAAGTCTAAGGCTCCTTAAGTCTATATTTTCCAAAGGCGACCTCTAATTTCTTGGGTTTTGGCTGACCAACTTCACTATGTTCAGAAGGTCTATTTTTTCCCAGGCTGCTGAGTTCTCCCAGTACTGCTATTAGTATGAATGGTGAGTACTCAAGCTGAGGTGTGTCTATGTAGGCATCCAAGCTCTGGGTAGGTGAATTGGGATGTAGTTCACTTACTCAAGGTCATACTTTGTGTTAGATGGAAGCATGTAATCTGCTGATGCAGGGTCTGTGGAGTCTCACTCAGGTGCTGAATGCATGGATTTATACTTCTACCTGTTGTAATTCATGACCTTAGTGAAGGGAATATAATTTAAAAGAAAAAGAGTTCATCTGGTTGAATAGAAATTATGTCTTTCAAAAGGGAAAATGCTTTGTTGTTCAGGGGATTTACAGAAGTGGATTATGGTGTGTTTGGATTTTACAGAAGCAAACTCTGTGACATTTGGTGTCATTGTCAAATTCAGCTCTGAAGAAAATCTGAGTAAAATAAAACATTGCTTTGAGTCTACTACCTGAAACGTGCAAGTGAGCACTTAAGATCCATTTAGCAGGTGAAAAATGTGCTGCATAATCTTCTGAATTTTTTACATTCAGTTTTCCTTTATAGGGAGGTTTTCAGAAGTGGACTGGCAGATTAAGGGGTAGAACAAGCACATCAATGAGAAAAGCAAAACAACCCTTAAAAGGCAGATTTTTTTGCATTATTTAGTCACTTTCCACATGAGTTTAATCTCTGTTGATAGCAATTCAATGTTCTCATCCAGTTTTGCTCTCCTTTTTCATTATACAGCTTTCATCTAAGAGGTCCACTCTCAAACCTCACTTACCAAATATGGCATCAAATGAGAAAGATGTGGTTTAGGTGGAACTCTAGGTCAAGGCTAATAAACATGTATTGACAGAGAATGTTGTTATACTTGAAATGCTGACTGCCTTCAGCCAAGAAATTTCTGGAAGTATTTATTAACTCTGCAGAGAGCCCCAGCAGGATTCAGTACTTGCTTGTATTCTGCAACAGTCACTATATGTCTTCAGCTTTGTTTCATAATATTGCACAATAATGACCAATCATTCTATAGATTTTAATGTCAGTTTTAGTATTGAAGACATTATTTTTTGCTTCTACAGTTTTAGATTGCTTTATAACATTATTTCATAGTTTTAGTGTGTTTGGCGTGTTTACAACTGCTTCATTGTGACTTCTCAACAACAAAAAATAAGTTCCTACTATTTTTCCTAATTTTCTTCCTATGTCAGAATCACAGAATCATTCAGGTTGGAAAAGACCCTTGGGATCATCGAGTCCAACCATCAGCCCTACTCTACAAAGTTCTCCCCTACACCATATCCCCCAACATCTCATCCAAACGACCCTTAAACACATCCAGGGACGGTGACTCCACCACCTCCCAGGGCAGCCTATTCCACTGTCTAGCCATGCTTTCTGTGAAATTTTTTTTCCTAATATCCAGCCTAAACCTCCCCTGTTACAGTTTGAAGCCATTCCCTCTTGTTCTGTCACTAATCACCTGTGAGAAGAGACCAACACCAACCTCTCTACAATGTCCTTTCAGGTAGTTGTAGAGAGTGATGAGGTCTCCCCTCGGCCTTCTCCATAATAAACGGTCCCAGCTCCTTCAATCACTCCTCATAAGATTTATTCTCCAGGCCCTTCACCAGCTTCGTTGCCCTCCTCTGCACTCGCTCCAGCACCTCGAGATCTCTCTGGTACTGATGTGCCCAGAACTGGACACAATGCTCCAGGTGTGGCCTCACCAGTGCAGAGCACAGGGGGACTGTCACCTCCCTGCTTCTGCTGGTCACACTATTCCAAATACAAGCCAGGATGCCGTTGGCTTTCTTGGCCACCTGGGCACACTGTTGGGTCAAGTTCAGCTGCTTGTCAATTAGAACCTCCAGATCCTTTTCTCTGAGAGAAATTGTCTCCTTGACAATTAACCTAAAAAATATTCCCTTTCAAATATTGTTCCACAATTTCTTAGCAATTTCCTTGCAATAGAACACAAAAAATCTTTCTATCCAAGACTGAGAATGGGGAAAAATGCAAACAGAGTTCAGGTAGCTGGTTACCATTCAACCATCTTGAAGAATGGTAGAAGAGGTTCCAAATCAGAACTCCGGGTATCATTATCTTTTTCACTTCAGGAAATTTAAGATCTGGGTGGGCACTTAGGCCAACACCTAAAAATGCATTTATAGAGTTAGATACTAAAATAGATACCAAGTTTTACCTCTGCCCTGTCATTATTTGGGAGCCTACTTCATGTGGCAGATGATCCATACTAAGTGGTAGTGCTTTGGTTGGGGGAACTCACCTCTTGTTGCGCTGGGCCCAAGTTTGTGCTGGGCCCTTGAACCTGTTCATGTTCAAGGAGTGGGCGGCCACCACCTGGGTGCTGTTGTACCCTGTTGATGAACAGAGACATTGCTGAGTTTAAGTTGATTTTGTTCCTGACCTAGAACAAACGCTGTTAGGGATGGATATTTTGGCTGGCCAACAGTGGTGAAAACAGGTGAGCTCATGTCCTTTGTCATTATGCCCCTTTTGGCCAAGCTCAGTATCCTGAAAAATCTTTGTTGTGACTAGGACCTTTGCTCCCACCCAGGTATAAGATTGTCAGTGTACCCCAGTATAAAACCAACCCATTAGTGAAGGAGGGCATCACCAAAGTTATAAAAGATCTCTTAGCAAAAGCAATTATTGTTGAAACTCATTCTCCATTAATTCTCCAGTTTGGCCAGTAAGAAAGCCCAAGAGAGAGTGGGACTCACAACTGATTATCATCATTTGGATGTTGTGACAGCATGTCACGTCACAATTTCTTGGGATGATGACAGATTCACTGATTCCCAGGTCAGGATTAAGGTGAAACACCACCAGGGATTCTTCAGTTCACAAAACTTAACTTTTATATGCTCACAACAGACATTGGAATGAAACTTTGTCAGTAAACCTTGCAGTCTTTGCAACAAGCGGTAAACCTCGCAACATACACCAACAAGCTGCTAACCTTATAACATATGCCAAGAGGCTGTAAATCTTACAACATACAGTGACAAGCTACAAATCCTGTAACATACACCAACAAGCCTTGCCATATATGCAGGGATATAGAGACTGAGAATGGAAGAGAAAAGTAAGGGCACAGGGGGGAAGAGAGAGAAAGAGAAAAAAAAAAAATTTCACCAGTCCTGGTTCCATTGTTGGTCCAGCCAGCCTAGGGATCCAGTTCCAGAGGGGTGCTGCCACCTGAGGCTTTGATTTGTGTCTTTTTATATTTCATTGCCCCTCCTCTGGGTGGATACTTGGACTCATTAGGCTAATTAGACATCATGCGCAGTCTATGCTTCTAGAATTCTCTTGGCTTTGGTGCATGCGTAGTTTGTACCTTCAGAGTCTTCTGGAAATGGGTCAGTGGGTTTGTGGGTCACTGGGGAGTTACTCCTCTGTCCCTGGAGGTATGACCATTGTCTGACCCTTCTTCTCAGAGCATGCATCATGAAAACTACTTGTCTATTGGCTCAAGATAAGGAAGTTCATCCTCAGAAAATTGTGATTCCAACTCCATGAGACCCCACCCTCTCACCTGCCACTGCCTGCACAATCCCAGCATGTCCATAGAGACCATCTCCTTTAAAAAAGTTCCCCATCAAATATTTGAGACATTAACTATGACTTCATTGGACCATCACACAGGACCCCCTAAAGCTGCAGTGTGTTGTACGCCTGATTCTGTTGTGGAAACTGAAAAGCAAAACCATACTGGGCTGGTGGCCCAAGATTTTAAAGAAATGTTTTCTGATGGTACCACTGCACCCAGAAGACCAACAGCAATTTGCATTTACTTGGCACAGTACCCAGTACACTTTTACCCATTTGCCTCAAGGATTTAAGCATATTCCCACACTTGCTCGTGTTGCCCTTACTGCTGAGTTAGCAAAGACATATCCCTCTGGTGCAATGTATCATCAGTATATTGATGATACCCTTATCAGTGGAGAAACTCGTGCAGAAGTCCACACTGCTATGCATTCAGTTCTACAGACACTGATTAAAATTTTTTAGATGTCCTTGATAGCAAACAACAGGGACCCTCTCACACCATTACCTTTCTAGGAATGTGATGGGAAGGAGGACAACGAATTATACGTGAAAATTACTTCAAGTTGTTATTTACACTACCCTCACCTAAAGATAAGGCTGACTTTCTAAAAGTTATGGTCTTGCTATGATACTGGCGTAAGCACATACCTGAATTTAGCAACCTAAACAATACCTAATTGCAAACCACCACCATGATGATATGACAAAATAGACTGTCTCTAGAGACCCTGTTGCTCAAACAAGGTGGAAAGTGTGTGCTCATCAACACAACAGCAGACTGTTGTATCTCCACTGGGTGGTGACCACAGAAATCCCTGAGGAAGGGTATATAAATGGCTCCCTGAGAGCTCCTGAGGAACGGTTGGCCTGTGCCTTGGTGATCTTCTCTTACTTGGGATGCCAGGTAAGGATACTTCCCTGGGAAATGAGTGATTAGGTAGATGATAAGGAATTTGGAATAGAAGCAGAAGAGTCCCCACTCACAGTGTGGTGTAATTGTTATCCACTTACTAAGTGCTTTATCCTAATAAACCTCACTTTGTGCCTCAGACTTGGAACCTCATTTCTTCTAGGGGTAGATAGCGGCAGAGGGTCTGACCACAGCACCTCAGTTATTTCCTTAAATTAAATCAATGAAACCCCTCTCTTTAAAATAACATTACAGACTAGAGACTCTTTTTTGTTAATTTTCTTTTTCTTTTTAAACCACTTTTACAATAGGAATGTGGATTTCTGAATTTTAATCTAACATTCAGAAATCAATTTGAGAGGGCAAAAATTAAATAAATAAATAAAGTTGTTTCCGTCAAGGCTTATCTATTTGCATCTTACCGTTATTATTTTATAAATCAATTATTTTATTTTTTTTTTTCACTAGTGTACTGGTATTGTCATTGCTGTTAATTTACACAACACATTAGAGGTTTGAGGACTTTGACACTTAAATGTAAAGCTCTTATAACATTGCAAGCACCTTCATTCCTAAAATGTCCAGTGTGTTTACTGCAGTGAAACTATGCAAAACATCTCATATTAAGAAACTTACTTGATCTGTTCTTGGCAGATCCAAATGGGTCAATGTCTTTCTAAATGGAATTTCAATCTGAACTGCTTTATGTTTTAATATGATGATAAGTCTGCTTGTTCCATCCAAACTGAACATAGGAGAAACCAGAAGGCTGAAATTTACTGTCTGAAAATTGTGATGAGGATGCTGCCAAGCCTCTGATTTTGTGAAACGAGAGTGAAAGAATTTTTATGTTTTGTGCATTTTGATTATAAATATTCATATATTCTTGTGCATTCTAACAAAGCAACAAAGATGAGCTGAAAAAACGGAAAACAGAACAGAAAATGTTTTCCTTTCTTTGTCTAGGGAGAGGTCTTATAAATTTTTTTAAAGTTTGGTAATAATCTATTATGTGACCTGCATATCTTCATGGGAGGAAAACTGTATAGGAAGTGGTCATTGTCGAAAATACCATTGGTGTCATGGTTCCTTGATGTTAATGGTGAAGGACTGAACTTGGATCTTCATTCTCCAGCAGTTACCCTAAAATAAATTCTATCGTTTGGGTTTTTTGGGGGTTTGTTTGACTTTTTTTTTACTTTTTTTTTTTTTTTTTTTTTTTTCCCCAAAGTGCATTTGCAAGAGGACCATGTACAATACCAGCTTCTATAAAACTGATGGTAAAATTTCATTACAGTATTGGTACATGTTGAAATATTTTCTGAAATACCTACTTCAAACAAATGAAAATAGCTTTCCTAGCAGTTCTGTAATGACTAGTTTTGATGATAAGCTTCATCACATCTAGGTATTTTCTTCTTGTTTATCAAAGTCCAATATGATTAAATAAGTAGAATGAAAGATTTTGCTCTACAGCAAGTCAAAACCTGTGAAAAAATCGTGTAATTAAATTATAACAATGGTAAAACTTTTTAAAATTTATGAAATTAGTATAATCAAACGGTAGACAGCAAAAATGCTTCAATACTAAAGTATGTAGAACTAAAATTTTAACTAACATCAGTATATGCTTCCTTTCTTAAACAAAAATAATTAACAGGGTAATTAATTTTTTTTCAGCTAAGTACATTTGTAGGCATACTGTGTAGTGAAACATTAGCAAGATGATAATTCAGTGGCACTACTACTTGTATATACTTGTTTAGGAATACTGAATTAAGTCACTCAAAATATATCTGAAGCTTTGGAGGAATTTTTGCTTTCTCCTTATATGAAATATGGAAATGTATGGTTTTCGTCATAATTTTTCTTAACCTCTGTTTCTCAGTTGGCCCCAAATTCATAAAACTATTTATTTGACTTTTATACCCTTTTCCATTGTGAAATTTAGGACCGGTTTTCTACTTTCTTTTAGGAGTTTTACACTGTGTGCCAGTACTGAAGTAAATTCAGTGCATGAAACAAATATCAAAATATCTATATCCTTTAGGAGTGTTCAGTTGACTGATACAGTCAACACCCTTTACATTGAACTTGTAGCACAGTTGAAAATTAAAGGAAAATCCGTCCTATAAATGATTCTTTAATTACAGGAGTGAAATACATATTGTGTGGAGAGAAATAAAAAAAAAAAAAAAAGAATCTGCACTATTCTGAGATTGAAATCTTGGTGAAGCTGTTCTGAATTAGGGGCCTGATTCTCATTGCTTCAGCATAGCTCCATCAATGTAAGCAAAATATATGTTAGCCTGCACTTGAATACCCTTTGCGCAAAGACCAGCTCCTGTTTCTTGCACCTCTAGGGATACAGATGTCAATCAATGAATAAACAGTAAGCTCCCTGTGTTGAGGGCTTCCCTGTGCTGGGGAGGTGAAGTTGCTGTTTCTTCTTTAACACCAGACAAGTTTGGAAGCTTAAAGGCAGCAGTTCAGCAGAGACTTTCACAACATTAGCACTCAGCAGATGTCTGAAGACAGCAAGTCATTAGTTCTCAAGTACAGAATCAAAGGATATGTAAGAAACATCCACTGTGAATAATGTCTTTGGATTCTACTCAGAGTGAAAGATTAGAAACAGTAAGTATATGTGACTTGTTCAACTATGACTACTAAGGGGAAATTAAATAAATAAACAAACAAACAAATTAATAACTTTGTTTATGTTGCCACAGAGATTTTTTTATTATTATTTTCCTGGATTAATTCTAAAGATCCTTGGAGGTGAACAATATTATTTTTCTAACCTTTCTTACTTGTTTAGGGGGGAAAAGAAGTGATAAGAGAAACTGAAGACTACAGTTGGAAGAAGTCTTCATTTACATTGGTAAGATTAGGTAATTTAAAGTAGTGCTAGTCTGTCTAGTCCTAATCAGAAACTTATGTATATCATACTTTCTAACATCTATTAATACATTTGTTTCAGATGTAATATGCTTGCATTTTGCAATATCAGACATTCAGGTATAACTTCTGAAACTTTTCTGAGATTTGAGATTATAATTTGATTATATAGGTATGTTGATTTCTAATACCATCTGTCATCATTTTCTCTTGCATCTTAATGTAAATACTTCAAGTTCTTTTCATCCTAATGCAAAGTATGCAATCCTAACATACTTTTCAAGATAGAAATCAAATGCATGTAAGTGAATAATTAAAATGGGAAAATAATGACTTGACTTGTTCAAGATCAGAAGCAAATACCAGCTTTGTTCCTTTAGACACTGGTCCAGATATCAGTGCTGGAGCAGCAGCTTAAACACACATTTTTGAATCACTACCTTTCTTTCAACCCATTAAAAAATTAGAGATAGCCCATTGCAAAATTAGAGACTGTTTATAGACTTGGAATATTTGGATTTGTTTCTAATTTGGCCATATTTCCAAATGTAACATGTTTTTATGAGCAATAAGCTATATGTTCGGTGCTAAATTATCTCCCATGCATGTGAGATACTGAAAGCTGACAGTGTCTTACAGAGCCCTATACATGCTGCTGTCAGCATTTTCTTACTCTTTTAAAGATATATTGTTTTCTTAAGGCTCCTCCTTGCAGTGTTATCAAATCAGGGGGAATAGAAGTAGTTTATACAACTTGGGAATTCATTTTGATGAATTCCCATCAGCAGTTTTCAAAACCTCTTTTCATTTACTCTTCCAAGTGTTTACAAATCCTCTAAAATTATCATTTGTTTCCCAAGTCACTAGCAATGATTTTTGTGATGTTTCATTTTCAACTTTTCAACTGCCAATATAGCTGATTTATGCTCTTTTTTTAAAATCTTCCCTTTGGTACCAGCAATAGGGCAATTGTATTTTGCTAAGCAGTAACAGGCTGAAAATTAATAGACTTTGTTTCCTACTGACAGTGTAAGCTATGCAACACTCCAGACTGCAGCTGTTTTTTGTTGTTGTGTTTTTTTTTTTTAATTTGGTTTTAAGGGGAAAAAAATAAGTATCCATTTCATTCTGCATGCTCCATGTCTCATTTTCTTACATGAATGCTGTTAATCTGAGTTATAGAATTCACTGATCTCTTTTTTTTAATTACTGTGACACATGAAATCCTTGAAACAGTAATAGTCAAAGTACTGGCAAGGCACATAAAGGGGAAAGGGCTATAAATGAATGAAAAGACTCATATATTTCCCCCTCTTCTTCTTAAGGATGTAACTATCATAATAGCATAAAATTATTGTTTAGTCAGTTGTAAGGTTATGATTACTGTATTGTCCTTAGAGGGAGTTAATTAAAAAATTTTAAATCAATTGATCCATTCTGGAACTCTGTGATAAAAAGTCCAGCCAAATGTAATGTGCATGTGATAAGGTTCAGTATGAAGTTAGGACAAAGAAGGTATTTTAAAAATGCCAAGTTAATGAAAAGGCTAGAAGATTTCCTGGCTTTTCAGTCTTTTATTACCAAGGAAGTAAGTTAGTTACTTTTTACAGATTCATTTCAACTGCTCTATGTGTCTATGGATCATATAGGGTGATTTCCACCCCCTACTATTCTTCCCCCACTATATCTTTAGATATTCATGTGCTGCACAGCTTAACTTATAGGTTTTATTTCTAGAAGGAAGAAAAACTACTTCTCTGATGATGCTCTAAACCTTACAGTGTTACAGATGAAGGGTTTCCATTTGCTTTGCTTGGTCACTGGGTTATCCTACTCTTTCTTCAGGTTGTGTTGCTGCTGGGCTTTTTTTACCTGAATAAATGTTTTATTAAAATCAAAGTGGTTTCTCTTATGGTAGTCAAATTCCCTAGAAATAGTTTCCTGGAAACTTCTTGCTAATGCTAAGAGCACTCAAAAGGTTTCAGTCTGTTATAGCCGTTAGTGATATTGCCTTATGCACTACCTGAATGAGCTATGTTATATCAGCTTTGAATTACTACAAATCCTAAAACTTTTCTCAGGATCAGAGCAAAAAATGGTTGTTCAAATTACTTAGCTTTATAAAATTTGTGTTGTGATTATTTTGGTAGCTCAGACTATGAGAATGGACTGCAATACTCTACCACTGCAGTCAACTTTGTTAATGTGGGGGGTTGACCTTGGCCATCTTGCAAGAACCTACCCAGCCACTCTCTCACGCCACCTTCTTAACAGCACAGGGGGAGAAAAATAGGATTAAAAGGTCCTATGTCAAGATAAAGACAGGAAAATCGCTTACTAGGTACCATCACTGACAAAACAGACTCAACTTGGGGAAAATTAATTTAATTTATTGCCAATTAAAATAGAGTTGGATGGTGAGAAACAAAGAGAAAAAATAAAACACTTTCACAACCACACTCACTTCTTCCCAAGCTCACCTTCACACCTTTATCCCTGACTCCTCTCTCTCCTCCCCTCCAAGGGGATGGGGGCTGGGGGGCCGCGGCCAGTCCGTGCCAGCTCCTCCGGCCGCTCCTTCCTCCTGAGGCTTCTCCCCGCTCCAGGCCGGGGCCTCTGCCGGGGCTGCAGGGAAACCCCCGCCCCAGCGGGGCCTCTGCCGGGGCCGCAGGGGCGTCTCTGCCGGGGCGCCTGGAGCCCCTCCTGCCCTCCTGCCGCTCTGCCCTGGCAGGGGGCTCGCAGGGCTGTTTCTGCCCCCGTTTCCCTCGGGCCTGGCTGCCGGGCAGCGCTTTGCCCTTCCTTACCCAGGCTTTCCCCGAGGCGCCCGCCCGGGGCTGAGGGGCTCAGCTGTGCCCTGCGCTGGGGCCCTTGGAGCCGCCTGGAACTGGGGCTGCCCCTGAAGACCCCCCTACCAACACCCTGACATGGACATCCAATACAGAACACTGAAACGTGATTTAAAAGTCTTAGCCGGTGTCTGCCATGCATCTTTTTTTTCAGATCCACTGGTATGAGTCTTCTTGTAAAATTTTTACTGTAACCTTCTAGACTCTTTTTGCAAGTTACAATACACAGACCTTTGAAACTTCTACAATTCTTCACTTATCACCTCTCTAGCACAATGAGTTTTTATTTAGTTTACTCTGTTGTGGGGTGGTTTTGGTTTTTTTTTTTGTAGGGGTATCTATTGAATTGTAATTTGAGATTTGTTGCAGATTAGTTTTAGAATTGGTTTGCAGTGATGGCTGTTCATATAGCTTGTAACAAGCACCAAATCATAACTGAATTTTCAACAAGTTACCCTGCAGGTATTGCATTTACTGTTTGGTCAGGGAATGTTGTTTTAAAGTCTCAGCAATGCATTTTCTACCTGACCTTGCCACCAAAAAGCAGCTTTGAGTGCCTAAACTTGTTGTCAAATCTATACTCAATGACATTTGGGGTTTTTTTCATTCCCTCAGAAATTAAAATGGTGTCTTAGAATACTTGGAGGATACTAACTACAGCTTATAAGTCCACTTGTGTTAGAACCTTTAACCGTAAAAAAGAAATACTTCTTAAATAGGTCTTGAGGATATTGGAAATGCTAAAAATTACGCAAAAGCTGTGCTCCTGACTTATTTCAGGGTATCCTGTGCCTAATGTAGCTACATTCCTACAAATTCACTTCTGGTCAGTCTGCCTCAAAGGAGAAAACTTTGTTTCCTGTTTGCTTCCACAAGGCTTCTGTAAACATGATTAAGTCCAGGAAGTGCTTTTAGTGAAAAGATTTAGTAAGTAATAAGCTTTAGAGCACAGCTTAAGAAAGGTTCTGGCTGTGATAACCTGCAGGATAATTGACTGTGGACATTGTTACCAAGTTATGACACCAGTGAGATTGCAGGAAAGCTGTAGTACCACTCAAAAATAGAATTGAAGCATGGGATCTCCAAGAATAGCCAGAAAATGTTATATTTTTTTGTCATCGCTAGCAGAAGCCCCCTGACCCCACAGTGTCCCAGGGTGAGGGGGTCTGGGACTTGCAGGGCTAGGGCCTGGTGTGAGTGGCACTGGCTGCCCTGGCGGTCTGAGGGTGACTCTCTCATCTCCGGGGTGATCTGGGACTCTGCAATACCATCTGTGCTAATGGTGTGACAGCCATGGTCATTGCTGCATGACAAACCCCAACCCAGGGTGTCCCAGAGGCTGGGGTGAGCCAGTGAGCACCAGCCATGCTGCCCTGGGTGCCTGCAGAAGGATGTGGAGGGTTTCTGAAGAAAGGTATGAAAATAAACATATGTAGGCTTAGGGTTGAGGAAGAGGAAATCCCCTACATAGATAGTGACCATATTTCTCCTGGGCAAGACCTCAGGAAAGTGATGCCTTGTCACAACCACCTCTGCTTTTGTTACTGTTCTGAAACTCTCTGCTTTAGGAGCCAGAGAAGCCCTGGAAGGGTGAGCAAAACACCAAAACATGGGGATAGAGACAGGGTTAGGTTTTTTTCTGTAGAAAAAATTTAATTGTATCATTGAGACTTTCCTATAATAATTTGAACTAGATGTGTTTTATGTAGACAAATAATTTGTGTTACTGGTGTCTTTAAACATGTATTAGACAGTCAGTTCTTACCTCCATAGCATGCATTACACTCAACATTCCACCATGAGACTCCTCCTTTGAGGTTATTTCGATTTCTTTAAGATCTGCTCTTTCCCATATTACAAAATAAGTTGGCATAAAATTAGGGTAGGAAGTTTTTTTGTAATGTGTTTTTCCCAGGTGCGGAGAATTCTGAGCTGTGTGAGCTGGAGAAGAGGACTCAGCTTCAGTCTGCATTAAAAATTCAATTTAGATGCTCTTGGGAGTGTCTGTTTAGAAAACTTTATAGTTGTGTGAGGCTAGTTAAGCAGTAGGTAATGCTTTGTGTGATTTACTCATTAATCTAGGAAAATAATAGAAAACTGTCAAGTATGTGTGGACTTTTTTGACATATATATGGAAGCCTCAAATAGCTTATTTTTATCTATACCTGGCTTGCTGAATAAAAATCAGGGCATCTTCTGTCTTGCTGTTTAATATAGATACCTAGCTACTAGTTGTATCTTATGAATATAACTTCTGTTTCGTTTTTTGCCTTAGCATATTCTGACAAATTTAAGACGTTGAGTGACCTAATTTACCTGCTGTGTTATTCTTTAATCCTATTTCTTTATTTGGTTTGGGTAGCTAGCATGCACTTGTACTCTGCACTGGTGAGGCCACACCTGGAGTATTGTGTCCAGTTTTGGGCACCTCAATACGAAAGGGATATCGAGGTGCTGGAGTGAGTGCAGAGGAGGGCAACGAAGCTGGTGAAGGGCCTGGAGAACAGATCCTGTGAGGAGAGATTGAAGGAGCTGGGACTGTTCAGTTTAAGGAAGAGAAGGCTGAGGGGAGACCTCATCACTCTCTACAGCTGCCTGAAAGGACATTGTAGAGAGGTTGGTGCTGGTCCTTTCTCACAGGGAATTAGTGACAGAACAAGAGGGAATGGATTTAAACTGCAACAGGGGAGGTTCAGACTGGACATAAGGAAAAAAAAATTCACAGAAGGAGTGGTCAGACAGTGGAATAGGCTGCCCAGGGAGGTGGTAGAGTCCCCGTCCCTGGGTGTGTTTAAGGGTCGTTTGGATGAGATGTTGGGGGATATGGTGTAGGGGAGAACTTTGTAGAGTAGGGCTGATGGTTGGACTCCATGATCCCAAGGGTCTTTTCCAACCTGAATGATTCTGTGGTTTTGTGATTCTGTACTAGCCACAATATTTCATACACATCTATTTATGTATGGTGTTTTGAACTGCCCCAATGTCAAACTTTGGTCTTGATCATGTTCAGTGTTCAGTATTGGTTTTTTGAGAGAGCAGAAGGGGGGGCAGGGATAGAGCAGATTGGTAAGGGTGAATTGGGAGGCATGGTGTCCTGATCCAGTATCGGGGAAGGTTCTTAAATGATACCAAGGGCGAGATTAAGACACAAATGAGGTCAGATGCCATACAACCTTATGAACTTTGTTTTCTATAACAAATGATAACAGCAATAGGACAGAGAGAAAAAGCAAGGAAAAAGTCAGAATCCCTAAGCAAGAGAATGGTAGAGATGCAGCTAATTACCAACACCAGGATCCAGCGATGTTCCATTGGCGCAGTGTCAGTGCAGGTGATGATGCTCCACGCTCCCAGCTCTGCCAAAGTCCCAGGCATCCATTGACAAGCATTAACAAGCATCAACAAGCAACAAGCATCAACAAGCGTTAACAAGCATCAACAAGCATTCCGAGAGAGGAGTACGCAGTCCTTTTATTGTCCCTGTCCCCATGACTTCTCCAAAAAGTCCACCCATTTCCATGGAGCTCATTGTAATATGTGCTGCCCCGTGGTCCTCCATGTACACATGCCCACTGAATTAATTCCTTGTTTTGCTTTGCTTTCATGCATGGCTTTTGCTTTACTTATTAAATTGTCTTTATCTCAAACCATGAGTTCTTCCACTTTTACTCTTACCATTCTCCTCTCATTCCTCCGGGGTGGGAGTGAGCGAACAGCTGTGTGGTGCTTAGCTGCCAGGAAGGTTTAAACCACAACATCAGTCTTCCTTCTTCCCTCATCATTCCCTGCAAATGGAAGGATACAGCAGAACACTACTTATGCTCCTGATCCCTTAACCTGTCATGTCAAGGCCCTGAAGTCTCTTTGGATTGCCACTGGACTTCTTGTTGCAACTTCGTCACTGCCTACATGAAAAAGCAATAGCAGATAATAATCTCAGGACTGTACCAGGGTAGGAAGTTTTCTCTTCAATCCAGGCCCCAGGGAGGCAGCAGACCTCCCTAAGAAGCACATCAGGTCAGCATATTGGATCTTCTGTTCCCCTCAGGAGAGAACAATGACCCATCTTTTATTTTTTATGGGAGTTGTTTTAACATGGGGCACAGGCTGATGACCTTGGTGACACCTCCAACCTAGATAAACCATCATTCTCCTTATTGTTCAGTTCCACTTGCAGAGCCTCACACCTCTCATGCAAGGGAGGTGGGGCAGTCACAGAGGAGACGCGCCTGCTGCACCATGCAGGAACTTGTCACCATTGTCCCCTGTCCCTTGAGTCACTGTGTTCAGTCAGACGGAGAGGGGATAGGGAATCCTCAGTATCATGTGTCCTGTCTGCCTGACAGGTCTGTCCCGGGGATGGCAGGGTGTGGTTCCAATGGTCTCTCTCTGTCTCTCAGGCTCCCTGAAACTCCTCAACCTACTCGGCTCCTCCCGGAGCTGTCACTAAGCGCAGGAGTTCCTCTCCCTGGGCGCAGCTCCCACAGGTGTGCTCACTGCTGCCGGCTGGTGCTGGCCTAAGAGCAGGGCCCACCCTGCAGCCTGGCACCGGGGTGGCAGCGTGTTCCCACCGCAGCTCTGTCAGCTGCTGTTGTGTGAGCTGTGGGCTCCTGATGGGATGCTCTGCTTCCCTGATGTTTCCCCATGAAATCCCCCTGTGCACAGCGCTGAAGCGCTCTGCTGCAGATCATGCCAGCACTGGAACTGATCACCTTGGCAAGATAAGTGCAGAGAGATTGTGCAGGCAGGATATATACAATTTAAATGTATATAGCAACTATTTACTTGTACACACATGTACATAAAAGATAGTCAAGGTTTAGTGAACTGTTGGGTTATGTGTTTTTATACTGACCACCACCAGTAAGCTATCCAAAAAGGCTTTCCTCACATGTGTTGGTCAGAAGGGGAAGGGCTGTCTTCTGCGTATCCACCATTCCTGAGTTGCTGTCCACCACTAGCTCTGATGCTGATGATGTGGACAGATGTTTCCCAATTAGCCTGCTTGTTTACTTATTTTTAAATTATTTTCTATCATATGCTTTTCCTCTTGAATCTTTTAGCTATTGATGATTCCCATCTCACTCAGTTTAACCTCCGTCTGGAGTTTTAGCTTATTTTTCTCAAAACATTCCTACAGTTTTTCTCACTATTTAACATTTTTTAGTGAAATCTGAGCTAGGGTCATGCAGCTTTGCCCCATCAGAACTGGATTTTGGATCCTTGATACACAGGCAGCTACACCTCTGTATGGGGAGTAAGAAGATTAAAGTGGGGGACTAAAGAAAAGGTTACAGCTCCACCTGTCAAAGACAGTGTATTTTGAACCATGGTGACATTGGCATAGTTATGCTTGGTAATGGGGTCTGGTATCAGGCTGAGCCTCTACTTTCTCCTCTGCCTAGTAGGAGGTAGCCACCAGCAGGGTTAAGGATCTTCTTAGCACTAGCTAAACCTAGTCTTGCCTACCATGGTTCATTCAGGATGTGATGCTACCGTGAATTCAGGCCTTAAGCTGTGATTTGATTCAGCTTTTCTTAAAACCAGAGAGATATTAATGAAAGCTTGACAATTTCCTGAATGTTTATTAGTTCAGGACACCACAATTGATGAAAAACTGTAGTTACAAATAGGCTTTAGTAGTTACAAATATAATTTTACCTGTCAGATGATATAATGCTCTGTAGTATATGTATAACTTTAAGTACACAAAAATGCTGTTAAATACTGTTTATTATATATATGTGTGTGTCACATATATATCACTGAAGTGCAATCAATGAGGAAGAAATTGTGCTACGGAGAGATTTGGATCTGTCTACTAGATACATAGATTTTTTCAGTTCCTTTTCTGTGTTGGGAGGGGAGTAAGGGCTAAAGAAAGTAGTGAAGTAATTGGTAGAAAGGAAGTAAATAGTTGGGGGATTAAGGTAGGGAAACCACCGAAATGACAGACAATCACTTTGGGATAGACTTCCTCTAGATGTGTGTCACCCATGCTGCTTCTGCAAAAGCAAACAATATATGTGTGACATTGTTTACAATCAGCCTGCAAGCTATTGCTATGAAAATATTGAAAAAAATCTTACCATCGAATGTTCCAGTTGATAATGACAGTTTCTGAATGTTTGCTTCTACCTGATGGAAAAAAAAAATTTCAAAAATAAATTCTTTCAAACTGAATAGAGAAATGATATTCCTTCAAAGGATCACTTGCAATTATTAATAACATGAATGAATTTTCAAGTCAGAGAAAGTTTCCTTCAACTATTTTTGCATGTAACACTGAAATAGATGACAGTTCAGATAATTGGACATGATCTAATGTAATCAAGAATACCAGTCTACTGTGATAAAACTGTAATAGATGACTGTGTGTTCATAAAGGATGTTTACAATTAGTGGATCATTTCCTATGTTATCAAATATTTAAATTACTAGCATACTTGGCACAGGTATAACTGACAGAAGAAGGTTGGTAAGCACCTACCAATTATCTCAGCTGATGATTTTTTGGCAGGTTCAACTCAGGAATGACATTCGGTTTGTGTGCCAATGTTAATTGCCTTCTCCCAAATGGGTTCTTCCCTTGCTTAACTGAGACTAACAGTATGGAAGGAAGCCTTTAAAAATATCATAAAGTGTGTTTTTAAAAATACTAAGTGTAAAGGTCTTGTACTTGCCTTCAGCATCATTAGTGACCTCTCCTTGTTCTGTAATCGTTAACAATGAAGATGGTAAAACTTTACATTCTCGGCTTGATATAAAAGCAGTTTTTCAAGTCAAAGTAGTTTACAGTGTAAAATTTTCCTCTGTAAATGAATTTGTCCTTTACTCAGAATTTGTTCTTTACTCACGTGTATGTGATTTTCCCTCACGCATTTTTAACTGACTTTTTATTTAAGGCATAGTCTTCAATCTAAACTCCTAGTTACAGAAGGTCAGAGTGAATAATTACAGTGAGAGGCTATTGCAACTGAAATAGCAAAATAAATTAGTTTCTCTGAGATTTTACTAATTTTTTCCCATTTAATATCTTCTTCTTCCTCCATTGCTGGAAGCAGTAAACAATACTTGTTTATATCTGATATACTGTGCTGCTTCAGGATATATGAAACTCTCGTGAGATATTTTTACACTTGAATGCCATGTCTTCTGCTCCCCCAAAGCATTCTTTCTCAATGTCAGTTGGAGTTTGTTCATATGTTAGCAGACAGAACATTGTTTCTAAAGCAGTTGAACTAATGGTTGGACTGGATGATCTTCAAGGTCTTTTCCAACTTAGACGATTCTGTGATTCTGTAATAAAGTCCATTTCCTATGGATATGAGCTCTACATCCTCTAGGGTTTCTTTCCTCCCTTCTCTTCATTGAATCCTAGATGTACATCAAGGCTGCAACTTCTGGCACTGGACAGAGGACAAGAGTGGCTTCACTTTGTGGATCATTGTGTCCTTCTGGTCAATGCCTGTTGCTAAACCATGTGTGATGATTGCATTCTACATTTACCACTGCTGGGACGTGTTCTGTCTCTATAAAGCCTGTGGGAATTTGATTCTCGTTTGGGGTCTTTATTGCTCTGTCAAGTCTGGTTAAAATAGTCAAATCAGTCAAAAGTTTACTAAGATTATGCTGAGTTGGTGTAACAAACTGAAGCAGGGATAGGCAAGCAATCTTAGGAAGCTTTGGAAAATTCTGCAATTTGTTACACTTATCTGCACTCATCCAATAATGTTGAATAAGCAATGGAATTTCTGACATATCTCTAACAGTTTAATAGAAGACACTATTTTCCTGAATGTCGTCACGTTTACTATCAGCCATGTATTAAGTTCCAGTTCAACAGTTCTTATAATTTAGTTTTGACAAATTGATATCTCAGTTATTGTTGAAGTATTTTTCTTATCACATTGTGGATAGTAAAGGCCCTCTTTTGTTACCATTTCATCACATTTTCTTCCTAAACTATCACTTCATCTTATGCACAATGATTGGCTCTGTTTTAGTACCTTTTAAAATGAGTACTAAACACAAGCCATAGATCTTACTGGTTCATATAAAAATGAGTAGATTGCTTAGTATTGCAGAGCATTATTGAACATGTCTGTGATAACTCCTGATGTGTACAAAGACACTTCAGTGGCTCTCATTTTTGTGATCACTTAAATGAAAAAATCCTTATCTGCACAGATGGCTTTTCCTATGTGTCTTTTAGTGATCTGACTAATTTCCTTCTGGAGTATAAATTGCATATGTTGTAGATAAAATAAGCTGGCTCTCATGTCTAAGGATTATATTTTAAAGGAATATTAATATAACCTTAGTAGCAATCTTAATGTTTTCTTGGAGCACTAGCTAGTTTTAAAAGTTCAATGTACGTTTAACCATTTGATCAAATTATGAGTTCAGATCTTAGTTTAGAATTATTGTTCCTTGATATCATTTGGATAACAGAGTCTTGGTGAGTGGAATGAGCTAGAAAACATAATAGACTCTCTCTAAGATTCCATCACAGAGCTATCTGTAGGATAAATTATTTTCTGTGCTGCTTAAACTAAGGAAAAATGGGAACTAATACAGAAGGCAAGACCTCTAGTTTGCTTATTCAAATCGAAGGTACTGTGTGCTGCAAGAGTGTTAAATTCTTAGAAAACGTCCTTTTGAATTACTGCAGATGTTTCTGTTCTTCATTCTTGGACTGAATATTCTCAGCAGTTCTAGCTTCAGCTAGGCTGTGCTTCAGCACAGGCTGTACAATTCAATGTGATGGGGTGTTTGTGAAGCCTTTGTTGTCATCTAAACATGAAATTAATTTATTCAGGCAGATCTTTCTCTGGTGTTTTGAGGGGAGGGTTTGTTTATGTTTTGACTTTAAAAATCCGTGCATTGTAATAAATCTGCTTCTCAAATAACCTTCACCTTGTATGTTGATTTTCTGATTTTGTTTGGGCCTTTTTATTTATGTAAATGCATACTTAGAGCACAAACATGCATTTTACTAGTACACTTGTCTTCTGACTGTGTTTATATGTCACAATTGCTACAAGTGTAAAAATAATTTTTCGGGCTTTCTGTCCTTCAAATTCTCTCTTTCTTGATCTTTTATTGGAAAAATAATTTAAATACCCATATTAATTTAGGTCTTGTGTGGGAATATGAGATGATATTCTAAATGCTTTTACTTCAAACGGCTTTAAACGCCTCTTGGGAAAAGAGGAAACCTGTTCAAGGTGTATGTTTTATTCATAGTGGATGCATCTTTGATCACACTGATGTTCAATAGGTACTACAATATTTCTGCAGAAAAAGTTTATTTGTATCATTTGTATGAGCAACTAATTTTGTCCAAATTTTCTCATACATCTCAAAAAAAATTGATTTTTTGTCCAGAAGCTTTTTGATGTATGTTAAACTTTTAATTTTTTTTTTACTATTTTCTCTTCATTAGGTCTACCTAGGCTCTACTCTTGGCTCTTCTTTTGCTTCCACAACTTAAGAGTGTTCTGTGGCACTCTCAAACCTTCAATAATTCATCTAAATACAACAAAAATAAAGATTATATAATAAATAACATCTTAAAGTCTCCTATGAAAAGTTAAACTGACAAAACAATTCGACAGAATTCAACAAAAGAGTAATTCTCAAGTTATCTCATAATTAACATTATTTAAGGAATAACTCGACGGTTTATTCGATTGTTTGCTTTGTTTTTAATGGTTCATTAGTACTAATAACATGGGTATGTTGTTGTACAAATGGCCAGTTCTTATTGTATAAATGGCCAGTTCAAGTAGTAGTAGAATAGGTTCTCTGTGTGGACCTCTCTATTCAAAAATATCTTGCCTTGCACTGGACACCTTTCTGCTTTCCTAGCAAGGACTGGTGCAACAGCATGCTGTCATTCACAAATTGAAACCAGATTTCTGTCCAGGTGCACCTACTGTTTGGATTGCCTAAGACTGCCTGCTGTGATCCAGCTTGGACCCCAGTTTGGGTGCTGCTACTTCTGGGTTGCTGTGACTTTCCTGAACTGTCTCTTCTTTTAAAAAAATGTTCAGTAGCAAGGTTCATCATGCTAATACTGCACGAACACTTTTGTATTGGCATTAGAGGTGACAAGAGGAATACAGGAGCAAGAACAAAGATCTGAAAAGGCCAAAGATGGTGATGGTTTTTATGAGGATCATAAATCATCAAATGTGACATGAGTCTTGAGTACAGCAAAGATGAGGAACAGATAGCCTTATTCTGATCAATAATGTACTTGGGAAAGTCAAATAAGGGAGGCTTATGTCAAAACATTTCACTTCAAAAAAGAGATTAGGATAACACACACAACTTTGATGTGTCAGGGTTTATAAAATTGAACTACACTCCAAGAGACAGATGTTGTCTTCTCTGCATGTATTGCAGAGTAGCAGAACCTTCAACAAGCTCGCTATCTTGTTTTTGCTGTCTGGGCATTCTGTATTTCCTGGACTGCTGTGTGTTCTGTGACATCTTTGGGACATACCTGTATTCTGACATCTCACATGCCAGCTCTTTAACTGCACTAGAATGAAGTGCAACAGACCCAGATAATCAGAGAATAGGTGGTTTACTTGAAATACATTCTCAAGTAATTTTGATGTGTGGCTCAATTGTGAAGCTTCAGGAGGAACAACAGAGGAAGTGCAACTTAAAATCAACTTTAAAATTAATTAAAACATGTTAAATAATTACTAATAAATATACAATGTCCTTATACAAATTTTTATTTATACGTAATGGTTTCGATTGGAGGAAAAACACAGGAAAAGAGAAATACAGAGGAGAATACAGTTTCTAGATGCCTGAAGCAAACATTAATGTGCTTAAATGTCCACAAAATTTATAGACAAAGGTGATGTCATAGTTTAACCCCATCCTGCAACCAAGCAGTGTAACTTGACTGCTCGCTCACTCCCACCCAGTGGGATGAAGAAGAGAATCAAAAGGGTAAAAGTGAGAAAACTTATGGGTTGAGATAAAGACAGTTCAATAGGTAAAGCAACAGTCATGTGTGCAAGCAAAGCAAAGCAAGGAATTAATTCACCATTTCCCATCAGCAGGCAGGAGTTCAGCCATCTCCAGGAAAGCAGGGCTCCATCATGAGTAACAGTTACTTGGGAAGACAAACACTACAACTCTAAACATTCCCTTCTTCTTTTGTCTTCCCCATAGCTTTTATTGCTGAGCATGCCATCATTATGGTCTGGAGTATCCCTTTGGTCATTTGGGGTCAGCTGTCCCATCTGTGTCCCCTCCCAACTTCTTGTGCAACCCCAGCGTACTCGCCGGTGAGGTGGTGTGAGGAGCAGAAAAGGCCTTGACTCTGTGTGAGCACTGCTCAACAATGGCTAAAATATCAGTGTGTTATCAACACTGCTTTCAGTACAAATCCAAAACATAGCCCCATATGAGCTCCTACAAAAAAATGTTACTCTATCCCAGCCAAAACCAGTACAGGTGACAAAGGAATCTTTTCCTAATTCTTTGAAAATAAGAGAAAGCAATGAACTAATGGTGCTCAGCCAGCTTTGGAGACTCCATTATGAATCCAGCAAAACTTTTTCAAACTCTGAATGTAAGTATTCCACACTGACAAACAGGTATACAACTGGTTGTCTGAAGAATTGAAACCGCTACTTATAAAGCCGTTTTCTAATTGCATCTACTTAATGTATATGCTGAAAGCTCATTATCTATAAACTAAACATCTAATTTTGACATCTATTACCATGATATCTGATTACTTGTATTTCAATTTTAGTAATCTATAAAGAGACATAAAATTTACAAAGGCAAGCTGATGGGGACTTGAAAACATTTCACAGAACTAAAAGAAACACTAGTAAAAATAAAAGATCTAAGCTGAAATTTGACTATAAAAAGGGCATAATAATTGTCTTATTTATTCATGGGGGTTTTTGGTAGTCCATAAAATTAACAAGTAAAAAACCTGTCAGAAATATGTTGGCAAGCAGGGTTGTATCACCTCAGTGTAGTTCTAAGGTATTATCAGATAAAATCTCTGAACACAGAATCTTTGATATTAAACACTGTGTGCACCATCAGCAGCAGTCCTCTCTCTGAGAAGCAGTTTGAGATTCTAAGATTTATTCTATAATATCATAGGTATAGAAATAAGGTATAGAGTGAAATTAATATCAGAACAGATTTGTAAAAGGTAGTGCATTTGTAAGTGTATTGGTTATGTTTCATATTGAGAGAGAACAGTAATATATTTTTTAAAATCCATTTAAGAAGATATGCACTCCCTTGTGGTGTGTATACACATCAAAAGAGAATCCAAGATTTCAAAACTTTTTTTGCTCACTGCTTGTTTCTAACAACAAAACATGATGAGTGATAATTTTTGGCTTACTGAGGCATAAACATGTCAACATCACTTAAATACCAATTTACACATTCATCTGTCTTACAGTAATGCTTATTTGTCTAGAAAATAATAAAGTAAATATTTTCATTCTTCCCCATCATTCTGTGGAAAGGGAGATAATAAAATCTGTTTGGATACACGTCTCCTAGTAGTTGGCATACACCATTAAATAGGTGCAGAGGAGAAAAGAGGAAGGGAAAGAAGAGTTGAACATAATTCAGTGTTACTGAGTGGTTGACTGGGTAGGGTTGCAGAACCAAGGTTGATTCCTGTTTTGAAGCGGAAGGCTAGAATTCTATAAACTCTGTTAAGGAATCTGTAGTAGTTCTGTGACAGAAACATCAAGTTTAGGTGAAATGTTTGAGTTTTAGTTGTTAGAATATTTCTTCAGTTAAAGAACCAAACTCCTCTGAGATTATTAAGCAATACTGAAATTTTTAGGTATAATGCAAAGCAAAGCGGTTTTTTTTCTGTTTCTTTATGGCCAAGAGCACTCATTACAGATGTTACTCTAATAAAAAGCTGGTATTTGTAAATATTTGTATCTGAATGATCATGTGATACTTCACTTTTCCTTTCCAAATTTCAGCCATTTAAGTGTTAGAGGTCTGCAAAAAAAATGTCTTATCTACTGTATCTGCCATTCAGAGTATATTGTAGAGAGATATTTCTGTAGTTTATAGGTGCAGCATGGAGTACATTGGATTTGTTCCCACTTACTAATTTTATTTATAATATTAAATGATTTTAGTAAGGTTGTTTCATTTTCTTTCTGCAATGATGGGTTCTTAGAAATGAGAAAGAAGTAAAGGTAGATATGAATGAGGCTTATGTTCATAACCACCTCTATTAACTATCTGTGCTCATTTGATATAATCACTAAAGTCAGGTTAGCCTCTATTAAAAGTAGGCCTCTCTAAGGCAAAGAGGTGTGCGGGAGAGATGAACACGCACACAATCAATGTGATCAAGCAATGCCCGTTTATTGTAGCTAAGTAAGCCCTTTTATAGTATTTTCCCGTACACATGAATAACATGAATAACATGTAATGTCTTTGAGATTGGACAGTTAACTTTGCTCGCATGCTTTAAACCTTCTTATGATTGGATACAAAGTGCCACATAAGCCTTGTGTAACTTCCTGCCTTGTGTAACTTCTTTTTCCATCCAAACCCACTTCCAGGAGTTGTTTGTCTCATCGAGTTCCTTCTCCCCCATTCAGGGTTATGTCCTTATCATGTTCTTGCTCAAGCTGAGGCTCTTATCAGTCTTGTTCTCATGCAGGATTGCTCACATGTCCATTATCTCTCAGAAAGTCCTCTAGAATCCCAACAGAGGTGTTAGACTGATGGGTAGCTTTTTGAAATATTCTTTGGTTCTTTCTGAGAAATAAATTTGCTCTCTGACTTGAATTATTCTGGGTTTGGATTCACAAATATGAAACAATAAAATATATTCAGTTTGGAAGATAGATCACTGATGCCAGTGACCTTAATATGACTTCAACAGGTCAATAATTGAACAGATCAGACATATTCTTGAGAGAGAGTAAGGTTTTCTTCTGTTCCAGATTCTTTATATTAACACAATCCTTTCAGATGGAAGGAAATAGGGATAACAAGATCTATCAATACTTCTCCCAAGGATAATGGAATATAGCAGAAATAAAAACTGAGCCAAACATTCATGGGAAGCTTAAATACAGAACAGTATTATTGCTGAGAAAGTTCAGTAATAAGATCCATTTTTGATTTTTCGTAACTATGAGAAAGAAAGATACAGATAATACTACCAGGCTCTTTAGTATTCTGGGTTTGAATCCTTGCAATATAATTGTTTATACTAAAATTGAAAATATTAATTCATCAGGTCAGGAGGTATAGTTTAATATGTAACATGTAGTATGCTATGATATTTATATGCACATTCTGAAAAGAAGGGGATTTATAAATTTTGTTTAAATTAAATGGAGAACTGTTGCATTTAAGGTAATGAATTAATTTCGTAAGAGATGAATCCCCTTGCATTCTAGCTGGACCTCAGAGATTAGAGGGTCTAGGGGCAGCTGGACTTATCTCTTAACAGGTATGCCAGTTATGGCAGTAACTATAGGCCTGACACCAGGTGCACGAACAGCCCGTTTGCTGTAGGTCCAGTTGCGTTCAAGAGAAGCAGTCAGGTTCGTGAATAGTACGGTTTATTCTTATGCAACATCTACAGATTCTTTGAGATTGCCTGCGACAAACACACAAGCTACAGGTTGGCTGTATAGCTATATACACACAAAATATGACTGCAATCACACACAGTGCCCAGGTAATCACTCGATGTAGCCAAGTGCCCAAATCTTACCAAAAGGCGTCCCTTCTGGGGGGGACGAGGAGCACAAACCTATAAACCTATCAATCTGTCCCTCCAGTTTGGTATCAGATTATCGTCCCTCCAACTTAGATACAAACTCAGGGTAGTATTTATCTAAGTGTGTATGTGTGAGTGGGTGGGACTGTGGCCAAGCCATTGTTTCTTGAGTAACGACACAGCACATTCCTTGGTGCAAGGTGTGCTCTGTTTTTGTGGGAAAAGAGGAAGAATGAGAAATAAGGTCTGCGGAGTACTGCAAAACCGTCCTTGAGAGAAGAGCAGGAGATAAATCTGCATAGTCATGTCAAATGTTCCTTGAGAAAAGAGGAAGAACCGGACCTCTTGGCCTCCACCTCAATTCACATTCCTCCTTAGTGCCACCACAACAAAAATCACTGGATCTCCATCCCTTCCTGTGTTCTGGGCACCACGTGTTAAGGAAATGTGTGTTTTGCAGATTTTTTCTGGTTTGCTTTTCCCACACTTTGAACAAGAACTAATGCATACTTGTTGAAAATTTAGAATTGCACAGGAAATCTGTCAGCTGGAAGCTTAAATAGACTTTTTTTTTTTTTTTTTTTTTTTCCTAAAATTTGCTTTATTAAGTAGTCAGTGGAATACCATGACTGGGAATGTCTGTTGTTGGACCACTATTCCATAGAAATCTAACTTGGTGATAGACTTCAAATGGAAAGATGGCTCTTTCAAAAAGGCTAGTTTGCATTAATGGTATCATCTCTTTGTCACTGGTCTCTTCAGGACAAAAAACAACAAAAAAGGAAAAATCTGAGCACTGGCAATGTTTCTCAATGATACACAATAATGGTACCTTCAGTAACAGGCCCATTGTATTTATGTCATTAAATTCTCTGGCTTCAGTATTGTTTATCAGCTGTCCGTTCTGATTCAGCAAAGCAGTTTTATGTGCTGAGGAGATGTAGCATCTAATACATGTCTTAAAGCTTAGAAGAAATATTCTTCTTGTGTAACGAAGGAGTCAGTCATTACCAGAAGGTCACAACCACTACTCTGCACTTTGGAAAGGGATTCTGTCGCTAACAGACTGACTGTAGTGTCAACTTCCACTGAAACAGCTTGCTTCTCTTGCATACTAGCACCATGGATCCTATAGATAATTGTAATTTCTTCAGCCTGTAAGGAGATCCTAGAATTCAGAAACCTTCCAGTGGGATGCTGACTCTGAATAAAAAGCTTCATAGTGAGAATGTTCATATTTCAGATCTGATAATGGTCATAAGAAATGAACAGTTATGGTTCTGCAAGGGTACTACTGGCTGTCTGAAAAGTTACTGTAAAAGGAACAACTAAAGGCTAAAAACTTTATTCTTTCAGCATACCTAGTCCTAGGAGTATGTTTATCTTGTAAAAGAATCAGAGAAATTCCACTCTCATCCTTGTTTTCACTGCAGGTTATCTCAGCATTTTCAGAGGATGAAAGGTCAGTACCATAATAACTGCCTCTTTAAAACAGCATATCTGATGTGTTTATTTGGACTCTTTGTCCATTGTAAAGACACGTATGACTAGTTACCCTCCCAAAACAATTGATAACCTTCTTTTCAGAGTGCTATGGTAGGCCGTAAAGGCATCAAGTAGGGTGTTCCGTTCAATGCCACATGTTTACATATTCCTTCCCTATCTTTTTTAAAGAGATACATTAAGTATAATGTTTTCTGTCTTGAGAAGTTCAGTATTGTTGTTGGATGCAACTCTGTCCATCTGACATATCCATGACTGAGTGGGAAATCCCTGGACTTCTAGATCCTGTGCCAACATCCAAAACATGACTTCAGTGTTTTTCAAATAGAGTATCAGTCCATCAGAAACCAGTGGAGAAAGTGCGGGTCCCTCTGGAAGCCAGAGTTTTGCCTTTAGGTTAGTAGTAAAATCTGAGAAGTTTCGATGTTGTGAGAATGGCATTCTTCCATCAGTTCCAGAATCTTAGTAAAAGATTATCTTCATTTAGCTTTCAGGTTCACCAAGACTTAGGTTTCTTACTCTTCCTCCAATATTGTCTGAATGTCCCAAAACCTTGGCTAAATTGCTAACAATGATCAAATCAGAAATTTGCTGCTTCTCTGTCAACTTCTATTGCTCATATTTGTAATGAATAAATACACTGTCAGGCACTGGCATATGGTTAATAGCTCCCAATAGGTAATAATCTGATCTGTATGATTCTGACTGTAGTCTTTTAAGAAAGATAAATGTGCCATTTAATAGTCTTTCTCATGTGGGTATTATATAATTAAAAATTTTATGATGAAACAGTCCAATTCCCAGGCCCTCTGGAGCAGCTTGGGCTGGCAGGTGTATCCTCCTCCCAAAGTTGCTGCAACCACCTGCCAGTCCAAGGCAAAGAGTGTTGGGCAGTCACATTCTGAATCATGCAAAGCATGCTATATACAACAGTATAATGGTATATATAACTATATATAAAGCTATAATGTGAGACCCCACCTGGAGTACTGCATTCAGTTCTGGGGCCCTCAAAGTAAGAAAGATGTGGACATGCTCAAGAAGGTACAGAGGAGGGCCACAAGATGATCAAGGGGCTGAAGCATCTTCCCTGTGAGGACAGGCTGAGAGTTGGGGTTTTCATCCTGGAGAAGAGAAGGGTCCAGCGAGACCTTATGGTGGCCTTTCAGTACTTAAAGGAGGCCTACAAGAAAGATACAGAGGGACTCTCTCAGGGAGTGTAGTGATAGGATAAGGTGTAATGATTTTAAACTGAAAGAGGGTAGATTTATATTAGATATAAGGAAGAAATTCCTTACTGTGAGGGTGGTGAGACACTGGAACAGGTTGCCCAGAGAAGTTGTGGCTGCCCCCTCCCTGGCAGTGTTCAAGGCCAGGTTGGACGGGGCTTTGAGCAACCTGGTCTAGTGGAAGGTGTCCCTGCCCATGGCAGGGGGGTTGGAACTGGATGATCTTTAAGGTCCCTTCCAACCCAAACCATTCTATGATTCAATGATTCTCTGATATACAACTCTCTCCCTCTCTCTCTCACTATATAACATGCTATATAAGTATGTTATATTGTACAATGCAGATGTACTCAAAGAAATGCATTTAAGGCGTTCAAGCTTTGCTAAAAAGGAGTGTAACATCTCTTTTACTGAGTTTTACAGGAGATGACTTGTAACACAAATAGTGTTGCTACATCTTTCCTTTTTTGAGAAATAAAAGCTAAAAGGGATACATGTGCAGTGGTTAAGATTAGATTTGTTGCTAAAGAGATACTTAGAGACACTTTATCATGAAGTACAGTATTTGGAAAGCAGTGTTAGAAGGCAATGAAGGATTATAACAGCTTCCTTACTACCTTTTTACAACATTACCTTTAAATCAACTCACCTTTTTACCAGCTGTCAACTGGACTGGCTTGAAGAACACCTAATTTTATTTCATCATATTATGATACACAGCAAAGAATTCTGTAAGATGCATCTTTCCTGTGCCTATAGAATCCCTGCTCTTTGCTAACCTTACATGAAAAAAAAGGGTCAAAGGGCTTGCACATCTATGCTGGACAAGGGAGAAGAAGCATGATAGAAAAAATAAGAAAAAAACCAAAAAATTAAGAAAAACTAAAAATAAGAATTTAATCTTTCCCTTGTATTCTGCAGAAAGCAGTCACAGCTGACTGCATTTTCTTCTCTAACATTTCTAAATTATGCTTTTCACTCCCCAAGCATCGTTCTAGGGATTAGCCTCTCCAAGGTATTTTTAACATTGCTTCTAAGCATCATTTTGAACTTCTTGTAGGCTGAGGTAGCTGTTCAGTTTGTACTTTCCATGTAAGAATACTTCAGAGATTCCTGACTTAGACTACTAATAAATGGAACAGCTATAATCTACTGCTCCAGAAACACTGGTACTGGACTAGGAGCAATGTTCCTGGAGCTTTAAAGCAATGATCTCCCACACAGATGCTTCAGAACTTAGGTGATTCTATAAGGAAAAAATTGGCTATGGAAATGCACTTTATCTTGATCATGCCAAACTACTGACTCTGTGTTCATGAGCTCATAGAATGCTCTTGCTGTTTTCCTGACAGCTAGTGGAAAGTAAAATTTCATTCAGATGGCCACCATAAATTGAACTATTTTGAACTGCACAAGCGTGCCAAACCCTCCTTTCTCTTTTAGCTGCATATGCTGCCCTTCCTAATTATGGAATAATTTCTCTGTATTGACTATTGTTTTCCTTGGTAGACTCTTTGGATTGCTTCCTGCAAGTTTGGTACACTTATAAAATCTGTTTCACACAATGATAGAATGAGGATTGATTAAGTTATTTATTGCATTACCCATTTCAGAGCATGAAGTCATTTGGTGTACAGCTCTAGATATGATCAGGTGCTTTTAGTCAAGAATATGAACTAGATTATATGAGATACAGGTGTGATATTAATGAAAATATGATGTTTTAAAATATTGCATTTCCCGTCATGGGAATAATCAAGTTTTAAAGCTCATGCTAGAAAAAAATGCTGCATCATTATGTATGTCTTTGGGTATGCTACCTTTGAAAGAAGTCATAAAAATAAATAAATCTGAGGAGACGCCAGCTCACTGATTCCAAAAAGGTCTCTAATATAATCTAATATCTCTAATATAAACATAGACTACATTGTAATACAGCAAATGAAAGTATAATTAATCTTGTCTCTTCCTTGCAGTACTTTGTTTAGTTGGTCATGTTAGTTTAGCTTATAGATCGTATAAAAGTTCAAAACATTATTTCCAGGTATAAAAATTTCTACTTCAGGATTCCTTAAAAGAAATTTCTCCCATTATACACAGGGGGGATATAATGATTATTTAAAGTTTTATAGTATATGACTTGAAAATATTTTTTACTAACATTTTTGTTTACCATTCTTTCTTCTGTATGTTAAGAGAGCATAAGCAAATCTACAGGAGAACATTCAGTTAAGTCATCTTTGCCCTTAGCCAGTAAGAGCTTCTGAAATGAAATATTATAAGCATCACTGATTATTCAGAATGTTTCCCTATTAATGTTCTAATTTCTTGCTTTCTTAATTTTGATTTGTTTAGTAATACCCTGTTTAAATCAAACTATTGGTATCTAAATGTCTATGACAGAAAACAAATTTTTCTTTTGTTTTATCTGTTCGTTACTCACTGTTAGGATGTGGCTTTTGTTTTTGGCAATTATCGTACCAAAAACATAGGAAATTCTAAAGGTAAAAATTATTTTTGATTCAGAGCTTCTTCATCTTCCTTGAGAATAGTCTGTGTCATGGATGATCTCAGACAGACAGAAAGCACCCTGAAATAACAAGGGATTCCATAAATTTGTAATAAAAGTTTATATCTAAGGAGCTAACAAGTCAGTCTAGGTTTAGATTTTACTTATATTCACAACCATTTTCTAACATCCTCAAGTTTTTTTACTTGGAGAGAGATTCTCAAGGAGAACAAATCATTATAGTTCCCCTGAGATAAGCTACACTATACCTATTTGCATTCATCATGATTTCAATACTACTTGATTAACAGTTTTCCTGTAACTTACTTTTGTGGTTATTAATATTTAATGACACAGAGATATATTTACTTATCTTGTGATTGACACTTAAAAATGTCAGAGTTGTCAGTGTTTTTCTCTACATTTTTCTGCATTGCAAATACTTTCCATAATTGACACAGCACAAGCACTGACTTTTTATAAAGAATTTTTTCCTGGGAGCATACTAGACATTGGTCTTTAAACATGAAGATGTCATCAGCAAACAAAGCAGAGTTCTTAAAAGGTAGCTGAAAATCCTATGCCTTTCAAATTGTTCCCATTCCATTTTCTTGAATACTTTGATGTCAATTTCATACTTGTCACAGATACTTCTAAACTGGCCAATCCTAAATTTATCATCCAAAATGCAAGCTGGAAAAAAAATCCCAGTATTTTATTGATTTCAGAAAAAATCCATGCCGACTTTATTCGTAATGAGGTCATGTAAGCCATAGGTAACACCAGTGGCAATCTAGGCCAGCCTTCTCCATCTGATGGTGGTTGATGTCAGCTCTTTCACAGAAAAAAGCAAAAGTTCATAATGAACAAGAATGATCTTAAATGAAGTTTCTTTCAGACCCACTTCAGATGGTGATGGGTTTATACCTTTAGAAGAAATTTTCAATAAAAACTAGTATTGTCTGTTGTAATCTTGAATTATTAAATCTTTTTTCTGTCACACTGTGATAGTGACCTCCTTAGATATATACAGTGTTATGTAGTAGAATATACAGCTCATTCTGGTTGCACTTTTTCATATTGTTCTTTATAAAAATGGGCAAGTTAAATTGGGCAGTTTTTCTCCCATGTTTCTTGTTTCTTCTCCCAGTGACAGATATTTAAGTAATGAGTAAGAGACATTTAGATAACCCTAGCATTTTGATGACTAGTCTTTCTTGCCATTCATCTTAAGTTTTATTTTTTTCTGTGGCTTTTAGAAAAAGAAGGGGGTGAATAAAGCACAAGCTTCTCTTTTAAAAAAACAAATGCAACGAGGTGTGGTGACTATGCAATCCTTTTGTATTTTGTTTTACGCATATGAAGATTCTAAGATTTTTAGGATAGTAAAGGGAAAGGAAACCTGACTGATATTTTATTCTGCTCTTACTGAACTGGAAGTGATCCAGCATAACACTGGAATCTGAATCTGTTTTTTTTCTTTTGAAGATATGGAGTTCACTTGTCCATGTAACTGTTTCATCAAGAGACCTGTTAAAGTAAAGCAGTTCTATAATTTTGTAAGCTCGATTTTAAGCGGTCTTACAAGAAAAATCTCAGCCCCCAAACTGAGTTTGAGAGGAGCAGTTATCAAAAAGTGTTTTATCTACATTGTAAGGACTGTAATTTGTTGGTAAAGAAGTTCTGTCAGAATTTATACTGGTGTAGATGGCTTCTTTTGACAGATGGATATTTTTCTGCTGATATGACTGCATTGCCTTTCCATGTGATGTGTACTAAGATGTCAAAAGTTTTCTTCTTGGGAGGCTGTCTAGATCTGTTTGAGAGCTGTTTATTAATCATGGGAAGTAATATGGAGAGGAGAGAGGGGTTTTTTAGTACCTTCCTGCTTCCTTGTTACAGATGCTCTCAAATCAAACAACCAACCACCAAAAATAAAAAAAATATTATTAACACAGTTAACTAGCTCTCCGTAAATTACGGGTTCAAATGTCTGTGAGAGGAGAACAGAACAGCTTTCTAGGGTTTAACGGCAACACAGAATGCGTAACAAAGAACTCTATAGGGTTTAATTGCAACCCAAAACACAGAATAAAGCCCCACTCCCTGGGGTATGACAGCAACCCAAAACGCTTTACAAAGCCCTACTACCTAGGGTTTGCTGGCAACCCAAACCGCTTTATCACACACCTGACAAGTGAGGGCTCTCAACCTGCAGGACTACCTCAGGGCAGCATCCTGACCCAAGGCACCTCGAGGAGTTTCCCTGGGCAGCTCCTGACCCAAGGGGAGGGTCCTCGACTTCAGCTGCTGCTCCAGGGGATGAGCTCCAAATGGCTCCCCCAGGGGACTCCATTTATACCCAGGCCCAATCTGACCTGTAGTCAATAGCGGCTCCCATTGGCCAAAAGCCCCAGTTACCGTGAAGCCCTGAGAACAAAGGCAGCCCAAAGCTGCTACACCTCAGCAGCTAAGAAGCTCTGCTTTCATTGGGTGGGTGCACCTGCCACATTCCTGCCTGCAATATTTTCTAGTTCATATGCACTGGGATCATTAGCACAAAGGAATAAAAGAAGACAAGTGTTCTCTGTTAATATTCACAACAATAAAAGTACAGTATGTTTATAAACACTGTGCATGTTAAAGGTTCACTATATGATCCATGGTAATCTATTTTACATGGGATGGTTCTCAGTTAGCCTGGAGTAAGTTTCTTGAATTTTATGAAGTTGCTTTGGATTTTTACCAGAAATACATATGTTTCTTTTTTCACATTATATATGTCAACCTGTCATTCTCCAAAGCTGTGTTCTCGGTATAATTTACTGTGTACCATATTGCTGATGAAAGGTTTATTGCCTGATGAAACTAATTGCTACAGATTATGCAATGCTATACAGCTCTTTGAAGAAATATAGCAGTTTTACATGACTATAAAATTAGTCTTTTACTATATAATTAAAATAATAATGTCTTTGTCCCAATTACTTTATGGTTTGATTGACATGCACACATGCATTCATAAGATAGTTAATACATATAAAAATGAAATTTGCTCTGCCAGCTTTGGTCATTCAGAAGTGATATACGGCAAGTGCAAAATCACATACAGTCTAGTGATTTAGAGAAAGACAATGAAACAGGAGGCAGGATTTATAGAGCTCCTCCTGTGTCATCTATTCTTATGGATATGGGAGGGAATTTATAATCCACTCTGCTTTTTCCCTTGTGTGTAAACACAAATAACAGAACAATGATTTTGTTTGTGACCTACTGAAGATGGAAATTATGCCTTGGGGGGAAGTTTATCAACACCATGCAAGGCATTGCTGTAGGGAGATGTGTTACTGGAAAAATATATGTATAAATATGAATATACATGTATGTACAAATATGCAAGCATGTATGTTTATATATCAATGGATCTTACATTCTCAGCTTGCCAGAGTTCTGACCAATTGTGTTAACTGTGGAAGAGTTAACAAAGAGCCACTGAATTTCAATCCAAACGGTGTGGCCTTTAATTCTGGGTGGTGCAGCTGTCTCTGAAGCAGGATCTACACTAATAACAGCTTTGCCCTTCCATTTGGCAAGATCAAGACTCATCTTCTGGCATAGGAGTAAAAAAAAATCAGCAGGTAGGAGATGCTGATGGTAACCCTTGATATTTGTCAGATTTTCATTAAAGGTGTTGTCTTTTGCAAAGACCAGTTGCTGCAATAACCACTGCTTTCCATGACCACTTCCTTTTCCCTCTTCCAATTCCCATCATCATCTTCTGGGTACTTAAATAGGTTCATTCTTCATACCGTTCTGTTTTGAGAGGCTTTTTGGGATATTTGTTTGTTTTTCTTGTGGTTTGTTTTGTTTTGGCTTGTTTTTCTTCCCCTCGGTCACACTTCCCAGTTTCCTCTTGTGGAAGTTAATCTCTTATGGTATAATTATCAGTATTATCTCTTCTGGAATCAGTGTGTATTCTGAAAATCTGATTATATATTGTTTGTCAAAACCTTCACCTTCAAGGGTACTAAAGTAAATGCAGTAAAGTGAGGAATTCCAAACTCCTTTATCTTGGAGCTATTTTAGTTCTTGTTAGTATAACACTTTTTTTTTAATTATTATTATTATTAATAAAAAACCCACCACCTTTTGGTGATTGTAATCTTGAGGTGCAACTGCCATCTAAATTAATCTTTAGCTTTAACTGGAAAAAAAAACCAAACCAAAAAAAAAAAAACCAAAAAACCCAGTGCACCGCAAAGTGGTTTTATTTTTTTAAAGGGCACCCTCTTACTAAACTGCTGAAATGGATTGCCTTCATAACTGAGGTGGTTTCAAACTGCAGAGCTTTTTTCTCAGACCTTTTAGTCCAAGCTTTCAAAATCTGATATTTGGCATTAATTTGAAGTACTTCTTCATGCAAGTGTCTTCTGAATGCATATCAAAGCATCCAGTAGTTTGTCAGTGCAAATAATTTGACTTTAAGAAGGGGGGAGCAGTGTTGTTTGTTTGTTTGTTTGTTTGTTTTTTTAATTTACCACAGTTGAAGTGGACCAAAGAGCAAAAGACTTTGTAAGCTCAGAGCACTACAAGAGAGAAGAGCCAATATGGCTCTCTCTTGTAATGCTGATGATAGCAAAAATAACCTTAGTCAGATTATGAATGCTGTTGAGCTTTTTGGAGCAAATGGAGTGCTTTAAAAGCCAGCATAAATGAGTGAGACTTAGAAATAGTTATTAAAATCGAGACAGAAAGAGAAAATACATTGCACCAGTTTAACCTTTTAATTCAAAATCTAATTTGAAAAGATTTTTTAAGAAGTTCAGAGAATAAAAGGTTTTTGAGTCTTTCCCTATGTTCTGTCATCAGTTGTCATCAGTGTTTTTTCTTGTAGTTAACTTACCTGGTTTTAAACTTCACCAATAATTATTAGGAAAGGAGAAAGCAAACTGATGGCTCAATAGATTTGAAGCAAATTTTGTTTTGTTTTGTATATTCTAGGTTATGTGTTTTTTCCTGATATCTGCACTGGAGTTGTGATGCTTTTTCTATGCTTGCATGCTTTGCTGCTCCAAAGAAATTTTAAAAATCAGAATAGCTGCTGCAACAACTAAGAAAGAAGCAACAGAGGGGTTTCTTCTGAAGTGTATTGTGTGCACCTGGTACTATATCTGATATTCAATAATCCAGAAGGAAAGAAATATAGGACTCCTATTTTCACTCATTATTTGAAAGTTGCATGTGACCTTTTACCGCATGGCCTATCATTCCTAGTTTGCTTTATTTAGATATGGAAAAAAAAAAATGTTTTTGAGGACTAAACTATTTGATAATAAATGGAAAGCATGTGTATGTTAATGCTTTCACAATTAAAATAAAGCATAATACACCATAGCATTTTTGAACAAAATGAATAGCATTTAGACAATTTGGATTCCACAGTTTCTAATCAGCTTTTCTTTGACACAGCTGTGGCATGAATACTTGGTTGACTACCAGAGCAAAAATGCTGATTTAAGAAGTATTACAAAATTCTTCTAGGTGTCTCATTTAGCAATTGCACAGCTAAATGTGGGTCTAGATATATTATAAATCAAAGACTGTCAAGTTTTCCTATCCGGAACCTCATTTGTTATAGGAAGGAATAATTTTGTTCAGAATCTGAATGCTTCAAAAAGAAGTCATCAAATGTGGAGGGAGATGTAAACTAGAACATGTACTGTATGGTTTTTGTGGCCTCCTTATTTTGGTTGATAAATGGTTGATAAGCATTTGAGGCATCTGTTGACATCAGCTAGATCTGGAGTGGTTTGTTATCACTCTGCAACTGGTGCAATTGTGAGAGAGAGGATTATCTTGATATTTAGGCCAGTGAGCTTCAAAGAGAAAAAGGGTCATTAATTTTCTAGTTCTTGGTGATATAAGTTTAAGCCTCTCTTTTCCTGTCAGAATGAAGGAGTGCTCAGCTTTTTTTTTTTTTTTTTTTTTTTCTTCTCATAGGGAAAATTCTATTTCTCTTACTCCCAGCTTCCCTGATTAACACAAAAGTAAAAATATGCTTCAGCTCTACCTCTCAACCGAGAGTAGACAAAGGGACTCTAGCAAGTCACAAATGTCTCATAAAGAAGCAAGGTGTTTAAGAAAGAAAGAATGGAAAGTGGAAGTGTCCTATTTGCATATACTATGTAGGTCATGGCAAATCTGCCACAGCTCTTCTCATTGCCTTTTATTGCATAAAATCCCACAGATCTTAAAGTAGGAAAAGGAAGAATTATCCTAGCCTTTTCACAGTCAAATGTAAGCACTCAGTCAGGTTCACTTCTAATCCAAGCAAGAAGGATCAGCTTATTTTGACACCTGCTGGCAGCGTAAATGATAGCAAAAAAATGTATATTTACAACATGATTAGCTACATGTGGATATATGAACTTGGAAGTGTTTATGTGTGTGTTTGTGGGATTATTACTACTCTTCAACTACATTAAGTTGATTGGATTTTTAACAGGATTGGATTGGATTTTGTATGGAGCCAAGTAGTATACATTTGCTTAAGCATATATCAATATAAATGCATATATCAAAGATAGCTTCAAATCTATTTCTTTGCACCTCATTTAAAATATAAAGCAAAGTTTGTTAGATTGTTTGACTCTCTTGACATCTACTGGCTACTGGAGCAATGGCAAGCTGTTTAATCTTTCCATATTGTACAAAGGAAGTTTGTGGGGACAAGAAGTCAAATTAGAGTTCTTAGTATTTTTTTTTTTTCTCATCACTAAGAAATGTGAAAATAGTGACGCTATATTAACACTCCTGGTGATTGGGTGAGATCTTCTGCTTCATAGAGTTTGAACAGTGCCATTACTGAGATCTGTTAACTTTTGAGAAATGAAGGAAAACTGATTATTCGCAAAAGCCTCTCTCACACTGAATGCCCGGTATTATCTCATCCTTCCCTGTGTTTAGCAAAACTCTTCTTCAGTGATGAGATTTTAACTTCAGAGTAGACAGCATCAAAGCTAAAATTTTATGCCATTTCATTTTAATGATGCAAAGTTAATATTATCCAGAATTTTTATTAAATTACCTGCGAGGCCCTTGGTAGGTGGCTGAAAGTATGTTCAGAGAAACTACAGTTTATTAGAAGGCAGTAAGAGGAGTTGGTGTGGTTTCTGTTTGTACCTCTGAACATACACCTACATTAAGCACATTATAATTTTTCTCAAAAATCAGCTGAAAATCTTTACTGCTTTTTTTGGGGGGTTGGGGGGTCTTGTTTTTTCATTTGTAGCTACAAGAGGGAACAGTTGCCTTCCTATATTTTCTATGTATGACTTACAATGTAAAATTAGAAGCTTTCCTGGAGGGAAAAGCTTCTAATGATTTCTAACCTTTAATAGTCTTATGCAGGTGTGATCTTCAAAACTACCCCTGAATTATCACCTCAATATTCAGTTTTACTGCACAGTTTAAAGATTCATGTGAACAACCCCTTTCAAAAACTCAGTTTTCTGTGTCATATGGACTTTCTGTTCACTGTTTCATGCTTTCATTCTAAATTAACTTCATAAGAATAAAGGTTATACTTCTATACTCTTCAATGTGATTATACCAGCCATGGTAGAAAAGAAAAATATCGTAAGCTGTTTTTAGTTATCTAGCTGTCTGTGACAGTCTAGACCAAAAAAAAAAGCAGTCTGATTTAGGCCTTGCTATCCTTTTATCTCCATCAAAATGAGAATATGTTTTATAATCAGTTTCTTCTTTTAGTTAAGGCTAGGTGGAAAATCTATGGAAAATTGTATGTAGTAATCATGTTCGAGTTTGAGTTACATTTACTCATATTTGAGTAAACAGTCTGAGTAATGTGGCAGTTTATATATTTATGTAAACATAGTAGTGAAGTTACCCTGTTTACATATATAGATGTGATACACTGACTTCTGTTTATGTATCTCTCTCAACCATTTTTGGTTGTGATAACTTGCAGTTATCTGCCTACAATTTAGTTGGCTTTTTTTTATAATTCCTGATTGCAGTATATTTCAATTACAGTCAAGCAGATTAGTAAGACTTGTTTACTACTGGAAAGAGAGTGGTAATACCTCTGTATAGAATTTTTTGGGCCAGAAGAGGTACTATACAGTTTAATAGGAAATCATGCTAAATAATTGTTAAAATAACTGCTAAAAGTTTCATGGTTTTGTTATGGCAGGTTGAGCTGTGGTTTCTAGAGGGCTGTTTTAGGGAGGCAATATATCTGTTAGGATTTGAATGGCAAAATCACAAAGCTAAAAATAGAGTTATCAGTCTGAAAAATGTTAGTGTTTATTTAACAAGCAATTTAAGGAATATTTGTTGTCATTTTGTATACTGGAAATAACAGTGGTGATGGGTTGGTTTTAAAGGACATTCCAGGTTAGCACAATAAAGTGCTCAAAGTCCTATGCAAGCCAGTATTTAAAAGGTACCTGTATGTAGAACCTTTGAACTCAGATTTTAAAACACATTGCAAACTCCACAGTTTTTCTGTTTTCTATTTTTTCTTATATCACAACAACTAGTATAGCAATTTGTAAATAATGGAGAAATCAGGAAATCAAAAAGCCATGTATTTGAATAACTTGTACATTAGTAGGTACCAGTGAATCATTTCATAAAAGAACTAAACTAGTTTGGAAGTTCAGTGCTTTAGTAATTTGTTTGAAACTAGTAAGATTTAATGACAGTATATCAGTATAAAGTAAATTTCTTCTTACCTAAATGATAATTTAAAGAAACCCCTGTCTTCCTGGACAACTTAGTAGACCAAATGAATACTTATCTACCTGATTTTTTTTATTCTTCCAGGGCGTTTTTTGGTCAGGGTTTTCCGAATCTTCAGATGTTTTTTGCAGCACATCATCTCCAAACTGGAAGGCAAAATCTAAGAGTCCATTTACATTGTTTTCTGTTGTTAAAGAAAAAAATATGCTTCTCTTGTTTTCAGTTCTTCTTATGCCTTGAATATGCATAGGATATGCACTCTTATGTCCTTCCCACAAGAAAATGACAGTGACCGAGACTGTTATCTTTATTTGCATTATAGTATTGCTTTCTTGCTGTGCAGCAATGGGAAGTCCCCTCATCTCATCCAGTAACCACTCTACCAAGAGTTACTGCATCCTCTTGGGACACCTGTCAAGCATCCTCGGCAGAAGAGTGTGTCACAACTCCGACTGGAGGCTCAGAGAATTACAAAGTTTCTGTGATACACCTGGGCTTAAATTAAGGTGAAACGATACCAAATGACTAGTTAAAATGTTTTACTTGCAGTAGAGAAAAAATAAAACTTTGAAAAGCATAGTAAGCAATCTGGTCCCTTATAAATCTATAAGAAAGAAGGGAAGGGAAGGGAAGGGAAGGGAAGGGAAGGGAAGGGAAGGGAAGGGAAGGGAAGGGAAGGGAAGGGAAGGGAAGGGAAGGGAAGGGAAGGGAAGGGAAGGGAAGGCAAGGCAAGGCAAGGCAAGGCAAGGCAAGGCAGGGCAAGGCAGGGCAGGGCAGGGCAGGGCAGGGCAGGGAAGGGAAGGGAAGGGAAGGGAAGGGAAGGGAAGGGAAGGGAAGGGAAGGGAAGGGAAGGGAAGGGAAGGGAAGGGAAGGGAAGGGAAGGGAAGGGAAGGGAAGGGAAGGGAAGGGAAGGGCAAGGCAAGGCAAAGGCAAAGGCAGGGCAGGGAAGGGCAGGGAAGGGAAGGGCAAGGCAAGGCAAAGGCAAAGGCAGGGCAGGGAAGGGCAGGGCAGGGCAAGGCAAGGCAAGGGCAAGGCAAAGGCAAAGGCAAGGCAAAGGCGAAGGCAAGGCAAGGCAAGTCAGGGCAGGGAAGGGCAGGGCAGGGTGAGGCAAGGCAGGGCAAGGAAAGGCAAGGCACGACAAATACAAAGGAAAGGCAAAGGTAAAGGAAAGGCAAAGGCAAATGCAAGGCACGGCAAGGCAGGGCAGGGCAGGATAGGGCAAGGCAGGGCAAGGCAAGGTAAGGCAAGGGCAATGCAAAGGCAAGGCAAAAGCAAAGGCAAGGCAAGGCAAAAGCAAAGGCAAGGCAAAGGCAAGGCAAAGTCAAAGGCAAAGGAAAGGCAAAGGCAAAGGCAAAGGCAAGGCAAGGCAGGGCAGGGCAGGGCAAGGCAGGGCAGGCAAGGCAAGGAAAGGCAAGGCAAATGGAAAGGCAAGGCAAACATAGGCAAAGGCAAAGGCAAGGCAAGGCAGGGCAGGGCAAGGCAAGCCAATTGCAAAGGCAATGCAAGGCAAGGCAAAGGCAAAGCAAGTCAAAGGCAAAGGCAGGGCAGGGCAGGGCAAGGCAAGGGCAAGGCAAAGGCAAAGGCAAAGGCAAGGCAAGGCAAGGCAAGTAAAAGGCAGAGGCAAAGGCAAGGCAAGTAAAAGGCAGAGGCAAAGGCAAGGCAAGGAAAGGCAGGGAAGGGCAGGGTAAGGTAAGGCAGGGCAAGGCAAGGGCAAGGCAAGGGAAAGGCAAGGCAAATACAAAGGAAAGGTAAAGGCAAAGGCAAAGGCAAGGCAAGGGAAAGTCAGAGGCAGAGGCAAAGGCAAGGCAAGGCAAGGCAGGGCAAGGCAGGGCAGGGCAGGGTAGGGCAAGGCAGGGCAAGGCAAGGGAAGGCAAGGCAAAGGCAAAGGAAAGGTAAAGGCAAAGGCAAAGGCAAGGCAAGGCAAAGGCGGAGGCAGAGGCAAAGGCAAGGGAAAGGCAAAGTCAAAGGCAAGGCAATGCAAGGCAAGGCAGGGCAGGGCAGGGAAGGGCAGGGCAAGGCAAAGGAAAAGCAAAGGCAGTTCAAGGCAAAGGCATAGGCAAGGCAAGGGCAGGGCAAGGCAAGGCAAGGCAAAGGTAAAGGCAAGGCAAGGCAAAGGCAGAGGCAAAGGCAAGGCAAGGCAAGGCAGGGCAGGGTAGGGTAGGGCAAGGCAGGGCAAGGCAAGGTAAGGCAAGGGCAAGGCAAAGGCAAGGCAAAGTCAAAGGCAAAGGAACGGCAAAGGCAAAGGCAAGGCAAAGGCAAAGGCAAGGCAAATTCAAATGCAAAGGCAAGGCAAAGGCAAAGGCAAAGGAAAGGCAAAGGGAAAGGCAAAAGCAAGGCAAGGCAGGGCAGGGCAGGGCAGGGCAGGGTAAGGTAAGGAAAAGGCAAAGGCAAGCATAGGCAAAGGCAGGGCAAGGCAAGGCAGGGCAATTGCAAAGGCAATGCAAGGCAAAGGCATAGACAAGGCAAAGTCAAAGGCAAGTCAAAGGGAAAGGCAGGGCAGGGAAGGGCAAGGAAAGGAAAGTCAAGGCAAGGCAAGTCAAAGGCAAGGCAGGGCAGGGCAGGGTAGGGCAAGGCAGGGCAAGGCAAGGTAAGGTAAGGGCAAGGCAAAGGCAAGACAAGGCAAGGCAGGGCAGGACAGGACAAGGCAAGGCAGGGAAGTCAAGGCAAGGCAAGGGAAGGCAAGGCAAGGCAAAAGCAAAGGCAAGGCAAATGGAAAGTCAAGGCAAAGGCAAGGCAGGGCAGGGCAGGCAAGGCAGGGCAAGGCAAGGCAAGGCAAATACAAAGGAAATGCAAAGGCAAAGGCAAAGTCAAGGCAAGGCAAAGGCAGAGGCAGAGGCAAAGGCAAGGCAATGCAAGGTAAGGAAAAGGCAAACGCAAACATAGGCAAAGGCAAGGTAAGACAAAGCAAAGCAAGGCAGGGCATAGCAGGGCAGGGCAAGGCAAGGCAATTGCAAAGGCAATGCAAGGCAAAGGCGTAGGCAAGGCAAAGTCAAAGTCAAGTCAAAGTCAAAGTCAAAGGCAAGGCAAGGCAAGGCAGCACAAGGCAAAGGCAGAGGCAAAGGGAAGGCAAGGCAAGGCAGGGCAGGGCAAGGCTAGGCAGAGGCAAAGTCAAAGGCAAGGCAAGGCAAAGGCAAAGGCAAGGGAAAGGCAAAGGCAAAGGCAAGGGAAAGGCAAAGGCAAAGGCAAGGCAAAAGTAAAGGAAAGGCAAAGGCAAAGGCAAGGCAAGGCAGGGCAAGGCAGGGCAGGGCAGGGCAATGCAGGGCAAGGTAAGGCAAGGCAATGCAAGGAAAAGGCAAAGGCAAGGCAGGGCAGGGCGTGGCAGGGCAGGGCTGGGCATGGTAGGGCAGGGCAAAACAAGGCAGGGCAAGGCAAGGCAAGGCAAGGCAAGGCAAAGGCAAAGTCAAGGGAAATGCAAAGGCAAGGCAAGGGCAAAGGGAAGACAAAATATAGTAAAAGAAATCCGTATTACCACCTCTGGTTCCAGCATTGTCTCAGGTCCGGTAATCTTAGGTGGTGTGTGCACATGGATCTGGCTTACATGGGTTGTGCACACAGAGCAATGTTTTCTGTTGCCTTTTAAGTTCTTCATACCAGGTGATTAGTATACCTGCCCACCTTTAATTTTTCCTCTGGTCCACAGGTTTTTGCTGACTTCATGCTTCGAGGGATCATTGGCTTAATGGTCAGAAATGCTGACCTCTTGTCAGTTTATTAGCAATGCATGCATGGTGTCTGGCGTACACAATATAGCCACAAATGGCTACAGGAAGGACCCAGTGATAAACATTTGGTTTCTCAGTCCATGTCTCCCCCTTTGAGGTTTATCTAAGGAGTGTGACAATGCAACTGCAAGTGAGTGGATCCTTCAATACATTCATGCTTCCTTGGGTGACATTCCTTAGACTAATTGAAAGGCCACAGCTTGTCCTTGAGGGTTTCTGTCAATGAATGTTTGAGGTATTACTTCTCTCAGTTCCTTACAGAGTCGGCTGTGTGTTCTGATCCAAAGCATTTACAAGTTCCTCAAGCTCAGCATATACTTTGTTTTTTCTATTTCTGCTGCTGGGCTTGCTTGCTCTATGAACCTTCAGTTTTATGATGAGTCATGTGTACATCACAGGTGACTTTCCACTGGTTACCTGCAATCATACTGTTAGAGCCTGTAGAAATTTGCTGATGTACTGTTAGGGAAAGTCAAATCTGGCCTCTGTCATATGGTCTTCCCTGGAACAATTCTCATTAATTTCTGTTCCTCTCCCAGTTTAAGTCTGTGTAAATTAGCAATTTGGACCTTTAAGTTACCTTGTTGGACTTAATACATTTAGAATCATCTTACAGCATAACCTTACCATGAGATCACACTTCTTGAGTACTGGGGTTGGATGGTAAAATCTGACCCATTAATTTTCTGACTCTCTTGATTTTCTCAATTGTCAGGCAAACAGTGTTTGCTTTATTTTATCTTTGCAGAGTTTTGATGTATTTAGCATATAAATTATTCTATCATCTTGACAAATGTTCTGATGCTGTTTGATGTTGCTATAAGTTTAATGAAATTTCAGTGTATACTTAGCTTGGTATCTTTATTTTTTTAGCTAATAGCTGTTATCTATTTAATTCATCTGTGACTATTCTAAAACTTAATAAATAAAATAATACGAGATAAAATAATATGAGGTAAAATCATAATGTTTATCTACTATTGCTCTGGATACCAGTATTTTGGAAATACTGGAGCAAGGAAGCAGTTTACATCATCAGTATTTCACACCTTTTATAGAAGAATTCATAATACAATCTCTGAAACTTCATATAGGACCTTAGTATATGTGTTTCCAAAGAAAAAGTCCATGTCCAGTTTCCAGAGAAGGGAGGGTGTATTGGTATTGGTAAATGAAGAAAGCAGTATAAATAATAAGGGGCACATATAAAGAAAACTTGTAGTGCAGGACCTGAGTCTGAAATGACAGTTAGGAATTTCATTAAATGAACTATTCTGCTATAACGCAGATGAAATTCTGATAGTATTTGAATAAACATTTGAAGACTAACTCCTGTAGAGAATGCAGTTTACAAAGCATTATATCAAACTGTCAATAGATCAGTACTGAAAAGACATGGGGGTAGTTCTAGCTATTCCTGGTTCTTTCAGTAAACTGAAGACAAGTTAATCAACAAGCCAAATAACATGTAAAAAACATGCATTTAAGTTCTGAAGGCTAAGCACAACAACATTCTTGGTGGGAATTAATTGAACTTTCAGTGCGGCAAATAATTTTATTTATTGGATATTAAATGTAATAATGAAATTATAGAATAAATGCATTTTTTTACCTATATATCTTGTTCCTGGACTGACTCCACAGCAGTGCTAAGGAAGGGAGTAATAAGTAGGCTGAGACAAGTAAAACTATAAAGTAAAACTGGATAAAGCTACCTGGAAAAAATGTTTTTCAGTGTTGACTCTGGCAGTGACATTTCTTTTAAGATACCTGGGGGGTGTGGTGTGAAATTTTAGTTTTAGAAGACTACTAGTGGAGGAGTTTATTAATGTTTCAAGGATTTGAATAAAATTATGTATTTTTAACATTATGTTAGTTCAATGTGTAATTCCCCTTAATTTTGAGTAACGATGAGAAAACCATAGAATTATAGTACTATTTTACTTCATCAACTTAATTTTTATGGCTGCAAAGACTTGTTTTTATATGTTTCATAGACAGTGATAATTCATTTTAATGTTTCCAACCTAAGGAAAATTTCTACATCTATCAGACTTCAGGCAGTTTTGTTAGATACCCTAGCTAGTTTTCATAGGATTTGTTCCTTTATCTTTTACTCAGTGTTTGCTCAGTTTTTTTCAGTGTTTCACTCTTCCTTTCTGCCACCACCAACCATCTTTGTGCTCATCATCTAGTAAGTACTTTGTAGTTTTCTTACAAAGACTGCCAGCTGAGACATCAGACTGAGCCCTGTATCTGTAAAAGAAAAATCTGGCACTCCTGGGATCAGTAAAAGCACTTGAAAAATTGTTGGGCTAGTCAACATCAGACAAACTAAACTTATTCTTGTGGTATATGGTGATATACTTAAGGATACTTCTTTTCATGATACATGATAAGGTTACTGCACTTCCTAATGACATCTCTGACCAGATGATTGATGGCAGATGAGAGGAAGCATAAGAACTGCTGCATATAGGAACAAGGTACATCAGTACTTCTTAGTCTTTGCTATTACAAGAAGAATGTCTACAGATTTAGCAAAGAGAAGTACAGATATCTGGCCTAATATGACATCCTAAATATCTCAGCATTATGATGGTTTCTTGGATTCAGCTAGGATTCCCATAAATACTGCCCAACTACTTCAGTAATATGGTATTATCTGTCATTATAAATTACCACAGAAAACATAGATCTTCTATTTGTCTCAAAAAAGCACTTTGGCATTTCTGTACCCAGGTACATTGGTCATGGTTAACAACAAAATTAAAATCCAGAAGACTTTGACCTTAACTTTTAGGGCTAGCTTGATCTCTGGATGAAATCCTGACCTTTGGACTCTGGTCATCAATTAGTGAGATGTTATCTGTCCTTTATCTAACTTTAATACCTTAGACAGCAGACACTTATCTAAAACTCCCATCTGAGAATGGGGTAGTGCTCAAAGAGATAAAGTCAAAGACAGTTAGTAACTTAAAAAACTTCTACAAGTAGACCATTCATCCACTGCAGCAGGATCTGTAGTACGGCTTTAGTAATGTAAAGACCCTAAGTGGCTTTAGGCCCAGGGTAATTGTAGGAAAAGAGGGGCTGCAATTGAAAAACCATACTTAGATTCAAGGATTCAGTAATATGACTAGCACATCCTTATTCCTTACAGGACAGACCTCCTCTTGCTCTCTCAGCAAGATGAATTTCAATAGAGTATGGTTTTTTTCCATATATGACACGTTCTAAAGCTGCAATGAGATTTGCTTTTCAGAAGAAATAGAGCATACATTACATATTTAATGTTGAGAGGATGAATATATTGTATTGCTTCTATCATGTTTGCTGTATTACAGGATAGTATTACACCTCTGTTTTGCTTTTCAGGCCCTTTGTAACTATATCGGACACACTAGATAAAATTCACTTCATCACATGCATATCAGCCTTTCTTAGGAATCAAGGAGATACATCACCAAAGCACAAGCAGTTAATCAGTCTGAGAGCTACAAGAGAGAAACATGGAGTTTTTCCCAACAGCAGCAGCTAGGTTCAATGCCAAAACCAGACTGGTAATTGGTTGTTGCTATTGAAACTTTTTTGTTGTTGCCCAGAAAAAGGTAGACCTAGTTATTCTCATTTAGGATATCATATCTAAAGAATTATTGACCTATATGCATCAAATAGTTTGATACTTTGAAGTGTGTAATGCAGCATTGAACACACTAATTTTTTGTTTAGTCCTTAAAGTAATCTGGGATTTGTGCAGTTTTCGCAACTGAATGCATACCTATCTATACACATACCAGGAATCTCTGTCTTTAGAGTATTTAAAAGACCGACAAGTCATCTGAGTTTCAAATTTCAGAACAATACTGGATTAACATTAATTAACAATACACACTACTAATAATTAGTTCTTATCCATTATCCATTATTGTCACTCCATATAGAATACAATTAGTAATTTAAAAGTTTACCTACAATTACCTGTGAGTATGCTACACAAAGGAGTTGATGCCATGAAGTTAGAACTGATGGCTGTGATCCTTGATGGTATTAGCTGTGGAGATCAAAGTAATGAGGCTTGAGAGCTATCAGTGAGGGAACTGCTGTGAGCTACTTCTTTATTCCCTGCCTTTTCATTGTTTTATGTTCCTCAGACTCCTCCCCAGAGGAAAAGAGGGAGAATCTATGTGCTTCTGACATAGCTCATCTTAATTTTTTAGACCAGGCCTCTTTCTGGTTTTGTCAGTCATGTTTTATTCTTTGTTCCGCAGGATTATTCTGCTTGCACCCGACACCCTGCTGCAGGGTTATTTTGGTTTTACCACATACCTTTCCTGCCTGCTTTCATCCTGGGTTCTCATCTTGCAGTTTTTACTATGTGCATGCTTTCCTGTACCTTATTTGGACAACTATACCAAAAGTCCTTATTTGTCCTTTTTTGGTTGCCTATTACTTATACTTAGTAGAATTACAGTGTTAACCAAAGTTCATGTACAAGTTACCTGTTATGCATGTATCTATGCCTTGGTTCAAGGAAAGCTGTAGTGGGTTAGCCTTGGCTGGCTGCCAGGATCCCACCCAGCTGCTGTCTTAATGCCCGCTCCTCAACAGGGGAGCAGAGAAAATACAATGAAAAAGCTCATGAATTGACATAAGGACAGGGAGACCACTTACAAACTACTGTCATGGGTGAATCAGACTTGGGGAAATTAATTTAATTTATTGCCAATTAATAACAGAGTAGGATAGTAAGAAAGAAAAAATAAACCCCAAACCACCTCAACCTTCTGTAGGGATCCTAGAGGACTTCCTGCGAGATAATGGACATGTGAGCAATCCTGCACGTGTGCACGACTGATGAAAGCCTCAGCCTCGGCAAGGACATGACAAGGACATAACCCTGAAGGGAGAACAAGGAACTCGACAAACAAACAACTCCAGGAAATGGGTTGGGTGGAGAAAGACATTAAGCAAGGCTGCTGTGGCGCTTATTATCCAATCACAAGAAGGCTTGAAACGCATGAGCAAAGCTAACTATCCAACCATAAGGAATTCTATCATGTACTGTTCGCGTGCACAGGAGAAAGCATTATAAAAGGGCTTGTTTACCTTCAATAAATTGGCATTGCTTGATCATATTGGTCGTATGTGTGTCCATATCTCCTACAACCACCTTCTTCCCAGGCTCAACTTCGCTTCTAACTATTCCACCTCCTCCCTCTCTGCAAGCGACGTAAGGGAAGGAATAGGGGGTTGTGGTCAGCTCATAACAGTCTCTACCACTCTTTCCTCCTCACACTGTTCCCCTGTGCCAGTGTGATGTCCCTCCCACAGGATACAGTATGAATACCTGCTCTGACATGGGCCCCGCATGGGCTGCAGGGGCACAGCCTGCCTCATCATGGTCTTCACCATGGGCTGTAGGGGAACCTCTGCTCCAGCGCCTGGAGCACCTCCTCCCCCTCCTTCTGCACTCACTTGATGTCTACAGGGTTGTTTGTCTCACGTTTTTTCTCATTCCTCTCTCACAGCTACTGTACAAAATTTTTTACTCTTTCTTAAATATCTTGTCACAGCAGTGCCACCAACATCACTGATTGGCTCAGCTTTAGCCACTGGACCAGTCTGTTCTGGAGCCAGCTGTGCCTGGCTCTGTTGACATGGGGACAGCTCCTGGCCTCTTCTCACAGAAGCCACTGCTGCAGCTCCCCCATGACAAAAACCTTGCTACATAAACCCAATACAGAAGTAAATGACAAATATATCTTGTTTAATCTCCTTCTGGTTCAGAAGTGCACAATGCTCATCTGAGAAGATACTCAGGACAGAAAGACACCATTACCTAGTTACTGAACATTACATCAGAAACCGGTGAGCTGACAGACCTGATTCATTTCCATTGTCCTGAACTCAGATGGGAAATGTGAAGATGAGTGGGAGCAGGTATGTGTACTGTGGTCCACACCTAGTCTTTATTTTATTTCTGTTGAGGACCACTAAGGCTGAGTCCTAAGGGAAGTGGAGAAGAACAGCCAGTCCATATTATATTTTAAAAAAACCTAAACAAACAAATCCAAACAAATAAAAAAACCCAACCAAATGGAATCATAGGAAATAAAGGAATCATGTCATTATTTTAACAATGTGATGAAAAACAGATATGGAACTTCTGAAATAGTAAACAGTATGATGAGAACTGCCTGTAGGATTTACTAGTACTTCTGCATAGATCTAAAAATAAAAACAAACTGCAGTATCCTTTTCTAGGCTATTTGGTTTTACCCTAAAATATGCTTCTGACTAATATTGATTGAAGTCTTTAAGTTATTTGATAATAAATTACATTGGAAATCAATTATTTAAGAACAGAGAATCACATTAAATGAGGAATTAGTCTGTGTTTATATTTTATCATCTGCTGTCCAGCTCTTAAGTTTTATGAAGACATGTCGGTCAGATGTGATTACATGCCTACTTTATCACTTCAATACTATCTAATTAAACCGATTTAATCACTATCATAATTTTGTATGTGATACTGCTTATGCACTGGTCTTTCATATGGGTGTTCATGATTTCAACTATACTGATCTCAAGTGACTGCATTTGTTTTTCAGTACTTGGGAGAACAAAAGCATTTTCATAATCAGGTGTCGTACATCACTCTCTCTTCTTTGATGGCTAAGTGCTTGTACAATCTGTGAAGAATCTATACCTGTTGGGACTTGTTCTTTTTGATGCAGCTGTACTTTATTCAACCTGGAATTTGCAACAGATGTGCATCTAGTAGCTGTATTTTCATGTCACAAACAGAAGTAAAAAACTCTTATATTTTCAGTTTTTAATACATTATTATTTCAACACTTTTTACTTTTAGATATTTTCAGTCTTCCTTTAGCAACCGTTAGGTGTTGGAAGTGTGAGAAAAGCAAAACAATGAAAAATCTGCAAAACACACATTTCCTTGGCACATAGTGACCAGAACAAATGCAGGATGGGATGAAGATCCAGTGATTGGGTTTGCTGTGTCACCAAGGAGGAATGAGAACTGAGGTGGAGGCCACGTGGTCCCATTCTTTCACTTATCTCCTCTCAAGGACTGTTTTGCAGTAGTTTGCCATCTTGTCTCACTTTTCCTCTTCCACAAAAACCAGCACATCCCTCGCACCAAGGAATGTATGTCATTATTGAAGAGGTAATGGCTTCACCACAGTCCCACCCACTCACACATACACACTTAGATAAATAATACCCAGAGTTTGTACCTAACTTGGTAGGCCGATAATCTGACACGAAATGGGAGGGACAGATTGACGGGTTTGTGCTCCTTGCTCCCCCCCAGAAGGGATGGATGCCTTTTGGTAAGATATGAGCCCTTGACTATGCTGAGTGATTACCCAGGAACTAAGTGTGTGTGATTGCAACGTGTGATTGCAACTGTTTTGGGTTTTTTTATGTGTAGTGCTATGTAGCCAACCTGCAGTTTATGCATTTATCACAGGCAATCTCAAAGAATCTGTAGATATTGCATGAAAATAAACTGTACTATTCATGAACCTGACTGCTTCTCTTGAATGCAAATGGACCTACAGCACACGGGCTGTTCGTGCACCTGCTGTCAGGCCTAGAGTTACAACCATTACTGGCATACCTGCTAAGAGAAAAGTCCAGCTGCCCCTAGCCCCTCTAATCTCTGAGGACCGGCTAGAACACAAGAGGATTCATCTCTTACTGAATTTAACCTTAAATGCAATCGCAAAAGTTTGATCATACTGTGTTTTTTACTTCAGTAGTATCTTCTGATTCTTTTCAATGTTTTTAACATTTTAATGTATCTTTTAGGGAAGAAAACCTTTTCTATTTGCTTTCTTTTAAAAAAAGCAAGTAAGGGTGTCAGATGCTTTTATAATGAATTTAGAAACTAAATGAAGTGTGTCTGGTTTATATGACATTCTTAAATTTGCTTGTTTCTTTGTAGTCATTGTAGTAAAACAAAAAGAAACAAATCAAAGGAAAACTTTACAAGATGAAAAGAAACGTATTTTAAAAATCAGTTTATTCACTAATTTTTTTATTTTTTTTTTTTTCCCTAATCACTGGCTCTTTCTGTGACACCTAGGATATAGGTCTTCACTAAAATTTAGAGTGTAATAAGAATTGCTGTAGTTAACGTAGGTTTCCTGAATAAACCGTGAATTTGAGCTTTATTTGTATCTTCAGCTGAATATAATCCATTTACTGTTAAGTTTAGCAAGCTCTTCTCTGAAATCTCACTGTCCCATATGCAAATGTAAAATTTACTTGCTATTCCTTTGATGTTGATATTGGAATCAAGGAGGTGTGCCAAACTGAAATCAAAATACCATGACTGTGGATAACAAGAAGTAACCAAAGCTGGTCTGGAATAGAATAATTAAAGGTAGTGCTCCATATATGAAAGGTTCAAGAGAAATGTTTTTAAAACTCTTTCTGTCCCTGGAGTGAGGGGGATCTCTCTAGTTATTGGAATAAAATAAAGCTAACTCTCTGGTATATGGATTTCTGAATATTGAATTCATTCAGGTAGATATTTAAACCTTTGGGGAAAAGGGGAGAGTACTCCGCAAAGGTTCAAGTTTTTACCATTTCACATGAAAGCCTGATAAAATGTCTTATATTATTGTTACTTTATTTGAGTATAATGGTCACCTTTACAAACTCCATGGAAAAGGTTTTTAAAAGATCCTCAGACATTTGGCATTTATCTCATTAACACAAGGGATGTTGTTTAAGGATGTAATTAACGATACACAAAATAACTATCTGGGTCCTTCCACAGGCTTCAGCTTCCTTCAGGAAATATCCACCTGCTATGGCACGGGGCCCTCTCCACAGGCCATAGTGCAGATACTGGCCCAGCGGGGCCTCTGCCGGGGCCACAGGGGCCTCTCTGCCGGGGCGCCTGGAGCCCCTCCTGCCCTCCTGCCGCTCTCCCCTGGCAGGGGGCTCGCAGGGCTGTTTCTGCCCCCGTTTCCCTCGGGCCTGGCTGCCGGGCAGCGCTTTGCCCTTCCTTACCCAGGCTTTCCCCGAGGCGCCCGCCCGGGGCTGAGGGGCTCAGCTGTGCCCTGCGCTGGGGCCCTTGGAGCCGCCTGGAACCGGCTGTGTCCGGCGCGGGGCAGCCCCGGCCGCTCCCGCAGGGGCCCGCCCGCACAGCCCCCTGCTCCATTGATGCTGCTGGTACCATGGGCACCTGCACCCGATACAAATATTTTTTTAATATAGAAACCTTAAAAATGCACCTATCATTGCAAATGAGGTTTATTATAATTTTTTAGAAATTGATCTGACACAGACATCACATCCTTTCTTCTTCCCTCTTCTCCTAGTTTTTACACAAACACAGACCCGCCAGGTATTTTTTTGCCTGCAGTTTTAGGGTATATTTCGAGTTTTCCAGAGATAATTCTGAATGCCTTCATTAGGTAAAATAAATGGTCCCAGTGTTGTCCCAAAAACTTCTTCTACCTGGTGTGCAATGAGCCAAAAAAGAGTCAAGATATTTGTTTAATCCAAATGTGCTCAGAGATGGGTGCGAGGCTGTAATTTCACAAAGCCAGCACATCACAAGTGATATATTTATACACTTCAACCTACATGAATACACTTTTAAATGTAATGACCATTAGTTAGTTTTTTATCACTTTGTTCCTCACTGGTTAACAACATACTCTGTTTAAAGTTACAGTGTCTTTTTATTATTCTGTGTAAACTCAATGAGTGGGAGTCTTACCTGAGTAGGGGGCTTTTTCTCATTAAGAGGTGTGGTTTTCAAACTATAATGAGCTAAATTAATCTAAAGGACACAACTTGGGCTGTCTTTATGTTATCTTTGAGCACATGACCAGGGAGGTATCCTTGATCCTCAATTAAAATTTCCAATTGTTCTTTTATCTTCTTTTGTGTCTTTGTAGCAGGTGACAGTGCTACTCCATGTGTGGTGGCTACTCCAGGCTCCTGCCTTTCCTCACCCACAAGGAAAGCAGCTCACAGGGGCTCTTAATCAACCCACACCCCACAAAGGAGAGTTTCAGCACATCACAGGGTGATGTGTGATGTAGAATGATAAGTGTTCTGAAACACTTACCAGAAGAGACAGGGAGATGATATGGGGAATATGTGAGAACACAGGGAACACACAAATATTAGGTCCTCTAGCAGTGCTTTTCTATGCCATGTATGAGTAGTTTACATTCAAATCAAGTTTGTACTTAAGACTTCCTTTGTCAACTTTTTTTTTTTTTTTGTTCACTGTCAGAGCTTAATGAATGAACAGAAAAAAATATTTTTAAGTTTTCTCTAGTCTGTTTTGTCCATTAGTTCATAATCAAATTCTGCTGGATAAAAAAAAAAAAAATCCTTTTATGTTTATCTGCCTCTTCATTGGTATGCCTTTGCCACCTTATTCTGTGTGTGTATGAAATATTTCTGGGTTTAAGCTGTCATTAGCAATGCTGAGAACTCATACAATTTTCTGAGCGCTGTCATTTTCAGCATTAATACTTCATGTTGATTTATGGCAGTAACTGTGACAAAACATTTTCTTGATATGTTAGTAAAGAAAGTATAGTACTTTTCAACATGTCTTAAGAGTGCTATAAATTAAATATCATTGTATTCACAAAGGTTCTTCAGAAACCTGAATTTGGTGGGGAGCTCTTAAGACACTTACAACCTCGCTATTTTTGGTTAAAATCTGCATAATTTCAGAGTAAATACTGTGTACACTATACTTAAGTCAAAAGTACAGCTGTTCTAACAAAAACTTTAAGGTACTGATGGGTGACTGTGTGGGAATCTGGTTTATGTTCCATAGCAACAGCAAGAAATAACTAGAAAACAAATATTTTTTGTTTTGTTTTGTTTTCCTGTGTGTCCCACACTTTTGGTGAAATATTCTTGGTCAGGGAGAAAATAAAATCTTTATTACATGCTACAACAAGAACAAATATTTCTGCATAGTTGAGCTGCATTTATTGCAAAAATATCTCAAACTGAATTAAAATTATAGTGTTAAAATATTGATGTAATTATTTCAAGCTGAGAATTTGAAACTATATATATTTGTGAAGTTTATGACCACAGTGATAAAATCTACGTTCCACAAGTATTTTGTTTTAATCAGTTGACCTTTCTTTTCTCTTCTATATGTATTATAGCCATAAGCTACTCTATTCCTGCTAAGAAGTATGAAAACTTCTGAGGATGCTTTTAAAAAAGCTTCTTATATTAAGGTATAAATTAATGATTTAGATGAATATTTTTAAAAAGCTAAGAGAGAAAAGAACACTAATAAACAATGTTCCAGAGCTTTAACCCTCATGAAACAATGTAGATGATAATCAATTACTTTTGACAAACAGACTTTTGGAATATAAAGATCTTTTTCTGAAATAAACTACTTGATCTCCAGAACAAAACTGCAGATGGCTTGGGTAGCAAATCAAGACAGCTGAATGCCTCTTCTGTCCTTGCATCACAATAATTCTGTTCTGTCCCTCTTGATATTACCTGTGAAGGAGAGAGAAAACTGGTTGCTGCATCAGTAACCATCAGTTGATTTGATATCCTGGAATAAAAGAGTTTCCGAAAGGATGATGCAGATAAATTGAAGAGGAAAGCAATATCAGCATCTAGAAGAGCAAGCATAAAGATAACATAGAGGTTTAGAAGTAAGAAAATCTGAAGAGCATTACCGATTTTGTGATGAAAAATGAAGAGGACAACTGCCTGATTCTGATTCTTGAATCACTGCAGAATGTTTTCTTGCACTGTATCTTCCTTCTGTTTGCTAGTATCACTGTTTTGTCTGAAAAAGTATTTAATAATTTTGGGAAAATACCAACTTTTTTAAGAAAAAAAAGATCAATGCAAAAATGTATGCTAACATTTCAGATCAGATTTAAGTTTTGCGATTTTAGAAATATGTTCTAGCGGAATATGAAGCCTCTGAGAAAATTTATTGCCCATTTTTGTGTATTTCTTTACTATTTTTATTACTCTGTAACTTATCCTTCATTGTAAAAGTCCTGGCTGCATCTTCTCAATAACTCCTCATAGCCTCTCATATACTTCCCCCTAAGCCAAGCTGAACAAGACACAGAACCTCAGCCTCTACTTACATAGCAAGTGATCCAGCTGTGATCTGCTTGGGGGCCCTCTGCTGAACTCACTTGTTTGTCAGTCTTTCTTCCATCACTACACTCCCTGATAAAAAGTGGCACCCCACCTTTCCTGTAGGCACATCTTTAAGTCTTGGAAGGCTGCTATAAGGTCTCCCTGGAGCCTTCTCTTCTCCAGGCTGAAAAACCTCAACTTTCTCGGCCTGTCGTCAGAGGGGAGGTGCTCCAAACACCTGGTAATCTTCATGGACCAATTCTGGACTCGCTCAAGCAGGTCCATGTCCTCCTTCTTATGCTGGGGGCCCCAGAGCTGAAGACAGGACTCCAGGTGGGGTCTCAGAAGAGCAGAGTAGAGGGGAAGAATCTCCTCCCTCAACATGTTGGCCACACTTCTTTTGATGCAGCCCAGCATACAGTTGGCTTTCTGGGCTGTGAGCGCACATTGATGGCTCATAGTCAGATTTTTATCCACCTATACCCCCCAAGTCCTCCACAGGGCTATTGTCAATCCACTCATCGCACACCCTGTATTCGTGTTTGGGATTGCTCTGTCCCATGTGCAGGACCTTGCACTTGTCCTTGTTGAATTTCATGATGTTCATACAGGTCCTCTTCTCTCTCCTGGCTGTATAAATAACCCTCCAGAGTGCTGTTTGCCAGGGAACACTGATGGCTCATGCTCAGCTTGTGTCTGCCAAAGCCTTGCTAAAGGTGCCTTCCTGCAAATTGCTCCTAGCCAGTAGGCCCCAGCCTGTGCCCTTGCATGAGTGCTTCCTGACCAGGGACAGGACTTGGCACTTGTTCTTGAACTTCATGAGATTCCTGTTGGTCCATTTCTCTAGCCTATCTAGGTATCTCTGGATGGCCTTGAATATATTGACTATTGCCTGTAATTTGGTGTCATTGCAACCTTGATGGTGTCCCTTTCTGTGGGTTGTTGATAGATATATTAGATTGTTGTGTTGCATTTCACTGAAGCAAGTTATACATGGTTCCTTCTTCATTGTCAACGGTAGTTATCAATATCATGTAGGAATCCTAGTCATGGAGTAAGAATATTGTCTTCAGAAATTTTGCAAATGGATAAAACAAAATTTAATCTTTCTTCCTTTCTATTCTTTAGATTCTCTGTTCTATGGCTAAGGATTCACAATTTATCTATGTTTATTATTTTTGTTAGGATTTTTGCTGCTCTAAAATATTTATGTATACAATCCTATATCCTTCCTTTGAAGAACCAAATGATTATATATTTTCACATGCGCAACTCAGCTTGTGAATACACTTGAATTAACATGTTTGTATGATTGACCACTTATAATAGAATTTCCCACTCCCAGGATGACTATGACAGTAAACAGTATTTCAGTCAAGAAAGTTTTAAAATAATATTTTTGTGTGTGTCTTATTAAGAATTCTAATAATGGTAGGTGATAGTTTCCTGGTATATGACTAAAGAACTTCTCAAGGTCAAGAGCTGTTTTATTTATTTAATTATTTAACACCTTGGCATGTTCATTTAAACATGCATATATTCAATTCTTTGTCAAAAGGTAAATGACTTGAGATTTGTTAACATCTATGTGATGCTCCATAGATGACAGTCAGTCTTCTGAAAGATGTGTAAGAGGTAGGCTTCCCTCTTCTCTGTCTCTCATTTTCTTGATGCTATCTAATTTCTTATAGCTTTTTCATAGTGTCTTAACTGAGAGATTAGTTTCCACTGCAGAATCAGTGGTGAGTTCAAATGTAGTTGTAATATAAATATTATTTTAATACTTTTTCTGCAGTGAGATGCTGGGAACATGATAGTATTTTGGAAAAGGTTCTTTGAACCTAAAAGAGAAAACAAATTCTGTTCCCTTTTTTCCAAGATTTGTTTGTGTTTGTAGAAATCTGGAGTTAAAATTCTTGACAGAAACAATGTAATCATTATTTATCTATAGAAGGATGTTTCAGATGCTTTGTTAATTTGCCTTGAAAACTTGTGCCTAATTAATTAAACTTTGAAACTGTCACTTACCCCTTGATTGTAATTAGCAGATGTCTTTTTTCACTGTTATGGCTTACTGCTACCCGTCTTCTCCACTCTTTGACCAGATGCAGCATCTTTACTGGATTACCTTTTAGGAGGAATTAGTTTTCTGGTTATATAATTATGAATACCAAGGTGGTATGTTCCTTTTACTTCTTCCTACTTTGTCTTTGTGGAGTAATGCTTACAGATGTCAGAAAGACTGTGCAACCTGCTGATTACTGAGAATCCCTCATACAGTAAAGACACACATTTTTTTTCTCCTTTGTAATTCATGGAGCATTCCTGTTTTGCTCTTTGGGTTTGCAGACTCATTCCTCCTTATGGTTGGAAGATTTTTTGGGAAAAAAAAATTTTTTCCTCGTTGCATCTCTTCTGTTTAATTAGTATATTACACAACCAAAAATACACAAAAGATGACAAGTGAGTCTTCTTTTATAATTATTACATATATAATGTTAGCTGCTACTTCAGCTTTTTTATCAGCACTATCATAGTGGATACTATTTGACTTTCAGCTGCTGTGAAGGGCTTGAAATTTTCTCTTGTAGTGGGATAGGCTCCATGGATACCTGACATTTCAGGAAGCATTGATGTTGATTCCAAAGAGAGGACATTTTCTAGAATATGTTAGAGATGTATATAGATTATAAGAAGGTTTAAATGAGAATTTGGAGACAGCATGGTTGAGACTATTGACATTGTTTCATTGACAAAATATCTGGAATTTTGACTCTAAATTACTTGCCTAACAAATCTAATACTTCTAAAATTAACTTGTTATACTGATTTGCCTGTTGAATCAAGAAAGTATAACTGATTTCAATATAAGTCTAAAATCTGCATCTTCTATCACTTTATATAATGTCTGGTTGGTCATATGTCTGTTTTGAAGACAGCAACATGACAGTGTGATTGATATAATTAAGAATGCTTCTTGTTTCAGCATGTGCTTGTTTGATTAAAGTACTGCCTTACTCTTGAATGTTACAAAAATAAAAAATGGTTATTTAGGAGTAAGTAAAAACTAGCATTTTTTTTTCCACTGGAAGCCTATTTTGCAGTGTAGTCATGGGTCATTGATAGCACTGCACAAGGCATATTTCCAAGAGAAGGTCTTAAGTGATTGATAAACTAAGGGGAATATTCAATAAGTACTTTACATAAAAATTCATTATACTCTTACATTTGCTTTATAAGCAGAGTAAATCAGGGTGAGAGCTAGATTTTTGAAGCATGAAGCACTCAGCTTTAACTGTGGAGTCAAAGAAATACCTGTATGGTGTTGAAAGGAGGGAGTGGTCAGGGTTTAGTGACATGGAAGTCCGCTGAAATTCACTTTCTTGATGTTGTCTATATCAATTTTTTTTTTTAAAATTGTAGTCATATACATTTGCACATACATTTTTACTCTATATAAAAATGTTTATAAGATTCACTCCTAAATATCTGCTGTATTTTGTGAGCAGTGCTTGAAGCACCTATATTCTGGTTTATTTCTATTTGCAACTATGTATTGGGAAGTATGGTTTCTCTAGTCTCAGGATAGTTGCAGCCTGCCTAAGCTTCAGATAGGACACAAAAACTAGGAGAAATAAGAAAGTGTCTTCTGTCTTAGTGTAACAGGCAAAGGAATCATTTCCTTTTAGGTGTGAAAAAGAAGTCACCTTTTATTGACTAATTACTTTCAAATGGGTACTGATAATTTATTGTCCTAAAAATCTTGCAGTAGCATTTATTATCTGTTCATTCCCAATGTCTCTGAACAGTCTCAATTTGTGGTGAAAATGAGAATCAGAAAGGTATGTTGAAATGTATTTTTTTCTTTTCTTTGTATTTTTTAACTTATGTGTCTACACACAGTGTAAGTGCTGTTCATGGAAATACCTAATGAAAGACATGAAAAGCAAAAGAAGAAATAATGGCAGCACATAAATGAAACACTAATGATACTGTTGCATAAAATATATTTGCATTTTTAAATCCACTCTGATAGAGGAAGCTTCTGAGAGTTACTGAAAAAATAGTTTATGTTGAAGTTAAAGCTTAAAGGGGAAAAGGAATCTGCCTCAGTGGGGCCACTTTAAAGAAATTTAAAACAAATCTACACCTCATAAATAACTCTTTCTACACTTTAAAATTAACTGATACCATAGTCAGTGCTGCTTATTATAGCCATGAAGAAAATTGCATTCTTCTAACTAAAGTACAGTTGTATCCAAAATAAGTAGTTGTTTGTCACTGTTTAACCCTGAAAGAGGTTTTTTACTTCCTTCCTAAGTGATACTCAGGAATTTGGATCAATAATTATTTTAACTTTTAAATGGGATTTTTTTCTACAAACCAGGAGAAATCACTACTGAAAGTATTCCAGCCCACATGCTTGGCAACATTACTAGTGGAGAACTCTCACATATTTCCAGTGTGGTTCTACTCTACTCAGTCCACCATAGACAGTAACAAAACAACAACAACAAAAAAGCAGTATTGGGATTCAGAACTGATAGAGAAGAAAATGCCAGGAGGATGGTAGACAACAACTGAAGCTGGGTATGCGCTTGGTTTGGTTTGATTTGGGTTTTTTTAATGGTAGACTGCTTTCTTTCAATGGTATTCAGATTTCAGATGTATCTTGCAGGCCAAGATGAGGTGGTATTGCTGAAGTGGTGGTGTTCTCTTGCAGAGGGTAAAGGATGTTTTAGTAACATTTAGGGAGCAGTTTGTGTCTACAGCCTTCTTTAGGAACCTCACAGGAATTCTTCTAGAGAGATACAGGGCATCTTGGTATGATTACTCCTACAACATCAGGAAAAGTAGTCTGAGAAAAAGGATCCAGTGTTTTCTAGAAAAGCCTTAATGTCATAAACCAGAGAATGCTGGGAGCCTGCAGAAGCATTATTCCCTGGTGGTATTGCTGAAGTGCTGAGAGAACCAGAGCTCTTAGAGTGTCAAACAAAAATACTCTGCTTTTAAAATCCATATTTAGTTTTTCCTGGTTTACCCCTCTAGAACTGGTCAAATGTTGCTAAGTCTGAATCAAAGATGAAGTACTATTCAGGAGGAATAATATTTTGTGCAATCTGAGTTTTCATAGTATATAGAACTGCTCTGTGACAGAGCAGTTGAATTAATCAAAGGCAGAGTAAGTAGAGGCAGCACTAACAAATATTCTCCTTTTGGATATTAATTACTAAAGGTTGCTACTAGACTAACCGTTCTGGATACCACAGATACATAGTTACTCATAGAACAATCATGCTACATGGATTCTGGCTGCAGGTTCTTCTACTCTGATCTATTGTAGTATGCTCTTACCCAGAGAGGTTCTTAAGATGAAAGGCTCTGTACTACAACAGCTGAGATGTGTAGCGAGACACTGATTCTGACCTAAAATTCTGTTTTCCCCCTGCTAATGCAGGTCTGGTGTTTTTTTAAGCTTAATATATTCTGTAGTAAACATATCAACATCTGTAATATTCAGTCCTTCCATTTTATTTAAAAATATTCATATCTAGCTAGATTTTTGATTGGAAGCTTTACTGGATTTTCTACTGATACATAATTTATGCTAACACTGTATACACAAGATGTGACCTTACTCACTACCCAAAGAGAACTACAAGATTATGCTTCATATTAGCACTTTAACAAACCTGGTTTAACTGAATTGTGTTTGTTATTTTTTCTTGCACTTACTTTTCCCGAAAGGATGAGGTAACAGAGAATGATAATGTAGAATTGTTCTGAGAAACATGATAGTATGCTGTAACTGTTTGACCTTTCCATCATTTAAGCAGTAAGACACTCCAGGGTGTGCTGTTGAAGCATAATATTAACACAGCTCACCTACACTTAGTATGCATGCTGATATCATACAGTAATGGGCACCCTGGGGTGTTTTATGGAAGTATAAAATGCTAGATAAATTGTTAGAGGGTTGGGGTTTTTTTATGTCTATAATGTTTTTAAATGATTAACACAAATTTATATTTAAAAACAAAACAAACAATAAATTCTCAACCATAGAGAGCTCTTAAACAAATCCAAAGTTTTTCTAATTATTACTAATTATATCTATTTGTTGATATTCAAAGGCCAACTTATCCTAGGGCATGTTGCCATAAACTGTAGTATAAATATGTAGTATTAGAGAACCCCTGTCTGGAGAGAGACTAATTGAAGTAGATCAGCTAGCTAGTTTTGTATTTAAATGTAATTACTAAATAGGATTAAACATATATGCATTCACTTTGCTTTCAGGTTTGTGTATTCTCAAGCTACTCAGTAGCTCAGTTACGTTTGATGTATTACTTTCCCGAGTTTTGACACAAATGCATGTTTTTATCTCTTCCTAATGTTTTACTGTGTCCCTTGCCACTATTAGTTTATAACCTCTTTTTTTTTTGTTTGTTTTTCCTCTTTCACATGCACATGTATGGATATCCCTTGCCTTTTTGTATTAAATAAGTACCTTAATAGGATTTAGAAACAAGAAGAATATATAAAATGTTCACCTAATATTTTAATTGGAAATCTTGTTATTTAGACCTGAATTTGCCTTATACTTTTATGCTGAAGTTATTATCTTTTTACAGACCTGGCTTCTTGGGGAGTACGACTTACCAAATTACAAAGATTGTTTGGATCTTGTAAATATAAGTAGGAATATTTCCAAAAAAATAGAAAGACAGTATGAAACCTGTTGTCGAACTATCATACGCATCTACATGTGCTTCTGTGTGGTGTCACAGCCTCTCCTTCACCCACATCTCTGATGATAGCCTGCACATAAAAAACAATTATTCTGTGGATTGGCAACTTGGCAGTGGCTATCACTTTAATTTTTGAATGATCACTCTTTATGGTTTGGTCTCTAAACTATACTCATTGAACTATAATTGTAAATCTTATACCTTTTTTAACCATTTCTTGCGATGTTGATATTAATGGTGCTACAGGAAATTTCTACAGGGATGCACAGAGAGAATTACCAGCTAGGCACAGTATAACACAAGAACTGCTGCACAGTTTCTGGATAGGACAAAGATATGGGAATTGTCATGTGTAAAGCTGGGTAAGGAACCCAAAAGCTGACTCCCTTAGAGTCAGAGAAGGGGAAGAGCATCTTCAGTCATAGGCTTGCCAAGCTGGTGAAGAGGGCTTTAAAGTAAAGTTTCCTGGGGGTTGAGCACCTCAATCCATCCCACTCCTACCAGCTAGATGCCAGTGCCAGCAACAGTTGCCCAGAGCCTGGAGAGGGCGTCACAGATCAGCCAGGGAGCAGCTGAAGATCAGCATAAAGGAATTCCAGCCAGAAAGTCGGCTTCATTGAGGGTTCAAGTTAACTGCCTCTATGCAAATGCACATAACATGGGTAATAAAGAAGAGGAGCTAGAGACCTGCACATGCCTGGCGGGCTAAAATCTTACTGGCATCATGGAGACATGGTGGGATGGCTCCTATGTCTGGAGTGTTGGAATGGAAGGATACCGGCTCTTTAGGAAGGACAGGTGGGGGAGACAAGGAGTAGGGGTTGCCCTCTATGTCAATGAGGATTTGGAGTGCATGGAGCTCTGCCTAAGGATGGATGAGGACCTGACAGAGAGTTTATGGATTAAAATGAAGGCAGAGACAGAAGATGTTATAGTGGGGTCTGCTACAGGCCACCTGACCAGGAAAACTGAGTAGATAAGGCCCTCTATGGACAGGTAGGAGCAGCCTCACATTCACAGGCCGTGGTCTTCATGGGGGACTTCAACCACCCTGATATCTGTTGGAGGGACAACACAGCAGGACATAAGCAATCTAGGAAGTTCCTGGAATGCGTAGATGATAACTTCCTTCTCCAAGTAACAGAGGAGCCAGTGAGGAAAGGTGCTATGCTGGACCCTGTTCTCACCATCAAGGAGTGACTGGTAGGGGGTGTGAAGCTCAAGGGCAGCCTTGGCTGCAGTCACCATGAAATGTTGGAGTTCAAGATCCATCCTAAAGGTGGCAAGGAGAGCACACAGCAAGCTCGCTACCCTGGACTTCAGGACAACAGACTTTGGCCTCTCTACAGAGGTCTGCTTGGCAGAGTAACATGGGATAAAGCCCTGGAGGGAAGAGGAATCCAAGAAAGCTGGTTAATATTCAAGGATCACCACCTTCAAGCCCAGGAGCAATGCTTCCTGACAAAGAGAAAATCAGGTAAAGGCACCAGAAGGTCTGCATGGAAGAACAAGGAGTTCCTACACATGCTCAAGCATAAAAAGGAAGCCTGCAGTAGGCTGGAAGGGTGGAAGCAAGGACAGGTATCCTGGCAGGAATAGAGAGAAACTGTCTGAGCAGCCAGGGATCATGTTAAGAAGACCAAAGGCCTGATAGAATTAAATCTGTCCAGGGATGTCAAGGGCAAGAAGAAAAGTTTTTAAAGATATGTTGGTGGTAAAAGGAAGAATAGGGAAAATGTGGTGCTTCTCTGGAAGGAAAAGGGAGATTTGGTCACCCAAGATACGGAGAAGGCTGAGGTACTCAAAGACTTTTTGCCTCAGTCTTCACTGGCAAGCGTTCCAGCAACACTGCACAAGACACAGAAGGCAAAAGTGGAGAGGGGGAGAAAGAAGAACCATCCACTGTAGGAGAAGATCAGGTTCAAGACAGTCTAAGGAACCTGAAGGTGCACAAGTCCATGTGATCTGATAAGACACATCTGAGGGTCCTGAGGGAACTGCCAGATGAAGTGACTAAGCTATTATCCATCATATTTGAGAAGTTGTGGCAGTCCAGTAAAGTTCCTGCTGACTGGAAAAGGAGAAAAATAACACCCATTTTTAAAAAGGAAAATAAAGAGGACCCAGGGAACTACAGGCCAGCCAGTCTCACCTCCGTGCCTGTCAATATCATGGAATGTATCCTCGTGGAAACTATGCTAGGGCACATGGAAAATAAGGAGAAGATATGTGACAGCCAACATGGCTTCACTAAGGGCAAATTGTGCCTGAAAAAATTGGTGGCCTCCTATGACAGGGTTACAGTGCTGGTGGACAAGGGAAAAGCAACTGGTGTTTCCTACCTGGACTGTGCAATGCTTTTGACACTATCCTGCATGATATCTTTGTCTCTAAATTGGAGAGACATGGGTTTAGCGGATGGACCCCTCAGTGGAAAAGGAATTGGCTGGATGGTCGTACTCAGAGAGTTGTGGTCAACTGCCCAATGTCCAACTGGAGAGCAGTGATGAGTGGCGTTCCTCAGGGGTTGATATTGGGACTGGCACTGTTTAACATCTTTATTGGGTTCATGGACAGTGAGACTGAGTGCACCCTCAGCAAGTTCACCTATGACACCAAGCTGTGTGGTGTAGTCAACATGCTGGAGGAAAGGGATGTCATCCAAAGGAACCTGGACAAGCTTGAGAGGGGTGGGCCTCTGCAAACCTCATGAAATTCAGCAAGGCCAAGTGCAAGGGGCAATTCCATGCACAAATACAGTCTGGGTGAAGAGTGTATTGAGAACAGTTCTGTGGAGAAGGACTTAGGGGTATAGGTGGATGAAAAACTGAATATGAGCCATCAATGTGTGCTCACAGCCCAGAAAGCCAACTGTATACTGGGCTGCATCAAGACAAGTGTGGCCATCAGGTTGAGGGAGGGGATTGTCCCCCTCTACTCTGCTCTCATGAGACCCCACCTGGAGTCCTGTCTTCAGTTCTGGGGCCCCCAGCATAAGAAGGAGGACATAGACCTGCTTGAGCGAGTCCAGAAGAGGGACATGAAGATTACCAGGTGTTTGGAGCACCTCCCCTCTGACGACAGGCCGAGAGAGTTGAGGTTTTTCAGCCTGGAGAAGAGAAGGCTCCAGGGAGACCTTATAGCAGCCTTCCAAGACTTAAAGGTGCCTACAGGAAAGATGGGGAGGAGGCATAATGGTTTTAAACTGAAAGAGGGTAGGATATAAGAAAGAAATTCTTTACTGTGAGGGTGGTGAGACACTGGAACAGGTTGCCCAGAGAAGCTGTGGCTGCCCCCTCCCTGGCAGTGTTCAAGACCAGGTTGGACGGGGCTTTGAGCAACCTGATCCAGTGGAAGGTACCCCTGTCCATGGCAAGGGGGTTGAAAGTATAGGCGATATTTAAGGTCTGTTCTAACCCAAACCATTCTATGATTCTGTGATTAATAACTGTTAACTTTTTAATTTGTCAGTCTCTTTTCTCTCATACAAACACTTGGAAACTTATAAACCAACCCTACAATTATCGACATTATATATAAGCAAAAAATTTCAGTATTAAAGAATGCATTTCCATAGATTATTGACCACAGTACCAAAACAATCCACATGCAGATGTTGCAGCATCTAACCACCTTCCTATAATGCCATTTATAGTTCACAGATCTAAAGGAAAAAAACTTGTGCAGTGGAGGTGAGGGATGCTGTTGTGTTACAAAAGGCAGATTCAAGAAGTATACCTTGCATTTGTAACAGAAGGTAGCTCAACCTGGCACTTCGACTGAGATGGAAGGAAACTGGGTTTATTTTCCCATTAAAACTTTAAAGAAGTAACATTTCTTCCCAGTAGGAGATTTATCATTACAATAAGAAACGACAGATTCTAGGATAACCCGAGAGTAAAATAATTTATTTCCATTATGTCCAGAAATTCAAACTTAATAGTTTGTGAAATCTGATATATTGTCTGAGGAAAATGCATAGAATTCCTCAATTTTTTGGTTTTGCCTTTCTAAAATATCAATGGTTTTGTTTCAGATAACTTCCACTTGACCAAAAGGAAGTGCACTCTTTGTTGATGAACAGTGCCTGCCTGGAAGACACATTCTTGCCTTAGGAACATAGCTTGACCACAGACTGCATTTATTTTAAATGACTGGCACTAGCCAAAAATGTTCAGTAATTAGATTGCTTATTGGTGGAGAGATTAGTAATGCAGTGTTTTTGCATTACTGAAAGACATACAGATTCAGAACCAAACCTTACATCTCTCTTCTCTCTGAGTTAGCTTTGGCACACACCTGAGTGGTTAAAATCATTCATGTGGAGGCAAGAGAGTTAATATCTCATGGGCCTTTGCAGGCCTCACTAGTTAAGAAACATTTGCAGCTAATGGTCTTGCCAGTCAGCATAATTTGGTTTCATCGGAGTGGAGCAGTCCTAACAGGGTATACTGTCTAAAGCCTCCTTATCAGAAGGATTTCAATTGCTGTTGTTATTTACCATATTCTGCTTATCTGGCACAGTGCTGGTGAAGAAGGAATTGTATAACTTAAAGGTATAGAAATTTGTCCCACTTGGACAGAGCTTTTATCAGCAGTCTGACACATTGCTGCTGCGTGTTCTCTCCTATAGCTGCAGTAATACACTACTTCTGTTCTGATCCAATCTAAATTGTATCCCATTTTTTCCTCAGTGTCATTAACATTGATGAAAAGGCAGTTTTCTGCAACATCAAAATAGCTGTTCCCTTCAGAAGGATGTGAGGTAAACCATTGTAAAATGCATGCTCTGAAAGGATATCGTTTTATAATATGTTGAATTAGGAACACATGTGTGTATATAAATTCCATAATCGAGCTACAAGAAAGCAGATTCTGATCAAGAAAACCAGAGTTAGGATTAATGCTGTTTGTTTAGACATTAATTTGCCTTATTCATCTAGTATATACATGCAACCTTTAACCAAACTTTAAATTCCTGATCATGTAGTGATGGGTTTTTTTTATTATTTTCCCTTTTTTTGGGGGGGACATGGAGGTAGGAGAAATGTTTCTTTTATTTGTGTACAGAAATAGTACAAAATAACATAAACATTACAGGAGTAAGGCTGTAAAACTATTTTATTTGTACAGGTAATATGTATGCAGAAGTGAAATGAATGCAAGTTGGGAAACTTCAAATAACACAGAAACAGAAAATAACATGTTAGTGAACATATAGACTATTCTGCTAGTACACAGAATGTATTAACTTTTGCTCTTATTTAACCAGTCCTCTTAAGTGGAAGCCCAAGAAGTAGAAAAGTTTAGATTAGGACTGTGAAGATGGAGACCATAGCTTGTTTGTCTGGTTACCTAAAATGGCTGCAATAGATATAAAGCTAGTGATAAAGATATAGTAAATGTGTCAAATGCTATCGAATTCCATTTTAAAATATACAGTGACATATCAATGACTGAAACTCGGTTATTATTTTTATTAAAATATATATTTGTTACAGAAGAACAGACCCCTATCTAGGTCAGATGTCAGCAAGAAAAAAGGTAATTGCATGGAAAAAGTATGAAGGTCAGACTCAAAGCCAATAATTACAGGGACAAGACCTCTTTAAATGAGAATGAGAATGAAGATAAACATTAAATTTCATTACTAAGTGATAAATGACTTATGATTGATTTAGTTTTCACTGCAGTCACACATTTCAAAATGTCACATTTACACTCAAATAACCTTTCCAGGGAAACAAGAATCTGTGGAGGATGTATAAATATTTTGCTAAATGGTCTCATGCTTCACTGAGCTCTCTCCATTTGCAATTCATTATTTTGTTCATTTAAATGACAAAGTAGTGTACTAGCTTTTTTAAAGAAACCAGACAAAAATCCCCTTTCTTTTAAAATATGAAAATCACTTCCTGCTTTAATATAATGCAAACCATAATTAAACCTGAATGGAACACAGAGAATTTCAATTCTGAAATAATTTTCAAAGGGATTTTTTCATTTGTTATTTAGACCTTCTAGCAACAGTTGTGTTGTTTGTTTTTTTGATTTTGCTTTTTTTTTTTTTTCCCCTGAAAGATAATGAAGAACACTTTGAAGGAAATGGTATGGTTTAAATATAAAACTATGTTATTTAAAACTATGTTATTTAAATACATTTGAGTAGCTTTTAAAAAGCCTTTCAGCCTTCATGCAAATTTTTCACCATCTTATGATGGCATGTCACTGAAAGGTCATAGAGTCATTTAGTTACTTTCTCTGACAAGTTTTCAACTTTTTCCATCATCTTACAATATTCAGCACCAGGGCACTAAAATAATACCGTAGAATAATGTCCTGGGGAGAGGAAATCAGGGGAAAACCCTGTGCAAATTAGTACACAGTATTTTTATTTCTTCCTGTGATACTCATTTGCTTGCTAGCAGAAGATCTGTCACTATGCTTGCAAAGTATTTTTGGTGTAAAATATGAAAAATAATATTTTACAGAGTCAGCAAACTTCAGATTTTCAGCCATGACAGAAATAATCCCTTAGATTTTGAGAGAGAGAGAAAGACAAGTTAGGCAAAATGTTCTGCCTGTCCTCCAGGCAGCTACTAAAGAAGTGGTGAAGCATTGCATCCTTTAAGGTCTATAAACTTTATATTTTGGTATAGAGGTTATGAAGGAACACATGCTTAGATGTCCTCCTCAGTAAACACCTTAAAGTGTTTCAAGGGGGCCGTAATGTTCCCAGAGGAAAATACATGTACTTGAACTAATCCCAAGGATTTGTTTTACAGTCAAGGAAGAGCAAGATATTTCCTTGGTGTGTCATGAAGTAAAGAAGTGTATGAAATCTGATGAAGTATGTCCAAAAGGTGTGGTTTTGCTCCACTAACTGTAAAGGGAGACTAGATGACTAGCTCAGATGAGACACCAAAAATAATGTGAGATGAATAGCACTCCTTTATTTTATGGACTTATAAATGGCTACTTAATAAAAGAAACACCAACCCACCACAAGAAGCAACCCCAGAACCCCAAGCACCATTTGTAATACTTGGTATCCTTAGAGACAAAAATAATCCTAAAATAAAGAAGTATCTGTTGTAGTAGCAATATCTACTTGATCTCCAGCTGAGGTAAAGGTATTATTTGGTTTTATATAATATACAACAAAGAGAATGTCCAAAATGCAGGTGTAGGAAGACAGCAGTGTAGGTACTTGTAAATTATGATAGGAAGAAAGCTCTTCCAAGTAATGGAGAACTGTTAGAACAAGAATATTGGAAAGGAAACAACTAGTGTTGCCTTTTAAGCCCAAAAGGCAGAGTGTACTGTACTCCTGAAGGTGTATATCTCTTGTTTTAGTTTAAAACTGAAGAAATATTGTTGACCTAAAATGATTTATTTTTACAAAAAACATCTCTGTCAGCTCAGAATTTGGAACTATATTGGCCCGCTTGCTCAGTATGTTGGGTTTTATTAATTAATTTCAGAAATTGTTATTATTTACACTGGAATGAAGAGGGGAGTATCTGGTTATTAGAACACTTGATAGCAGCACTAGTTGGGAGATAACATTATCAGCATCTGGAACAAAGAAAGTCATCTGCTTACTGGAGAGCCAAGAACCTGAAACAGAAAAAAGAGGACTATCTCATCCTCTCTGAGAGTTACCATTCTTCAAGGAAAAATAGATGCCTATCACACCTTGAAGATTTCCTATCCTTTCCTTTCCTCTCTTATCTAAGATCAAATGACAAACTCCTGTCATCAACTTATATGCTGATTGCACATTTGGTAGATAGAAATTTAAAGTAACCTTACTTGATATAGTGTTCTTTGATTTTTGACTTGCTCTAGATAGGGAACTGTGCCAGTATTCACTTCTGAGGATGAGTTGCCTGTGATTTACCCAAATAAAAAGACAACTTCTGAAATTCAAATGGACTTTGCTGTAAAAATGAAATAAAATATTCTGGCTCCAATGACTGTGCATTGCTGTGTCACAGAGGTCATTGCAATGAGTAATGCAGAGTGTGTAATAAAGATGCATAATTTGATGAGCAATTTCCAGATCTTACACCAGTTACTTTAGTTTAGATTGTGACTTGATATATTTGAAGCTATTTTCTAGTAGCATATAGAGTCATGTCTTGATTAGCCTTAGTAGATATGACCACAAAGAATTTCAATCCTTAATATAAAAGAATGCTGAAATGCATTATATATGTCCAGCTCTGTGTTTTCTGTCTCTCCCATTACCCTTAGCTCTGTGCTACTCCTGTCCCCCTGAATGTGTTTGGTTTTCTCAAACTCTTTCACAAAGACTCAAATCCTTCCATCTGCAGTCAGTATGAATTTGCTGGTTGTGCGCTCTCTGTAAAGGCTGGGGAAGTTGAAAAGGTCCTTTCTCTTCAGAGGCATGAATTAGTTTTAGGTTTATATTGAACAGTTACAAATAAAACTCTCAAACAGCCATATAATCTGTGTATTGTAGGAATGTATAATGTATATTAGGAATGAAAAAGGTAGGATGAAATAACTTGGGAATTTTGAAAAGTTTGCTCAGAAATGCCTAAGGAAAAGAATAAGTTGGATAGGGAGGGGGGCAGTTAAGACATATACATTTACAGTAATCCATAGGCATGGACCTTCTGTCCTGGGAATAGGAATGAGAAACGTGACCGCTATAAGTGCATGATGATAGCTACTCATCTCAGTATAGCTTTATGTACCATATAGTATTGGCCAAAGAAGTCATAAGGAGTTAGCCAGAGCTTACAAATTGATCTTTCTAAATCTTTCTGTAGTAATGTTTCTCAGTGGAACCCCAAAAGATTCTGAGACACAAAAATTGGAATTTTTAAAAGTATAAGCCCCCATATTTGCAATTTCTAATAGGATGACTATGTAACATATTAGAATGGTCTATATAAACAACTCCCTGTCTATTCATGGATCACTGCAAGCTGGCCTGTGCTTCTAGGTTAGTTTCAGTCTATTCAATGTCTGTGTGTATTACTGCAAATTCTGCTAAAACCCCTTTAGATCTTCTTTTCCTGTCCCCACAGTGGCCTGCCTATGTGTTACCTGCTTTCTTCAGCAGTCTATGTCTTTACATGAGCTGCAGTTTGGCCACTTGTGCAACGACTGCTTGATGTAATTGGCAACATGGAAACTCCTCTGGTGTATGTGACTGCCCTCTTTCCAGATCTACCTTGTGTGGTCACATTTCTTGAAGAAACAAAGCACACAAAGAAACCAATATGTAGAAGGGAAACTGTTCAGCAGGCTACCACTGCACATACCAAGTCTGTTAGAGTTAAGGGTTAGATTGCAAAGAACAAGCTACACACACGACAGGCAGGGGGGTGGGGTGGGTGGGTGTGTAGGAAGCAAGCAAACATATAAAGGTCAGATATTAATGTTAAGGCAAAATCCTACAATATCATTGGTGAAAGTTTGCCTGGAACAGGGCTGGACAGCTAGGATCTCTACTATTATAGTTTGTTTTCTGTGTTCCAGTTTATGTGATGTGGATAGCATATGTCTGAAAAAGTGTTTGATTTAAAAAACAATTTTCAGAGGATGAAATCAGCTGTTGCAGTGCTAACAGAAAATTTATCTCAGGGTCCTTGGAAGTTTTGCCTGTGTAAGGCTATAGAATTAGATTCATAATGCTTGTGTCATATTTTAGCACCTAATACAACCACAGAGTTGTAGAAAAGGTCAAACATTTTTATTTTAGGCTCCAGAAAACCTGGTATTACTAGGAAAATAATTCCGCCAGACAGGCTTGTCTGAAACTTATACTACTGCCACCGGAACCAAAATATGATGATGGTGGTCTCTGTAATATAATTAGTGTGAAACATTCAGTAAATTACTGAAGGAATCTTCTGTCATAGTAGTGCATCTTCAACCTAATAAAACAGGTGGCATTTGGACTATTTTCCATGGGAGAACAGAGATGCATGCAAGGAGAAAGACTGATGGAACATGGGTTAATAGGCACAATAATGATAATTTACCATTGCACATTTGCTATAATTACTGGGTAGTAGTACTGTGGTCTATCAGATCAGTGCTACCTTTTTATATTTGTTTGAGAAATCTTTCTCTTTTATTTTTAAGTTGAGGCTGCAATAAAACTTTCATACATATGTAGTAATGCTGCTTTTCATAACTTGTTTGGATTTCAAAACAACTGATAAATACTGGGTTTTGTAATTTATGGTTTACTCTTTTGAATACTAGTTTATTTTTTCCCCACATGGAAAGGTCACAGTCAAGAAATAGAAAAGAGCTGATGGCAGCACATATGAAACAAGTTATTGTTTTGTCAAAAAATAATAATTGACAGTGAATCCTGTCTAATCACTGATGATAGTGTATAAGGCACACTGCCTCCATTTTCTGTCAGTGTTTATAAGGCAGCATAGTACTCTTCTAAATTTTTATAGGCTTTCCAAAAACACCAGGTTAGCTAGTAAACATATCAAATTACTTCAGATGGCTACTTTCACTCTTGGTGTGCTTTTCATAGTTTGTTAAGGTTGTTTGGGGGATTATTTCCCCCTAGTTGGTAAGTTACAGTGGAATTGATTTGGATGGAGTTGTTTGTTTTGTTATTTCTTTCTATTAGAAATTATTTTAACAGCATTTGAGTAAAATATATTTGAGTCAGAGTAAGACCAGCAATATGGGAGGATGATAGCACATAATCTATGATAGAACAACACTGTATGAATGTTTCATGTGTTTCACAAAACAAATGAAATGGATATAAAAAGCAATTCTTTTGGTCTGAGATTTCACAAACACAGCAATTACAGCATCATATTTGCCTCATGGAATATATGGTGCTTTCCACCATGGATTTTAGTCTGCATTAGTCAAGCTACAGTTTAGCCTTCAGTTTTTCCTATGTTTTTCTTAGTTGCTATTATTTTTCTGAGAAGATATATTTATGTTGTAAATTTATGTTCTTCACTGGAAATAAATCTGCTGACCTTAGAAGATGGCAAGAAAGCATAGGCTTCCTTTTTTGCCACCAAAAGAAAAGTTACTTGATCAATTGATCTGTCAGTATGTATGCGTCTGAGAATCTGTGTATAAAAATTACTTTTTTCCTGAGAGAGAGAGAATTTGACAACCTAATGTATTTACACAAATACCTCTCTCTATGCTTTTTTTCTGGGAAGAGTTGAGTTTTATGGCTCAGTTGTATTTTCTTTGTACAGGCTTCCAGTTTGCTGTAAAGTTAAAGGTCCTCAAGTTTCTTTCTCTAAAATCTTCATGTGCAGTTCAAATGTTAGACTGTCAGGATAACTGGCAGAAGTAGACTGAAGCAAGACAGTATGAGATGACCTCATGCAACTGTAACAGGGAGATACAGTGTTTGAGAGCAGGGCTCTTGTCAGGTTAAGACACCACTGAGAGTATGACTGTGGTTGCAGTTTCCTTCAAGTGCAGAACTGCAGTGTGAGATCAGCATGTATAGCCTGTAAATATGATTTTTCCATCATCATCAGAATCCCTGTGGTGCCTTGGGGCCAGTGCCTGGTCCTGGTCCTGGTCTGCGTGGTGCTGGCCAATACGGCTGCTGGCAGGTAAGTGACTCTCCTCCTCAGGGTGAGCTGGAGCTCTGTGGTACCATCAGTGATGTGGGCCATACTGAGAGAAAGTACAGAAAATAAACCCAAACAAGACCAAGGTTGAGGAAGGAGAAAGCATTGACATTGTGCTCCTTACAGAAAACAGAAGGAAGAAACCCTAACCACGCGTGACCTACCCTACTCTTCCCAGTGCTTTTGTTTGAGGAAGACTGAAGATGCGCATGCGAGGATCCAGAAGGGCATTGCAAGACTGAGCTTAGCACCAATGAAAGTGGGGTCAATTTTAACAGATTTTCTTGTATTGTGTTTTTAAAGGCGACATTATTAATGAGGTTTTACTGTTGCAGTTGGACTATGAATATAAGTGTTACTGGATCAGTCATAACTTGTGGGTTAAGTTAAATTGCTAATACTTTAATTAGTCTATCAATTTTTTTTTCTTCCATTTTTTAAATTCCTTTTATGTCAGTGACAAGATTTCGAGTGTAATACTGTCTAGTCTAGTTGCTATAGGTTTAACTAAAAAGCTATGTATTCTGGTCTATATTCTAACAAAATCTGACTTTGAGTTTAAAAGGCTTTTCTGTGCTCATTCTGCAAAAATGAGTGATGCAGATCTTTTTCAGGCTTCTGAGTCCCATCACTACAATCATGCAAATATCTAATGAGACTTGTCCATTGTTCCACATTGGTGTGTGTCCTCTTGAAGTATGGCATCCTTTAGGGGAAGGAAAAATAAAAAATTCGTCTAAGAATATTTCAGAGAGATTTACAGTTTAGCATGTTTTTCTATTCTGTCTAGAAAACGTAACACATCAGGGCATCCTTAAAACCTATATATATGCCCTGAAATGTTCTGCTGAAGGAAGGGGACTACTTTCAGTATTCTGAAACAAGAAACGACAATTATACTTTATTCTCCCACAACATAAAGTTCTTTTTTTGTGTGTGTCCTGCAGTACTATGAGGTCACATTTTAAATCTGTGCAGGACTGCATCTTCTCTCTCTTTGAGTTTGCATCAACGACATCTTTATACAGTATATTAACACTTAGAGTACAAGAAAAGCTACTTTCTCTGGAAAAGATTTTTTGTCTTTCCCCTTTTTCTTTTTATAAATGCTATCTTAATGTGAAAATAGATCCCAGGAAGAGGATTTAGTTGCCAGATAGAAAGTGAGATTTTATAATCAATTTCATAATTAGTTTATTTTTTATCAATTTATTGTTCATGTTTACACAATACGGTTTTATGTATGTATACGGACAATGAAACCTACCTGTTGTGGTTAAACAAAGGAACAAAAAAATCACTAAAAAATGGTATGAAACATTTCACTTAGAGATGTGGGGGTTTTGTATTAGAATGTAATAGCGGGGAAAGGCAAATGACTCAAATTTCTTTTCTAGAAATTAATAAAACCTTTTGGGGCATTGCCTGGATATTGCTTCTCTTCCTAGTAATGATGTCCTCAACCTCCTGAAGTAGTCTGATAATCCTCAAAGGAATTATCTTTCTCAGATTAGCAAATCCCAGTCTAGATTATGTCCATTAGAGCATATCCATTAAATATTTTTTAAAAAATAAATCACTGTAGACAATATGATACTGTGAAAATTTCATTTAAAGATTTTACTATCGTTAAGCTTACTTTTGATGAAAAATCCTGTTATAAATTATGTGATATCTAAAAATGTCTTGGGGAACCTGGAATCTACCTGAAAATTGGAGCGGGGGGAATTTGTGTGTATGTAGTTATCATCATATTTCAGTTTATGATTTCTTTTTTAATATTGTGACATTTTTTCTCAAATAACAAAATGTTCATATGTTGATAGGTGTTTCTGGTGTTTTAAGAAATGTTTCCCTGTATGCATTCTTTAACTCATTCGTCTGAACATTTACAGTCTTTGGTGAATTGTCGGTGAGTTCATGGCAATGTGGCCTTTGGGAGAAAAGTTTACTGTGTGATGTATGTGAGTGTCCTTCATTCTTCCACAAATCCTGGTCAGAATAGTTCTGGAAGCATTCCTCAGTTCTGATCAAAACAGTGACTAAGCTTAACTTCAGGAGTGAGCATAACAGAGTTCCTGACAGCAACTAAAGAAAAAAAAAATAGTTCTAAATGCTTGCTAATTGGACACCTGTGACTGTATGAAGGTCATGACTAATTTCAGGCTTGGAGAAGCAGTGGTTTTATAAACGGTCTTCTGTGGAAAGTGAGGTGAAGTGTTGTCTTTAGAAAGGGATACTTCAAAAACTGGAATAGGAGTCATCTGATGTAGGTCTCCCAGGTAAAGGTGTTTTTTCAGTGGTAGTGAAAATGTGAGGAGAGACACTGAAGTAATTTACAGCCTCTTGACTGCTAGACTTGCCCGTTCACAACCCGGACAGTGGTAATAGGCCACAAAAGTGTGAGTTTTTCATTGCAGTTTGTCTGCATAAGAAGGATCTTATAGACAAGTCTACGCTTCATGAATCGGTCTGTTCATGTTGCCATTCGTTTTCATGGCATAATTGTTTACATTCCACAATTTTTGTAAGTGATCTAAATTTATCTACAATGATTCTACAGTGAAGTTATTCCAGGTGGAACAGGCAATAATTATTGTGAACTTTTAGACTTGGCTTTTTCTGACCTATAATGTCAAATTCATTTTTTCTTGCTACTGGTTTGACCTAGAATTTCAAGAACAAATGGGAACCATCCAGATCCTGTATAGATAAATGGTTTTCTGCTGACCTCTAATGGAGAAGATAAATCTGAAACTACCTTGTGGCCAATTTCATGTTCATAGCTCAACAGAGCAAAAACACATAGCAATAACACTGTGATAATAGTGTTATCCTGTTAAAAACAGCTATGTTGTGTGAGATGTGAAGAAAATGATACTTAAAAATAATAGTTCAAGAATTGACTTGTTTTGCAAACCTTAAACCTGCTTTGTATTGAAAAATCTGTGTCTGCTTTTAAAACTTAGAAATTTTAGACAGAAATGGAGAATATATGTGCTTGTGAACCTGAATATTGTGCTAGAAAGTCCTGTGAACTGTCTGTGAACTGTCACCAGTGTGGAATTAAAGACAAAAGAATATAGATGTTAGTTACAGTGAAAGATTAAAGAAAAGTTTCTACATAAGGGGGCTTCAACATTTGGTGTAGAGGAACTATGTTCACCTTTGCTTTATCTTTAATTCATAGGTCTAGAAAATAGTGCCAGAGGTAATTACATGCATGGAATACCAATTTTCACTTTTTTAGATTTTTTTTTTTTTCTAAGATCAAAAATCAATATAGTATTGTAGAAATAAATCCTGTGGTAAGTCAGCTCAATGTGTATATTTTAGATTACAGAACATCTGAGGCATCAGAAGGTATCTCTGGAGATTGTCTAGTTGTGCAGGTTGACCCTAGCTGGCAGCTAAGCCCCCACTCAGTTCCTCATTCATTCACCTCTAGCAAGATGGGGGGGAGGGAGAATCAAAAGGGCAAAAGAAAAAAAAAAATTGTGGGTTGAGATAAAGACAGTTTATAGATGGAGAAAAATTTTTTAAAAAAATAAAAATATGCAAAGACAGTCGCTCACTGTCTCCCACCAACACACTGATGACTAGTCAGACTCTGAGTAATGACTGTTTTGGAAAAATACCCCACAACCCCACAGTTTTATTGCTGAGTGTGATGATATATGATATGAAATATCCCTTTGATCAGTTCAAGTCATCTGTCTTGGCTATGTCCCCTCCTAAAATTTTGCTCACCCTCAGCCTACTCACTGGGGGAAGGGAGAGGACAGAGTGAGAACCAGAGAAGGCCTCAATACTGTGCAAGTGCTGTTCAGCAGCAGCTAAAATGCTGGTGTGTTATCAGCACTGTTTTGGTCACAAATCTAAACCCAGAGATGTATGGACTGTTATTAAGAAAATTAACTCCATCCCAACCGGTACACTAGCCAAAACCCCCTGCTCAGAGCAAGGGAGTCCAGGTCTATCCACAGCACTGCAGATGTGTCTCACCAGGGCTGAGCAGAGGGGAAGAATCACCTCCCTTGCCCCACTGGCAGCAATGCTCCTGCTGCAGTCCAGGATGCTGCTGGCTGCCTTTGCTGCATGGACACATTGCTGGATCATGGTCAGCTTGCTTTCTGGGACCCCAGGTCCTTTTCTGCAAATCTGCAAATTGGTATATCAGTTTTCCTTTTTTTTTTTTTTTTTTTTTTTTTTTTTTAACTGGGTACAGCTTACCTGCTTTATGCCAATTGTTTTTGGACTGATATCCTAATATAATTCCATAAGCCTGAATTTCTTTGTTAAACTCCCAAAAGCTTTTAAAATTGTTGGACAGTTCCAACAAAATTTTCAGTCTTACAGCTATTCCAAGAAACAGCTAACAGTTTGCCAAACAGAATATGTACTGGCTGACTACACACATAGCTCTGAACTAGCCAGAATATGAGTAGCTATTGACCAGTGAAAAGAAACCTGTCTTTGAAGGAGTTTCTTGAAGAGAGCTGTGTATTACACTGCAGAGGAAGACAGGCACTAGTGACACAGAGAGAGTTTGGCAAGGTTGGGAAGATTATGTGCTGAGACACACAGCACACGAATCTGTTTGAAACCACACTTCATTAGTTACTCCGCTCACAGAACAATTTGCAAAGCTTGTTGCATATATCAACATTTATTTAACTGAAACTCAATTTTCTGCTTTCACTGTAAAGAGTTGAAAATGCTTCATTTACTCCAGAAGATGGTGCTCTCTGCATTTATTTCAGAATTTATTGTGACAGAAACAATTTATATCCAATTCAGCCTTTGTTGACTTGTAAATTATTGAGGATACCTTTGTAATAGGAGCTGTTAATGCAGCTCTGCTCCTGAGGCTTTCACATTTATAAATAATTTGCATAACATTTCTACATGAGAGGTTAGAATATATGCACAATTTATCCAGTAGTCTTACATTAATATAACCTGATATGTTAAAGCAATAAAGGAAAAAAGTTATTTTTCTACCTCTAGAACATACATATTAGATTGAAAAAAAGACAAAATAACATTTTATTCAATGCAGTAACTGAAAAGTTGACTTTTTAACAAGAATATTTGTAAATTCCACTGCTATGATGATTCTTTCTGGAAGATACATGGTCTTTGCTATAAATATTTATACATGGTTATAGAAAGATGCACAGAATATGCGTACAACTATTTCTTCTGATGTAATATATGAACTGAAATGTTAAAATCAGTATGAGAAATTATGCTTTGTGGTTCTGAGTTACATCCTCTAATTTGTTACAAAATTCATACTGCAGTATGATGCTTCTGCATTTGTAATTGATTTTCTACTGTACAATTTAAAGCAGTAGACTTCTCTTGCTTTTTGTGTTGCTTTTCATCCTGTTTCCAGGGAAGATGCTAATACAACTTGAAAAACTTTATAAGTATACATTTATGTATATAGTACAGTCTGAAATATTGCAGCTAATACACTTTTGTGCAGGGTCTCATAACAGATGACAACCTCAACCAGAAAGATGAATCAAATTGCTGCCTACTTATGGTCAGTAATCAAGTGTTCCTTTTCAGCCTCAGGTACAGGTATCTCATGTTTACTATACTGTACTATTTTTGTTATTTTGATACAGTTAATTGTTTCTTGTCTGGGATTTGAGTAAGAAAGTAGAAAGATGTAGAAGGAGTAGTCAGAAAATCTGAGGAAGAAACACAGAAAGTGGAAAAAAGGATCTGTGTATTACAAACCAGAATTAGAGAACAGTTGAGATCGGAGGGTATCTCCCAAAGTCATCTAGTCCAACCCACTGTTCAAAGCAAGGTTGATTTTGATGTTGGATCTGGTTTTGTAGTTCAATTGGGTGGCTCAGGCTTCATCCGGATCTCCCTGAGCAACCTCTTCTCATGTTTAGCAGACATTGTGGATTATTTTTTTCCAAATACCTAACTGAAACTTCCTTTGTTGCTGTTTGTACCCATTGTACTTCTTTTGTTCTGTACCACCAAGAAAATGCTAGTTCCAACTCCTCTGCAACCATACGCTGAGTAGTTGAGGACAGCAGTAAGATCCTCCTTTAACGTTTCCTTCTTTAGGCTAAATAAATCCATCTCTCTTAATCAGTACTTGCATATCTCATCTTCATCTTGGTGACTTGGTCAACTGAAGTGTGAATCTCCCAAGATTCTCCTGTGATGTTCCACATCTCTCATATGGCTCTGGTGTTGTTGTTTTGCAATATACAGCTTACTTTTACTGTGTGTTAAATATTGCTCCTCATGTGTGCAAATTCTCTCCTGACTGTGCTGACCATAGCACTGTTTTCTTAAACATAGCACTGTTTTCTTGAGTGTAAAAAATTCAAAATATTACTTATTAGAAATCTCTCTGGGGCTGGAGTTTCATTAAATTAAAATATGCTTTATCACCAACAAAAGACATTTTAAGTTACTGTTTTAAAATTTACAAAGGCAGTATGCATGTTAAAAAATGTGTTCTTAATATATAGAAGAGAAATATATAGTTTTCTCTATATGTATCTGTGTTTATAGATATATGATCACCTATACTTATTTAGTAAGAATATTTCTAAACTATTCTGGGTAGCCCAGGCTAACAGCTGTAAACACTAATGTTCTTGTTTCAGTGGGTATAAATGAATAATCAAACATTTAGGTTCTGTTCTTACAGGTAGGATATGCTTGTGCCTGAAGAATAATAGTGACTTTCATAAAGGCTTAGTACATGTAAAAAAAATATTTTTCCCTTTTTTTTTGGAATATGTCATACTATGACTGGAAATCAGAAATTCAGAATTTAGATATTTTGATAATTTTTGCACTAAAATAGCTATGCGATTTCGAGTGACTCAAAGTACCCTCTGGGTTGAGAAACAATTGTGATCTTAAAAACTTTGTTCTCCAGTTCACCTATTAACGGTTATGCTTCATCTTGGGGCTTCATAAACTGTCACCAAAATAGTTCCCTTTAAAAACAAGGTAAAGAATGAGGTAAATTCAGTCTCAGGCTCTTATGGAAAGTCCCAGTTCCCTGCTTCTTAAATATCTCTATGTATATTTTATTTTTTAAGCTTTCCAAGGTTTCAAAAGATTAAGAAGACTTCTTTCCATCCTGCCTTATGTTTTCCTCTCTCTTCCCCCCCGCCCCCTTTTTTGTGTTTCAAATGTTCACATGTACAGCATCAGACTCGTGATCAAAGTTAATCTGACCTCTCATCATATAAAGTTTGGTTTGATTGACATGCCATAATATATATAATAAAAGGCCAGATAAAACAAACTTCAGAAAATAATTTCATTGTTGATAATATGAGTTTGGAGAACTAGAAATGGAGTGAGCAGGTTGTGAGAGTGATGAGTGGCACTTAAGAGGTTGGAGAAAAACAATGCTGAGAACTCTAGCTCATTGTGGAAAGCTAAAAGATTTAGGATGAACGAATTGAGAATGACTTTTGCACTTTTTGACTATTTTACCTTTCATTTTCACAGCTGCTAATTATTGTGCTGTGGCAGTGCTCTCATTATTACTTTACAAAGTCACCTTCTTTGTAGAAAGAGTGATTTCCGAAAGAAGTGCACACCGTACCATTCCATGTTCCAGCAACTGAAAATACCTCAGAGATTTGTGTTAAATAAAAATTAGCAAACCTCATGGAGTTAAAAGTTGAGTCATCTTCCACATTAAAATAATTGTCATAGCTTTTCTCCCCCACAACTATAAAGCACATTGATATTTCTTTAGTATTTTCTGGTTTGCACTTGAATCCTTTTTACCTACAATATTTTTTAAAAACACTTTTCTCTACAAGGTTGATCTGATTTGAAAAATTAACACCTTTTTCTAGCCCAAATGAAATATTTTATTAACCTTAAGCGTGGAAGAGCTCTGCAAATCTTAGACTTATAAGTAATAATTCAGATGTTATAAAATATCAAAAGGAGAGATGTCAGAGCACCCCTTCTGTTTATTTTGAAAATAACTAGGAAAATCTATTTTATTTTACACAGGAAAATGTTTTCCCAGTTCGGAAGAGTCTGTGACTCTTAATTATGCTAATTTTAAAAATAAGTCTCAAGAAATGAAGGTATCCTTTATACAGATACTTATTTGAGCAATAAACATTTCCTTATCTTGGTTCACCATAAACCTGGGAACTTGGATAGTCTATCTACTAGCATAATCTATCTAGTTTGGGTTTTTATTTAATGATTGGAAGCCTGCTAATTCAGTCAGAATTGAATAAACCCTATAGTTGTTAAGAATCAATTTCTGTAATGGATGCAGAAAGCTTATTTCAAATAGTAAAAATAAATTAATGAAATGTTTATATGTTATTGATCGTAACAATGATTCACTTATCCGAGTAATAAAAACTAATAGTTTGGATTAAAGAAAAAGAGGCCACATTGCATTAGATAGAAGATAATTCATCAACCTCCTTTGGTGTCTTAAAGTAACCTAAACCTCTCATACCTTTCCAGATAGGTACAGTTTAACTGTGAAAAAAGAGAGACAAGTGTTTATAAGATAGTATCATCTGAAAAGTACATTTGGAAACTACTGAGTTCTGTCTTTGGGAACTCCAGTACTGTGAAAGAATGTTCAGAAAGTATTTCTGTGGATTGCTTCGAGAAATAAATACCTCAGAAACCAGGTCTGGTGTTAGCAAATTTACCTAGGAAAATGGTGTTAGGAAATTTACCTAGGAAAAATTATTTTCTTAGATAAAATAACAGTTAAAATAACAATGAGATTAAATTAGGTACTGTTAAAATGACATTTTAAATTATTTTTCTTATTCAAATTCCCCATATCTGTAGATAGACAGAATAGCAGGGCAGATCAATCAGAGGAACTATTGCATACATTATCCTTTAATTTATTTAACACGTTAGTGGAGCACAGAGAAGTGTTTTGGAAAAGTATTAGAAACTGATTCAATATGCTACATTTTAATCTCGTTAAAGGGCTTTTAAGTAGTTACCAGGTACTGTGAAAGAGTGCCACAGAAATTTCTTATAATGATTTGATGAACAAATATTGACATTTAATTTTCTTTCTCTTGTTCGTCTGCTTTCCGTGTCTTGGAGACCCAATATTATTCATATTAAGTTTGCTCATTCTTACTTCAGAGATTAATCAGTTGGTCCGAGTGTTATGCAAATGGAGCCAGGTGATAGCTCCTGAAATGGCATGTTTACGATGAGTTGTCACACCATTACCTTATCATTAAGGTTATACAACTTTTTCCCCTAACAAAATCATCTTGCATATGGCAATTTCAATTTTTTGCTGAGCTTTAATTTTTAGGGAAATGAGTCCTTCTGCAAGATGTAAAATGGGAAACTGACTCTCTCTGGAAGATGTTGCTGCAGTGGGTTTTTTTTTTTTGGTGTTATAAAAATATTCTCATTTTATGTTAGTATAAATCTGCAGAGAAAAAAAAAAAAACACATCATATCCTATTTCCTAGTTAATTTTTGAAAATTATTTAGCTTTTACATGAAGCATTCTGAAAACATTTGCTGAAATTAAGCTATATGAGTAACTTAAGAATGACATGATAGGTTCCTGTAGATGACTGACTTATTTGAACAAGTCTACTCTGAGGATGATCCTTTAAAGCCTCTCTCTGGAACTGGGATTCTCATCTGACTTTCACACAACCTCCCCATTCCTTCTTGTGGAATCATGTTTCTTGAGCTACCATCATTAAAATGGAGATAATTATAGAAGAAATCTTTGGAATGGACCTTAACATATCCAATTACCTGTTCTCTGGACTTTCTGTATCTTTCTTGAAAGACAATTGTTCAGACAGCCTGTTCCATAATACTGTATTTTATGTACGCTAATATAATTTAGTTCTATATTTAGTTCAATATGTTCAGTTTGAGTAATTCATTACAAGCTGATATTTTTTTTAAAAAGCCCATCTACTTCACACTTTCTGATGATTATTCTTTGCTCTTCTTTACATATAGATATATTTTAAACATTTTTTTGATATTTCAAATAAAAATTTTGAATTTTTATCCTTTCTCCCAAATCCATGAAGTTCTTCCATCTGCAAATGCAAATATTTTCTGCTCCTTTTTCCTTTTCATTAATATGTTGAATAGCAGTGATTACAAGAGCTATGCTGGCAGAGCCTTACCGGATATAACCATCCAAGTTAAACAAAGAATATTGATTAGAGTTTTGAGTGTTTTCATAATTAATTCTGGACCTTTTAAGTATTTCCATATAAAATATATCACCCCAAAATGCCTGAGAGATTATCATAAGATAGGATCAAAAATTTTTCTCATATTTGAAATATACAGCATCTATTTCTTTCCAAACCACATAGTTTCTTAGGAATTTAATTTGTTAAGCTGTCTGCTTTATAGTTTCTTGTGTCCTTTTCTCCTTCTCTCCCTTCAAAGATACTGTAAATATTTGTCTTCTGCCAGGCTAGCTTCTTGTTGGTTCTAAAGCTTAGCTGTTAACAGCTCTGAGACAGGCTTATAGGTTTACAAAGTCATTTTTAGCAATTTTCATGGCTTCCAGCTGATTTGAGAAAATTTACTTTATCTAAGCAGTCTATACATCATTCTTTCAATATTCTATTTTATGTTCTTACTCCTATATTCCTGTCTGTTGTGTCAATCTTCTGTTCTGTATGTCTGTGATTTATATTCAGTCACAGATTGGGACTTGTGTAATCAAGAGCACTTTTAAATGTATTTCCTGTGGCCAGTGAATGGGACGTATTCCAGAGTCAAGTCCCTGGTCACAGTTTCCTGAATTGGAAGATTTGATTTTACAAGATCTTTAAGTAAAAACCCTTCCTTTGCAAGGTTTTTGGTACTGCCCTTTTGCTCCAGCCTTTGCACAGATCCTTCTAGCTTTTTACTGTCCCATTCTGAGCCATATATCAAATTTTTACATTCTAAGCCCATTTATTTCTTTCTCTGAGACACTTGTCTATGCCATACGATAGAATTAACTGCCCTGCAATTTACATATTTCTTAAGCGATTTCAGTCCTTCATTCCCTTGGAATCTAGACTTATGTTGATTCCTTGACCAAAAAAATTTGAAGGATCCTAGAGCTACAACTAATTCTTGACTTCTACTAATACTGCTGACCGAGTATCTCTTTGGGTGATCAACTTTCCGCTGACTGTTTGTCTCTGATGTAGATGAATGCAAATCCAATTCTTGCGTCTTCAAAATCCAGATGTATGCTTCTAAGCTCTTTTGCTTCTGTTGACTAATGTTCTTCCCAGGTGCTTCCACACGTGGAAAAAAAGAGAAGGTGGATTCAGTAATTCACTGAGAAAACATTTTCTATTCTTCATCTGGCCAAGGTAAAACTATATCTGGTCATTAGGTGAAGAAGTTTTTCAGCTGTGTGATAATGTTAATTTTTAGCCATGTAATTTGTCTTTTATATAACTAAAATAAAAAATAGGCATAATAAGTTCTTAAAAATTTTTCAGATAATTTGACATCAGTTTTATGTTACCATTTAATATTTTACTCTTGTTTGGCTTTCTTCTTGCTGCTGAGTTTTTTTGGAAATATTTTGTCATCCTATTCATTTTTGAGGAACATAAAAGGTTAATAATATAACGTTATCTTGTAGGTTTATGTGAAAATAGATGTATTGCAAATGAAGAATTCTCATGGAACAGGAAGAATACTATACAAGTATTGCAAAGTTATTTGTTTTTTTGTTCAGAAAAATACTTCAAATAAGACTTGCAGACAGACATTAAATGTGGAAGATAGAAAGAAACTTCCCATGCACTGAACAAGACAGAGCCTTGAAAAAAAGAGAAACTGTCAACCAATCAAGTAATAAAGACTCTAGGAAAATGTGCATGCAGGAGGAACAAATTAAGGAACCTTGCTAGCAACATTTCTGAACTTTTTAGTGTTTGACTTTGAAGCTTTCCATAAAAGATTTTTTGATACAATGTGTTTCACAACTTAGCCTGCTAAAACACTGTGGATTTTCATTCATATTTGAAACAAGTTTGATACTATAAATGCCAATATGTCTCCTGATTCTAGCATATTTTTTGCCTTTGTTATAGCTCTTGATTTCAATACAGATGAGTTCCAAGTCAAATACCTTGAAAAAGAAGTAAAAGGAAGTACCATACCTCAGGTAATCAGAGATTGCTGCAATGTTAAAATGGTAACTTGCACTAGAAAGTGGGTTTTGTTTTGTTTGTTTGTTTTTTTGATAAGTGATATCAAAACAAGTTAATTTGCTCTAAAAAGTGTAATTTCTGCAAATCCTTTCTGTATAGCTGTTGTAGGAATACTCATGTATTCTGGAGAAAGAAAGGTTGTTGTTTTTCTTGACCCTGATTGTATTATTTTCTCTTCTGTAGTAAGATATGTCCTGTCTTGTTACAGTTTTGCAGATGGCAATGTATTTTCCAATGCTTATCGCAAGAAGTAATTCTCAAATGTTAAGAGTATTTTAAGTTTGTTTCTGCCTAATAGTTCTTAGTTTTGAAAGAGATATAAAGAAATAAAAATAAGAAAACCTGTCAAATGTTATAGTTTGATTTTTTTAAGCTTAAAAGAAGTTTAAAGATTGAAGTAGGTTAGTCCAATATTTTTCTTGTAGTATGTTAATACACTCAATAAGCAATAAGAACTGGTTAAGTCACCATTTCATACATGTCCTTAAACACACTTAGAATATTTGGCCCAAAGAAATATTGAAATAATTCTGCTCAGTTTATAGTTTTTTTTTTTCTTGTTTATATTTCTTGGTGTACTAAATAGTTCTAAGTGTTGAATTAATATGAGGCCAGATTGGTTTTGTTGCCGTTTAAATAAAACATTTTTCATCACGTTTTCTGATATGAAAACTGTCATTAATGCAGCTTTCCAAGTGGAGAAAAGCAAAGTAACCAGTTAAAAAGTGAATATAAGAGTCAGAAATAAGACAGTTCTCTTGGTCCTCACGTTCACATCTTGTCCAATATATCAGTGATTTCCCCTTAGGTGCAGATAGGCATTCACATGCCTTTGAGGCAGGAACTGGATTGATGCAAAGTCACACAGGGTTCTGCTGCAGAGGCTCTGTGGGGAACTATCAGGTTTTGGAGAGGGAATCCTGGTTTTCTTCATGATTAGTTTTTATATCATTGTTACTGTACCATAATTAATTAATATTTCACAAAAAACCCCCAAAGAAGAGATAGTGCATATTGTTCATGTTCGGAGATATGCCTTTAAAAGCACTGGATTCAACAACAAGCTTATGTGTAAGGATGGTGTCCAAACATCCACAAAAGGAAATCAAGATAAATAGTGTGTTAATGAAGTAAGCAGCAAGACTGTAGTAGTGCTTTCCCAAATTACATTTCTTTTCTACTGGTTGAACTGGTGTGGGGAGACAGTATACATTCTAATGTTGTTGGTTTGTTTCTTTTTTTTTTTTTTTTTTGGTGGAGAGTAATTAATCTCTTTTATGAACAGAAAAGGACTATATTTACTAGGTGGAAGAACAGAATGAATTTTTAATCTATAGCACCTACAATAGTGCTTGTTACTCTCATCCCCTTATGCTCACTGTTTTTTATTTTGTACTGGTCATGCTATGTGTTTTTAACTTAGAATAGTATGTTTTCTGTGAATTTAAGCCAGCAGCACAGGGAAAATATCATAAGCAAGGTCACGGCAGTTAGGCTCAAAACAACAAAGAAGCATTTGATAGCAAGGTTTTGATAAAATTGTCATAAACCATATGTTGCATCATCACTGACATAACATTTCAGTCTTTTGAGTGACAAATAGTCCAGGGCAAGCTGGCAGCATTAATTGACAGGTGAAGTAGGTAAGATTTACCAGTCTGTCACTGTGAAGTTACTACCTTGTTATTTTATTCAAAACTGAAATGTTTTGATATGAACAGGAAGGTTACATCTCAGTGTTGAGTATTTTAAGCAATGTTGGACAGTTCTCAACATGTAACACTAAGGTTTTTTAATCTTTCTTCAACAACAGAAAGCAATGATGAACTTAATGAAACAAGGCAAGTGGGCTTCTATTAGTAATTTTCAAGAAAGTTCCAAATCACTAACATTGTGTATTTTCTGTCACATTTTTAAACACTGGTCAAAACATGGTGATAGTTTGCAGTAATTGCCACCAGAAAACTACAGTCTCTCTGTATTTTTTTAATGCTATTTAATGCTATTTAATAACAGATATTGTTAACAATAAGGTGAATATTCACTGAACCTGAACATAAGAGAAATTTATATGGGACTCAGTTCAAAATTCAGAGACACAAAGCTAGATGTCTGACTTCAGTATAACTTGCAGCAGTATTCAGCTGTCACCTACTGGCTCACATTTTTAAGTGGGTTTTATCTCAGATCTGTATAAGTTGTCAGTGTGGCAGATACAAATTCTGGAAAAAGAAAATTAAAATCAAGTAAAATTTTATGTAAGATAACTCAGCTTTAGTTGGTACCTGTTTGTTTTCATTTTGGGGTTTAGGAGTTATTTTTAGTCAAGTCTGTAATGCTTACATCACACCCATAACAAGAAGCCTATTTAAATCCAGGTATTTCCTGGAATATTGGCCTTTTCTTAAGGTACTGTTTTGCCAATTATCAGGCCTAGCATAAAGATGAACCAATAACCAAATTGTATTTGACACAAAAGGGTCAGTACATGGGTGAGCGCTGGGGGTACAAGTTAATCAGATTATACATAATTGACATCAATCCCACTGACCCCAATGACACCACACAACCAACAATGGGTGGAATAAATGGTGAAACACAGTCTCCCATAGACAGATGGGGAGACAACCAAGTCAACAAGCCAAACACATCAGACCAAGGAAGCCACACACTGAGTCTCTACACAGCCCATGTCTACAAAGGCCAGACCTGACTGGAGCCCAGTCCCAGGGAGGCAGGAGGTCCTTCCCCAACAGGAAACTCTGCACAGGACATCCACCTCACAGACAGACACTACCCCTGCCTGCAAGGGGTCCCAGCTTTTATCCCTAAGTGGGACACCTGACCTTTGGTTACTTAATGCCGACACCTGGGGCTCATTTACCTCATGGCTCTCCCTGCCAGGCCGGCCGCACCCTGGAGGGAAGCCTAAAGGCAAACTCACCCCCCCTTGTGAAGGGCTGTGGGAATCACCCAGATGTCAACCTTAATTTGGGTCTTGGGGTTGAAACCCCAGCATTTTAGGTACAAAAGTTAATGCGTTTCATTCATGTGTATGAATGTATATACAAATTCACTTGTATACAGGTGAATAAAAGACATAAATCTGTGGCACTCTGTCAGTGAAACTACGAAATTTCATAAAGGTGTAAGAAGGATTTCCTGGGTGGAGGTGGACTCTATAAACCTTACTTTGAAAATAAGGACAATTCATGTAAATATTAGGCTAAAACACTTATCTGGCTAAGGTGAAGTATTCTGCATGTTTGCTGGACCTTGTACTGTAACAAAAGCTTTGGAGCTACCATAATTTCAATTTCATTCCTCATCCTTGCTGAAGCCCTTTCTCAGCCTAGGCACTTCTTTGAGTTTTGTAGGCCTGCTGTTTATTCACTATAATCAGAAAGTAAGGCAGTCTTTTTAACACATTGTAGTGTTGTAATGTATTTCTAATAGGTTATACTTTCTGTGGTACAGATCAGAGGGCAGGTGACAGGTAGCTTCTGTAGTTACAAGAACTGGAAAGGTGAACAAAAGCCTAAGGGTGACTTGATAATAATTTTATCATTGCTTTCAGCATCTTTGCATTCTGAGCATTTGTGAAATTTCATTGTATCTGGGGAAGGTGTCAAGAAAAGCTTTCTATAGTATGCCTCCTTTTAGTAGTGTCTTCAGTGTAATATTTTGTCTATCATCCATCCTGAAACAGGTAGACAACCTATTGAGTTTTAATTAGGAGTAGCATGTAAAGACCTTCCCAAATTGTAGTTATCGCACAGCAGTAATTTGTACATTCATTTTTCCTTGTAGTCTTGACAATAGGACCCCAGCCTTGTTGGTAATCTCATTATATTGTGTGATCAGTAGCTTTTTTTTACAATCTAGGTTAAATTTATGTAGGGGCAGGGAGGGGAGGTTTGTGGTGGTAGTGTTTGCAAATGTTTGTAGTGTTCTTTATATTTCCTGAAATATTTTAAATATTATTTTGAAATATGTGATCTGCAATAGGAACACAAATGTGAGTGCAGTCAGACGAGATATCTCACAACTGAGGATAGATTATTGGAAAAAAAAAAATCCTCTTCAATACTTAATAAGAAATAAATCCAAACTGAAGTTATGCCACATAATCTGGAAATAATTTTAGAGGTTTTATAAAAGAGTAAATAATTTTCTACTTACAAATTCTTTGCTTTAACAGTGGGAAAATGCTTGTATTCTGTTTTATTTTTCATACAAGTTTTATATAATGTCAAGTATTTAAATACATAATATTACATCTGAGTAAAGATGAGGAAGTCAGTGAATACTTTAGTACCTGATTAAGAAACCAGAACAGCCAAATTAAAAACAGTTCTGTCTTTTGACTTTACAGACCAGTAGTGAAATAGCATAGCATGTACTTTTGGTATAAAAGACTTATTCAGGAACAAGGTTTAGGTTACATCTTTAGGATTTTGGTTTTTCTCTAAGTAGTGGTCACAAATTCTGTTGTCATTTGTGACAAAGTTCTGCTACATTAAAGTTTTTTCAATATGAGAGTTGTACAAGTTATGTAGGAATGACAGTAGATTGTACAGGAGTATTGCTGTGAAAGGGGTCAAAAGTAAACTATATAGTCAAACTACATGTGGGGGTTTTTTAATGGATTTAAAACCTATATGTATATAGGAAGAGAACAGGGTTGTTACTGTTCAGGTGTAAGTTAGTACAAAAAGTTATTGGATTTTAGGGAAGTTGTACAGATGAAAAGAGAGATAGGCACTTTTGATAACCTTCATAGAGAGAGGGTAAATGTTACCTCACTGGTAAGGCAAAATCTTTTCAATAGTACAAAATACTTAATTAGAAAAGAGCCATTCTATAACAGTAACAACAATGAATTCTTTGGAGGAATGTAAAGATAAAGATGCCCTTAAAATGTAGATGTCACATCTAAACAAAACAAATAGGATATTCATAAGCTTCAAAAATATGTATAATCACAGGGGGAAAAAACCCCAACAACACTAAAAAACACAACAAAAAAACTAGAGAGCTTATTAAAAACATAAAAGCTAAAAAAAGAAGTTTCTTCACATAGATCATAGAAAGTTAAATATGATCATGATAAAAAAAAAAAAACAAACCCACAACTTTTAAGACTATGATAGAAAAGATAAATTCTTTTTATCATTGATTACCACAACCAATCTCAAAAGATTATCAGAGCAAGGATACTTCTAATGGTGTGTAGCAAAGGAAATTCTGAAGTTGAATATATTAATAAATTACCTGAAATTTAGAGAGAAAGTGTCCTGGATCCCACTCCAAAACCTGAAATATGTCATGGTACCAAGTAACTAATAATAGGTGGAATTCAGTTTTGTTAACTGCATTTTAAAGTATATGTATAGAAAATTTCTAAAGTTGCACACATTGATGGCTACCATTGCTTAGGAAAGAAGTCTGAAAACCAGTGCTGACTGTAGTCCAAAAAATTTGCTTTTAGCAGTGATGAAAATCACAAATAGTTTTATGAATAATCAGAGAAAAGTTGGATAGCAAACCAAAACCAGATTGTGACTACATCTTGTCAAAAACTAAGTGCAATTGACAAGGGAAAGCTTAGGTTGCACAGTTTATCAGAGGCATGAACTGGCTTTCATACAAGAGATTAAGGATTCTTCATTTTGAAAAAAGGCAGTTTAAGGGACAGTATACTGGAGATCAACAAACTTATAAATGGTGTGAACAGTCACGTGTAGTTCTTATAGCTCTCTTCAATTTTCAAAAATTAATTTGATGCTTGAAGTCAGTTGAGATCACCTAGAATGATAAGCCTCTTGTTGTCACATGCAAAAGTAAAAGTGATCTGCTCTCTGCATTTGGGTATTAGTTGATTATCAGTATTACTGATGTAATAGTACAGTCTTATAGCAGTTCTGAGGTAAAGATATAAGAATAAGGTTTTAGTTATGTTATTCCTTTATTTTTATTTATGCTGTACCTTCACATGAATGTATATTTTTTTATTATTTTATTATTTTATTTAAGAGTATAAGAATCCTTTTTCTCTGCATTCTCCATGAGACTTTTCTTTCTCTTTGACATGTCTGATTCTGTTTCATTTATTGATATATGACTCTATGCTCAATTCTGATGAAATCCAATATTTTAACCTCATTACCTCTGCCTCCCTTATATTTTTGCATTGTAAGAATGCTACCACCTGTGTTCTTCCGTATGTTCGGGTCATTCTTTCTATCATTCTTTGTTCATCACCTCATTGTCAGTCTTTTTTCATGTTTTCTCTTTATCTTCCTAATCTCTCTTCTTTCCTCCCCCTGCTTTTTCCTATTTTTTTTCCCCCCTGCATTTTCTCTCATTCATTTAATTCTTTAAGATATTTAATATCTATCAACCTAGGACTGCTTCTCATCAATATATGTAAAGGGTTTATGATCTCTTTTTAAATTATTCAGCCTACCAGTAATGGCCTGGTTCTCAGTCTAATGTCTGAAATCTTTCCTTTTCTATATTAAATAAGGACAATGAGACTTAATGAAGTTGTCTCACTGTGAAAAAGAAACAGTCATGTCATTGGTACCAAAATCCTTTTGATTGCTTTGGTCTAAACTACTAAACTCCTTCTAAAATTTAATTTATAAAACTTAATAATTATCTTGTGAATCAAACAAACAAAAGCTTTGTTCTATAGAGTGTACAGGGAACATAATGGCTAAAAGTGATTTAACATTTTTGAAGATATTTGTATTATGCTATGCTTTGTTATATTGTTTATCCTTTTTTCTCTTTTTTCTTTGAGTCTCTTCACTCACAAGAGAGAAGCAGCAATATGTTTTACTGATATAAGACAGTGAGTTAAGAAAGTTTGTAATGTAAATGTGACAGTGGTTTAACAAGATTTGATGGCAAGATTCACTTATGTACTGCATAGAGGACAGAGTTGGACAAAACTGTCAGGGACACCCTCCTGTTGAGTCATGAGGTTCAGAAAAGACCCTCTTGTGTTCTAAAATCCTCTCAGAAGGGAGTTTAGGTGTGCCTGGATCCAGATGTAGTCCCAGACTTGGTCAGCAGTTTATGTCTAAAGGGTTATATATGCACAGTCATTGCTTTATGTCATTGATCTAAGATTTTGGCTTCAGTGCTCATATTCCCAATTCACTTTCTGAATATATGACGTGATAAGTATTCTCTTAACCTTAAGAAGTAACCTTGAGAGCTGTCCCTTCTCAAAGGGAGGTACTAGCATGCAGCCCACTGCCATGCTGGAGAACTCAATGGCCCCTGGGTTTTCCAGTATTTCTGGAATAAGATAATTGACTTATAGTCATCTGTACATACTGACTACAGATGTTAGTTTCTTCCCAATTTGGCTTGAGTCAGACATTGACCAGCACTGTGGTTAGGTGCACTCGTTGCTCAAATTAACCCTTGGCTCTTTTTGTCTGTCTCCCTCAAATCCACATGGTGAGATGCATCCATTATGACCATCACAGGTCATTATCACTTGAGAAGAGTTACAGGAAATAAAGGTCAGGTTGGGACAGGGCGGGGACCACACCATCACAAACTGTACAGTTTGAAAGCTGAGGAAACAGGATTTGTAGAAGCCATAAGAAATTTTTCTTTAGACGGTGACTTCAGCAGGCTCCTACAGATGAAAAAGACAAGCAAGTTTTATACCTGGTTTTGACTCAAGTGAGTCAACTTTTCTGAAAAAATAGAGAAATCTGTCAGAAAATAAAAAAATGTTTTGTCTTTTGATATCAAAGGATGGAAAACTAGAACTTGAAGACAAATGTGTGATGAATTCTTCAGTAGGAGAAAAGGTATGTGACTCACTGCTGAACAAGCATTGTAATGAGTTTTAGCATACTCAGAATTATTTACCAAAACTGTTGTTTTACCATAGAGTAGCCTAAGCACTGCACAGCCTTATGTCCTATTCTTAGGGCTAAATTTTGCTTTGACAAACTAGTATTATTCTATTGAAAATAATGAAGTTACCCTAGCTGCTTACACAATTGTAGATTTTTTTTTTCCCAAAATACAAACATACATCATGAGACTTCTTAGCATATGATTTTGAATTGTACCTTAAAAATCTAAAGTCTCTCTTTTTTAATGCCATCTAAGAAAAGATCATTGACAGTAATTTAATTCTGCCACTGACTATTTTAGAAGTCTACAATTTAAAATTTTTTATTTTAAATTAAAGCATATCAGAATGCAATGCTAATAACACCTTGAAATCAACTTTCGTCAATCTATCTGTTCAAGAGAATTTAAAGGATTTTTTTCTAGTGTTGGTTTTAATACACTTGTTAGTTGGCTGAGTTTGCAAGGTTGTATCCAGTACACAGAAATAAAAACATAAAAATTAAATGTAACTTATTTTTCATGAGAGAATTGGCAACAGGTTGGGGGCTTTATTTGCTCCAGTGGTACTGGAATTGACTCCTAAATGCAATCAACTTATTTTGAAGTGGTAACATGGGAATTGAAAATATTTTTTGTGGATGTGCACTGACCAAGCTGAGATGACACACTATATTTTCCTGTTTGTTTTGTGAGGAGTGTGCTAACATCTAAAAATAAGGAGCTATAGTTTATTTGCTAAGAAGGGCATCTGTAAGTTCAGCAGAGGTTCATTGATTTGGATTTATCCCTCTCATATTTGTTAAGTACACAGAACAATGTTGTAATAATTATACTGTGGATAGTATGTTTTGCCATTTATAGCATTATTATATATAACATTTAAAACCTTGTTCTTATCCCATTTCTTTCACATCATATAAATAGATTTCCACTTTGAGTAGATTTAAGAATAAAACATATAACATCTTGGCAATACATATCTTTATATTAGGTATGTGACATATTGTATTTCTTATGAAAGCATGATGATGAATTATAAAGATTTTCTGTGCTTATTAATTTTCATTTGTGTGCGCATTATTTTTTGCTTTTCACAATACAGTTACAGGTTTCGTAAGTTTTGGGACTAAGTATCAGCAGAAAGGACAGTTGTGAAAAGAAATTAATTTCAGAAAGACAGTTGAAAGAACTTTCATGCGAGGATGCTTGAGTTTGACTGCCAAAAATTTAAGGAGTCTAAGGCTAGGAATGAAAAGGAACTAACAGCTTCTGGGAAAGGGGCAAATGAGGTAGAGAAACAATGTCAGACTCCCAAGTCTTAGTGTTTCAGCCTATGAGGATTCTTTCCAGCTATGGCTGCTGCTTCTCCTACGAAACACAGCAGCTGGCTTGCACAGAAAGGAGAGGGAATTATTTGTCAGTCAGGTACAGGAATTGTTTATATAGTGAATATTTGCCTTGCCGAGAGCTTAAGTACCTACAGAAAGATTGCATATAGCACACGGGTCCATGTGCTATACAGATTCCACTATGTAGATATTAACAGTCAGATAATACTACTTCCAATACCATCACAATACAGCTTCTATACCACTAACAGTTTTTAAATAGTATTACCCAAGCAGACATACTGCAGATACGAAAGCTGCCAGATTGTCTATAGACACATCTCTATCAAGCTACAGTAAAATAACTGTTTAATTGTATGAATAGTATTTTATTATACTTACAATCTTTCAAAGTCCATCTTAGAATTAAGAAAACAATGCAGGAATGTGGTTCAATTTTCAAGTTTTTGACATACAAGTAGGAACTATGATTCCTGAAAACAGAAAATATTTATAGCCTATGTATGTAAAAGTAAAATAAATCCGCACATATCTAGAAGTGTACAATGCCAGCTCTGAAAGAGTAATTGAACTAAAATTAGAGGGAACTTTTTTAAAATTTGCTCTCATCTTATTCTTAGTGAGAAGACTATAGCAATTAAAATGAGCATATTCCTAAGAGTTCTAATTATTTGCAGGATATTATCCTAAAGGTTCAAACCTTGAAGAATCAGATAGAATAAATTGATGAGCAAATCTTATGGGTCCCTTGGAACAGGGAAGGAAAAAAGTACACATAATGACTAAATGATGGAATACTACTACTGTTGAAATGAAGAAATTTAGTACTGTAAACTCTATGTCTATTATTGGATGTAAGCCTTTGTGAATGGTCTAGGTTGTCCTTCCTGTAGGGCCTTGTATCTGTTGGGATTATTCTTGTTATATATCCTCTGATCTGATGTTGTGTTAGTTTAAACCAGAGATATTTTAGGAATATATGCTGTAGCTCCATTATTATTACATTGAAATAATTTAATAATTCTCAGAAATCACACATAGCATTTGTACAGAATTCATTTGATAAAAGGAGGGCTGATTTGAGAAACTTCCTGTGGTAGAGGAAGTCCATAGACAGTTCTGGCTGTGGGGTGTTATCTGGGAGAAAATGTGGGAAAATGGAGCTCTGATTAACCAGTGCCTCAGAGCTACTTGGTCTCTCCCCTTTTACCTGTGGGACCACCTGCCTTGGGGTTACAACCATAATTCATGGAGGATTTAGGAAGACATTTTAGGAAGCTTTGTTCTTTTTTTGGCTTTCCTGGTAATGAAGCAAGACTATCTGGTGAGTGTTGATAAATAGCTGAAAACTTGAAGATAACAGCCCAACAGTACTGAATGTAGGAACATCCAAGAATAACAGTGGCAATTTTCTCTTTATTCCTTCCCTACAACAGGAATGTCTGTTGTGCATCGCCCTTTTTTTTCTTTTTTCTGGGCTTTGTTGAGATGATGACAAACAAGCTCCAATATTACATTTTCCAATATAAAGTACTATATTTAAAAGGTCTAAAAAGTTATTTTGAGCAAAATCAGAATTAGTCCCATGTGCCAATAGAAAACGAACTACGTTTTACCTGTCTTGAACTGTTCATTCAGTTTTCCATGATGCTTTTAAAATTATTGTCATGGCTTTGGACTAAGTTTCTTTGTGGAAGGTCAGGCCATTTTCATAAACTGGTTCTTCCATGTTTTATTGATCTTTATTCCCTGTAGTAGCAATGAGTAATATCACACCCTTTGACCTGGGATTTTGACCTAGGATGTGATATAGGGCATCATGTGCTCTTTGAGGTGGTTTAGATATGTTTTTACACACAAATGTATGTGTTATGACAGATGGAATAACTGAGCTCCAGGTTCTTAAAATAATATTCAAGAATTTTTAGGAAAAGAAACTGATTAGTTGCCTGAAAAGACAACATATTGCAGTGAAATGCAGACTATAGTGATTAACTTCATAGACAGTTGGAAAGAACTTTTGAATGCTCTCTGCAAGATGCTTAATAGAAATGTTGAACCCAGTGAGATAATTCAGATTCCTCTGTAGTGGTCAGCAATGAATCACAGTGAAGTCTGTATCCTTCTGTTAGATAGTTACTCAGGATACCCTTGCTGAGTAGTGAGATTCTGACATAAAACTAAATATTCAGGCTAATAAGTAATGAAAAAGACTAACACAAGCCTGCATGAATGTCTGGTGAGTGTGGCTGGGGTTATATTTGTTTATTTAATTCTCCCAGGGTGCTGTCTGCTGTGTTTTGTTGAAAGGGGCACAGCTGGATGTGTGGTAGGATGTAGGCTGCCTGTTTGCCTTGCCTGAACTGCTATCTTCTGGCTCAGCCTGAAAATTCAGGAGAGGACACAAGTGGGGATTGCTGAGCTATTTTCAGGGAGAAAAAATGCTCCAGGGACAGGGAAGTTCACTGACTTGGCAAGCAGCAACACCACAGCCTAAGTACAAACGAAGAGACTTGCAAAAAAGTATAGGGAGTGAAGCAGCTTCGCTGTGGATGGAACTACAAAGGAAGACATCTTACCTGAGGACACACTGAGTTCAGCATTATAAATAATGCTATTTGACACTTCAATGGAGAGATGCAATTATACATCTGACTTCAAGTTCCTTCATTTGGAAGGACTTTAGTGTCAAAGTCTTAAATCACACTTGTTTCCTGAAGTCCTGAGAGTAGCTCAAAACTGAGGGTTCTTCAGTCATGGATAAAATATTTGAATGACCCTATGAATGGAGAACAGACTAATTTGAAGCTGAACTGTAATTCTAATCTGACAAAACCTGAATTGGAAATTGCAGAGATTTTTTTTTTTGTATAAACTAAAAGCAGGCTTTTTTTGGTAAATCTGGGATTTTGATTCAGATACAAGTTTTCTCCCCAGTGAATAATGCTGAATTTGAGGTTTAGTTTCAATCTGCATTAGGATAGTTGCAATGACATAAATTAAATTTATTCTAGTTTAAGGAGGATTTTTGATATTGCATACTGCTCTGTACTCATCTGTTTTAGGGGGAGGCAAAATTACATTTCACAAAAACTTGTGCATAACTTAGATTAGAAAAAAAAAATCTGTGTATATTCAAAGAGATTTAGATGGCTTGATAAGGTATTTGAAATTGACAATTATTTTTAGCAATTTAGTACAAAAATGGAACCCTGAGAACCCGGATTCCTTATGTGACAGAACTGAGTACATTCACAAAAGCTATGCAGGGAGTTAAGGGTTACTTTTCAGTTATAATAGGCTAAATACAAGTTGTGAAAGCTGTCAGCTAGTTAACTCTTTCAAATGCTTTGCTAACAGCATAAATCTACAAAATAATAACAGAAAACTCTGCCATTTCGGTCTCAGATTATTGCGTAAAAGTGTAAACATTTCATGGTCTAACATACAAATGTGTCTTTTAAAAGTGCTATGAGCAATGTCATTTGATCAAACACTCATAATTCTTTTCCTGAGCTGTTGCCTACTTTAAGAATTCATGTTAATATATTCCACTGATTAGTGGGGTCTGGTAAAAGATGCCTTTCAGGATAGGCTCTTTTGTTTTTATTCTACTCATATGTTTATTTCATCAAATGAAGAAAAGCACAGGTAAAGATTACAGACACAAATTTACATGAGTGGATGAAAGAGTACCTTTAACCTAAAGCCAGTCTGGGAAAATGAGCTGCTTGATATCTGTTTAGTAGGGCTGATCAAATAGTGTGGTCAAGGTAATATTTGTTCAAATACAAATTACATTTGCCCATTTAAAATTTGATTAATCAATGTGATTTTAAGAATATATTCTTGATCTCCAAATTCTTTGCTGAATCGGTGTTCATACATAAAGATGTCAATATTCAATAACAGTATGGATTTTTTGAGATTTTACAAAAAAACCCAAGGGGTTTCTGAGAGAGAATAAATATAAGAAGAAAAAGTAGCCTCTCTTTAGTGAAAAGAAAGTCATGTCAAAACTAAGGTTTTTCTAATAACCCTGTAAAGTGAAGAATAAATTAAGAAAATAGCAGAATATTCAAAGAAGGAGATTAAATAATTGAAAAATATCTTCCAAAGCAAAAATTCCCGAATAGTTAGTTATTTCCCTAGGTCTCTGAATTTGTGTGTCCTGTAGATATCTATTCTAGAGGATAACATTAGAGTAAACTGTATTTGTTTAAAGTAAAATATAGCGGTGATTTCTTTCTTTGCCGATGTATTTAAAGAGAAATTTACGTCCAGTTCCTTGCCTGTTGTTGTTCCAGATTCTTTCACTATTAGTGCTTTTTTTTTTTTTTTCAGAAAAAACCCTCAGATTAATTCTTCCTAAATACTTACTTTCTCCAAATAAGGTAGCATACATATTTTGCGTATAAATGTAATTATTTATTCTCAGATTTATTATAGTTCCTTCAGTATATCTTCTTTGACATTGTGCACACCTCACCCATAAATTCTAAATTGTTTCTATATTCTATATATACTGCTTTCACATGAGAATATATAAAAAATGGAGCAGATGCTACCCTTTCCCTGCTATAGGGGAATATAGTCCCCTGCAACAAAAGGGAATAAGGCTAACAGCAATTTTAGTACTCATCCTGTTTGGCTATTTATTCCTGGATGTTCCATGATCTACCTTTCTCCCTTGCCTTCCTAATTTAATGTTAAAATGATTTCTAACTCCAGCAATTCTTTTGCTCATTCTCATCCAACATATGGTGAAAAATTATCCTTTTGTTAGTCATCAACTCAGCAAGAAAAATGAATGATCTTTGGGCAGTTACAGGAGAACTGCTGTATAGGTTCAATTCAATGAGGTCAGCCCAATCCTAGAAACTTGTGAACAACTCAACCCAAAACCTCACACCCATACCTTAATTCCACTAAGAACAACACCTAAATTATTTGGGGTTTTCACCAAATTATTTGCATGACAGAAGGAAGCTATTTACTCTGGATATAACAAGAGCTGCCTGCTGCATCTTTCTTATTACTGTCTCTCTTTGAAATTCACTATGTCTTTCTGCTCATAGCTAGGCTTGTGTGCACTCAGGTAAAAAGAAGTATGAAGATTTACAAGATGCATAAGCAAACACAAAATTTGAGAGTGCATGCATGCAAGATGCATGTAAACCTACAACATGATCAACTATTGCCACATCTGAAAGAACCAGGTTTTCTTCAGTGAGACTATTTCGAATTATTTGGCCATTACTGACAATTTCTTCTAATTGGAGGACTCTGTGGATTTCATTAAAAGTTTGTTAAAAGATTTTGCTGTGATTTTTAAGATGTTCCAGAACAATAGATTTGGCAGTGTTCTCAGTATTACTTTCCCAAACACCAATCTGTTATTGCAAACTTACTGCAGTTTGATTTACCAGTGCCATTCATTTATTGGTTTTGTGTCCATGACAGCCGTAATTTACAGTTTTTCAGCAAGTTGTGGACAGATTTCATGACAATATCATGTCAAAGTCAGTTTGAATTAATTCATTATCAGTGATAGTATCTGCTGCCAGGTAATCATGATTACTTAAAACAACAACAGCTAAAAGAAAAGATAATGGCTAGCTGTGTAGATTGCAGCTGGTCTTCCAGGTAATGAGTATGATATGATATTCATATGGCACTTCCTTGATAAGGAAAAAATAAGATATCAGAGATTTTACTATATAGACTGTTACTCATTATGTAGGTGACGGGAATGATTCTTTTCAATTAAGTATTTGGGTTCTACATTGGGATTTATATAATGTGATCTCTGTTCATATATTGACAAAACGAGCATGCTGAAGGGCCAAGACTGTCATGTCAGGAACAAATCCCAAGACAGCTAGAAAAAATATGGTTTTGATTTAGCAGAATAAAATATTCAAATCCCAAAGCCTATATGTCTTTGAATATTTTTAGTGTTTAAAATTCTGATTAGACTTATTTTTGTCAATTAATAAGTTTCTTAGTTTCAGAAAAGTCTGTTCTCCTTCATTCCTTTCCTGTTTGATACTGTTTTCTCCAATCAAAGGGTTAGGATGTTTAATTATTCAAGAACAAAAATATATTCTCCAGACTTATACAGAATCACAAGCTCGCTGGAATAATATACATGCAGGGATGACTTCTGCTCATGATAAATTAGTGTAATTTTGGAATGGCTTAATAAGAATATATGATATTCAACTAGGAAGCATTAGAATTTTTAGTAGCATTACCCCCTTCCCCACTACCTATCAGCCCTCCAAAATACATTAATAATTTTATTGGGACAAGTTTCTATTTATCCAACAACATTTTTTACACTGTACAAATGTTACCTTTTCGTTGTCTGTATAATTACATGGTGTCTGCTAACACTATCTTAGATGCAGACACTATTATCAACAGCTTATTTTTTTAAAGAGAAGTCTTGGGAACCAAACTGTCTCATCTGAATTTTCTATGACTATACAAATCACCATCTCTTAAAAAAAAAAAAATAAATAAATAAAATGCCAGTGAACCAAAAAGTTATACATGAAAGAATACTTCAAGTCTACTTCTAAGCTGAAGAAAATTCAACTAAAATTTTATCACCGTATATATTCTAAATAGTTTTTGCTTTTTAAAACATTAATGCTTTACCATCTTTTTTCTTTTTCCAACAGCTGAAGACCCATTTTGCTTAATCTGTCTCTCAAGACAAATGGTATGATTTCTTTTTATAGTAATCTACATTTTATATTCTTATCTCTGTTTGTCCATGCTGAATTCTGAAGTTATTCTGAGGTTAATTCTAAAATTAACTTCAGTTCTAGGGATAGATGTGTAATCATATAATTCATCTTATATGCAAATTATAAGTTAAACGCAGTGCTTTAGCTAATATTCCCAGATTTTGCTGCCTAGGTTAACTAATCTGCATTTGAAGCTGACTCCAAGTTTTGTCTGACACAGAGGGTAGTACCACTTGATTTTATGTTCAGGATCAAACTCTTTTCAAAATATAATAACAAAGTGAGAATAATACAAACATAAAAAATCTTTCTTGTGGTGTAACTGGTCATAGTGAGCCTTTCCCTTTTACTGAGGCATGGCACATACAGTTAACAAGTGAGAATCTTATCTTACAACATCTTACAGTAACTGCCAGTTTTGAGTAAAGCTTTCTGCATTTGGAGTTGCTTGTCATGTAAAACCTGAAGCTTAATTAAACCTTGTAAGCAATATTTGTCTGTCCATTACAGGATGAATACTTTTAACTCGCCATTCTGAGATAAATTTCCTAGATTGTTTATCTTTTCACATTACTGTAAATCTGGATTTTATAATGATTTTTTTTCCAATCTTTTTCCCCTGGATTTTTATATATGTTATAAAACATAGATATGTTTTTATAAGCATATATATGTATGCCTCCTTGCCCCCCAAATCACCCATATATTTGATTTTGATGGCATCATTCTCTTTGTATAAAACATCTAGTGTGATGGTGCGGGAATGTCATGACTTAGATCTGGCAAATACGTCTACTTGCTACGAGAGAAACGAAGTTGTGAAACAGTAGAAACAAATCTAAAGTTTCCATGCACAATTTCATGTAACTGATTACTAAAAAATATTGCCTACCCACACTGTTTGTTTCCAGAAGATGACCTTCAACTTACCTCCAACAGACTGAGCAGGTCCAGGTATGTAATAATGAAAATACTATACCTACACAAGCATTATTCTTCCTTTTGAAATAACAGACCATATGTAGTACTCCTTGGTTTACAGGAGTGACTAGAAGAGCAATAGCTGCAGTAGATCTTCATGGATCAGATGCACCTTTTTGGTACTGCGCTAACTGGTTATGTGAAACCTTGGTGTGACATTCAGAAATGTAACATAAGTAGTTCAAGTTTGCTATTGGACAGGAGGTACTGAAATAGCTTATGTTTCAATTAGGAATTGCTGTACTAGACTATAATTTGTGGTTGATTCTTGAAGAAACTATTCAGTTAAGATAAATACATTATATACTTTAATTGAATTTTTGTTTTCTTTTGTAGATTAGAAGTGATATTTTAGAAATGCAGATTCATAAACTTTGTATGTCAGGTGAAATCCAGAGACTAAGATCTTGAAAAAACCTTCAGTAGTGGACACTATATGTTACCTTGCCTATCTATCAGATAACAGAAAGCTTTTCTTTCAGCTACTTCTGCTTGATTATATTAGTTATAGAGTTTAAGTTTTCACTATCATCTAAATAAAATACATCCATAAAATGTGTATTACTTGACTAACCTTGGTCAGATCTTATCATATTTATTTGCAGAAACAAAAGAGAATATGCCCTTTGCTGGTTTCAGCTTGCATCAATTCAGACTTTTTAATTTAATTTTCAGTAACCCTATTTGCATCATAGATGAACATATGCTGTTTACATTTTGATAAAGGTCACAATTTTTTACACGAACTATACTCTGGTGATGCACATGATGGGAGCATGATTTTGTCTTTTCTTTGTTCCAGCTAACGTTCTCCTATTTGCTCTCCAACACCATTTTTTAATTTCCCTTTTTATCCCAGCAATGGAAACTCAGATTCCGAAGTTGACACAAAAAAGATGCTCATGAATCATATTATTACACTGAATTTCAAAAAGGAAGTGAAAATATGAAGAATAGTGGGAAAAAAAAGTATTTTTCCTGCACTAACAATGGCAAGCGAGCAGGATTAACACAGCTTCCAACCTGCATTTGAAAATAGAAAATTACTAATTTTATTATGAACACTGGAGAATGTAGGCTGTTACTGGCCATTTTTTTTTTTTCCCAAATTAGAGAATATTTAAACTTTGCAAGAATAAAAAAAAAAAAAAAAAACCAAAAAAAACCACCAAAAAACCCTAAGTACACTTGCCTTGAGATTGTACCTTGCATCTGTTTCTTGGGAGACCAGGGCAGAAATCTCTGTGCCTCTTGTGGCAGTGTCTGAGGGTGACAGAAATTCAGAAATTGGAGCTGAAGCTACAAATAGCCTTAAAAATCATAAAGTATTTTCAGGTCATCTCTGAGGATAAGCAGTGAATAGACTGCTATAGACACTTACTCTTAAATCTTTGTAATAGCCAAATGGTACATAAAGGAACATAAGGTAGAAAATGTGGTAAATACTACTAGAAAAACAGTGAAGACTACATTTCCTGACTGTGTGCACCATCACTGGTCAGTATTGTTCTTCTGGAGGGCACAGTTTGAGTCAACAGTGGAAGGAAAAATGGATTGTTTCCCATTCCCTCCCTTTGAAAATAAGGGATTAATTTGGGAATTTTAAATTTGGATTTACTACATTAGCTATGTTTTGGGATGTTAATGTAAGTTTTCATGTTAGATTTAGGGAGCTCAGTACCCATCTTGATCACTGCAAATATGTTTGCATTTCAGGTCCTTGGAAACTCCTAGCTAACCACTTCTTTTAGTAGTAGTAGTAATTGCTTATCTGTTAAGACTCATAATGCTCCTTAGTTCATACTGGTAATGTACTGTTACGTAGGGCCATCTTTATCACTTAATTCAATTTGTCCTTTTAGAACAGCATTTCCTCTCCCATAACCAATGCAATTGTATATTACCAGTTTGAAGATGTAACAGTTGCAGTGTATAATTATATTCTTCAGCATACTCCTGATACTGTCAGGGTTTACCTTTTTAATTTTTTTGTTAGTTTGTTTGTTTTTTGTTTTTTGTTTTTTTTTTTGTATGTGATTTTCTAAAACTGTAGCTTGGGGGTTTGTATATGACAGAAAGAAAACTTCTACTCGGTGTAATATTCCCTTTAGTGTGTGATTTATAATTTCCTTAACTAGTTGATAGTTTTATCACATTTCCATAAGTCTCTCAAAGATAAGAACGAAGGGAAGTTTTGTGAAGTTTTGCTTTAGTTGGCTGAGATGAGAAAATCCTGTGGTATTTAAATGTTATTTACTGCACTGTTGCTTATTTTTAATTTGAATCTATTTCTTCTTAGTAGTTTTTGTCTGTAGCATTTTATGTATCCCTTCATGTGCACACAGCTCTGTAAAGACACTAATTACTTGAAGCATATGTCTAGCCATAAATCTCTTGCCATGTTTGGGGTGGGAGGGAAGCCAATGAAAAACCTACTGTCTTAATTGACTAGTGGTTTGAGTATTTAATCTATTTATTCACATAATTGTACAGCTATGAAGAGGCTCAATTGTCTCAAATTTCCATGGAGATACTGACCTGATTGTGGTCTTGAACAGTTCCAGGTGGTTTTAATCTTATTCCTGAGAGATATCCAGCAGTTGCAACTCCTACCTCACAGCATCAAAATTTTAGTAGCAGACTGTTTAAATGATGAAAAGGGAAATAAAGCTTTCATGACAGAGAAGATTAAAAAGTCCTAGTATGCAACTAGGTTCGTATATGTGCAACCTGGTATAAATCCAGAATATGGAAGGTAAAGGAGTGCTAATATAATTGTTTGAAGGTTTGAGATCTCCTCTGTCATACTAGGACATGTAGGTCAATCAAGTATTATCTGCAGAGCAATTACCGTGTCACAGTCATTAAAAGAAATCTTCAAATTAAAGCTTCTACTTCTTTCAACAGAAGAATGAAATCTTTCAACGTTCATAAAGTGACAGTTACCTTCACGTGCCTTTAGAGGGGATCTTTTATTTGGAGAAAACAAAGGGTTATAAAATATATGGATTTAAACCAAATTAAGACAGTCTACAACAACTATTAAATCAGAAAAAAAATGAGAAGAAGAGTTGAAGATAGGTACAATTGAACATAGGACACTGAGAAGAGCTGACTAAGGATGTAAGAAATTTTTTCAGCAAGGATTGGTGAACTGCGGTCCCAGAAGTGAAGTGTGGAAAAGAATAAGAAAATATTTTTAAAAAGAGAATGTGAATGAGATCTTCATGCTGATTTAAATAGTATGGATGATGAATGTATGCAAATTTAATGTTTTGCTCCCTGAGACTTTATCTCTTGAGGAAGACTAACATCTTCCCACCAGTAATAACAGCTGTTTTCTTATAATCTGCATTTTGATTTTGTGTCCTTTCACCCGTCCTCTTTCTTTTTCTTCAAGTTTTATGGCCTTTAAAGTAACAGTGTTGCTGAACAAGAAAAAAAAAAAATATTAAGAGCTGACAATTTCATTTTAGGCAAATACAGCAGAATTTGAATAGAGGCAAACTAATGGTGTTATCTATAATAAAAAGCTTTTTTGAAATCTCTAATCCTCTTATGAAAGTTACTGTATTCTTGAATGTTCAGTTTTGGTATGCTTGTTAAATCTATGATTATGGGAATATACCCATGAAAATTTCACTTAAGAATTGTCTAGGGCTGAAATATATCTACTGCATTAAATAGCCTGCATCATCTTGAAATAATTATAGGAATACCTAATGCCCTCATTTTAGCTGAACTTGTTTCAAATCTGATTATAACTTCAACAGAAATTTGACCAGTTTGCAGAGGCTATAGAATATACTATCTGAAATGAAGTCATCTAATTAATCCTGAATTTTACATAGCTTTTCCTTTCTGTCAACTCTCCTGGTATTTGCAGCCTATGCAGTCAGATCACTAGTCAGATAAATATTTTTTTTTCATGACTTAGATCAAAAAGTTTGTATGGAATTCAGACACACAATGCTTATAAATATCTGATACGTCATGTTAATCCACATGAGAAATCTGCTTGTATCATGGGTATATGCAATCCTGTCATTGATTAATGGATGCAGCTTTTCCTGGTGCTGTTGGTTCATGCACTTGATTACTTTATATATCAAATATGCATTTTAGAAGGGCTCCACAAGTCCACCTGAAAGGCGTTTATGTTTTTTTTTTAAAGTTTCTAGTTTTTTATTATTGAGTAGTCCAGATTTGATCATTTGTATATCTGTCCTTAAAAAAATAACAAACCTAACTCACTCCACTTTCAAACTAACAAAAAGACACTGAACATTCTATATGGTGATAGTGAAAATGTAAAGATAAGTAGTTTCATCTGAATTGAAGGATGCAGGCTTCACATTTTGTTTTGAAGATAAGCTAGGTTAGGACTCCTTTTTGTGCTGGGTTCTGAATTTTTAACCTAATTCTCATGAAAAATTTCTTTCTCCCGGATAACAGGAAGTGTTTGCCCTCACATTCCAGTTTTCAATGGAGAAAAGAAATTGCAAGAGGGGGAGAAAGGAGCTTTAAAACAGCTAAGATCCAAAGCATATAGTGCTTTGAAAATCAATACAGCAGCCTTGAACATGGGATCTTTGTGTGAGGAACTAGTGCAAATAGTTCTGTAGGGAACAAAAAATGCTGGATAATGATTTCTGAGCCAGATATACCATGTATTCCTTTATATAACATGACATTTGGATAACCTGAACAAAAAATGGACTCAAACATATGGGTAAGAAGCATGAAAGAAGCTCAGAAACAGGAGAGCTTTCATGAAAAGGAGCAAATTGACTATTGGGCAAGATGGAGAGTTTGGATAAGGTTCATTGTTTTCCTACACATGTGTAATACTGCTGCTTGATCAGAAAATTAAAACAGTAAAAGGTAACATAAACCCACATTAAAAATAGCACATTGAAACTGCAAGAAAACAGCCTTTTCTGCACTTGGTCAAACTTGCTTCCTGTGCAAAAGGAACTCAAAACATTTTGATCATTGTTGTTGCATTTGGTAAGACAGAGTGTCACCATGCAAACCACTAATCAATTCAAAGTTCTTTTCCACTGTGATATTTGGATTGTTTTACGCTGAGATGTGTTCACTTATGTGAACAGCTGATGCAGACTTACACGTGTGATAAAGTTCTTGGGTTTGTGCTACCCAAGCAAATATGAAAACTACCATTGTATTTGGCACTACTTCTTACCCCTGGTGCCTCAAAAGTGAGACTACAAGGAATGTCTGTGGAAAGTTTATAAACTTTCCTCTTCTTGCCAATGTGTAGTCCTCCTACTTATAAAATAAGATAACTCAATAGAATAATGAGAGGAAGCAAGTTGTAATTTCTTTACTGCACTGATTACTCACCAGTATTACTATTCTGTTACTTCTTGAAAGGACTAAATGTTTGTTAAAAATTATGAAGTTGTTTAACACATCAATGTTCTTCTATGATTCTCATATATCAAAGGTGTTTATCTCTTGGTGTAGATTCTTATTTACTTTATTAGTTGGACTTTAACAGACTTCATTAGAAATGAATTTTCGTTGTCAGCATTAGCAGTGTATCTATGGCAAACAATAGAGAAAAAGCATTTTAAGTAAACCTCTGTATATTACAGAAAAATTACATTGGAGATCATAAATTTCCTTGAGTGCTCTAAAAATGCAAGAATTTTACAGATATTATTGTTAATTTTTTACAGTCTCTCTTATAAATCTTTTTCTAGAACATGAGTTAGATATTTGATCACAAACTGAACAGAAGGCTATAATATAGCATATAATGTACATTAAGAAAAAACCACAATGGAATAGTAGATTAGTTAGATATTAATATTGACAAGGTTGTATCGTCAAATTAAATTTTCATGAGGAAAAGAAGTTGAAGTTTTTAAAATTCTTAATTTAATTAATGTCAATGCTCTGTTTTGCTTATCTTTTTCACATTTTATTTCACTTAATATTTACTAGGTCAGGGTGGTATTTTACATTAAGTATTGCATGTCAGAATGTTTAGAAGAGATGCTATGTATTGTGCTATAAGAGGCTTAAAAGTTTTGGCATTTTATTCAAATATTTATTTAACCAAGTTTGAAATGTTTGTTTTTCCAGTTGAATGATAGCAGAAAAAATAAAAACAACTGCCTTGATTGTGATTTGAAGTGAAACCCAACATTACAATTAAGTTCCTATCAGTAATGATCATTGTGTTCTGAGCTGTTAGGAGCAGATACTTTTGAATATTAAATCTAATTACTGATATGTGGTGAATCATTTCCTTTATTTTTTGCTTTTTTGTTTTATCGTGTTCATTGTTACAACATTATCAATCTTGTCTTTTGAATTTTAGAAATCGTCCATTTATCTGAAGTGTATGAGTAGGATTGATGAGTATGAAGGGCTTGCAAGTCAAGAAAGATGTATTTTTCTGCATCTTTGAAATTTATAATTGGTCCTCACTAATATTTATTTTTTAAAATATGTGGGGGGTTTTTTGCTATAAATATAACTTAATTACACTTGCTAGTAAATTATTAATCTACATTATTTTAGAATTGTAATTAGTACAACAATTACACATATATATATTTTTAAAAGACACGAGATATTGTACAATAGAAAATGTAAGCAGTATCCTATGCAGGGAGTTGAGGAGCTGAAATCTTTTCAATAAATTGAAAAGAGGTAGCTCAGTATTAACATATACATTTCATTTACTTAGCTTATTCTTAACAGCATCTGTCAAACTTACACATTTGAAAGCATTCATCTAGAGAGAAGTATGTATCTATGTAATTGCCTGTCAGGCTGAGTAATTTGTTTAATGGCCAGGGATAAAAGATTCTCAATTAATTATTCTGAAGATTAGCAGAATCTGTTACATGTAACAAAATGCATGTTTGGGGCCAGACATCATCTCAAAACCAATTTGGATTTGTAACATCTATAAAAAGTAGCACCAATTGTTCACACCTCAAATTCAGCTTCTGAAATTGTATCTGCCTTGATCAGATGTCTCCAGATGAAAAGAATAAAAGGTTGTCTGTCAGATTAAAAAAAAAAACAAAAAACCAACCCAAACAATCTTGTGTTCTTCTCATATCTGTCATTATGCTCTCTGCTGATTCTTTTGACTCTTGCAGCAGGAGGAGTGTGAATTCCTGGAGGACTGATTCTGTCTTCAGTACAGCAACAATCCTGGCCTCCGAGCAGGTGTGAACCAGTTTCTCAGCCCTTTGCTAGCTTGGTTGTTAGACAAAGCTGGCAGGTGCCAGGGAGGGAAAGCAGGAAATCCTGCATCAAATGTTCTGGCAGGGTTGGTAGGATAGGCTGCCTCTGCTGGCATATACTGTCACTGTACAAAGTGCAACTTTTATTCATTATTAATAAGAAGAAAAAAATTAAGGAAGATCGATTTTTTTTCATGTCTAATCCTCTAATCACATGAAAAAGCAGTGGTGCACAAATATTTTTTTGCTGTTAATAGATAATTTGTGATGTGCATTACTGAAAAAATGACATAATGTGTTACGAAAGCAAAACTTTTAAGGTACAGTTCAAAACCAACATATTTGGCTAGGAATGTGCTGTTAATTTCAAAATGTTGATTGCAACATTTCTCAAATATATTCTGTGGGAAGGAGAACGTTATATTTCCTTGTGCTCATAAGCTAATTCTGCTGTGTAGAAGGCTATTGTCCCAGGAATAGTGTGAGGCAATTACCAATATGTGGCAAGTTGACAACACTCAGGCATTTTATGTTGGTGTGTAACCTTGGCTGTGTGAATTTCTTTTCATAGTCTGCATCAAAGAGTCTCTGACTGTGGATTAAGGAGGAAAAGATCTGAGTTTAAGCAGGAACTTCAGAAAAGGCGTGAAATTATTTTATACAGAAATCATTATACATGTAAGTGTTTGTGGGGAAAGGGGTTAGAATTAGGTGAAAGAGATGGGGGACTGGAATGGATGAGCGGTGTTGAAGACAGTTGTAAGAGGATAGGTGGCTGGACAAAATAGAGGTTTGGGAAGACCCAGCTGACCAGCTGGAGGAGAGGAGGATCTGAGAACACAAGATCAATGATATGAGCATGATGGAGAGAGAGAGATCGAGGGTCAGAAATAAGGATGTCAGTCAAGTTCTTCTGTATAAGTTTCTTCCTCATGGGAGCAGAGTAATAGTGGATTTTGCCTGCTGGATGGAAGGGAAGACTGACGCCCATGCTTTGTTCTGTAGGAGAAAGCGTAGATGTTAAGACAGTATTCCATCCTTATGGGGTGCAAAGATCTGAGTTCATCATCTTTCTTATGTTAGGATGTTTTGATTCTGTGTGCTTGTATTTCTGGCCTTCGTGTGATCCACCATTTAGGAAAACTTTTCTGCTTTAAGTTAACAATAACCATGCTAGAGAGGCATATCTGGATACTGACAAGATGTTAGCCTTGCATTGTATGGATTAAGGAGATGGATGCAGATCCCTTACCCTTGAAACATACATTGCATAACAAGGACAAACACAAGCTGAAAAGGCAAAATATATTGATCATGTAATCATTAGTGGCCAAAATAACTTCCTCGTGTAAGGCAGCTACTGTATCCAATAGTGACATGAGGTAATTTTACTAAAATTAAGATCTAGAGAAATTCTAAGTTCTGGTATCTTTACTGAGAAATGAAAAAGAAGACAGGTGGAAAATGACAGGATTCCTATAATGAAGGGAAGGAAATATAAACAGGAAAATTCACATAGCAAATAGTAGCTAAAAAGGTCAGGTTAGATGCACATGAAACAACACAGGGTCAGATTAAAAGAGAATACGTGAGATATCATAACAGAGAGGAAGGAGCTGAAACCTTAAACAGGAGAGTAATGCTGAGCAAAAAAATATTTAAGGGAAAACAAAGGAAACACCAAAGAAGTTTTGCAATGGTAGTGTAAAGGACGAAGAACAAAAATGTATTGTTATTGGAAAATCATTAATGAAAAAGAAGAAAAGGAAAATATGTGATACACAATAGAGCAATATTCTTTTCAGTTACTAAGCACAGGAAAACTGATTAGCTGTTAACTGTTGGTGAATTTGCCTTAAGGTTTCCTTAGAAGGCAGATGAACAAGCAAAATACCTCCACACAGAAGGGAGACACATGAGGCTGAATTGTGGAGTATATTCTTCATTAGTATGTGAAAATTCAAGATCAGTGGTGCACATAGCATTAGGAACACAGTATTGAATTAGGTCACTGGAGTGGGCAGAATATACTAGCAGAAAACCAGACATGGTGAAGGCAGAGGAGGTAGTGGTACCTCATTGCACCAGCTGTTGGAACTGTAGTATTTCTGCAGGAAGCAAGGGTGGAAACAAGGAGGTTAGAGTGCTGTGGTCTTTTCCACACCTTCCCCCAAAATTCTTCTACTGACCGCTGTCTAATCTGTGGTTCAAATATCTTTGATTTAGCACATTTTGATCCAAATCATATCAAAACTAAATGTCTCAGCATAGTCTTACTATTTCCAGTTGATGTGTATTCTCATAACATTTGGAGTCAAAAGCCTCCATCCAAAAACTCTGGCTATCAGGTATTCAGACTTTAAGTTTTGATCCACAGCTACATCACTGACATAATAAATAATAATTAAAAAGTGGAAACATAAGTGGTATGTAATTTCAGAGCAATCTCATAGACTATCTATAAACAAAAGCAACAGTATCAGTTGTATCCTTACTTTGAATACAGAACTTCAATGAAAAGGTTTTGTGTATTTTGGGGGTATTCTGAGGATAAAGGGGTGAAACAAAACAGGTGTCTATTCCCAGATCTCTTTAGTCTCACAATGCTTTATGGTGTAGTATTTTATCTTACTGACAATTATTAATAAATGGAGCTTTGATTTAGCAATAGAAAGTGTCTTTGGGAGCCTTCCAAGCTTAAAAGCACTGAAATAAGAAGTATCTTGCTATTTCTGTATTTTGCACAGTGTTTTATTTCTGTATTCAGAAGACTTTAATCTTTGATAGTTATTGAAAGGTGACACATATGCCAAGGACATTGTATTCATATTCTTGGTAGATAATGAGAGGCGTTATGGAACAATATGTCATACTGGCACAATTTAAAATTTTTGAGAATTTTAGTGTTGCATAAACTATTAATTTTTAGGCAAACAGCTGCATTCTGAACAGTTAATTGATGGAGACACAGTCAGCTAAACAGCATGTGAATGGATTCAGGCCTTACTTCTCATGGAGACAAGAGACAGTTTATGAGCTACTTCCACCAGGACAGCTGGTACCTGAACTGCAAAACCAGTAACAATAGTCCATAATACTGTTGAACAAACCTATCAGATGTATTAGACCGTGGGATGCAGGAGTAGTTAGTTATTACTTTATAGCATTCTGAGAAACAGTAAAACAGTTTTTGAAGTGAGATGTCAGCAAACAAGAGGACAAAAAGAAAGTATTTAGAAGGTCCGGATTATTTTTATTCTGAATGTTCTACAGGATCACTAAAGAACATGGAATGCTTGTTGTGAAACTCATGTACAAAATAAATTATGAAGATGCACAGTATAACATTGAAGGTTACTGTAACATTTAGAAATCTACAAAGTCCACCTACTTTGAATCTGCAAATACATGTTCATGCAAGGGTTTCCAAATTATTTCAACATCAACAGCAAAGACAGTACCATTCAAAACATTTCAGTACTGCTGTCAAAATTTTAATTTGTTTAGAAAAATTCTTCAGTCCAAGGAACAGTCCAACTATATTAAACTAAAATCATATTTGGTGGACTAAACTCAGTATCCTCTCTTAGACTATGGTTTAACATAAGGGTTTTAAGGAAGATTGGAAGAACAAGGGTAAGCATGTAGAGCTCCTTCTCCCAAAATATTCTCCCTTATACTAGGAACTTGGAGTTCTTCCTCCAGAGATGGTATCTTTCTTTTAAGGAATTAATGAAGTATCCAGAGGGCAGCACATCTATTTACGAAATGCCTTGTTTTACCCAGCCTTGATTTATCTATCTCTCTTTAAATTTCAGATGTATGTATAACTAATGACTTTGGACCAAATGATACACCACATGAGAACAACTTGCAGGTTCCCAAATTTATTTTGGGCTGCTGAATAAAGTAACTAATTTTGTACTTCTAATGTATTTCTAATGTATTACTTTTTTTTTTTTTCCTATTTATTTTTTAATAAGTTTTGTTAATTTTAAATACCTTGCCCAGCTTGGAACAGTGACTTCCCTCTTACAGAACTGTAATTTTTGTCTTCCATCTTGTCTTCTACAGGTCTTCAACCTGTATTTCCATACTGGTTTTAGTTACAGTGCCAATCTGACTATTAGAGTTTATTCCCTTGGAATGTTACACTACCTGTTTTCTCAGTCCTTCATTGTTAAGGTGTTGCAAGATTTATTGAACTGAAACAGAAAAAGTAGAATTGGACTTATGTGGGACTTGTAAAAAAAGAAAATACAGTGCTTAACATATGTAGGTATGCATTTGACTTCATAGAGTACAGAGAGGCGATAGTGGCTGGGCAGCATTTTTGTAGCCTTAAAGTTTTGCTCTGTATGGGAGAAAAGTGTGGTTGTTTTCCTCTAGATGGCATATTTTGGCAAGCTTTTTGTAGACATATCTGTACATAGATAGTCTTTCAGGCTAAATTGCCCAGTTTAGTCACTAGCTTCGTCTTACTACCTTCTTTCACTATCCCAGATGTGTGTGTGTATATATATGTATATAAAAATATTCTGTGGTAAGAAACTGATCTTCAGACCCCACCAGTTCTCCTTAGCTTCTGGACCCCAATCTCCATATATAGGTAGTAGATAAGGTAGGAAATAGACCTCTTGTAGGCAAAGATCTTAAAAGTTTCTTCTAAAATGTTGCTGAATTAAATAGATCAGGAACATCTAGTTTTATTTTTTAATGAGAATATAACTCATAGTCATGGGAAAAGTCAGAGGAGGTCCTAGTTTTCTATCACTTTCTGAAACTGTTTAGCTGCTTATTAACTTCTGAAAGATAGTTAAACCATGTATCACAATCTTCAAATGAAGCAATTTGTTACAGTTGCAGCCCAAAGGATGACAGGTTGAAATGGGGTGAAACAACTGTTTTGGAGACTTCAGTAATTACTTTTGATTTGTCACATCTTTCAAATACAAAATTCTAATTTTAGAGTTTTGTCTAGTCTAAGCATATATTTGCATATAATAGGAAAAATACTACTTAATTTGGTAAGCAATGTTAGTATTCTTTTTAAGAAAATGAAATGTACTATATATTTATTCCATTTGCCACATTTCTTGTGCATAACTAGGTTTGTCTGTATAGGAGTGTGTGTGTGTGTGTGTGTAAAAAACAATAGGTAAGGCAAAGCTCAGGATACAGAACTACTACTTTTTGTTTTTTTGGTTGGTTGGTTGGTTTTTTTGTTTGTTTGTTGTTTTTTTTTTTTTTTTTTTTTTCCAAAGGAGAATAAAATAAAACCTGAAATTCAGATTTATCTTTTTGTGAAACTTCTGTGGCTTTGCTTTTTAACCCACTCTCTATACATTATTTGTGAATGAGAAATGACACTGATAATTTAGGTAATATATTACCAGCATTTCAAAATCGCTATTTGGCAATATTCATTCCACAAACAGTAATGAAAATTCAGTCATATAGTTTGCAATGCTCTTTGAATTAGACATAATATTCATATCAGCTTTTAAACGGGGCAGCCAGGGAACATATTTTCTAGAATCCCTTCAGTTGCAGAAATGCATCATGACTGAAATATTGCTGGAACAGATATTGATTGCTGTACTTGCTTCCATTTCATGCAGTAATATCCCATGCAAACTCTTTTGTACCTGTGTGTCCCTTATAATCCATTCACTACCAATAACCAAACCCACAGTTCCTGTAATAGCTAAACTCTCTATCTTTGTGATGGTACAGGAAGCTAACGATATGAACAATCTCTTGAAGAATGACTGCTAGGATTCTAAAGATTATACTTTGAAGTATAACCAGATTTTTGTACAGTAAGATTGTATTCAAGAAGAGTTGCAGACTTCCATTTAGAGGGCAGAGAAATGAAGAAACAGCAAGATGTTTGAAGAAAATACTTAGTGCTTTTCAGGGAACAAAACATTGCCATAAAATAATAATATATTTCAGTGCTTGGTTTGTGTGTTACTTCCACATGTGAGGCTGAATTTTCTCAAAGTAGTTTTTAGTAAAATGTTATCTGTTTTTTAAATTTTTGTTCTGAACCAGGTTTCCATAAATACAATTACCAAAAAGAATGTCATCAATAGCGTGGAAATTGACAGATCTGTGGCTAATGATAGCTTGTGCGCTCCCTCTAAAATGTCACCAAAATTAACAAGCTGTAAAAGCAAAATTGAATGCTCATAGTTTCTCAGTTTGTCCAGTAAAATTTTATTCTTAGATAAGATTTCTAGTTTTGATGTTAATGCCTAAATGAGGGAAAAAATAACACAACTGTAAACAACACAATTAGCTGTAATTTTATCCAGTGAGAGTTCTCTCTTAAAGACTGCTTTTATATGCTATCCTATAGCTCAAGAAAAGTTTAAGTACTTTGGCTTATATAAACAAGCACTAACCTAACAAAATGAAGAAAAAGAGAAGTTATGTCTCTTGTTTACTGATGTGAAACATGTGCAGCTTCCCTGTCACTGCAAGCACGTCTTTGATCTCTCTTTCCTGTCAGAATTATTTCCTGACCCTGAGGGTAAAGCAAGAGATTTTTTAGAATACCCAGGTGTATTCCAAGAAACACTCAAATATACAAGATAACCCTGCTACACTTGTGTACTGGGTTTGTGTACAGGGTTTATTTTTAGTTTAAAATATTATATAGCTTCTTTTGGGATATGTTGATATACTAAACTCTGCTTTGTAAAGGGATCTATCGAAACAATGTTTCTTGAAAATTATTTAAATAATTTTCATCACTATCCTGTACATAGGGTAGTATTTCTGAATACCTGAGGGCATGGAGTAATTTGCATGTTTTAACAGCTTCCACTTTGTAATTCTTTACTTCTGTGCCATCAAAGAGCAATACTTTCACCCACATTCATCATGGCAATTCTTTAGTGCCACTAAACTACTAACACTAACTACCTGTTATTATAATTTTGTTATTTGTCATGTGTCTATCACAATGGTATAAACCCCAATACAGGATATCCCTGATATTGACAACTTATTCTTAGCTCCACCTGTTCACCAAAAAAAGAGCTGCTAGAGGCGTAACCTGCATATGCTACATATTGAAGTTTTTTCTAGTGATATTTCAGAAATTACCACTCACTTTGAGGCAGAGTGATTGTTCCCCAGCAACTACGATTTTATTTAATTGTTTTAAGGAGTTGTGTCTCATGGTTACTACTAGCTAAAAAAAAATTACATGTGAAAGAAGCCAACGGTTCTACTGTAAATACTGAGTCAGTATAAGAAACTTTATATTTATTAAAGTCTTATACTTTTGTTTTCCAGTAAAAGTGCTTTAAACATTTTTTGTACTGTCTACATGTAGGAAAATAAGTCAGTTCCAGAAAACTGAATGTGCAAAAATTGCATGAGGAAGTTCATAAGAGTTCCTGCGCTGCACTGCAACAAGTCATTTGCTAAATAATAAAGAAGTCTATATGGAAATCAATGCTAAAGAGTTAATTGGTAGTATTATTGTTCCTTTGCAGCTTCTGGCTCCACTTTGGTTCCATTGCCTGTTTCACAGTGCTTTCAGGGACTTGGTCACTGAAGAAGGAAAACCAGGAATTAGGGCACAGGAGGGGGTGAGAAGAAGACATTCTGGGAGATAGCAAGCACGGAATTGAGAAAGGCCTGTTGTGTTGCAGCTCTGAAAGAAATTATGTGTGCCTCATTATACAGGTGGGTATGTCAAAGCTTCGTAGAAATAGCATCATCATTGCAAAAATACTCCAGCTCTCAAAAGCCTACACAAGTACAAGATAAATGGAGGAGTGGTTTTGGTGGTATTTTCCTAGTAATATTAATAGGCTGGTGGTTTGATTTATTACTTTTTAAAACTTATTTTTAACAGATCAAAATCATGCTTTTGAGGACAGCTACAGTTCCTGTTACTTAGGTCTCTTAAGAGCCCTTTTGCAACAGAAAAAGGAGTCTGATCAGTCAGTTTTTCTTATATAGATTTTGTAAATAAATTAAAGACAAGATTTAGGCAGACATAGGGAAATAGTTTGCCATTACACTATTTCTGTTCAAACTACTGTGTTTTTGAGCTCATATTGTTTTACTTATTGGATTAACATGATCTCTGCCAAGCAGTCAAGGTATGTGATGTTTATCCATCTTTTCTTGTATTTATGCAAAGGATAGCTAGTTGAATTGGGCATTAAATTTGAACTTGAAGACGGTGAAGTTGTAGAGGATTGTCTAAGAGCAAAATGTTGCCTAGAATTAAGTTTAATGAATATATTTCACACCAGTGATTTATGTAGAGTTGCATGCAAAATACAGTTTAGTTGGTGGCATGATAGATTGAGCAGAAATGCACAGTAGTTCTAAATAATCAGTAAAGACCATGTCATTTGTAGTTCTAGTGAGTTAAGACAAGTAAGATGTAATTAAGGGTATTGGGATTTTGCCATCCCATTTTAACACCTCTGATTTCTTAGTAGGTTTTAAAGGAATCTTTAATGAGCATGAGTGATTTCAGCCTAAATTTTGTTGTCTCATCCCAAACTTAATACTTTGACTTTGTCAGAAAGTATCTGCATATTATTATCCACTACCAAAAATATTAATAAGATACTCCCTGGGAAGAGAACTGCTGTTAACAGTGCTGAGATGTCCTTCTAGTTAGTGCCTTTAAAGGCTGAAAAAGGGCATAGTCAATGGACTGTAACTTTTTTCTTGTTTTATAAATCTACATGTGCTCATCATATTTGGCATAATAATCAAACTAATAAAGTTTCCAGCTCTGAAGATGATTCTAGTTCATTGCACCAGAATGGCTGAATCCATAAGCTACACACTAAAACTAAATCATTAAGTAGCAACTAAAATGAAATATGTTTATAAAGCTATTTTCAGGTATTATCTAATGGATGCATATCATCATACCACATCATTTTATTTTCTCAGCAAATTGTTTTTAGGGGATATGTGCAGCAGAGTACTTGTAAAATTTAATGCAATTCAATGTAATGAAGAAATTTGCATTTGAAGCACAGTCACTTACAAATGTTATGGGACAAGCAGCATTCTATTACAAGGCATTTCAAATGTTTCTGAACAGCAGCTGAGGAGGATATTTCCTGATGTGGCTCTATTACTGCAGCACATTTTCTCTTCATCTGTAACTACTTCTTAAAAATAGAAAAGGCAAAACGGAAACTTCAGTTACCAGAGAATACAAAGGACCTCAATTCATCTTTTGAGAGAAGTAATGAGCAGAAGGCAGCAGTTAGTCATCCACTGAAGCTTTCCAGTGGAGAGACTCTGATAATTTGATTGCTCATTTTGAAATAGAAGTTCTCCCTGTCCCCGGAAGGTTTTTCTTTTTATTGGCAACTCTGATAGGTAGTTTGTTTCATGAAAAAAAGGTAATAAATAATGGCTCATGAAATTTTCTCTATCAGACTATCTTTTTTCCCGTCCTCCTCCTATTGTTTCTTCCAGATTTTTATTGGCAAAGGATCCAATACTCTTCCTGGATGATAGCCTGAGGAATCAGGCCCTGTGTATAGCCAGTTCATAGAAATGTATCGTCAGTCATCCCTAGACTACCACATTGCCAGTGGAACTTCCCTGTTCTCATTTTTGTGTGTCCAACTTTAATAGTCTCTCTGTTCTTTATGTCCATGCACATGAACATTTTAAACTTTATTCTTGATTTTGTTTTATCTGGTCTACCTCAAGTTGTTTCGTGTCCCAGAGACCCTCTTCTAATGGTGTCTTGTAGCATTCTGACATGCTGCATCTCTGTAGCAGTTACTTTTGCTACTACTAGAAAACTACTTTTATTTATGTTTTGAAATACAGTAGTAAAGTATGCATTCTCTGTGGTTCATTGAGGCACAGGTGTCAACAAACCTTCTTATATCCCTCAGAAAAAAATAAGCTTTTTACATGGAGTTAGGCAGAGAGCTAGGCAGTGGAAGTAGTGTAAATGCACAGTGCTGAAAAAATGCAAATGGAAAATTATTATTTCACCTCTGTGATAGTAGCCATCTACCTACAACTGTCTCCCTATTGGTGTTTTTAAGACTCAATTTAGAATTTGTTTGCTTTGTTCATAATTTGGATTTTAAACTGCCCCCCGTTAACTATCATAAGTGACAACTAAAATTTTAACTGCATGCCTTATAAAAGTGCAAACTTAGAACACTTAATCCTTAATTCCTGCTGAATTCCTCCTTGTTTCTACAACTTAATGAATCCTGAAAGACCAAAGAGAGGAATTATACTTTAGAAATTTAGGTTATTCAGTATATTACAGGATCAAGATATAACACAGGTTATAGAACAATCAGTCTAAATTGGTTTGGTCCTTTTGAATTTCATCATCTCAGGAGAATTATAAATCAAAGGCATGCAGCTATAAATGTACCCTATGGAAAGATATAGACTCCACAACAGTATGCCTCATCAGCTTATTTGGCACTGTGGCTTAGGTGGAATGACATTACATAATTTGTGATGACTTTGTTCTGACATCTCCCCATCACAAAGGATTGATGGACCAAAGTCACAGAAATGTCACTGGTGATAAATTCAAGCTAGACTTTAATCTTCTTCACTTGATGTAACATCAAAGAGGAATAACACAGCCTGCAAGATACTTTAGACAACTTATTAAAGAAAAAAGATCCACAACTGACAGATTGAGTGAAAACTGTATTGATAATTTAAGGTGTATTTTCCTCTGGGTTTGTAAGGATGTTACACATAAAGGCTCCGGTTAACCAGAATTTCAGAAAAGATGCAAACCTCTGTAATTTTGCAGTGAGCGTATTTCCTATCTCTTTAGTAGATTTAATGTTAATTGTTAAAAGGACTTTGAAAAAGTGATCTATTCTGTACCTAATGCGAATAATAAAGATATAATTATTATTGACGACAATACTGCTGACTGCTTGTTTTTGAAATTGGGACTCTAAAATTATCATAAGGCTTAGGCACTTTGTCCTAGAAAACTTCAGGTATTTATTAAAACAGAAGTGAGGTTTGGTCCTACAATAATCAATGGATAAAGACAGGCAGCTCCAAAGAATGAATCACTTCATAGGTATGTTCCAGTGAATTTTTAATGCGGTGTAATACTTTGGGTTTATTCCTCCCTTTTTATATTAAAATTCTAATCTTTTCAAAAATTAATTAATTGTCTTGATTGCCTCATTTCAGTGACACTATGATCTCAGATCAACTAATGACTAATGTACTGAACTTAATGTCAGGAGAAGCTGGTGATCAGATGGTGAAAAATTGAGATTAAATATTGATGCAGCATTGTCCCTCCAAATATAACCTCTTTACTTTTTTTTTTTTTTTTTTTTTTTTCAAAAGCTGATCTCTCCAAAACAAAGATGGAATTACCAGTATATCCCCAGGAAGAATATGTTTTCTTTATATTGACTAAAGAGTTGATCATTGTTAAGGACAGTAAGAAATCTACAGTATTTCATGTTTGCGTTTTGTGGGCTTTTTGTTGTTTGTTTTTGTTTGTTTTGTTTTGTTTTTTTTTTTAATATCGTAAATACCCACTATAAAGTAATATTATATTTTTATAACATTTCACATACAAGCCACAAAAAACCTGCTTGTTATTAACTTTTGGCCAGTTATAAACTGGGATCAATTTGAACCTATGACTTCAAAGTAATAGGCTCCAGATCCATTGTTAAACTTGTGATCCTTATGGTTGTTTTTAATGTGTGAGGTTTTTTTTTCCACTGTAGAAGATCTTTTGCTAAACTGACCTATATTTCAATGCAAAGAAATGGTTAGACCCAAGTCTTAATATTCATACCTTATTTTTTTTCACTAATGCAGTGCAATTATTTCCTTTTTCAAAACCTAGTTTCTTCCAGATTGTTTCTTTTTTTTTTTTTTTCCTCATGCTAGAAATGTCACTTTATTCAGACTTAGAACTGTTATTTTAAGAGACATGTTGGAATATAAAGCAAAAAGCTTACAGAAACCTTCAATGTTTCTTGGATTTCTTCAATTTAGTCACAACAAGTTTGACTGGATTAGAATGTAAAATCACAACTACCTCATAATTTTTTTGACTTTGCTTTTTTTAAAAAAAATCAATAATAGAGGATAGTTTGATTGATATATCAAGCAGCAGTTCCTTTAAAAGCAATGCCATGTCTGCTTCTGCAAAAATAATGCAAGGTCTGAAAGGTTAGTGACATTTCAGCAGAAGAAATAGATTTTGAGTTGCTGGCTAGCAGCATGTCCTTTAGAATTATTTTTTTCATCAAAGGCAGTGTAATTAACTTTAGAGCAATGGATAAAACCCACTACCATCAACTGGAAGAATAACTTTGTCTTCTAATGGCTACTGGTCATATAGTGTTCTTTCAATAACACTTTTCTTCATGTAAAAGTTGTAACAGAACTCTTCACCACTCCTTCAGATAGAATTCTGCCCCCTCTCTTTCTACATAAATATCCTCTTTTATTTTTTTAAGAAATGTGACCTGTGTATTGAAATTAAAGCAATAACATAGTAAAAAGAAAGACAACAAATAGTTCTATCACATGAAGAAAATAGCACCAATGTCAGATACCTGTGAGCTTCATGTAGTAAAGGAATAGTAGTGCAAAGCTTTTATTTCTCTAATCTACTTTAAAACTTGGGAGACGAGAAGAAAAGGAAAAATACTTTCTGCCTTAAGTATTTGGTGGTGTGGTTTATCATCCTTATAAATTAAAAAAGATGTTATTCTATGCTGCATGATTTATGTTTTCAAAGATTTGTTGATGTTAAAACAAAAAACACACGTGCATCTCAATGAGGGGAATCTTATGAAAGAGTAAACATATTCAAGAGGAAATCATTACACAATTGCTACAGGTTAGTCTACAGTGTTAAATATTTATATAATACAAATAAATTTTACCGCTTTTTCTAAAGAAGGTGTTTAACGTGACTAGCTTTATTGCACAATGACTTTTTGAATTTGGAAGACTCCCTTTGCAAGTGTGATATATTCTTTCTTTTAAAATCTTGTGGTCACTTGTGTTGATGGTTTCTTTTACTGTTAACAGATATTACTGGCTAGGAGACAAATTGAGTTTCTTCTCTTGATATAAAGAATATTTCAGTATATTTCACTGTAGATAATTTATCCTGCTTGTTTCTGCCTACTAACAAAATCTTAGACTGAGAACAGCAAAGATAATAACTCTAGTAGATCATTTTGTAATTAGAAAAATTCATGATCATATTTGAAAATGCTGAGATTTGGAAGGATACGATCCAGATCAATGATTTCTTAAATATTTTTTTTAAAGGTTGATTTTCCATGATAAAAAAAAAAGAAAAAAAAAAAAAGAAAAAAATATATGCCTCTGAATGCTGCTCCTTTGAAATATTGGTATGTAGCTTTTATTAGTTCTTAGATATTCGTTCTTTAACAATCTGGTGTAAAACTGCCACCAGATGGTCTTAATAAAAATAATACATACAGTAGCCAATGACATAATCTTGTCCTTCCTTACAATTCATGTCTTTTAAGTACTTCATGCTTGATATTGTACATGGTACATCTTGCCATTAGTTCACTACACAGTCCTTCTGAATTGGTCATATTTACCCTATTTTAATTCTACTTACCCTCTTACCCTCACAATTATCATCTCCACTAACCTGAGCTGTTCACAGACTGCGCATTCTAATCTCTTCTTTAAGTAAATAACTTTTCTGTTCAGCCTCTGCTTTTCACAATTTCAGTAATTTCAGTAATTTCTTTTCATGCCCTAGCATATTTTATGGCTTCTCAACAATGATTATTTGAACATGGATGTCTCCTAAGCATTTGTGCCCTCCCTGATCCTTCTTGGACTCTCTGTCCCTGGGCTAAATCTCTGCATGGTCACAGCAGTTGCCTCATTACCTCATCTTATTCTGACAGATGCTGTTTTCTTTGTTTTTGTCTACCATGGTTCTTCAGTTCCCATAGAAACCTGTTTAGTTGCACAGCCAAGTCAACCTGATATTTTAGCTCTCTGTTGTCTGGAGACAGGAGTCGTACCCCTAGGTGGAAAGAATGCCTGGGCCTGGCTCTCCCAGCCTGAGTATGAGGAATAAGCATGCCCACCCTGTGAATTAGCAGTCTCAGATAGGGTGAGTCCAGAGTAACCAAGGAATTATGAGCTCTGTGATACTCATTACAGGCCTTCATTTCTTAGGTTCAAGTCAAATCACAGTTCCTCTAAACACTAAAATTATGTAGTGTTTCCAGTGCTTTTAAGTTCTGAGAGCAGCTGCAGCAATAACAGCTCCTCATTTCGTGCCTTTATAGGGTTTCTTTACAACTACTATGAATAGAAACTCAGCTTTTCTGAAAACAGGGAGAGAATTTTCTTAGAAATCAGTGATTTCAGGTCTTTCTTGCCTGTGAGAACTTTCTGTTTGTCTCAGGTGAGAAAGAATCTGCAGATCTTTTTTTAATATGCCAAATACAGAGTCAAGAATTGCAGTGGAAGATCACTTTTGCTAGGCAAAGAGGTATAAGGCAATATCAGTGTCTCTGCTAAAATTTTGGTTTCACACCTGATTTTATGAAATTAAAATAAAACATTTAAGAACCTGGAAGTGTAAATTGAAGCATAAAACTTCTAATGGATACTAGTCTTTCTGCCTCAACTGATGCACTTGCACATTGAACCTCAGCAACTGCATGTCTTAACTTGGCACCAAATTCCACATACCTTTTTCACATGACTACCCTACTGAATGTCAGCAGACCTGTGCCTATGAATAACTTTACAACATTTTATTATCTGATTTTGAGGTTCTTAAGATTTAAATGATATTTAACTCCCATGCAGATGTATGGGGCTATAAAACCATAATAATTGTTGTTGTTCAGGAATTTGTTTTCAACTATTGTTAAAATGTCATTGAAATATGATAACTGCATTGGGGGGAGGGGAAGAGCTGTATCTAGAATAGACTGAAAAGCATTTTTCATCAGCTTACTGTTCCATTTCTGGATAGATTTTTCTATTCAACACACTGTGAAATGTGGTCCTGGATACTGATAAGCAGTAATGTATTGGTAGTAAATTTAAGACACATTAAAACAAATATTCAATGAGTGGTGCTTGATAAGGCAGGATACTCATTCTTATTCAGGCACCTGTATATTTTTTGGTCAAGGTCTTTCAAAGAAATTTTAAGATGTAGAATACACAATTTGGATGTATACTCAAAAGTCCCAATAAATATCATTGCCCTGTAGTTTCTCTTGTTCCTTGTGTTTCAGGGACTTGTATATGAAAAGCAACAACAACAACAAAATATTAATATCTTATTTCATTTGACCCTAACTGTACCTGTCAGGTGAAAAGTTCGCTCACTTGTGATCCAGTCTTTGTAATTAAAGTTAATTGTTTTTGCAAACCCATCATTCTCCTGAAAAGAGAAAACAGATGATGCAAATTCGAACATTGAAGAGAGAATTGTGTGTAGATCCTGAAAACCTGTAATAACAGCTGACTCATTTTCAGAGCATCTGAAGGAGAAAATTACAATTTTTTGGTTTTGTCTCCTTTACAGCATGAGACAAAACAGTTCTGGGATTTTATTTGTCTGTTGGATTCTTAATGGTAGAATTATTGAAGAACTATTTGCTATTTAGCATTTTTTAGACTCTGTTTTCTTAGTGTAATTTTAAATGTTTCTTTTCCTCTTAAAAAATAAATAGGGGTATCTATTGAATTGATGAGAATCATCGTACATTAGGCCACAGATACAGTTATGGGGAAGAAAGTGGAAGACTTTATCTCTTTTCAGGGGTACATTTTTCTGGCCATGAAGCAAACTGGACAAAGGAACAGAAAGATGTTAAGTTCTTTAGTACCTAACTACCTTACATGTTTGGGGGCTTTTGTTTGGCTGGGGTTTTTTGCCACTCATTTGTAAAGAGGTGCATTTTCTTCTCTCCTTTTACAGGATCCAGTGACAAGCCAGCTCACCACCTTATTAGCTTAGATCTCTCCTTAGAATTATTTAAGATCTGTGGAGCAAGAGAAAGAAGTCCTCTATTCTTTAATTAAAAAAAAAAAAAAAAAAAAAAAAAGCATGAGGTGTGCATATGTAAAGAAGAAGAGGCTTGAATCATCATAGAAAATCATAGGGAGGAGATGAAAGGGACATATTTATGGAAACGTGTAAGAGTGGGAGGTTTTGAGTGGAAAGGTAGAATAAAAATAAGGCTAGGTAGGGAAGGAAAATGCAAGGTTTTACGGAGAGAAAGAAGAGAGTAAAAGTAATTTAGAGAGAAGAAATAGAAATTTAATAGAAGTGGGTGTGCAGAAGTGTATCTGAGCAAAAAGGAGCAATGGAAACACATGCATGGAATTGAGGAGCCTAGGAGAAATATCTGGAGCGAAGAAGGTATTAGTGATGTTGGGACACAGCATGAGTCTGTCAGATTGCACAGTAGGAGAGAAACAAAGAAAAAAGTATTTGTACTTGAGAGCTGGAAAATGAAATGTGTGAGCTTTTAGAGTTATAAAGAAATCTCTTACACAATGTAATAAGCAAAATTGTCCTATCCTGCCACATTTTATTAAGGATCATATGCTCTAACAAGTGCTTTCATCTGTACTGTGATCCTCCCACACTTACAAAAGAAGTAAAGAAATAACACTGTCCCTTGAGCAAACATGTGCCATAGGGTTGTAAAGTTCAAGACAAACAATAAAAACAAAGGTTTTTTATGTGAGTGTTAAAATAATTCCAATTTATGGTCTAGTCTATTAAAATTCATTTAATCACCTCTCCATCACCTGTTCTCCAGTTTAAAATTAAATGTCAAAGTAGCTTTTGGCCCTTTTGCAGTTAGATGTCAATGTCAGAATGTAACAGCATAAAATAACATTTCAGTCAAATATGCAAAGAGGTTATATAGACAAAATATATACCTATTGAATCCAGTAATATAGTTCTCATGTGCTTTTTATGAGCAGTATTCCCTGAAGTACAATAACAGCTTGGGCAGCATCTGGGTTTGTTAGAATTTCGATCAATGTTGCAGATTATTCTTTGCTAGTAATTTTTGTTGCCATTGTATTTGGTTGCTTTACTTAAAATTCATAAATGTTGCGTAAGTGATAAAATGTCTGAGAAATGTCAGTGATACGTTCTTTTTTATCTTCTTACTGGTAATAATCGTAATGAAATATGATATACTTTCCAGCTCTTGTTTAATAGAATGACAATTATATTGGAATTGTTCTTGAATGATCAAAAGAAAATAAAATTTCATTCTAATGGGTTAAGATATTAAAATGTATTTTGATGAATGAGTATACACAATCTAATTAGTTCATGCAGATGCCATATCCAGACTTCATGATATGTACTAGTAAGTGAGTATTACATTGTTACTACTGCTTTAATTTATAGAGAGGAAAAAAAATCCCGTGTCCATTTAGTGTATAATGATACACCATGTACAGTATGTTTCCTTTATCTGTCCAAAGACAAAATTTTTTTTAGGAGACATATAATCTAGTAATCCCTTCAACAACAAAAAATTCCAGGATAAGCATTGATTTTTTAACTCTTCTGGATTAAGTGAAAAGAAAAAACTCAGGCCTTTATTTGAAAGCTAAATAAACTAATGTTAATTTTAAAAAATGTGTGAGTCTAGACCTTAAAATGGCTACTTTGGTATTGTACTACTGAAGGCAAAATAAAACTGAAGTTCTAGTTTAGGATAAGAGACAGCTTCCAATGAATAAAATTTTTTTAACTGTATGTTTTGCCATCTTAAACTGTAAAGCTGTTTGCTTAGTAGTAATTACATAAATGCAGTTCCCCACCAGAACTACATTCACTCACTAAAAAGTTACTCAGATTTTTATATCCCAAGTTTACTGGTTTTATATGGTGTTTGTTTCTCTTTTTAAATGAAAGGTGGTAAAAGAACATGCAACTTCACTTTAAAGCTTTTCAGAGATCTGGGCCATAGCAGCTTAAATCTATAAACTCATATATCCCACAAGTACTCTTGAAAAGGCTCTTCTAAAATGTCACTTCTGGTGTAGTTTAAAAAAGACCTCAGTTTAAATGCTCCTTCTCCAGCTGTAACTTATATATATTATACAGCTCTCAGATTTTTCTTGAATATTTTATTATCTGTGTTATCATTTTGGAAAAAAAAAGAAGCATCTAAGCATAACTATAATATATTCTACTGTGCTATAATACACAAATAGACAAGGTCAGGACTGCAGTGAAGCACTTACAAATATCTTTGCATTTGGAAATTTGAAGCAAAAATAAATGATTACTTGATACAACATTTAAGCCTGTAGTTACGTTCCCTTGCTGCAGGCAGAAGAAAAGGAAGAAGTAAAGATTCTGTCCTCATCTTCCAATTACATGATACAGATGCTGAAGACAGCCCTTTGAGGAATATTAATCATCTGTTGAATTGCTACTTAGCTAAAGGCCCAAATGATATTTTCCAAACACTCTGGTTTTTAGATTTTTTCGTAACTAGTGTAATGATTTAAAGGTCAGTTCATATTAGATGTGTCATTTTCATCTGATTTAATGACTCTTCATACTCAAAACCTTTACCTCCAGCATATTTAAGAGAAAATAATGCTTTCAGTGTCTACTAGTAGAATTAATCTATTTACTTGAACAGTGACTACTCATTTTTCTCTGAATCTCTCTTCTCAGCAAGAATGTGGTCATTACAATATTTACTGCAAACTGATACTCTGCTACGCTATTTGTATTCCTTCGGCTGAGGTATAAGCAAAACGCACCACTCACAATCCTGTGCGCTCTCAGTTGGCAGTTTGTTATCTCTCAGCAAAACCCAGTGATACCTGCTTCATGGTTGCTAATGAAATTGTTTGATTTCTACACACCCACTTGATGCAACTCTGATATCCTCCATTCTCTCTGACTCCTATACACAGTGTATTTTTTAGAAAAAATACATCACAGAAGGCACCCAGATTAACTGCAGAAGGAAAAATGTGCAAGAAGGAGGGAAAACATACTGTTGTTTTGGCAAAGCCTAGTGCTTTCCAGTGAGGAGGGAAGTACAATCATTTATCACGAAATGTTGTCTTCTAATGTATTGGTCCTTAGAAAGTAAAACACCTCTTTGCGGTATGTTTTCAGGTTTCATTTTCATGTACTCCTTGTTGTAAAACTCTATTTTTTTAAATCTTGTTCAATGACCTCTAAGGTTTGATACGGTCTTTTAAAATAAAGCATGTAACACTAATGAGTCATGTAAACATATGTCTAGACAAGGTCACATACAAGAATTACTTTTGCAGACAGTAGCTAAAGGTTCATTTTAAAATGACCTTACTCAAAAGCATGTCCAAAAATTCTTTTAATTAAATGAAACAATGTAAAGTGCTTTGGAAGAATAACTACAAATATGTTCTTACCATTTCCCTAGTGACATTATGAGCTATGGAAAAAAGAAAACTGAGAAAAGTAAATAGTTGGAAAGTGGATTACATTATCTGGGGAGATGGATACAACATACAAAAGCAAAATTGAAATTACTATTATACTTTTATTACTGCTACAAAATTTTACCTTCCTAAAAGGTTTAACACAAACTCAGATATGAGATGTGAGAGAAATAAGATTTTAATTGAAGCTTAAATAAATAATGCACAAACTGTGAACAACAAACAAAAGAAAACTTTTAATTAAAAAAAATTCAAAAATTACGAAAATTATTGGTTAACAACAATCACCAATTTTGTGAAGAAAAAGGGCATGAGCACCACAAATCCCTTTGAAATTCATGCTTGTAGCAGTGCATATGTAGAATACGTTCGATAAGAAGTATCTCCAAATATCTCCAAATATATGCACCCTTTTACTCAGGAACACCAGGAGTTATTATTGCATATTAATCTGAAACATGAATAACCTTTTAAGTCTTTGAGACACAATTAGGCTCATAAGCTTTGGAGCAGTACAAAAGGTGCCATTTACATTGTATGTACTGAATAAATACTATTGTGGGCATTAACTTATGAATATCCAGGTTCAATGGAGATTGACTTTTTTATATGGTGCTTATAAGCATGCTGCACCATGTAATATGCAACAGTTTTGTCTTGACAGCTATAATCATGGCCAATTTCTTGTGATTAGATTATAATATAATTAATAATGAATACAAGTTTAAAATGTATTCATTAAGTATGCAGAAGATGGAATTATGATGGGCCACTAGACATATTTTAACTTTCTGCTAATATGAAACTGGCAATTGCCAAACCATGCTTCCACAGTCATTGCAATGTAAATACAATGTAGTTAGAATCAAATTTAACGGTGCTATTGCATGCTATTTTAAAAAAAATTATGGTTGTGGAACAATCTTAAAAAATTCTCTCAGACAAAGTTTAAAACAAAAAAAAACCCCTCTGAAATAATTTCAAATATATATAAATTAAATTTAGATTCAGTATCAAATGATTCATGAATTTATCTCTTCCTGGATGAAAAATATGCTGACCCATGAGGTAATTTTACTAATTAGGTAATTTCCTAAAATGATCAACAAAGATCATTTTAGGAAATCTTGCTGGAACTGGATTTCAAATCCTATTCCAGGGAGTCAATAACTTCATCTTCTTCTGAGAAAATGATGCACTTGTGACCTCTCAATTTCAACAGAGGACTCAAATCCATTAGGAAACATGGAAAACAACCAGAAAATTAGAAATTACAAAAACTGAGGAAAGCATCAACTAATTTCAGTTATTTAATTTAATGATTAGAAGACTGTCAGGATCAGAATAACAAGGTTTTAAATGCATGAAGGTGGCTGGTAGAGAGGTAAGAATAGTCTGGTTTACTGTACTACATGGAGAAAAAGGGAATATGTTTAACCTGCAGCAGTGAAATATGGATTATATATTAAGAAAACATTTCTGAGTGAGGAAAAGAAAGGATGCATAGGTTCATCTTTGTTGTGGTTTAATCCCCGTAAGCAGCTAAACCCCACACATCTGCTTGCTCACTCCCCCTGCAGTGGGATGGGGGAAAGAATCGGAAGGATAAAAGTGAGAAAAGTCGTGGGATGAGATAAATAGTGAAAGCAAAAGCTGCACACGTAAGCAAAGAAAAAAAGGAATTAATTCACTGCTTCCTATTGGCAAGTAGGTGTTCAGCCATCTCTAGGAAAGCAGGGCTCCATCACGCATAAAGGTTACCTGGAAAGACAAATGCCATCACTCTGAATGTCCTTCCTTCTTCCCTCAGCTTTTATTGCTGACTGTGATGTCTCATGGTGTGGGATGTCCTGTTGGTCAGTTGGAGTCAGCTGTTCTGGCTGTGTCCCCTCCCAACGTCTTGTGCACCCCCAGCCTATTCACTGACAGGTCAGTGTGGGAAATAAAAAAGGCCTTGTTTCTGTGCAAGCACTCTACAGCAATAAACTAAAACTTTAACACTGTTTTGGTCACAAATCAAAACATAGAACTATATGAGCTACTACAAGGAAAATTAACTCTTTCTTGGCCAGAATCCATACAATAATGCATTTAAGATTTGCATTTGTAACCCAGAAAAATTCAAATCTTTACCTATGGACATACTTCAGGAATGCTTCATTTTTTCTGGTCAGTTGGAGAATGACTTCATCTGAAAGGTCATCTCATTGCTAATTCTGACTTGTATTTTGAAAAGTTCTAACTGGGGTTTATGCATTCTATTCAATTAAGATGAACATTGCTTTTTTCTGAGCTGTCATTAAGTTTGAGACTGATACCTTTCTCTATTGCCCCCAAAAGGTGTGATGTAGAGGGAGAAAAGCAAATTAGTTTGGTTTTCTTTGAGATATTTTTATAATATTTTCTTCTTTTAAATATTTTCCAAGTGACTTGTAAGAGCAATCATATTCTTCTTCTAAAACCAGATTATGAGGGATGAAATCCCCACTCCACCCACCATCAGCAATGCTGGTAGTGCCTCTGTGATACCATATTTAAGAAAGGGTAGAAAATGCTGTGCAACAGTTGGGAGACAATTGTGAGAATATGTGTGAGACAACTCTGCAGACACCAAGGTCAGTGCAGAAGGAGGAGGTGGGGGGGAGGTGCTCAAAACACCGGAGCAGCAGAGAGTCCCCTGCAGTGCATGAAGAAGACCGTGGTGAGGCAGCTGTGCCCCTGTAGCCCATGGGGGTTAGCGGGGGAGCAGAGATCCACCTGCAGCCTGTGGAGGACCCCACGCCGGAGCAGGTGGATGTGCCCTGAAGGGAGTGGTAGCCCATGGAGAGACCAAGCTGGAGCAAGTTCCTGGCAGGTGCTGCGCCCATGGAGAGGAGCTCAAGCATGATCAGGTTTTCTGGCAGGAACTGTGGCCTGTGGGGGACCCATGCTGAAGCAGCCTGTTCCTGAAGAACTGCATCCCGTGGGAGGGACCCCATGCTAGAGCAGGGGGACAGCTATCTGTCATTTTCTTCCCCTGACCTGTTGGGGAAGAGGAATGATAGAGCATCATGGTGGGCACCTGGTGTCCAGCCAATATTAACGCACAACGTACTTACAAAACATAAGATGTTCTCACAGAACTGTAGAACTGGAAGGCAATTTCTGGATTAAAAAAATGCAGTGCTTTATTCATTACAGGCAGACATGATTTTACCAAGCATTGTTTTGACACCGCTTTGTTTTCTTTTTCCCACTATTTCTACTAACAGAACAGTACATACTGGACATTTCTGTCAGCCTAATTCCTGTTTTAAATATATCCATGTTAGTTCATGTGTCAACATCTCAGGTTTTAATAGTTTGCTGCTTCCTTATGGCCACAACTCGATAACTTTAGGTAAAGCAACCAGATCATTTGCTGGACTTAATTTTCTTGGATCAAAACTACTCCTCTCTTCTCCTTAATTGTAAGATGTCGGTTTTCCACAGTCTTGTCAGTATCTGATCTTTGTGTCTGTTCCAGTCTGAGGATTTTATTCTTCATTACAGGTTAAATGTGCATGATGGTTTAGGTAAGGTATAAGCATTGCTTCTCCTCCTCTTCACTGGAAATACCTGATCTGCAATCACACAGCTGTGTCACATAAAGTGCATAGCACAATCAAGTGCTCACATGGCCAATCCTGTTGTCTTTGTCTTTTCCAACAGATTAACTACCAAACACAAATTATTTTTTTTTTTCCCCCTGTGTGGTCTGTTGTGCATAACACTGTCAAGGATTTAGGCTGTCTTTCTCAACATATATGAACAAAGGTGAGACATACAGTCCTGTATTCACTTTTATTTCATACTGTCATAATGTGAACCAAATACAATCCTTATTGTTCTTTCTGATCATGTGAAGGAAGTTCAGTTACTCTTCATATGATTTTTCCCTGTTTTGTTAGATTTCTTAAAGGCTTCTAATATTTTGGTAACTCACATTAAGGTCTGGCATGATAGAATACAAGGACTTCACCCATTGTCATAAAAATAATCAGAAGCTATTGTTATTGCTCTCCATTTCTTGTTATTTAAATATGAAATAACCTAATTAAAAAAAAAAGCTAGTGTTATATAAATAATATACCTATTAAAGGTAATGCTGCATCCTAAGGCTTAATTCTTTGTTCACATCTGAGAAAATCTTTATTGAATTGGATTTAGGATTGCTTTACTGCTGAAGTAAAACAAAACCAAAAATATTTACTGAATTCTGACTTTAAAAGGTGATGTTTTAAATTAAATTAAATATGAGGTGAAAATCTAAATATTAAAAACAAATAAGAGCAATGGATGGTAACTATTTCTTTGTGACTATGTGATTTGCCAGCTGCTGCAACTGGATTTCACTGCATTACCAGTTATATGTTTTGTTCTGTCAATTATTATAGCTGTAACATTCATAATAATGCAGATGGCTATACAGTGCAAAAAGTTGCTACTGCTTTCATTTAAAAAACAGTGAAATATTTTTTGATTCTGAATTTGGCATAAATACATAGCATTTCAAAAATCTGGAGTAGTGGAGCCATAGCAGAATATAAATTTTAGGTTCATATAATTTCTGTGGTGATAAATATATAATTTTATAGAAAATTGGTGTTTAATTTGAAGCAGAAGTGAATCATGGAACTTAGGCCATGTAATCATAGAATCATAGAATGGTTTGGGTGGAAGAGATCTTAAAGACCATCTAGTTCCAGCCCCCCCTTGCCATGGGCAGGGACACCTTCCACTAGACCAGGTTGCTCAAAGCCCCGTCCAGCCTGGCCTTGAACACTGCCAGGGAGGGGGCAGCCACAGCTTCTCTGGGTAACCTGTGCCAGGGTCTCCCCACCCTCACAGCTAATAAGTTCTTTCTTGCATCTAATCTAAATCTACTCTATTTCAGTTTAAAGTCATTATCCCTTGTCCCATGCACTTGTAAAAAGTCCCTCACCAGCTTTCTTGTCTGTATAGAAGCTACTATTGCTCTCGTACTCAGAAATCTGGACTATATGAATATGCAATTGTAAACCTCATACAAATGTTATTACTAGATGAATACAAGTTCAGTGTATTTTAATTGTGTTTTAAAACTAATAAAAAAACCTTCTTTAGATTTTATATATATATTGGTATAGCAGATTTCATTTCATGAATCCCAGATGATATAATTTTTTCATATCATTGTAGGTTTATTGACTTGAATTCGAAAGACGGGCACAGCTAATGCAAATGTCTTTGGAACATATTTTTCTAGATGTCCACATCCTAGCATATTGGTTTTGCACAGCTTTCTTTGGCCTATTGCTTGTGCACACTCTTGTTCCTTTTGAGAGTTCAGCCATTTCAAATCCATTTTGAAGTTGGCTGGTCATGGGTTGTAATTTCATATTCATTTAGGCTTTTTTAGATATGTGTATTTATGCCAGTTGTATAGCAATAGGCCATTGGCTCAAATCACTAAGCTTTAACAGCTGTACTATTGCACAGATACATAAATCCATAAATTTTTATTCTTGGTCACTTTGAGAACTGAACATCTCATATTGTACAAAAATTACATTCTTCTTTCATACAACATTGTTATTCTGTGTAACTGATCATTGTTTGTTCCTATCTTGTGCTTAATGCAAACTTATTAAAGAAGAGTATCTCAGAGATCATTTTGCAAAAGCAAATAAAGAAATCCTAAGATGCTTTGAGATAGTATGTAGTTGTAATTTACAGAAAAATCTTTAATATTATAAATTTGTTATCTAATTCAAGATAGTGATAGATAAACATTCATTTCTGGTTGTGTTGAAAGACTGACATTTGACAGTGGGATTTGATAGAAGGGTCAACATCTTTGCAGGGTTTAGGCATATTCTGTACTCTTTTTTTTTGATCTATCTGTCAAGTTTATCTAATTTCTATGTACTATTAATGTTATCTTTTCTGAAAGATGATTTACTCCTGCCACCCTACCCCTGCTTTGGATTGAAATTTAAATGAACCATGTATTTGTCTTTAGTTTCAAGTTCACCAGTCAAACTTGAGATAGACTGATTGTAAAGATAAGCAAATAAATCTCCTTGTACTGTTCAGTGTAGTGATCAAAAGACTTACAATGATATATGCATATATGCAGATATGCAGCTTGCCATGCCCACCTCAGTCATCTCATTCTTTGCTCTATTGGATAGGTCACTGAAAATTAAGGCATAACAGATTTTAAAAATGCATGTAAAATGTAATCTAGGAAATTATGCTTTTAGACCTAATAATGTTACATGCTAGTCTATCATTTTAAATGTTTTTGTCGTCTAGCAAATGGAAGTAAATGAGCAATTTAACAATATATTAAAATATTTTGTGCATTATGCTTTACTTCATCTGTAAATTAAAATGTCAGAAATGTTTCTATTCCACATGTTCAAAAGTCACTAGGGATTTATATGAGCTTTTATTTAAAAAGCTGAAAATCAACAATTTATTTTTGTGAGAGGAAAGAGTATGAGGATTCAATGAAATGCATGTTTAAGCTATCTCAGCAGTTCATGGATTTGGCAGATCTTGATAGTCTTCTGTGTCTTTCCTACTGTATTTTGTATCTTTATTGATACCAGTTGAATGTATTCTTTTAAAATGCAGAATTCTGTTTATTAATTTTGATTATTAATGCTTTGTATGGATCTATACCAGGTTGGTATTTGCAGTTCATACATGAAGCCTTTTGCTTCTTTGCTGTTTTTTCAGCCCCATCTTCAGAAGCAGCTCAGAAAGGTGAGGGTTCAGCGACAGCAAAAAGAGGGCTCTTGTTTTAAAGTCTCCATTGCTGACCTGTAATTTTTCTAAGCAACAAGCTGGCTCTATTTAAGGAAAAACTGATTTGTCAAAGGGAGAGTCTTGACAAATGGATTAGTTCCAGTAATGATTCCAATCAGGTTTGCCATCAAGCAGAGCAAGAGTAAAGACAAAACGGAATGGAAGTGGAGCTGGTTTTGATTATCAGTCGTGTTCAGCACTTAAGGCTGAGGAAGACCATCTGCATCCAGAACTAGAGATGGGGGAGGGATCCCTAGACTAGTCACAATACCAATGCATAAAATGTTGAACATGAGGGCCTTTGTCATGAAAGGGTCTTGCATTTTTGCCATCAAGAATAACAGAATAAACATGTTGCATTCCTTACTAGCAAGATACTCAGCCATATTTATGCCGTTAATCTTATACCTTTATTCATTATGTTTCCAGGTAATATTAGGTGGATGCCTGGTTTGGATGAGTGACAGTGGTGCTGCATATGTTGAAAGTCTAATTATCTCTAGTTTTGGATGTCTTAAGCTGCTACCTTTTTTGTTTTAATTCTTATAGATAACATTTTTTCCCCACACACATCTCCTATTCCATCTTACAGCTACTTTCACTGTCAGTTCGCCTTATCTATCTCCTTTTTAGACTTGCTGTTAGTCTAGGATCTGTAGACCAATATGCACCAAACATATCATCAACTGAGTGAGTGCAACAGTCATCTCAATCCTGGAATATTATTCTGACGGATCATAAATAGTGGTATAGCCAGAAAAAGTGTAATTTACATTGATTTGTCATGTAGTGAGTAGTTAAATTAAGTGTATAATAAGTCAGTAAGAGATATTTTAGCAGGAAATGCAGCTGACAGGAGGAGGTGAAATAATCTTCGGAAGGAAGTGACAATCTTTTACCCACTTAGCTCCATTTTTCTATCATCTGCAACTGTAGGATCCAATTTATAGCTGAAGTTACTGCTTGCCGTCCCAGTTTTACTATAAAAATAAATTATTTCCATTTTTTGGGGTTGCCATATTTGATCAATATTAAATGCAAATGTTTTGTGGACCCTTGGAAATATGAAGCATACACAACTCTTTCTATACTGTTATACAGGCCTTTTTTTTTTTTTTAATTTTAGTGCACAGAGGGAGCTTATTGCATTCATGTATATCTTTTGTTTAGTTTAAAGAATCATTTCATACAGTCTTGGGGATAAATTTTTAGATATAATAAAATTAGACACTTGCCATTTATGATTGTAGATTTAATAGACAAACCCCACAAACTTTGTAGTTGAAGATACAGTAAATAAAAACACAGAGGAATAAAAATTTAAGTTCTAATTTTTTCTGATTCTAATCTGAGTTTGTAGTGAGTTGACCCTTGCCAGTGGCAAAACAGCCACCCTGCCTCTGGTTCACTCTCCTCTCCTGTGGGATGAGGTGAAAATCAAAGGAAGGTGATAGGCCTCATGGATTGAGGTAATGACAATTTAATAAAGAAAGCAAAAGCTGTGTCTGCAAGCAAAGCAAAATAAGGATTTTATTCACTGCTTCCCATCGGCAGACAGATGTCCAGCCATTTCCTGGGAAGCAGGACCTCAGCACCTGTAAATGTTGCTTGGGAAAACTGCATAGCTGTGAATGTTCTCCCTCCCTCCCTCCCTCCCTCCCTCCCTCCCTCCCTCCCTCCCTCCCTCCCTCCCTCCCTCCCTCCCTCCCTTCCTCTTTCCCTGGGCTTTTGATGCTGAGCACAATGTCATGTGGTTTGCAACATCCCAGTCTGCTTGACTGCTGGGGGGGGGGGGGGGGGGGGGGGGGGAAGTGGGAAGACAGAAAGCCTTGATGCTGTGCAAGCACTGTTGAGCCAAAACACTGGTCTGTTATCAACACTGTTTTAGCCACAAATGCAAAGCATATCACCATATGGGCTGCTATGAAGAAACTTAACTCCATCCCAGCCAGACTCAGTACAGAGTATCTTGTACTGCTGAAATGCTGTACCTATATACGTATACTGAAGTCAGTGTTCATGAAGACAGAAACACGAAAACTGTGTTAAAAGACAGTGGGGGAAAACTACAAATTGCTTGCTCCTTCCAAGTAAATTGTTCAGTAATGTTATGTAAATTTGTTTTGAATGTATTAATCATACCTTTGCTGTGTTTTGCAATGCAGGATTAGATTTTGTGAATAATAGTATCATTTACCACATACCTTTATATTGCATTTTCCAATGCATGTTATGTTCTTGTTTGACCTTGGTAGCTATGTTATTATTTGCCAACCAACTAACATACATACAAATTACTCAGGAACCTGTTTGTCTTCTGAGATTAAAGAATTTGTCTTATGTTCTCAGTTTCCAATTATTACTTCTTGTTCTTTATTTCTAATCTGTAAGAAACAACATTCTGACTTGTTTTCTTAAAGACCATCACTGGTTTGCTAATACTGTATGAGGGGAAGCAAAAAGAGTAACTCCTTTAGTAAACTGACAGCTCTATTTTGCATTAACATTCCCTCAAACTGTGTCTGGTTTACAATCATCTTTTAAAAGTAGCCTAGTAGACATCAGTACTATTTCACAGAAATGTGTCCTTTACTTCTCTGTTGTCTTCATAGACTTGTGAGAAGTTTGCAAACTTCTTTCTCTAAGATAAATTCAAATAAAGTACTGAATATTTCTCTCATGTTCGGCAGAAGGAAAGAGGTTTCTTAAATTTGTATTTTCACTGCAGGTAACAAAATCATGCTAAGAAAACAAAATTTCTATGAAGCAGGATGGCATATTAGAGAGATAATTTCCAATTTTAGCGTGATCTGTAGAATCTTTGAATCATCTAATATAAATTCTATTTTTTAGTTAGTGACAATTAGCCATAACTAGCTTTTGTGATGCTTATTCACCTTTTTTTGTCTTTTGTTTTCATTGAAAATGTTTAGGTTTTGCACTGCAATATTTTTCAGTAACATGCCATTTTCCGTCCTTCCTCTTTATGTTTAACAACTTGCTAGCACTGTAGAGACAGGGCTTCATAAACTGTTTATAATTAGAACTGATTGGGCAGGAACAGACAGCTGGTGATGAAAGTTTTTAGTATCACCTTTGTTGCCACAGAAAACATATAATCTAATTAGTTATATAGAGTTATTATCTTCAGGTAATATTTTCATAAATGCTTCTTTCATAAATGTTTCATAAATTCATAAATGTTTCTTTCTTGAATACTATTTTTATCATGACATTTTAGTTTGATATATACATAGAACCCAATTGACTATATATCAAACCTATATATCTGTCACATGGAAATACACAATATTGATCAACTTAGAGAAACTTTAAGCAGTAATTAGGACTGCAGTAAAGACACAGTAGGCCATACTGCAAAAAGATAGTGATGGCTGGTGTTTTTTTCACCATCATATAATATTAGAAGTATGAGCTATGATAACAGTATATGTTCAGTGAGCTGGATTCTTTTTCTTTCTGTGTATGTGTGCATACATATACATGTATAAGCATACATAAGTATATGTATATCTGTATAGATACACACACATATATTTATAAGTAAATATATTTATATATGAAAGACAATGAAAGTTTGAATTTTTTTTCACCAATAGTTTATATTACAAGAAACGGTTATTTTTGGGAAGAGCGTATAGCTGTTCTTCTGAAGAGAGGAAAATGGGCTACCATGAAAATTATTTTTTCTGTTTGTCTTTTTGTAAAAAGTTATTTTAGAGATAGATGGTTGTTAAGGATGCTAATTTGCTGCTTGCTATGCATTTATTAATTTAAGCAGGTTTTGGTTAAACAGTCAAAAGCACATTTACACTTGAAAATATTATTTAGACCCCTGAAAGTACCATGGTCAGTATGGTACTACTGACCGCTTAATTCAGCCATCATTGGATACTCTTCCACAATTTCTGTAGTAGCAATAAGACTGAACATAACTCAGTAATAACTTAGCAAGTAATTTTTTGTTGGTTATATTATACTTTGTGAGAGATTTTGAATTTTAGGAAGAAGGATCAAAGATGAAAAATCAGAGCAGGATGATTTCTTGTAGTCATTGAAACCTACTGTTTCACCGGGGATGTATATTCAGATAGGGCAGATGGGAACATTTCTAGAAACATCTGTTGTCCATCATTCTTCTGCACAGCAACCCAGATGCTGTTGACAACTTGTATGTAAATCATGCTGACAATTTGTTCAGTGTCTTTCCTGCTGTGACTGAGGTTGTTCTGGTCATACCATCTATCAGATATAGAAGATATGGTGGTCCTGCAAGAGTGGTTCCAACTGTTTTGTTGACCAATGAGCAATAGTAGTCATTAAATCAGAGGAAAATGTTTCTCTACCTAGAATTTATCTCCATCTAACAGGAGAAATTGTTACCTCTTTCCCTGATTCTGTGTGAAAATTAACATTAGGTACTAAATATTATGCAGCTAGAAAAATGCTAAATTGCTTTCTATGATTCTATGATTGTTCTTAGCCATTTTCCTTTTTTTTTTTTTTTTTTTTTTTGTGATATTGGCAGATATTTCTCTGACCTTGTGTTTTAAAATTACTTCCATCTCAAGGATGTGACATACAAGGGGGAAATTATGCATGTATTATTGTATAAATCTCAGGATTTTTAGTTTTCAAATTCTGCTATAAAATCTTTACATTCATAGGAAATTAATTTATACCCCATATCAGGCTTGAATCTACACCTTCCTAATTTTGTACCCTAAATGAATCAGAAAGATTTTGATCTTGTGTTAAGGGCAGGGGAGGAGGGAATGTCTACTGTTTCTTTAATTTATAAGGTTCTCCAAATAATGATCTGAACTACTGTTTTTTAGTAGATTAATACATAACTGTTATACACTGTTTAAAAGTCTTCTCTATTGTAATGAAAAAAATATTTGTGTAGAATGATATCCTGCTTAAAGACACTGAAATAATATGGTTATTTTAGGAAGTGTGTAATGCAAAGTTCTTATGTAGCAATTAAGAAAGTCTTGCAGCTTCGCTATGATTGGTTTTGACATATCAGGCATTAACGGGCTGGGGTGAAACTGCCGTGGTCAAATGTTAATGAATACAAGTTTCATAGGATGGTTGAAAGAATCAGAGAAATACAGTATATAAAGATATTTGAGTGTTTCCTGAAAAGTACTGAATATACTCCTAAATTTATGTAACCCTTAATGTATAAATATTCTGAATAACTTGCAAGAACATGTGGAATTAGAAGACCAGAAAACTTTATATAGTTGCAGACAACCCAGTGTCTGTACATCATTAATATATCTAAAGATCTGAGTTTTTTCTTCATGTGAGTACATGTTGTCATTCTGTGATGCTACCTAAGTGAGTGCAATGAATGAAATCTAGTCTTTATAATTCCGTTCATTTTATGTAAATTAGACTATGTTTGGTTAATGTAAAATTACAATGCTTCCCACTTAATGATATAAACAATTAAAAAAAAAGTTTTTTATACCATTCAGCAGGAAAGATATTCAGAAGGGCAGACAAAATGATCACAATCATAACATAGTCCCTAAAACTTCACTCTAACATTTTTACAGAATGCCCATGTATTGGACTATAATATCAGCAACCTGATCCAGTAGAAAGTGCCCTTGCCCATGCAGGGGTGTGTGTGTGTGTGTGTAACTAGATGATCTTTAAGGTCCCTTTCAACCCAAACCATTCTACAATTCTATGATTCTATGTTTTAGAAATATGTCCTGTGCTTATTTACACACTTTATTATCTTTGCTATGTTTTTTTTAAAGAAAAGGTAAAAATTGACTGATTTTAGTCCAAGTTTATCTAGTTTTATTTTCCTATATTTTTTATTATTCCTAAAAATACATTTATTATTATTAACATCAGTTGTACTATTTCAAAATAAATTTTAATCTGTTCTTAACTGATTTTAATAAGGGTAGAAAATAATGATAGAGTAGTTATTCTGAAGTGCCACTATATCATTGCTTCCTACTTTGATTATAATGGATTTAAAATATCACTACAGTTATTTATTTTACAAATTAGCAACCAATAATGATTTGGATTCCAGCTTGCAAGCAAGTTAGATGTGAAAAATCAAATATTTTGGGACAGTTTTTTTCATAAGTTTATCCCTTTAAAAGCATATTTCACCACCTTGAATTATTATATGCATATGTAACAAGATACAGAACATGAACATCTCTTGAGATGGAAGATTAATGCAGCATTATGGTTCTACATTTGACTGACCTATGATATGTGTATTATCAGGAAACAAGTATGAGGTCTGTAGTCTGTAAACTTTTCTGAAATTAAGAAACAATCACTTCCTATACTTCCAGCCATAGTCAGACATAGCATTTCAATTATAATAGTAATAATAATAATATTCTTTACATTGCAGAAAAGAAGAAAAATAAACTACATGGAGCAGTGAACCCATGAAGTTATGGTTCACTACATTTATGTGATTCATATGATGCATTTATTTTCTGTTAAATGGTGCAGAATGCCACGTAGTAAAAATGTTATTCCACTGAAGAAGGTACAAAGTGGAGTAAGCATATAATACTTCAGGTATTTTCATGCTTTTGTAAACTTATGTCCAGTAATATACTTAAAAATTAGTCTATTAGCTGTCTGTGAAGAGAAAAAACAAAATAAAACAAAAACAAAACTGTGAATTTGTTGGTATGTGCTTCTATTTAATGAAAAGTGACCCTAGAAAGATTTCCTACTTAATTCCTTTAACTTTTTTTCTGTTCTAAAAAATTTAGTTGGGTCATTTTGTCTATTGCCACTAATCTGACCTCTTCAAATGACAGTGCAAAAGTATTTTTACAGTTCTTTTAAGAAGGCAGCAAATACCCTACATGTGGAAAATTTTTCAGCTATTGTGGTTTCTGTCATTGGTATTTTCGTATATGTGACTACGTTGAAAGAATAAAGCATGAAACAAAGAGCTCTACCAAAAGCGTTTCTTTCACTTCTCTGGTGAATGGGTGCTCAACCAATACTATCAACTGCATACCCAACAGCTACAGTCCCAGTTGTAAGTAAAACATTGTGATAGCTATTTATCTTCATTTTTTTGTTGACCTTTTAAAATAAAAAGTTACTGTTTCTAGTCTCTTTTTGTATAATTCATTTAGCCACACAAACTTATATATGTGATAATGTCAAAAATAAGGGTTTGATAGTGAATAATGCACATCAGAGATTATGGATGTTTTAGACAACAGGCTATTTTTAAAATATATACATTAGATATATTCTTTCTCTCTGTGCTAATTAAGATAAAATTGCAAATACTGGGTGTTCTACATTACCTTTTAAAAAAATGTATTTCTCTTCTGTTATTTGAAATTTATCTCTAATTTCCCAGGTTTACAATGCCAGGTGAAGTATCATTGCAAGTATTTTATATCATGTTGCTGCTATTTATACTTTATTGATTGAATCTGAACATCTTCATTTTTTAAGAACAACCAACCATCCCACACACAATTAAGGAAGATTAAAAAAACCCCTTACCTTATGCTAATTTCAATTGTGTGAAATACTAAGTATAATGGCTATATTAGTAATGCAAATATTTTACACTACTCTTACAGAACATTCTGGCACATTAATTTCAGTTCAAAGTCACTTAATTTTGTCAGATGCAGCATGTATCTTGAAATTTGTCTATCTTTTTAACACATTCACATGCACTTATTCTCATATTATTGCTCTTTCTTTCAATATTTCTGTCATCTACATGCAGGTAAACTCCTATAATACTCCTTGCATGCTTGTTCATACTCTTTTTTAATCAGCCATCTGTAAGGGAAGACTAGTGACCAAAACCTTCAGAGCACAGGCCCCAAACAGGAGCTCTGTATCAATTCAAAATTGAGATTGTTCAGTTTCCTCTCTGGTTTAGTATGTTGATGTGAACTTCTGTAGAAGTTTGTCTCTTTTATTGGAAATATCTGAAATAAATCTAGGTCTGTCATTTTAAGGCATACAGCTCCTTGGTATCTGCACAGAAGCTTGGATGTGCATGTAATTTTTATTTGAGAATTATTGGATAAAATGCATAAAAAGATTGGGATCAGGGCCTAAAATCTAAGTCTTCCCCTCAAGGTAAGCATCTTCATCAGTGAGTTACAAACTAAAATTCTGTTTGTCAAACTACATAAATCTTACATTTCTATCTACACCATGATCAAGTTTCACCAGGCAGGGAGGAGAAAGGATCTCATGCCTGACTGTTCCAAAACTTAGTCTTATTTTCTAGACAAGCACTGCAGTCACAAAAAGGTTGTCTGTTCCTGATGTGATGTTCCAGATCCCATGTGAATACAAGGATTACTTGTGGAAGCCTGACTTAGGTTTCTGTTCAAGCAGGTCCATCCTCAGACTCTTTCCAAAATAAATATGGGGATCCAGAAAGGAAATAATACAAAGCATGAAGACTAATCTGCATGCCTTCCTAGGACTTTTAATTTACTGGCATATTCAAAGTCATTTTGTTTTAAAAACTGAAAAGAGGAAACTTAAAAATTTGAATATTCTATTCATTTTCTTGGAAAGCAATGAGATACAGTAGGGATATTCCTCCAGACTTCACATAAAGGTCCTTGTAAAATAGACTTTATTCATGTAGACCATATAAGGTGTATCATACTGATAAATAGTATGAAAATATTATATTTTCATACATAATATTTCTTACAGATGTCTAACAGTTCTTTTCAAATAACCTACAGTATGAGAAAGCCCTCACAAAAGTTAGAGCAGAGACAGGCAACTGGTAACAGGCATTTTGTTGGGAGAAAGCTGCTTTGAAAGGTTAGAGGCTGAGGTAATTATACAGAAAAATTATTTTAATTGTTATGACCTGTTTCCTTGTTTCACTCACGGGGTATACATGTTGAAAATATGGCACTTCCATTCTTGTCTTCTTATCTTGTTTTATATCCAATGTTCTCCCACAATTTTTGGCCAGACATGCAATGAGCATTTTCATTTTCTTCACCTCAAAAGGTATGGTGGCTGAACTGAGGAAATGTATCAGACTTACTAATGCTGGTGTAAACTAGAATGTGAGCAAGCTTCTATAAATATGAGGTTAATGTTAGGACTTTACTGGCACAGAACAGTTCCAAATAATCATTTGGTGACATAAATTTCATGAAATTATAGAATGCATACTAGCTCAGTTTTGGCTCTTCTGGGATTAAGAATCAAAGACTACAAAGGAACTATCAGTTCAGCCTTTGTTAGCAGCATTGATTTTGTTGGCATGGTCATCTGTGAAAAAGTTTGGTTTATGGCTATTCTACTTTAAAAAAACCCTCTGAAATTCAGAGATCTTTGCTTATTTTATCTATACGATGAGTTTTATTTTACAGAAACAACCTTAGTTGCTGTGGACTTAGTAGAAACAGTCTGTATTTGAATTTAAAAATGCTTTCCTGTTTTATAACAATATGAATTCTCCCCTTTGTTAATATCTTATCTCTATACACAAATATATTTTAAAACCTGAGGTAATTTTTTTTTTTGGAGTTCATATGTTTGAAAGAAAGCATTTAGTGCTCTAGATTAGAGGTTAGGTCTTGGCCCCACAAAAATGCATACAGTTAATAAGACATATTCAAAAATAACAATAAAAAGTTTTAGCTCCATGGAGGTATTTGTATGTAATTGCTTATAAGGTAAGAATAAAAATTGATTGAACCTTGATTTTGTTCCTACATTCCCTTTCTCAAACAGGTTTGTTAATTCTCATTGATTTTTTACCACATATGTTTTTTTTATCCTCTCCTTTATATAAATATTATGTAAAATGGATTTGTTCTTTTAATAGATTGTGTATGTGTATGGAAAGACTATGCTTTTTTTTTTAGCTTTTAGGCTCATGGGCTTTTGCTAAACTCTTAACATATTTTCAAAAAATTATTTTAAATAGCATTCATAGAGAAGTCAGGGTAATTTTATAATCTCAAGTGGTAATTTTGTTCATCATGTTCATGATTCATTTCTTCAATGTGACCTCTGTCAAGGATTGTTGTAGGAGTGTGAAACATTTTTTACTTTTTTTCATTCTTATATCTTTTGCCTCATCCCTTTATAGCGCTCGCTATGATCTGTGAATGCCCTCTAGTTATTTGATTCTATGTCTGGCACAGTAAAACTAGTCTGTAAGGGAAAAATATCATAGGAAACAATGTGTATGTCTGGAAGACGGATGAAATATGTTTACGTGGGTTTTTTTTTATAAATTTATATTTCACAGCCGATCTACATTAAAGCTTTAGAGTATATTCCAGACTTGATATTAGTATGTTAATTAATTTTTGTTTTTCTCTCTCTCTAGTCCGTTATATTTTAAAATATCATTAGTATTATACCATTTCGTGTTTAGTGTTTAAGAATCAGTCTTGCAGCTAAATTTGAACCCAGAGTGATTCATATTTTGCAAAGCATTTATGCCTGGACTTGAATAAGATAGGTCTGAATCTGTTTTCTACTTTAGTCCAGGTCCATTACATTCAGATTACTTCATATTTCTGCTGTGACATTAAATTCTTCTCTGTAATGGTGCTCATTACTTGAAACAATTTATACTAATACCTTTTTCAGTAACACTGTTTTTAATTTCAGTAATGCATCTGTCCCTAGATATGGATGCCAAAATCTTTATTTCGGTTTGTTTTATTTTGTCTGTGAAGGAAATAAAAGCATTTGGGAAACCATTACAAGTAGTCAGACACTTTGTTGTAATTGTGTGAGCAACAGTAGGATTTCCATCACTTTTTCTCTTTCCAGAAGATTTAAAAGAGTTTTTGGGGAATAGGAATACTTTTAGCTAAATATAGGGCATTACTGATATAGGGCTAGTTCTGAGGCAAAAGAGTTATGAAACACAAAACTGAGGTTATATATTGATATTGTTGACAATAATAACCAGATTCACAAAACTTACTTCTTTTTCTGCTGTAGAAAGAACATTTTTTTTTAGAGACTGACATCTATTTTTTTTTGCATTTAGTAGGTGCAGAAACATAACTGCTCTCTTTCTATTTTTATTTGGTCAGAGTTTTTTATACGTTTTTCTCTGAAAAGTTTGAAAAAGAGAATGTTCCAAAAAACCCTCAATCGGTATGTCACAGCTGTTCCTATTGGGAAATGTTCACTGGAAACAATGTCAGGCAGACCTTGCCTCAATTAAACTTCATTTTTTCCAGGAACAGCTCTGAAGCTGAGATGCAGAAGCCAAAATGGATGGAAATCCAGGGACTGATTAAGATCTTTGAGTCTTATTGCTGGATACACTGGAGTATGATGAATACTGTCAAAGCTCTCTAGAAACTTGCAGTATTTCCTGTTGCTCTCTTGATTAGAAAATGAATTCCTGTCATCAGGAGTCATGAAAATTGAGTGAATACTCTCACCAAAAAAGGCATGAAGTTAACAGCTCTCTTGGTAAAGATAACTTTCATATTTTACTTAGGAAAGTAAAACTATTCTTTTTAAAAGATTGTAGAACGTAGAAGCATAGAAGCATGCTGTTTGTGAAACATATTAGTTTTAGTTAAGGTAGAAATTATTATGATATGAGTTAGTTGGATGGATCCTGTATATCTGAAAGACAAGCAGAGCAGCTCAGATACAGAAATTGGATATTTTAAACATAGAGATAACTAAACTTTTCCAATCTGTTCTAACTTCTAGTTAGAATGGTTCCAGATTAACTTTTGGTGGGAGAGCTCTATCATCAAAAATCTTTGATGGTTTTCTAAAGCAACAAGAATCAAGAGATCAATGTCTGCCTTCTATCTTTCAGTTCCCCTTGTAGCTTTTGAACCCATAAACAGTTACAACCAAATTTCTCAAAGTTGTAAAAGTCAGAAATTTGAAAGACAAACAAAAGGGAGACACCCATATGTGGCCTCAAGGACAATGTCTAGCCTGTTACTTGGTGTCTCTTGATCAGGAAAGAAAATATTGGACCTGTGATAAAAATGGGTGGAAAAGGTGGTGGAAGAAATGCAGGAAATATGAGTAGGAGGGACAAGGTCTCTGCAAAATGAGAAGAAGTATAGGTACATTTGTCATCCCTAGGAAATTAAGTTTTGTTATTTCATGTGCCCTTGGAACAGCTTGTTTATTGTTAGAAAAAAAACATAGTGGACTTGCTCTGAAATGTAAAGTCTGTCACAATGATGCTTTAATAAGACAGGTAACTTCCATTTCATATGAATGATTTTATAATCCTGGGCCACCAACCAAGATTTTCACCAGTGATTGGTGTCATTATGACTTTTATTATTTTAATAATCAATATTAGATGCTGTAAATTGATTTAATTTTCAGCAATTACTAAACACAATGTTTGAAATATATGATTCTTCCTTTTTGGGGTGAAGCAAGGTAGAGTGAAGTCAGAGAAAACAGCATAGAAGAAACAGAAACTACAGGAAGGACATTTCTTCCTTTCAGTCATTATCATGAGATAATTTATAGGACTGATTACTGTCTAATGAACCATGTTCTACAGTTATGTTCCTTCTACAATTGTCTTGTTGAGCAATTAGGATTCTTTAATTGGTGAATCATTCCTGGGAGACATTGTTGTAGATTATACTACCTACAGCTACATTTAACAGTTATCTTTAAAATGTTTTATTTCTGAATATTTACTTTAATAAAAATAATAAATATTTAAGTAGTTGTCAGATTGTCATTTTAAGTAATTAATAATGTAAGCTAAAAAGATATAATCTTGAAGTGCAGTTTGCAATATAAATGGGAAGAGAAAATAAATTATGTGAAATCCCAAGAAGTAAAAAAAAGAACAAAGGACTGAAAACATTGCTAGGGTCATCATATCTAGTCATTTTATTGTCAAACAGTCCCTAAAGCTGTGTAATACCTTTAATAAATCTCATCAGAAAAAACAAAAACCATATCAAAAGTACTACTTTATTAAATAAAGTGCAGAACTAACAGTAGAATTTTGTTCTTACAATTGCTGGAGGTCTAAGGTTCGTACCTACTGTTTTCTAGTGCAATGCTTTTGTGTCTGTAACAATAAATAATGTGGTAGGTTGCTGAAATATACTACTGTGGTTCCGTCTCACCTACTTAGCTTCCTTGAGTGTGATGAAAAAGTCTCACAGAACTTCAATATTTCTGTAATCTGTTGTGAGAGACTGAAATGTCACATCACTGTCCCAAAGCTTGCTTGTGTCTGTGCAAACTTCAAGGGCAAGCTGTGGCCTTTGGATTAGTCTGAGGAAGCAGGACTGTATGGAAGATGCACCCCCACTCCCTTGCAGTTGCTTTGTCAGATTCTCTAGATAAGCCTCAAAGGGGGAGACATGGATGGAGCAAAACCAAATGTTTAACACTGGCCCCATCGTGTAGTCATTTGTGGCTCTATTGTGTAGGCCAGATACCCTGCCTGCATTGCTAATGAATGGACAAGAGGCAAGCATTTCTGCCCCTTCAACTAGATTATTGCTCAAGAAGCATGAAGTCAGCAAAAACCTGTAGGACCAGAGGATAGACTAAAGGTGGGCAGATATGCTAACCAGCTGATATGATGAACTTAAAAGGCAACAGAAAACTTTGCTGTGTGTGCACCCACCATGGAAGCCAGTTCCATGTGCACCCACCACTAAAGAACTGAAGACTGAGGACCAACAGGACGCCGCTGGATCTATGGTGGTGACTATTCTTGCACTTCTATTCCAGATACTTTCTTGATTTCTGTCTTTTCCTGCCATTCTGTCCTATTACTACCACTCTTCACTTTTAGTAATAAAAACTGGTTTGGGTATGCAGCATTTGACCTCGTTTGTGTCTTAATCTCGCTCTTGGGATCATATCGAAACCTCCCCTGACACTAGATCGGGACACATGTTTTGTATATAATTCTACATTTTATTTCTGTGTGTATTTAAAGTTTAATACGGAGAGAAGCAAAATACTGTATGAATAGGTACAAAGAGAAATGAACAAAAAAGAGTCAGAAGCTCAGACTGTGCTTTTATTGGCTTTATAGTCTTTGGTCATAATTATGATTAAGTCAAACTATTCCACATATATGTTGGTGAAGAAGGTCTACTTATGAATGAGATACTTAAGGAAGCTCTGAATATCTCAGTTTTATTCCAGCTCTGATGATTATACTTTAGTTTAATTTTTATCTGCCATAGCTATACATTTGCTGAATGTGTGTAATGGGAATACATGTACTTTCATCAACAAGCCGGTTTTCTAAACAATTACTGGACAAAATTATTCCTTTGGAGGATGACTTTGAATGGAAGATTATGCCCTGAATACTCATCAGATAAGTGTTTTGGTCAACCCAAGTGCAAGATGTGTGATATTCTTAGGGGAAATGTTACCTCTATTATTTCCTTTAGAAAATGAACCATAGAAAACAAGTCATGTAAGATGTGATGTGTGGAAAACTGTTCAACAAGAAAGCTTGTAACTGTGTACTCACTAGTCAGTCACCCATTTTACCTCAGTGGCACAAGAAATAGCTTCCTACCCATTCTGTCAGGAAGGATAAAGTCAGCAGGGAGACTCTCACACTATATGACACTGTGTTACCATTTTTTACAAGGTGGTATTACAAAAAGAATTTCTTGAGAAGGGCAGGATTACTGTGTGTACCCATACCTGGGTTTTTCAGCCTCTCATAGTTTCAACCAGCAAAGCTGGCATAGATATGAACCTTAGACTTCCAGTACTTTGGCATCAAATTTGCTGAGGAGAGAGGCTCTGAAGAGGAGGATAGTGGCAGGGGGCCCTTCTGAAAGCATCAAAAAACCCACGGCAAAACCATAAGCCCAGAAGGAAGAAGCCCAGGGAACTGGGATTGCCTCAAGCTGCCTCCCCCTGAGTGGGAAGAGTGAGCTGTGAATGAGGACAGCAGGGACTCAAGGTGGGCAGAGACTAGAATGACAATGCCCAATGCCTCTCATGTACAAGAGCAGCCTCCAGGGACCACAAGCGACCAGGACGGGCAAACAGGGTGTGGTGCGTCAGAGGGTGTGTGTGGCACGTCAGTTTGTGCGGCAGTTCTTGCGGGCAGGGCGAGCGGACAGGGCATAGTCCCTCTCCTGGGTCTAGAGCTTATCTGAGCTAGTTGTCATCTTATTGTTCTCCATGAGTAGACTGAACCATGGTCTCCAGTCGCGTTAGAACGGCCACCAGAAAGAACGTGGCCACCCAGACAGAGCTGCCACGCAGACATGCAGCGGTCCAGGTCCCAGGCTGCAGGGAGTGCCTGAGCCCGTCAGTCCTGTCGGAGGGTATCAGGGACAACACCTGTGTGTGCTGTGATCAGCTGGATCACCTGCTTAGCCTGGTGGCAGAACTCAGAGAAGAGGTTGAAAGATTAAGAAGTATTAGGGAGTGTGAAAGGGAAATTGATTGGTGGAGTAGCACCTTGGCACCCCTGAAATAACAGGAGCAAATGGAGGCTCCAGAAGAGGCAGATGATCCCTAATCCTCTTGCTACCAGGCAGGAGGAGGGGACCTAACAGATGGGGGAGACTGGAAATGGGTCCCTCCTCAAGGAGGCAGGAAAATCCCCCTGGACCTCCCTCACCTTCCATGGTGCCCCTTCACAACAGATATGGGGCCCTGGAAGTCTTGAATATAGTAGAGAAGGATGAAGAAAATGAGTCAAACAAGGAGGAAGATGAAGGTCCATCAAAGCCGGGTCACTCTAGACCGGGTATTAAAACTGTTTTTAAAAAGAACCCCAGAAGGGTCATTGTAGTGGGTAACTCCATTCTGAGGGGTGTTGAAGGCCCAATATGCAGACTGGACCCACTTCATAGTGAAGTCTCCTGCCTCCCTGGGGCCTGGGTGAAGGACCTCATGGTAAAACTCCCCACTCTAGTGAGACCTAAGGACTACTGCTCTCTCTTAGTTTTTCAGGTAGGTAGTGACATAATTACGAGGAAAAGTCCAAAATCAATGAAGAGAGATTTCAGGGCCTTGGGGAACCTGGTTAAAGGATCAGGGGCACAAACAGTGTTCTCCTCCATCCCTTCAGTTGCAGGGATGGATGAGGAAGATTACAGGAGAACTCAACAGATGAACTTGTGGCTCTGAGACTGGTGTTACTGGCAGGGCTTTGGATTTTCCAATCACAGGTTAGTATACAGGATGCCAGACATTCTGGCAATAGATGGGATGTACCTGTCCCAGAGGGGGAAAAGGATCTTGGAGCAGGAGTTAGCTGGGCTCATTGAGAGAGCTTTAAACTAAATTTGAAAAGGGAATGGAACAAAACTGGAACTCCCAGACATAAGCAGCAAGGTAGATTACCACAGTTTGTGGGCTGTTGTGCCAGCGATGCCCCTCACCCTGCTGTCTCAGTGGAGGCAAGGGATGGAGACATGCAGCACAACAAAGATGCAAGGCATATGGATGGATCAGTAACTATGGTAACACCTGTGAAAGGTCAGGCTGGACGTAGAAACTCTAAATGCAAAAAAGTGCTAGGCACATCAGCTCATCTGAAGTGCATGTATACCAATGCACACAGCATGGATAACAAACAGGAGGAGCTTGAAGTCATGATGCAACAGGAAAATTGTGATGTAGTGGCTATCACAGAAACATGGCGGGATGTCTCCCATGACTGGAGTGCACCAGTTGATGGCTACAAGCTCTTTAGGAGGGACAGACAAGGAAGGAGAGGTGGTGGGTGGCACTGTATGTTAGGGACTGCTATGATTTTTTTGAGCACAAGTGTAGTGAAGACAGGGTAGAGTGTCTTTGCATTAGAATCAGGGGGAAGGCCAACAGGGCTATGTTGTAGTAGGAGTCTACTATAGGCCATCCAACCAGAACAGAGAGGTGGATGAAATATTCTATAGGCACTTAGGAGATATCTTATGATCGCTTGCCCTTGTTCTTGTGGGAGACTTTAACTTCCCAGACATCTGCTGGAAATATAATACAGCAGAACGGGACCAGACCCAGAGATTCCTGGAAAGTGTGGCAGATAACTTTCTGACACAGCTGGTGAGAGAACCAACCAGAGAAGGTTCCCTGCTGGATCTCCTCTTTGTGAACAGAGAACAACTGGTGGATGATGTGGCGGCTGGAGGCCGACTAGGGCACAGTGATCATGAAATAATAGAGTTCTCTATTCTTAGAGAGGCCAGGAGAGAGCTAAGCAGGACTGACATCCTGGACTTCAGAAGGGCTGACTTTGTCTTGTTTAGGCACCTGCTTGACGGGATCCCTTGGGAGATGGTCCTGAAGGGTATAGGGGTACAGGAAGGCTGGGCGCTCTTTAAGAAGGAAGTCTTAATAGCACAGGAACAGGCTGTCCCCAGGTGCTGTAAGAGAAGCCGGCGGCAGAGAAGACCACCCTGGGTGAACAGGGAGCTTTGGCTGCAACTCAGGGAGAAAAGGAGAGTTTACAGCCTTTGGAAGAAGGGGCTAGCCACTCACAGTGATTACAGAGAGGCTGTGAGGCTATGCAGGGCAGAAATCAGAAGGTCTAAGGCTCAGCTAGAAAGTAATCTGGCTTTACCCATCAAGGATAGCAAGAAATGTTTCTATAAGTATGTCAGTAGCAAAAGAAAGACCAGGGAGAGCCTCCATCCCCAGCTAGACACAGGAAGAAACATGGTAACAAGTGATTAGGAGAAGGCTGAGGTGCTTAATGCCTTCTTTGTCTCAGTCTTTATTCGCAAGACTAGTTTTACTGAGGGACTTCAGCCTCCTCAGCCAAAAGACAGAGACTGGGAGAACGACCCCCCCACAATCCAGGAGACAGTCAGTGACCTGCTGCATCACACAGACACACAAGTCTATGGGACCAGATGGGATACACCCGAGGGTGCTGAAGGAGCTGGCTGGGGTGCTCGCCAGGACACTTTCCATCATTTACCAGCAGTCCTGGCTGACCGGGGAGGTCCCGACAGATTGGAAATTGGCCAGTGTGACACCCATCTATAAGAAGGGTCAAAAGGATGATCCGGGAAATTACAGGCCTGTCAGCTTGACTTCGGTGCCTGGGAAGCTGATGGAGCAGCTCATCCTGAGTGCCATCACACAACACATGAGGGACAACCAGATGCTCAGGCCCAGTCAGCGTGGGTTTATGAAAGGCAGGTCCTGCCTGACAAACCTGATCTCCTTCTACGACAGGACGACCTGCTTATTGGATGAGGGAAAGGTTGTGAATGTTGTCTGCCTTGACTTTAGCAAGGTCTTTGGCATCGTTTCCCACAGCATTCTCCTGGAAAAACTGGCTGCTCGTGGCTTGGATGGGCACACGCTTTGCTGGGTAAAAAACTGTCTGGATGGCCGCGCCCAAAGAGTTGTGGTGAATGGAGTTAAATCCAGCTGGCAGCTGGTCACAAGTGGTGTCCCCCAGGGCTGTTTTGGGGCCACTCCTGTTTAACATCTTTATTGATGATCTAGACAAGGGGATCGAGTGCACCCTCAGTCAGTTTGCAGATGACACCAAGTTGGGTGGGAGTGTTGATCTGCTCGAGGGTAGGGAGGCTCTGCAGAGAGACCTGGACAGGCTGGAGCCATGGGCTGAGGCCAGCTGGAGGAGTTTCCATAAGGCCAAATGCCGGGGGCTGCCCTTGGGCCACAACAACCCCCAGCAGCGCTACAGGCTTGGGGAGGAGTGGCTGGAGAGCTGCCAGTCAGAGAGGGACCTGGGGGTGTTGATTGACAGCCGGCTGAACAGGAGCCAGCAGTGTGCCCAGGGGGCCAAGAAGGCCAATGGCATCCTGGCTTGTGTCAGCAATAGCGTGGCCAGCAGGGACAGGGAAGGGATCTGACCCCTGTACTCGGCACTGGGGAGGCCGCCCCTCGATTCCTGTGTTCAGTTTTGGGCCCCTCGCTACAAAAAGAACATTGAATAACTCGAGCGTGTCCAGAGAAGGGCAACGGAGCTGGTGAAGGCTCTGGAGCACAGGTCGTACGAGGAGCAGCTGAGGGAACTGGGGGAACTGAAAGGAAGTTGTAGAGAGCTGGGGATGAGCCTCTTTAACCAAGTAATAAGCAATAGAACAAGAGGTAATGGCTTTGAGTTGTGCCAGGGTAGGTTTAGACTGGATATCAGGAAGCATTTCTTTCCAGAAGGGGTTGTTAGGCATTGGAATGGGCTGCCCAGGGCAGTGATGGAGTCCCCATCCCTGGAAGTGTTGAAGAGTCGGGCTGACATAGCGCTGAGGGATCTGGTGTAGTTGGGAACTGTCAGTGTTAGGTTAATGGTTGGACTAAGTGATCTTCAATATCTTTTCCAACCTTGCTGAATCTGTGATTCTATGATTCTTGTAGTTTTAAGGCATGTAGATCACAGCAGGTGAATGTAGGATGGACAGGGCCTTGGCCCTTAAAAGAAGATAGGTACCTAAGGAGGCTGCACAATGGCTACAGACTAATTTGCAACCTGAAAGATTTGTACAAGGCCAGGGGCTGTAAACACTGAAACAGTGTTTGAAGACCTACCGTTCCTGAAGATTCCCCTCATTTTGGGGTTTCCAGTTTGAAGGTAGGTGTTGTGCTATTCCTTTGCATTGGACATTGTTTGATCTTTTGGTGTATCATTTTCAAGATGCTGAAATAAATCAAGATATGTGCTGTTAATTAAAAAAAAAAAAAAATCAAAGGGCTTGTGTAATCTTTCAGATACTCTTTAGATTCTTATGCAAAGGTGAAGGAGCCAATATAAAAGCTCTAAACTGTCTTCCAGAGGGGTAGCATTCTCTCCACAAACAACCTCCTAATTCACACATCTAATTTTGCCTTTTCTTCTGAAAAACAAGGCACTGAAGCTAAAGCTATGTGAAGCCTTTCCTGTCCTTTTTGCCACATTCTTGCTTTTGTATGTTTATAGACTGTTATTTAAGGCTTTTGCTATAAAATCTAACATAAAGAATCCGCAAAATTCAACAGTGAATATCTTGAAAAACATGACTTTTTTTAGTGTTACATATTCACCAGCTATTTTTTTCTGTCTATACTCTCTTTTCCATAACTACCTCACTGATGAGTAGTGTAGAGACTGTAAATCTCATAGAAACCTTTAAAAGCTGCTACAATGCACATAACAAAATAGTAAAGATTATTTTGACTTCATTCTTGGAGTCTGAATATTCCTGAACTCTAATAAAATAATAGACTTCTTATAACTGGGAAATGTTTCTTCACATTTTATTTTTAAGATGCTCTCACTATATAACTAGAATTTGTGGGATTGCACTTTTGATTGCTTTTATTTTCTTCTCATTCATTGTTCTCCATATGTCTTGTTTTCAAAATCTTGTGTTTTTTTTTCCTCAAAACAAATTTTATCGTATTACTTCTTCATAGAAAATAAGTTAGTGTTGCATTGGAGACCGGACATAATGTTACAGTATTTTATTTTTATCATGAATAAAACATTGATACTTTTAAAGGAAATTATTTTAAAATTAATAACCTAAGCTATCATGTAGTACAAATATTCAACATCTATAAGGATGCTATATAGTTCTCCTTTATTACACATAATCACTGACATCTCTCTGCTGTGTCTTACAGTGTGCATTGTAACAGCTTATTCTATAGTCAGGAAATAATTTAATATTCTTTCATCTTATAAACATCTTCTATATATCTTATTAAAATGCAATTACCATTGCAAAAACATTATAAATATCTTATTAATATTACAGTAACCCTTAGAAAAATTATCTATATATATCTTATTAATATAGCAATAATCATTAAGCTATTTTAATATTAATAAAAGTGTATAAATGTGTCATTTTAATATATAACCCTGGTATATTACATACAGAGTACAATTATTGTAATGTTAAAATAAAAGGTAAATATTGGTCAATAAATACAGCAGACAGACTTTTTGATGTAAAGTGAAGAATAGTTTGAAAGAATTCTTACTATCCAACAAAACCCAAAAGCTATATAATGATGCATGCTATGCTTAGGTAAATATACTTCACACCTAGATTTATTAGTCAGAACATTTCATAGAATCATAGAAACATTTAGGCTGGAAAAGACCTTTAAGATCATCGAGTCCAACTGTAAAACTAACATAGTTAAATCCACCACTATACCATGTACCTAAGCTAACATCTACATATCTTTTAGACACCTCCAGGGATGGTGACTGAACCACTTCCCTGGGCAGTCTGTTCCAGTGCTTGAAACCCTTTTGGTGAAGGAATTTTCCCTAATACCCAGTCTAAAACTCCCCTGGCACAATCTGAGGCCATTTCTTCTTGTCCTATTTCTTGTTACTCGGGAGACGACACTGACATCCACCTCACTACAATCTCTTTTCAAGTAGTCATAGAGAGCAATAAGTTTTTCCCTCAGCATCCTTTTCTCCAAGCTAAAAAAATCTCAGTTCCCTCAGCCACTCCTCATAAGACATGTTCTCCTCACCCTTCACCAGCTTTGTTGCTGTTCTTTGGACACACTCCAGCACCTCAATGTCTTCCTTGTAGTTAGTGGTCCAAAAGTGAACACAGTATTCAAGGTGCAGCCTCAGCAGTGCCGAGTACAGGGGAACAATCTCTTTCCTAGTCCTGCTGACCACGCTATTTGTGACACAAACCGGGATATCATTGGTCTCATTGGCCACCTGGGTACACTGCCAACTCCTGTGTAGCTGGCTGTCGAGCAACACCCCCAGGTTCTTTTCCAACGGGCAGCTCTCCAGCCACTCATCCCCAAGCCTGTAGCTCTGCTAGGGTTGTTGTTACCCAGGTGCAGGACCTGACACTTTGCCTTATTGAAACTCAAACTGTTGGCCTTGGCCCACTGATGCAGCCTGTCCAGATCCCTCTGTAAAGCCTCCCTACACTCAAACAGATCAACACTCCCATCCAACTTGGTGTCATCTGCAAATTTACTGAGGGTGCACTCAATCCCATTGTCCACATCATTGATAAAGGTGTTAAAGAGAACTGGCTCCTATAACTGAGCCCTGGGGAACACCACTCGTGACCAGCTGCCAGTTGGATTTAACTGCATTCATCACAACTCATTTGCATACCTATTTAATGGATTGTAGTTGATATTGCCAGGGTGTATAATTATACCCATTAATTCCTTTTAACTGGAACATATACTAACACTCAGACTTTGAGCAGCTACAAACAATGGTCTTTTAAAAATAAGGTGAGTGGGAAGAAAGCCTTATAGGAAAATGTCATCCCTTCCCACCAAATGTCAGCTGGCTCCAAGACAAACCCACCACCGACCAAGGCCAAGCCCATCAATGACAGTGATAATGACTCTGTGATAACATAACTAAGAAGGTAAAAAAGCTGCTGCACAACAGAAACTGCAGACAGAGAGAGGAGTGAGAATATGTGAGAGAAACAACTCTGCAGACACCAAGGTCAGTGAGGAAGGAGGGGGAGGAGGTACACCAGGCACTGGAGCAGAGATTCCCCTGCAGCCCATGGAGGTTAACGGTGGAATGGATACACACCTTCAGCCCACAGAGGACCCCGTTTTGGAGCAGCTGGATGCACCCAAAGAAGTCTGTGACCCTGTAGAGACCCCACACTGGAGCAGGCTCCTGGCAGCACCTGTGGATCCATGGAGAGAGAGGAACCACTTTGGAACAGGTTTACTGACAGAACTTGTGACCCAGTGGGGGACTCACACTAAAGCAGTACGTTCCTGAAGGACTGCACCCTGTGGAAGAGACCCACACTGGAGCACAAGAAGAGTGTGAGAAGTTCTTCCCATGAGGAGGAAGGAGCAGCAGAAACAACATGATGAACTGACCACAACTCCCATTCCCTGTCCCCTTGAACTGCTCAGGTGGAGGAGGTAAATAAAATTGGGAGTTAAGTTAAGCCAGGGAAGAAGGGAGTGATGGGGGGAAATGTTTTAAGATTTAGGTTTTATTTCTCATTTTTTTATTCTGATTTCATTAGTAATAAACTAAATTAATTTTCCCCATTGAGTTTCTTTTACCTATGACAGTTATTGGTGAGTGATCTCACCCTGTCATTATCTCGACCCAAGAGCCTTTTTTTATATTTTCTCTCCTCTGTCTTGCTGAGGAGGGGGAGTGATAGAGCAGCTTTGGTGGGCACCTGGCATCCAACCAGGGTCAATCCACCATAAACAGCCTTGCTTCTGCATCTATATATGTGTGTATGTCTACATATATAAATACCCTGTTTTCTTACAGGCTATAGCCAGTATTAACAAACAAATGAAATGCTGATTAATGTATTATTAGGATTTTGCAAATTATCTTAGTTCTTTTTAACCCACTTTCATGTAGAGTCACTCAATTAGACCTCCAATATAAGAAGATCCTTATTATTTCAAGAAGTTTTATTTAAAAACCCTAAATATTATCAATTAACTGATGTATGAAATCCTAAAAATATGTATGCATGTTTATGTCATTGTCACTCAGTGGACAAAAGACCTAAACCTCTGATTCTTCAAGCATACAATCTCTGTGTGCATACACTTTAGCTATACTAACCTAAATAATCTCATTTTTTCAAGTGACTTAATTTCTTCAAAGTTAAGCACTTTCCTAAGTTTCTGAAACATGAGAGGTTGCAGCCTGCATAAATATTTATTTGGAATTATTTGCTTGCCAATTTTCAGTACATGATGTATCTTGTTAATTAGCAGACTGGAACATTTTGTAAATATTAAGCTACAAATTCTATGGTAATATTAACAGTTAAAGTTTGTTTGCATATATCAAAAATAATATGGTTTGAAACCTGTATTTTAAAGTATTAGAACAAGTTTCTTAGTTAATAAGATGTCTTAAATAACTGCAAATGAGTTCCAGAAAGGATTTTAGATTTCAAAAATTCACTAAGAACAATGCCTGCCATATTTCTTAATTCCCCTTAAATGGAGTTTTGGTTGTCCTTGAAATGAAAATTCAAATCTTAAGCAATTTTATGCATAGAAATGTTAACCTGCTGATCACATTTCCTTCTTTTTTATCCTATGTTTCCCTTTCAACAGCTTTGTTTATTCTTTTTCTTTAAAATGAAAAACTAAAACAAAACCCACAAAACAAAATTCTTTTACTATTCTTAAAACATATCAGTACAATGACCTATTTAGTTTGGTGATTTTCTTCAGTACTGGGATAATAAATTGTTTTCTCAATGAGAATGAAAAATCAGTAATATTACTAACTTATGTTGCATTTTTCACATATAGATGTTGTCTTTATTTAGATAGTATCCTTAGTTTTATGGGGTTGATATGACCAGGAATAAATAATCCAATTTGAATTAATTTTTTGTAGATTATAGTGCAGAACTATCTTTACTATAAATTGGTTTGGTTGAATAACATATCATATTTCTTTCTAGAAAATGAAGCCTATATATTAGTATCAAGAACTGTTGAATACTGATCTTTGGCAAAGATACTGCAGAATTTGTTTTATTTCTGTTCTCTTCAAATATATAGTTTTAATTTACAGATAAATTACAAAGGAAATTATGCATCTGTAATAAAAAGGCAGATAATTTACAATAAATAGTGAGAATCAGTACCTATATCCAAGATCCCAATAGTGTTATGTGCGATTTAATAGCTCTCCATGTTATAGACTATAATAGCTGGAAAAGAGGTGGTATTTTCAGTACACTGAAGCTATCATCAGAAGCAATTGCTGCATGATTGTAAATAGGTCACTACGAATTCACTTCAGTAAGTGCACAAAATCGCAGAGTCTGTGATTAGATGTGCTTACTTATATGGTCCCCCAGAATCTTATTTTTACACTAACTTTTGATAGCACATTCTTATAGACTTATAATAATAAAATAATATTCATTGGGCATGCCAAAAATATGCAGGTCAAAGTAAAGAAGGAAGTAATATCTCAGAATAAGAAAACTGTATAGTTTGTATGCTTCTTTAAAGTATTTTAAAATACTTCATAAAATAATAATGCATTTTAATATTTTAAACTTCTAACTTACATGCAATGACTTCATAAATCCAAGAACCATAAAATCATAGAATAGTTTGGGTTGGAAGGGACCTTTAAAGGTCATCTCGTCCAGTTCCCTTACAATGAGCAGGGATATCTTCAACTAGGTCACATTGCTCAGAGCTCTGTCCAACCTGACCCTGAATGTTTCCAGGGATGGAGCATCTACCACCTCTCTGGGCAACCTGTTCTAGTGTTTCACAACCCTCATTGTAAAAGTTTTCTTCCTTACATCTAGTCTGGTTCTACCCATTTAGTGTAAAACGATTACCCCTTGTCATATCACTACAGGCCCTAACAAAAGGTCTGTCCCCATCTCTTTTATAAACCTCCTTTAAATATTGAAAGGTCACAATAAGGTGTCCCTGGAGCCTTCTCTTCTCCAGGTTGAATATTCCCAGCTCTCTCAGTCTTTCCTCATAGGATAGATGTTCTATCCCTCTGATTATTTTTGTGGCCTTTCTCTGGACTCACTCTAATAGGTCCATCTCTTGTACTCAGAACTCCAGAGCAGGACACAGTACTCCAGGTAGGGTCTCATGAGAGTGGAGTAGAGGGGGAGAATCACATTCCTAGAGCTGCTGACCACGCTTCTTTTGATGCAGCCCAAGATATGGTTGACTTTCTGGGTTGCAAGCACACACTGCTGGCTCGTAGTCGGTTTTCCATCCACTACTACTCTAAAGTCTTCCTCAGGGCTGCTCTCAATCCTTTCATCTTCCAGCCTGCATTGATACTGTGGGTTATCCTGACCCAGGTGCAGGACCTTGCCCTTAGCCTTGTTGAATCTCATGAGATTCACACAGGCCCATTTCTATAGTTTGTCTGAGCCCCTCTTAATGACAACGCATCCCCCAGGCATGTCAACCACACCACTCAGCTTGGTGTTTTCTGCAGACTTGCTGAGGGTGCACTCAGTACCACTGTCTATGTCATTGAGGAAGAAATTAAACAGTACTGGTCCTAATATGGACCCCTGAAGGACACCACTTGTCAAATATTCATCTGGATATTGAGCTGTTGACCATCTCTGGATGCAACACCCAATCAATTCCTCATCCAGTGAACAGTCCATCCATCAAATCTTTGTCTCTCCAATTCAGGGAAGGATGTTGTGGGTGGCCTTGTCAAAGGCCTTACAGAAGTCCAGATAGATGACATCCACAGCTCTTCCTTTGCCCACCAATGTAGTCACTCCATCATAGAAGGCCCATAGTTTGGTCAGGCAAGACTTGCCCTTGGTGAAGCCATACTGGCTGTCTTGAATCAGCACCCTGTCCTCCATGTTCCTTAACATAGCTTCTAGAAGGATCTGTTCCATCACCTTCCCAGGTGGAAGTGAGGCTGACATGTCTGTAGTTCCCAGGGTCCTCCTTTCTACTCTTTTTAAAAATAGCTGATATGTTTCTCTTTCTCTGGTCACCAGGGACTTCACCTGACTGCCATGACTTTTCAAATATCACGGAGAGTGGCTTGGGAACTGCATCAGCCAATTCCCTCAGGACTCTGGGATACATCTCATCAGGTCCCATAGGCTTATGTATGTTCAGGTTCTTCAGATGGTCACAAACTCGATCTTCTCTGAAGGGACTTTGCTCCCCCAGTCCCTCTCTTGCAGTCCATCCACTCAAGAGGTGTGGGAAGAGAGGCTGTCATTGAAGACTGATGCAGAAATTTGTTAAGTACCTCAGCCTTCTTCTCATTAATTGTTACCAGCTTGCTAGTCAAAGTCCTGGGTACCAGCACCCCTCTGGAACTGGACCCCTAGGCTGGCTGGAAAAATGCTAGAACCAGGATTGGTGAAATCTTTCTTTTTTGTCTTTCTTTCTCCCTCCCTGCCTCTCCCACTCTATTTTTCTCTTTTTGTCTCTTTTTTTTTTTTTTTTTTTTTTTTCTCTCATTCTCTATTCCTGTATCCCTGCATATAAGGCAAGGTTTGTCAGGGCATGTTTACATCTTGTCAGCGCATGTCTGCCATTTGTTGGGGTATGTTATAAGATCTGCCACTAAATGATGCATGTTGTAAGGTTTGTGTTTTGTTGGTGTATGTTATGAGGTTTATGGCTTGTTGCAGAGGTTGCAAGGCTTACTGGCAAAGTTTCGTGCCAATATCTGTTGTGAACAAATAAAAGTGAAGTTTTATGAATTAAAGAATCCCTGGTGTTGTTTCACCTTAATACTGACCTAGGAATCAGTGAATCTGAGTTGTCATTCTGAGAAACTGGGATGTGACACCATCCATAGCTGCACTCTAGTCATGGGATTTGTCCCACAGATAATGGCAACTAGGTTGTAGCTTTCTAACTGCAGGGTGGCTTCCAATCCCTCCTGTTTGTTGCTCATGCTGCATCCACTGTTGTGGAGGCACTTCAGCTATGCTGTCAGCCATCTAACCTTCTTAGAAGAACACCCTAATGTCAGGAAACTTGACACACTTGAGAGGTGGGACCATGCAAACATCATGAAATTCAACAAGATCAAGTGCAAGGTCCTGCACATAGGTCAAGGCAATTCTATGAACAAATACAGTCAGAGTGGAGAGTGGATTGAGAGCAGCTCTGCAGAAAAGGACTTGGGAATAGTAGTGGATGGAAAACTGAATATGATCCAGCAATGTGAGCAAACAGCTCAGAAAGCCAATTGTACCCTGGGCTGCATCAAGAGATCTGTGGCTAACAGGTCAAGGGAGATGATTCTCCCCCAATACTCCGCACTTGTGAGACGCCACATGGAGTACTGTGTTCAGCTCTGGGGTGCCTAGCAGAAGAAAGACATAGACCAGTTCAAGTGGGTCCAGAGGAGGCCACAAAGATGATCAGGGGGCTGGACCACCTCTCCCGTGAGGACAGACTGAGAGAGTTGGGTTTGTTCAGTCTGGAGAAGACTCCAAGGAGATCTTACAGTGGCCTTCCAGCACTTAAAGAGGCCTACAGGAAAGATGGGGAGGGACTCTTTATATGGGAGTGTAGTGATAAGGCAAGAGTTTAAACTGGTTTAAATGGTTATAAACTGGAAGAGGATAGATTTAGATTAGATATAAGGAAGAAATTCTTTACTGTGAGGGTGGTGAGACACTGGAACAGGTTTCCCATAGAAGCTGTGGGTGCCCTCTCCTTGGAAGTGTTCAAGGTCAGGTTGGACAGGGCTTTGAGCAACCTGGGCTAGTGGAAGGTGTCCTTTCCCATGGCAGGGGGCTTAGGACTAGATGATCTTTATGGTCTCTTCCAACCCAAACCAGTCTATGTTTCCATGATTCTATTTCACCAATGTTTCCCTGTTGACTCCTATTACCTCAGGAGACCCTGGATCATTTCTGCAGGACTTCAAGCTCCAGTGTACCCAGCACATCTCAGAGCAACAGGCTGAGGACCCTTGCTAGCACCCCATCCCTCTAACCTTATTGTGTCATCCTACAGCTTGTCACAGGCAAGCCTGATACTATCTCCCTCCCCCTTCAAGTCTAGTTTAATGTTTCCTGCTAGCTCTTGAGCAAAGACCCTCTCCCCTGTTTGAGAAAGGCAAATCCCATAATTGGACATGCAGTACCCCAAAATATTTCAAAGATATGAAGAAGTTGTAATAGTCTTGATTTCATAAAATGTAAAGACCATCTAGGTCTTCACTTAAAACATACATACTTATTATTAGAACCTTTCTAGGTTTTAACAGTAAAAGGGGACATGAAACACGGAACGTGAAAACTGGGAGGAGAAGAGAAGAGAAGAGAAGAGAAGAGAAGAGAAGAGAAGAGAAGAGAAGAGAAGAGAAGAGAAGAGAAGAGAAGAGAAGAGAAGAGAAGAGAAGAGAAGAGAGACCATTTCAGTTGTAAGGGACCTACAACAATCATCTAGTCCAACAGCCTGACCAATTCAGGGCTGAGCAAAAGTTAAAGCATGCTATTATGGGCGTTGTCCAAAGTCCTCTTCAACACTGACAGGCTTGGGGCATCGACCGTCTCTGTAGAATGCTTGTTCTAATGCTTGACCACCCTTTCAGTAAATAAATGCTTCTTAATGTCTGCTCTAAGCCACCCTTAATGCAGCTTTGAACCATTCTCACATGTCCTATCACAGAATACGAGGGAGATCAGCACCTTCCCCTCCACTCTGCCTCCTCAGGAAGCTCTAGATAGCAATGAGGTCACACCTCAGCCTCCTTTTCTCCAAACTAGACAGACCCAAAGTCTCTAGTAGAGAGGGGTACTCTAACTCGCCACAAAGTTTGCTGATTTGTAGCAATTTTTAAGGATAATGTGCCATAGTTTACAGTTTGGGTAGACCTCCAGTGCTTCTTATCCAAACGCCCATGTATAAGGTAACCTTTCTGAAGCAGTTACTTTCGCCTTGGCTGCTGAGGAGGCTTTGACACTTGTTCAGATATCACATAACTAATATAACTTTAGTAGCTGCTGTACATCCAATACCTGCTGTACAGGCAATGCTAAGTGATTTTGTACATGGACAGTCAATTCAAAGAATCTCCTCCATTTAAAGTTTTGAAACATATACAGAAAGGATGAGGAGTGGAAAAGTGTATTTCACACAGAAAAAGAATAAGCAATATTTTGGCCTGACTTCACATTTCATACTTCTACAGGTTGACAGAATATAAAGGTGTATTGAAAAGTGCTTACAGGTAATTGAGAGCTACCTAATAGTACTGGGGAGATTGAGTCAGTGAATGTTTGATTTTTCATCTAAAATATTAATTTTGTAATAATACTAAGGAAAGTGTAATCTTCCCACTCACATATACTAATAATCTGACATTTGTAAACTATATGAAATATATTTTTGGCAGACAAGGGATAGTAGGGACTTTATGAATAGATAGTTGCAGAAACTGACCTGTAATATAATAAATGAATCTAATTTTAAAGAGATGTTGAGATGATCCTGAGTGAGGTACAAGCTTAGCCTACTTTTTCTCTCACATTTTACTTAGAATGCTTTGTGCTAGCTAATCAACTGATATTAATCATTCAGGTACCATGAAATACGTACAAGCCCTAGGGGCAGTACTGATACATTTATCTTATTGTGACAGAACTGGTACAGAACAGCCTTAAGATAATCTGTATTCCTACAGTGTGTATAATTTCACCAGGAGCTACCCCATGAACATGTGGCAAACTAATCAATTCTGTGAGCTTGGTCCTCCTCTGCTAGCTGATGTAGGGAGTGTAGAATGGACGTGGGAAGAGAGGAGAAATGGTGACCTTAACTGTAAAGCAAATGTTTCTGGAAGGGGGAAAAACATGGAGAATTCTTTAATTTGTGTTGGGACTGTCATATTTATACCCTATCTCATAAATGAAAAACTAGTGACTTTTCTTTTTTTCTTTTTTTTTTTTTTTTAATGTGAAACTTACATTGATCATCAAGCTGCTCCTGTAATTAGTTGTTATAATTTAGTTTCCCCACTTGATGTCCTTTTGTGAAGAACAGGTATTTGAGAGGGGTTGTATTTGCTCAGTGAGGTTGACCACAAAAGATTTTAATTACCTGGATAATCCATTTAGTATTTTAAGGCATTTTATTTTGACAGTCATTTCCTCCTTATATATTAAAAGGGCCAAAGTGTATGGAATACAACCCTGAACTACAGTGTGCCAAAATGGACAACCTATCTTGAAGTAATGGAAATGAAACTCATGTTTTAGTGGTGTTTTGTTATTTGGCTTCTTTGTCTGTTTGCTTCATTTAATCATTATTTATAATTATAACATGCAAGTATGTGGTATTTCCTAGGCTTTGCCAGACTAAAAATAGTGGCCTCATTCATATAAATTCTAGGTTAATTTTATTCTCTCTAGATCATGACAAAATATTATGTGATGTCATCTTCATGGGGTAGAACAAGGTTCTGAGTCCTTGTAGAGGGTTGTATGTATATATTCTATTCTTCTAGTACAGTTTGTCTTTCTTAAATTTTTGCTAATAGACACACATGTATTTGAATAAATTTGCCATCTTTTTAAATTTTCAGTACCATTGGAAAACTGAAGATGAATTAACCTGGAGCTTGGCTTTAGTATTCTCTGTTCTTCTAAATGGGCCTGGAAAATCAGATGTCAAGTACTTAAAGTACTTTGTTCTGTAACTCTCATTTATTTATCGGTTTTGTTTGTCAGAATAATGTACACCTATTTCAGTGAATTATGTCAACAGAGATCTTCAGACTTCCACTGACTGCTAAAACAAATCTATGCATCTTCTATTTTTTCTGAAGTTCTAGAAATTGTTTTGTACAGTGATAGAAAAATCTCGGTAAAGAAGAAAATTCGGGACCTAGGTCACAAGAAGGAAACTCTAGTAGAAAGAATTCAAAGTCATTAACTTCTCTTGCAACAGGTTTATACTACTGTTTTTTATTAGCTTCAGCAGAATTAATCCTGCTATACAGTAATGTAAGGGTAAGCAAAATCACATCCTAAGTCTTTAGATATCATTTCAAAGAACAGTCTGAAAAAGATATACTCTGGCACACTTATCTTCAAGCAAGAATTGGAAACTAAAGTCTCAAACTGCTAAAAAAGATTGCATGTATCTGAAGGGGAAATTAAAATTAATTCTCACTCATCTAATGTGTATCAATCAGAAGAAAATTAAAGCTCTTTTGGCTGTTCTAATTAGATATATTGTTCATGCTAAGATTAATGTTTCAAGGAAATATTTAGATGCTGCTAATTTTAAACTATGTGATTTAAGTGAAAAACTGAAGGTTCTTTGCCATGTAATAATCTCATGTTTTTTCTTGTATCTATGCTGCATGGAATGGAGTGGTGTGGTTTAATGAAGACCTGAAGTCAGTGGAGCAGAAAGGAAGGAGTATTAAACCAGAACAAGCAGCCTCTTATATATGTATATATACAAAAATATATAAAAAATATTTTATGCATACATACATATAAAAATAGAGTTTAAAAATAAAGTATAGCTATTCATTATGTGATAATTAGAATAAATTGTGTCCCAAGATAACGTGCTAATTTTCTACATATCAAAATGAGAGTTGTCCCTACCAGACTTAGAAGGGGTAATGACTGATTTATAATTCTTGATACAGATATATTAATCTTCAAAAATCTTCTTAAACATCTTCTGGTGGACCCTGTACTAAGTCAAAGCATCCTAGTCGTATCTGTCACCTTCTATGCTGTCATTCCATTTCACCTGATTTTTTGTGCTTAAACATTTTCTGCAAAATTTTGTCTATCTACATTTGGAGAGAAAAATAAAATACTCAAAATGAAGAAAAACATAAATCAAGCTCATGACTCATTTTAAGCGTTCCTGAGAAGCCAGCTTCTCCTCCAAATGAGTCACATTCTGACTATTACACATATTTCAAATATTTACTTGATATTTGTGCATTGCATTACATCTCATGCTGAACTGCTAGGTTAGATCCTGAGTTCATGTGAGCAATCTTAATATAAGTGTTCTCAGACACAAGCTTGCTGTTATCAAAGATTCCCTCCAATGGGAACAAAGTATGTGCTTCTGTTGCTTCCTTTTCAATTGCTCTATTGATTGTCTTATCTTTTTCTCATCCAGTTGGAAAAAAACAAAGTTTTATGCTGGGTTGCTGAGATGAATTCACAGAATCACAGAATCATTCAGGTTGGAAAAGACCCTTGGGATCATCGAGTCCAACCATCAGCCCTACTCTACAAAGTTCTCCCCTACACCATATCCCCCAACATCTCATCCAAATGACCCTTAAACACATCCAGGGATGGTGACTCCACCACCTCCCTGAGGAGCCTGTTCCACTGTCTGGCCACTCTTTCTCTGAATTTTTTTTCCTAATGTCCAGTCTGAACCTCCCCTGTTGCAGTTTAAAGCCATTCCCTCTTGTTCTATTGCTAATAACATGTGAGAAGAGAACAGCACCTATCTCTCTACAATGTCCTTCCAGGTAGTTGTAGAGTGATGAGGTAGGTCTCCCCTCAGCCTTCTCTTCCTCAAGCTGAATAGTCCCAGCTCCTTCAATCACTCCTCACAGGATCTGTTCTCCAGGCCCTTCACCAGCTTCGTTGCCCTCCTCTGCACTCGCTCCAGCACCTCGAGATCTCTCTGGTACTGATGTGCCCAGAACTGGACGCAATACTCCAGGTGTGGCCTCACCAGTGCAGAGCACAGGGGGACTGTCACCTCCCTGCTTCTGCTGGTCACACTATTCCTAATACAAGCCAGGATGCCGTTGGCTTTCTTGGCCACCCGGGCACACTGCTGGCTCGTGTTCAGCTGCTTGTCAATTAGAAACCTGAAGTGTTAAGGCTTGGACAACTGGCCCAAGCCAGAGTTGACCTATAGATAAATCCTGTATATTTTATAACCGATAACCATTGTGCTAGTAGGTATTGTACTAAGTTATAACAACCCCCTTATGCTGATGTAAAAAGTGCTAAAGCATTGAAATACTGAAGCCTGAACAACAGGCCCCAAGCCGAAGCTGCTAACTTAGTCTGTAAACATTAACAAAGTATGTAAACTCGCTAGTTAAAGATGAGGCCTAGAATATAATCAGTAGTGAGGATGAAATGCTGAGAGAATGTATCCAGCTTCCCTTGTTTAGCCTTGTTCAAGGCTGAGAACCCACGTGTTTGGCCTTGTTAGAAACTCCCTTGGTCTCCCCCCCAAGCCCTGGCCAGACTTTGGGTGGAATCCAGCAGGAGAATGAAACCAGAAATTTTCCGCTCAAAACAAAGGTGCCAGCTATTCTGGCCTGTCAATCTCTGGCATATAAGGCTGGACCCGCTCACAGTGACTTTGGGTGCCTCACCTATGGGTGGATGTACCGCGCAGGATTTCCCACTTGGCGGGACAGTCTCTCCAAACCCTCGCTGTAACCGGGGCTCCCCAGCCACTGCGGGTCTGGATGGTGGTAACGTATGCAAGTGGTGATGGATCTTTCTTAATCACGGTTCTCTCTCTCTTGTAGTAATGATTTGATGCATTACCCTGTTTGTTGCTTTAGGTGCACTATTCTGCCTTTTCTTACTGCATGTCTTCTGTATTATACTGTTACGCTGATTATCACCAGTAAAATATGCCTACTCTTTTCACTCTGGTGCCTGGGTTTAATTGGTATCCTTAATCAGCAAAATAAACCCCTAGATCCTTCTCTTCCAGACAGCTCTCCAGCCACACCTCCCCAAGCCTGTAGCCATGCAGGGGGCTGTTGTGGCCCAAGTGCAGGACCAGGCACTTGGCCTTGTTGAAGCTCATCCCATTGATGTTGGCCCACCGATCCAATCTATCCAAGACTCTCTGTAAAGCCTCCCTGTCCTCATGCAGATCGACACTCCCACTTAACTTGGTGTCATCTGTGAATTTGCTGATAATTCACTCTATGTCCTTATCAAGATCATCAATGAAGATGTTGAACAGAAATTGTCCCAACACCGAGCCCTGAGGAACACCACTTGTGACTGGCCACCAGCTGGATTTAGCTCCATTGACCACCACTCTCTGGGACCATCCAGCCAGTGCTTGACCCAGCAGACCGTTCCCTCATCCAGGCTATGAGCAGCCAGTTTTTCTATGAGAATTCTATGGGGAACTGTGTCAAATGCTTTTCGAAAATCCAGGTAGACAATATCCACAGCTTTTACCTCGTCCAACAGTCATGTCATTTTGTCATAGAAGGACATCAGGTTTGTCAGGCAGGACCTGTCTTTCATAAACCCATGCTGACTAGGCCTGATCTGCTGGTTGTCCATGATACGACTTTTAACGGCACTCGAGATGACCTGCTCCATCACCTTCCCTGGCACCGAGGTCAGACTGACAGGTCTATAGTTTCCTGGATCCTCCTTTCTGCCTCTCTTGTAGATGGCTGTCACATTTGCCACCCTCCAGTCCAATGGGACCTCCCCAGTTAGCCATGATTTCAGGTAAATCATGGACAGTGGCTTGGCGAGCACATCTGCCAACTCTTTCAGCACCCTTGGGTGTAACCCATCCGATCCCACAGACCCGTGTGCATCCAGGTGGTGTAGCAGGTCTCTGACCACCTCCTCTTCAACTGTGCTGACCTCAATCTGCTCCCCTCCCCATCTCCCAGCTCATGAGGCTGGGTATCCAGGGAACAGCCAGTTCCACTGCTAAAGACTGAAGCAAAGTAGGCATTGAGCACCTCAACCTTTTCCTCATCCTTAGTTACCATGTTTCCCTCCTCATCCAGTAAAGGAGGGAGATTTTCCCTAATCCTCCTTTTGCTGTTAACAAATTTATAGAAACATTTTTTATTATCTTTAACAGCTGTAGCTAAGTTGAGCTCTAGTTGCGCTTTGGCTCTCCTAATGTTCTCCCTGCATAGCTTCACTACATCTTTATAGTCTTCATGAGAGACCTGCCCCCTCTTCCAAAGGCAATAGATTCTCCTTTTGTTCTTGAGATCCAGCCAAAGGTCCCTCTTTAGCCAGGCTGGTCTTCATCCCCCTCTGCTTGTTTTTCGGCATGCAGGAACAGCCTCTCCTGTGACTTAAAAACTTCTCTCTTGAAGTATGTCCAGCCTTCCTGGACTCCCATATCCTTCAAGGCAGCCTCCCAAGGGATTTTGTAAGTCTTTTGAACAGGTCAAAGTTTGCCCTCTGGAAGTCTTATTCACCTTTTGGTTAATTCCTCAACAGTCAGTTTATGAAGCATCAGAGTTGGCACATAGGAGGTGGTAGAATGTTGTAGAAATTCTGGAAATGCACAGGAGAATTTTGTGAAGAATAAAACCTTTGGATTTTGTGTCAGGAAGCTACCAAACTGATTCATCTGTATTGTTTAGCCATGTCCCTGTTTGCTAGACAGTGATTTCAATACCTTTATAAAAATAAACATTTGTGGTGTCTTTCAGGCTTCTTGTTTTTTTTCTACCTGTCAGTTTAAAATGCTCTTATCAATGCATCTCTGACTTCATCACACAAAACACCACCTTTTGGGATTCAAGAGGACTTTCTGCGAGAGAATGGACATGTGAGCAATCCTGCGTGAGAACAAGACTGATAAGAGCCTCAGCCTGAGCAAGAATGTGATAAGGACGTAACTCTGAATGAGGGGGGAGAAACTCGACAAGACAAACAACCCCCGGAAAGGGTTGGGATGGAAGAGGAAGTTACACAGGACAGGAAGCCTGGCAAGGCTGATGTGGCACTTTTTATCCAATCATAAGAAGGTTTAAAGCACGGGCTAAGTTAACTGTCCAATCTTGAGGACTTGTAGTGCATGTTACTCACGTGTGTGTGTGAGAACATTATAAAAGGGCTTTCTTAGTTGTAATAAACGGGCATTTCTTGATCACATTGGTCATGTGCATGCTCAGCTCTCCCACAACCACCCACCAACTAATTCAGTACATTGATTTTCCACCTTGATAACATATGAAGATATTTAAATTGATATCTTGCCTAAGATCATTAGCACTGTCATTCTCCTGAAAGGTTAATATATCCACAAACTCATTTGGGATCTATGTTAAAAAAGAAAAAAAGAGAAGCAACAACAAACCAAATCTCATTTTCATGTTTTCCAGATTTCTGATTTCCATTTGTGTCTGACCATCTCATCCAGAGGGAAATTAAAAGTAGAAGTGTTGAGGAAGGAGGCTTCAGTGAAGGAGAAAGAGGAGCAGAAGTTAGTCCTGTTCAAAATCCAAACAAGAATATGGGCATCCAGATTTTGGGTAGTCTTGGGTAGTAATAGCGTTTAAATAAATGCTGTGGTAAAGTATTTAAGAGAATACTTTAATTGCATGTGGGATTAGGAGCTGTGTGCTCTAATCCACCAATGTAAGCAGCAAATACTTGGTCCAGCTATTCATTTGCAGCTCCAGGTTTCTGCATTCAAACAGATATGACAAAGAATATATTAAAACAATTGTGTTCATCACCAGTCATGTACAACTGCCTGATGCAGTTGTTTAGTGCAAAGTCAATTATATTTGCTATCTTCTATTTATCTAATTGTACTGTTAACAGACAGTTAACCTAATCTAAAATGTGAGGTTTTTAGACAGAGATGATTGTACACAGAGAAAGTGGAAAAGGCAACTAATAAAAGATTAGGCAGTCTCAGTAGTCAGTCAAGTATTAATGCTTATTATCCATGTGGCTTTGGTTTAGTACATTATTGCCAAGCTTAATACAGCTATTAAGGCTTTATTTCTTACTTCCCAGAGACAATTTTAAGGTTGTTGTGTTAGCATTTGGTCAATTTTGAAGAGGCTGCTTGTATATCTGGTCAAATTAAGAGGTAGGCATTTTTCAAAAGTGAGCAAGAAAGCTCAGAAAGTTAACAACAAAAGAAACGTATAATGAGCTGAGAAAATTCATAGGGCATGACTGGTCAGGATTGTCTCTAGAAGCCTTGAATAAGATGCTGTTGTCAACTGAAAACGAGTTAAGACAATTCTTAGACCTCAGACCTGATCCCTGAAGAAATACTAAAGAAGGCTGTAAGTTATCACCATACTTTTTTTCAATCTATGCAAAATGCATTCGAGAACTGTATGAGAAGATCAGGTTCAAGACCATCCAAGGAACCTGAAGATGCAGAAGTCCATGGGACCTGATGAGATGCACCCACAAGTCCTGATGGAACTGGTGGATGAAGTGGCTAAGCCACTAACCATCATCTTTGAGAAGTCATGGCAGGCTGACATAGTTCCTGCTGGCTGGAAAGGGGGAAATATAACCCCAATTTTTAAAAAGGGAAATAAGACCCAGGGAACTACAGGCCAGTGTCTCATTTCTGTGCCTGGCAAGATCATGGAATGGATCCTCATGGAAACTATGCTAGGACACTTGGTAAATAAGGAGGCAATTGGTGACAGAAAACATGGCTTCACTAAGGGCGAATTTTGCCTGACTAATTTTGTGGCTTTCTACAATGTGGTTACAGCATTGGTGAATAAGGGAAGATCAACTGATGTCATCTACCTGGACTTGTGCAAAGCATTTGACACTGTCTTACATGACATCCTCCTCTCTAAATTGGAGAGACATGGATTTAGCAGATGGACCACTCAATGGTTGAGGAATTGGCTGTCTGGTTGCACTCAGAGTTGTGGTCAACTGCTCAGTGTCCAAGTGGAGAGCAGTGATGAGTGGCATTCCTCAGGGGTTGGTGCTGTTTAACATGGTGTTGTTGGTGACATGGACAGTGGGACTGAATGCACCCTCAGCAAGTTTGCCATCGACACCAAGCTGGTGGTGCGATCCACTACACTGGAGGGAAGGGATGCTGTCCAGAAGAACCATGACAGGCTTGAGAGGTGGGACAATGCAAATCACATGATGGTGAACAAGGGCAAGTGCAAGGTCCTGAACATGGGTCAAGGCAATCCTATGCACAAATACAGGGAGGGAGAAGAGTGTATTGAGAGCAGCCCTATGGAGTACCCCTTGGCAGTACTGGTGAATGGAAAACTCACTATGAGCCAGCAATGTGCACTTGCAGCCCAGAAAGTCATCCGTCTCCTGGGCTGCATCCAGAGAAGTGTGGCCAGCAGGTTGAGGGAGGTGACTCTCCCCATCTACTCCCCTCTCATGAGACTCCACCTGGAGCACTTTGTTCAGGTCTGGGACCCCCAGTAGAAGAAGGACAGAGACCTGCTTGAGCTGGTCCAGAGGAGGTGCATGAAGATGACTGGGGGCTGGAGTGCCTCCTCCATGACGAAAAGCTGAGAAAGTTGGGCTTGATCAGCCTAGAGAAGAAAAAGCTCCAGGGAGACGTTATCACAGCCTCTCGGTATTTCAAGGGGGCATACAGGAAAGATAGGGAGGGACTTTTTATCAGGGAGTGTAGTGATAGGACAAGAGTTTGAACTGGTTTGATGATTTTAAACTGAAAGAGGGTAGATTTAGATTAGATATAAGGAAGAAATTCTTTACTGTGAGAGTGGTGAGACACTGGAACAGGTTTCCCAGAGAAGCTGTGGCTGCTCCCTCCCTGGCAGTGTTCAAGGCCAGGTTGGACGGGGCTTTGAGCAACCTGGTCTAGTGGAAGGTGTCCCTGCCCATGGCAGGGGGGTTGGAACTCGATGATCTTTAAGGTCTCTTCCACCCTAACCATTCTATGTTTCTCTGATTCTATTGAGTCGCATATGCACACTAACTTGCTACATCTGAAAGGGATACCATCACCATATGGCAATTATCCCTTACTTCTAGCCTCAATTAAGTACAGTTCTATTCCTCTCTGCTGAAAGGTTACTGACACTAGGAAAAGCAAGATGGTGTGAAAACAAGGGTTGGAGACTCACACCTGGAACCTGAACTGTTTGAAGATAACCAAGTTGGTCTCGGTCAGTTTAATGACTGAGTTACCTATGTTTTATGCTTTCATAAGGCATGTTTGTATCAAGAATAATCAGTGATTCTTTATTCAATAAAACAACAAGAGCAATCAAGGAAGATGCATCATTCTCAGTTGTAAACAAAACTGAAGTTTTGTTGAACAAAGGTTTTCAAATATCTATTCCAAACATTGGCAGCTGGCAATATTGCAACATATATTTTTTTTTTGTTTGATTTACATTAAAACCCAAACTGTCCACACTTTCGTGTCTTAGAACATATAATTTTTGCAGAAATAATAATGAGCCAATTTTGACATTGCTGGCTGGGAATACTGCTTCTGGCCTTCCCCCCCACCCCACCCCGCCTCAGAAAACAACAACAAAAACCTTGAACCCCACCCAACGACAGATGTGCATGTGTGGCCTATGGTCACCAGTGTTCCTTGTCCATCTGTTTGGGTGGCACTGTGTTTAATCACAAATTAAACAAAGCCTTCCACAAGAGTATTATGGTTTGGTAAAAATAAGTTTGGAAGAAACTTTTCATATTAACATTCCATATTTTCCTTTATGCTAGTAGTGTATGTTAGTAGATTCCTTCTGCATTTGATCACATCTGTTCAGTTCTTAGTCAAAATCTAGTCAATGACCAAGAGAAAAGGAAAACAGTTGATACACTTTCAAGCCCTGAAGAACAGCTTGCATAGCAGTGGGTGTTTGAGAAAGTCAGAATACAGGTTTTGACTTTAATGGGGAAGAAATCTTCCCCCACAGGATGACGCCATTTACTTTATAGTGCAAACCCTCGCACATTGCCAGAAAAAAAGAACTGTGAAAAATCTGTGAGATAACTAATTAGCATGAAAGTAAGGAGCAGTTCATAGGGTATAACATCTGCAGAAATAAGGTGTGAAACAGTTTTTCAAAAGGGTTAAAAGAAATAAGGATTTGTGCTTTTCAAAGAAATCTCCTGGCTATTTTTCCTCTACTACTTAGAATTTTACTCACAAAGGATATTTAAAGAAAAAAGTATCAAGTGCTTATCTAAAAAATGGATGCCAAGATTTCATTTTTTCTTGTTAAAACCTGAAATAACTTCACTGAAATGTACTTACTCTCCTTTAAAATTTGCATATAGGAAAATTATATCAGTTTCACTGCTATAAATATTATGATGGCAGAAGCTGAATTGGCTAAATTAGGTGTTCTATTGCCATGTTTTAGAAGGCATTTTATGAAAGATGAGATGTTATACAAAATTACATTTTGTCTTAGCCTGAAAAATATGTGTTCCAATAACCTCCTGCAACAGCTGATCTTGCTTCTTTGGAGAAATCGTATGGCATTCCTTTAAGTATGTGAATGCCATAATAAAGAATGGCTTACATTTAGTGAGAGAAGGGATAAAGCTTCAAGAAACTTTGAATACCATTCTATTTTTATATCTTGGTATTTGAAAAAGCAATACAGGTCCTTTATACAGTAAGTGAACCTTTCCAATGTTTTTTTTTCCATGGAAAGAATGTATAGTCATAGCCTCAGGCATCAGACATAGGATTTGACTGACCAAGAATGTCTCTCAGAGTCTAGAGAAGGATGCCATTACCAGCAGAAAAAGAGCTAGAACAATTCTGAAACTTCAGTCCAGAAGACAGGCTGAAGAGAGTTGCAATTTTTTGCTATACTTACAGTATATGTAAAATGTATTGAGAGGTTCTTAATCGAGTTTCACTGAGAGACACAGTATGGGGATAAGACATGAGAACTTTTGTTATGAAGGTAATGTTATTTTAATCATAACTTTTTTTTTTTTTTTTTTTTTAAAGAGAACATTCTTACAGATATTTCACTAGTATGCAAAAATCACTTAACAAACATCTAAATTTGTCTTTTTTCTAATTCTTTCTATTTTTTTATCAATTGCATTGATGATAGGACATCTATTGTTAATAATTGCTAATAGGACATCTAGTACTTGAGCAGACTTTAAACAAAGGCTTAAAATAATACAGTTGAAATAAAAATTATTCCAGCAATCTAATCTTTCATGTGGAATCAATTAATGCCATCATTAGGTGATTCAGCCTAAAACATGAAGGTGAAAGTACTTTGGCAGAATTGTTGCATAATATGCATCTGTTTAAAATGTCAGTCCGATTGAAAAAAAAACATGTTTTGGGGTATAAGGGGGATGGAAGACCCACAAATCAAAATAGGAAGATTTCAAACCCATTTAAAAGTGTCATGATTTCCAAATGTGGCATTAGATTATGCTGTGATCTTACTTCTTTTCTTTGCTTAGTGTAATCAATTGGTACAACAATTATACTGATAACTGGTGCTTGGATAAGATAGGGGATTTTTTGGTCTAGACGTATTTCATTATTTTTCCACTTGAAACAATGCTGAAGAAAGATATTATAATTGGGCTGTTGCTTGTTTGGGGATGAGAATTACTTTTCAGTGGTTAATTTTGTATTTGTAAAATGATCTTGTCTAGAGAAGAGATTTCAAGTGTTCTGATTCAAAGTTCCTGTACCTCTTTTATTAGTATAATAGTATGCCTTGTGTAGTCACAAATCTATATGACATGTTTCTTGAGCTACTCCATCTCCGTGAAACTGATCCCTTTAATAATATGCTGAAATGTGAACTAGATACGAGGGTCAGGGTTCTGTCAGAGGGAGCCAGTATACCTATATTGTGGAAATGTTATGACATATACTATTAGTATATGTCATATACTAACAAAGAAGATCATAAAATTGACCGTGTTTGTATAATTCTTGTCATCCTTCATAAGTCTTCTGGTTAAGATAGCAGCAACCTGTAACCAAATATATTACAATCAATTAATAAATGTGGTGTGGTATTAACATATACAACTGATTCTCAGAGAAATTATGAAATAGTAACAGTAATGTTTTCCCTGAAATATAGTAATGCCAATAAGTGCTATAGGTCATCTTTAACCACAGTAATGCCAGGCAGAGATACAGGTAATCTTCAATCTCAATCAGTCTTCTGAGAGTAATAAGTAAAACCTGCTATACCACTTCTGGTTGTTTTTATGAATCAGGGTAGGGTCACAGACTTGGGAGTTCTATTTTCTTTTCCCTAATCTTGTTTTTCTCCTTATCTATCTGGGATAGATGCTATTGAAGTAAATTAATGGTGTTTCTCTTTGGAATTGCACCAGGATATAGTAGTAGAATCTACTAAACTTATTTTCAAATTCAATCCCCCTTCTGCCCAGAACAGAGAGTGGCTTATGACCATCACTGCTGAAGAAGTAAGTTAAAAAATCCACAGTCCACTGTTTTCATAGCTCTGTGACCGTTCTTCTGTACTGAGGAACAAATTACTTTCAGAATGAATAAACAAGTTGTTTTTTACCTTGTACATACTTGTTTCTCAGAAACAAAATATTTTAATAGAATATTTTATTTATTTACTTATTTTATATTTACACAGTCTCTCTATTTTCTTGATTGTGCATGACAAAACCCACTATACTTATGAAAGAGAATAAAGGTTCAGAAATCATAAAGTAGATGGTCCTGATTAACTCAGATTGGCTGCTGCTGAACTTACATTGAAGTTATCTCATGATATACCAAACTCCTCTACCACACTTAGGGCTATACTTTTGCTAACATCAGCAAAGGAATACAAGGCACCAAGAGGGAGTAAAGTGCAAAAACATTCAATTAGGCTACTGTGCTTATCAGAACTGAACTGAACTTCTCAACTCTGTGGTACATCCACTGTTACCATGGAAGAAATAAAGCGAAACCAATGATAGAAGGAAATATCTGCCAGCTTTGCAAGTAATACAGCAATTTTAATACTTTGTCCTATAGTAACACTTCACAAGAATCAATGAAAATCATGGTTCAACTTGCACTATTTTATAAATAAGAATTAATTTACATTTCAACTCCAATTGAAGCATGAATTGATGCTCATTCATTTCACATTCATTCCACATTGCATCTAGGCAAAACCTAAAGTGCTTGTCTCTCCTGTCTGACATCCTTTTTCAACATAAGTTGCTTTTCCCTTAATACCTTATGTAAGATAATTGTGCATTAAATGGCTTAGAAATTTATAAATAGCTGACAGTGACCAGGAGGAGATATTATCTGTGGGCTTACACAGACTGTATCTGTGCAGATAAATGCTGATTTCTATTGCTTTTACTTATATTAATTAAATTAATGGATGTAATCACAGAAATGTTTTTTTTCATTGAAATGCACAGAGATGACTAACAGTTACAAAACTGAAACTTAAGTATTCAGACTATATATTTCCTTGTTAGCTCTGTAGGTTGTTTTGCTTTTTCTTACAAACAACTTCGAGGAAGGTTTCCCTGATCTTCCTGTTACAAGTCTTCAAAGTTACTCTCAAATTTGGTTTTAAGCATCTTCAATACAGCTTACTGCCATTCATGTTAATAGTGTTAAGGCATAGTTCAGAAGTAGATGGGCTTTGCTTGTTTCATAGCACATGCTGTACCTGATGCTGAAAAAACTAGGATCCGTCTGTAACAATGAATAATCAATCAGGTTGATAGCTCCAGAACTATACAGATTTGAATTTTGAAAGCAGATACTTTGAGGATTGTTTGCTTGCTGCCTTAGATAAAATACACCCTTTCATTTTGCAAACTTGTTTTATATCTGCAAGAATGCTATATCCTGCACCAAATGTAGAAGGCTACAGCATTTTATGTAGTTTCACTTCAGATATTTGATGTTGTTCTGACAGTTCTTAGGAGTAGAGGGAAGGCCTATGGTACTAGTTAAGGCACACCTGTGAATAAAATGACAATATGTCATACTCTTATTTTCATGGCTCTTAATGTGCTGTCAGAAAGGTATAAATACAGCAAAATTGTTAAATCTACTTTTAACAATATTTACAATTCATTATTCAATTGTATTTTTACCCTATTCACCGGAATTTTAGAGAAATATATAGAATTTACTTTTATCTCTCTGCTAATGTCAAGGCTTTTAGTTTTGAATGTTTTATTATTTGAAGGTTTGGGGTGCTTTTTTAATGGTGCTATATGGCAGAAAATCATTCTGCAGTTTCATTGGGCAGTTTAATAGAAGATTTTTTTACAAAACAATAATCTGGTAGAGCCTTGTTTACAGGGAACAAAGAAACAAAGACGTTTTCCTTGCATTTGAAACAAACTCCAGTTTTTAAGAATGCTAAAACTACAAAAGAATCTTAGTCCAGTCATTTTTGAAAACTGTATCTATGAAATGGTTTATTACACATTACAAGACTGAAAAATTGATCTTCTAAGGAAAAAGGTGACAGCCTTTATCACATAGAAACTGACATCATACTCAAACATGATATTAGTTAACATTATTAAGGTTGCAAAGGCAACTCAGGAAATGCCATTACTGAGGTTTTGTATTGGGTTTGTGTGGCAAAGTTTAGGTAGCAGCTGGTAGAAGTTTCCCCCTATGTCCAGGAGACCCAATGCCAGTTGGCTCCAAGATGAGCTGAGATGGACCTTGCTGGCCAAGGCTGAGCCCATCAGCAATGGTGGTAACTCCTCTGTGATAACATAGTCAAGAAGGGGAAAAAACTTGCTGCACAACAGAAACTGCAGTCAGAAAATAGGAGTGAGAATATGTGAGATAAAAAACTGCAGATACCAAGGTTAGTGCAGAAGGGGGGGGAGGAGGAGCTGCAGGTGCTGGAACAGAGATTCCCCTGCAGCCTGTGGTGCAGACCATGGTGAGGCAGGCTCTGGCCCTACAATCCATGGAGGTTAATAGGGAAGCAGAGATCCACCTGCAGCTGATGGAGGTTAGCAGTGGAGCAGAGATCCACCTACAGGCCATGGAGGACCCTACGCTGGAGCAGGTGGACACCTGAAGGAGGTTGTGACCCTGTGGGAAGCCCATGATGGAGCAGGCTCCTGGTAGGAGCTGAGGATCCATGGAGACAGAGGAGCCCACACGGGAGCGGGTTCTCTGGCAGGACTTGTGATCTCATGGGGGACCCACACCAAGGCAATCTGTTCCTGAAGGACAGCACACCATGGAAGGGACTCACACTGGAGCAGTTAATGAAGAACTGAAACCCATGGGAAGGACCCACATTGGAGAAGTTCTTGGAGGACTGTCTCTCATGGAAGGGACCCACACTGGAAAGGAGAAGAGTGTAGGGAGTCCTTCCCATGAGGAGGAAGGAGCAGCAGAAACAACATGTGATGAACTGACCACAAGTCCATTCCCTATCCCTCTGCACTGCTCAGGGCGTGGAGGTAGAGAAAATCAGGAGTGCAGTTAAGCCCAGGAGTAAGGGGGGGGGGGGGGGGGGGATGGGATGAGTTGTTTTAAGATTTGGTTTTATTTCTCTTTACACTGCTCTGACTTGATTGGTAATAAATTAAACTAATTTCCCCATGTCAAGTCTGTTCTGCTCATAATGGTAATTGCTGAGTGATCTCCCTGTTCTTATTTCAACTCATGAGCCTTTTGTTATATCTTTTCTGCCCTGTCCAGCTGAGGCGGGGGAGGGATAGAGCAGCTTTAGTGGGCAAGTGGGCACCTGCTGTCCAGCCATGGTCTACTTACCACGGGTAGTTTGTGCTTATTTCTTTATTTTATGTGTGTTAAGAGTTAGTTTTAATCATGTGGGGGTTTTTTTGTTGGGTTTTGTTTTTTTGTTTTTTTTTTTTTTTTGGGGGGGGTTTTCTCTTTTACTGAAAGAAAACTGTCATGCCCTTTGTAAGTAACTATTGTCCTTGTCCAAAGGGTTGCAATACATTTCATTTGCTCTTCTGCTCAGAGGGATCTATCAAGTATTATGTTTTTTTCTGGTATTCCTATGGTGCTCACCACTATAGAAACTGAGTGTTTCACAAACAATTTAATCAGAAAAATTCTCATAGCCTAAATGGTTCATCTATTGATATTTTATAAATTGGAAGCTGAGGAATAACTACTAAAGTAAGAAAATACTTTCTAGATGAGTTATGTAGCCCTGAATTTGTGGTCTTAAAGATCAATGTTTTTTCCTATCAGAAATATTTTTCCACAAGTTTGGAACTCAGAAATTCAAACCTGTATAGGTTATGATTGCCAATACTTATTTTAAAACACTGTAGTAGAAGCAGAAAACTGCTTCCCTGAGAAGAATGCAGTTTTTGTTGGAATTTTGTACTGTAAAATGTCAATCTCTGTATCAAACAAGGCAAATCTCTACACAGAATAGCCATTATACAGTAGTCTCAAACCATTCCAAAGCAAATCTACCCAGATCATAACAGGAAAATAGAGCAACATGAACTAACATAGAGGAGAATGTAGAAATTTCCATACTACTTGGAGTGTATAGAAATGTGCAATAAGGAAGAAGGTTTCTTCCTTTCTCTCCATAGTGCACTAGTATAGAAGACCAGACTGAGCCCTTAGATACAAAGGACTGGTTTTTTTTCCAGAACTGTTTTTCAGACGATATGATGAAAGGTCAGAAGACAGCCTTCATATTTTTTTAAAATTTTTTTTTATTATTTTTGTCTTCCAGCCTCACTTATGCCAGGGCTGCTCAGGTCACTGTTTTGAGATGATGATGCGGGAAGGTTTATGTATCTTTGGCATAATTGTGCATACTAGTTGTCTAAAGTTTCTCTGCTTGGAGTGTCATCTGGAAAGGTTACTGTGACATTTACAGAACTGTCTCTTGTTAAGATGCAAAACATGTTTGTTCCCCATGTTATGCATATATATTGTGTACATATATCTTAATTTAGAACGTACTGTCCTGGTTTTGGCTGGGACAGAGTTGGTTTTCTTCCTAGTAGCTGGTACAGTGCTTGGATTTAGTATGAGAACAATGTTAATAACATGTTGATGTTTCAGTTGTTGCTAAGTAGTGCTTATCCTAATTCAAGGATTATTTTTCAGTTTGCCATGCTCTGACAGCAGGGAGGTGCAAATGAATCTGTGGGGAACATGTACAGGACAGCTGACCCAAACTAGCCAAAGGATATTCTGTACCATAGGCTCAGTATCTAAACTGGGCAGAGCTGGCCAGGGTGGACTGATTGTTGCTCAAGGACTGGCTGGGCATCAGTGAGCAAGTTGTGAGCAATTGTATTATGCATCACTTATTTTCTTGAGATTTATTTCTCTCTCTTTTTGTTATATTCCTTTTAATTACTAATATTAACATTAACATTATTATCTTTTAGTGCAATTATTAAACCATTCTTATCTCAAACCACGTTTTACTTTTTTTTTTTTTTTTTTTTTCTGATTATCCTCCCCATCCCATGGGGTGGAGGAGGACTGAGCAAGTGGCAGTGTGGTGCTTAGTTGCCAGCTGGAGTTAAACCACAATACATACATACATACATGTACATATATGTGGAATATTATATATGAGAAGAATTAGTTTCTTTATGTTGTATTCTGCTTTGAATGCATCAATAAAGAGTAGCAAGCAAAGAAATTTAAACATAGTTAGATTAAACTTAATGATTGTTGTTACATCAGCAATGTCTTGCAAAGGTAGTCACTAAATTTTCTTCAAATAAATTAGTACTTTGGACCCACTCATATTAAAATGCAACTGTAGAGAGGTAAGGTGAGTTTAGTTGAGTATGGGCAAAATAAAGTTTTTCTATTAATACCATCTATCATTTTCATGATCTACTTCTCTTGTGGATACTGTTAAAAAAAATTCTGGAAAAGTATCTCATGATGATTCAGAGCAGTTTCAGGTATAAAGAAAGAAATTCAAGGACCACTGATCCATCTGCATTCAGAATTATAGGGTGGCATTTCTTTCTGGGGTAGAGGGAATGTCATAAAAATGAGAAAACATGCATCATTGTACCAGAAATCCAAAGGTCTGCAGAGCCTGTCTTTGATGATGGCCAGCTGTGGATGGCTGGGAAGAGTGAAAGTACAAAGTTAGCATGTAGTGATACTTCCACATAGGAGTCACTTCTACAGTCTGTAAAATTCCAGGGCTTCTTGAACGACCGTAACTTGCATTGAGGAGCTTTTGAAACATTTCCTTTAACAGTTTTGTAATCCATGTAAGCTATTGGCATCTACAAAATCTTGCAGCAAGGATCTCCACAGCTTTAGATGTATCTTGTGTCTAAAAACCAAGCTCTTCTTCTTTTTGAACCTTTGTTGGTTTTATTAGATGATTCATTTTTTCTTTTATTGAAAACACAGTGAATAGTAGATCCTTTATATCATTCAGATTTTCATAGATAACGGTCATATCTACTATCAGCTGAAGAATCCTAACCTGCTTCATTGTTCCTCACAGAGAAACCATTTTCTGCCTTGGTCATCCCTCAACCTCTTCTTTATCTTTTCTAGATTAGAATATCTTGTCTGGGGGAGAATGTGATAAGGACTGCAATAAAACATTCAATACAAGGACATAACAGACAGTAGCATAATTTGTTCTTTTCCTAATAATTCTGATTATTTTATTTCCTTTATTAATACTAAGGTAAGGTTTTCCCACAATTAGCTACTATAGCTACTATAACTACAAAATCTCATTTGTGAGTAACTATGTCCCATCACTGCATCACTTCACATTAAACTACAGTGGGTTTATCTGCTAATTTATTGTCTAGTCTTTTACAGTTGCAATGTGATCCTTCATTTCTTATGACTGGCCCTTTTATTTATGGGTTTTAATAACAATCACAAATAAGCTCTCTTACCTTATTATTCATCTCCTTTTCCAGATCAAAAAATCAGATCCTGAAGAATTCCACTTTTGGCTTTCCAAAGATTATTGAATATTTACTCCTATCAATGATTTTTGTCCCAAGTGAAGAATTACCATTTTATAATATGGCAGCTTAATTTCTTTAGGATTTTTCATGAAAGACCTTGTCAAACACATTCTGAGTATTTAAGCAGACTATGAAATCTGAAGTTCCCTCCTCTACATGTAAAAACTGTGATTCATAGCAGGTAACTGAAGTTCCTGAAGGTGATCAGGTCTTCTGATTTTCTGTCCTTATGAACAAGCAGTACACACTATCCCAAAACCAACCAAAATCACAAATGTTTTTTACTTCTGTAATTCTATGTAATGGTGAAATTCATGAGGGAAGATGTATATTAGAGATGTGCACTATGATGGAGATATAACATGCACCATAACATACACCGTTGTTAAATATACTAAAGTTCCTCCGTAAATTAAATTTGAGGAATCCTAACCTGCTTCATTGTTCCTCACAGAGAAACAATTTTCTGCCTTTGATCATTCCTCAACCTCTTCTTTATCTTTTCTAGATTAGAATATCTTGTCCAGGGGAGAATGTGGTAAGGACTGCAATAAAACATTCAATACAAGGACATGACCGACTAGCTTTTCAGGAAAATCTTTCAGGAGTTATTGATCAATAAATTGCTTGGATTTGCTGTATTTCTTTGTGATCATACAGCTGCAAGTCACACTACTATGTCATCTTATAGTCTATTTGAATTTAAAAGTTACTTTCTAGATTTAACTGTGGGCTTTCCTCTGGTATTTTAATGACTCATATAAAATATAATTTGTTCTGTTTCCCTCAAAAGGACAGATATAAGAGAAGCTTTCTGAAAGTTTCCACACACAGTACCTAAACACGGGTGCCAGTATATTTAGAAACTGTTCTATTTCCAATGCTTAATCAGTAATCAAAATATTATTTTTCAAACATTAATGGAAATGTTCAGCAGTATTTTGCCAAGTATATGTTCAAAATATATCTAATCTCTGTTTCAAAGCCAAAAATAAAAGGAGTATTTGTTGTATTTATTTTCAAATAGTTTCTTTTTATTGTTTATTCAAGTTGACATCAACTTAAAAACAATAACATTTTCTCAAAATTTAAATGATTGCTTTGAATTTTTTTTAAAAAAGAGAAACATTTAGAAAAAACATTAGTTTTAAAACTGTCATTTTGATTTAATAGTTGGCTATATCCCTTTAAAAGGAAAATGAAAATAGCTTTAAAGAAAACGAACTTTTTTTTTTTGTTTATTTAAATAATTCTATCTATCTGGCTTATTGTATTTAATGACTCCCACATTATTATTACTATATTTTACATCTTCAGGTATCTGAAAAGTCACTTTTCAGCCAGTTCAACCATATTTGAATAGAGTTTGAGTAAGCCTCTGAAACACCACAGAGACAATAGAGAACCCCGTGATATTTTGTTGGGAAAAAAATTGTATTCACATCTCCTTATATTTGCTATTATCTCCTTGGGATTACAATTTTACATAATATTTTTGGACATAATTGATAACACTGTTATAAATAAGTGTAATTGTTTTAGCTTGAACATCTATTTGCTCATCTTGCTGTGAATGGATTACTGATGATGACTTCTGTGCTGTTCAAGTGAGTCTGATAACAACAATACAGTGTTTAAAGGCTTCTGGTAACTTTTATAATCATATCCCTAGCTCACTCACTTGAGAAAAATGTAAGGAAGCCTAAAATCTGTTGTTTATATGTTTATATCAAATATATGTTACTAACTAGCTTCCTAAAATTTAATTCATTTTTCTTTTGAGTAGCTAGTGACGGGTGAAAAGAAAGTATTTACTTTTTCCCAAACATTGGATAAACCTAGAAGAACACTGTCAAATAATTCAACATCTGTTAGAATAAAGGCAAACTAGTCTGAAACAACCTGAAGCAATGACTGGATTTAATTTTCTCCACCATTTGTGGTTAGCATAATGAGCAGATCTGTAGCCCTTAACAGGTATTTTTGTAGTTGTTCCAGTAGCAACAAATTATAAGAGCTTTGAAAGAGAATAACGTAGCAAATTTGGTTCTTTTTCTTACAACGTTGTGACATAAATTGCATAAAAACAATTAAAAAATACTATAGGAAATGTGATTCATGGGCAGCAGAGTCACAATGGAAAATAAGTTAGAGGAATGAAGAGTAGACTTTGACAAACAGTAATATAATTGATAAATAGTTTGTCCTGGGAATTGGATGCGGTTGAAATAGAAATGGTGGAAATGTGACACCTTGTAATAGTGAATGAGTGAAAAACATTTGCATATACAGAGCTGGCGGCTGGTGGATATTGACCTGATGATGTGCAATGTGAGGATTTTGTTGATTTGGGTGCTTGCTTTATTACCTGTTTTTTTTTCAGTCTGCTTAGTTCTAACACTCAACCTTTACCCTGAAGGCACTATGAAATATTGTTATTTTTGTTGTTGTTAACATAATGTCTCCGTTCACAAAATTCCTTTTTTTTTTTTTTTTTTTTTTTTTTAAATCAATTTGTTGCAGCAGACTCTAAGAACTCACCATTTCCCAGGGGAGCAGTGACTGAAATTTTTTTGATATGTTTCTGAATTTTTAAACATTCATAAGGTCTGTCTTGTAAGTCGTTTGTAAGTTCCTCCTGAAATGCAATATTAATGTATTTTCTCTTTGTTTAGTATGGTCTTGTGGCATTTGTGTCATAAGAACGTATAGAAAATTCATTCAAACAGTACATGGGTCTTGTTTATTACATGTTACATTTTGTTACGTTTCGTACGTCATGTGGCTAGGCTTATTAGGTACTACGTGGGAAGCAGGTATCCTATTTTACATTTATCCACTTTGAATTGTCTTGGAGTTTCAATTTCCAATTCCTTGCTATTGTAAGGGTATAAGAAAGACATGGAGATAGTGCCCTTGATGCCATGTGGTATTCATGGCTTCTATCTTTTACTATATGACCTTGTGTTTGAATAAGCTGTTATGACTCATCTGTGGCATGTAAGTACATGGAGAACACTGAGGACTGTTCTGTGACTGCGGGTAATACTAAGGACCGGATGCAGATGCTTAACTGATACAGTTCCCAAAATAAATTAGATATGACAATGAATTATGACTTCCTGAATGCTTTTTTATAATATGTCTGCACAGGTGACTGCATGTTCATATGCACACTTTCAGTAGGCCGAGATATTTGTATAATAAAACAGTGTATATTCGTACAGTGGAATGCTATTTGTACAGTAAGCTCTGTAGTTCTGAAATGGGATTTTTTTTCCTTTTCCTAAAATGTAATGGGAAATAAAAATCCAAGGATATGACAAGGGGTAAAACAGATTTTCATTTATACTCTTTATGTAATAATTTTAGTAGTACGCTTACATATTTTATATACTCCTACAATGTATACTACTATTTATTTAATAATTCATACAGGATTAAATTTTAAACATTATGTTCAGATTATGCTGAACAATTATAAAATAACTTAAACATAGTGATAGACAAATATTTCTATATAATTATTCTTCAGAAATAAGTACTGCAATGCAAATTAAAATGATAGAGTCTTACTTGCATTTGTTGATATATTTAAGGAGTGAGGGACCTGTGTGTGTTTGTTTTTTCTTTCTCGAAACAAAGATTCTTACTGAGTTATATGTAAAAGTGTTGTCTGGACGTGTTTTAAACAAAATCTTGTTTTTAATGAGGAGGTATAAAACCAGCTGTGTTACAGCCTGTTTTATCTTCTGCCCTAACACAGACTCAGCTAAGTATGTAGGGTGCCACTGATGTATTTAATGGATGAACTTTGTTTCTTTCTTCCTATTATATGCTTTTGAAGGAAAAACGGAGATTAGAAAGGAAGAAAAAATTAGATCCATTTCATTAGATAATCATAAAGAAGATCATCCATTTAATGGCCTTTAAGACTTCTACAAAGCTTTGTAACACTGGTTATCTAAGATGTTTCTTAATATTCTCAGAAATATTTTCTATTAAGGAATATAAAATTTTCTTAGTTCATTAAAGTATTATTGAGCAAAATTAAGAAAAATCTGTAATCTTCACAGTTTCTTAATAGATCAAATAGATTAACTTGATATCAAGTCAATAAAAATTTGTCTCCACTGCACCAAAATAGCTTGCGTAATAGCACTGTATTCAGCTTTCAACTTCATTGGCTTTAATCGCTCCATTAATGAGAAGAAATATCTGATGAAATAAGAAGTCAGCATGGTACTTTTTGAAGAATATATTCTCAAATCTATTGATTTTATGAGAGACAGAGGAGGGATTATCCTTCAGATGTGTTTCTTCCACAATAAATAAGTAAATACAGACCTTATAACATCCTGCTTTTGCTCTGAATTTATTTCATGTCAGCAACGTTTCAAAATCGCAATGCTTATTTACTAAATGGATTTGTGTAATCTAAAGATTGAAAGAAAAAAGAGACATTTTAAAATGTCTTCGATACCTACTTTGTTTTGTGATGACTAAAGTATGATTTCTGTTGCAATTGGCTGGTTGCTCAGCTTTCTTTTTAGTAGACTTTTCCAAGCTATTAGAAAATTCATTAAATTGGGTATGGGGTGTGTTAGTTTTACTGACACGTTGTCAGCCTTCAGCCTGACAATTTTAAAGGAGATTAGGTTACCCTCAGATGGTTTCAATACAACACACAGCAGTTTGTCACCAAATGATTTGTCTTCATCGAAGGATGGTGCTTAAAAATAATTGTTCAAACATCTTTAGACACCTTATCCATTGCACTTACAGATCACCTCTGATGATGCAATTGTGATTTTAAATTGAGAACAATAGAACAAACAAGCAAATAGAACAAATGAACAAGCAAATAGGTCTATAACTTGATCCTCTCCCTGTCAGCACAAGCACTTCAGATTGTGTTAAATCTATGGAGAATACTGCAGCATAGAGTACTAGCAGTTGTCTGTGTTGTCACTGGAGAAAATTAATGATCTCTTCAAGCCTGGAATTGATGGCCAGAACAGTCGTGCAAGCATCAACATAGTTGTAAAACCTGGTTTATTTCTTAAAAATAAATACAAAAATATAAATATAAAACATTGGCAGATAGAATTTGATGGAATGGAGTTGCACAAACTTTTTTTTTAGAACCAGCTGCATATTACACTTATTAACACCACGTGTACATTTTGTTTTAATTTTAATGTACAGATCAGGACATATTGGATTTTTTTCTTCTTTGCCATCTTAAAAGCTGCACTTGCAAGGATAGGACATGTACCTAACAGAAGCGGCTTGTACATGAGGTTGCTTAAGGGATTATCACCCTGTTCAAATTTCTGAAGGTAAGGTATTGTTTATTTTACTTGCTAAAATGGACAACATTGAATTTCCATAGCTTTGGCTCTTGGAAGGTGATTAAATAAAATGCTGTATATATTCCAAGTGGCATCCTACTAGAAAGAATGAATGACATTAATGGACAAATGAAAAACAAATTTTAAAAGGAAACCATTGTGCTGAGTGGCAGGAAAATTTTCCTGAATGTTAAATACTGTTGAGTGCAGAAGGTGTCTGTAAAATTACTTCCGCTCAAAGGAAACAAAAATGTAGCCTACTGGAGATTAAGAAGTGTCTTTGTCACTTTCCCCTCCACCGTACATTTCAGCTAGCTTATTAAACCGAGGGCCCCATTCTCGGAGGTAATCATAGTTTTGGTCTCCTTCAGTAGTACCCGACTCTAAGGAGCTCAAGGATTCAGCTATTGAATCATTTCCTTCATAGGCATAGGTTGCAAGCGAGTCATACGGTGGTGCAGAAGGATCAGTATCATGCTCTTTTAACCTTTGGTTAATGAAATCTCGGACATCTGTGTTATCTGGGGCTGAAGGAGTCCTCCGTGGTACAAAGAACGTTTCAGGGATAATGTCTCGTCGAAGCTTCTTATCTTCAATAGCTGCAGGATTCCTCAGTGTGCCAATATCAAAGGCCTGTGTGTCTTCCTCTCCACCGCCTTCATCGTTATAACTCACAATGTTGTCTCTGATGTCCTCTTTAGAGAGGATTAAAGGCTCCTTCTTTCGTTGCCTCTTTAGAGCAGCAAACAGCACCACTATAACTTAAAGAGAGAAACAACGAATGGGTAAAGATCTCTATTTAACAATTTCTTAGTAGCAAAGCCACCAAGTACAAAAGCTTTATTTCTGCTACATTTCAGAGATTCATTTCTGTCTGATAAATGGATAAACATCTCCATCTGTATTACAGTAGCACTGTAAGATCTATAGCAAAATGTGCTCTTTTGCACACACATTGTGTGCTCTGCTTTATAGAACCATGAGCTTGTCTACACGGTCTTTCTGTAACTTTAATGAGTATTAAAGTAGACAAGTCTGTTCTGAAGATCTTTTCCCTTTTTAAAGCTAAAAGTATACTGTTAAAAACTGGTTTTGAGATGACTTATAGGTCATTAGTGATATTTTGAAAACCACAAAATGGAGATTTTACAAAATTTACATTTTTTTTTTAATTATAGCACAGAAACCTCTGAACAGACACTGCTTTAATATAGTAAAAATACTGTTTACTTGCATATTCTGTGTGAAATATATACTGCATGTGACTTTAGACAGTTATTTAATATAGAAGAGACATTTACTCAAAAAAAATTAAAATTGAAGACATGAAAGTGATTTTTGATTATGCTATTCCTTCTCTGGTTTTCTTTTTCAGACAACGAAAGAACAAAGATGAGTTTCTGGTTGCACACTGGTAGCTTTAACAGTCTTGGACTTGAGTTCTTATTTACAATCTCCAATACCCAGACAAATAGGTTTTGCCTTTTTTTTTCTTTTAAGTTGCAGTTCACTTCTTCTTGCAAAACCCATTACCATTAATTTCACCAACCTGCATAGTTTTGTGAAATGAGTCAGGCCTGAAGCATTTGTCCATAGCGGGAAGGATGCATTTTTTTTTCTTACCTAGCAAGATAATGATGCAGAGGAGAATGGCAACGAGTGCTCCGGTGCTGAGGCCAGCAGGGAGGAGCAAGGCCTCAGCGCTGCAGGACTGCATGTTCCCCCGGCTGTCGCAGGCACACACTCGAATGGTCAGTGTGCCAGTGCTGCTCTGGATAGGGTAGTCATTGTCTGATATCACCACTGGTAGAAGGTAAGTACTTATTTCATGTCGACTAAAGCCATTCCTTCTGGTCAGAATTCTGGCAGTGTTATCTAGATTGATTAAAATATACTGTTATAGACTATATGAATATAAAATGTATCATTTATAGAACATGCAAACCATCATATTTTACATCACTGGTAGTTTTGAAACTGTTCCTGATATCACAGTGATATCTCTCTTTATCTAATAACATTCCCATTTGATTAGAAAGCTATTTAGAATTTTTTATGTACATCTGGCCCAATTCTCTGTGCTTCAGCACCACCTTCGAGTGTCATTTGAAAAGAGGATTTCTCAAAGATTAAAATGTTTGCTAGATTAATGCATGCAGTGTGTGACACAATTCCAGATCAGGGCTGAAGCCCTGAAATGAAGTAGTCAGCTGACAAAAATCAACCTTCCACTTCATGCTGTTCAACAAGAACTCTGTTCTGAAAGATCTTTCTATGGATCTTCTGTGGCAACACCCACAGGAACGCTATCTCTAAACTCAGTATAAGATTTTCCACACCAAAACACTTTCAACATATCGTAGAACAATGAATTATGTACCTTAACACATGGAGTAGATTTGGGGAGTAAAAATTGACTTAGGAATTTAGAAAATGTGAAAAGCAGTAGGTTTTCCTGCACTGTTTTGAGAAGTGAGTTTACTAAACTTATTTGTAGCAAACAAATCTTAGTTGTATGCAATATCTTTCAGCATGAAAAGCTGTTCACTCAGTCCAGAGGGAAGGAAAGGAAGGGAAGTAATGAATAACAGGGAGAAACTATTTCTTCTATAGCTAGGGCCACAACATTAGAGTTGTCAACTTGTTAGTGTAAAAGAGAGAAAATACAGATTTACTCTTCATTAGAAGGGAAATTTAATTTTCATGATAGCTGTGGATCTCTTGAGATAAGTGGTTAGCTATCTTGCCAGACATTTTCAGGATGAATTAAAATAACCCATGTGCAAAAAGAAAGGAAATAATTACAGGTAGAAAAGAAATAGCAAGGTCTATACCTCTATACACTGAGGACCTAGTCACCAGGATATAATGTTGTCTAAAATATCAGTTGTTTTTTTTTTCTATAGCCTCCATGATGTGAAACACAAAATTTATTGCATCTCTTCATTGATTTTGTGTATTTGTATCTTATTTGTGTTCATTCAACACCAAAATTATGTGTCTGATGGATCTTCAAAGACCTTTGCTGCTGGGGATTTTATAAGGCACCCAAACAATTTGATTTCAATTTTCCACTTTCCCTACTGTTATAATTTTTTTTCTCTATCTACTGTACAATTCTTCATGTTGCTTGCAGGCTATGACTTCCTGAAATCTTCACCAGGAAAAGAGGATTATTCCCATTGTGTTTATGTCTTTAGCACATTTGAAGTCTGATACCGTGTGTGTGTGTGTGTGTGTGTCCCCATTTATTTCTTCTGTAATCTAGAGCCCTCTCAGTTAATCATACTGATAAAGTGAAAAATCTGAACTTGTCAGGTGAAGCCATTTTTAAGCATTTTATCCAATTACTCACCTCAAACCAACACTTTTACTTATTTTCTTTATAATTTGTTTTATCACATTTTTGCCATGCTATATTTTTGCCTCCCTTACACAGATAAAAATGTAGAAGTCCTAAACCACAAACAGTCAGGTTAAATTATAATTCTTGCTAGCAGTAGCCTCAATGGCTTCTCCACATATTGATAGATATCAAAACCAAATATATTTCAGGAATGTATTCCAGACAGCAAAGATAAACTCCTTCCCTAGAACAGGCATGAATTTTACCTTCATTATCCTGAACAGTGAAGTTAGGGTTAACAGCAGCTAAACTGAAGAAAAATTTTTGTCCACCAAGAGGGTCATCTTTGTCTACTGCACTTATGGTTTGAATAAGCTGCAGGGAAAAAAGGAAGTAAACAACAAAAAAACCCCAAATACACCTAGTTTTTTTGATACAGCTGTCTGATTACTTTAAGAAGACTAGAATGGTTAAGACAATAGTCAAACTATGCATTTATTGACTTCATAGTTAATAATGACTTAATACTTAATCCGTAGAACATATTAACTGAAAAAATATTAAACAAGCATATATAAGTTTTTTCAACAAGACCATCCATACATGTTTCATGTGGTGATACATGTACATGTATAAAATGGCTAGCTTCTATCTCAGTCCTCCTTGGTTCCTTTTTTCAATACATATTTATAAGTTTTTGTAACTACATAGAGGACAAAACTTGCCAAAAATAGTTTTATCTGTAGCCTAGGTAATTTTTATTCTTCATATCTGATATATAATTTTAAATTGAAATCAGCACCTAAGACAGGAATTCAGAAGTTTGTGGTTTTGGTTTTGTTTGTTTGTTTTTTAATAATTATGGTGTTTTATCAAATAGATGTTTCTGATAGGGAAGTTAAAGTTTCAAATTAAAATTCCAAATAAAAAATAGGTTTATAAACCAAGATTTTTTCTATTTATTAGTATAGCAAAATACACCAGTAAGATTCCTGAGATGAAAAATGCCAGTTAGATGATATATATATATATTTCTAATCTTGCAAAACATTGTAGCATACTCTACAGATGCACCACCTCAGCGTGGGATGAGAATCCGGTGTCACAATTCTCATAGTAAATTGCATCAAGTCAGTTCAATACTTGGACTGAGTGCTTTCTGCAATGCCTACAAAAAAGTTGGCTTATTTTTTGGGGAAGTAATGGCAAGCCCTTTATCAACATTTATTTATCTGTCAGGTAAATGAATGTGTGGCATTTTTTCACTGAAGTTTCTATACCTAAGGGTAGCAAAATGTCATTTCCCAAACAAAATACAATTTTTGACATATTTATTGCTTTATTTCAGACTGGTTTTTTTTTTTTTTTTCAATACCATAGCAATAAAACTGTACCTATAGCTGATTTTTTTTGGTGCATGCATGAGTGAATGTTCAGTTATGTTCTTAACTTCCAGAAGTAGGTTATTCTTTAGCCTAAGTAATTTTTATTCTTCATTTCTGATCCATCATTTTAAATTGCAGTGTTTTCTCAAGCATGGAATTACGTTTAATTTTTGACACTCTCATTCCCTATGGTATACTTTTTAAACCCTATTTGTTTTTCCTCTTCCAGTTTTTCCAAATACAGCTATTTCTCTTCGTATCACAGCTTTTGTCAGGACTGATCATCTTTAACATTAACAATCGCAATGTACTCCTGTTTGCCTTAATGAATGTATGATTAACTCCCACCTTCCCTCTTGTCCATTGAGAATACAGCAACAAATTTCTACATGAAGCAAGGATTGGATTTCTTTTAAAGTCGCAGCTTGCTTGCTTTCTCAACTGGACTTTTGTCTTTACTTTCTCTCATAAAGCTCTAATAATTTACAAGATTAACAAAACAGACAATAGAAGCATATAAATTTATTTGGTTTTAATGAATGAAACTTTTCATTATTTAGTGAATTATTAGAAAATAAATCTTCAGACATTTTCAAAATTACATAAAAAAACCACTAGTCCATTTTACTTTAAAATTGGAGACCACGAATGTGGTTGGTGTTAAGCTGATGAAAATCAGCTCCTCCACTTCTGAGTGTCCATATTTAGTTTAAAGGGAGTATGTAGAATTTTTATAGTCTAAAATCTTTTATGGTTTATAGGGATTATTCAACTACTATGCACTACCAACCAGTATCCCTTACTAGAACCACAGACAGCAAGAAAAGATCTCTTATTATATCCCTCATTCATCACATTGTAGCAATTGAAGTTCTCAGGGAACTTCTCTGTTCAAATACTGATCATGTTTAACCTTATGATACATTTTGCAAGCAAATTCAGGTAATTTGCTTACATTAGGAATAAAAAAAAAAAACAACCTGCTTGTGGTTTTTTACTGTTGCAAACATCATTTAGATATTAAATTATAAGGATAATGAAAAAATACCAGCAATGATTTGGCTGACTAAATATTATGCCATTTCAAGTTACTTGTTTAATATCTTCATAAATGTTCTGGACAATGGTATCAAGTGTACCCTGATGAAATGTGCTGATGTTGCAAACTGAGTGGGGAAGTGAACACTTAATGAGGGAGAGCTGCCCTGCAGGAAGACCTGGATAAGTTGGGAGAGTGGGCTCTCAAGAACGTTGTGAAGTTCAACAATGACAAGTGTAAGGTCTTGCACCTGGAAAAACATGATCCAGAAGTGCAGCACAGGCTGGGATCTACCTGGCTGGGGAGCAGCTCTGTGGAAAGAGACCTGCGGGTCCTGGTGGACAACAATTTCTATATGAGTGAACAGTGTGCTGCAGTGGCAAAGAAAGCCAACAGGATGATGGGTTGCATCAACAAGGGCATCACCAGCAGAGACAAAGAAGTCATTACCCCACTCTATTCAGTGCTTGTCAGGTCACACCTGGAATACTGTGTTCGGTTTTGGTCTCCACTATACAAAAAACAGGCTGGAGAGGATCCAGAGCAGGGCCAGAAAAGACCTGCGAAGCCTGCCATATGAGGAAAGGCTGAGAGAATTGGTTTTGTTCAACATTGAGAAGAGAAGGCTTAGGGGAAACCTTATCATCAGGTTGCAGTATTTAAAGGGTGGTTACAAAGAAGGTGGAGACTCCTTTTTTACAAGGAGTCACATGGAAAAGACTAGGGATGATGGGTACAAGTTACTCCTGGGTAGATTCCAGCTGGACATGAGAGAAAAATTTTTCACAATGAGAACAAACAGACACTGGAATAATGTCCCCAGGGAAGTGGTGGATTCTCCAACACTGGACACTTTCAAGATTCAGCTGGACAGCATGATGGTCCATCTTGTGTAGATGATGCTTTTGCCAGGAAAGGCTGGACTAGATGATCCTTGAGGTCCCTTCCAACCTGGTATTCTATGATTTTATGATTCTGTTTTTTAAAAGGCAAAGTCTTAAGCATGATCCTAGTGAAACGTGCTTACATACATTGTCACATTTACAGCAGATTAAATTGCAAAGTATATCTAGATTAAATTGTAAAATATATCAAAACCAAAAGCATTATTTGCTTTGTCATTCTCAATTAGAACCTAAACTTTTAAAATATTTATACATTTTTTTCAAATAAGGATATTACTGGAAATTCACACTTGAAGTGCATTACTAGCTCATTTTCAAACGATGCCACGTACACATTCCAACGGAGCAAGTACTCATCAACTCCTGTGTGAGCCTGGAAAGTTCTCCTTGCAGTATCACTGGTGCACTCAAGTTTCTTTTGTATGTCATCACAAGGAACCTTCTATTCACCAGATTGGGAGCTCAGTGTGGATAAAATTTATTTAGAGTCGGACTTTGGAGGGAGCAGCATCTTCCTTTTAACTTTTTGAGGCACTGCATAATCTCTTGTGCTCTTTTGAGGCCTGTATCTGAAGCAAACTTCAGACAACACATAGACATAATATAAAAATGAACAAGGGGGAAAACAGATTCCTCCTGCATTGCTGGGAAGCAATAAAAGTACAGATGTAGGCCACAGTCAATGATACAGAATGTTTTGGTGATTTCTTTGCTTTCCTGCTTCATCTCTCTCATAGACAATTATAGCAGCATCACAGGTCTGGATGCCCTAAATAGGATATATTTGACTTCCTAATTGTTGACTTGAGCAAAAAGAGTTATCACAACTTCTGTTTGAGAATAGGTTGAGGTCTGGAATCCCTCTCAGCTGCTTTTTTTTTTTTTTTTTTTTTTCAAAATAGTTCTGTTGTATTTGTTTCCTTCACTCTGCTCTATTTCCTCTATTTCACCAGTTGTGATCACAATGAGGGTGAGGAGACACTGAGAATCCCAGTGTGGCACAGGGAATTATGCTTTCACGATTTTTTCAGACTAGCCATTTGTACTCTAACCGGTCTGCCTCTTCTCCACGACCTCTCTAATTAAGACTTGGGATGGAGCAAGACCTTTCCATCCCATAGCATTTTTATTGGACTGTTCTTTGTGTTTGACTCTTCCTTTCATTCTCTAGTGAAAGAAACAGGTGACAAGTGTTTCCTAAGACTGATAGTTACTATCTTCTGGACTTTCAGTGTATTGTGCTCACTGCTCCATATCTTGTTCCTTCAGCATTCCACTCTCAGCCATCTTGAGGCACCTTATGGATCTCATGAAAGTAGGTCATTGCTCAAATTTCTAATTTTTTTCATAAATCTAACCACTTTAAACAGACTGAACTACTGTCTGACAGGTAAATCCAATGACTCTACAATTTTTATCCAGTTATTATCCAGTTGTCTGTGGGCACAGAACTGTTGGGAGTAATTAAGATTGTAATTAACCATGGGAGCTGTGTTGCACGAGCTTTCCCTTTTGTGCAGTTGCTAGGCAGCCACTTGCAATACTGTGTTTTACCAAACTTGGACTCATTCTTGAAGCTTCAAGGACCAATAAAGACTTCGGTATACTGCTTTTTAGCCATTGCTTGCTTGACTTTGAACCTCTGGTCAGTAATTGATGGCAGGGTAACTACTTAGAGTCTCTTAAATATATGTAAATCCAGCTGAATTAAAAATAAATATTTCTAACTGGGTACACCTCTTTATTTGTAATCAACATGTACGTTAGTAGCTTTTTCCATTTCTCAGTGGCTTTCAAATATAAACCTACAATTGAAAGCAACTGAAATGGCAGCGAGTAAACTCTGCCTTATGGGTCATCTACCACCCAGTGTTACATTGTAAATATAGACAATGGGTATTGAAGAATATCTGCTAGTTTAATGCACATTTTTGTTATTTCTTAGTAAAACTGAGTCATACTAATAATGAAATGTTTTAGTCCTCCATTTCTTAAATTTGTCTATACCATTTTGTACTGTTTTTTAAAAATGTAATTAAAAAACCCAGCAGTAACTAACCAGAAGATAAGAACTTAAGTCTTATTAGAAAATCCTGATTAAGGGACCCTTTAAAGGAGAAATTAAGTACACCTAATTTCTACTGTCCCTCTGCCTTTCTGTGAGAAACTGATTTAATAAACTAGACTTTTATAAAGTGACAGATTATCAGGAAATGGCTAGTTATCTGAAGTTTAGAAGTTATAAAAAATTTTTATTACAAAAATGGAAATCTGGGAAGTCTTTTGTTTCCCTGGAATTCTCAGAAAATTATTCTCCATAACCTTTATAGCTACAGCAACTATATTGGTAATTGTACAGACACAGATCAGTAGTTATAATCTAAGGGTGTTCTTACATGATGTTATGCATACCAGTACGTATATACTTGAAGAAACTTATATAATGTTGGAGTTTTGACAAGAGGCAAGCCTAGTTAGTATTCCAATGTGTTCAAATGCATGTTAGTCTTTGTTCTGTTTGACTCCCATAGGACAGGTCAGGGGGAGTGCTTTTGGTTTACATTTAAAAAAACCCCAACAAATAAACAGAAGTTGAAAAAGTTATATTGCATGTTTTGCGTGCTATTTCTTGATGATACTGATAACTATATTACTGTGATATATCCTATTTTACACATGGTTTCATATAGTGCTGTTTTTCTCTTAGACCAGTCACCCATGGGATACCTGCCCTACACCCACAGTAAGTTGTTTCTCCTTGCTAGCAATGCCACAACCTTAGGGAAGCCAAGGATGTTACTCTGTCTGAAAAAAAAAAAAACAGGAAAGTAAGGGCTGAAAAGTAGTCAAAGAGGGTTATTAGCAACTAAAACCTGATAAAACAGTAGAACAAAGTTTGCTGTGTAGGATGCATATTCCAACACAATTCACCTTTGTGTTTCGTAGGTCCTCACTGAGCATCAGTTCTACCCACTGTTCAAATAAGTGGTTATTTTTTGCTAAAATAAACTATGTATATGCTTTTAAATTCAGTACAAAGAGCAGAAAATATAATGTGCTATTAGGAAAAAACCCTCACAAATATTTATAAACCCTGTATTGATTTGTATTACAAAAAACGTAAAACTCTGGGAGTTTTTTAAAAAAGTAAGGCAAGAAGAAAATCCTGATGCTACTAAAACCACTGGAAGATATAAGATCTATGGAAATATACTGAAGGAACTAAAGTAAGAATAAATCAGAAGAGATGGAAAAGAAAAAGAAAAAATTATTCAGGTAAATTGACCACATACATAGTATGACGAAGAAATTGAGGGAGATGCAAACAACAAAGATAAAATAATATTTCAGGATCAAAAGATATAAGCAAGTTCTAGAAAAACATCTGAAAAAAAAAAAAGAAGGAAAACTGAATGCTAGAAAATGAAACCACAAGGAATTTAGTTTTTCAATAGATATATATATATAAGCTATTTTTTCAATAAAGGCAATAATGATTAGAAAGACACCTGGTGAATATAATATGGAAATTGCTGGACATATAAAGATATGAAAAGCCATGTTTAAGCAAGGTTATGGTGGGAAAAATATCCCCGATAAAGTTTTTTTATGAGGGTCAAATGAGTTGATAAGATGAAGAGCAACATAAAAAGAATTGTTTCAAGAAACCTAGTGTGTTTATATAATTTATGATGAATTTAGATATAGAAAAAAGAAAAAAAAATCATCCATATTTTAAAATGCCATTGAAAGAGACTTCACGATGAGCTAGACTGATTCATATAACATTGGGATATGTGAAAAAGGAGTGGGAATGCATAGATTTGGTAAAATGAAGGCTAATAGCAAGATTGTAACGAGCATGCTTAGAGACCCAAATAGATGAAAATACAATTTCCTCACTACTTATGAGGCTTTGAAATCTGCAGGGAACCATACAGTTTACCAGCTTCCTATCTGTGGCTCAGGCAGGTAGTCCTTCAAAGGACATGATCTTTGAAAGGAACAGAACACCACTGGGCACCCATCACGGTATAGGTCTGTTAACGCAAGGACTATGTGATTTGGAATATGTTTGTTATCAATATTTTAAAATTTCATGTATATAAACACCCAGACACACATACACATATGTATTACAATGACCCAAGTAGGGGAAGATGATGAACAGCCAAAGGGAAATAAAATTAAGCAGTTGTCCATTTAAACATCACAATATACTTGTGCCAGCTTCAGGTGCTCAGGTGCTGGCAGCAGCAGTGAGTGGGGAGCGGCCGGGACTGCCCCGCGCCGGACACAGCCGGTTCCAGGCGGCTCCAAGGGCCCCAGCGCAGGGCACAGCTGAGCCCCTCAGCCCCGGGCGGGCGCCTCGGGGAAAGCCTGGGTAAGGAAGGGCAAAGCGCTGCCCGGCAGCCAGGCCCGAGGGAAACGGGGGCAGAAACAGCCCTGCGAGCCCCCTGCCAGGGGAGAGCGGCAGGAGGGCAGGAGGGGCTCCAGGCGCCCCGGCAGAGAGGCCCCTGCGGCCCTGGCAGAGGCCCCGCTGGGGCGGGGGTTTCCCTGTGGCCTGTAGGAGAGGACCATATGCTGCAGCAAGTTTATCATGAAGGACTGCAGCCATTGGGGAATACCCACACTGGAGCAGGAAAAAGTGAGAAGGAACAAGCAGCAGGGAGCAGGAGGAAGAGGAGTCAGTAATGAAGGGGTGCAGGTGAACCTGGAAAGAATGGGAGATGGAGGGAAGGTGTTTCAGTTCTGTCTCTGTTTCTCACCATACTACCCTACTTTTAACTGGTAGTAAATTAATTTTCCCCAAGTTTAGTCTGTTTTGTCAGCAATGGTAATTGGCAAGTGACCTCCCTGTCTTTGTCTCAACCCGTTTTCTTTTTCATCTTATTTTCTCCCTCTATTCTGTTGAGGAGGGAGGGAGTGGCTGCGTAGGCACCTGGCTTCTGTCCCAGGTCACCTCATGTCTTCCTTTCTTCTGGCAGTTCATTTACAAAGGGAGAAGAAGGGCCCCTCTTCTTACCATGAATATGTTGAAAAAATATACTCAGCTTCAATGTAAAATCTCTCTAAAGTAGGATTGACTTCTGCTTTCTATACCGATTCCTGTCCTTTACATTAGAGGATCTTTGGGCTGGCTGCTAAGCTGCCAGATGTGTGACACCTGGGAGCTTACAAAACCACTGGGAATCCATGTGCCCAGATGCCCAGCTCCTGGCTCTTCTCACCTGGGTGTAGAGGACAGCTGAACGTCTTGGTGTACAAGGCTGCAGCAGTACAAGCATTTCACTCCTTTCTTCCCCTCAACTCCTACTGAGTCAGCCTTGTATAGTTCACATGGAAGCCTCCATCCCCTTTATGCCATCACTCCAAGATTGTCCTCATTTTGGGGGACCACCATCAAAATGGCATTCTGCCACAGGTGCTGCTTGTTTGTAGTTTGAGCTTTTTGGAATGGGGTATTCACGCTGTTTAGAAGGTGTGATCTGACATCAGTAGTGACAGCAAGAGAAAACAATCACAGGCCCTTTGAGTCACTCCAACACCCAAAATCACATTTCATAAAAAATACTCTCATGCTATATTATGTATATACACTTATATATTATATATTTATTATATGTTATACTTTATATGTTTATTATATATTATATAGTGTGTATAATATCTATATATGTATCTGTTATTTATATATGTATCTATTTTATATATACACTTCTATATAAACCATAATGGAATTCTAAAGGAAAATAAACTGGAAAACTACAATATTCCTTAAAATGTTTGTCAGTAGGAGATAGGAAATATTTAACTTAATACCACAGAATTTGTGACTGATAAAATATCCTAATAGTTTCAGTGATACAATGGAAGCTTTAAATTTCATCATGTAATTATGAAAACCTGAAAAGAACAAAAAATAACATAAATGTGGGAAGAACCAAACTTAGAGAATGATGTGCAGTATGGATTGATTAGATTCAATTTCTCAGGGCAGACAGAATTCCAAAATAACAAGCCTTACTTATGATCTACCATTAAAAAAGAAGAATATAATTACTTTCCAATAGATCATTCATGTTACCGTACATTGCATTTTTTTTCTTTTCTTGTTAATTGTTTTCTTTAAACAATCATTTTCTACTCAGACTTTAAAAAAAAAAAAAATTATAGCCCTTTTAGTAAACTTGACACTTTTTTCTAATAAAGGAGACACTACTGAACTCTATAACAATTTAAACAAACATTTATGGATGCGTACACTTATTTAGCTTCTCATTTATTAATTATAAATGATTAATCCTTTTTTTTTTCAACTTTTTAACTGACAGCCTTTTCTGAATGTGAACAGAAAACCAGTGTAATGCAGAAATAACTTTTATATTTACTTGTAAGTTATACTGACCTTAATATTCTAGATAGCTCAAAAAAAAAAAAGTTTCTCAAAATGTGTCTACATGAAAATATAACTGTTCTATTAAGCATTTCTGGCAACCTCTATAGTTAGTAACCTGAACAGACAGATACTAAAACCTCAAATGGAGCAAGATTTGTATATTAATGCATTTAGATTTTTTTTTACCCAGGATTTTTTTTTTTTTTTGTGAAACTGGAAGAGGAAAATTCAGTGCTCTGCGTTTTCAATTCTTAATCCCTATCTCATATTGTAAGTAATTAAAATATTATTTTAGCATTTACAGAAGACACTACAACTGTCAGAAATTCTACTTGTTTAACCAGCAATTTCTAGTTACCTAACAGCTTGAATTATAATTCCTACAGCAAACAAATGCGCTTGCTCAGTATCTTTAGATATTTATGCATTATAGATTTTGGCCTTAAATGCTCTGTTCTAATTTCCAACCGATGTTACTTTAGGAAGAAGAATGGCAACCTGAATGTGAAATTCGTAATACAACCTGTATGCCATACCTGTAGGACTCAAACAATTAAGACAAGATGGCACTTCTCTTGCATTCTAGTCAAAGGTGCTAAAATGATTGCTTTAGGTACTACTGCTACCACTTTAAAGGATTTATTATTGGCTAACTGTGCTCTGAGACATGCTGTGCTGTAATAGGAAAACATTTTTTTAACAGTTCTAATAAGCAGTTGGATATTAGGAGCTACATATTAAGCAGTGAAGTCATTTCACTTAAACTGAAGTACACATTCTGTAGCCTCTAAGAGTCAAGCCAAAATATTATGTTACCAGTCCAAAAAATGTATGTTTTCTATTTTCTTGTCAAAAGTTTTGTCTGCAATGATAAAAGATAAGCCTGACAATCACAAAAAAAAAAAAAAAAAAGTGACAGATGTAGATTTCTGTAATTGCCATCAGCATTGATTGAAATATATCTGAATCTCGCTATTTGAGAGTTACTGAAAATATAGATTAACTTTTTAGTAGTTACATTTATCATTTTACTTTGTGAAGATATGACCATGTCTCTTGGACATAGCTAGTCTGGATTTAACAGTAGTACATGGTTAGGTAAAGTGGTAATTCACATGCTGATGCTGTTTTAATATACTGATTTTTCATTCTAAGTCTTACCTACAGAGCTACTTTGATTTCATTTTTAACATTTCAAAAGCTATTTCAGACATGATTTCTCCTAAGCAACAGACAAGAATGATCTACAGTTGAGTGCTCTAGCAAGACTGGATAGTGGGAAGTGTTTATCAAAGGCATACCTGTCCAGCTCTTGCATTTTCACAGACAAAAGTATCGTAGAATACAGCAAACTGTGGGGCATTGTCATTAACATCCAAAATTCTTACGTAGACAGGAACACGAGTAGTATCTTTGGGGTTGTCTGACAGGAGAAGAGAAGAATAATGACTTTATTTTTCTCCTTTTTTTTTTTTTTTTTTCAGTTTTCTTCCAAATTTCATAAGCAATAGCTAAGCAAGATTAGGTGTGAAACGTGAAAACACAGTGTACAAACTGATAGCAGACAAGAACCAGGTCTCCTGAAAAATAAATTACTTAGAGTAAAAAATAAATTATTGGTATCTAGTGAGCGATTAAGATTTTACATTAAAATAGGAGCTGCAACTGTTAATAATCTATGCAAATATAGTATATGAAAATTACGTCCGCTACTATAATGACAAATTTCATTATTGGGTGGGCTTGAGAGTTTTATTCTGCTGTAAGGTTTTGATTTTTAAATTTAAAATTATTGATGATCTGTTTTGTTTTACATAGAAAAGACATTACTGACTTTGGGTATATGTATTTTGAAAATTTTTCAAGCTTTCCTCTCTTGTGCCTTAATTCCAAGAAAACCAATGAAAGCATCCCCCAAAAAATTCTGGTGATGAATTGATAAGAATCAGAGGGCTTATGTTACATTGCCTTAAAAAATATGAGTTTAGATTTTCAGACCTTAGGTTAAGAAACAAGATTAGTAACCTTCTCCTTGCCAAATGCCAACCCCCTAGCATTATTTAGAGTGCTCCCTGTTCTCACTTGCTCTATCTAATTGCCATACCAATAATCTGAAATAATGCCTGGGAGTAAAAATGTATTTTTTTTACATTTTTACATGGACTTCTGCTAGATGGTAGCTAAATATTATATGATTTTGCAACTTTATGGAATGAGGATAAGTAAAAATAGAGAAGATTTAAAATTACTGACTTTTTTTTTTTTTTTTTTTTTCCTTTTAAGTGTCTTCAAATAAAACAGTAAACATTTAGGAGTAGCTGGCATTAAGTTCACTTGCTATTAATAAAATCTTTGCTAGAGTGTGATGTGGATCTTTTTGACATCAATTTTTTGACAATTCAGTTTAAAATGGCAGGTTTAAAGCACTGTTTTTCATAGTCTTGCATTTTTGTACTAACTTTCCAAGTATATTCTATTCTTAACACTGCTTTTCTGTTGTATCATGCTTCACAGGTAATATTTTTAAAGATTTAAAGACCTAAATCTCTCCCTTCACATCTTTCTCCAAAACTAATGTACCTTTTTGGAGAATGCTAGCTACTCCAGATAAGTCCAGAACATAAATTTGCTGAAGTATCCTGACCAGGAAGTAAGTTTAGCACTATGATATAAGCATACAAGGATATTAAGTTTTTAATTATATAAATACTTCTGAAAAGTATCTTATAACATTGGACAGCACTGTGAAGAACTGTAAGCTCAGGACCATGCATCACAAGGAAATAAAAAAAGGTTAAAAAAATTTAAAAAATACAGCTACCGGATGTGCTCAGTACAACCAGCCTGGACTACAGAAATGGGGACAGGCAGGTTGAACAGTTATTTGGCTGGACACGATGTTCCATTTAGCTCTGTGCAGCATAGTTCTTGCCAGCCATGTTTCATTGCTGATCAGCATTTGTTCATTTTTTCTGACTGATGCAGAACTACTTTAAAAAAACAATGTCTTTGAAAGCAAGTAATCCTCACTAGCTGATTTCAAAAGATCAGACCTTTGTCCATTAAGAAATTTTCTTTCGGGTAATTTGAGTTAATCTCTATATTGTAGCAGGTTTAGCTTTCCTCTTTGTACTTTTAACATGAAAATATCTATCTGTTTAAGATAGTCCAAGAAATGCTACAGTTTAGGGATCAGACTAAACCTAACTTGTAAGATGCATTGATTCCAAGAGCTGTAGGTGTAGATATGATAGGAATCCTGAGCTCTGCTACTTTAACAGCAAAAACCATGCCATTGCCCTCAAAGAAAAGGAATGAAACAGAATTCCTCCAGTGTAATTATCTGAGTAACCTTACAGAAGTAACTTGGACGTTAAAGGTCAGAGGTGGAAGTAGGTGAGGAAAGAAGCAATGACAAGACAGCTGCTGTTGGCCACACCCAATTTACTTTCCTAGAATATTTTGCAGTAAGTGGTGGGGGGAAGAGAGTATTTTTTTCTCATTAAGTCACAGCTGTAACTTTGCAGGCTAAGGAAAATTGAAAAGATAAAAGACCAAACTGGCTTACTGATCTCAGCTGCTATAACACTAAGGTTGTGCCACTGTGATATTTCACGGTCAAGTGGCTTAGAAGTATAGATGGACCCGTTTCCAGAATGAATATTAAATATCCTGTCGAGGTCAGTGTGACGATCCAGAGAAAATCTAAATATGAAAAAGAAATAAAAAGTATTGCCAAAATGATAGAATCAATGGAATAAGCATATGTTTCACAAGTCAATATAGCTTTTAGGTTCTATATGTTACACTACAAAGGCTATTTTTGTGAAGGCATACATTTAGCTTCTATAAACACTTATGAAAATTCTCAGGGTTAGTTCCACAGTATAAGGAATAAAAATTGCAATAATTTAATAAATATGTGTCCTGGTTTTGGCCAGGATAAAGTTAACTTTCCTTAGGCTAAGAGGGAGCACAGCTGAAGGGCTGGGTCCTGATTGATCATTGGATGTCAATGATCAGTCGTCACTATGTCATGTGACGCCAAAGCTCAGCATATGGGCAGGCGTGAGCTCTCTCACATGCATTGTTTGTTTCATTTTTGGTTTCTGGATCGGCTGGGTAGAGTTTGGTGAGGTTGAGAATAGCTGCTGGGAACGGGCTCTGTATTTGTTGCTCTTCGGTGAGCTACTACTGCATTTTACCCGTTTCAGACTACTATCATTCTGTTGGTTTTGCTAGTAATTTTTTTTTAATTTAACCTACAAATTTCTTCTTTTTTGTCCCTCCCCTATTTCACCGGGGGAGGGGGGAGTAAACAGTTGGCCACATGGCAATTTACTACTGTCTGAGTTCAAACCACAACAATATGATACAAAAGTATAATATTTGATCATTTGAACTTTTATGCACATATATGAGGATCATGAAAAATGTCAGAATTTCAATAAAATAATTAAAGAATTGTTTTACTACTGAAAGAAAAATTGTCTTTGATGTACTGTTCCTTCAGACTGAGACTGAGTTAATTTATTAGTTTTTCAGAAGTCTTTTTATAAGTTCAGCTGTGACACTTTAGAATACATTAATTTACTAGAAATCAAGTTAAAAATCCTCTATAAAAATAAGTTCACATGCACAACTTTCATTTTCATGAATGTACTGATGTTAAGGGACCTTATATGTTGCTATAGTTGCTATACTTCTGCAGGCAAAACTACTAAAACAATATGGCAGAATGTCAAACTAGAATCACAAAATCGCACTTTCCTCCATTTTTTTGTTATTTAACACTGCCTTCAAAGTTAGGATTGAACCTTTGCTGTGTTATTAAATATATGATGTTGTGGAGAACAGAACATTTATCTAACTACCTGGCAGAATTGGGCCTAATTAAAATGAAGTCTGCCAGTACACTTGTACAGTGCAATAGAAACAATTATTTAAGTTTCTCTGAATTTTTATGAGGGATCTAAACAGTTCATCAAGTGTATCTGTTTTTACTTAGAGTACTTAACTAAATTGAGCCAAAAGAAAAAATAATCTAATATGAAAATAATATATATATAACATTTTGGTGGGTTTTGTATTTTAATTCCACCACACACAATAACATTAATATGCAAACCAAACAAAACTCCAACAAAAAGCTGACACCAAAGTTAATACAAAACCAAAAGAAAATTAGAACAGGCAAAAAAGACCTCTAAAAGTTCAGGAAAGACTTGCTTTTTTTTCTTTTTTTTTTTTTTTTTACTAGTTAAGTATAGTAACTGGTAGCTAAAAATGAAACAAAAATCTGTCATTTTCAGATAAATTATATTTAAGACTATTTGTCTTATATGATAACCATTTGATTTTACTTCATCCATGGCTGGCATTTTAATGAAGAAAAGAACTAATTTTGACAGCACTCTAGCTAAGGGATTTTCAATTGGCAATAATCACTGCTCTGGCTAACAAGTTTCTTGTTTGTTAAATATGCTATGCCATTTGATAATAGCTATGAGAAAAGCACATACTTGTGCCCCATCATATTATTTCTAATGCCTGAAAATGCTACCAAAATTATTATTTTCAGAAAATACCTCTGTATTAATTGAAGAAAATAAAAATCAGTGCAACTAGAAGCTATTTGCACTCAATTTATAGGAAGACTTATATAGAATTTTAATAAACAGAAACTAATGTTTTAAAATAAACAGCTAAACAGAAGAAAAAAGTGAATCAATTCTACAACCTGAAGCTGTAATTATTTTTTTTTTAATAGCAGTATTAAAATAATATACAAACTGCCCTAATTTCAAAGTATGACAACTGTCAAAATACTTTATTTTAAATGTTATCTGTTCTCTTCTGGTGCAAAGACACAGTACTTTGTATTTAATATCGATATTGTAAGAAGTAAAAGCTTGTAAAAACTTATCCTAGATAATTATTGCTTAAAGGAATATACAGGGTTGCTTTGAAAGTGAGGAACAGAGCAAATACTAAAGAGAATTCGATCTACACTATGCATTTGGTTTAAAGTTTTTCAACTAGACAGCATTAACCGAAAAATAAAAGAAATGACTGTACTATGAAGAGCGTTATCACATATATCTCTGATATTTTTCTTCAAGAGAACTAAATCTAGTTTCAATGGTTCCCGCCAATTCTTTTAGACATTTCTCTGCCGTTATTTCTATTTGTTTGCTCCACCTGCCTCTTCTAATATTTTCTATGGGAGAAGGAAAGAAACATCAACAGGACATAGAAAAATATAAAATAATCTTTAGGTAGTTACTCTGTGTAAATAGTGGTGATTAGGGAAATACCTACCACAGTTCTTCAATTCATCAAGTTGTGTCAGGAACAAAGTGAGCCCAAGCTCCAAGTTTGTTCTTTTTCCAGTCATGATTAAGACAAAATAACTACTAAAAGTTAGACAACTGTCAGTTGTCTCATGCAATTAGAGTGGGTAAAGATGCAATGATAAGTTATTTATATATTCTTAAATATAAGTTATTTATATATTCTTAAATTTTAGAGGCTTGGTGTCATCTCCTATCTTTTCCATCCACACAGATCATCATGGGAGAAAATTAGATTCAGTTTCATTTCCTAATCCAGTTTTACCACCTGGGCCTCATTAACAAGTATGTGGCAATTGACTTCAAAGTCAGTAAATAAGGTTCTTTTGCCAGAATGTAATATCTGTATTTTGTTTGGCTTTTCAGACAACTCACATCCGCCTTGGACAGTGTTGTCTTACCAGCTTCTTAAAGTTTATGTATTATAGAAAAAAAAAAACCAAACCCCACACCAAAATATTGTTTAGTACATTCAGCTAGATGCAGTGTAGCATGTAGCATCTAGTAGTATACATAGAAAGGATTTTTAAATATATTAATTTTTTAGTGTTTAATTTCTCGGGGCATTTGCGCACACACAAAGATTATTTCTGTATAGCAATCATTCTGGCAAGCCTACAAAGCAGCAGGCAGATGAGATCAACACTGCATACTTTCCAGGACTGACTAGAGAAAGCATTAGAAAGTTCTGTGCCCTTCCTCAGCCATAGACTGGTTTGGCACTTTTTCACAGTGTGAAGCAAGAAGTAATCTTGAAGAGCCTACCTGAAATCAGTGTGTAATTTTAAAAGTACTAGAAAACATTTCCTGTGTCTCTTGCATGCAAGTGAAAGGCTGTTCCCTGAGGTGGAATCTTAGCAGCATTCTCAATTCTGTCTAACTCTGGGACACTAATAAATAACAGAAAAAATATTAGCATCTTCTTCCTGTGTACAATGTATACATGAAAATTCTTGTCGTATTACTATTTCGCTAGCAAATTACATGATTGTGTTTACAGAGACTGGAGTATTACCTTATAGGACTTGAGGCTGAATCAGGATCTCGTGCCATTACAGTTCCAATTATTGTCCCCAACTCAATATCTTCATGCACCTCAAAAAGGTAAGAAGATCTGCTGAAGACGGGAGGCTCATCTACATCGTCTACTGAGATTTTCACAATAGTTGTATCTTTGAAAGGCCCAAGATAATAGAAGCGTGGATCCACATGTGTATTCTCAGCTTCTACTTTCAAGGTATACAATCTTCTCGTTTCATAGTCCAGTGGCTAAAAATGATGATGATAAAGTTTATTAAATTAGATTATATACTGACAGATGTTGACCTATATACATAATGGAAACTGAAGAGGATTCAAGCCTTATCAGATCTTGCCCTGGGTTGCAGAAACCCCAAATACAGTTCAAATATTCCACAGCATAGGGACCACTTTCTCTAGTAAGAAATTTCCATTGGTTTTGGAGGAAGTTTCTCTTCCTAAATATTATTTCAATCGACATTGCACCAATGACTAAAAAAAATTCAGTGTAAATTTACCGATTATTTTGTGAATTTTGCAGCCCTTTCACAAGAATATGAATTTGAAACGATCATATAAAGATTTAAAATAACTTAAATACAGACGTGAAATACTGACATTTCAGAACAAGGTACTTAATACTAACATTTCTCAAGAAATACTATAAACTCTTCAATAATCAAAATGTCCTGACTATTCTTATCTAACAAATGTAGCTGGCCTTAAATATCAGGAATGTTTTCGGTTTCTTTTCAGGAGGGCGTTTTTAGTTTGTGGGGGGGGGTTTATTTGTTTGGGGGGTTTTTTGTTTGTTTGTTTGGTTGGTTTTTTAGTATTAGAGAACATGTCAAAGTTCTCTATATCCAGAGAAACAGTAAGAGCTTAATCTTGTTCCTTTAAGTTTAATTTAATGAATCCAACATCAGAGATTTTTTTTCAAAATAGATTTGACATTTTTGTCAGCAGTTCCTTTTTAAAATGGAAGGAGGAAAGGTTCTGGGTTATAATTAGAAATCATTTTAGATAGAGAAGAACCTCTATTCCTTCCTTTTACTAACTGTCATAGATGAAAAGTGTTAGCTAATTTATGATACTGAGGAAATGAGCAAGCTGAGAATTTACCTTTCTGACACAAAGAAGACTTCATTAACTCCCCCAAAATCTCAGGGAGATATCAGACTGGTGGTTTTCATTCATCAAAATGGTTGGTAGAAGATTGTTTTTTCCACCTAACTGCTTTTAAGTAAAAATTAATGTTCACCACAGTAACAGCCTAGAAATTTAAATAATTTATTTAAGAGCAGAAAGATGAAGTCCAGTAAAACAATGAGTTTCCCCACTGACCCAAACTTGTTTTTAAAAAATAGAACAGAAGGAAGAATATCTATGAGTATAATTGAGAAATACAATACAGTGCTGCTATTTAAGCTAGATCTGAGACTATTGTGTCTATAAAGTGCAGCATGCTGCTGTGAAGAGATGCCAGCTTCAAGCCTAGAAGCAAAGAAGCCATGTTAGTCCTGCTTTATTCTAATTAGCTGGCTTAATTTGCCAGAAGATGTGCCACACAAATGTACTTAACTTGCTACTAGTACATTCACATGCAGTTTTGACATCTCCAGGTTATGCTGTAATACATAGATATAAAATGTGTGAATTATACAGGCATTCCAGCATATCATCAGTAATGAACAAAACTGTTGCCCAAATATATGACATTGTGGCAAAGCAATTATTTTGTCTGTGAGAACTTGTATAGAAAAACTTGTATTGAAAATAAATTCAGACTTAGGAAATTCAGGGCTTAGTAAAGGAACACCAGCTATTTCTAGTTCTTCACCACTGAAAACAGAAATTACAATCAACATGGCCAAATAAAAAATAAAAGTAAATAATATTTTAATAAATGAACAAACTGAACATATCTTCTTCCTTGCTAGTTAATGCTGTTGTCTGTGGTATCCAAATAAGCTCTTTATTTATCAATATGAGAAAGCATCCTGAAAATTGCAAAATCTGTCAGACTGCTAATGATAAAATGAGAAGATCTTGTTTATTAGCATTTATTGGTGACATTTTTGGAGCTGCTGTGCTATAACTTATGATTTTTTAATGCCTGATCCAGTTATTAGACTGTTTTTTCAAGACCATATTGATTTAATATAATATCACTCTGTATGAAAAATCTGAAGGAAGCAAGTAAGCAAGAGTCATCTCAAGAGGAGCCTTCACAAACCTCTAGGAAAAGGAAGAATATCGGGCCCCAAGCTTTGTATTTTCATTCCTTCCCAGATAAACTAGAATGCTGACTGTGAACATAGAATACAGAGATTAAAAAGGAAACACTCTAATGTTTGCTGAACTTTTCTTGGTTGCCATTATCAAGATATGTGGAGATATATTTTATAGTAGTGTTTAATTCATTATTCTCTGCTTACAGAGGTTTATTTTAAAAGCTGTTATAAACAGTGGTTTATGTTAGAAATGGTGCCTGAACTCCTTATGGCATCTCAAAATGCCATAGGAAAAACTGAGGTACTTCTGGAAGAGAATTTGTTGAGGAGTAGGAGAATGTAATTTCTTGAGGTGTGAGATGTTGTATTTATGAAAATGCTTTGACATGCAAGACAGAGGGCAGAACTAAAGCTAAATCTGAAACAGGGACACCGTTGTTATTCACTGCTCATGTGTTAACTAGCTGACATGTTGGAAACAGGAACAAAACAATAGCTTATAACTCTGCTTCCATGAGCATGTTTGTGTTCTGGCATACACTGGTCACCTAAGTTTATGGGAAACTCCTAGATAATGAAAACATATGTCTCTCAGTAGTGAGTGAACTGTTTGCTGGAGAAAATAGTTTACATGAATACTAAAGTATTCTGTATTTGAAATCACAGAGATAATTAGTACTAACATTGGAGATGGTCCATTTTTTACATACCTTGCTGGCAATAATGCTTTATGCTACATCTCAGATACTGTTACCACCTGTTACTTCCAGTTCATCTTAAAAGGAAATAGTACTGATCAGTCACTGATGGGAGATGCTTGCAAGTGTTAAGCAATTAGAACACAATCTAAGCACTTTTTTTTCAATAAATATTTGTGGCATAACATTGACATCAAAATCATTTAGTGAGTGTTGTTAATAGACACCTTTCGCACAGTTATGATGCCTTCCTGTGTGTCCTTCTTTGTCACAATATCAAACATATCTGTCCCATCACCATCTATAATTCTGTACTCTACTTCTGCATTTTTTCCAGTGTCTGCATCTGTGGCTTTGACACTACCAATGGCTGTCCCAACTGGGGAGGACTCAGGAATGCGGAGGTGGATGGTACCTGTCAAAGAGAAAAAGAGCCACTCAGGAGCCCCATAAACCATTATCCATGCATTAAGTAACATTGTCTCACACAATAGCTGATTACATATTTTTGTGTATCTTTTATTCCAGAGAACTTCCTTTTTAATACTGGGAGGATGGGCAAAATGTGAGGTAGAGGACTGTGCAGGAGAAAATTTTTAAGTAGAAGGCTGTAAACAAAAGTGCACAAAAAAAAAAAGGCAATGAAAAACAGAGTCACAGAAAAATAGTTTTGAAAAGGACTTCTTCTATCTCAAAGAAAAATCAGATATTTCTGTGCTTTTCTTGTCTATGTCATTCCTGAAACATCATCTGAAAGGACTGCTCTGGGTTCCTTTCAGGATTCACTCTGCTTTCCCCCTTAATATCTAAGATGAATCTTTTGGGATACATTTTACATCTATTTTATCATGGAAGCAATACAAAGAACAGAACCCCCTGACTATGCTGGCCAATTCTGGGCAATTCCAGCTTTCAAAATTAAAATAGTCAGAATCAATATTAAATAAAATTGAATGACATCTTAATGCAGGGATAGGTTTTTGAAAATCCACAAGCAGAAGGTGTGCCTACACTTGTTAGAACAGTTAATTCATACTTAAATAAGGCTTATGAACGTTGCAATTTTGGTTTTGTGCTACTTTCTGCAGCTCAGTTGTACCCATTTATTGCAGTGTCATACAGCTGATAAAAAAACATAGGAATAAAACTGTCATCATTTAGACATGCTGCAATACATTGAAATAAATAACTTACCATACATTTTAGTATTATAGCCTTACTGTGAAAACTGTAAATAAGGGTTGAGATCTCTGGTCCCATCTGTCAGAACATACGGTAGGAAAACATGTGGAATACATAATGCACTATGAAGAATTTCAGATTATTTTAAAATGAATGCAGATACAGCTGTCATTCTAAACACTGAAGTTAAGTCATCAAAGCTCTACTGAAAAACATTTTCTTCTCTGGCCTTATTTAAGTGTTCCAAGATTTGCCATTTTACTTAAAAGACTTCCTAAGGTAAGTGAAGTGACTTAGAAAGACAGTTCAGTTAACAGTAACACAAAAGTGAACGTGGTAAATGCCAGCAACCACAACAGGGAAAAGTTGAACAGGCTGCCCAAAAGGCAGCACATATATACCTTGTTACAAATAAGAAGTACAGAAAAGTCCATAAAGGGAGTTATTAGTTTTATGTGATCAGGAAGAATTGTGGGGAGAGAGCGGTGGAAAAGCAGTATGGGAAGGCCACTGGCAGCTTGATCTTACATCTTCAGGAAAGCACCGCTGAGTCATGTCATGATTATTGGTGTGTCTTAATAGTGTACATTAGAAGCCATCTACAGAGTGACAAATGAACTGGTTTTGATTTTGGGAACGCTCACTGAAAAAAAAACAATTATTCATCGGGATGTTTGAGAGTTTCTCATTCTACAAAACTAGTCTTTTCTGTTACATTATGTTATAGTTTGTCAAACATAAAAAAGAAAAATAAAGAAGCAAAAAGTAAAGAAAAGACATTCACATATAGTTTGTAATTAAATGTTGAATGAGAAATATTGAAATTGAATTTCTTCATATAATTTTTCTTAGGAAGCTTTTGATATGAAATTGATATACAGCAGCAGAATTAATACTTAATGGCCACATACACTCCACATTCTATTTATATGAATTTATTTTTGCTCAGTTACTTTTTTGGTGTTTCAGTCTACTGATTTATCTTACATTTGCTCTGACATTTTCATTACCTTTCTCTAATACCTAAATCTGTGTACTTTGCTACGTTAGTATATAATCCCTCTGTAATCGCCTAATGGTTAAAAAACAGAAGAAAAAAATAGCTTCTGCTCCCTTTAATACTTATTCAGTATTACGTAAGACAATGGTGAAAGACCACCTTTTTTCCCAGCTAATATTTGTATGTTAGAATTAATTTTATGGTGTGTCAACTATTCCCCACATTTTTTTGTGGAGAGTTTAAAAATACATGCCCAAGCTATGCCTTGTGGATGGTACTTGACTTCCACTGCAATACCCAACTCATTAATTTAGTCTACAAAGCTTGGATCTTGAATTGCTAAAAAAATAGTGGAAACACCTATCATCTGAAAGATAATTTTGTGTCTAACTTACCCATTTATAGAAATCACCATAGTATGAGACATTTTGTTTTATTATTTTTGTCACCGAAAATATTTAATATATTGACTAAATATGGGATGCAGTGCAGCTTTAGACACTATATAAGAACTCAAACTACATCAAACTAGAAGTATTCTTGCAAAACTGCTGTCAATCCTTTTTCTCTCACTTCTCCTCTTCCTCAAGGAGAGTAATTTACTGTTTGCACTTACTCCAGTGAGTGATGTTCTTTCATTTGTCTGTCAGGAAAAAAAATGGGATGCACAAGGAAAGGAAAAGGTTTTCCATATACTAAGGCAAGTCAAAATCAGCTGAAAGATTAAAGCCTACACATTTGTATCTGGAAATACTTCAGTCAGTCATAAAGGATGAAAAAGCAATCTTATTCATGTTTACCCTTCTTCCCATTTACTCTTGGATAGGCACATAATGTAAATGTAAAAACTTTTATAGAGTAATACAGGTTATAGTCTCACAGGAGATGGGCTGCCATAACTCAGATGCACTGAGCTTCAGTCAGAATCTGGCTCCTAAGTCCATAAACAACTTCTTCAATTTATCATTGCTCAACACCATCTTTTTACTTCTGTGAGCACTTGGAGATATTACCGTTGAAACAGAGATCTAATATCTGAGATCTTTGATGACCTTTCTGTGCAGAACCTTGATAACATTTTAAATTTTATCACGCTTCCTCAGAAGAACAGCAACTGCTACCTATATGGTTTTCAGGAGATCTTTAAAAGGAGAAAAATATTCTGAAGAGTTTTTGCTCTGTAATGTAAACAACAGAGGAATTAATGACTCTTCTGTTTGTTTGGTTTTTTTATTTTGGTTGGTTTTTTGTGTTGGTTTTTTTTTTTTTTTTTAATGATAAAATAAAATATGTAGAATTTTCCTCAATTCTGAGTTTCTTGTGGGAGAAGTTTAATCTATTATGAAACATTTTACTGAAACATATAACAGTAATATGCTGAGTTCTGAAAAAACATAATAGACCTTTTAAAATTTTTGCTGGTAATTTATAAATCTGATATGAATATGACTGTTCCATGAATCTCATACACATCTGTTTTTTTATTAATACAACAGAATAAGAATAATTTAACTTAACCAGTATCAATTCTGGTAGTCTCTGAACTCTATTAAAATCAGGAATGATTAGAATGTCTATTTGCATTTTGAAATTAAATATAAATATTTTTTAAAAGTCAATAGCTATTTTTACTTTCATATATCTAGTAAAATGAGTCAGCTTTACAAATGTTCAGGTTTAATTTCCAGTGAAACATACATTTATATCTACCAAAGCTATTGGCAGAGAGAAAGTAGTGAAAAACAAACCAAAACAACTAAACCCCCCATGAGAGTAAAACTAAAAATTTCTCTAATGCAAAGGTCACATCTGATTTACACTGACATTAATAGAAAAATGCAGAGATATTTCTAGGATGCTACATCAGATCCCCATCTGACTCAAATGTGATGTCAGACTGCCAGATAAGTCATGTAGAAAAGGTCTAGAAAGTTGATTCCATATTTCTAAATATTAAGTTAACACACTGTTTAAGAAACAAGATAAAAATAATTTATTTTTTTTTTAAAAAAGAGGACAGTATAAATATGCATGTTTGATGTTTATATGCTGTCAATTTTAACTGTTGAAAATAGTTTTTCCGTAAAGCTTTGAACATTATGACTCTTTAAATAGTCTTCCTCAATAGGTCTAGAGAGGAGTAATACAGCATGCCTCACCTACACAGTGTTGGAATTGCCATAATCATCTCTATATAAATGGAAACAAAAATAATAAATCAAAAAGTTGTGGAAATAAAAAGAACATAAAATGACAAATTAACAATAAATTTTGTCCAGAATAGAGCCTTTGTGGAAATGCACAAACTCTAAGTACTCAATCATTCATGCTTTTTCTGAGAGTGTATATGGAATTACATGGTAATACAAAATCTTAACACATATATATCAACTACAATATTAAATTGAACAAATTTATGTACTCCATTTGTGCCATAAACAGAATATTTAAATCAGGATCATTTCAAGCTGATTGTGTTATTTTGAGCCTGAAGGCTCATTATCAGTAACTACTGGATTCAGTAGCTACACAGAATAAAAAACGGGTGGTGAGGATGTTCTAGATCCTTTAGCTATTAAGTATGTCCAGACCACCTTGCAAATATTACAAGTTCAGTATATGCAAAAGGCTTCAAATGTATTTAAAATGCTTAACGTTTAACAAGTTTGATGTTACATAGTTTAATATCTCCATATTACAGAGAGACCAAGAATGATTTTATATTTTAGTTTGAAGATAGAAAGTCTTGATAGCTGTACTATTAGAAGCTAAAAAGCATTATAAAATCTCTGGTAAACACAAGCTGTTTAAAAAAAAAAAAAAAGTAATTTAATTTCCTTCTGGAAATTTTCTATTAGGTTTTGTAACACTGTAACTGGAAAAGAACAAATCTGCTTGATTCCCTTCAAGTAATTTTTTTTCCACGCTCTTCATGATTAAATATTTAAGCAGATACTACAATTCAAACATTTCTGCATATCTAGAATTACCACATGTTTTATTTTCCAGCAGAGGAGTATGTAGGATTTAAGCAATAGGTAAGGGAAAAGAAAAACCTTGTTCTAATGCTCTTATGAGTCCACCTACCACCCCCTCCCACAGTACTGGAAAGTATTCCAGGTTTGCTGCAGTTATATTTGACCATGTAACTGTTTTCCTAACAAATAAATGCTGTAACATTTAATACACTGCTTTAATAATAGTGAATAAATCAGTACGTAAGTCTTTTGTTCATGTGTGCCCCATAATCTAGATTTACTCTAAATTAAACCAGATGGTGATTGCTTAACTCTTTAGTTTGAAGCTCACACAGTGCAAGGCAAATATTAAATGCAGCTTACTCTGGGGGAATCGGGGTGGATTGTCATTGACATCAGTCAAAGTGATGTTCACGGTGGTGGTCCCTGATAATCCACCCATCTGGCCTCCCATGTCCTTTGCCTGGATAACCACTTGGTACTGCTCCCTGTTCTCTCTGTTCATGTTTGGCAAGGCAGTCCTGATGATGCCTAAATAAAGAAAGAAAAAAACAAAAATTGTTAATAATCTCTCTATTTTTGATACGCAGCAATCTGCTGCGTCTTTTTTGTATTACTCTCTGAAATACTTTTTTTAAATATTAATTTCACATTTTAAAGTAAAAATTTCTGTTCATTTTATATATACCCTTCAGTACAGGCTAACTGTTGAACAAACCTTAGTTCTACATCAGTTTCCTTTTCCAGTTGTGGTGGCTTGAGTCTGGCTGGATGCCAGGTGCCCACCCAAGCTGCTCTCATTCCCCATCTTCAGCGGGACAGTAGAAAAAATACAGCAAAAGGCTTGTGGATCAAGATAAGGATAGGGAGAGATCACTCACCAATTACTGTCAGGGGCAAAACAGACTCGACTTGGGGAATATTAATTACTTACCGATCAAATCAGAGTAGGGTAATGAGAAATAAAACCAAATCTTAAAACACTTTCCCCCCAGCCCTTCCTTCTTCCTGGGCTCAACTTTACCTCTGATTTTCTCTGTCTCTCCCCCCTGAATGGCACAGGGGGATGGGGAATGGAGGTTGCAGTCAGTTCATCACATGTTGTTTCTGCCACTCCTTCCTCTTTGGGGGAAGGACTCCCCACACTCTTTCCTGGCTCCAGCATGAGGTTCCTCTCATGGGAGACAGTCCTCTATGAACTTCTCCAACGTGAGTCCTTCCCACAGGCTGCAGCTCTTCATGAACTTCTCCATCATGTGTCCCTTGCACGAGATGCATTCCTTCAGGTAGAGATTGCTCCAGCCTGCGTCTTCTTTTCTGGCTGCAGTTTCCCTTGTGCAGCAGCTTTTTTCCCTTCTTAATTATGATATCACATAGGTGCTACCACCGTTGCTGATGGGCTCAGCCTCGGCCAGCAGCGGGTCCATCTTGGACATAGTGGAATCTTCTAGCAGCTTCTCACAGAAGCCATCCCTGTAGTTCCACTGCTACCAAAACCTTGCCACACAAACCCAATACACCAGTTTATATTTCATGCTGAAAATGATTCAAGATTTTTATGCGCATGGTTTATGAGTAGAAAGAACACCTTTTATTAGTCCAGGTAGAACCATTAAGAAAAAAAGAACAACATTTTCTAGGACAGAAACCTTCATTCTTGCCTTTATCAGAGATGTTGTTAAATAGTGTAGATACTTAAGCTATCAATACTACCACTGTAAAGCTACTTATGCTTCATAGTGTCAGCTGTTATATCTAAGTTTTTATATTTATTATAAGAATTATAAATTATGAGGAAAAATGCAAGAAATATTATTTCAGTTTTTGAAATTAATTTTTTAGGTGATCTAAGATTTTTACAAGGAAAGAAAAAGTCTACAGTTTATGGTAAATGGAAATAATGACGATTTTCCTGACCTGTTTCTGGTTCCACAGAGAAATATGGCTGTCCCTGAAGTATGCTGTAAATTACTCTGGCACTGTTTCCATATGAAGGGTCATCGGCATCAGTGGCTGTAACTTGCACCACAGAAGTACCTGAAACATCCAATGTCATCTTAGTTTCACATGGTACTAGGCAGAGGTCCAAGAACATCAATTTCCATTCAGGCAGACCCTAAAGAAGATTTCAGCTAATATCAATTGGACTTTTCAAATATTTATGATCTTAGAGTCAGTTTCAGGTACATTATTCCCTATTTCAGGATCTCATTCTACATAAATTGAATCTAAACTTCCCATATCCCATAAGTGTGATTAAGATCTAATTTTAAAAGGTAAACAATAGTTACAGTTGACTTGATTACTTATCCACTTACAATGATTTCATACTTATGTACTCACTTCCTCTTTTCCGAAGATTTATTTTGTTTTAATTACAATAAATATCTGCTTTCCATTACCAATAACAGATTTTTCTTTTTGTCCAATGATGTCAACATGATATGAAATTACACATGCAAGAACATGACAGAAAAAGATTATTAAATAGGTCATTGGAATTTGGGAAAAACTAGTCAACAATTCTTCCTACCTTCTAAGTGCTAATATAGATAGATACTACCATAAAATGTATTGCCATATGGACTTTGAAATCTGCTGGCTAGACTCCAGAAAATTTTTTAATCTTAAAGACCATCTCTAAATTTTTGTGGAATATATCAGTTCTTCAAAACATGAAATGCTTACCATTGCCTCTACCATTTCTTGCTGAATCAAAATAGTTTCTGCATCCTGTTCAACTCTTGCACCAGAGGGATAAATTAAAAAGAAAGATCTCCCCTATTGTAGCTCCATAAAGTGCAGATATGATTTTAAGTATATAGGAAAGAGGTGAAAAAAACAAGGAAAAGATAATAAATCATCATATGTGTGCGACTGTTAGCCACAGGCTACTCTGCAGATTAGAAGATTTTCAAACTTTTTTCTCCTTTTATACCAATTCTTTCCCTCTACCAAATATTGTCAAATATTGTGAAATAAACTGCCTGCAAATCCAAGACACTTGGCACAACTATTTATTCCCTCTCATAGTCTGACCGCATTACACATTTATTCTAACATACATAGAAAGGTAAATAGCAATAAATGCTAAGCTTCCTTGGTTTGTTTAGGGTTTTACAAGATGATAGAAAACCTGCTTTTGACAAGACAGTTGTTCAATCGTGTGAAAAACTATGCCAATATCAGTGGAATGAGCATGTGCCTAACTGTTGAATCACAGATGAGTTCTTAGAAATGTTCAGTTTTCAACTGTTTTAGAACAGAAACACTTGTTTTGGTGAGTTCCTAAAAGTGCTTGCATCTCATAAAGAAGGCATAACAGGCAAATTCCTGATAATATTATTACTGATACTAAAATGGAATTAATTACTAATTTAACAGAACAGAACCTCAAACATGGTAAAATTTTTAAAAATAATAAAAATTTCTGCACAAGTATAATGATAAAATAAGATAAAAATTATGAATACCTTCCACCGTACTAATGATTGCTTTAGTGATCATCTAGACTAGGGCTGAAACTGAAAATATGAACATCTTTAAAATATAAGAATTTTGGGGTGGTAGAGCTATCCTAACAACTTAATCTTTTTCCAATTCACACTGCCACTTCACCGATTTCCAGCTACGCTGAACTCCATTTGTATATATATGTCTATGTAACTATTCTGTTAAAAGATACAGAGGCCTTTTTGACAAATATATTTAAATTCTGGATTATTATCTTGATTCTGAAATGCACCTTTTGGACCATCCTAGTATGTAGCAAACTGCAGTATTAGAATATATACCTGCTCCTATAGAACATTTGTTCTGAAATAGCAAATAGGTGTGTAAAAAAAAGATAACAGCAAATCATGTTCAGTAACTTAAGTGCTGTGACTAAAAAAAGCAATAGAAAAAAAAAAAACAACCAAGTACACCAATCATCATGGCTTTATCCAAGTAAAGTTTACAAAGCCTTCATTTTACATCTGTATAAACAGGGAACAGTCATCATCAAGACATCTATCACCACAGCACAATGTATTAACCAGAAAAGTCTACATCGCAAACACATGAAAGGTGATATTTTGTCCGTTACATGTAACTGAATAATTTCTTGTTTCTAATTTTCACATTTCCTTCATAGGTTTAAACTAGAAGTATTTATTAATATGTCAAATGTATGAGATTTTTATTTAATTTTAGCTTCAAAAAATGTGAAAATCAACTTTGAAGGATAACTTGGAAGAAAACTGAAGAAAGTGTTTAATAGCTTTAAAACAAATTTTAAAAAATTTCCATGTACAGTGTAATAATATGTGTTTAATGGTTATTGCTGCCTTATGTGTCATAATGCAGATATAAAATATTAATGCTATTTTAATATACACGAAACATAACAAATCATAACATTCTCTCTATCTAAAATGAGCATAGCTGCATATATACCAAATAAAATCTGTCACTTATGCTGAAAACTGTAGATTTGATCTTGTTCTATTTAAAGTCTGTGGGAAAAGATCCAGACCCCTTAATTTCATCACTATCACACAGTGCTATTTACTCAGTGGGTTATGCTCAGGGTAACATACACCCCATCACCTAAAACCATACTTTTACATTCATTCATAGTTTTACCCAAAACTATACTTCTAATGTTGCTTTAGCTCTTTGCCTTTTACTGACCAGCCATGAGTCAGGAAAAGTACAAGGGCACTGCTACATTTCTGCTTGACATTCAGGATGCAGAAGTCACCACTTTGATCTTGGCCCTTGCTCATAAAAGAAGAAAGACATGCTTTCTAGGCTTCTGCTGAGGGATTCCTATGAAAAACCTGACAGAAACCATGCAAAGAAGTGAACAGGAGGAGTATGTCAGTATGTCAGTTATGTTGTGCACATCAGTTGTCAAACCATCAGCTTGTTTTGCTTTGTTTCAGTTCACTAAGTCACTGAAGACCACTGGTGCTTATACTACAAATACAGTGTTTGCTCTGGTCTGAAATCTGGACCAGAAATCACAAGGTACTGAAAATGACAAGTCATACAGGACTTCAAAAACTATGGTGTGGGTGTGACTTAGCACTACATGACCTGGGCCTCATTCTGTCTTTTACATAAGCTTAGATTGCTTCTGATGAAGTTGGTAAGTGTCTTTGACCTTCAGGATCTAAAGACTAATCTGAACTCTATTGGAGGGCATAAAGGAGACAGTGGTAATATACTGGAGAATATGGTGACAGCTATGTTATTAATCAGATATATGAATTCTGTGATTTTCTCCTTGTATACTTGCAAATTTTATTACATGATAAACTAGAATTAGATGATCGTGAGCTAGGCCCAGAAATAAACAGTCATTTGTCAGAATACTGTATTTCTCAGAAGGCATATTTTAACATAATTTTAATTATAATGTTTGAATCTCCCTAGGGTCTCATACTATAATAGTAATTAATATATTTGGCCCTTTTTAATGTGTTCCTTGCACGCATCTTCAAACACCACACAAGTACTAATGACTTTGACCTCACAACGCATTTATGATGTAGATGTATTAGATAAGAATCACTGAAGATAATTAGCTAGGAAAAAGAACTCACAGAATCTCCATTGTAGAGCTGAATTTGAAAATTTTATTTCCTTTTCCTTACTCCCATCTGAGTTATGTGATATTTAGCTACAGCAAGTACCCTCCCTAGTAAATTATCCATACAAATAACAAGTCAAATTAATAGACATTTTCTGCCCTTTCTAGAAGAAAATAAAGGAAATACTGACACGTTCTCCCCTGAAATAAACTCTTTAATGCAGCAGAATAGCAGAGAAGAAGTGGAAAGTGATGCATATTTAGAGAAGTCAATGTCAGAAAGATCTTTGGCTACATGGTACTCCTGTATCTTGGGAAACAATAAACTCAAAAGAAGTACATCAGTGGTTATTTCCAATTTGTTTAATATGTCCCTTTTAAAGAAAATTAATGTTTAATCTTGCAATTATTTTTTTTCCTCTTTTTTCTCCTCTCCTTATGGCAAGATTTGTGTGCAGAGTGAAATCAGAGTTTGTAAAACATTTTAAAATGTAATATAATAATTTGGGGTTTCAAAATCTGTCATTATTGCTAATATAAAATTATAATGTAAAAGGGTTTGGTGAGAGAACTGTAAAAAAAAAAAGTTAAAAAATCTTTTTTAATAGGAAACAAGAAGGATGTGTTATAAGATAAATGGCAGAGAGGACTAAGCATTGGGAATTGATGGAACAGCACTAATGAGAGTGTACAAAAAACCTAGTAGAAAGACAAACAGTAGTAGCTCTACATGTTGTCTGAAGAGAAAGCAAAAAGATAACCACAGGTAAAGATAACAGGCTAACTCTGGGACACCCAAACCATAGTTTACATGTAAACCCAGAGAGAGGTTACATTTTACAAAAGAGAGGTTACATTTTACAAAGCATATATTGACATCCCTAATTCAGAAGCAGAAAAGATCAGCATGACAGGTAGTAGAAACAGCATTGAAGATACAGGATGGAATAAGTGTAATGAATGACTAGAGAATATATAGCCTGCAACAGATAAATAGAGAAATATCAACAAATAAAAGAAAGGATGTGATGATTTAAAAAAAAAAAAAAAAAAAAAAAAAAAAGATCTAAATAGAAGAAAGTTCTGAAAGCTTGTCTAAAAGATACCAATAGGCAAAATCCACAGGAAAAGCCATATAGAGGAAAACAGACTCATCTGCAGTTCTGAAAAGCAATCTTCAAGTGAGCAGAAAGAGACAGAAAGGTGAAGAACATGGTGGACAGAAGATTGTTGTCAAAACCATAATATTCTGAGTCACAAACTTTGAAAGTAAGGAAAGGAAAAAGTGAAAGGAGATAAAATGTACTTTGTAATCAGTATAAAGACTTCAGGAGAACAAGATCTTTTCTAGGATATTGACCCAAGTGCAAGATCCTGAAGTTGGCCCATTTATCTCTGCCTTTACTATGATTAATGAGCAGTAGAAGAAAGATGAACAAAACAAAGAATTCATGGGCCTTTGTCAAGACACTGTATTTGATAATAGAAATAGCCACATTCTCAAGCTTCCATCTGGCTAATACTGCAGCCTGAGGAAGAAATCAAAACTGCCATTTCTGGTCTGAAAGAGGCTGGTGTATGGCTACATCATGATTTGATACCTTAAGAGTTACTAAGTAACAGTATGCCACATACTGATGAAATGAATGATAAATGCAATCTTACTGAAAACTTGAAATGAATGAAGGAAACCCAGCAGCTCTGAATTCTAGCTGCTATCTACATTATACAGTGTAGCTCTTAAAGCAAAGAAGCATATAAGTAAATTTACAGAGTATGATATGCTACCATGTCTGTCATATTTCTGGTATTGAAATGAGTGCATATAGAGTTAATATGAATATCTCATTACTGTGGTCGCAGTACAGATGTGTATAAATAGACAACAGAGTTGCAAAACTGTAGAATAGTTGACTATTTTTTGATACTTCTTAATATAGAGATAAGATTAAGACCATCCATTTGGAACAGTGATATTCAGGACTGGGATTGAGAATGCAGGCACTGGATGAAAACAGAGATTTTGAGAATACGGTCTCAAAAAAACATACTAGAGGCCCCAAGAGCATAAACAGAAGTTGTAAGTTAACTGGTCTTATTATGGACTGACTTGGGTGTAATGTATAACAAAGAGAAAAAAGAACAAATATCTACAATCTGTAAAACATCACTTGTATGGTGAATACACAGAGAAGATAACTAGATAATATAAAAGATGATGACAACCTCTACAAGGACTGGAACCAACGAACAAGAAGTATTGTTCCAATGTTGTCTCTTCCACTACATCTGATCGATAGTACCATCTATTTGCAGCAGGTGTTCTTTCACCTTTGGTAGTGAAAGAGCCATACCTTTCCATTTGCTATTCAATCCATTTTTCTATTACTGCTCGCCAGTCATACTTACCTATAAAAAATATATCTCTGTATAGTTGGTTTAATTAAATTGTAATTTTAAAAAGCAGTGTTTGTGTATGTGCCGTCTAGTGCTCCAACCTTCCTACCTGATAAAGTGATTAATAGTAAACTATCAAACTTGGATGCACAGGAAGTAGCAGGAGTGAAAGGCATTCTATAAACACAGATAGAATTTGGTGAATAGTTCTGTCATAGAATCATAGAATATCTCAAGTTGGAAGGGACACATAAGGACCATCAAGTCCAACTCCCTGCTCCTTGCAGGAATATTTAAAATTAAACTATATGACTAAGAGCATCATCCAGACACTCTGTGAACTCTAACAGGCTCAGTGCCATGACCACTTCCCTGGGGAACCTGTTCTAGTGACCAATCACCCTCTCAGTGAGGAACCTTTTCCTAATATCTGATTTGAACTTTCCCTGATGCAGTTTCATTCCATTTCCTTGTGTCCTATTGATGGTGACAAGAGAGAGGAGATCAGCACCTCTCCCTCTGCTGCCCCTTTGAGGAAGTTGTAGACTGTGGTGAGGTCACCTCTCAGCCTCCTCCAAGCTGAAGAAGCCAAGTAACCTCAGCCTCTCCTCATAAGACTTGTGCTCAGAAACTTTCACCATCCTGACTGACCTCCTCTGGACATACTCTAATAGTTTGATGTCCTTCTTATATTGAGGAACCCAAGCCTGCACACAGCAGTTGAGGTGGGGCTGCACCAGTGCAGTGTGTAGAGTGGGACAACCTCAACCAGCTAGCTATGCTGTGCTTGATGGACAGAGTTGGTCCTTTTTCCTGTCGGGGCACACTGTTGACTTATATTCAACTTGTCATCAACCCAAACCCCCACATCTCTTTCTGATGAGCTGCTCTCCAGCCTTTTGTCCCCCAATTTGTACATATAATGTGGATTACCCTGTCCCAGGTGGAAAATCCAGCAAATCCTTGCTCTTCTGTGTTAGTTTTGGCTGAGATAGAGTTAATTTTCTTCATAGTAACTAGTATGGGGATGTGTTTTGGATTTGTGTTGATAATACAGAGATGGTTTTGTTATTGCTGAGCAGTGTTTACACAGAGCCAAGGCTTTTTCTGCTTCTCAAACAACCCATCAGCAAGTAGGCTGGGGGTGCACAAGAAGCTGGAAGGGGACACATCTGTGACAGCTGACCCCAACTGACCAAAGGGATATCCCATACCATATGATGTCATGCTCATCATATAAAGCTGGAGGAGAAGGAAGACGGGAGATGTTTGGAGCAATGGCATTTGTTTTCCCAAGTAACTGTTACGAATGATGGAGCCCTGATTTCCTGGGGATGGCTGAACACTGGCCCATCGATGGGAAGTTGTGAATGAATTCCTTGCTTTGTTTTGCTTGCACACTTGACTTTTGTTTTACCTATTAAAATGTCTTTGTCTTAACCCATGTGTTTTCTCACCTTTACCCTTCTGATTCTCTTCTCCATCCCACTGAGGGTGAGAGAGCAAGGGACTGTGTAGTGTTTAGTTGCTGTCTGGGGTTATACCACGACACCTTGTTAAATTTCATATGGTTGGTGATTGCCCAGCTCTCTAGTCTATCTAGATGTTCCTGTAAGGTTGCTCCACCCTAAAGGGACTCCAAAGCTCTTTCTAGTTTAGTATAGTTGGCAAACTTACTTAACGTAGCTTTGACCAGATAAAGAGCATTGGCCCTAAAATGAAGCCCTGGGGAACCCCACTGGTGACTGGCCACCAGCCTGATGTAACCCCCATTTACTGTAACTCTGAGCCTGACCCATTAGCCAATTGCTCACCTAACATTATGGACTTGTCTAGTTGTATGCTGGGCATTTTGTCCAGACAGATACTGTAAGAGACAGTACCGAAAGCTTTGCTAAAATCCCAAACCACCACATCTACTTGCTTCCCTTGCTCAGCTAGATGGGTGACCTTGTAATAAAAGGTAACTAAGTTGATTAAACGGGATTTTCCCCTCATGAACCCATGCTGGCTATGACCAAAGACAATGTGTTTGTTTTCAAGTAACTACCAGAATAACCTTCTCCATAATTTTACCAGGCCCTGAAGTGAGACTGACAGGTCTGTAATTACCAGGGTCTTCCTTCACTCCCTTCCTGAAAACTGGGACAACATTTGACCATTTCCAGTTGTCTGGGACCTCTCCAGACTCCCAAGACCATTGAAAAATAATGGAGAGAGGTCCAACAATGACATTGGCCAGCTCTTTCAATGCCACCAGGCCCCATAGAATTGTGCACATCCAGCTGGAGCAGCAAGTCTTGAACAAGTTGAGAGTCATGTGGGAGTTCATCATCCCTCCAGTCAAGGTCTTCCAGCACAGAGCTCCAGGGTCCCAAGGCCCATAATTGGTGTGAAGACAGAGCAAAGAAGGAGAAGGCATTAAACATCTCTGCTTTCTCTATGTTCCTATTTGTGAGGTGACTGACCTCATCAAGTAAGGGTCCAATGTTTTCTCTGATCCTCTTTTTGCTGTTATCATATTTTGAAAAGCCATTTTGTTGTCCTTCACAGTGCTGGCCAGCTTGAGATCTACTTGAGCTTTGGCCACATGAATTTTCTCCCTACAGCGGTGAACAGCACCTCTGTAGTCCTCCTGTGTCACCTGTCCTTGCTTCCAACGTCTGTGCACTTTCCTCTTCCATGTAAGTTCTAGAAGAAGATCCCTGCTCATCCAAGCCAGACTTCTGTCCTGCTTGCTTGACTTCTGACACTTTGGATCTGCATGCTCCTGTGCTCTTAAGAGATGGTTCTTAAAAAGTGACCCAAATACCTTCAGAAGCATATTCCCAGGTGGCCTTACTGACTAGCTCCTTCGGATGTTTTTCTCCTATCAACAACGATCTGAAATTCAACTACGTCATGGTTGCTGCACTGATTAGCTCTTTGCCCACAAGACCCTCTCTGTTTACAAACAACAAATCTAGGATGGTAAATCTAGCATAGTTATTGTGTGTTTTCTGAATATTTAGAAATTAACATTACATCTACAGTTATACAGTGAATAAGTGGGGTTTTGTGTTTGTGGTTTTTTTTAAAGACTCTATATTTTTAAGTTTTTTCAAAATTATTCCTAAGGAATTGTATGCACGAAGTAGTAACAGCTCATATTCCAAAAGGCCATTGTTGATGAATCTGACTAGCTGACATGATCCAGACCACAACTTTGTAGTTAAGATAGGAACTGAAAATACATTGCAGACAGAAGAAAGATTAACTCAGCTGTTTAAAATTCTTGAAGCTGCCCTTCATGACTGAGTTAAGGGAGGAACTGAGAACAAGAGGATTTGTTCATACACTAAAAAACTGAAAGCAAAGAGAATAAAGAGTGTGTCTACCTTCAGGCAGTGCATCAACAGCACATGAGTAAACATATAACTCTCCTCAGCTACAGAAAATGTGAAAGTGGAGACAACTCTCCATTCAGGGACATCCAGTGAAAAAGAAAGAAGAAATTAATTGAGCTTTCAACAGCCTTTCAACAGAATAGTGATCTTATTCTGACAGTTCTTAAGCAGGAGGGTGATTCACCATTAACTACTGTTTGAATTTATATTCTAAATCACTGTGAATTAATAATTTGAATATTCTAAGTAAAAATAGATCCCAAATCACAAAAATCTCTTTCTAGATGCAATTCTAATATTTGAACAAACAAATCAAAATTAAAATACTTAACCCATTAGGTAGAATTCCCAACATGACTGAATTTTCAGAGGATGGGGAAATTCATCAAGTAACATAGAACAGGCATCTGTGCCTCAGTATAAAGCACTCACCCACTACTGACATTTCAGGAACACTAGCAGTGTAAATTTCTTCCGGAAATGTTGGTTCATTGTCATTGATGTCATGGATTTTGATGACAAACTCAGATTCGGGTTCCACTGGTCTCAGAGTTCTTCTATTAATAGCTTGGGCACGCAGGGTGTAAAAGGCTTTCTCTTCCCTGTCAATTCTCCTAGTAGCATGAATGTCGCCTGTTTTTTCATCAATTATAAAAAGAGTACCAGCCCCATCTCCTGACAAAATGTATTTGAGGGATCCATCTCCCTTGTCCTGATCAGAATGAAGCTGAAAAACAAAAAAGACAAGAGCATTTTATTTAGAAGTAATGAAAAATTGCATGTGGGTTTTGTTGTTTGTTTGTTTCTTTGGTTGGTTGTTTTTTTAATAATAATAATAATAATAATAATAATAATAATAATAATAATAATAACAATAATAATAATAATAAAATAGTTCTGCATGGAATAAACATGCTTAATACCAACAAAACAAAGTAATTTTCAGTCACCATTGACTGGCAGTCATGGTGTCACACTGAGGCGTTTGTTTCCTAATTTAGTGCCAAGAATCTTTTAACTTGACTGTTGTGGCAGATTTTAGTTTTGCAGCAACACCTGTTCTCTGCCAAGAAACCTTTGCACCACAATTATTAAAGAAGATTTTTATGTTAATACTGACCTTTTCCTTCCTTGAAGAGATCCTATTAAAAATTCACAACCTGCTCTGCTAGATGTAAATTCACTAAGCTGATAAAGAACATGGCAGAATACATGATAATTAAGGAAAATAGAACAACAGGTTTCATGTCATACTAATTTTTTTAAAAAAATTATTTCATATTATTTATATTTCTCCTAAACTGGAGAACATTTCATTTTAAGTCATTATAATTTTCACTCTATCAACTAATGTAAATAACCTAAAAGAATTAAATTTATTAAGCGTTCATTATTAATTCCCATTCTGTAAATAATATAAAGCTTAACTTCGTCTATTAATGACCTGTAATACTGACTGACTTTAGTACATCATAACAAAAAAAATATATTCAATTATGTTGCTTTGTTTAGTACAATAATGTGGTTGGCTCATTTGATATTTTGGAGACACCTTCCTTTCTGTCATCACCTTGTTGGAAAGTTCCTTCCAGTCTCATTGATTTCACAATTAATTCAAAGAATCTGGCATTCAGATTGAATTTCCCCATGAAATGTATACTTTTTAAATTTGGGTGTTCAGCAGAATGATCAAATCAGATAGAAGCCGTGATTACAAAAATGAAGTGCAAATATATATTCTTTTTAAACATCACACTTAAAAAATATCAGAGCACCCAAAAAGTTCAAGATAGAACTAGTGCATTTTTTTGCCTTTCTAAAAAGAGTTACTTAAACTCACATTAACAACAACAATTAGAACTACAATAATATCATATTTAGTCATGTAATGTTGTTTGGGGTTTGTTTTTTGTTTTGTTTTGTTTTGTTTTTTAATTTAAGCTCACATTTCAGATGATGCAAAACATTATACGTGTATCTTAGCATAAATATCCACCTTGGCATTCAGTCATGGAAATATTTCTCTTCTTTGTCTATCGTACTCTCATATTGTATTCCACAGCATCCATTTTGTGTCAGCATCAGAGGTAGAATATTCAACTGTTAGTGATTTGAAAGTGCCTTTCCTTGCTTTTTGTGCTGACACCAAACATACACAATGGGATAAGCTGAGGTCAGACAGTAAACTCTGCCATGAAACATTTTCAAGCACTGAATATTGTCCACAGACTTGCCATATATGGAACAGAAAAGCTCATGTGGGATCTTAGACCAAAGCCTTCAGTAAAAATTTAGAAAACTGTCATTCTAAATTTGTTTTTCTATATAAAGGTTTTCCTATTTTCTTTTGGTTCAGAAATAAATAGAGAAATACTGAACTTTGCTTACATTACATATGTATGTTTACTTTACAAAAATACACATTTTCTTACTACTTTCTTTATTTCATTCTATAATATATAGAGAAATAAGAATCTCCACCAAACATGAAGAATAGGGAAGCAAACGTTAAGAGAAGCCTTTTGCAAATAAATCTTATTTTTTCTTTTCCTTCCATTTCTCTTGGTGACTTCAAACTGAAGGTTTCAAGGTGTTCTCACTCCTCTTTTGGAGAATGAATTTCTGCTGTGAACTTTAATCCCTCATGCTTCTCTCTTGATAGCCCATTAAAGTTTTGACCTTTCACCCTTCTAAGTAACATTATTTTTAGGGGACTAGATAGTATCTTGCAGGCTGTGTCCCATTTAATATTTTCATTAACTAGTCCTCAAAAGCCTTTTAACTGTTTTCTTCTCCAGGTCTTCCTAGGATACCACCTCATCATAAAAAACTTTTTTGTCTTAAGAGCTCACTGGTGATCCATAGCCACTAGATACAATATTATCACAGCAGAGTGAAGAATAGCAGTTATAGAAGGCTGCTCTTCCTTAGACATGTGTGACAGAAATACAAAATAAAGGCCCATTTGAGCATGAAAGATTGGGGGCGGGGGAAAAAGGATCCTTAAATAGGCACATTGCAGTTTTCCAGATGTCAGATCTGATATCATAAACTCTTACAAAAGTCAATGATTTGCATGGAGGCTGTAGTGCCTGTTCTTTAACTCAGAAATGTCTGGTAAAATCCATTCTAATAAATTCTCTATCTTCAGAAGAGCATAACCCTATGCAAACTGTTCCAAGGAATAGTATCTGGCCAAATTTAACTCACAAATCATGCATGGAAATTGTTTTGAAGTGTGATATTTAGCAAAAGTATGCCAGGAACGAGTAAAGTAATTTAGCAATCCCAATAACCGCATTCTGGTGCCTGAGAATGTTTCCTGGCACTAGAAGAACAAACACAGTGTAGCAAACAGAACTGAATCATAAAATTAAGAAACCCCCTACACTACAAGATATGAAGCTTTTGAACAATTATATTTAGATCCAGTTCAGGATGTAAAAATCTTTTAACATACTTGTTTGTCTAATACATAAGGTACTATCGGTGTTGATGGTTTTCCCTTGCTCCTCCTGTAGTTATGTGTGTGTCAAAAATTCTTACTAAAATGATTTGGAAGTGAAAAATATTCTTTTTGAGCCACTCATAAAATCATTAACCTCTTAGATTGAACAACTTCAAACTGTATACATATTTTTTCTGAAATATATTAGCCAAAAGACTGTAAAGAGAGCTGAATATAAGATTTTGAGACACCCACATAAAGGCTTTTAGGGAGCTGATAGTCACAATTCAGAGTAACATATTTATAAGGAATAACAACCTGTATAGTTTAGAAGAATGCTTTAAGCTATAACACATCTCATTTTCTAAAAAAAAGATAAAAATAATTTAACTTTGGATTGTCAATCCAATTTAAATTTTATTTATACACATAAGAGTCCTCTGGTACCATAGAAAAAAATTGAAATTCAGAATGACATTTCAGAGGGTCTTCCTGGTTGATCAGGAAACACAAAGCTATAGATATCTTGAGCAAGGCTTCTAGACATAATCAAAGGAGTGTATTATATATAAGAAAGGAAAGAAAATAGATCTCATTTCATTTTCTTAACCCTTAATTCTGTCCAGATGTTAGATGAATCAAGACAGCTAAAGACCACCCTAAGTGATTGACAGCCTTGAACACTGAATCTTTACCCAGCTCTGAAATGCATGAGCAGTGTGTTAGTCAGCACTGCAAAGTTTTGTCATTTTACTCGGTATTAAAATAAGTTCTGTGAAATATTTCTTTGCTAATTTTAGTATAAAGTGTTTCCTATAGTTATTTTGGCTAATGGGCATCTGTGATTCATGTCAGCCAAACTAAGAAATGGAGAGACATCTGTTTCATTTAGCAATTTTATTGCACAAAATGATCAGCTGTGAAGATGTGGTTTTGTTTTCATATCTGTCACTGATATTTTGCAAACTCTTGTTTCAGTGAATTTCTTGCTGTTCTTCCACAGAAATACTTCCCTTTTCAGCTGTCAGTGGTAGATGTACTTTATGTATAATTTTTCTCACTGTATAGAAAATCAGAATGTCTGTTGGTTTTATTTTTTATGGCTCTGTTTCATCATACAGTAACTGCAATTACTGTGAAAGACAATTTTGAGTATTTCATCATCTATCTGAACTGGTTGAACAAACTTTTAAATTGAGAAGGATTTCTTATAAATTAAAAAGGAAGGTATTGCTAAATAGAAGATAACTAATATTTAGAGAGGGTAACAGTGGAGTGTTATGTGAGTACTTAAAAAAGAAACTGAGTTACCAATCCCAGACAGAGAGAAAAACAGATGTTAAAAGATGGATTTATTTTTCAATTACAATAAAAACAGAGTTAATTAATATATATTACCTTGTTCTTCAAGGTAAATGCAACCATAAATAAAATGAGTTAATAAAAAGATGCCACAATAAAATTGTTTGATGTATTTTTAGAACTGTGGAAGATCTTTGTAAAACTTGTTTCAGAAGACTTTAGATGAACAACATAACTCTACTTCAAAAACTACTTGAAAATTACAATGTAGGAACTCTGTGTTAACTGACTTCCAATTATTCCAACCTGCCAACTATAGCAGTTTGGGTTTTCTTTCCCCACACAATTAATTCCACTAATCTGAAATCTCCTAACTGAATATAAAGGTCCTGGACTTTTTTCTAATAGCATACAAAGTGTTAATCCTATTTTCACCAAAAATTCAGAAGATGCTACTGTGAAAAACAGAGAGCAGATTAGGTTAGTCAGACCCATTTTATGAGACAAAATACTTCTGGAATTTGAAATGATTTATGACAATGCCAGATAAAGACTTTAAGATTTGTCACACCTATTTCTATTTGAATTTCAGATTCACAAGTTCCTCTATGAATTTTCAGTGATTGGTATTCAGATAACAAGAGACAAGAATATGACTGTATTAATGAACCAGCCTTTCGTCTGAATTCTTACTTTAGGCATTAATACAGTTCAAGTTGGTTTCTTTAACCTTCATTTAATATGCTATAACATATAGCACACTTTCCAATACAGTTCAGTTTTTCGTAATCTTTACCAAACAACAGACTATTCCAATATTACCTCACTAAACACATTTTTACTCTCCTAGTTTATAAGTAGTTTTTATTGGTATAATCTAGACAATGTTTTTTCTGCTTTCTTCTGAAATATATTTGTCAACATTTGAATTTCATCCAAGTATCACAGTAACAAGAAGACCTCGGTAAACTCCTGAATTACTCTTTTAGATTTTTTTCAAATAAATCCTGAATTTCTACTAATTCTGAGGACAAATTTCAGGGCAAATTGTAACCTATTATCTCTTTCCTAAGTAATTATACGAGGCATGTGATGTCAAAATACACCTGTGGATGCATTCACAATTTCACTCTAAATTTTCTAGGGCACATATAATATTAGTACCTTCACTGGATACTTTGTAGAATAATAATGATAGTCCATTTAAACATAATCACAACAGTGGGCAGATTTGACCTGAAATCAGCAGAGAATAATTGATATGGAATTCTCAAAATGGAGATATTTATTTTAAGCATCATGAACTGAACTATTAAATTATGTAGTTTTAAAAGATTAGCTGCACTTATTCGAAAAGATTTTCAGATGAGCTCATGTCCTGTGTAGTATTCTTTTAGTTGCCAGATTTAACTGTCATGGCTTTAAGCCAGGTTTTACTCACCAAAGAGATTCACTTATTTCAATTCATCCTTAAGGTAGCATTTAAAGCAACTTTCTTCAGTGATGCAAGAATTTGCACTAAGTTTTAATGAGACATGTCACACATGTAATTTTTTCACTCAGTTATATTGTCAGTTTGCCAGACCTGTGCTATTGTGTGTTACTTAAGAGAAAAGATAGGTGGAAAGGAAAAAGGCACATTTCAAAAAGGAAAATTTTTTGAGACTGGAAAAGATAAAGGGAGAGCAAACGAAAATAGAAGCATAACAAGGAATGAAGATGAGGAGTGCTCTAAAATTCTTTTGCTTGCAGAGAAGAAGCAACAAGCAGACATGAAAAGCTCCAGTCTGCAGTGCATTTTCAGATTATATTAGTTTACCTTGATGCATTATCCAAAGAAAAGATAAAAGTTACCATTTCTATTGAGAAAGATTATAGTAATTCCTTGCTGTTCAAGGTTTTTGTTCATTCCTACCAATGCTTTAAAATGGTAAGAGATGAATTAAAATTAATAATATTTTTAGCATTCATTTACACATCCCTGCTGAAGCAATGCCTATCGCAGGATTAGAAATATTATTTTCCCAGCTTCCCACAACCTTCACTACCAAGTGATATCATCAGCAAGATTTTCAATTTCCACAAACTAATCATATAGCAAAGGTATTTTTTCATAACTAGACTTGCATTTTTTTTCCCCCATTATTGTATCTTATTCTAAAGGGAGGATTCACAGTCTGGAGAAGGTAGATGTTCCTGTCACTGACAAAATCTTCCAGGATTTCAGTTGAGAAAGGTAGTTACTTTTTTTTTTTTTTTTTTTTTTTTTTTTTAATGGCACATGACATGAGCAGCAGAGAGTCTTACATAGACGTGTTGAGTCAATGTGCCAATAACCTAACTCCCTCCTCAAGCCAAGGTCTTTAGCTGATGTTCAGAGAACTAGAACAAGAAAGTTTCAGCTTCATTAGACTGTTGCAGTTTCCACTCTAGAAGACACAGAAGCATTGAAATAACATGAACTAGAGACTAATTGAATTTCATACACCAAAGAATTCTTGCATGAACCAATATGCATGTTCTCTTCCAATTTTAATGTAACAAATATAGTCCGTACCTGAGGTTAAGGTAGAAAGTAGAGAACTGTCAATGAAACTGAAGTTCCCTTACTTCCCGGCAGCTTGGCCTAACACCTCATGTAAATGACTGGGTATGAATTATCAGAAGGGAATTCTTGTGTTAAAAAAAAAAATTACTGGCTTATGTCTGCTGTTCAGGTTCCCATTTATTAAAAACTGGGCGAAATGAAGAAACATTCTTTGGTCCTCCTACTCAGCTTGATGTAGCACAAACCTGTATTCTTATTTCCATGAGTAGTCTCTGTAGACTAACCTATGGTCTCAGGATAGAAATATGTCTGATAAGATTTTCGTCAGACTTGTTGTGTTTTTTTTTTTTTAAAAGATACATGCTTTTTATGTTTTATGTTGCTTGGCTGATTCTGAAATAAAATAAACATCTATACTAAATATTGTATAAAGGATTAAGTAGCTTCCAGAACAATCTCTCTATTCCACCAAGATATAGTCTAGGAAGTTCAATATGCTAAAACAACACATATATTTCATTTACTGAATTCAGAACAGCTTTTATGTACTTGAAAGCTCTGGGTTTTGTGTGTTTAGTTTTGGGTTTTTTTTAAAGGAAAAGTCACCACTAATCCTCATGCTCTCTGCATTAATGACAAAGCGGTAATTAAGAAGCAATTTAGGTAATTCTTTTTTTAACAATAATTTTTAATTATAGTTTGTACATGTTTTCCTAAAGTAGCCTAGTTATTAACAAATTAACCATTAAAACAGCTTTAGTTTTTATATATCTTAATGTACAATTTACACTATACATAAAAAGCATTGCAGTTTTTTTTAAACAAATGCAGAAAACGGCTAAGAATAGTGATGCTTAGTTCATGTTGCCAACTGCTGGAGCCAATTTAGAAACATGTTAAACAAGACTGTCTTGTTTCCATCTAAAGTCACTGTAACATGTAAATTGGTAATAACTGTGAAGATTATCTACCTTTTTTATGTGTGCATTTTCTCCTCGTGAATATTCCAAATTATATGTACCTTTGGAAGAGGTATACTTAGGGGCGACAACAAATATACCACAGAGAACTGAATGACAATGTCTATCAACCCAGGAAGTGAAAAATTTCAGCTAAGGTGGAGGGTATATATCAGAATTAAGGAATAAAAAACATTAAGGTGATATACTAATAATCTCCAGAACAGGATATCCATGCTAACACAGTATTATTGTTAAATTTAAGCTCAAGGAAGGGAAGAGAGGGAAAGGGAGACAGGAGACATCTTTTTCATGTCTCAGGAAATGAGACAGGATTAGTTTCTCCATCAGCTTCCCAGGGATTGAGCTGGGGCTGACTGGCCTATAGTTCCCTAAATTCTTCTTCTTGCCTTTCTTGAAGATGAGGGTGACATTTTTTTCCTTTAGTCTTCAGGTACTTCTCCCAGTTAAAGATGATCAAAAGTGGACTTGCAAAGAATCTTCCAGCTCCCTCAGCACACATGGGTGTATCACATCAGGGCCCATGGAAGTTCAGTTTGCTCATGTGTTCCCAGGCCTAATCCTCTTCCACCAAGGATACATATTCCTCACTCCAACCTTTTCCCCTGGTTTCTGGGACTTGTGATTCCTGAAGGTTGATCTCACTAATAAAGACAGGCAAAGAAGGCATTCAGTACTTCCATCCTTTCCATGTCCTGTGCAGCCAGGTCCTCTATCGCATTAGGCAACAGGTCCACATTTCCCCAGTCTTCCTTTTGTCTCTTATGTGCTTATAGCATCCCTTCGTCTTGTGTTTGACATCCCTGACCAGATTCAACTTCACTGGGTCTTTAGTCTTCCTAACCATCCCTGGATATCTGGACAATCACAGAATCACAGAATCATCTAAGTTGGAAAGGACCTTGAAGATCACCCAGTCCAATCATTAACCTAACACTGACAGTTCCCAAATACACCATGTCCTTAAGTGCTAAGTCAACCCAACTGTTAAACACCTCCAGGGATGGGGACTCCACCACCTCCCTGGGCAGCCCATTCCAACATCTAACAACCTGTGCTGTAAAGAAATGCTTCCTAATATTTAGTCTAAAACTTCCCTGGCGCAATTTGAGGCCATTACCTCTTGTCCTATTGCTTATTACTTGGTTAAAGAGACTCATCCCCAGGTCTCTGCAACCTCCTTTCAGGTAGCTGTAGAGGGCGATGAGGTCTCCCCTCAGCCTCCTCTTCTCCAGACTAAACACCCCCAGTTCCCTCAGCCGCTCCTCGTACGACCTGTGCTCCAGAGCCTGCACCAGCTTCGTTGCCCTTCTCTGGACACGCTCGAGTCATTCAATGTCCTTTTTGTAGTGAGGGGCCCAAAACTGAGCACAGGAATCGAGGTGCGGCCTCACCAGTGCCGAGTACAGGGGTCAGATCCCTTCCCTGTCCCTGCTGGCCACACTATTGCTGACACAAGCCAGGATGCCATTGGCCTTCTTGGCCCCCTGGGCACACTGCTGGCTCCTGTTCAGCCGGCTGTCAATCAACACCCCCAGGTCCCTCTCTGACTGGCAGCTCTCCAGCCACTCCTCCCCAAGCCTGTAGCGCTGCTGGGGGTTGTTGTGGCCCAAGGGCAGCCCCTGGCATTTGGCCTTATTGAAACTCATACAATGTTTGTGTATTCCTCACAGGTTACCTGTTCTTACTTCTACCCTCTATATACTTTTGTGTGTGTGTGTTTGAGTTTGGTCAGGAGCTCCTTGTCCATCTACACAGGACTCCTGGCATTTTTATTTGACTTCTTATTTGCTGGAATGGAGCTCTCTTGGAATGGAGCTTGCAGAAGGTGATCCTTGAATAGTAAACAGGTTCTGTTGGCTTCTTTTCCCTCTAGGGCTTTAACCTATGGGTTGATTTTTTTGTTTTTGTTGTTTTTTTTTTTCTGAGCAGATCTCTGAAGTGGCCAAAGTCTGCTCTCCTGTAGTCCAGGGTTGTGAGTTTGTTTTTCAGTCTGCTTCCTCCCTTCAGGATCCTGAACTCCACCATCTCTTGGTCACTGTAGTCAAAGGTGCACTTGAGCTTCATGTCCCCAGTGAGGTCCTCCTTTTTGGTGAATATGGGGCTCAACAGAGCACCTCTCTTTGTTGGCTCATCAATCACTTGGAGAAAGAAGTTATCATCATTCAACTCCAGGAACCTTCTGGATTGCTGGTGCCCTGCTGTGTCATTTCTCCAACAGATGTCAGGATGTTTGAAATCCCCTGTGAGGACCAGGGCCTGTGAACATGACACTACTCCTGTCTTCAGAGGGCATCATCCTCTTGCTCTTCATGGTCAGGTGGTCTGTAGCAAACACCCACTATAATGTCACCTTTGCCCGTCCTCTCTCTAATCCTAACCCATAAACTCTCCATTGGCTCCTCTTCCATCTCCAGTCAGAGCTCCATGCACTCCAGCTGCTATCTCACATAAAGGGCAACTCCCTCTTGTCTTTCCTTCCTGTTCCTGTATCCCTCCATTGCAACACTGAAATCATGGGAGCCATCCCACCACATCTCTTTAATCCCAACAAGATCACAGCCCTGCAACTGCATACAGATCTGTAACTCACTGTATTTATTCCCCATAACGCATTCATTAGTATATAGGCATTTAAGAGAGAAAGCCCAGCACGCTGAGTTCTCAGAGAGGGAAATTTGGGAGATTTATGCACAATAGACACCTTGTGGGCACCTGAATTACATAGGGAATTACAATTACTGAATTTAATTATGTTTGTATTAAGACTGGGTAGGTATTAATTAAATATTTAATGAATATTTAAATTAAGACATCCTACCAAAGTAGCATATTTTATTCCTCTATCAGACTGTAAAATAGAAAACCAGCCAGATTTATATATAAATCTTGCCATAAATCATACACCACATTACATGCCGTGTGTGTATACATACAAAACAGCATCATCAGCCCAGTGAACTGTTTTCCTCAGCTACTTTTAATGGAGACAGAAAGCCCATCCTGATATTCACTGCTACAAATTAAGAACTGTACGTCATAGCAATTACTTTACTTTTCAATGTTAGTTATTTTCAAAGATGTGTCTGTGTAGTACATCACTGATAAAAAAATATTTCTAATTTATGTGAATTCTGGTAATCAGTTGATAGGGCCAGCTGGTATTTCTAGAAATCTTCTATGACTTTTGCTGGCATTTGTAAGACATCAGAAGCACACTTTACCTAATCTCCCTTTTCCCAGTTTCAAATTAAACATACTAAACTGGTCATGCTGTTGGTGTTTGGTTTGGGTTTTTTGGATTTATTTTTTTTTAAATCCCCTTGGTTTGGCATAAATTTCTGTTTTATCACTGATACCATAACCCCCTATTCTTTTTGTTTTGTATGTAGAACCACAATTAGGCCAGTTTCACGAAGCTTTAGTTCTTGCCTTGTGCACTATTAGCTTCTACTTCTATTGGCAATAAAATGGATTCTACACTATTGCTGGAAAAATTCCTAATTCTCTTTTATGATACACAATCTTACATGGCATTTGAAGTAGTATTCCTTGTTACTTCAATAACTTTGTTTTCTATAGCCTGTCATATCCTTCCTAGTAAATACATCAGTATTACTGAAATATCTACAATTATTCTTAAATGATAAACCTTGATTAATCCCATGCAGCTCTTTTCAGTGTCACATCACCTGGTAGTCTTCTAGCTATTACATTTATTTTACTTGTTTTTTATTAGACAACATGCCATTCCTGACACATAATGAATGGCCTGTCAAATAACCTGACCTAACTAAAGAGATAATTAAACAATCCATTTCCTTATCTTCCAACTCTATTATTTATATAGCAGACTCATTATCCTTTTGAAATGACCTAAGACATCCCTCTGATTGCTAAAGGTATTTTTAAGTCCTCTGAGGAATTCTCTGTGGACCTGGCATTTTTCACTAGCATAACTGTGCAAAAATGTGACCATATTCCTGCACAGTAGTTCTTACAAGTGACAGATATTTTTTAAGTACGAAAGGAGTGGAGAATTCTGTGAAATTTTGCAAGTAAAAAAATTAATATCAATTTACAAGTCTTGTATATTTCCTGGCTCTGTCCCCCCATACATGTATTTATCTGCTATTTGGCTATACACATTTAGCCTGTCCTGAAGCTCATATATTCTACTTATCACGTTAATTTAGCAATTCATAAGTACCTCCACTTCATTAAAAATTTTCCTAAATTTTAGTTACATGGCCTGGAACACTGCATTACCTTATCTATCTTTTCTCAAAACTGATTGTTTCATGACATTTTTTTAAATTCCTACACTTTAAAAAATAAAATATATATATATATATATATATCTAACTCTCTTTTTTTCTCCCTGTTTACTTCACCTCTTGCAAAATTATATTAGTCATTTTTCTCACTGTCAAAATTTAAAATATCAGTATAATTTTTATCATTAAGTAGTAAACTAGATTATTTATAACCATGATTGCCTAGGTAGTAATAGTTTTTTATTATTATATTCACACCAAAATTCGGTTTCTTCAATATTTCTGCTTCCTAAAGATCCCATTTGTAATGGAATCGGCAATCATAAACACAGAGACTCAGAAATTTTAATTTATGCGTACTTTACATCAAATGCCATATTTGAAAAATGGATATGCAAAAGTTCTCACTGGAAGATGGGATTCTTACTATAGGAGGAACAAATATTTCTTACTACTTCATGTCTGTACATCAAGTGCTATTTATTCTACTTATCACTATATTGTAGCATATGTACTTCTAAATTATATATAATTACAAAAAACTATTAAAACTTTTTAGGAAGAAATCCCAGAATTTTCATAACATAAACCAGTTTCCAAACTAAATGGCATGAAGAGAGGTTGCTTCTTTATTCAGCCTGTTTTGGATGAGGAAGAGAAAAAGTATTCTGAATTATAATCTCTACAGTATCATGCTGCTACTTTACAAAATACTCAGAATTACAATCTTCCAAGTTGTTCTACAAAGTAGTATGGGGTTTTTTTGTTGGGCTGTTTGCTGGTTGTTTTTTTTTGTCACCACAATTTCATCCTAAAACATTTCAAATCAAGTAACCTCTATTTCCAACCTTGTTATCTTAATAAACATAATGTTCTTGAGAATTATTAAGAAAGGACAACCATTATTTGGGCAATACAAACCAGAAGTCACCAAAATATTGGCAGTGAAGGATAGTGTGAATACCCTGAAATTATATCAAGAGGAAAGTTAGTATGTTCATGTCTTCCCACCACTGCTTTGATATATATACATAAGCAAGTTGAAAGGAAAGCCAGGCTTGAAGGAATAAAAGATCAGAAACAGAGAGAACACCTACACTTTTGCCTAAATAAAAATAACCCAAGAAAATCTAATTCTGTGTGGGTTTGCGTTGTGTGTAAAAGAATAATGCTAAATCCAGGTAGCATAGCTGAAATGATGACCACAGATGTAGGAAATAGTAGAAAGGCACAGAGTATAAGTGTAAGGAAATATAAAGAGACAAGGCTTTTCTACAGCTAGGGAAAGAGGAACGGAAGATATGAAGAGAATTGCAATTGAGCAGTGAGGTTTTCTTCAATTCTTACATATTCTTGGATGGCTGTGTGCCCAGCCATCTGAGTCTTACAGTGCAGGCAGTAACCTTTGCAACTACACAGTTTTCAAAACTACAATATAATGAACATCCCAGAACATAATATTCACTATTTCAGCTCATGTTTTTCATCTAGATGTATTCATACATTCGGTTTGGACATGCCTTTTAGCATGCAAGCCAACTGAATATTCATTAATGCCTTTCTAAGCTAGGTATGTTCAGGCATGTAAGGTACCTTGCACCTGTGTTTCAGACAACTGGATGGTCAGTGAATTGGATCTTTGAAATGAAAATATCTTCTCATACTTGAAGAGTGTATGAACTTACCTGTGGTTGCACATTTAAATTTTCTATAGACCAAACTATTGTCAAATTAAAGGGCAATTTTTGCCCCTCGGTAGTCCAGTTCTCCTTTAACACTCTCAAGAAAATAGCTATTAAAAGACTCAGGAAACAGAAATAATTTAGTTTGAGGAAGTAACACTCCTGAGTTCGACAATTATGTTTGTTTAGTCCTGAAACAAATCCTACTGTACGCCAGGGACTTCAGATACATTGACTACAGAGCTACATACTGCCTCAAAACAGAAGGCATTGGAGGGTTTGAAAGATCTTGGTGTTACAGCCTTTTTGTTTCATTATTTTAAATTATCTTCAAAGACAAAGACACTCATAAACCTAAGGAAAATCTTCCAGCCAGAAGACATTTTAAAAGGGTAAACATCAACTTTTAACTTCTTAGAGCTTTCTCCCTCATGGGTATTTTGTTGCAAGTCACCAGTTTTCCCTCAGTATTATCCCCCAGGCTCTTCCTTGCTATCTGTGTATATAGGATATTTAAAAGGTCATCTGCATCTGATTTAAAAAAAAAAAGAAAAAATCAAGAGTGGAAAAAAAAAAGCCCCCAAAGCATCAGCTTTTGAATTGCTGTTGAAACTGTTAGCTATTTATACATTTATCATTTCAAACAAGGTGTAGGTCAAACATTTCTAAAGTTCCCTTTTCTATTATGTTTTTTTAATTCCTTGAGTGAATGAATATACTGTGATGAATTGGACTCTACTTTTCCTGAGCTATGGATTTGAACAGAAATTATTTCAGTTTGATCAGCTCTTCCTTTCTGGACTATCTTTTTGTGACAAGCAGGTACAATTTTTAAATTGAAAGAGAAATTGAACTAAAAGGAATTGGAGAGTTCAGACTAAACTACATTCCCATATCTTATACTATTCTGAAGCATGATGCCATTTTAAGTGCAACACTTAACCAGGTACAAACTCTGAGTTTGGAAACCTCCCAAGAGAGCTATAACTATTCTCCATGAAGGTGGCAAAATGCATCTTGCTGGTGATTTTACACCTGCCAGAAGGATGCCCATAACTTAGACTATCTTCCCTCTAAATCTTCCTGACAACTGATTGATGCTATTGCACTTTGTGCTTGCACAGAGTGGAATTGTCTCTTTTAGAGATTAACTTCAAAATGGAAGACCACTGCTATTGGGATTATTAGAGAGAAAAACCCAACGAAGTCACACATACACATTTTAAAATTATTTTCTCAGAGACTGAGAAAGGCAGTGGCAGGAAACCTATCCCAGTGACTAGTAGGACCATGTTGACCACTCAGTCTCATTATCACTTCTCATCAAATTGATAAATGGCTTGCACTCTAGTATCAATGTGTAAAAAGAAAAGTAAAATGGAGAAGTCAAATTAATATTCTTGGCTCTTGTATAAAAACTAGCAAGGTTTCATTAAAACATTTATACATGCCCAGTGCCTTGCATTTACCATGCAGCCTTGTAGCACTGAACACTGTTAGATGTAGCTTCCAGTTACCTGACAAAAAAAGAGGAAACAATATTCAGCTACTAATCTCTACTCATATTTGCATTAGTTTCTGAGTAGACTTGTAAAGTATTTGCATAAGGGGTAGGAACATGAGAACAATTAGATGGATGTAGAAAATCATGAAGTAAAACCCCTACACTGTTTTGAAAATGTTATTTGTGAAGCACTCACAGCAGATTCAAATTAAATATGAGCATAGTGTATGATTCTACAGTACAGAGATCTGTTGACACATAGGAAAAGAAATTACAAAAAACTGTTTTAATATACTTGAGTTAATTATGTTACCATATAGGGTGCAGGTTCCCCTGCGCGGCGGGAGCTGAGCCCCTCAGCCCCGGGTGGGCGCCTCGGGGAAAGCCTGGGTAAGGAAGGGCAAAGTGCTGCATGTGACATATTATAGCAAATAGAGGATAAATTTTAGTGCTTTACCTCAGAAGTTAAACATACCAATAGTAGTATATAAAATCTGTGCTTGAAACAGAAACCTTTTAAATGCCTGCAAAGGGTAATTTTGGTCAGGAAGAACTAGACTGTTTATTTAATTTTCAACTGGTTAATAGCTGTTCAGCAGAATCTAATGTTTCAAAAGCTGTTTCAACAAGCAGCTGCCTTTACTTTGCAGCTCCGACAAGAAGCAGCATGCAGTTTTAGTGTCTATTCCTTAAGGTGTGTAAAGGACTGTGTCCTTAAGGTGTGTAAAGGACTGTGTACGCCATTTTGTCTCGTAGTGCAAGATGGCAGCTTGGCAGCTGTTTGTTTCAGCACCACACCATTTCATAGGCCAGGCCTTGATGTCCTGTTGCCAGGAGGACAAAATCACAAAATCTGCCCTGAGCTAGAAAAGCTGTGTGTGCTCGCAGGGCCAGGGGATGAGGGGGACGTGTGGAAGCTGACGGCATCAATGGCTGACCCCCACCTCATAACAACCACTGTGGACATCTGGGCATGTGCACGTGGGGGACACGGGGTGGCGAATATGAGAATGAGCTCTGTGGCAAGGAGTGAACTAGTGGTGGAGACTGGATAAAGGGCTGTGTGCTCCATTCTGGCTAAGCTTCTCAACTGCAGTAATTTTTCGCTTGCCTTCTCTCTATCATCTGCTGAAGCTTTTCACCTGCTGAAGCTTTTCACTTGCTTGCTTTCTCTCCATCACCCGCACTGAGACTGGACCAACAGAACACTGCTAGACTCGTGGTAGTGGTAACTAGTATTGCTGCATCCATTTTGTTTGCTTGCTTGGTTATTCTGACTTTTCCATTCCTTTCCCTTCTGTCCTATCACTATTATTAGTTGTTTTGTTAAACAAAGCTTACAAGGTTTGTGTGGCATCTGACCTTGCGTCTTAATCTCGCTCTTAAGATTCATTTAAGACCCTCTCCATTATTGGATATTTGGTGAAAAAAAAGAATAATGATTTAAACAATCTCATGTTTTCAGAATCTATTTCAGCTTCCATGCTTTGAATTTCAGTTAAAGACCATTAACAGTGTTAAACTTCTGTTTACTAGTGTTAAACTTATTAAGTATAATACTTATGCTCCAAGGAGAAATAAGAACAGACTATCCAACTAGCTTGAAAGATGAGCAAATATAACTTTTAGGGATGATATCCCACTTCATTCACTATAACTTTTCCAGTTATCATGACTTTTAAAATTATGCAAAGTATGTATAACACTCTATCCATAGAAGTGTAAAAGGTCCTGGACTAAGCTTAGTGTTCAACTTCAATCTATTGTCTACAAGCACATTTACATATGTCAATCTAAGCCACAGCTATGTCTACCTAAGCAAGTTAGTGTCTAACAGTTCTTTCTATGTGCTTTGCCTCACTTCTATGTTTGGAGTCTTGGAGTCTCAGAGAGTGGTTTGTGTCTTCTTAGGACCATGGTTCACTGTGTTCACCAGAGCATGACTTGCCATGTGACTCAAGGTCTTCTGGCAACTAGTTATGAATGGATATGTGATGTGAGCCTGGAACTGGCACAGACTTCATTACCAGTGAAAATCTGATGCAGATACAAACCTGGAACTGTGGTGTTTCCCCCATTTTTCACCATACCAGCTGGTAAAGAATACCAGCTGATAATCCATTTGATTACAACTCGATTAGCACTGTTAGCCAGAATGTTTTCCCTAGTGGCACCCATACAGTCATTGGCATGCTCTTTCTTTTCCTTGTGTCCAAGTCATACAGTAATAAATACATAGGACACACTGCCTTTCAGTTCTGTGAAAACAGATCTCTTCTAAGCTATAGTTTGAATGACACCACTGTTAGTTAGGCTAATTTTTCATATTTTTAGGTTTTTTTTTGATTAATTTTGCTACCCTTGCCTATATCTATCCATCCTTCCTTCCTTTCTTTCTTTCTGACCTATGCGTGCTGTATCTCCTCTAATACTTCACTTGATAGTTTGAGATACCAGCACCTAATGAGACCCCACTGGTTTTATGAAACATGTCTCTTGCAGTGCTAGGTGTTTCTGATTGAATGAACAGTCCTACTGACTTCACCATTTTAGAGAAAAAGCACAATCCCAAAGCAGTCTGCCTGTTTGACCTTTAAGGGCAGATTTTAAACAGAGACACATTCAATATGTCCAGCATCTCTCCTTAACAGAACAAATACTGACACTGAGCTCCCCAAGAAGGGAAAAACTGCCTTGGAACATCTACCCTCGGCTCTGTTGGATGTAGCCTGCACTCCTAAAAAAAAAAAAAAACACCAAAAAAACCAAAACATAAACAAAAAACAAACAGTCTAAAAGAACAGTAATCCATTCCAGTACCATTTCACTGTGAAGAACTGGAGTTTCACTGTAGGTTTCTGTTCTTCCTCAACCTTTCCAAGATTTGTCAATCTAAAGAGGCAACTGGGAATGCTCACTTCAGTATTTCATTTGCAGTGCCTGGTACATCTGAGCAAAATTATAATCAGATAATTTGAACACTGGGGATCATTGCCTTAAGCAGTTGGGTTGAGTATGCCCTCAGTATACCCTACCCAAGTGACTTAACCACTCTTCCCTTGTCACCAGGCAACACTTTTAAGAAACTCATGAACAGACTTGTTCAGGGCTGGAAATCCACAGCCTTTGAAGAAGTGTATCTGGCTTTGGTTTCAGGTACACGACAACTGTGGCTTCTTCAGTGTTCACTAAAAGACTGGTGGATGCTACAAAGACTTTGCATTCCTCAACAACTGTCTGTTAATTCTGTCCTGTGTCATCCAGCAAAACTCAGTATCGTGTAGGGTGTGACAGTCTGATGAAACCATAGTTAATGACTCAAAGATCCAATAAAGAACTTTGGTAAACGAAACTGTGTATGTGCTGTACAGGTAATGGCAGGAAGACTCAGCAAGAGGAGAGGGTCATGAGGAGGTAAGACCACATTTTTCTGGGGCTGAACTTCATTATCTTGAGTGATTCTGTAAAGAACCAATAGAGATGCCATTTTCATGATGCATATGAGAAAAGGAAGGGTCAGACAATGGTCATACCTGCATGTAGGGGGGAGTAACTCCTCAACGATCCCCAAGCCCACCAACCCATTTCCAGAGGAATCTGAAGGTATGAATTACACATGTACCAAACCAAGGAGAATTCCAGAAGCTTAGACTGCACATGATGTGAATTAACAGTATGAGTCCAACTGCCCACCTGGAGGAGGGGCAAGGAATTATAAGAGGACATGAGTCAAAGCCACAGGTGGCAGTACCTTTCTGGAACTGGACTAATGATGGAACCAGGACTGGTGAAATCTTACTTTTTGTCTTTCTCTTTCACTCTCTTTCTCTCCTTTTATCTCTCATTCTCCATCCTTGTATCCCTACGCACAAGTCAAGGCTCATCAGGGCATGTTTAAGGCTTATTGTGGCTTAAGATCTGACACTAGCCAGTGCATGTTGTAAGGTTTGTCAGTGTTATGAGGTTTACTGCTTCTTGCAGAGTTACAAGGCTTACTGACAAGGTTTCATGCCAAATATCTGTTGTGAGTGAATAAAAAATGAGTTTTGTGAATCAAAGGATCCTTGGTGTCATTTCACCTTAATCCTGGCCCTGGAATGAGCAAATTGAGTCATGATCCCAAGAAATTGGGGCATGACATAGGGATACATCCAGTAGAGTAGCTAACAAATGCTTCATTCTCTATGGGAATAAAAACTTACTATTCAGCCAGGTCAGCCACCAGTATCTTCTGCTACTCTTTAATGAAGCAAGAAGTCACACGCTCCAACATACACAGAACCTTCCAAAGGAATAGTCCTTTTGCAAACAGAAAATATAAACCCTCTGTACACTTCAATTTAAGGTAAATGATGAATCTAACCATTTGTAGTCATAAACTCCTTGTTAAGCTGGATCCCAAAAGAGTTTGAGAAAAAGTTTCATCTCAACACTCACTGAGAATCAATCAGCTTCCAGGACAATCTTACAGGAAGTTTTTGATACCTCTGATATTATGAAAAAACAATGGTTGTACCATGTGTTTTGAGAAACCATCATAGTTCCTGTGCTCTGCACTACAAGAAAAGGTAGAAAAAAAAACAGTCCTTCAAAAAGAAAAGAAACTGAAATGTGTTTTACTCTGACAATCTTGACCTGTACTGAAATATCTAGGAGCCCACACCTGTATCCCCTAAAGCAAGCTTTCATATCCTTGCCATAAATTGATGCCTGAAATAACCTTCTTCACTGCATTTGTGTTAAGTCTTGCAGAGAAAGAAATAAATTTTAAAATCTTGTTGTCCCTCAAATGTTGATTCCACTACACTGCAGTGTTTTCAATAAGATTTCTGAAGTTACATAGCTGTGGACAACTTGCTTTTTCCATCCACTAGAGTTACACCAAAAAAATCCCAAGTGGAAACTGTTAAAGGATAAGCTATCCTCTTTCACCTTGGCAGCTGAGTCCTAGACATGGCAGATCACAATTAATTTATTCAGTTTGCAGAATATCTTTTCTCCCTTTAGATTCTTCTTTATTGATCCCTATCACAAGAATCTGCTCTAGATGAAAAATCAACCTCTACAGAACTTCAGTCCCACAGAGCTGGTTTCCTTCACCTGAAAGGGAAGGCATTTTACGCTCAATCAGACACTCACACCAAATATTAAGCCTGCATATGAGCACTTTTAATTAAAAATCCTACTCTCTAGTCTCTCATTGCACAAAATGTCTTTACAAAACAAAGAATTATGGTAGAAACACTCTTTAGGAGTCAAAATACAGAAGTTTTTAAAAGGTTTTAGTAAGTCTTCCTCTTACCACTACAACAGCAACACTTCATTGTAATTGTTGGGGGTTTTTTTGTGTTGTTTTTGTTTGTTTGTTTGTTTGTTTGTTTTTCTGCGTCCCACATTATATCAAACCCTTTGAAATGAAGACAACTTGCTCTTTTATATTACCCTCTCCAGAACCAGTATTCTTGGTAGCTGCTTCATCAAAAAGATAAGTCCATTCAAAATTCCTGCCCAGAACATTTTCTGTCTTTCATTTCTTTCAGAAAATTGTTTTGTTTAGTCTTTCTTTAAAATGGACTGTTTCTTCAACAGCAGCTCTATGCATGTCTGCTCTTATATGCTTTTATGTTGAAAAAGCATGGACTTTCAGGAAAATGCATCTTTTTACTTCTGATGTCAAATTCTACGTAAAATAGTTTTCACTGGATTATGGACTATACAAAGGAATACTAAAAATACTAAGCAATAGGATGGAATACTAGCAATACTAACTTAAAACAATGTATTTAATTCCAATACGTATAGCTTTAACTAGCTATAGTACAGCTAACTCACTAGCTTGAGTACAAGCAACATTTGAGGCTTCCCTGCTTTACATGTTTATGACTAGGTGGTATGCTGTCCTGGATTCCATTCACACTTCTGTTACACATTGCTCCTGAGGTGTCTTAAAACAATGCCACTTTTGGGATATCTGTCTTTCAGTCTTTATCCAGTTAAATATGTGGGACCCTCCTTCAGGTATCAGTTCTGTGGTATATTATCCACACTATCAATAGACACAAATAGTTATTAAAAGAAAATGACAGGCTACAAACCAGCAACTGTTCTTGAAACTGTGTCATGTATGCATATATTGCTAATACTCCAAGTCCTTTTCTCAGAATCCTGTCTGTGTTGGGATTCTCGAACTGAGAGGAATTAAGTGAAGTTGACATGTTCTTCCCTTTACACCATCAAAGATAATGGATGTGCTTTGATTAGAAGCACACAATTATGAATACTACCAGGATAATCCTTTCTAGTAACAGTTCTAATATGGCACATGCAAAATTATATATAAATTTATGTGCAAATATATGATAAATTATCTCTGAAGATACTAAAAACCGCTGCAGTGCAATTAAGAAATTCAGTTGCTCAAAATACTGAAAAATTCATGTCAGTTGATTACTCAATAAAACTACTGTGATGAAAATTGCTGGAAAAAGTCACTATTTCAAAAGAGAGTGGGAAAAATATTTGCAAGAATAAAAAATCCCCACCAAGATCTGCTGAAATAATAAACTCTATTTTGGGTGAAGAATTTATTTGTAAATTTATTTTTGAATGACTATGTATTAAGACACTCCTGGTACACAGTAGTGCTTCCTTTAGGTGACAACTATTAGAGTAGAATTTTTTGATTTAAAAGAAAAATGTCTTTTCCAGATTTACTCAAAATAAACTGAAGTTTTTCAGAACAAGTTTGAAAATGCATAATACTTTGTAATTACACCACTTTATTTGAAAAATAATAAATGGGCCTCAAAAACTACATACTAACAAGAATAAATAAAAATTATTAATAAATTTTCCATATGTTAAGAAAGAATAATAAAGCCTACATAGACTTTCTGCATAGAACAAGACATAAAGGAAGTATTAACCATTAGTCTAAACCCAAATATGAATAAAATGGCTTTTCTGATATGAGGTTTAAGCTTCTTTTTAAATATCCTTTCATCTGAAATTGGGAAAAGTACTTGTCTCAGAATTACTGTCTTCTAGTACATTTTTGCAAAGATAGCTGGAAGATAGATTCTGTAATACATATATAGGTCTGGTTTCTCACACTGCTCTTCTTTATGGCTTCAACCTTTACTAAAAATTACAGTTGTAATTATTATTTGAGGTTCTGCATATACAGAATTAATTTACATAATTTTGATTTCTACCCTCAGGATACTGTGTATTACATGAAGGAAAGGATGACCATCCTTTCTTATCATAATAATAAATATTGACCGGAAAAAACAGTGAATATCCATAATCAGTCAATATGTGTTTTGCCACCATTTCACAAGCATGTTGATTTAAACAAGGAACTCCTCAGCTGTTACTGGATTACATATCCCATTCATTTACTGAACCTCATTTCCATCATATTATTCTAGTAGAACATTCTCAAGCCAACTTAAACAGTGAATAAGTGAAGGCATAAATTGCATTGTGAATTGTAGACACTGATTTCAAGAGTAATATTCAGCAGTTTTCAAGCTCCCTTGACAGATGTAAAGATCCAGGATGAGAAACAAGAAAAAATATATCAATTGTGAGCTCAAAACCCAAGCAGATGTAAATCACAAATCCAGAAGAATCTGGTAGCCTCAGTTTTGGAATTTCTGCTAATTCTTTCACTGGCACATTTGTCATCTAACTATTATTTTCACTGTTAAAAATCACACTTAGTACTTATTTTTGACTGAAACCTCTCCATGATAAACATTCTCTCCTAGTCATTGGCTACAAATCACTGAGTTCTAAGTTGCTCTCCTACTATCTCACAGAATTTCCAAATATGATCTCCAAACACATTGCAAAGAAATTAACAGGAAAGTGGCATTTTATGTCATCTACCTATCCAAATCATGCTGACTTTGGATAAAATCAGATAAAAGGAAACATCCAGAAATGTTTTGACTATACAACACAGATGGCCTTTGGAAAGGTAAGTGCAACATCAAGGAAAAGTGATAGCTACTCTAAAGTTTATGTACTATGATTTTAATAATAAATCATTTTTTTATCTAATAGTTCAAGAATTTGGACTATTATTAATTATTTTAATCAACAATATTAATTAACATAATCATTTTTTAGCTCCACATATAATCTTTGTTTCCTTTTGCTTCCTTAGTGTAAAACTCTCCCTGTGCAAATACAATGCTATGATACTGTTCGTTTTGCATGTGTTTTCTGCACTTTTCCCAAACTTGTCAAAAAATACTATAGGCAACTTTATATACTCAAGTTAATTTGAAATTTGCTTGCTCAATTTAACAACTTTATTGCTCTAAGCAGAGAGGAAAAGGTGAAAGTGCAGTCTTAACTGCTCCTCAAATTTCTTCTCAGTTCTTTACTCTTTATTTGCCATTTTACTTATCTTTAGTTATCACTTCACATTTGCAAACACGTATTTTCTCTCAGCCAAAGCAGTTCTGCGTTTATTAAGATCACTCTCTTTTTTTTTCTAATTAAGATGGATTACCCTATAAAAATGTTAACCATTTTTCCTCTAAAGAATCTTCCTTCACTCATCTTGACTGGAAGAAAATTAAGGAACACCACTCACACTTTATGATTAGGATCATAAATATTCAGAAATAATGCACTAAAAAAAAATCAAAATCAGAAGGTTTCTGAAGGAGCCTAAATAATTTGAAATTCAGAGTTCCTTGTTAAACTTTTTATTTCCTGGGACTTCTAGGAGCAATACACTTCCAAATATAATAGCATAGTGTTTTGATACAGTGACACTTCTTGTTTTGTGGGCAAGATCAATATTCATAAGCTATGAGCCAGACCTGGACAGAGGAGCCTGCCTAGATACTTTAGAACACTTGGAAGTCATGACTTTACACTTAGTAAGTGTATGAAATAAATATAGGGACTATTTACAATGCTCTCAACATGCTTTGAAAATGGATGTATCATTCAAATGCTAATGCTAAACTTACAGTCTCAAAGAAACAAATAAAAGTGGAAATAAAAAGGCAGTTCACTCGTTCATAATTTTGTGCTCTTAAATTTTTACTTAGTATTTAATTTTTGTAAATTTTAATAAACATTTCCTTTCTCAAACCACCCAACATTCTTAATCCTTTCAGAAAAACATTTTATACTACGATAATCCCATGCACCAATATATGCTGAGGACCAACTGGCTTGCAAGCAGCTTTACAGAGGGACCTTGGGGTCCTCGTGGACAGCAAGATGACCATGAGTCAACATGTACCCTTGCAGCAAAGAAAGTCAACAGCACTCTTGGTCCCTTTAGGAAAAGCACCACCAGAAGATCAAGAGAAATGATCCTTTCTCTCTGCTCTGTCCTGGTGAGACACATCTGGAATACTGTGTCCAGTTCTGGACTCCCCAGCAGAAGAGAGATATTAGAGCTGCTAGAGAGAGTCCAGCGAAAGGCTGCTATGTTGATTGAGGGACTGAAGCATTTTTCATATGGGGAGAGGCTGAGACTGAGAAGGTTCAGCAGGGACCTTATTAATGTAGATAAATACCTGATGGGAAGGAGTGAGGGAGACAGACCTAGTCTCTTTTCAGTGGTGCCCAGTGACAGAAAAAGTGGCAATATGCACCAATTGAAATACAAGAAGTTCCCTTTAAATATAGGAACAAACTTTTTTTCTGAGTGGGTGGTCCAACACTTGAACAGGCTGCTCAGAGAGATTGTGGCGTCTCCACCTTTGGAGATATTTAAAATCTGACCAGATATAGTCCTGAGTAAGCTCTAGGTGACCTTACTTTGAGCAGGGGGGTTTGAACTAAGTGATCTCCAGAGATGCCTTACAACCTCAGCTATTCTGTGGTCTTCAAAAAGTATTGCTCTGAAAAAAAACATGTAAAAAATTAAAATCTGTATTATAAAAAATTAAATTTCTGTGTTTATCACCAACAATTGGTGCTAACTAGTAGCCATTACTGCTGACACAGACTTACATTTTCAAGCAAATTACCATTTTGAGTTATTTCACTGTACCTCTTTGCATGTTATTGTGGCATTAATTGTTAGATATTTTTTCAATAAATCACATGGCAAAACATAAGGGTCAACTGAAAATAATTTAAAGGAAATTTCCAGTGTCCTTTATGCATGCATCTAGTAAGCTATACAGTCATATGTGCACTTATGCTGAATTCTGTTGTAGTTTACTTCCCAACCAACTCATTTCTATCACACAGTTGTTAACAAATTTTCCTCATTGCAGTTTATTAAAATTCATGGAGAGTTAAAAAGGGAGAATATATTCCTTCAAAATAGGTTGCATTTTTCAGACATAAGCACAAAAAAAGAATGTATTATCTTGTGTGAAACATAAAATATTCAAAGAGAAAGAGTTGAAAAATAATTTTATAATGTATTATAAAATATTTTTTCATTGAAGAGATACCGAGTGGGCTGTTGGTAGAAATGATGTGCTAATGCAAATAAACTTATCAAAGATATCTTAATTTATTTCGTTCAACTATTTCTGTATAACTTTAACTAGCAACATTAATTTAGTGATTTTAACAGGACAAAAAATATATAAATATTGCCAGGAAATCTGCTTCTTATGTATTAGAAACATAGAAACTTAGGGCTCTGTAGAAAGATAAGTAAACTTGACAACTGTACAGAAATCTTAATGAGAAACCTACCTTGCCTACATACTGATAATCAGATCCTGTGTATTCCTCTAAAAGAAAAAACTGGTTCCACATCCAGCCTCGCTTCTGACGATGAATTGCTTTTCCATCATTCCCTGATGTACGTCCTCCAAAGCTTTTGGGTCTGACATCAGGAGTCCTTCTGAACAGCATTTCTGTATGGCAGGGATGTGGCAGCCACATCCAGAGCAGCAGAAGTAATAGGACTTGCTGTACTGTCATAGTTCTCCGCTGCTGCTGCTCTTCAAGCTGGTCAGCAATAGAGTCTACAGTTTTGTTTTTCTTGACTTGATATTTATGTCTCTAGTTGCTGATGCAGCCAAACAGTTTCCAGCAATTCATCTCTGAACTGTACATAATAATCAAATCCTGAAAGTAAACAGAGAAGAGACCACGTAAGTTGAAATGCATTCACTCCTTAGTGTCCAACATCCCCTGCTACTGTACCCTGTAGATAAAAAACATGATGACATAGAAAACAACCTAGTTAGGAATAGCAAGGTTATCCAGACAGGGAGTAGTACACTGTGGATATGTTAGATAGCTGGTGTCAAAACACTTCCTAAGAAAGAGTGCCCTCATTTCTCCATGAAAGACTTTCAATTTAGAAATTTCTGAGTGTTCTTTCTATAGACTGGGGGATTATTACCAAAACTTACATATTAAATACTGCTGCTTTTACTTCAAATGTTTTCCACCCAATTTGACTTACAAGCTTTCCAGTGTTTTATTAATCTTACTACTAACACAAAGTAGTTTTAGAAATGAGGAAATGGTAAAACACTAGTTCTCCAGGGTATTTGAAATCATAAAAGAGAACATCACATGCATCAGAAGAAATACGACATGACAAGAAGTGAACTTTTAAATAGAAAAACCTCTTTAGATGAACTTGCAATATGAACTGATGGACACTTAGCCATAAAATTTAGGAACTATTTAAAAAATAAGTGTCTCTTTTGCAAGTAGCCTGAATAACTGATTTTGGAAAGTACTGGAATTAATACAAAAGACAAGCCTCTCCTAACTCATCTTTGTTTTGTCTCTTTTTTTTTTTTTTTTTTTTGGTCTTGTTTTCGTTTTGTTTTCTTTTAGTTTTTCCTTCTTCTGACAGAACGATGAGATGTTATTCCAGCCAGACAAATTTAGCCAGGTTCTCTTCACTTTACTTCTGTCCCAGCATTTATAGAGTAACACTTTTTGTTAGTGACATCAATCAGTGATGTTTTTCAGTAATTCATGAAAATGTCAGTAATTCATGAATATTTCCTTATTTCAGTAAATCATGAAAACCTATTCTTTGTCTTCTTAATAGGGTATAGTTTCTGCAAATTTTAATCAGGGTGGGTTTTTTCTTTAGCATGCCTACAGAAAACAAAATGCATGGATGGTGGTTGCAGTTCCTTCCTTGTATATTTTTATACATGTGGCACAAAACTCAAGTAGTAAGAAGCCTGGGTTGTTTTTTCTTCACTTTTCTGATTTTGATAGATAGGTAACATTACTGCCCACAACAACCCCATGTGTCCTCTTATTTAAATAATATACAATAGATCACTATCATCTTTCTTTTTTTTTTTTTTTTTTTTTGAAGTAGAGCTATGTATAACTTTCAGAAATTCTTTCTGTGTTTCCGTTTGATATTGATGTTCTACTTAAGATATTTTCAGTAAGCCTGTGTTGATTAAAAGAGTTTGCAATAATACATCAGGGCTTTAGAGTAGAAAGCATATGAAATGTAGTGATTACTTACCGTTAACTCTGTCTGCGTGCATGTGTGCATGTGTGTGCGTGTGTGTGTTAACTGGACAGATTCAGTTCAGGAACCAACTTTTGTATTCAGAGTTAATTTGTCTCGGAGAATGTTTTTCCTTCTCCTCCAACATTTGGAAGTCTGAAGTACTTCTCAAAGCCACTGCTTTCAAGGACTTCAGCACAAAGGCTGTTCACAGTAACTCAGGTGTTCATTTTCATTTGTCTAAATAAACGCCAGGTTATGTATTGTTTCTTCTACCACTACTTTTCTCCTAAAATTTTGACATTTACTTGATGTCTGAATTCTGAATACTAAACTGTTCTAATATAAACCACTAATAAAATATGCTGAATTGTATCAGCATGTACAAAGTGGCGATGTCCTCCATCCTGGAAATTGTCACAACTGTTATTTATGTTCTTTTGAAACAAATGTATACGGAGTAAGAGAGGAGGGCTATGATTTATTCTCAGATACTTAGAAATGTTTCTTCTCAAAGACCAAAGGAATTTCAAACTTGAAATTAGCTCTTCAGGATATTATCATTTTTTCCTATAAATTGAAAAGCGATTGGTGGTTTTTTTGAAAAGAAGGTAATTTTTTTTTTTTTGTCTGGGATTTTTTATTCTTTTTTTTTTTTTTTCCTTCCTGTCACCATCAATATCTATATTCCATTAATCACACATTATTATTTGATGTAGAAGTGTTGTTAAATATCTCTTGGGAAATAGTCCTTCAATATTAGGGGTTGTTACTGAATTTCCTTCTTGTTAAATTAGGTCACCAGAATGAAAGCTCAGATGAAATTTGTTAGAGTAATAAAAGTAGCTAATGCACATGGACTTGGCAAGCATGACTGCTTAATGCATGTATGTACCAGCAAGGTCTTTTCCCTCCTTTGAGACTCCTGTTGGAGTTCAGCTTCCTGCTTTAAATGTAAGGAGTCTGATAGTAATCTACACTAAAGCAATAACATTTACCTTTAAAAATAAACTAGTATAAAAGAAAAACCAGACTGAACTAATAACAAGTAAAAGGAATGGAATAAAGGAAATGTTTGAAGAGAATTAGATGAAGGAAACCTTTTAATATATAACTACAGAAAACAGACAGAAGTCCCAGTTCTGTAATACACTGCATATCTGGGTTCTGTGCTACCCTGCCAGAGCTGTAACACTCAATAGAGGAAGATAAATTTATGATCTGTTTCTTTAATTCCCTAAAAAACTAATTGGAAAGTGTCTAAATTTTGGTGAAAATCTTATTTTAGAAGAGGGCCTGAGAACACAGAAGAATTGTAATAGTTTTGCTGGCTTCAAGTAAGTATTTTTTTAAAGAACTGAAATAGTTTAAAATAGGTTTAAACAGTTTGAATGAAACTCTTTCACCAGTGTATATCCTCAAATCTTTCTCTACCTCTTCTTCCAGAAGATCACTTCTCATTTTTTTGTCATGATAAAAAGGAAACAGAGAAAAACAAACAAACAAAAAAATAAAGCTATCTAAAAACTATCAAATACATGCAAGGTTCCATATTTCTGTGTAATATTATTCTAAATTACATTAAACTTACTACAGAGGATATTTAAAAATATCACCACTTTCCACAGGTTAATAATTTCTACATCTCTCAGAACTTAGAATACTTTTTTTTTTTTCATTGCAACTCCAACTGTATTCATGTAATTTCAGATGTAATTTTTGCAAAATTTGGAAAACCTATTTTGCTGGCTCAGTTATACAATTCCCCTAATAATACTAAAAATACTTCATGCTATTTGAAACTCATGAGATTTAGTGGACAGATAAGGTGGGACATGAATACCTTTAACTGATGCCCTTCACAGACTTCCATTTACTGGTTGCTCCAGAAGGCTACTCTTTCACAGCAGAGATGTTATCTCTTTAGTATACAATTTACTCATTTTGTCTGTCCTGCATTACTGTATATCTGCTTTTGAAAGTCAGAAGAATTCCATTTAAAGTAAAAACCCTAATATAGTTCAAAAGCTTGTCTTTTTTTTTTTAATTATTTTTTTTAATCAAGAAATATTAGTAAACCCCTCTTTTGTGAAAAGCAAATTTGAACAGCAAAAAATTTTACTTGGAAGACTTGCCATTTATAATTTTTTTCTGTATTTAACCTTGGACAAACTTGAACTGAATTTTAATTCTATAACATTTCAAAAAGCTTGTTTAAAGAAAGATATTCGAGAAATGCCATTTCTGTTTTCAACATTTCAGTTGGGAACCGTTATCTATTCACATCTCTAATCTTGCCTTTCAGCCCTTCTTTGCTATGTTTATACAAAAGAAAGATATTTTTGGAACTGAAGATGCTTCATGACAATTAGATTAAACTACATTTGAATTTTATGAGGAGTACGATCTTTAATTTTATTTCTATTGAAGACATTGGAGCATATTTTGTTCTTTGTTTTGTTCTTGATCTGCAGAGGTGACACCAATAGGGCTGTTCTTCTATACAGCCACTGAGAGAAACTTCTCATATTTTCTGCCCCATTTCTTCCAATCTTTGGTCCGCATCCAGCTGCAAGTATAGAGCTACCACGACAGGCTGCAGACCCTCTTTTAATGTAGCTAAAGCCATCAGCCATGAGACACAATTGCTGCCATTTTGGTTTTCTCCTTGAAGTAGGTAACTTCATAAGATGCCTCTCTATTTCATTAGAGGTCTGACTCCTGGCTTATGATGTCATGAACAGAATTCAAAACTCTGGCTAGGTTTTGAAATAATAGGAACTATTTAACAAGCTTGTAAAAATGGAAGTAAGAAGGCAGCTAAGTGCAGAAAAAGCTGCATTGTCAATGAGCCTCAGAAGAGCCTCCAGCTCAGCTGATTTAGTTTTTTTAACTTATTTGCCATCATTTTGTAAAAAACAGGGATAAAGTTCTAATGCTTTAGACCATAATATGATGAAGAAAGTACTTTAAACAAACACCTTTGCAAGAGATTCTTATTCAAAACACAACAAAATATCTCCCTCTGTAAGTATAACTTACAGCTGTAAGTTATCCCTTAAAGGAAAGAGATGACAATACTTTCCATAAAGGTTTTTAAGAGTACTTGAAACAAACAAATGAGCTCTTACAAATGATCAATTCTTAATGGATTCTTATCTCATCATTCCTTGTATTATAGATTCATGTTCCTTGCTTCGTCTATTATTTCCAAATGAAATTGCCTAAAGCTGTTCATAATTTAATTGCCTAGTTCTGAACTAAGGATATAATTGGTAAATTGTCAATAATCTGCTTATTTCATAGCCTCCAGGGAAACACACACCACAATGACCACACTTTATAACATGGTTTTGTAAATTAGTCAGCTATACCTTTGAACTTATAACTCAATCCTCTTTACAAAGTCCTGCCACCATTGATCCATTTAGGAATTGTAAATGAGTATGCATATCTTGATGCTAAACTAAATAAAGCAACTAACATTTCAGGAATTACTTATTTTAATTAGAAATACTAATCATATTCCCCGTCCATCGGAACTATTTCACTCAAGTGAGATATTTTTGTATTATTTTCATAGTTCACAGAGAGAAAGACTGAAAAACAAGCAAGTGGAACAAAAGGATATTATAATATTTGCTACAAGAGTTAAGTAATATTTTATGCAAGAAAGGTATGACATAGAAGAATTACTTATGTCTTATTTTTGAGCATATTTATATAGCACAAATCCTAATTGTTATTAAAAAAGCAAGTTAACATGCATTATATTGATTTCAAAGTGGAAGGTTAAAGATTCAGTCTGCCTTACACTGGTAGTTCAGTAAATGTAATATCCAAAAAATGGGTAAAATAACCTCAGGCGGACAGTAAACTGGGGAAGAAAAAGGCAATAACACCTCACTCCCCGCTGTTCCCCTACTGCAGTGAACTTTGTCCTCCCTGTAACAGTCTTTGGATGTCTCACTCTGTTGTTAACGAAGACTGATACCCTGAGTCTTAAGACACAATGGAGCATTGAAAGGATGAGCAGAACACCATAGAAAAGGTAGAAGATATTAGCATAACAATTTTGACTGTTTATTAATGAGGATTTTCTCTATTAGTTAGATTACTTGGATACCTTGCAATAATTCTTAGCTTTCTATATGTGGTGAATTTACTTTTTCTTACAGCAAGACATCAAGAGTAATGCACTAGTTAAATATGTGTCCAGGTCTGAATATCACATTTCTAACATGTAAATAATCAGAAATGAGGCTAGAAACAAAGTGTTTAGGAAAAAACCTGTTGTTTTTTTGAGGAAAGAACAACTAACCTATTTGTGTAGTGTACAGGAAGGAAAAAAGATGAAGAAGGTGGTAAGACTGTAGTTTTCAGAAACTCTGTTAAAAATAAGAAATTATTCTCAATGAACACCACAGTCAGTATAAGCAATTGTCCTCAATCACAACAATGAAGATTTAGATTAAGCATTAAGAAAAACTTCCTATGCATTGGCAGGGGTAATTGGCATCTGAGATGAGATGTGACTAAAGGTTTAGAACAGTCTGAGTGAACTGCTTTCAGAAATGGGCTGCCTGCAGCTGCTGTGACCAGAGGATTTCTCAAGATCTTTTCAAGCTTCGTCCTGTAGAACTTTATCCCATCTTTTTCCATGTCATTATTTCTCCTCATTATGTCTTCATATGTCTGGTGCTACTGTTACCAGTGGCCACCTTATTCTCCTACATATGAATATGTAGTATTCATTCCATCTCAACCAATTCTTTACCATTTATTTGATTTCATCTCAAAAGCAGCTGTAGATTTACTGTTGTGGGTTGAAAGCAACTTAAATTTTCTTGCTTCTCAGCCAACACAGCATTCTTTTCCATATCAAATGATAGTCCTAGCCACACGGTTCCCTCCCGTTTAGATAAGGTCTGTACCAGTCCTCTGAATCTCCCTCTGTCAGATTTTGGAGTTGCTTTTATCCCATCAATTATCTGCTATATTATTCCAGGTAGAAAATGAATTTAACTCTTTCCTGCTCCATCCTGAATTCATCTCATATACTCCTTCCTAAATTATTATTATCTCCACTGTGTTTAGCCTATGGCCATGCTGCCTTTGAAAACATTCACATTCCATTATTAACAAACCTTTTTCTTTTATAAAGAAGATAGTTGTCTACTGTTAAAAAAACCCAACAAACAAAAAACAAAACCAGAAAAACCTCAACAGCCAAACCAAAAAAACCAAATCCAAAACCAGTTATAGCTTTTAATATTTGATTACACCTTCTTTTTCATTTAATTCTTTACTTCATTTAAATAAAAAAAAAAAAAACCAACCAACAAAACCCATGTCTCATAATTTAACAAAACTTCTAAACAACCAATTGTTCTGATATTTAAGATAGATGCTAGGGGAAGGGGAGAAAAGAGTGATGGTGAAGAGGAGGGCAGTGACCTGTTCTGATGGAAAGCAGCAAACAACGTTCCAGAATATTGTTTACTTTGAATAAGTATGGAGTGGGAGGAAAATAGGAATTTAGCAGAGAAAGTAAATCTATTTGCATCACTATAGTATTGTAATTTAGACACAAGAGTATATGCTAAAGAGATGTTAACACCTTTTTTTTTTTTTCTTTATTTATTACATTCCATCTTTGAAATACCATGATTTTTCTGAAAATGGAAAGATCAGAAAATTCTGTCTGAATGTTGCCAAGAGCTAAAACTCAGAGATCATTGAATATCTAAACCTGGGGACTTAATACTTTCTCCCTGTACTGAAGGGTTTTCCTGAACAGGATGAATTGTAGTGAATAATGCTGAACAGTTACAAAAAAGACATTCTTTTCCTTCAGGGCAGGTGGAATTTTAAATCTCCTAGTTTTTGCTATCCAGTGCTTTCACCTGCCAGCAAACTAAGCCTTATTAGAGAAACAGAATAAGCACAGACATGTGCCAAATATCTAAAAACTCACCATAATCTCATCAGGAGTTTATATCTTCAGCTGAGGCTGAAACCTTACAGCCTCAGAGAGCAGAGACAGTTCAGTAAAGCATAAAGAACTGGGGCATTGAAAGACCGTGCCTGCTTACGAAACTGTGTAATTTAATAAAGTGTTCATTGATGTCTACACAGTGGCTCCTCAAACTTGTGTTAGTGCCTGTGCCTGCAGCATGGACAGTCCCATTCCTGCTAATTAGATGATAACAGAAGGATTACATTCTTTCTTAGCAAGCAGGAAGAAATAGAGACAACCATTTCTCATGTAAGCTCACAGTTGAAATATAAGAGAGAATCACATTTTAAGAAAGTTTGTTGAAGCATATGATTGTATCTCTCACACATTTAGTAGAATAAAAGTGTAAGTATTGAAAAATGCGGTTTATTATTCACAAATCCCATAAATGTTGTATTTGGCATTAAAAAAAAAAAAACAACAACAAACCAACCTTGAACGGCAAGAAGGTATATTTGCAATGCATTTTAAATATTTCACTTTAAATATTTTTTAAAGTGCTTGGAGTTTCACTTTGTGTTCAATTCCTTTATAATTATTTTAGCATATTAAAAATTCCTGTTAGAGTTCTCTGTCTTGTTCTCAGTTTATAGACCAAAGCAAAAATGCCGTTATGGGGTGAATGCAGTTTGTTGGGTCAGAATGACCTGAAATTGTCGGGGGGGGGGGGGGGGGGGGGGGTGAGGAGGAAGTGGTAATATAATGTATTATACTGGTTTGCTGTGGTTGGATAAAATAATCATAATTTCTTCAGCATTAGTGAGTCAGAATTACAGAGCCTCCTTTATAACTTGTAAGTTATTTTAAATGTTAAATCATGTTCAGAAACCTCTTAAGAGTATACTACGTATATGTATAGTGCATAATGATCTGTAGTCTAACATTGTACCATCTACAGTGCACTGCAACTGTACTGTAGATCTGTACTGTAGATCAGGTATTCAATTTAGGCACTATAATATATGATAGTTTCTATGCAAAGGGTACAATGTATGCATGATGATAAGAGCTAATTAGAAGATCACATCCTACTTTTCCCAAATAGTACTTGCTTTGAAACAGTACTCAGCAGGCTGCAACTGACATCTTTTAAAAATTAGTTTTACACCAGGAGTAACTGCAAAAACCTGCAATTCACATCGTAAAAAATAACCTTTTTTGCATATTTCAGTAATGAAAAGGATGTATCTTGACTAGTTCTAAAAAGAGATATCTGCTCTTAAGTAGCACATTAGCCTTACAATAAGGCATCACATATGGGCATGATAAACCACTGATGGACATGTGTCAATTAGAAACTTCAGAGGTAAGGAAATTTTCTCTTAAGAATGTTTCTGTATTCTGTAAAACTTCACCAGCACTGTAATTATGCTGACACTCAGAGACTTTTCACACACAATATACATATACTGGCACTACTATATAAGAACATAGAGGTAGACATTGATCAGATAAAAGAAATTATGCACGTTCTGACTCTGGGCTTCAACTTGTATCAAGGCTGTTCTAAATGCTTCCTGAAATATCTTATATTTCTATGCTTTATACATTATCTGTTACTGTCTGTCTTCAAGGTAAGGGAGATTAGGCCAACAAAACAGATTCTATTGGACTAACAAGCTTAGCTGGAAAAGTCAGATATAGTTGTGGATTTCAGAAATATTCTCTGAGTATATCTGATGATATTTAAGAACACAGAATTTTGACTTGTCTTTCAGGGTTGATGGTTATACAGAGATATATGTTGGTTTGGTGGTGTTCTGTGTGCTGGAGCTTAATGGTTTTTGATGTTGACCATAGCATCTGAGAAAATGGTAATAGTATAGGTCTATTACAGAGATAGTGTGAAGACAATTACTGAATTTGTGGTGAAAGCCAATAATGAAGTGCCCACTTTTCCCATCCAGATGTTGAATAATGCTTCAGAAAATAAATACTTTAAAATTATTATTTCAGGAAAAAAAAAAAAAAAATCAATGTACTGAAGAACACTTGTGGTACCCACCTCAATAATATGAAGGAGAACTCTTCCTGACAAGAACACTCATCTGGAAAAAAGATCACTGAATTCTACATATGTTTTTTCCCCTAATGTGGTACATTTCACATAATGTGCTGGACTCTTTTCTGATAAATACATGGGTGGATATCAGCAACCACTTTGCTCTGGAATGAACTTTGCACAGGTAATACTGAAGTGCTACGCCAAGCTGCCACAGTTTTTTCAAAATAGTCATTCCATCTCTGATCTTTCACTCCTGAATTTCAAGGGAAACCAACAATCTTTTCAAAGATAAACCTGGAACATAACTTCAAAACTCAGCTGGAAGCCAAAAACAATGGGCTCAAATGAATTTCTGGTTTTATTAAACTTTATAATCTCTCTCACTTCTCTTCTAACCTCTGTACATCTGCAGATTATAACCTACCTAAGTCTCTCTTTCCTTTGAGAGAGAAATATCTTTTTTTCCTCTTCAGCACCCTTCCCATACTAGTCTATTTCATTTGTGGCAACTATATGTATGTATATGTATTTTTCTTTACAGAGATCATGTAATTCATAGCTAATTAATATTAGAGAAATTGTCTTCAACATTTTTAGTCTTTTGTTAGTCCACTTTTTCTATTTCAGATCTAAAAAAGGGCCTGTATGCTTAAAAGAATGTTGGGTGTTTTTTTTCCAAATACAGCCAGATAGTATAATAAAATATTCTGACTTCATTAAAAAAAGCTATAGCTCATCTGCAAGTCCTTGGATCATTAGTTACAGAAACACTAACGGTCTTTGTGGCATTCATTACTGCTTCATCCAAGATGTAGACAAGGAATATACTCTTTTCTGTTACTCTACAGAAAAACAATAATAAAATATTATTCTGTTATTCTAGTCTGTTATTCTAGACTGTATGAATAAGAAAGTCAAATAAAGACAATGTGATCACCTGAGACTGCAGAGCAAGTATGTGACAAGTAGTCAAATTACATCTTTTGAAGTCTCAAGGTACAGTACTGAGTGGTCTGCCATTTATCCTCTTTGGAGAGGCTTCTATTCTGTATCCTCTATCCTGTTTCAAGCCTGTTTGATGAAGTCATCAAGTTTATGAATAGTAATGGCTTACCATCAGTCAAGTGAAATCATTCAGCTGCTCAGATTGAGGTGTGTGTGGTAGACAAGAAAAAGAAATAGTAAGCTCTTACCTGTAGGATAAAGTTATGCTCTGAAGAGCTATAAATACACTGAAATTATTATAGCTGTATAACTCAAGTAATAGAGCATTGACATAATTGAGTGTGGACCGGTGAGCAACTAGAAAATGGAATAACAAGCAGAATTTCCTTACTCTGTGGGAAGACTAACAGTGTTTTACAAGTTATCTATGCTATTATGTGAGAGAGGATGTGCAGAAAAGAGGTGTCCATATGTCACTTTCAAATATGAATAAATTAAATTTAAAACTTGGTGCTAGGTGTCATTAATGCTTGTGAGACTACATCTGAAAACATGAAGTTGGTAACCTATTAAAACATAATTGTCAGGGGCTGATAAATAATGAAGAATGAATCATACAGTGTATAAGGAACTGTTAGAGAGATATACAGGACAGACATTGTTCTCCAGAAAGAAGATGCTGAAAACTGAAAACACTGAAATAGGTAATGCTTCTTAGGTACAGGTGTCCAAGAACTATCTGCTTTGCTGCCCCAAATGAAGAAACTTGTGCCAGATGAAGTACTGAGTGAAGTTTTGTGAGTAAGCTTAAGCAGGCCTTATCTTCAAAAGATGTGAGATTTGAGGTATATTCAGGAATTTGTAATTCATTTGTAATTAGTGCATGAGCGGTTGTATCTTGAAGGTTTAAGGATCTTCACAGTGTCTGGCGAATGAATTGTTAGACAATACATATATTTGCAAACAGGAAAAAGTGGAAAGTGAGAGGGAAAAAAGACTGTAGAGAATCAGCATCTTCCATTTTTTTCATCTCCTGTCCTACCCCAAAAACTCGTTTAGCAGCAAGTAATGAACTAACAACATCCATGGTGTACAGCATGAAGATACTGCAGAGTAATGACATTTGCAAGGAGAGGAATCAGGCAGCAAGCAAGAAAGAAGCTCTGACTCATTTTAGAAGGAATAATTATCCCATATTGGTATGTGTGAATATTATTTGTTTTAGCCTGGGAAGTCAAGATCTTCCAGCTTTAAGTGAAAGTGAACTGACACGGTGATTGGACTTAAGAAAGCCTGGAATAATACCATGTGATGATAAACAAACATTCTTAAAAGAGCTGTAAAGGGGAGAAGACAAGAGAATGTCTGGGAAATTTCCCAGACCTTGACATTCATCTGAGGTATTTTCTGGTGGTCTGTGCAGACTGTCTGAAGGAGGAAAAATGACAGACAGATCCTTAAGAAAAGTCTACTGGATTTGAGGTTTTGAATTTAAATTTTGAATTTATTATCATGGCCAAGCATTCAATTAAAACAAAACAAAACAAAAACAAAACAAAAACAAACAAACAAAAAAAAAAACCACCCACCAAACCAAAAAACACCACCCAACCAAACAAATAAAAAAGCAAAAGCTTCACCTACAGTTGTGGTATTAAATTTTCTTTTCTTTTCCTCCGGTTTGTCCTATATCATGGCATCAAGCCCACTAAGTGCTAAGTGTAGGTTATATATTGTAAAGTACTAACTTTAAAAATTGTTAATACAAGAAAGAAGGATTAGTTTAAAAGGTAGTTTCGTTTGGGATTTTTTTCCCTCCAACATATTTTCTCTGAAGTGTGACTTCATTAACTCCAGAATCATTCACAAATTCAGTACAGATGGCAGCTAATCAGGCAGAGATGTTAACCGATGCCATTCTCCAGAAGACTGTTCTGATCACCAGGTCTTGGGATCTCTCACAGCCCCTTTCACTGAAATTATTCAACACAGTAGACTTTTTCATAGTTGATAAAACATAGGAAAAAAAAAAGGTAAGAGAAAATGGCAGCTGCCCAGTAGTCATGCCATTCAAAGAGGATAGAGAGGAAGAAAAATCAAAAATCAAAGCCAGGCAAGGTTTTATATTAAAGTTGTTGCTAATCTGCATTCTGGCAATCTTTCACTGCTCTTCCCTTCTGCTTGCAACACAAATTAATATCTCCAGGAACCACACAAAACCCCTGAATAAAACTGTGCTTTCATCAATTATTTCCGAGGTGCTAACACATTTTGAAAACATTTTGAGATTGCAAGACCTAATTTTTCATATAACTATCACAAAAACCTCCAATTACCCATGAATTTCAGGCTAATCTCATTGCTCTATTTAGGGAATTCAATACTGAAGTGCTCTAAACCTGTGGACAAATGAACAGGTTGGTCATGATCCCTCTGACAGATAAGATTGTCCTCCTCCTTTTTCCCAGCTCCAATGACCCCTAATACTACTCTGAAGTGATCATCCAGCAGACTATATTAAACTCTTTGACAGTACCTAACAGAACATAACCTCCATTGGGCACCTTTTTTTTAAATTTGGGGAGTTTTTTGATAACAGAATGTCATAGAGTATCATCTGCATAGTAAATTAATTTGTAACATTCTGTACTGAAGAGAACAAGGTTTCAATATAACTAACAGATAATAAACTTCATAAACAATTTCTTTACTAGATACAATGCAGTCATAAAAGAAATTTTCTTTTACTGTGGGCTTTTGGAATTTATAAAACAATGTTTGGAAAGTGAGAACTTAGGTAAGGATTACTTTGGTGACAGATGTTACCTTTTTGTTCTTACAACAGTTTTTGGCCAACCAAACTTCCAAACTGGAACACTGGAATAAAGTGAATTGGCAATCGGCAGATGAGACACAGCAGTTGCTGGAGATTTTTCATCTTTTTCACTCAAAAGAAATGTGAAATTCACCTATTGGACAAAAACTAAGATTGAAGGAAAGGAAGAAAATAGTCATATAAGCAAAACAATGTTCCGTAATTATTTTTTAAATTAATTAGGAACTAAGAATAACATAAAAACATCAAAATGTAAAAAAGCTGGAGGAATACAGATACAACTGGACTTTTTGATAGATTTCAGTGTTATGCTGGTTTCTTTCTCAGCTGAATTCTCTGAGATAACAGTGAAAGACTTTGCAGTCAGGATTACAAAATTGGAGCTCTTCAAACATTAATGGATTTATCACAAGTGTTATCTGAGAGGTGGCTGGACAGCTGATAAAATTTTATCAGTTCTGGGTGTAGTTACTTGTTTATTTTGTTTCTACGTATGTATGAATAAACTTTGCAGACATAAGGATAATATACAGCAAAGTATATAACAGTGGGAATACTATACGAAGATAGGAAAATATCTGTTCTGAAGGGAATGAGAAAAAAAAAACATTCAAGACTTTGTTTTGCTTTTTAATTTATATTTTATTATTATTTCTGTTCAATATTCTGTTTCAAGAAAATCTTCGTCCATTCTGTTTCTCTGACAAGTCCCCTCTCATCAATTGCGCTTCATTTGTTCTTCTGGTTTTTAGTTTTTCTTTTCCCTTCTGTATCGTTAAAGTTACAGATTCCTTTTACATGGCTGTTGAAGATTTGTAAATTAACAACCAATATTAACTATTCACCCAGTAATGACCAGCCCTCAATGGCCTTTGTGTCACATCCAGCGAGATTATCTTTTGCCTAACAACTCTCTCCAGTCCAAACAGAAAACACAAAGCTGAAAGGGCCTCTACTAGGAAGAGTCTTTGCTTTTCCACATCATTTCCAAAGTGACAATGAATCTTTCCATTTTGCTCAAATGATTTTACAGATGTACCCACAACACCCAGAAAAGAAAATGCAAGCTCTATATGTTGTAACATTTAGCTAGCAATCAAACAACTAAGACTGCAAGACAACTTAAGGATACTGTATTACTATAGTAAGGTAACTATCATGGTCTAGTGAAAATGGATTCATATGTTATAGGGTTATCCAACTCCTTCTTTTATTAGACAACAAGTAGTTTAAAATATTTATTTCCACAAATACAATTACCTAGAAAAATAAAAAAAATTCCCGATACATTCTGGTGTAGGATTACATTTATTCCAGTAAAATTCAATGATTTATAACAATATACATGATCTACTGTGAATTCTGTGGTTTTGCCTAAACAAAGATTTTTTAAGATGCATGTAGCATTTATAAAATTTTCCAACTTAACTCACTCCTTTTTCTTTTTGGTATTTTGAATCTAATATGAATACATTATTATTGTAATTGGAAACCAAATTTTTGAAGCTTAATTATAACAAAGTCAATTAGTACTCAAAACATTATTCTGTGTGAAAAAAATGTTGTTTCTTTGTATTTAATGTGACTGAATAATAATTGTACATGAGAATTAGAAGACATTTAGATTATTGGAATTCTTTACTTCTGTCAATTATTACCTAGTCTCCGTTTTTTTAATTTCTTTTTAGAATTAGGGACTGTTTCATCACAATATGCATAGCTAATAATTTGAGGGGGTTTTTTTAAACAGTTTTTTTTCAAACTGAAAAATTATCAGTGACTAATGACGTATTGATCTTCAACATTTACAGGGTACAAAGCAGTTTTTTCTACAAAAACTTTTAAAGTGTTTTTACAGGGGCTTATCCATACCTTGTGCCATATTATATGCAAAATCTTAATATTGTTTCTGAATGAGTGATGTCGTCTTAGGCCATATGTACACATTTTTCTCTACAGAATATTCTTCTGTAAATTTACCAAAGGTCTAGAACAGAAAGTGAGGAGAAATCTCTCTTGTAAAGATCACGACTATATAACCATGAGGAGACTGCAGAAAAATAATTCACTAATTGCAAGAGTCAACAGCCTCCTCAAACAACATGTCTACTCAGTGATAAACAGACTTCCATCCCATCCTGTCCTCATAAATGAAAAACTAATGATGTAAATACCACCTAGTTTCCTGAGAAAGCTGCCTTGAACAAAGGTGTTATTCTTAGGGCAACTGGTATTTCATAGCTCTCCCATATTTAAAAGCAAACCCCTTCAAATCTGCATATGTGAAATATATATAAATATATGGGGCATATAACCAAGATATTTTACTTAGAATTTCTTGATACTCTAAACTAATAGCTTGGACAGAAACAAAATGTTTCTGAAAGACAATTAATACTTTAAAATATTCACTCAGCTATGGCAAAAACCAAAGAAATCTCATCACTTATTCCCACTAGATGCATAGCAACAATAAGCTAGAACGCCTCAATTCACTTCCCCATTGTATTTGTTTTGGCTGGAATAGAGTTAATTTTCTTCACAGTAGCTCGTATAGTGCTGTGTTTTGGATTTATGACCAAAACAGCGTTGATAACTCAGGAATGTTTTGGTCATTGCTGAGCAGCGCTTACACAGTCGAAACCTTTTCTTTTCTGCTTCTCAGACTGCCCTGCTAGTGAGTAGGCTGAGGGTGCACAAGAAGTTGGAAGAGGACACAGTCAGGAGAGCTGACCCCAACTGACCAAAGAGGCATTCTATACCATATAATGTCGTGCTCAGTAATAAAGTGTGGGGAAAGAAAGAGGAAGGGAGGACATTTGTAGTCACAGCATTTTTCTTCCCAAATAACCATTAACGTGTGATGGAGTCCTGCTTTCCTGGAAACAGCTAAACATCTGCCTGCCAATGTGAAGTAGTGAATGAATTCCTTGTTTTGCTTTGCTTGCAAGTGCAGATTTTGGTTTGCATTTTAAGCTATGAGTTTTCTCACTTTTATCCTTCCCTTTCTGTCCACTATCCCACTGTAGGGGGAGTGAGGGAGCAGCTGTGTGATGCTTAGCTGACTTCCAGGGTTAACACATAGCATCCATCCATTTTTTTTTCCTTACAGAAAGCTATCTTAAATAAAGGTAATCTTTCAGGATAACAAGAACCGGATGACCTGTATATTTTTACCAACAAATTCCTTCAAATCTCTTGCAGAGAGGGAAGCACTATAGAAGATCACAGAACTATTTGTAATAGACTCGCCATAACATTCTTGGGTTACAAAGTCATCAGGAAAATCTGAATCTCATATCTTCTACTAACACTATCATCAAAAAGCTGGCTAAGAGATAAATCCACAAAGATACAAATACAAGAGTACACATACAGATACAATATACTTAGATACCTCTGCAAAAAAGTATTCTGGGAAGTGTCAATGTAGGACATATTGACTGTCTGTGATCAAAAATCACTCCTGGGGAAGCAAGTCCATTTCCATCCAAAGCATACCATGACTTAATTAATAGCTAAAGAATTACTGTTTTATCTAATCTGCCTTGATATTTTCACAGAATGACATCCAGCTTCTCACTTCTGGAAGGCTTTTGTCAGGCTGAATCTATGTCATACTGCTACAAACATTATTTGTTGCACCTGCCAAGAAACATGCATAGACCCGGTGCTAGTATCAGCATAGGAGGAAGCAATGCTGAACATTTAAAGCTTCTTATTCTTGTTTAAGGCTTGCTTTATAGTAAAGCAAGCAATTATAAGTAGTTCAGGACTTTAGACAAACATAGGAGAAAGGTAATTTGAGGTCCTACATCCATTCATTAGTCCATAAAAACAGTGTTTCCAAACTGGATTTAAAAGTGATTCTTAACAGGCTGTAAAGGTTGCATAAATTAAATGGCAATACATCCCACTGACTGTTTTTTGCTTATGACTCCTTCCATTTACTTCTGCAATTTCCATCCAGTGTTATTCATGAGTTGCGTGCTCTAGCCTATATTTTGAACATGGATTTTCACTGGTATGTTAGCTATCCTTTCTTTTCCTAACATTTTCATTTTATCCCTGGCATTTCTTTTGGTCCTCTTCCAAACACCTGTTTCAGAAAGGCAGGCTAGCATAATAATCTAATGTCAATGAAAGTGTTATATTTATGTTACTACAAGAATGTCAAGGATCTGTTCTCAGTTTCAGCAACAAAAAGTCAGCTACTTCAGTGACTGAAGTGTATTTGCTGAAGATATTCACTGGTGTCACTCAGAGCACAATGTGATATATATTTAAAGTGTGTACTACCATACTTAAAGAAACTATGGGGATTTTTTCCTAAGTGATGAGAAACACAGAACTACAATGTTATTATATATATAGACACATTAACAAAAGTTAGAGAAAATGTCTAGCGATGATTTCCTCCCTCTCCTTTAAACACTATTATAAAATAAAATAGATCTATCATCTCTAATAATTGTTGTATGAGTGAAGATTGAAGAACTCAAGTGTAAATTTTTCCTGTGCCTAAGAACAAATCTTCCAATTTGCAATGTCTTCATCACATTACTCATTTCAACTCTTTAAGAAAGACAGTTGTATGATAGTGAAGAACAAAACCAAACAAAACCACAATGAATACACCAGTTCTAGAAGACAGACAGGTTTTTAAAAAATGGCCATACTCTGAATATGATACAAAGTCATTTTCACACTGTTGAAAGTTTTCCACCTTTCTGGCAACTTGTGAGGTAAAACATCAAACACCATTTTACGGACAATGAGGTTAACAAGAAGTTATGTGTCACAGAGCAACTAGATTTCATCCTCACTCCTGACAGATGCTCCACATGTGTCCCTTCTTCTGGTCTGTAATTGGACAGGAGCTTCTTCAAAGTCTCTGTGTCTCAGTGTTTTCCCATTTTTCCAATTAATTTTGATACTTTCTTTCCCAAAAGCAGTACTTACGCAAACTGATGAGGCCTTCTACAAATGTTCATTAGTATCAGGGTATGCAAATTTTGTCCACAGTACCAACATATGTAGCAACCTATTTTCATTAGCAAGCTCCTTTTATTAATTATCTTTTAGAGAAGTGCTTCATTAGAAAGAAAACATCAGTTCTATAGAATAATATTCTGGAAATAACTTAATGACTGATAATATCATGTGGAATGCTATGGCTTTCTCACTTAGGGGACATTTTGCATTGAGCTCTTATATAAAGATGAATTCTTTCTTATGGGACTCATAGGGAAATAAGGAAGGAAGATTCAGTTACTAACTGACTAAAAAGGATTTTAAAGTAAGATAAAACATGGATATACTAACATAAACATGTAATTTAAGTATAAACAAGAAATATCTGGAAACCAGTCTAAAGGCAAGGAGGATAAAAAGAACCAGTGACAGCTAGTCAGAAAGGATGAAGGAGGTACTACAATAGTAATCTATCTAGGTATCTACAGATGTCTTTGACATCTGTACATTAATACAAAAATCACAGTGAGTAAACCATTAAAAAAAAAAAAAATCTTGAAGTCCTTTGTTTTAAAATCTGACAATCATATAATAAACATAATAGAGATCTGGTGAAGTATAGGATTGGAAGATTATGATAATATGTGCAGGAAAGACAGGAAGACCAAAGGATGAGGTAGCTTTTGAAATAAATTGTATGGCACAAACAAAAGTTTTCTACTGCAAAAATTGGGTAGGAAATACAGTAAAGAACAGAGTTTGGCTAAGCCCCTCTTGTTTAATTCAAAACATAGGGATACAAACATGTCAAAAGTAAAAAAAAAAAAAAGTATTGTTAAACATGAGTATAAAGGAATAACTGGCAAAGAAAGAGGTAAAATGGACAATGTCAAGGCACAAAATGAGAAGCCAGAGACATCTAGGCTGAAATAATTCTGTGAGAGCATTAGTGTCACAAACTGTTTATAAACAAGAAACTGTTCATAAAGAGGATGTCTCAAACAACTTGAGTGGGATGACCTGGGGGAGAGAAGTGGACCAAGCTCTGTGGAGGTGAGGCAGTGGGCCATTTCTCTTCCCCTCCCTCCTGTGGTTGCCCAGAGACAGAACTTGCCTAACTGTGCAGGTACAAGCTAGGGAAAACAAGAACCTGCTGGAACAATCTATTGCACATGTGTAGGAAAAGCAATACCACATGTGTGTCTTTGTTGATCCACCACCTACAGGCCAAGCTGGCTACTCTGCAACAACGTGGGATCCAAGGGTGGTGATTTCCCCTATTCCTATCCCCTCCTCATCTCTTTTCTCTCTCTACTCTCTCTCTCTCTTTCTCACATATATTCATGTGTATAAGTTTTGTAGGAGTTGAATTGCAATCCGTTGTTCGTTGACAGGTCTCATTGCCAAAGTGCCTCCAGATGGTTATCAGTTGATTGTTGCTAAATTTTCTCCATTCACTTACTAAAGTGGTCAATTAATAAAGTCCCCAGCACAGTTCTCCTCTGAGTCATTGTGGTGACTTGGCCCACCCTGAGGCTCTGGAGACATAGTGCTTCGATAGATAGAATGAAGGAATTTGGAGGATGCAGTATCTTTCTCAGCAGTATTGTTTCTAAGAGTAAATTTAGGGCAGGTATCTAATACAATTAATATCGGCAGCAAGGTGTTATGATCTCAACATTAAACAGGAAAAAGAATAAAGATTAACTGAAGATCTTAGTTGAGACTGGTCAGCCTTTGCAATCCTATTAGCTGTGTAAGAAGTTGGGTTTGCAACCAAGAGTTATGAGACATTGGAGAAATCCATAAACAATTTCTAGGTGGGAATCGATATGATCTCCTCCTGAAGGGGATGGAACGGCACTAGACAAGGTGTGTTTCTATGACCTAGGCAACACAGTCATGTGACTCTTTCAGTGACAAGACATTCAGAAAACCCCACAATCCAGAATCAACACATTCGTGTGTTGATGAAACAAAACCACCTCAGCCTGGGTATCAGGCATGCTCAAGACCACATACTGTTCACTACAAATTCCAGGTTTTTAAAGTACTAAGCCTAATCAATTTACCAGAACCTGAACTGGCTAAAGAAGTTTCAGAATAATTAGTAATTCTATTATTTAAGTGTATATTTTCCACTCCAATTCCATTGTAAATTTTTTATCTGATTAAATTATCATCATGCTATTTAGACAGAGAGAAAAAAAATCAATAAATGTCAACCATCTTAATGTTAGCAAACCAAACAGATCATTGAATATGGTTCAATAGCATTATCTAGATCCAAAAAACAAATTGATATATAATGAGGATTACTACCTATAAAGTATATCTTCTCTACTCAGGCAACAATGGGAAGGGGGCAGTTAAACCACTAATCCATTTTTGAACACCCCACCTTGAGAAGTGTGAAGAAGTCAAGGTAAAAGAGCAATTGTCATGATCATCTTGTCACAGGTGAACAAACTGGTGCCACTGGGTTGTAACAGACAAGTGTGTGAGAAGGGAGAACAAGTTTCAACTTTCAAATATGTAAGACTCTGTAAAAGAGACAGGGGATAATCTGTTATCCATGTCTACCGAACATGACAAGTAGTAATGATTGAGATAATTTGTGGCTGGAAAAAAAAACAACAACCATAAAACCCAGTCCAGTGAATGAATTTTCTGGTAACTGATGATAATTAGATCTACAGACAGAACTAGCACACATTTACATAGTACAATTCATCTCTTAAAACTGTCTTGAAGATTAACTTTCCTTCCCACCTCTATCCATCCTTAACTTTCTAAGTGCTATACCCAGAAGATCAACCCTGAACTTTATTTTATTTACACTGAAAAAAGTAATAAAAGGTTATTTTATAATATATACTTTCAGATATCTTTAACTTTCACACAGTAACTGAACAAAGTAGGAGAACCAAATTTTTTGAGCCAATCTTAATCATACAGACCCTATATTGTGAAATAAAAGATAATAAAACATTCTGTTAACCTAGATTTAACATAAAATAAGTAATATTTTCAGTCTGGCTTCCACAGCCCTCTAAGGATTAAACATAATTTGAAAAACTAAATGTCTACTCATATTTTGCTTAGTAGTAGTAGCTCACCCTACATTTTCTTTTTTAGAGTTGTCAGTTTAGGCTGCTGGATTTTCAGAAGTACCTTTTAACATCACTGAAAATGGGAAACATAGCCCAAGGGCCAGAACATACTATGGTTAATGCTAGGAAAGGAAGATGGAATGATTCCAAGTATGCAGAAGAAATGCTGTCTGAAAGAGGACAAGCAGCATGAAAGCTGTAATCACACTGCTATTAAGGATGACCTGTCTCCAATATGATGTTTGATTCTTTTAGATATTTCAGCCATTTCAAATCACACTTAGCTCTAATGTGGTATGTCATTTATCATCAAACATAAAATGTTATGTTTCCAGAGAGATTGTGGTGGGAAACAGAGGAAACAAATCAATATTTTTTAATTTAGAGAAAATTCTTTTTTTTTTAAAAAAAAAAAATGGTAAACTACTACTTCATCAGGCTTGAAAGGTATCAGGAAACTTTCTTCCTTTTATATTTTTTTTTTTTAATTTTCTATTTTCATGGTTTTTTTACTTAAGCATAACATAGCCAGTGGACAGGGATGAACCTGAGAGAAAGTTTCTATTCCTAAATATTCAAGCCATATGAAGTGTGAGAGCAAGTAATTTAAAATCTCAGTGAGCTATTCCCAACCTTCTAGCCTTTTTCGGTCTTGTCTACTAAGTCTATAAACACCTTATATATGTGACGGTCTCTAACAGGCCACATTTTCATACAAAGAGTTCTATGCAAATACTTCCTACAGAAAAAGAAAATTCAAGCAACTAGACTAGACAGTTTACATAGGTCTTATTTAATGCTAGAAGCCCCAACACACTACAGTAAGATTCACTCCTGCACAGTGTTAAATGTGTAAAGCTGCACATCTTTAGAGAACTGTACGCCTCCATACACGTCTATAACCTGAGTTATATATTTTATCTCCCAGTAAGTATCTCAGACTTCCTGGTTCTTCTCCCCCCTAAACCCACTTTTTTCTCAATCCTTCCACAAGCAAGTATCATGGCACAGGACTTCAAAGCAGATAGAAGGTTTTTGAACAGGACAACCAAGTCCCACTAGGGTGTCTATAAAGAAAGAGCCCCAGTGATTATGTATAAAGCAGCCCAATTAGGTCAAACTTCCAAGATAAAACTGGGATAGAATGCCGTTTTCAACATCTATACATTCATAACTGTATTATATATTATTTGATAATCCCAAATAATCAGAAAGACTTGATTTTAAGGTTTACTTGGTATACAGTGGTAACAGTGGTGTACTCTCTCTAGAATGTTACTGATTGTTAGTTCAGTTTAGATTCAAAACAAAAAACATCAGTTATGGAATTATGAATTTTTTATGTTTCACTAAATAATCTTTTTATGCTGCCCAACACTCTGCATAACTCAGAGAATTTCTAGGAGTTAATATGACTGCAGACTTAAGGAGAGTGAATATAGTTTGTGGGAGTTTTTGTGTTCATTAATTATAATTTATTATATAGACAAAAAGAAGGCCTAAAGCTCTTCAGTGAGGTTGAAGCCAACAACCAGGCAGTGCACAAATAGATAAGAGGCTCAAACACTGTTGCAACTCAAAACCCCCAGTACTTCACATACCGATTAGTAGTAATAAGTGATATACGATAAAACCCTGTTATTATTAATTAAATCTTCATAAATAATAATATCCATTGTATATTGAAAAATATCCAGGAAATAAAGCTGTGCATCATGAACACTTCTGATAGCATTGAATATTCTTAAAATCTCCAAAGCATAGCACAAAATCCACATTTAAAAATGAGTAAGAGGCTGAAGACAGACAAGGGAAAAAACCTATTTGCAAGGATATACAAACTATCATAGAGTATTTAAGAAGTATCTGGATGTGTGCACTGATACCTAGAGATAATATATTTTTATGGACAGATGTAAAGGGACTTATCATAAGTGTTTATGTCCAAACAATTTTTTAACCATTTCCCCTTGCTAGTGTGTCACATTGTCTCTAATGTGGCATGTTTCTTCGGGGCATTGCTGCTCAAATTAGGTCAATCAAAGTTTAACCAACTTTTGTGGGTCCTGGTGATACAGTCCAGGAAGAGCATACCTGGAAGAGATATTTCACAAATACTTAGCCACTCACTGGAACAGAAATTTTATATGACCAGCCAGAATTTGTATTTTTTATTTTTAAAAAAGAGTCCTATGTTTCAGCTACATAGTAAAATTTCTCACATAGAACTTCAGGCTTATTTAAGCTTGTCAGAGTGAACCTCAGTCTTGTTCACAAGAACTGGGATTTCAAAGTATTCAACTTTTATTTTGCTATATTGCATCATACAGATCAAAGTCAACATCCACTGGTAGGAAGTATGAAGTGAGAAGTGATGAATGTAAGTATGTCCTAAGCAAAGAACATGACATATAAAAGGAACACCAAATTACCAGCACCTGCACAGCAGAGAAAAAAAGAAGGTGATCAAGTTCTGAGTAAGAGTTGGGCAACATTAGATTGTAAGAAACTTTACAAAAACTTTGCTTATAATTTTGGAAGGTTTATGAACAGAAACACATAAAGGATAACACAACAAACATTAACATTTTTGGTGTAAAATATGACTATGAAAGAAAGCACAGAAATAAAAGCTCACAATTTGATTTCCCTCAAAATTTTACCTCATAGTCTTATGTTGAAGATTTAATAATTCTAAAATATTTGGCATTGTTTGACTTACAACACTGTAGCCTTTTTAGTGAGATAGCATGTTGATACTTTATTAAATATGTAATTCTATAGATTGCTTTGGATGCAACAATTTCTGCTTAATGCACCCTGAAACAAAAATGAAATTAAGCGCTTCCTAGGTAATAAGAATGATCAGTTAAGTGTAGATTCTCATTTTGCACTTGTCTTCCAGGACAAGCTCTGATCACATGTATTCTATATAATTAATTCATTCCAACTGTCCTCTGCATTTCATTACTAAAGAAGAATTCTCGTCTTTGTCTTTAAATCAATTAAATCAACTACTTGACAAATACCTATTGAACATCATTAACAGGTTATGAAAAAAAAAAAAAAAATCACTGCCTTCTAAAAATTATGAGGGATGCAAATTACCCTTTTATTAAATTCTAGGTGGAAACCACTAAAATGTCTGAGAAAATTAGAAGTCCTGAACACAGTACTGCTAAAGACAAACTGAGACAAAGACTGATAGGTTGATGGTTAACATCCAGTTAATCTCAGAAATACAGATCCATTTTATTCTATTTTATGGTAGGAAATTAAAGTGTCTAAACAAGGCACAGCTGGCCGAAGCACATGAGTGTGTACATATCTGCACAATGTCAAAACAAATTTAAATGTGCTAAAACGTATATATATGGATCAGATCCTCTCAATGATAATGGAAATTAAACACAAATCATTTGCAAAACGCTGGTGTCTCCCATGCACAAAAGCACATTAGTTTAAAAACTATCGTGGCCCTCAAAGTTCTACAGTTTAATACAACCTCCAAGATTACAATACAGAGCAGGAGGTGGCTTTTAATTCTCCCTCCAGGCAAACTCTTTCCCTCTGATTTGGAAGAAGGCATCAGAAATCCACTGAAAACGAGAAGCTTCTGCAGTGCTGTTCAGCCCTGCATCTTCTGGATCTTCAAATGCATGACTCTTACGCATGAACAAGTACACAATATTTCAAGTATGGCCTAATTGACAAGAGCACCTGACTGCTGCTGTTAACCAAAATGCCTTTCAGGGAAAGCACCAAAACACACACAAAGAGGCAGTGTAAATTAACTCTTATTTACTTTCCTTCAGGATTTTCTCTTTTTTAAAGTGAGGAGCAAGAAAGACTCTTGTGTGGTCTCTTCAAAGTGCAAAAACTGTGGAGCTCTTGTGGTTAGCAATGTGGACTAACAAAGAGAAAGCAGGAGAGATGATCATTGTTACCATTCTTTTCTCATATAAATCAGCTGTCCACAAACTCTTAAGGAGCTAGAAAATATCTGTTGCCTGTCTAAAACTACAATAACACTACTGGATTATCTGAAGATATTTTTTTTTTCCTTTGGCTGAGAAGACTTTGATTGAATACTGTTGGAGCAAGTTCTAGAGACACAAGGTTTTAGTTTCTCTGAAATGTTTTCTTGCACAAGACATTGCAAGGCTATTGCCAAATTATTGTTAAATCAGGGGAAAAAAATTAAAAGTTGTTAAGGAAGGATATTTCCTTCCATTTTCAAGGAACTACAATGTCTTTTGTCTTACATTTCCTGTATTCCCTTTAGAATAATCAAAAGTGACAGCTTTCTCCATGTCAGCGTTTCACAGTTTGCTCTGCATCAAAGAAGGTGGTTATAAAACAATTTCAAGAAAATACAGTCTTATTTCTGAAGAAATAAAGAATAGACTTCATTATATCAGCACAATAAAATATAATTTTAATTTTTTTCTATTGGTGTATTCATACATCAAAGACAGTTTTAATTATTTCTACATTGTAAAAAATAGGGAAGAAAAAAATTACTTGCAGCAAACGCCTACATAGTTTTCTCTTCATGAGAAAACAACCAAGTTCACTTTGGCAAAGGAAAGATCTTTTAACCTAATGCCAAAAAGTACATAACTTGAAATATCAGTGTCACTACTCTTATTTTAGCAGCGGTCTTTCCAATTTAAATAGCACTTCCTGGTTTGCCCTAAACACTGTAATCTCCTAAGAACAAAGTCAGAGCAACAAATTCATTCAGACTGTTTCTGCAGGTGTCTGAAAAGATGATACACCTGTGTCTTGTATGTAGAACAGCACCCACAGTTGTTGGGATCCTGTGCTTCTATGACCTTTATAACTTGTCTAGAATTTCTCTAGGCATTCAGGCCCTGAAACATGTAAGTTATATATTACTGCAGTTGTACAGCAGGATGAATTTTCTTCTTTCACTGCCACAGCCTAGGTGCATATTGCTTAGACTAGCTGGTAGTCACACTAGACATAAATAATTTTGACAGTCAGGAGAACACACTAAATATACAAGTTCCACAGATCAGCAATCAATCTTATCTGACAGACTAACCCCAGAAACAGTTTTAAAAAACATTTTTTTCCTTTTGATCATGTAGACAGGTTCTGTGACAGATACTTTTCAGTCTCCCCTTTATATACAGGATCTAACAGTTTCTAGCATAAATAATGTATTTACTTACCTACCTAAAATTCTACCTAAATTAAGCACACTGGGACTGAGAGAAAAAAAATCTACTATTCAACAGGTGTAACTTGCTGAGAGGGCATAAAAGAGATTTAGCAACTGAGATGAAGATTTTCTAAAATTTCCACTTCTTTCAAAAACATGTTCTGATTTCCAGGTGTTCCTGATTATAATCACAAAATCATTAACCACTTCTGTTTTCTTTTCATCTCCAAAACCTCCACAAGTAGGAATAATCACTTTATTTGACCATATTTCCCCTTCCCTCCCTAACTTCGGTGGAGACACTGATACTCTGGATTATTTCATTTTTCCAAGACACTTCACACCTTTCTCTCAAAAAGACTATGACTCATATCTAGGTTTGTCTTCCTTGCAAGGGAATTCACACCATGTGAATTCACTGGAATGAGCAATTGCAATTCTTTCTTTCCTTAATTCACCTACAACTTTAATCTTGTAGGCATAGTCTACCATAGAAGGCACCAAAAGATAGAGAGAGAGAAGCATTCAAGGGTGTTAATTGCCAGGAGAATTTTACTGGGATCAGAAGGAAAAATTCTAACAAACACATCATCACATACATGTATCAAACTGTTGAAATTCTATATCTTATTACATTAATGTTATGATTCTTCTCTCCATTCCTGATGATAGGCAACAGAGTTTAATCTCTAGCTAATCCAGCCAACTATAATCAGGGAAATCACTAATCTCTATCTCTAAACATCCAAAAGGAACACTTCACAGTCACGAGCTGGCACAGCATACAACTGTAACTCTGCTAGTAATTTCTTACTAAAAATCATGTTCTAGTGACTAACATTTTAATATATACCATATAATTGCTAGAAACTATCAAGTGATGGAAGTATCTGACATTGCAAGAATATCCCATTAGAACATCACTTCCATTTCAAAGGTGAGGTCTTAAACACTGTTCCCATTTGTTACTCATTTTGATTGATAGCATTTCCTCCTTCAGTTGGGAAGATATAACTATCAAAAATACTGTAATTTTTTTTTTCTTTTTGTTTTTTGTGGCTATAGTACTGGACTGAAATTCAAAATTTCAGTCTGCCCTGAGGTATAAGCACTTTTAATCTTTAAAAGATTTCTTATTTCTTGTCTGAAAAAAAGGTATAATACCTCACCAAGTTATAATATGCAGTTGCTCTTCAATGACTACAAGATATTTAGATGTTATTTGGACCAGAGTATAGTAAATGTATCTCAAAAAACCCCCACCCACCTTTCTTTTAAAAGAATGAGAACCACTGGCTTAAGTAAAAGCAGGACTGACATCTTGATTTTCTTTCCACTTATTGACAGGGAGTAATATTTTTGCATCTAGAAACTTTCAGCATGACTGGAAGTTAGAGATAAATAAGTAAATAAATATGGACTAGCACATAGAAAACTCCTTAGGAAATTGAACAAGAATGTCATCTATACTGATTGCAGACATCTACAAGCATTATCTTCAAAAACCCCAGGTATTAAACTAATACTCATTTAGCACAGAATCAAAGCCACCCGTCTTGCTGAATACCAATGAAAATACCCGTAAAATAAACAGCATTCTCTTTCTGTTATTACTTTTTTGGATACAGGCTGGTATGAATTTGCCCAGGCCAAAACCAGATAATAAAATGAAAAATGAGAATGCTAGCATAGACCTTGGATTTCTGTTAAATATTACAGGAAGCTGAAGTGATTATTGACTTGAACTACTTAAGTATTTAAGTATTCTACAGAGATTTAATACATTACAGAATATAAATCTATTTCTATGTGGTAATTATAGTAAATTTTTGTGAGATTTCTCAAAACAGTTTTTATAGTAATGCATTTGAAAAGATTAAAAAAAAAAAAAAAAAGAGAGATAAGTAACCAAAGAGAACTTTGTCCTGTGCATGACTTGGTCTGCTAATTTACAGCCACTATTAAAATTCATACATACATATCTGTCACCAAAGCAAGATATTTTGCTCGTAGGCATAGAAACTATGGACTAGAAAAGACAATACCTCCTGGTTCATATAATTATCCTCTTGCCACAAGATGGCACCAAAAGATTAAAAATATCTGCATTCCTAGTTTCTCATCTGAAAAAATGAACAAACTTGTCAGGGAATTGAGAAAAAAATGTCATCAACATTTGACTTTCGATTTGGTTAGCAAGTTATGAACAACGTTCTGCTTACTCTGACAAACTGCTGAATGTGGAGACTTTCCATGGAGTTAATGAATATGGAGAAAAAGGTTTTAAGCTTAAATTTCTTAGAAATTGCAAAGAGCAAGCAGTGAACATTTAGAATTATATACTTCCCTGTCTTTAAAAGGAAATAAGAACTTATGCGTATGCATGAATAAAAACTAAACAGACACAAGAAGAAATAACTTGAAACCCATCAATAATTTATAGTCTCCCCTAAAGGACAATTTATCAAAGTAAAGTTCAACAACTTATACATTAAGAATTATTCTTTTACTCCATTCAACTTAAATTAAAGAAAAACAAACAAACCAACAAAAAACCACCTGATCTCAAATTTACTGAACTCTTAAAAAAGCTATGTGGTATATAATTTGAGAAATACCGAAGAAACTATATTTCTAATTTATAGGCTATTTTATTGTCAAATGAGTGCTTTTCTATGCCCATGGCAAAACTTCATCCTTCACAAAGAATTGCATTATATTATAGGAACGGGTCAGAATGCACTAACTGCATAAAACCAAAACAAAACACCAAAGTTTTGAGGGGGATGAAAAATTTCAAGTCATAATTACTTCACTGGAAATGATTTGTTTTCATTTATCTATTAAAAAAAATCCAACAAAACAACTACTAAAAAAGTGTTCACAGCCTTCAGCCAGAAAGAAACTAAGCATCTCAGAACAGAAAACTACTAATTCATCAGCAAATTTCTCTGTCACTATAATCGTTTCCTTTAAAGGAGAGAAATGTCCCTGAAATTATCAAGATTATAAAAGAATTAATTTTGTGTCAGTATTATCCTGATCTTCATTGCCAGTATTTCTGATTGTACAAAAATGTATTAAGCTAGCTTCAAAGTATTTTTTTTCCTGTACATCACTTCATTTTAGCTCATATATTTTAAAGCACTAATGGTTTACCCCTGAAAAGTCAGTGCTTGATTACATAGTAGCATCATTGAGACTAATTCTGTTTACTTAACTAGAATTGAATTTAATTCTTTAAAATATTCTTTTTTAGTCATCATGCCATTATTACACCAAGAGTCCAGTTATAATTCAAACAAATTCAAACAAAATAGCTTCTAAACTAGACCAGATATCAATTTTTTTTAGTGCTGAGGTATCATGATTTCACTTGTGTTCCCTTTCATAGCAAAAAGTATTTTAATATGCTAGAGCTAGAAATGAACTCCAAGCAGAATACCCAGTGTAACAAGGAACAAGTCACATCACTAAACTGACCCCATAGTCATGTCTACCTGTAAGACAAGACTACCTGGGTGCTTTTCCAGAGATCGAGCTGGAACCATTTAACTGGGAGCTGTGGGACTGATCCACCTAGGCTGCTTTTACTGCATTAGACCTGACTTTCACAGGCTGTCCAAGTGGCAAAACACCTCTGTCCCTATGTACACAAGGCACTTACTGGTTGGATCTTGATGGCTGCAGCCATGGAGGAAGGAAAAAGTAGTAATTTCCTCTCCTGAATGTACATAACCCAAAATTTAACAAGAAGTTGCTGCTGTGCTAACACAGGGTTTTTTTGTCCTGTAATTTAGAAGGTTGTACTACTTTGAGCTTTACCATTTTTGTTTAACTCCAGCTAAGTGGTGGTGCTAGAAATGAAAGCCTTAAAAACTCATTTGTAGATGGCTATTTGTAAGTTCTGTTCTAAAACACTAGCATAACATGTATAATTTAAACTCCTGAATGTAATTAATTGAAATTATACTCTTTCTTTTCAAAAACCTCTGCATTTCAGAACTTAAATAATAAATTTCTTCTTTGTCACAAACTTTTAGGTATTTATTTTAGAATAGCTCAAGCTCAGTGACTTTTCCTATTCACATTATAAATTCCTAAATTCTCTTGAAGATTTATGCTCACAAAACTTTAATGGGATTATTACTATAATACGCTAAATACACTATGTCTTATTTCAGCTTTCTTTTTTAAATTCTCATTATTCTGACCTCAAATAAAAAACTAGAGGAAAACAAGCCACAATTAGGATATATTCTCAAATAGCACATGTATTTCAGAGTACATTCAGGTGTCTTGTTAGGATAGAAAGAAGAAATGTATCATTTTTTCTTAATTTTCCATTCTGTATATATATTCCACACACATACTTAAATTTCAGAAAAAAAGGTCAGTTTATTCTGATCATCAGAATGATTAATGAGTCTAAATAATGTAAATAAATCAAAAAGGTATACAGTCCCACCTTAGGAAAGATTTTCTCCAAGTAGTCAAATCGGGGTGCTACTTCATTTGAAACCACTTAATAAAATAAATTTGAAGGAATTGCATAAGCAAGGAAAAAAAGCATATATTTTATAAAAGAACAATGTTAGAGAGGAAAAAAATCTATTTGTATCCGTACATCTGCCATTCAGATGTAACTACCAGAATAAAATAGGTCTACTAACAAATATGCTTTTAAGTTCTTAAACACAAACAAAATGCCCCGAAGTATTAAGTCATGGAGAGAACTAAACCTAATATATCTGGGGTCTGGTTCACCCATTTTAATCAAGATGTGAGCTTCATTGATAACTTGACTATGAACACCATACTCTTTCTTACTCAAGGGAAAGAACACATTTTGGCACACTAATGACAGAAGAAACTTTGTCCAGAGAAGAAAAGAAAAGAAAAAAAAAGTTCAATCACACTTCCCTAAAATGCAACTCCTGATAATGTTCTATGTTCTACTTTTTTATGGACACTACAGATTTCTGCCAAAAGCCTGTGGAAACTATCCCAAACAGAAGCAGAGTTTGGAGATAAAAAAAACTGTTTAAAACATGGCCTTGAGAAGTAGGAATTAGTAGCACATTTAGGGAACTTGGATGTAATATATGCTTAAGCAGATCTTAAACTATCTTTCATGTCATAATGAAATGTCTTCCTTCCCTAATCTTAGAAATGAGCAAATCTTTTTATATAGCTGCAAAATGACTGGGTATATCCCAGTAACGCATTCATAAATTGAGGCCTACATTATTACTTTCCATTTAATACAGAAATAGTTTGATTAAAGACTGCTGATTAAATGGTTGAATGCTGTTGATCGTTGCTGAAACTCCCCTTATTCTATTGCAGTGATTTTATAGATTCTAATGTTTAGAGATTCTGATGATTTTCATTTTTAAACTATGCAATTAACTGTAATTCACTACTAGATGACCCAAAGTCTATTATGGCAACTATTATGATTTTTTAGCAGAAAGTCATGAGGGCAGGCTAGTAGTTCTACATAGCTTACTTTACAGGATGAAGATTATAATGAAAGAAAAAAAAAAAAAACAACACAGTACTGACATGTAAATATGCTTCCCCACTTCATGGAAAAAAAAAAAAAGACGACATATATATTAAAAATGAAAATATGATCTATAGTATGATGTAACATTTTTGTGAAAGATTATTTGCATAATTTGTTATTCAAATTTATTCTTACAGGTGGAAAGAAATTAAGAGCTGAAATACTGTCATTTTCCTATTTCAGTTCATCATGTTTGGTGATTTTTTTTTTTATTTTAAACACTTTCCGCTATTTTTTCCTTTCTTTGTATTCTTTCTATTTTTAATAACTGACAGTCCAGTACTGAAAGTCTAGGTCATCTTTAGAGTAGCCTCAACTTTAAAAAAAACAGACACACATTATTTTAAGAATTAAATCTTAGTCATCTAATTAGCACATATATACTTCTAGTGAATGTATTACTTAGAATCTTCATGATGAAGATGAATGACATTTAAGTCTACCTTTAGCTAATTTGCTGGTGACACACAGATAAAATGCACCTATAGGTCTTCAAGAAATCTTATATATCATACCATAAACCGGAGAAGGACCCATACAGAAACCTAGATTCACACCTTGTCTGATATGTTTAGGATTGGATATTTCTTCAACAAACAATGAAATGTCAAAACATGATTATAAGTGCATGTACTTAAAAAAAAAAAAAATAGAGAAAACAACCTGAAGATTGAAATAAGGTATTTCTTTATTTCCAATTAAGTACAGTAATACTATCCACAGTTTTCAGTCAAGACTACAAGAACATGTTTCTACCTTTTTTCTCTCTGATTAAGTCATAGACAGATATAGAGAAGAAAAGATGACAGTCCTTGCCTCAAAAAATAGGAACTTGTAGACAAAACACACTACAGTCCCAATTCATAATTGAAGCCCATATGCCTGCCAAGGCCATATGTGACAGCATTTCAAGGTCTAGTGGGGAACAGTATTATTATTATTAATAGAACACTATGAGAAAGACAACTATATGAAGAAAAAAAATTGTATTATGCCAACTAAACCATGTGGAGTCAGTCAGGAAAATCTCAGTGTCATGAGAGAGGAAGAGGTCTCATTTTTCCCATCTTTCATCACCTATTTTTGAAAGGGTATCCAGGTCCCTTTTTAGGAAACTTCATCTGTGGTAGTAGTATCAGGACAAAGACCTTTTCAGGGTTACAGAAGCTTGGCCTGGACAGTAGACAGAAGCAAGGATGCTAACACTGTACATACAGAAACGTTACTGATATGGACTCACTATAGAAAAGACATGAGGAAAATAGCAGGTCACTATTTGTAAGAGAAAGGAATTTATACATTTACAGGATTATTTTTCTTAGAAATATTAGAAGCATGACCATCCTCCCTCTGTCCTGAATATTATCTCTAAATAAATACAAATACTTTGGGTTCCTATCTCTGTTCTCACCCTCGTTGAAAATCTCAAAGATTTTTTTCCATGTATTTTATCTTTTGTATAAGATATGAAAGATATTCAAGAAAACCCATGTATAGCTTTTGATTCCAATGGAAGTAAAAATCTGCTGTACACTTGGGATACTTAGAGGAGCCAATGACAGAATGGCCAGCATCTAAGTTTCCTAGACACAAGCATATCATGTTTTATTTGTGGTTACTATTAGGTTAGCGTAGCAATTGAAAAGATAATCTTTTTATTTGTTAAACAGGTGTAAATATAATGTGATCTACTGAAGTGTGGTAGACACAAGCACACAAATACAGTTCAATTATACATATTTTTGTTTAATGTTAATTTGGGAGGAAAATTAGCAGTTGGACATTGCATTTTGAGCCTTGCTCATAGTGCTCTAAATTACATTCGTATCTATTCTTTACATCGCAAGATTCTGAACATTATAACATAGTAGTTCATGAGGATTGCATTCATTTTTAAGGATCATGTTCTGATCAGGCTAAGTGATGGCATGTCACCTTATTTATGCTGTAATGCAGACCACTGAAATAGGATAACACAATAAGTCCAATCTGCAATGTGTCAGGTGATGGAATATTAAAAGTAAAATTATAAAACATACATATGCATACATAACATCACCTAATATACAGTTCTTCATGAGTAAATGTTTTGGAGAGCTTTTGTATTTTTTGTAAAACACAGAAGAACACAGTTCTACCTTTTGAGCCATAGAATTCTGGAAACTTTTTTTTTTTATTATTATTCACATTTACATTAAACTCATACACATGTTGTCTTCTTTATGTGATTTCTTACTCTTTGAAATATGATTCAAAATTCACTTTGAGTTACAATTAAGAGGTGCCATAGTAAAGTTACAAATAAAAAAACCCATTGTATAAAGAATGATGTGGGAACAATAGTAAAAAAGACACCTGCCATGTTGTTTTTCATTTTATCCCATTAATGTTTTAAGTATTTGTATTCCCCTGATGTAGCCTGTTGGTACAGATGTGTTACTACATACTTCTAGCTAGCAGACTTGAGTTTATGTCCCAAATCAGATGCCCTGTGACAGCACAAGCTAGAGAGTACCTCTGAAATACTGCTAGAGCTTTATGCCTCCGGCATACTTCTTTATCAAAAAAAGTGATAAACATATAAGTTAGTAGAGCCAAGAAATGGTAGTGGGAGGCTACATAAAAAGTGAAGTAATAAAAGCTGATACAAATTAAGAGGGAAATGGTACAGTATTCCACTTGTTAGTATGTAATCCCTGTATAAGACAAAGGTTTTCCCTGTTTTGCCTCTACTATACACACACACTTGAGGTAACTGGCTCTGATGTTTAAATAATCAGGAAGATTGCATGTACAAAGAAATGTGTATAAAGCTTTAACTGGCATATTTTTGGCAGACCTTCCACATTCTAACATCAGACAGATAAGCCAGTAAACAGAACGTATAAGCTCAATAGCTCTTTGGTTGGATGGTGTTCTGGCTTCCCATCAGATGAAAACAGAACAAAGAAAAAAAAAAGTGTTCAGGTCTAGCTGATTTTTTTCTGTGTGTAGTAATACAGCCCGATAACTGTAACACACTCAGCTCTCCAGAGACGAGGATTACTTTGCATTGCTCTATGGTAGAGCTGCTAACCCACAGAAATATGCAAGTTATGGAAGTTGCCATGCCAAGGACTCAAAGCTGAAGAGCTGTAAATCCAGGGAGATAAAAGCAAGCAACATTCAACACCAGAGTTCCTCTTGGCCTGAGGAGAGATTTGGGGAACATTTAGCTCAAGACAAAATTCAGAATACGATTTTTTCTTCATTGTTTCCTGCTTTCATGTTTTTCCAGAAGTTGGACAATAGAGAAGTATGTGTTTTTCAAAAAGCAAATGCTCACATTAGTAGATTTGAGGGTGCAGGATGTGCAGTGTCTGTGTTGTATAGTCAGCCAAGGTTTCAATGCACTGCACCTTTAGTTTGCATGAGCTTTCATTGATAGTTGCATGCTATTCAACAATTGAAAATGTGCTATAGTACGTCATCCTTATGTGCAGTGAAGTCACCCTTCATAATGTTTTACTTTGGCATACTTAAACTGCTCATAGTAAAGACGTCATATTTTTGAATTTAAATTTTCTTTTATATAAAGTGAAACATGTTTTAGTATGTTATTAAAAAGCCCATAGCAAATACAACATTATTACAAAAATGTATATTTCTGTGGCTGACTTAAAGCACTCACAAAATGTTTCTTAAATCCTTATATTCTGCCAAAATAATGTTTTCCCTTTATTTCTATCTGGCATGTAATTTTGATGAATTAACTGTACAGAAGTTTCTTTAATATTTATGAACAAGGACATATTGTTAAGTCCATTTAAGACGCCTTGGTGTTTACAAGCTTGGTTTCAAGTAAAAATAATTAAATAATTTAAAGTAATATTATTATAACAGTCAGAAACTTCACCCCACTGCTGCTATTCAACAATATTTCAATCTTAATTTGACCCCCTACACTAGTGCTGCAACCTAGTGGTGTCATAAGGTATAAAATTATACTACTTCGACCTGCAACCTGATTTTGAATGCGGTTACCAGTCATAGAAACTAAGTCACCTGCACAGAATTATCCAGATGAGACAGGCTCTGTTTCATTCGTTTCCTTGGGAAATCATGTTGAGATCAGAAAATTACTTGCTCAGAATCAGAGGTAGACATTATTTTCGAATTAACATTTTCTGCCTTTTACATTTAATTATTTAACAAGGAAAACATATATTACTTAGCTGAAATTTGTATACTGGTGTGTATGTATAGATGTGTATCTTATAAATCTCTCTCTACATTTAATTAATGATGAGTTCATTTTCTTTGACATATAACATTATTTTTATGCCTTTTCAACTAGGCACAGAAAAGAACAGTAACCACAGTGTCTACTGTGAGCACATTTCAGTATTTCATCAGTTACTTCACAGATCCTTTGTCTATTAAGAACATGAAAGTACAAAGTTTTCGTACATCTACATTCATTTACTCTAATGCAAAGCCAACAAGACCATTTAAGAATATATAAGGTACTACATGCAGTCCCTTTAAGATGTATTTGCCATCTTCTTTTCCATGAACTGTTACAAAGCATTATAGATATATACTGTTGGCAAAGCAAGCAACTAGGCATTTTCCGATGCTACCCAAAGTAACAAAAAATCAAATCACCAGCAGCAGTTTCAAGTTTAATTATCTGTATTATAATCAAAACTCCTCAGACGTTACAGAGTTCCTATTTAAGTGTACAATATTATCTTGACACCACACAAAGAAAATATGGATGTAAAGTTAAACTAAAATTAAGAGAAACTGCTACAGAAATGACCTCTTCATTCACACTTTTATCTAACAAAGTATAGAAAAATATGAGAAGACTCCCTCAGGCAAAAACTAGATTACAACTTTATAATCCAAGAAGTATTCCTCTCTTGATGTAAACCCATATTGACTCTAAAAAGATGGTTTTCAACTCTTGAGAAAGATAGCTTGTCTTTTCTACTTGCCTTTCCCAGTTCCCTAAGTTCATTCTTTCATCTCCTTCTCTAAAATAGCACTGACTACTATTACATTCAAAAAGTAACCAATTAATATAAAAGTTTGAGTAACTGGAAAATCTCAATAAATGCTTGTACCAGACTCATAATATTCCTATTAAATGGCATATTTTAAAAGGATTTAGTGATTCAGAACTATGTTCCAGTCTCCCACTCCCTGCTTTCCCCCTCCAGTAATACCACCATGTAAATTTAAAGCCTCCTAGGTAAAAAACAAACCAAAACACAACACCCAAAGAAATAAAAAACACCACCAAAAAAACCCCACACAGAATTTTTAACAAATCTGCTTCCTCACACAGTGCACATACTCACACACACGTATGTGTATGCACATGCATACACAACAAGTTGTATAATTCAGAAAATACCTTAAAAGCAACGGGTGTGCAGCTGGGGTAATACAGAGGCTTTTACTGAAATGAAAGATGAAGATTACAGGCAACAGCTCCATTTGTGTGGAAACAACAGAGATGATAGGTCAGTTTTAAAATGCTGGTTGCTATTTGTCACTGATTGCACGTGCAGATGCCTTCTCTTAAGCTGAAGGACTGTTAGATTTTTATGTCTGCAACTAGTATGATGTACAGTATTAGCCTCTTGCAAATTTCTAATGCAGCTGACAATGCCATCAATAGTAGTTAGGAACATGGATTTAGACTTGCATTGTGCTGCATTAATTTAACACCACATCAAATATGGATTTTATTGCAGCAGTGACAATAAATGCTCACACAGGTGCAGACTAAAATTTTTCCTCCCTCTACCTTTTCCCTTCTCCTCCTACCCCTCCTTTACTGAAATGTCAAACCTGGCAATATTTTCACCATTTGTGTGTATATAGCTCTGTACAGATATTTGAAATATTGCCTGTATCCACCCTGCTATCCTTCTCTACAGGGATTTCCTTCATAAGAAGCATTTGCTCCGAGTGTGCATAATTATTCTGAAATTCAATTCAGAGCAGAACAAATATCAGTGAAAGCTGCAACAGACTTGCACTGGTATAGAGAAAGTGAGGGCACATATGTGTGCGTTTCATGCTATGTTCATAACAGTTACAGTATGAAACATTGTGCTTTTTTTCAATTCAAGTAGTATTGTTCCCCTGCACTGAATTTGCAAGAACTGAATACAGATGGAAATTCTGCTCAAAAGATAGCCTTCTTACTAGGAGGAAAAAAAAAAAAAATATATATATATATATATATATATATAAATGCTTAGTGTCTCAATCATGAATAAATATGATATCGATTTAGTTTGAGGAGAGAATACACAGCAGTTATTTCCTATCCTTTGTCTCATTACTCCTGAAGCATATTTATAAAATGTAAAAAGTTGTATATAGTAAAACAATTCTATGCATTGTATTAAAACCATACTATTCATGCTATAATCATAACAACTACAGAGAGCTTAAGGAAATAAAAATAACAAAGGCTCCTACCTTTTATTCTGCTTCTGAGAAAGTGAAGTAGTGTCCACCCCAACCAAACTGAAAACCGAGCTATTAGAGTCCTTTATTTTATTTATTTTCTTCTGTTATTTTCTAAGACTGATCCTACTTGGATCTAACTCAGGCTTTTTCTCCCAGCATCACTTAACTCTGGACAGCTGGGAACCAAAGCTAAGGGGGAGCTCTCCCTCTGACTGGCTTTCATTCAGAGCTCCCGATTAAAAAAAAAAAAAAAAAAAACAAAAAAACCAAGACGCACCATCCCCACCACATACACGCACCCTGCACAGACACGCACACACTCGCTCTCCCTCCGAGGACGAGAGCGGGAGAGGAGCTGCTGGCAGAGCCGCAGCACTTACCCTGGGAAGGTTGGAGACTGGGGAAGTGCAGGCTTTTCCAAGCACACAGTGATTTGCAAGTGAATGCGGTGGGAGGGTACAGAAAACGGAGAGCTTTTTTGTTAAAGCCTATTGCCCTCCCTTCTCTGACAGAATGGTTCTCTGTTTTTGAAGTCTAAGGTAATCAGCCTCATCTGCTTAGCCTGTAGTAATAATAAATACTGAGAACACCAGCGATTTTGGGGGTGTATTTTTTCCTGATTAAATGTAACCACTTTCCTATACCACCAGTGATTTTACAGTATTATTTATAATATGTATATACATATACATTAAAAAAAAAAAAAAAAGCATGGTGCCAAGTTAAATTACGACCTCAGAGGGCTCAGATGAAACCACATAGTTATTTTCTTCACTGAACTGCTTATGCTATTAGATTAAAAACATTTTTCCTTGTGCTTCGCCAGTTTTATGATTAATATAAAACTAGAGAAGGTCATACAATATTAGGTATTTTCCCATTTCTAGAGGCTGTCTAAAAAAGTCAGCATCACTACTTAATCTCCCGTTAATATTTTTTTCCCATTTGATACGGGCGATGCATGTTTTTATTTTATTTCAGTCACTGCATTTGGACTTCACATTTTGCAATGTGTTCCTTTTCATCAAGTTAATCTGTTGGTTTCATGTTTCTAATACAGCAAATTGGCCTTAGCACAATCCTCCTTGGATCATACCAAGTCCAATCCTTTCATTGTGATACTGTAGAGGGTTATGTGTACATCAGTTAGAACAGATTTAACAAATACTCACATAAGATTAAACCAATGGATGTCAGTATTGCTCTATATAAAACGTGTCATAAGGGACTTTCTCTGGTTGTACAAAAGTCTTCCTAAAAAAAAAAAAAAAAAAAGACAGACAAATTCTATTAAAACAGGAGCTGAAAAATGTGTTAGGGAATGAGGAACAAAGTAAAAATGAAAACTATTTCATTATTAAAAAATCTAATACAGGAGTAGATAGATCACTGGCTGTTGTTAGGCTGCTCAGTGGTAATTATTTTGCTTGTTTTCAGCTGCTATCAGTTGAAAAGACAATCAAAAAGAAAGGTGAGATATTTATTGTGCCTAGTATCACTTCATAATGTAACCAGCTGATGTTGTTTTCCCAGATCCGTAACCATCATCAGGAACAGAAATGACCCACCACCTAAGCTCAACCTTACTGATGGCAGGTGAACAAGTCAGCATTTATGTGACATATTATAGTAGGAAATGAACACATCATCTGAAGCAAGAAAGGAGCAAAGCAGCAAAATGCCAGAGGGCAAGGTGGGGGGAATCTCTTTTTGCTACCATATATGAAATGATTTGGTTTTGAAAAAAAAATCTGCCATGATAGATTTTTAATCTTTCAAGGAAAGGCAATGGAGTTACAGAATCACAGAATCATCTAGATTGGAAAGGACCCTGGAGATCATCTAGTCCAACCGTTCGCCTAGCACAGTTCCCACCTACAGCATATCCTTAAGCTCTAAATCGACCCGACTCTTGAACACCTCCAGGGATGGGGACTCCACCACTCCCTGGGCAGCCCATTCCAACGCCTAACAACCCCTTCTGGAAAGAAATGCTTCCTAATATCCAGTCTAAACCTTCCCTGGCGCAACTTGAGGCCGTTCCCTCTTGTCCTGTCACTTTCTACTAGGCTAAAGAGGCTCATCCCCATCTCTCTGCAACCTCCTTTCAGGGAGCTGTAGAGGGCGATGAGGTCTCCCCTCAGCCTCCTCTTCTCCAGACTAAACATCCCCAGTTCCCTCAGCCGCTCCTCGTACGACCTGTGCTCCAGAGCCTGCACCAGCTTCGTTGCCCTTCTCTGGACACGCTCGAGTCATTCAATGTCCTTTTTGTAGTGAGGGGCCCAAAACTGAACACAGGAATCGAGGGGCGGCCTCACCAGTGCCGAGTACAGGGGTCAGATCCCTTCCCTGTCCCTGCTGGCCACGCTATTGCTGACACAAGCCAGGATGCCATTGGCCTTCTTGGCCCCCTGGGCACACTGCTGGCTCCTGTTCAGCCGACTGTCAATCAAACCCCCAGGTCCCTCTCTGAGTGGCAGCTCTCCAGCCACTCCTCCCCAAGCCTGTAGCGCTGCTGGGGGTTGTTGTGGCCCAAGGGCAGCCCCCGGCATTTGGCCTTATGGAAACTCCTCCAGTTGGCCTCAGCCCATGGCTCCAGCCTGTCCAGGTCTCTCTGCAGAGCCTCCCTACCCTCGAGCACATCAACACTCCCACCCAACTGGGTGTCATCTGCAAACTGACTGAGGGTGCACTCGATCCCCTCGTCTAGATCATCAATAAAGATGTTAAACAGGAGTGGCCCCAAAACTGAGCCCTGGGGGACACCACTCGTGACCGGCCACCAACTGGATTTAACTCCGTTTACCACAACTCTCTGGGCCCGGCCATCCAACCAGTTTTTAACCCAGTGAAGTGTGCGATTGTCCAGACCTTGAGCAGTCATTTTTTTCCAGGAGAATGCTGTGGGAAACAGTGTCAAAGGCCTTGCTGAAGTCAAGGTAGACAACATCCACAGCCTTTCCCTCATCCAATAAGCAGGTCACTCTGTCATAGAAGGAGATCAGGTTTGTCAGGCAGGACCTGCCTTTCATAAACCCATGCTGACTGGGCCTGAGCATCTGGTTGTCCCGCATGTGTTGCATGATGGTGTTTAGGATGAGCTGCTCCATCAGCTTCCCGGGTACCAAAGTCAAGCTGACAGGCCTGTAATTTCCCGGATCATCCTTCCGACCCTTCTTATAGATGGGTGTCACATTGGCCAATTTCCAATCAGTCGGGACCTCGCTGGTCAGCCAGGACGGCTGGTAAATGATGGAAAGCGGCTTGGCAAGCACCCCAGCCAGCTCCTTCAGCACCCTCGGGTGTATCCCATCCGGTCCCATAGACCTGTGTGTGTCTGTGTGATGCAGCAGGTCACTGACTGTCTTCTGGATTGCAAGGAGATTGTTCTCCCAGTCTCTGTATTCTGGCCGTGGAGGCTGGATTTCTTCAGTACAACTAACCTTGCTATTAAAGACTGAGGCAAAGAAGGCATTAAGCACCTCAGCCTTCTCCTCATCACTTGTTACCAAATTTCCTCCTGCATCCAGCAGGGGATGGAGACTCTCCCTGGACTTTCTTTTGCTACTGACATACTTATAGAAACTTTTCCTGTTATCCTTGATCGCAGAGGCCCAAATCATTTCCAGTTGGGCTTTATCCCTTCTGATTTCCACCCTGCATATCCTCACAGTATCTCTGTAATCACTGTGTGTGTCTAGCCCCTTCTTCCAAAGGCTGTAAACTCTTCTTTTCTCCCTGAGTTGCAGCCAAATCCCCTGTTCAGCCAGGGCGGTCTTCTCTGCCGCCGGCTTCTCTTACAGCACCTGGGGACCGCCTGCTCCTGAGCCATTAACACTTCCTTCTTAAAGAGCACCCAGCCTTCCTGGACCCCTATACCCTTGTTCATTGACTTTGACTGTACTTGGGCACATAAATAGAAAGTGCAATATGTAACACATCTGTAGAAAAAGTACCATTGCTTTCCTTCTGCCCTTCCCATTGTTGTATCAATACAAAAATTGGAATTGTCATATGTCAATCTGCTCCTGATTTCCAAAGACCTTAATTCTCAGTCCTTTCACAGGAAAGGAGGAGACCACAGAAACTCAAGTTTCCTAATCTCTGTCACCATTTGACATTACACTATGTAAAGATACATTCACAGTTCCCAGTGATCCATGTGTAACTGACAATATCTGCACTGTCTTCCAATTTTACCTCTGTATTTCTGCAAAACTGGAAGCATAAGATTCTCTTATTTGGGGCAAATCTTCTCACATTGATCTGAAGGTAAATATCATGCAACTTTATTTTCTGGCTGTACCCACTTTTCTTCTGCCTCCTAAAATATTAGATTTAGGCTTGGACCTTATAGTAGAAAGCTAAAGAATGTCTTAGAATAAAAGTTGCCCTATCAATTTGGTGATACAGACAAATGATAATGAAAGGAGACACAAATATGTGGAAATGTATTTACATGGCTGGGAAATAACTCTTTAAAGCTGGACTGCTTTCTGGATGATGAACAAAACATTGAGTGTTGAAGATTAAGTTAAAAGCTTCAGTTCCTTTTAACATTTTGTCTTCTGTTACTTAAGTTGCAACCATGAAGTGGAAAATAAATGACAATTTGTGTATATATACAAAAGTTTATTCTACACATGTGCACACACATATATGCACACACAGAACTAAGCCAAATTCTGAAGTCAAAGAAAATAAATGATCTACTGCAATTATTCAGGAACGAGAATGTCAGAGTCACTGAATGTATCCCTACTCCTTTTTCTGCAGAGTATTTTGGTATATTTCCACTAGGATTTTATTCAGCTAGAATTAACCAATCTTATCCTAGAGACATATTAATTTATTCAGGCATAGTTACTGCAAGTCGCACTCTTAAATTGGACTAACTTTGGGAGTTAAGATTTAACTCTAGAAAACCCATACTTTGTCACTAACTCCTGTTTCTGTTGGTATGGACAGCTATTTAAAAGCCAGTATTTATTTATACTGATAGCATATGGATATCTAAAAGAAAATAGTTTTTCAACCATTTACTTATTCATACACATGACAGTAATTTTAAAACAAGGTGGCATCATAACCTATTTTTAACACTGCCTAATACATCCCATTAGAAGAGTCCTTTTAGAGTGGCTTATAAATTTACCAAACAAATTATTTAGGATTAAATTTTCTACACTGATGGTCTGCCTCAGGCAGAAATAATTTAAAAATACTTCAACCAAAATGATACCAAGATTTCAGAGAAGGAGGAAAAATTACACAGCTAGAATTTTATCACAGGAATTAAACAACCTTCAAGGTAGAATGTGAAATTCCACAGGGTACGGCTGGCCTTTGAGTCAGAGAAGCTTACCAACGGGGACAGATTAGGTCAAGGAGCATTAAAGTAAAGGAAGAGTGGTAGGAGCAGAAGAATTGGAGGCTGAAGGACATATTCTTCTTGGACAGCAAAGAAAAAAAGCCATATTTCTGATAAAGAAAGAAGGAAGAAACAGTGGCAGAATAGGGCTAAAGACATAAATTCATGGAGACTAAACAAGGAAACCTGGGGTGGAAAAAAAACAACAAAAAACCCAAAACCCAAAACACACAAGATAAAAAGTCAGAAAGAGAGATGCAGACCTTACCAAGGACTGTGGAGGTTTTTTTTGCCATCTCCGTCTTCAAGGTAGGCAGCTTTACCCTCTGAAATGATAGGTCTAGCAGGATACTTACTCAGACTACAGTAGAGATAATTTCCTTGCTTTTTATTTCTGGTTACAAACTTGGCAGAGATCCCAGAAGCCAACAGTTGCATTTGTAGGAAGATGGTGAGGTGTAAGAAGGATGAGAAAGAAAAAATCTGGAATTAGAACCCATTTTCCTAAGTATCACTGTTGACAAATGCCTGTCAGACCTACTGGAATTCTCTCCACTCAGTGCTGACCCACATGAAGTAAGAGATCACATTAGTTGGTTCATGCACTCATGAAATAGTGATCAATGTGGTGTTTCATACCTAGCAATGAGCTGTATGGAACCTGATAATTCCATTTCTCCTTGTTTTTTATCTATGCTTGATATATTTTAGCATCTATCAAATTGTACACACAAATTCTAACAATAAAACCCAAGTGCTTCAAAATTAACAAAGGCCAGAATTGTTTATTTATGTTTAATGCAAAATTTAAAAAAATAATTATAGTGCATATAGAAAAAGAAACCAATTTATTACACAAATCTCCTAATTATCAGAGAAGCACAGAATCATAGAATAGTTTGTGTTAGAAAGGATCTTAAAGACTATCTAGTTCCAACCCCTGTACCACAGGCAGGGAGACACCTTCCACCAGATCAGGTTTCTCAAAAACTCATTCAACCTGACCTTGAACACTTCCAGGGAGGGGGCATCCATTACTTTCCATCTACCTTCATACACTCCCAAAAGTATGCTTCCTCATTGCACAAGATGGACTGGTCTATAGGTAAGTCACAACATAGTTGTCCAGAAAAGATTGTCTTTTATGGTGTGGAAGCCAGAAAATTTGTAGTGAATGAAGCTGAATGGAAAATAGAAGCTTTCACAATGAAAACATTCTTCTTTGAACTAGACCATATCTAATCCTTTGCCACCTATGCCTGCATGATGCTGAGCATGTCACTTGAGCCAGGTTTCTTTCATGGCTGTTTTCCTGTTATGTCCTATTATTTCTAGGTTTCTGACTGAAGAGCTGTGTCTGATATTTAGAGGTGCTAAACACTCAGTTTCAGCACACACTGTGATATAATAAAAGAAAAAAATGTAAAAATCAAGTCTGGTGCCCTGTGTCTTGTCACCAAGTACTTCTGATCATGATCTCTCACTGTGCCTCAAACATTATGATCCCACGTCAGACACTCACAGAAATGATAAGTTAATGTTTAGAAAACGTTCAGCAATTATAATATTAAGCACTACAGAAGTCCTTAAGAAAGCTATACAAAAGCAGGATTTTAGAAGTTTGCCTCAAACAAAGCTATAAACTACTTTGAATAATGGCATTGAAACAAATTTGTTAAGAAAACATGTGCCTTCAATATAATAATACAGCTAAACATCATGATTCTTATGCACCACAACATGTTATCTGCAGGATAAGCAAATAATTTTAGCACTTCCTAAGTTCTGCAAGCTTGAATCTGAAATCTTGGTGGTGCTCTTTTACAATGACTGCATGCACATCAGTATTTGAAATTTTTATTACTTATTCATTAAGTGACCATGAATACACTAAGTACCTAGGTCCAAAGCCTAGTTGGAGGCTACTAGCTAGCAGTATATTCCAGGGATCAATATCAGGTACAGTCCTGTTTAAAATCTTCATTACTGATCTGGATGATGGGGAACAGTGTGGCCACAGCAAGTTTGCAGATGACGCAAAACTGGGAGGAGTGGCTGATATGCCAGAGGGTCATACCGCCTTCCAGAGAGACCTCAACAGTGTGGAGAAATGGGCTGACAGGAAGTTCATGAATTGAACAAGGTGAAGTGCAAAGTCCTGCATCTGAGGAGGAACAGCCCCAGGCACCAATATATGCTGAGGGGAATATATACCAGTAGGAAAGCAGCTTGGCAGAAAAAGACCTGGTGGTTCTGTTGAACACCAGATGGAACATGAGCCAGCAACGGGCCCTTGCTGAAAAGAAGGCTAATGGTATCCTGGGCTGCCTTATGAAAAGTAATGTCAGCAGGCCAAGGGAGGGGATCCTTGCCCTCTACTCAACACTGGTGAGGCCACACCTGGAGTGCTCTGTCCGGTTCTGGGCACTCCAGCACAAGAGACATGGACATACTGGAGGGAGTCCAGTAGCAGGCCATAAGGATGAGTAAGGGACTGGAGCACCTCACATATGAGGAAAGGCTGAGAGACCTGGAACTCTTTACCCTAGAGGAGAGAAGGCACAGGGGGATCTTGTCAATGTATACAAATACCTGAAGGGAGTGTTCAAAGAGGACAGAGCCAGGCTCTTTTCAGTGGTGCCCAGTGACAGGACCAGAGGCAGTGGGCATAAAGTGGAACACAGAAGGTTCCTCTGAACATCAGGAAACACTTTTGTCCTGTGGGGGTGACTGAGCACTGGCACAGGTTTCACAGAGAGGTTGTGGAGTCTCTATCCTTGTAGGTATTCCATTGTCTAGACATGGTCCTGGACAACTGGCTCTATGTGGCCCTGCTTGGACAGGGGTGGGTTGATCAAGAAGACCTCCAGAGGTTTCTTACAACCACAACCATTCTGTGAGACCACACAGGCAAAAATATGACAACAGAAGATCCCACACAGAGGTTTTTTTTTTCCAAAAAGACATGAAAGGATGGGCACCACAGTGTAAAAAGGTGGCTAAGTAAAAATGTCAAAAAACAACAGCAGGGAAAGAATAGTGATAAATAGTAGAGAGAGGTGGTGCTAATAAAGGAGAAGAGACTCACATGCCTGAGTGCTGTGGAGGAACATATATTGCTAGGAACAAAAGGCTGCTTATGAAGGAAGGAAGAGCAAAATATTTCACAGCTCATGCATTAAGAAAAAAAAAATTAACAGTCTGAGAATAACACGATTTCTTCTAATTCTCCATACAGTCTCAGCAATGCCTTGCAGTGCTCTGACTTCTGTTATATATGTCCTTTGATCTATTGTGATGGGAAAAAAAAGTTTTTTGAGTTAAGTTTATGGCATCTCATTTTAACCCAAACACATTTTTTTTTTTCCAGCTTTTGAAGGCATAAGTTGCCTCCAAAGAATCAGCTAACCATTCTTCCATTCACTTATTCCAGAGTACATTCAGTTATTCCAGAGTACATGCATCCTGGTATCTGCTAATACTCCTTTGTTTTTATAAATCATCTGCCCTCCTAATCCTGTATTTGAGCATTCAAATATTCTGATGCTACAATTGAATTTTTAGTACAGTAAACTAAAAAAGTTTATAGTTACTTAGAAAATATCCATAAATGTGGTATAAACGGAACATAATTCATACAAAATATGACACACACAAAAGATTAAATTACTAAGAAGAATGTCAATAAAACATCTATACTGTATACAAGCTCATCTACGGTTTATCTAATGATTAGGAAAAAAAAAATAAAACAACCATAAAGACAAAGCTTTATGGAATATTGGTAGCATTCTTTAAATCACTTATCATGTTTTTAGCAGCATGAACAGACAGGGTGCTCTTTGGAAATAATGCTGTATTAATACAACCAAGCAGAAGCCTTTTGGTAGAACAGGTATCCTCTGATTCGGACAAAAGGTATTATTTCTGTATAATACTATGAAAATAAATATAACAGAAAATATCTATAGTTGACCCCAATAAAATTATTCTTTGAATTTTTCCTTTCCAAGTCAGTTGGCTGTTTGTTACTTTTCTGTTAGTACTGGCGTAAACATTGTTAAAGCTTACTTGCAGATATAAGTCATTACACTGTGTAAACAACACTGCTATGCTAGTTGTCCTTAGTAATAGCAATGTGGAAGTTACCAGATCTCTCTTTTCCTTGGTCTTTCCATTTCTTAGTTTCTATTCAGTGACAATTGCACGACAAATGTCAAGAAGAATTCCAACAACTGGTTTGATTCCCATTTAACATTAACATGTTTCTCTGCATTCACAAGTAAATAATATTTTAATACATTGGGTTTATTCAGATATTTGCTTTAACTGCATGATTCTAATATTACTATTGTATACCAACAATGTTATACATATATCGGTCTCTACAGGTTTGTCAGGAGGTTTAGTGCCATCCCATTACACTTAAAGATGGATGTGCATGTATGCAATTGCAAACAAATGAACAAATACACAAGAAACCCCTCCTCCCTTGATAACATATGAAAGAAAATAGATTAAAAGCACCCATTTTGCATTTGGCAAATGTGATGGTGATATGTTAAGAATGGCTAAACTGCTAAACAGCTTTAGATCAATTGCTTGCACTTGAAAGAAACTATATTTCTGCAGAGAATAAAATCTAATGAAGCATACATTTTCAGTCTAAATAATACCAGGCATTACATTTGTAGACAAAAGCAGACAGTAAAGCATAACCCCACTCTGAAAAAAAAGACAAAAATACAGAAAAATGCTACATTTTAACATGTAAAAAATTGTAGCTATATCACATTTGGATTCAGAGACTTAGGGACATTTTAAGCTCCTTATTCATTGAAGTGTTCATATGCGATTAGCAGAATGTACATTGATTCTCTTTTCAGCTTTAACAGATTATGAGAAGTGCTACTTTTGTGCTACCTTCTTATTTATCAAGAGGTACAGCTTCAACTTAGAGAGCAGAAAAGTGAAATAAAGAAAGGACCTGTTCTTTCTTATGCTGTCTCCGATATGAGTCAAGATTCCAATGTGCAAAGCAGCACACTTGAGAAAATGTGTTGGGTTTTTTTTTCCAGTGAACCTCTCTCACAGAGATTTACATTAAGAGGAAACAAGCCAGATGAAGAAAAAATAAAGTAAAACAACAACAAAAACAATCCCCCTCCATCCCCAGTTTTTCCTAACAGATCTTAAATTATTTATATTTACCAAGTCCAGCTGCAAACAGCAGATCTGGAAGTCCCATTAGTAGTCTTTTCTATTCCTTCAAAGTTTTCACTTACAAATTCTCCTAACACGAAACAGCCCTGTGCTTGTACTCCACTTTTATTTTGAATCATCTCCTTAGTAGAACTTAGACTAGAGACTGAATGAGAATTCATGTTCTGACTGAGAATACAAAACTGTGGAACAGCAGAGGTCATTTTTTTTTTTTCTTTTTCTTATTAGCACTGATTCAGGTATCAGTTCTTGCTTTGCAGATCTAAGTATTTTCACAGTCTCAGGTATCTATAATTGCATAAGGGTAAACTTAACAGTTAAAGAGAGGGAAGTTGTCTAACAACAGAAAGGCAATATGGCATTTAATGTATCACCTTCTACCAAAACCGACAGTAATAATAAGTCCCTTGTTGAAGGGTGCAAAATCTGCCTGGACTCTGGTTCCAGATAGTTCAGGCAATATTTCTATTTATTCTAGATAATCTGGGCAATAATTCAGTCAACATTTGACAATAGATAGAGGGGGTACCTCAGTGTACAATTTTTTACTCAGTAGTATAACTCAAAGAGAAGACAATGAGTTTCAGATCATACACTTAAAGGACATGCATTGAAATATTACAGAAGCAATAAGACCAAGCTTAGGATCTTTATCAAAAACCAAATCATATTATCAGCATGCAAATCAAATACTTACAGATTCTGGTTATCACAGATAATGATGAATTTCTCCTCAGAAGGATATCCTTAAGGCCATTATTACCCCTGCTATCTTTCAAGAAACTGAAGCACCAAGAGATACTAAATGCTCTGCCCTCTCCCATTTAGGTTAGACCATACAGTATCAGGAAGAGTCATAGCAGTCCCATCAGACTGCCAGAACTGTCCCTCTTCTCTTTATATGCCTCTCTTCAGATTCCTCTGTACTTGTATTAATAGAATAAATAATCCTAGAGAAGTTATGCTTGCAATAGAGTTTAGTTAATAATGTTTCTAAATCAGGATTTGAAGATAGTATCTCAGAATAAGTATAAATAAATAAAAGCATTAATACACTATAAATAAATATCGTAAAGGCAGAAAACTTGGGAGTGGGGTGAAGTGTGGTGAACACTGTAAAGAGAAGAATAATATACAGTGTTACTGATATTTTAAATTAGAAGGAAAACAAAATGTGAGGAAAAGTCAAAGTCCCACCCCAAAACAAAAAAAATAATATCCTTCATAAATGGATGTTAAAAGACATGTACAAGCAGCAGAAGGCAGTTCTAATATTCTTGTAGTAAAGAAAACAAGGCACCAGAGTAAGAAAAAATTAGCACCTTTTGTTAACATTGAAATTTACTCTAAATTCCCAGTTGTAAAGCCAAATCTCTCATTTGTATGATTTACTCTGAATTAAGAGAAAAAAGCCTAACAACAGGTTCCCATAAAATAGAAGGATTATGCTTTAAAAAAAATGCCAGATAATTCACTGAAACTCTGCATCTGTGCTAAAACAACGTAGCTGCTGTTGCACACAGCTTTTTTTTTTTTTTTTTTTTTTCTTTTCCTCTCATAGTAGCATGTCTTAAATTTCCTCAGGTGAGCAAACATCTTTGCCACAGAAATAGCAATATTTTTCTCTGAGGAAGGAAGAAAAACACAGCCAACTACCCATTATAGTTTGCAAAACCATCATCAATATCTGCAAGCAGAACTGTTTGGGTTTTATCCTCTGTATTCACCCATTTTACTTTCAGCCCCCCTCCCCCCCCGAAAATTTAGTCAAAACATCAACTCCTTTATTCCAAATACAAGACCAGAGACAGATTGCTCAGGACACTTGTAGGGGTTTAGGTATGAAATAGCACCCTAGATAGAGTTTGTGCTCTTAATAGATTATGCTCTTAATTTGCAGCAGGGATGCAAAACAGACACGGAACTCCAGGCTGCAGAAGGACTGTCCTCACCTGGCAGGAAAGACTACAGGGTGCAGGTATGTGTTCAACAATAGCTCCAGGATCAAATTACCAGAAGTCAACAAATGTTCCCATCATGTTTGGATGATAGAGCTGCCCCTCCTCAAGCCTTGAAATCTGATCTTCTGTGCTGGGAGAAGAATCTTACTGAAATGTTACCAGAACAATGTCTTATTTTCAAGCCAGTCTGTCTTTTACTTATTCCATTAAAAGATCAATATCTACGTTGCAGAACTTTCATCATTAAGCTTTCTGAAGAAAAAAAAAATGTTAAAAGACATCTTTTAGCCAAATAACAGCATATTAAATTTTAATTCAAAGTCGTGTGACAGCTACAGGCAAGTCTCATTTTAGAAATGGATGTCATAAGAATAGACAAAAAATATAACTGAGACCAAGACTATGCAGGTACCTTATACTAAAATTTAGTCTCTGGTTAATGTGAGAAATCTTCTTCATTTAATGTCCAGTTAGTGGGTTACATAAAATCCCTTTATTGCCTTGGACAACTGCCCATTGAATAAATACCCACATCATAAATATGCACACATAAAAATCGTTATCAGTACTAATTAGAGTAGCAACCTTGTTGGCAGAGTCAACAAAAAAGGAAAGAAGATTTGTTTAGGTGACAGCATAACATCTGATGCCAAAATAAAAATGGATGAAAAAGTTGGCACAGAAAACTGCCTATGAAATCAAATGAGTTTAAAATTTATAAATAAATAAGTCTGTAACATTTTCTTGTCTCTAAGTAGAATGAAAGTAATACACACAGTGTGTTGCTTCCTTGCTGGTTTACATGGTTTAGTCAGAATAAGACAGGGGAAACTTCTTGCAAATATTATAAGGACAGAGTTAAACCTACGCTTTAAGATGACTGTATATGACTTTTATGTATAGCTTTATGCTTTTTTTCTATAAAATTGTACATTTCAGGAATAAGCAAAAGTGAAACCATTATTTCTGTGTTTTGCTAGATATATTTTTAAAAACAGATGTAAATTGTTTTCATTACTACTTGAACTTTAGGAACTGTTACTTTGATATTATTCTAAAATTAGATGTAAAACTTTTCTGGGCTTTATATACATAATTTTTAACACAAGGATATTTCTAACTACTTCTTCTCCTTTGAAAAATACACTGATACATGAAAGGAAATATTCTGAATAAAACTAAAGATACACCTTTCTAGAAACATATTCCTCTTCAAGGAGATATTTTTTATGCAAGAGTCAGGAAGTGACCTAAAAGTTACAGGAAGTTAATTTAGCTTCAAGTTCTGACCCTTCACCATTTCATCACAATAAATCCTTTATGGCAAGAATAGTAACATAAACCTCTAAACAATGATTCACACTTCAGCCATTTAATGATTTCTCTTTTTGTTCAAAAATGTCACAACATAGCATAAATTGAATTTTGCATACAGCTTTATAAAAGACCATAAAATTTTAACCTCAGGACAGTAGCATTAAAAAAAAAACCCAAAACAAAAAAGCAAACCAACCAAACCAAACCAAACAAACTGAAACAAGGAAGATCCAAAATAGCCAACAGCCTTTTATAGCTTATCTTCAAACTGGACATCAGCCTCTTAAGAAGCTTGGGTACACTCTCTTGTTAGGTCATTTATTGTGCTACACTCTTATCCCCAAGAAAGCAAGTATTCAATAGTTACAAATTCCGGCATTTTAAAATTATACTTCTGTGCAATATAACATGAAATTATAAGGTATAATGAAGGTCTACAGGAGACTATTAGCACAGCTTATTTAGGACCTAGCAAATAGTTTTAAATATTCATTTTGTCATAAATGTCATATGCAGAATTAGTACTTAAGAATTGCAGACAAAAGAACAGAACCTTGAAAAACATAATATCATTGTATAACATTTTACCATACTATGGCTGTTGATTAGTTTTTTCTTTCAAGTAATAATGATAAAAAAAACCCAAACAAAAGAAATTTCTTCAAATGTAAGTCTCAGGACAGTTAAGTTGAGTAGAAAATACAGTGCACTCAAGGAGACTATCATAACAGCTTCCTAGGTTTCATTACAAAGAAAAGAACACTCCTGAATTTTTAAAAACTGGTATAACTTAAATGAGTCAAAAAATGTAAAATTTAACATTAAACTATGAAAGCTATATGATGATGCATAGGACATTACTCATTATTAATGGGTTTTCTTCAGGAAAAAAAAGTGAGTAAGAAGAGGATGATAACAGAAAATTCCTTCTATAGATACTATACAACAGCTTGCAAACTGCAAAGTTGTCTAGTCTAACAGCAACTACACAGTTCTAGAGATAATCACCTCTCTTCTATCTCTGTCGTCAACACCTTTTGTGAATTTTGGCCAATCACTTATCTATGTTCATCACTATGATGGAGATATTAATTACAGAATGAATGTATTTCACCTTCAATTTGCAAATTTCTCATGCGAAGCTTATAGTTTCCTTCCACCACTTCTGCATAATTAATCATTCAACTTCTCAGCTGACAAATGTTTTCCACTGAAACTCATGCAATGATGGCTAATTTTGTCTGGAAACATATATGACGTTGTCTTTTTTCTCCTAATTGGGTAAGCCTAGCTTTTAACCAATTACACTTTTATTACCAGCCACACATATCCACAAATTCCTGACTACCTTCCACAAAATATTAGGAGAAATATAATGGGAAATAATCCTTCAGTTGTCATTGAAGAACATGAAATAACCTCAGTAAACACTACCAAATAATAATTTTATTTCTTTTTGATTCATTGGCTTTCCTAAGAACTGTAAGAATTGTCATGTTAATGTTTGTACCATGTTATTAGAAGGCAAAAGGATGTTGACAATAATAAAAAGAAGCAGTAATGATTTACAATGAGCATATGCTTTCTACAAAGGGTATAAAAATAGATAATATATTTATAAGATTTTTTTCCCAATTTTTGTTTTATTTGGAGCTAGAATAAAAATTCTAAGGTTTGTAGCAAATTTGACAAATTTGAAAGGTCACCACCCACTCTGAAATGTCAACAGATTTTCCCCAGGACCCAGGAATGTTTCCAGAACAATCTTTTACTCCACAGTGAGAACCTATACACAGAGAGATGGAAACAGTGCCTGCAGAGAGCATCAGTTAACTTTTCACTGTATCAAGAAACACAAATACTGGCCAAAAGGAAAACAAAACAAAAAAAAACCCACAAAACATTCTAGCTACGGCTAGAGGTCATTGCAAAGTTAAGATTAGACAAACCTGCTATGGATCAACAGAAAGGCAAAAAGAAATCCAAAATAAGACAACTGTTGTGTTCATTAGAGACATGCTGCTTTTCTCAAAATGGCATTCTTTCTGGGTCAAGCTAACAGAAAGTCACATTTTCCAGAGAAAGCAATATGCCTTGTTGGTCTAACTTTCACATCGTACAGGCAAGGTACAATTATGTTTTTCCATAACAGCATGCTATATTTCAAAGCTATTTTGGCTTTAAATCCCTGTTTCTCACTTTAAGACTTTGCAGATATAAAAGACAAAATGAATCTTGTTAAAATACTCAGAATATCAAAAGCAACACTCTTAGATTACAGTCATGTTCTGAAGTTTCTGTCCTTTTAGAATCAGTATTTTTTGACTTTCATGGTATAAATTAGAAATGTCTCTTCAGATTCAGAGAAAATAATAACTGAAAGATGTAAGAATATTGTGTTTTATTAAAAGATGACAGGTATTGCTACAGAGTTAGCCTTGTAGGCTAATCTCTGTCACATGATAGCAATATTACATTTAGGTCATGTACCTACTGACTTTCCTTCTGATATACTGAGAACACACATAAGTGAATAGCCATATCAAGATCTACTTTGTTACATTGTTTGGTTTTCTGTGCATCTCTAATGCGGTGTATTTTAAAAATTAAACTCTTTTCTTGGAAGATTTCAAAAAGGAATCTTGAACATACTATGATGGAAAGTAAAATTAAACAGTACTTAATTTTAACAATAATTTATGTAATATATATTAATTATTTTAAAATTTATTGATCTCGGCCTTATTTGTAAACTCTGAAATTTGCATTTAGCTTTATTTTCAAACTAGAAAGCGGCTTTTAACATTATTTGCCTTTGAACAGGACTTCACAAAAGCAGCTGCAAGCTAATCCTTAAAAAAGGCTATTTCATTATCTACTTATCTTGAATATAAGCAGCTCTTTGCTTCAAAATTTCTGTTGTATCTGCATTTACTTGTGGAAAACAAAAGCAAAGAGGGATAAAGAGGTAAACTACACTATAATAGATGTTTTTGCTAAAACATGTGAGGGTCAAATTTTGACATGTTAACCAAATTTAGGGAATGTCTTAATCTAAATCATACAATGAATTTAAAAAAAGATAATTCCTAATCTAAGCAAGTGGGCAGAAATCATTCCATCTCTCTCTAGCAACGCATAAGCAAATCAGTAAGTAACCAGGAAACACAGACTTGTGAGTGAGTGAATGAACTATTCAGGACAATGGAACTGTGTTTCTAATTTTAGTTGCTGTTACTTCTTCATGTGAATCACAATTCAGAGAGCTTCCACATGGCAAAAGAACTTATAAAATTATTGGGGTTAAACTATTATAGTTGTGACATTTTCTGTAACAATTTCTCTAATTACTGTTCCCAGAGCCCTACGTTACTAGTCAGTCATACAGGATACCTGCAGGCAGATATAATAGGTTAGGGCTAGGTTACATATGCCCCAAAGCCTCTTCTTCCATTTCAGAGTAAGGTGAAAAAGTTTGTAAATATGGCTAAGTACTTGTTACACCAGTGCATTCTACAGAAAACTGATACAGACACTATAATCTCTAATTTTCTGGTTAGGAGGATGTATAGTGCATTTTTTTCTCTCAAGAATAGAAGAGAAAAGAAATGTATGTGAGAGTGATCATGACCTCTTTTAAATCTCTTATTAGGTTTTGTTCTTATCCTTCTCTTACCAGGTACGTGAAAGAGTGGGGAAATAAAAATACTTTGTCAGGATGATTATGCATGCAGCAGTAACTGAATTCTAGTTTAAAACTGAACCAAACCAGGATGTAGTAAGGAACTAAAGATAAGTACACACTATACCGCATCTTGAGATGTACACCCATTTTGAGATGAAAATACTCACAGCTTTTCAACTACCGAAAAGACATACTTTTGACTAAAGTAAACTTTTTAGGTGAGTAAAAATGTGGAAGGTAAAATAGTTTCTGAATAAGCTCTACTTTTTTCTAATCAAAGAAAACACAGCTATCTGTATATACACTTTGTATTAAACTGTTCAGAGAAGACTTACCATCATTTTCCAAGGTATTTCTCTACTCTTTTCAAGTAATTTAGATACATATGCACCCATGACATTTTGTTCTATGTATCATTTTGGCAGTTTACAGAAGAAATCACAGTAATGCACAAGCTCTTACAAAGGTTTTATTTGATGATATGTTAGAAAAATTACATGCATAAAAATGGTTATATACGTGCACATACTTACACATATGATCTATAAAATTTCATGTATAAAAATGTTACATTACTACACATATAATAAAACATCCCTTGTAATGTCAGCATATTTTGGTACGGAGTGGAAAGATGTATGATCTGCATGTCAGGTTAAAATAAACAAATAAACCCTACAGAAATTAGAGATACACAGGTTATGGAAAAGGTGATTAATACTGAATAATTTTTATTCCAGGAAAAAAATATTAGCCAATGTATTGGAAACAAAGGGGAGAGTGAAACATCTAGCAGCCAGTGGCAATGGAAGTGTATACCCCTGATGGTGCCACGAGGGATGCTGACTGAAACTTTTCTTGGTCTTATGACATTTGTATCACCTCTCCTGAACTAGCATTTTCTTGCATCTAATCAAGGGTGAGTGCACACTAATTTAGTACAATTTAGCTTAAAAAGTTAACCAACAAGGATAAATGGAAAAAATTGCACTGGAAATTAGCTTCCTACAAACTCATGTCTTCCACAAACTCAGAGACTAAAAAAAAAAAAAAAGAAAGAAAAAAAAAAGGTGTTTTTTTTGTTTACTTGATCCTTACACATATAATTTATTTTATATTGTTTATGTCAGTGTAAAATCTAGAAGGTCTTCAGTTTATTGACTCTCTGAAACCAAGTTCTCCTACTAATCATATATCTTTCTTAGCCTCTGAACATCTTATTTTATTTCAGCTCTGAGGTTAAATTCCAAACAGAATGAATGACCAAAAGAAAGAACTATATTCTCTCCCTTGACAAATGCACAACTTTACTTAATGAGCATTAACAAGTCAAGACATCTTGAATATTTATCTCAGTCCACTTTAGTAGACTGAGCCATTAGTTACGAAAAGCTTTAATGCTATTACAGCAACTGAGATGAAGCAGGGAGGTGGCACTTATATCGTTTGTCAGTTTGGTTTCATAATTTCAAGGAACACTTATTCCAGAAAGAAATATAGTGCTTTGTCTGGGGAAAATAAATAAATAAATCAATCTACAAAACAAAATTTGCAGGAGGCATTATTGGGGTATCAATTCAGTAATGACTGAAAAAGTTCAATGATTTGGCTGCCCAGGAGACATCTTCATCTGGTAATACCAGCATGTCAATTTATTTTTCAAGTTGGTTTTGGTAAATATGTAATAGTAATGTAACAGTTAAATAAAAAACTAAAGAGGTTAGGACAATGGTATATACTACCAACTGTTACTTGTCACTAACCATTGCCTGCACTTATACAGCACAGCACTAGGTTACCATCCACAGTGACAGTTTATTGATAATAAAGTGGCATTAATGATCATGTACAATGAGAGAAAGATGATATTTCAACCTTGGTTACATTATTAAAAAAGATCAAAAGTATATTTTACCTCTCCCACAGGCAAAACTTGGTTTAATTTAGTGAAAGGCAAAATTGTTTTTGGAGTGGGAGATAATTTATCAAAAGTCATCAAGTCCCTATCTGTTGAAGCAGTAACTTTTTCACTGGGGCAGCAAGAATTTTTTTCATTCTGTTCTGTTGAGGGTTTTTTGGTTGTTTGGTTTGGAATTATGAAATTACTTCATCTAAACTACTGTTATATGCAATTTCAGTATTGTCTCTTAATTTAAATTTTTGTTACTTAGAGGCCTGCTCACTAGAAGTCCGATATTGTACACCTTAATATCATCTGATTATTTTTGTTTTCTGAGAATATTTATTAGTGACATGGAATAAGACTGCTCACAGCTATCTGTTGTTTAATTGGTGACTATCTTCTGTATCCGTGATACATAGTTGTTTATAGCCTATTTGGACAACTCATTGGTTCCTATATTTGAAGCTGCCTGGAAAAGCTACTGTCAGTGTTCATCTTATTTTTCAAACTATCAGTACACTCTAGGGTATTTAAAGTCCCTTGAGATACATATTCTAGAATTTAGAGAAAAATATACAAGACTGAAATAAAACTGATACCACCAAGTTATTCATATATTTAATAATGCAGAACCTCTCTCCCTGTAACCCAAAGGGAAAATATTTACACTGTTACTGACACCTCTTCTCTTATTCTTCCTTTTTCAAACTAGTAATATCTGGCCACATTAGAGCTACTGTGCATTGCTCAAAATTGCACCAACAATAAAAGGTAAATGTGTCACAATGGGAACTTGATACCCACCAAACCCAAGGTTATGAGACAGCTGTATGAGGATAAATAAACCTATTAGAAAACAATATTTTCATTTATTGTCCCACTTTAACTCTTTGTCTGCTAGGTTTTCCATTATTCTCAGTCAGATACCTAGTTAGCTGTATGTCACCTCTGTTTTTGTACAAATCTGGCAAAAGGACACTCAAAGAGAAAGATTTACCAACTCAGAATAGCTGTACAGCTCCCTAAAAGTGATTTCTCAGCATTAATTGTACTGCTCTGCATTGCAGAAGGTAAAGCAATTTTCTGAATTATACCAGCCATCCTAAAGAGATGCTGTAGTGGGCCAGAAGTAAGCTGGCATTAAGTAGGAAGGAAATAAACCAGAGAAGTTTAATCCCTTTAAGGTTCACTACACTCTGAATTCCTTCTCCATACCCTTACGTTGTCATCTACTGTCTGCCACACCCAAAGTCCCACTGCCACTGCACATGTTGATACCCCAAGGCCAGAATATTTTTTACAACTTAGGTTTTTCTCTTTCTTTGTCCATTGACTGCCCTCTACTTATGTAGTTAAAGTTAGTTCTACGCTTGAACTGTTCTTTCACAAATTTCATGTTCTCCCTTCTGAGTAAACACCTGACTTTTCCAAGAGGAAACTGAAGTGAGAACTTCTAATTTCTTGCCCTGTTTCATCTTCTTCCTCCCTACAGACACATGAGTTTCTCATCAGTTATAATCCTTTAAGCTTCCTAGTGATCCTCTTGGTCTCATTTACTTCTGGTGTCAAACTTTCCTCCATATTTTATCACCTCATACTTTCTTTTGTGTATTTATTCACAACACATACACACATAAATTTACTGCACATAAGTTTCTTCAGTTATCATTCCATCATCTTTTGTTTTAAATACTTCCAGACTTTTTTTATTTAGTGAAACAGCTACAGCTAGAAACTTGTAAATTCTTCATTAACAAAAATTATAATAAATTTCAGTATTAGATATTGTAAAAAAAAAAAAAATCAACTTGCTTCTGACTTAAGTTAGAGAACCACACAGTGTAGTTAATTTCTTAACTATCTTGGAAAAGCATTGTAAAAATGTTTAATTGCCTTGCTAACCTTGTACATTTGGAAACACACATTAAATAACGCTGCTTAGCAAGTACACTTTTATACAGTGCACCACATAAAAATTGCATATAATACATTGGAGAAAATCATTACGAGAAATATTACAATAGTATCAGTGTTTGTCTCTTCCAAAGCAACTGTTTGCAAAAATGACAACTTGCATTTAATATCTGCATGATCTACACAGATCAGCTGAAGAGCTGTTCAGTATTGTATACCAAGCAACTTAATCACTCAGAACATATGTACATTTTCTAGAAACTGAATGTCTTCCTCTTACACATAGGGTTATCACATAATTGCTTGTGTTTTAAAGAGTAAGCTAATAAAGAAAATGCAAGGTGACAGTAATAGTAAAACTATTGCAGAAGTGCTGAATCATGTACGAAGGCCAAGGAAGAGAAATTCCCATTCCAATAAAATTACTCTTCCATTCTACCAAGTTGTTTGACTATATTTCACTGAATTTCTGAAAATAAAGCCCAGATTTTAAAAGTTTTGCTCAATGTGTTTTGTTTTGCTGAGTTTATTTTCAAAATCTTTGCCTTTATAACTCCGCTTACTAGTAAGTGCTTGTTCTCTTGTGAAAGATTCATCCTAATCTCTGGACAAAAAAAGAAAAAAAATCTAAAGTAAGAAATATAAATGCAAAGAAGTGTTTCACAGACAATTTTTTTTTCTTTATATAAAAATCAATATAAAAAATTATTAAAATTTAAAAATCAGAAAGAGGAAGCTTATAAAAATGGGTAACAGCACATGAAAAAAAATCGAACAAGGAATGATTATTTTATTTTGAAAGGAAAGGAAAATGAGTGGAAGTCTGCCTTGGATGAAACTGGCAAAATTTTGGAAGATATATACTATGAACACAGGAAGAATATTATCTAACCACTTACACAGCACTTAGCAATTATTCAAGCCCTTTCAATCAGGCGTTCATCTTTCTAATGACGGATATAGTTTTACTGCAAATTCAAGTAACAAACTAAAATTTCTTTTAGAATTCACAGTCCCAAATGTTATGCTGATGCAGCACAACAACGACATTCATGACGCACAGGCACAAATTAATGGGCTTGCAATGGCCTTTGATGGCATTCATGGATCTGAGGCGGACCTCTCTGTATCTCTTCTTTAAATGAAAATATCCAGGGATACCCAAGGACTTTCAATCCTTTGTGCTGTTTTATTGAAATATAACCTGGAACAGTGGAACTTATTTAAGTAGAGAAGATTCAACTCTGCTGAATGAGGCAAATAAAAGTTTCGGAAAACAGACCTCAAGACTCTAAGCTCTCATTTCAACACATTGCAATGTAGCTGCATGTCTACTGTAACTGCTGAACAAGCAAATGCTGTCCTTCACAAGAATGTACAAGTTAAATAACACTAGGCAGGATTAAAAAAACAAAAAAACAAACCCAAAACACAACCTAGAAGAACTAAAAGCTGCTGCAACTGAAAAGTGATTATGGGAAGGAAAAGGAAGGAACATTAACAACTAGGAAAAAGCCCATGATATTTTTTCCACTGTATATTGAATCTCCAAAATTAAGTACCTAACATAGTTATCTCAAACCATTTTATAATGATAATTTAATCTATGGTTTCTAATTCAAACCGTGATATTTTATTAGCTAGCCAAATGCTTCACAGTGTTCAGTATTTCTAGTTTTGAATAAACCTGAAGTACATAAAAGAAATATAAACGTTTCAGATAGTTTTAGGTATCTGACAAGGATTTTGATGGAGATTATTTCAATAAAAAACATTAATGATACATTTGTTCACTATTACAATGCAATAAATTGAAAACTAGAAAATTACAGCAGATAACCTGGGGATAGACGACAGAAAGAGGGGAGGATTAAGATAAACAGTTTAAGTATTTCTAAGTTTACATTAACAGTAATAATTTTTAGAATCTTCAGTTAAAATCTTCAGTTCTTGCCAATATATCTTTCAGAAACCATTACAAATTTGGAAAATGGAAAAATTATCTACAGGAATATTTTACTTCCTTAAAGAAGCAGGAAACTTTGCTCTTTAAGAGAGAAGCTTCTTTCTCCTGTAAGGAAATAAATAATGATAATACTACTAGATTATGATATTAATAATTTACTGTCTAAGAGGGAAATTTCCCTCTTCTGTTCTTCCTTATCTAACTTTCATTATGTATAAGAATATATATATTCTATTTATATAAATATATAAATACATAATAAAATGTTCCAGGGAAACTGATTTGCTGGTCCACTATGTGTATGTAAAGTACTACAAGGAGTTAACAATACCCTTTGAAAAGGTATATTATTTCCTCGAAAATCTTCTGACAGCTGTTCTGATTTTTTGTTGCTATGAGACACACATTTGTACTTTGCTGTTAATCTTTTTTTTTTTTTTCCTCCATCGATGCAATACTTTTAAGAAATGGAAATACTTTAACACAATAAAAAAAAAAAAAAGGCTTTTTTTTTTTTTTTTTTTTTTTTTTTTCTTCCCTGTCTGGTCATCATTTAGCTATTTTCTTGAAATTACCAAGAAAACTATTGTGTCAGCCAACCACTGTCCTTAAAATAAGGACTATAAAAATCTGAAATGTTATGCTGACATGGTTACATAAGAATTTGCTGCAAACTTGCTTCTAGTGCATTTTTATGTGTGTTGCGCTAAGATTAATTTGTCTACAAAAAGAAAAACAAAACCCAACAGGTGAAAGTAATTCCCAAATTCTGGAGAGTAAAAAAATTCTAGCATAGCTGGATGTGTGCATGGCAGGATCCAATGGTTAGATTTTTATTTTTTTATTTTTTTTAAACGGGTCAATTTAGTTAAGAAAAGCAAAATCCACCAAAGACATCTGAAAGATCCCTATATCTGTTTAATTTTTGTATCCACTTTGGATGCCTTTTAAAAAAGGTAGTTTAATAGTTTAAGGCTTATTAAAGCCTAAAGATAGAAATGAAGTTCCCCTATGCTATTATATTAGCTGGTCACAGTGATCACTTGTGACCTTCATAATTTATTAATTTCTTATTCCATATCTTTATACCATTTTTCCTCTGTCTACCTAAATAGAAGTGTTCTTTTGTATTTTCTCCATCTCCATTTTCTCTGACAGAGAACATTTAAACACAAAAGTCTCTCAAATAAATGATGATAGCTTTTAAAGTTAGTAGAGATGCAATGTTAACAGAATTGGATGTCTCAGTTCAGTAACAACAGGCATTTACAAGACCACATCCGGAAACTGTATCCATTTTCAGATTCCCCAGTACAAGAGAGATAATGCACTGGAGTGATTCCAGCAGAGGGCCACATGAGTGAAGAAAAGACTTGCTTGACCTTAAGAAAAGAAAGTGTAAGGGGGAATCTAATTGCTATCTACATCTGCCTCAAAGGGACATGCAGTGAGTTCACCTTCGCTGTTGTCCAGACGCCCACCCAGCCACTCTCTCATTCCCCCTTTCAACAGGACAGGGGGAGAAAAGAGGATGAAAAGGCTCATGTATTGAGATAAAGACATGGATACCACTTACCAATTACCATCGGAGGGGAAAATGAATGTAAATTATTGCCAAACAAATCAAAATTGAGTAGTGTGAAATGAAAAGTCCTGTTGGTTAAGCAAAATATATGATAGGGCTTCCTGGTTGGAATCTATGTGAATTGTCGTATCCATGGTTCAATATAAAGATTAACATTGAAGTACCCAAAGTCTCATTAAGTTTCATTAATTTTGGCCACATAAATCTAAATTTTTAGGTAATAAACCCAAAATTTGTTGTTCTGGGTAATGGCCGCTAATTGATCCTATGGCCTCAGACATAGCCTCTTTGCTGATACACACCTTTCCATGCAAACGTTTTTCTTGGGCGCTTATTTCTAAACTAAGAGCTATTGCATTGATTTCTGGAAGAACTGTGCAGAGACCAAATATGATACCATTCTCTGTTCATAGCAAAAAGAAAACCGTTTATAATTAAGAATATAGTATAATTTTATGTTTTAACTGTAGCTTTCAGAAAAACTCTGCAAACACTCCACACCAAAAATAAAACTGAAAACCCAAAAAGCTAATTTTAAGTGGTTAGATAAGGTAACTGGTACCTAAACAAGATAACATGGCAACTGTGATTATGCCATGGAAAGGAAGCCAGAAAATAAAGCTATGTTTCTTAACATTATTTCATAGCAGAAAAATAACAACCTAAAACTGCAATGGCACTATCTAATCTGTCTAGCCTTCAAGCCCTAATAGAAATCAGATTTTACATCACACAATGTTTCACATGTGAAATGAAAAGAAAAAAAGACAAAAAGACTCAGCCCACAAGCACACATTGTAAAAATAAGATTAAACTTCACAAATCTTAATGTTTCTGACAATATAGCCAATATTTACCTTCTGAAACACTACTCAGAATTAAAACGCAAGTTAGATCTGCAAAGGTAATCAAATTGGAAAGATGGGAATTAATTATGTTCTAGCGATGAGAAACCAGAATTTTCTTATCTGCTTATACTGCCAGGTGTAGGCAGTCCCTTACAAAACAGCAGTTTTGTCTCAACACTGCTGTTGTGCCACTACCATCTCCTGAGCTGCGGGGTGTTGTAAGACTGTTGGGCTCAACAGTCGGTTGCCTGTTTCGAAACTTCACCACTGCCTAAACTGGGCCTCAACATCCCATTGCTGTGAAGAAGTACGCCCTGAAGAGGACAAAAATATCCCTGAAAAAAACCACAGTGTCTGCCTGCAGCTAGAACAACAACCTCTTTTTTAACATCTACCAAGCTGCACTTGCACGCCTGGCCGGGGAAAGAAACAGGGATGTGGAGTATGTGCGGAGGCTGAAGGCATCACTGGCTGACACACACACACCCCCCCGGCCCCGTACAATCACCATGAACACCTGGGCATACACACATGAAGGAACACAGGGTGGCGAATATGGTAAGATCCGTGGAAATGGGCAGACTGATTGTGGGGACTGGGATGACAAAAGGACTGTGTACTCTTCTCTCAGGGGATTCCTCATCACCCGCAGGGATCCCCCATCACTGCAACAAGACTGAACCAATGGGACACTGCTGGATTTGTGGTGGTGGTAACTAACCTTGCGTCATCTCTTTCATTTGCTTGCTTAGCTGTTCCGACCTTTTCTGCTTCCCTCTGTCCTATCGCTATTACCTCTTTTCACATGAATAAAGTTTGAAAGGTTGCATAGCATTTGACCTTGCTTATGTCTTAATTTTGCTCTTGGAATCATATTGAAATCTCCCTTGACATTGTATCGGGACACCAGACAGGACTTTACTTAATCAAATGTCACAGGGACATTGGTAATAACCATCTTGTGGCCCACCTACCTTACTGAATTTAAGTTTTAAATGAGAAAAGTTAAAGGATTAAACCAGTTGAAAATTTTGAAAAGGAATTACCTGAACATTGAGAGAACTTACACGTATCAGGTTTGAACAATTATTAAGTATTCTAGTGACATTTTAGTTTTAGAGAACTGCAGTCTAATTTTTATCTTCTGAAGTGTTATCAGTCCTCACTGATCCCATTTACAAAGATGTTAAATGTTTTTATTTGTATGTTAGTTTTTCTGCTGTCACTCTTTTAAAATGCTTTTTACCCTCTAAAATACTGCTGCCTCCGTTGTCTCTCAGTATTTCCCTCATGATTTCCTTCTGATTACTCCTTTTTCATTTCCATTTCTTTTAAATCACAAGCACTTCCTCATCTCATCCACTGAAAGAAAAAAAAAATTAAAAAATTTCAAACCTTTTGTATCCTTTTTCTATCTTACCTTTAAGTTTCCACAGTTCTGAAAAAAATAACTTCTTGTCTCACCTCATAGATACTTTCAAGTCCCTTGTCACATTTCTGTCCCATCTGATTAGACCGATCTTGGTTTCAGGCCGTGTTTCCCTCTTAACAGCCCAGAAAGTTCAGTTCTCAGTAGTCTGTCCCCACATTTCAAGAACTGGAGTTAAAACCAGTTTCAAACTGCAGTTGTTTTTTCTACTTCCATACTGATGATTTTCCATGCAAAACAGATTTTTTTTCACCTCAAGATCCTTTCATTAAATTAATGACATTTTTGTGATGAAATCTCTGAAACTATTAGTACTTCTACATAACAGGCAATACATATTTAAACAATTCCCATTCTTCTACCTATTTTGGGTAGGATCCTTCATATGTATCCAGTGCTGACTGTCAATGTACAATGCACACCCCTGCATTTTTTTTCTCTGAAATTATCTATGAGCAAACTTGCAACTGCTAATGTTAATGCTTTGACACTACCTTTGCTGAAATACTAACAAGTTTTTATCTTTTAAGACAGGTCAACCCACAACTGATTAAAAAATAATTTTAATTTATTTTTTTAGTTCTCTTATATTCAGAGATCCTGGCAGGGGACAAAGAACTGCAGTTGAGTTTTGAAATTAATCTAAGGCAAAGACAAACAGAAATCTGTGTTAGGCAGCAGGAAATGTAAAACAGTGGTTCAAGTGCTTTGTAACTAAGTTTATATTAAAAGTTTTAACAGAAAACAGTATAGCAACAACCTACTGAATTAGTAATGGTCTCTAAAAACATAAACAACCTCTATTGACAATATATTTCAAAACTCTTAATGAATCTTAATTAATTAGCCTGTTCATCTACTAGTATAATAAAGATATTCATTCCTACTTAGGACATTGTAAAAGAACCGTAACCAAAAAAAAAAAAAAAAAGCCCTTCTTTACACAAACAAAAAGATTTTTTTTTTTTTCTGTTTTAACTCATCAGGTTGTAACAGGCATAATGCACAGACCAGAAAGTTATGAGAAGCTAGAATTTAGAGATCTAAAAGGAGCCAACTTATTTCATGCAAGAAAACAAAGACTATTTTGGTTTGTTTTTTCAGCTGTCATCTTTATTTTGATCAGAAATTAGGCTGAGATGTACATAACATGCCTGATTCTTTCCCTTTCCATCAGGCCTGTCCTCATAAATAAATAATGAATACAATTCAGTTAAAAAAAAAAAAAAAAAAAAAGCAACAACTACTTTATAAATTGCCATGAAGGAACAAAATCTTTCCATAATCTATTTTATTATAAATGCTTCTGAACTTTTTTTCAAAATATATCCCATACATATGGCAACAGTGCACAAGCTGAGAGCATTTGGAATCTGTGAAAGCATGTTATGACTATAGTTCATGAAAGTATTTCCTTGCTGTGATGATCAATATATTGTTTCTGAATTGTGAGAAATTGCTATAGCATTATCAGTTACATTTTCTAAGTGTACTAGCTGAACACGCAGAAGTTATCTGCTAAAATATTCTCTGGTGACCCATGAAGACACATCTACAGATTTAGTTAGTGAGTTAATTGGGTGATTTTGAAGAATGGATGCCTTAGACATGAGATGGACCTTAACATAAGTAATGTAGCCGAACAGCTGGTGCAATAAGATAACTTTACACTGGTGTTTACTTTGCACATTCTGTATCCCTGGAAACCCAGAATGGTTGCAACTCTTGCCTCCACTAAAGGACGAGCCTGTCTGGTGATGGCCTCTTATAAGCAGACTTGATAATTTCTAACATTAGTACTTTCCATGTCCATCTTATCAGCACTAACAGAAACAGGAACTCCCATCCCTCTCCATTCTTCTCCCATGATTTCTTGTGAATAAGATATCACACTGGAGCAATTTTGGCCACAATGTCAAACAGCCTTCATTCACCCCATCCCTGCAACACTAATCTCTGATTTTGTACAAAAACTAACTCAAAGATAACAAAGGCCTTTAATTCTTCTTTAATTTTTATAATCGCCTACCATAATTGCTAGGGTAACAGCTACTATTTCTTGCAATAGTAACAGAGAAAAGAAGCAAGAAAAACTATTTCTAAATAATGTTTCTGAATTTCAAGAAAATTATTCTAGCTTTATAAACTAGGAGAGGCATTCCTCTCCAGGGCAGGCTTATCATCTGATTACAAAGCTTTAAGGAGTTTGTGGTATCAGAAAAATTCTTCTGAAAACTGACTTCTGTAGAAGCATTTACTATTTATCACTGAAAGTGAACTTACTAATAGTGCTGTGACAATAAATAAGTATTCTGTTATGTGTGTAACTAAGAGAATTAAAAAATAACGTTATGTTAGCCAGATCCCTGAACAGATTTTGTTCTTTCTATCAATATTTCTCTATTCTATGTCATGCAAAAAAAATATTTTTTAAATATTTTCATTTAATTGTTTTTGTAGTTTCCAGGTGGAGAGTGAAATCCTACTTAGCAAGAAAACCTTCTTGTTGGAATAGCCATGTGAGCGTTTGTAAGGGAGAAGACCTCGAAAACAATGATCAGCATAAGGAAAGCAACTTTAGAAGAAAAAAATATTTAAAATCTAATACTGTTGCAATACAAGGGTAAAAGATGAACTCTACTAAGTCCTATATGTATTACTTATTATATATTTTTTAACAATTTTACAAAGTTAGAAGGAAAAATCTTAATGTTTTAAGTATTCACAAAGAGCATAACTGAATATAACTGACACAGTGGACTGTAACAGGAAGCAATCTGACAGAAAATTTATGTTAGGAAACACAGCACTTTCTACTTTATTTGTGATGTTGCTGTTACTTTTAGGTTTTTCAGTTGTTGGTTTTTGGTTTTGGTTTGGTTTAGGTTTGGGGTTTTTTTTTCAATTTAAGTCTTTGACGTGTGAACAGAAAGGTGATATCCAGATTCTCATTCCAATGCCAAAGCTTTTCAAAAACCACATTCTTTTTTTCCAGCTGTCACTCCAGCACACTGATCCACAGCACATGCTTTTCCAACATCGCCAACTTTACCTTTGCTTGGCCACTTTTCTGAGAAAATTTCTAAATGCTTTACTGCGTGTGTTTGTGATCTCTCCAATTCAAGTAAGGAAAATATCATTCCTTTCCCTGAACTTCCTCCACAATGGTAGCCATTGTAACCATTTTGGGTTCTACACTCCCTGCACGTCATGTATAGCTAGTCTTCAGCCTGAATTCTTTTGGATAAGGTATCTTCATATGAATGTTCAGTTTGTGCTGGAAAAACACCACAAAGGTCCATCTTAAATTTCCTTTCTAACCAGACTCAGATATTAATGACTATCTAACACATGCTTGTAAAGAACCATGCCCTTCTTATTTTTAAATTGGGAACTCTTAAATAAATATTGAAATGGGTAAAATTCTTTGATGTTTTCTTCTAATCCCATGTAAATACTTAGCATATGTAGGCCACATTTATCCTGTGTAAGGCATACTGTAGAAAGATCACACCTGCCTGGCCCTGAAGTAATTTTGTCCAATCAGCAGGGGATACCTGTTCAAGTACACTCGTTACCTGACACTGTTTTGAAAGGGAATCCGAGAACAAGAATACAGTCTTTGAAGAATATGAAGTCAAGAATTTCTGTGCAAGATCAAGATATCAATAAATCCATGAGTAAATGGCTATAGTCTTCTGCCAAGAATAGGGAAGAAAAGATTAAATATGTTCAACCACTGCTTGCTCTTACAGATTAAAAAAAACCCTCACAGGTCTCTCCTTGACATTTTCAAGGTATCCCTTGATTTTAAAGTGTCTTGAAAGTATCTTGATCTCCAGACCTTCAGAACTTTCTTATGCTGATAGAAGTTATTAAAAAATGGTGTAAATCAAGAAGTACAGGAATGGTTTAATCACAGTAGACATAATTATTTGTAAATAAAATTTCAGATAAGAGAACTGATTAAAAAAGCTTCCTATTCATACTCTTTATGTACAGAAACTTGTATAAACAAGTCTCCATTTAGCATTCTCCTACAGGAACACCACACTTGCTGCTCTCAAGTTTTTTTTTCTATAAAGTACTCTACACTGCTAAAAGACCCTACATTTCTGGCTTGTAAGAGAAGCATGGAAATGTTATATAATTCTTCCTTTTTTTTTTTTTTTTAATTGACACTTCCTTCTCCATTTTTTTTTTTTTTTTAGGGCATTCTAGAAAAATTAGAAAAGCCCAGTAAAAAACACTTGACTTTACCAGTCATCATTTTGTTTCAAATTACAGTAAACACTTTCAGAATCCTTGGTTGCAATGATAAATGACCCTTGGATATATAAGTGATCCAAGACAAAGGGCTTGGGAAAAAACTGTGTGCTACTTTTTCTCTTTAATACGTGTAAAAATCAAGAAGTTCCATTTCCCGTCTGTTAACGTTTCGTGTTTGAGACCTTTTTTCCTCTGAAGGTATACCAGTTCTCATGTGCAAGTTGTTAAGATTTCACTACAAGACTTTTGCCACGCTAATAATTTCAGCCCTTATATCTGAGCCCTCTTTTTTGCATAGTAGTAAGCTAATGCAGTGATATCTTGCCATGTTCATAAAAAGTCAAAAATAATATCTATCAGACGTGTGAAATAGTTTTAGCACAGATAGTATGGAAACTTAATTTGTATACTCGTCTATTATATATTGAATAGTTTGAAAAAGGAAAGACTCACTAATTTGTTTCTTCAGTTAAACTACTGACAACTAACTTTATTCTACACATTGGCAAAAATATCTTTTCCTGGAAGTGAATTTCTGTTTGGTTTGGGTTTTTTGTTTGTTTGTTTTGTTGGTTTTTTGTGTTTTTTTTTGTTTTGTTTTGTTTTTCTCCAATGAGAACCTGCTGAGATAAGTAAAAATATTTGAAAGAGTGAAGATTTCTAATAAAAGCTTGTTGGCTGGGTTTTGGTGAAGACATTTAACAAGGATAAAATTTACACTAGTAGGAATTAGAGTAAATAACAACTTTGTTTTTTTGGGATAGCAGAAAGATGCAGGTGTCCTAGTTTTCAAATGAGTCATGTGAAGTGAGTTCATGTTTACATTTCCAGACTGTGAGATACACACTTTAGTGAGGACCAATGTTACTAAACTAGGAAACAGGGTGTGTATTACAATGTAACACTTTTTTTGTGATAGTATAATTCCACTCAAGATGTATGTTAACAATGAAAAATCAAATTCTGGATTAAGAAATTACGGAACTAATATTTGGGGTTTGGCCTTGTTTATAATTAGTTTCTCCATTTCATACTACTTTTATTATTTGACTTGCCAGGGTACTCTTAAATCATCCACAACAGCCAGACATTTTTGCAAGTTCATGAGGATAGAACACTTGTAACTGTGATCCAAGAGAAAGTTGTTGAAAATTCAACTCTTTTCTGGCCACCAAAAGTGTAACATCATGATAACTTGGGCATAGACATGGAAGTATGAGAGAGATATTACTGAATAGTTGAAGTTTTACATAGATCTGAGTAATTTATGTGACTGTTCAGTGTTATCCAGCTCTACCAAGTTCTATATTATAAATATTGTGACAAAAGAGATGTCTTTCTGAATAGATATTAACTATTACTGGTCTTGCTAAAAAATGAAACATAAAGCTATCAAGTAGGTCTTTTACATCTAGCCTTACAAAATTATTAAATCTCAAGTAGGAATTAATATCTGTTCCTGTTTACACACAGATGTAAATCCTTGAAACTTGACTTATAAGATTCTTGATTTTCATGTTGTTTTTCATACACACATACATATATAGAAGTACTTAACTAACATGCACATTAATACCTGTATTTCATAAGACAGCAGAGATTCTGGCACTGTCTGACACATGACAGACAAGAAACCTATACTTATAATTTGAAATATGAATATCATTATACGGAATACCATGCACTTGTAAATTATCAAACTAGTATTTCTGAAATAGTCTTATGACTTGCAAGCAATTTCTGAGTATTTTGAAAATTATTTTTAAAAATTACCTTTCCCAGACATTTCAGGTTAATGATGTTGAATTATTTGCTTATTGGGATGTACTAGGATTTCTCACTATGAAAACTGTAGTGCTCTGTTTATTTGTTTTGTATATATTGTATAACTATTAATTCTAATACCTATGAAGATTTGTCAAAATCAATAGAATTGAAATATATAGTCTTGAAAAATTGCTTTCATACTGAAGTAGCAAATTCAGTGTTTCAGGGAAAAATAGAGTTTTACTCTTTTTCACTTTTATGACAAATATCATATATAGCCTGCTTGTTTTACAAAATTCCCTCCAATTTTCATTTGTGTATACTCTATGCAGTTAAAATGTTTGCAAGACAATGGTCCAATAAAACCCTTTTGTATGGCAAGACAGTCACTCAGACAGTTCAAAGTTGAAAAATCAGTTAATAATAAAATAGAAATCTTTAATTTGGTTTCCATGCCAGAAGACTATCATAGCTCACAAAACAAAGTCTTCAAAAGCTAAAGATCACCACATCAACAACTATCTATATTCAGTTAAGCTTCTTACATGCTGGCAAACCATGGGACGATTTTTTAAGTAACACAATCAAATTTTTTACAGAAACTCCTCTTCTTGCAATGGATAAATAATACACTGAACAGAAAGGATACATTAAGTGTGAATTATGTCCTTCTTCCACACTAGTCATTCAGTCTCTTTAAAAAATGTAAATTTTTTAATTTTTTATTTTTTATTTTTTTTACTGAATATCTGCAGTAATTCTTCTGTAGCAGAAACAAAAAAGGAGCGCTTTCTTAAAGACAATATTAATGTGTCATCTTCTTGTCTTAGTCCTTCTGCATCCTACAGCTTCTTTGACAAATAAAGGCACTTGTGCTTAACTGAATTAAGGGTGCAATTGGAATTGCTTTGAATTCTTAGTTTCTAACTCTACAGTTTAAACAGTCTCTTGTATTAGCTTGCCAAATAATACATAAACCAGGCTATCGATATGTTAAAGTGCTCTGCGGGAGACGAATGTATTCAGATAATGAGGAAAAATCAAACTGATTAATGAGACAGAGTTTAGTCCTACACAGTTCAAACGACACCCTGGAGACCCATTATCATCTGGCCTGCTGCCTTTTCCCTGAAAGAGTTGAGGAATACCTGTTTACTTAGTAGCTACTCATAGCTTGGCAATGACAGTACGTTGCTGCTGCTGAGAGGATGGATCAGTGGCTAGTACAGTCATCCTAGACACTGACTAAATCTCTGAACTTCTACAGTGTCCTGACACTTCCTCCCCTTGCACTTCTTTCCCGATTGCACAAAGGAGACGCATGCAGGCTGCTGCTAATATCAAAGAAAGGGAAGCCGTCAAGTGCTCATGGCAGATGGGTAGAATATCAGAAACAGAAACAGGAGCACAAATCCAGTCCCTGCAATTATCAGGTTTGGACTACACCAATATGTGGTTGTGTAGATCTTATTAAGTCTGAGAGATATTAGCACACACTAACACACAAACACACACACAAGAATAATTATCACAGTGTCTGAAGGAAGAGAGGCTACCCTTATGTTTAAAGCAATGGAGCCTAAGCCAACACATAAAAAAGAAAAAAAAAAAAAAAAAAAAAAAAAAGTAGTACAAACAGCAAAACCATCAGTTGTTTGAAGCTTGCTTTTCAGTTTAGAGTATAATTTAGTAGTAAATAACTACATTAAGTTTGGAGATTTAAGTACTTATCTTCTGGACTGTGTATTTTGAAGCTCGGCAAATTCAAAGAAAAGTATAAAGATCCACATCATTCACACATATCAAAACCTGAGGGCTTTTTCATATGTATTTTCTATCTTTCTACCTCATTTTACAGTGTAAATAGCCACTCTAATCTTCAATTAATGTAACTTTGGAAGAACCCCTGTTTCCTTCATCAAGCATCACATCTCCAACTGTACAAAAAATCATTAAATTCCTCAGCAGACGTTTATACTTTCGGTATTTTAACTTATCTACATTGTGAAAATTCCCAAAATAAACTTTTTTATCTTAAAAAATATTTTTAAACATCATAAATTTCTATAAATAATACTGATTTATTTTTTTTGGGGGGGGTGTTAGTGTGGGTTGTGGTTTGTTTGTGGTTTTTTTTAAAGAAGACAGTATAAAAAATATTTGTGAGGATAAGCAAGTAATTTAGTTTGAGCTACAACAGATATTTCATACAATGTCTACAGAGGCCATAACTTTTTCCATACATTTGTAATAAAAGGAAAGGCAAATGTGGTAGAATGGTGATAACTTGTTATGTTATAGTCTGTTCAGTGTAGACATACTCACAGGATCAGGTCTCTTTAGTCAGAAGATGGAATGGACCTTTCATATTCAGAGAAAGGGAAAACCATTGAGTTAGCTGATATAAATATAACCACCACACTGCCCTACCATATATTTTCAGCATGAAGTATGTTACTAGTCTGCCCTAAATTTCTAAATTTTTGGAGGTGGAAGGGAATAGAGAAAGCTGCAACATACAGCAGATCCACAATAAAACCACTTTAAAAGTAAAACTGCTATGTATATTATGTTGTTCACATATAATCATTATTTGGTGGCTCACTGTGAAAATATCTTCACAGTACAATAGTTGAACATTTCTCTACGTAATTTCAAAGCTGTATACAGGTAGGAATCAGCTTAAAAATTTAACTAGAAATGACATAGCTGATTTTTCAGCTGAAATATCAATGCACTAAATGTGTGGCATAGGTGAAGTTTTCTTGTGTTTTTAAGAGGACTCTGGATGATTAAATAGCATCTTGCCTCAGATAAAATACAATTATATTGCAGAATTTTATATAATATTCTCCAGTGAATAATGCATCTACATATTGTTCCTTTAATATAAAAACCAGTCATGCTCAGTAACCTGCAAAATATGTCTTACAATAATTGCAAATCTACAGAGTATCATTAGTACTAAATAAATAGACCTCAGACATTGACATGATTATCCTCCAGTGACCTCTCAAATCAAGAAGTGGAATTTGATTTGGTTTTCCCTTCTGTATTAATAAATTCTGTAAAAATGCTATGCAGTTCCAGTTAACTTTACCAACTACATAAACCAGTACATAAACTGTTGCAATAAACATTCTTCAAAACAGATTTGAAGCAAAAAGCAACAGCTGAAATTAGACTTCAAAATTCTTTTCCACTTTACAATATATTCTGTGTAGAAAAAATTTGGTTTAGGCTGATTGAGTGCCCCATTACAAATTCACACTGCAGATATATTTTGAAACCCAGTCTGCAGAAGTGTTGCATGCTGTGGAATGCAAAGCAATGTTACAGGCTTGAAGAAATTTAAATTAGACGATTTCACAGATATATAAAACGTTTAATTTCAGATTTTAAAACTACTTTTCCTTCCATATTCACCTAAATGTCCCACTCTTTCTCCAAGAAAAGAAAGAAGAAAAATGAAAGAAACTAGGATCATTATTATCTTCTAGTGAAAATAAATTATTAACACAATGATCCAAATGCAAAAAACTGCATAACACCTGTTGTGGTTTGAACTCAGCCAGTAACCAACTGCCATGTGACCAGTTGTTTACTTCCCCCTCACCTCCCCAGTAGATAGTGGAGGGACAAAATAAGAAATTAATAAGTTGAATAAAAAAAAAAATAGCAATAGTAAAAAAATAACAGTAACAATAGTAAGTCCAAAAAGGGTAAAATGCAGCAACGGCTTACTGAGCATGGCAACAGGTACACAGCACCTCCCCGCAGCAGTGATCCCACTGCACCAGAAAATCCCACACTGCCAACTCAGAGACCGAAAACAGGTGTGAGAGAGCACACATCTGCCTGTATACTGTGCATGACATCACATGATATGGAATACTTTAATGATCGATCTGGACTCAGCCCTCTAGCTGTGCTCCCTCTCAGCCCAAGGAAAGTTAACTCTATTCTGGCTGAAAACAAGGCAGTCTCCACCCCTTATTCCATACCATTTACTTTAAGCTTTGGTTCCAAATACATTCTAAGGAATCACCACCCATTTTCTCAGGTCTCACAGATATCATTCTCTCAGTCTATGGGCCATCCTTCCAAAATGTCTACTGAGTTCATTTAGTCTAGAACTTTGGGTTTCATCTGTCATGACAGTCTTTAAGACTGGAGGAATGAAGTGAAGTTGGCTCAGTCGGTGGAGCAGGAGGCTTTGGATGTGAGAGGAGGATGTTGTGAGGCACCAATTGCAATAACAGGGTTATTTGACAGTGTGATTCATTGGCTATTTTCCCCTAAAATCAAATCTCCTTGAGGCACACATCGGATTTCTCCATCCTTCTGCATTACACACCAAGTGCACCCAGGTCCTTGGGCAAAAGTCATCCCATGCATGGGTTTACCTTTACCCAATGAATAACCCAGATGGTCTTCCCCATCATAATTTTAATGCACACTGCGGGGGCTTTATCCCCATCTACAGTATGTAGGAGGTTTGATTGAGCAGGGCCAGCTTGATGGGCAGATCCTCTGGTATTGACTATCCAGGTGGACTTTGCTAAATGCACGTCCCAGTGTTTGAAAGTTCCACCACCCATTGCTCTCAGTGTAGTTTTTAGCAACCCATTGTATTGCTCAATTTTCCCAGGGGCTGGTGCATGGTAGGGAATGTGATATATCCACTCAATGCCATGTTCTTTGGCCCAGGCGTCTATGAAGTTGTTTTGGAAATGTGTCCCATTATCTGACTCAATCCTTTCTGGTGTGCCATGCTGCCATAAGATTTTCTTCTCAGAGCCTAAAATTATGTTCCAGACAGTAGCATGGGGCACGGCATAAGTTTCCAACCAACTGGTGGCTGCTTCCACCATTGTAAGCACATACAGTTTGCCTTGCCAAGTTTGTGGGAGCATCATATAATCAATCTGCCAGGCCTCCCTGCATTTGTATTTTAACCATTGTCCTCCATATCAAATGGGCTTTAACTGTTTGGCTTGCTTGATCATAGCACATGTCTCACATTCATGGATTACCTGTGCAATAGCATCCATGGTTAAGCCCAACCCTCGGTCACGAGCCCATCTATATGTTGCATCTCTCTCCTGATGGCCTGAGGGGTCATGGGTCCAGCGAGCCATAAATTGTTCACCCTTATGTTGCCAGTCCAGATCTACTTGAGACACCTTAATCTTGGCAGCCTGATCCTCCTGTTGGTTGTTCTGATGTTCTTCAGTGGCCCAGCCCTTGGGTACATGAGTGTCTACATGGTGAACTTTCACAACCAAATTCTCCACTTGAACATCAATATCTTGCCATGACTCAGCAGCCCATACGGGTTTGCCTCTGTGCTGCCAGTTGCTCTGTTTCCACTGCTGTAACCACCCCCACAGCACATTTGCCACCATCCATGAGTCAGTACAGAGGTAGAGCACCGGCCACTTTTCTCGCTCAGCGGTATCCAAGGCCAACTGGATGGCTTTCACCTCTGTGAACTGACTCAATTCACCTTCTCCTTCAGCAGCTTCAGCGACCCATCATGTGGGGCTCCACACAGCTGCCTTCCACCTTTGAAGTTTTCCACAATGCAACAGGACCTGTTGGTAAACAGGGCATATCACTTCTCATTATCCAGTAGTTTATTATGTGGTGGGGCCTCTTCAGCATGCGTCACCTCTTTCTCTGGCGTCATTCCATAATCTTTGCCTTCTGGCCACTTTCTGTTCATTTCCAGTATTCCTGGATGGCTGGGGCTCCCTATTCGAGCCCATTGTGTGATTAATGTGACCCATTTACTCAACGTGGCATCAGTTGCATGGTGTGTAGAGGGGACACTCCCTTTGAACATCCAGCCCAGCACTGGCAGTCGGGGAGCCAGGAGGAGCTGTGCTTCAGTAACAATCACCTCTGAAGAAGCTCAGACCTCTTCACATGCTGCCAGTATCTCCTTTTCAGTTTGAGTGTAATGGTTCTCGGATCCTCTGTATCCCCAACTCCAAAACCCCAGAGGTAGACCCTGAGACTCCCCTGGTGCTCTCTGCCAGAGATTCCAGGTAGGGCCATTCTTCCTGGCTGCAGTGTAGAGCACATTTTTAACATCTTGTCCTGTCCAAACTGGCCTGAGGGCTACTGCACAAACTATTTCATGTTTAATTTGTTCAAAAGCTTATAGTTACTCCAGGCCCCATCTAAAATAATTCTTTTTCTGGGTCACTTGATAGAGAGGATATACAATCTGACTGTAAATTGGAATGTACAGTCTCCAGAAACTCACAACACCTAAGAAAACTTGTGTTTCCTTTCTGTTAATCAGTGGGGACATAGCTGTTATTTTATTAATCACCTCTATTGGAATCTGACAATGTCCATCTTGCCATTTTACTCCCAAAACCTGAATTTTTTGTGTAGGTTACTTGACCTTACCATGCTTTACAGTAAATCTGGCTCTCAGAAGGATTTGGATAGTTTTCTCTTTCTCAAAAACTTTTTCTGCTGCATTACTCCATATAATGATGTGATCAATGTACTGTAAGTGTTCCAGGGCTTCACCCTGTTCCAGTCCAGTCTGGGTCAGTCCATGGAAAATGGTGGGGCTGTGTTTCTACCCCTGCAGCAGTCAGTTCCAGTGTATTGGACATCCCTCTAGGTGAAAGTAAGCTGTAGCCTGCATTCTGCTGCCAAAATAATGGAGAAAAATGCATTGGCAATATCAGTCGTGGCATACCACTTGGCTGCCATCGACTAGTTCATACTGAAGTTCTAGCGTGTCTGGCACGGCGGCACTAAGCGGTGGTGTGACTTCATTCAGGCCATGATAGTCCACCGTCAATCTCCACTCTCCATTAGACTTCTGCACTGGCCATATGGGGCTGTTAAAGTGGGAGCGCGTCTTGCTGATGACTCCTTGGCTCTCTGGTTTACAAATCAGTTTATGGATAGGGATTAGAGAGTCTTGACTGGTGTGATATTGCTGTCGGTGCACTGTTGTAGTGTCAATTGGCACCCATTGTTCTTTGACCAAAGATCCTCTGAGAGACCAGGTAGTGCAGACAGCTGTTTAATTTCTTCTGTTTCCAAGGCAGCTATACTGAAAGCCCACCAAAACCCTTTTGGGTCCCTGAAGTACCCTCTCCTGAGATAATCTATACCAAGAATGTATGGAGCATCTGGGCCAGTCACAATGGGGTGTTTTTCCCACTCTTGTCCACTTAGGCTCACAAGTATCCTCTAAGTACAAATGGGTTGGTGTGGTGTGCACAGGTTTCAGTCTCATCTTGGTCACTCACTTCTTGTGAATACAAATCAGAAGTTCTTCTCATAGGATCATAAACAAAGTCAAACTTTCTGCTCTGTTTGGGCACTTGATTACTGAAAACCAGAGCAGCATTTTCCTTAAAAGAACCCTTTTTTGTACTTATTCCTCCTTCCAACTCATGTAACTGCTCTTCTAGAAGGTATGTTTTCCATCCCATTTCTTCATATCTTCACCATAGTCACACAGGTGATGCCACAGCTTCCCCCATGACGTGTACCAGTTCTCTCAAGTAGAGAAACAACTGTTCCTAATAGCCGAGATTCTAGTCTGTGCAGGTAGGGAGTAGGACATGTCCTCTTTAAATGGCTGGAATTCTTGAGATAATTTCTCCACAGCCGTGATGAGGGGGGAAGAGAGATATTCTTTATTTTGTTGTAGTCGGCGAGCCAAGTCTTCCACTGTTGGTCCCTCTTGGTCTCTCCAGTCCATTATGCGGTGGGTGGAGGAAGCAAGCAGCCGATTCAATGTGAATGATAGAGCAAGCTTCAACTTTATTGAAAGAAATCACACCTTATATAAGCACTCCACAATAATCATGCATACTACTCACAAATCTATTGGATACATGCAAAAGGGTACATTATAATATCCCAGCCCCTTGTGGCATTTCAGGTATGTCACAACATCTTTCCTCTTCTGGCCTGCCTTCTTTCCCAAGGTTGTTTACCATCACACTCAAGGCCATTGTGTACCTCAGCTTCTCTCTTTGTTAACATAACAGTCCTTTGTTAGCATAACTGTACCCTGGGTTTTTTCCTTTGTTTACCTCAGATGGCTGCCATCAGCTCCTGCAGAGACCCATGGCCTTGCTCTCTGCAAGCCGTTCTCCAACACATTACTGCTAATGCATTGCCATATGATGATGGTGTGCTCCTTACAAACTTCCTCCACGTGGGCCGGGCGCATTGGACTTCATCTGGATCTGTGGGTAGCTGTGCATTATATGGGTTACAGTAAACCATCCCCCACAAGGCCAGCTCCCTCAAGTACTGAATGCCTCTCTTCATAGTGGTCCACATACTTGGATGACATACAAAATCATCCTTGAAGGAATACTTCTCCCTTGCACTTGACTGGAGTTGCCTCCAGAGACTGAGATTTTGTGTCTTCTTTCCAATGGTTTTGCCTATATCCCCTTCCCTAGACAAGGATCCCAGCTGCCTACCCCCCCTACCCTATAATTCCACGCTACTGGCCCCGCTATCCCAGCACCAGAGCAGCCAGGTAATGAATTGCTCACCTGGATGGCAGGTGAAATCTTTTCACATGTCTCGCAACTCACTCAGGGATAACGATCGGGTGAGCTCAGCCTCCTCCTCCTGGTCTGTGATGGGCCTGGTTCATCATCACCCTGTACGGTGTGAGGGGATTTTCTTGTGCATTTCTTCTTATGTATGGGAGGAACTGGCACTGTCATGGGCTGGTCCTCTGGTTCAGCTGCAGCACCTGTCCTCATGGTTGTAGAGGCTGCAGTGTCTGTCATTTTGTTACCAGATCCAGAGCCCTTCTCTTCATTTTGAGGGTGCTGAACAGTGTTTAATATCATTTGGTAGGCATGGGGTAGGCCCCAGCATGTTGCAGTGAGCTGTGCCTCTCTGGAATTACCCGGCTGACAACATACTTTTTCAAACTATTTTACTACTTCTTGAGGATTCTGCACCTGTTCAGGAGTGAAGTTCCAATACACCGGAGGTGCCCACTACTGCAGGTACTTGCCCATGCTTCTCCACACCCCAGACACTCCTAATTCTCCAGCCTTGGGGGGGATTTCCAGGTGATACTCTTAAATAGTTATTTAACCCTAAACATAACTTGAACCATATACAGGAACACAATAGCTCCTCTAGTAAGATGACCATGATGATGTCAACATTTCAAGGATATTTGAAATTCCTGAAATTCTCAAACACAACTTTTAATAGTCCCAGGGCTGATGACTGCACACTTTCATAGGTGAGCATCACATAGTACAGCAGAAACAAATTCTTAACCCAACTCTCACGAACTGTGAGCAACAGCATGGGAGGTACATATTGAAAATGAGGTCATAAAATCTTAAGGAGCCAAGAAATTAACATTATTACCCATTTTGTCGTTATCTCAAAACCTGAGGCCCTATGTTGGGTGCCAAAAACTGTTGTGGTTTGAACTCAGCCAACAACCAATCACCATGTGGGCAGTTGTTTACTTCCCCCACCTCCCCAGTGAAATAGGGGAGGGAAAAAGGATGAAATTTGTAGGTTGAATAAAAGAATCTAGTAATAGTAACAAAATCAACAGTAACGATACTAAGTCCAAAATGGGTAAAATGCATCAGTGGCTTACTGAGCATGGCAACAGGTACGTAGCACCACCCCCCCACCCCCCCCAGCAGTGATCTGACTGCACCAGAAAATCCCACCACGCTGACTTGGAGACTTAAAAAAGATGTGAGAGAGCACATATCCACCTATATACTGAGCATGACATCACATGATATGGAATACTCCAATGACTGATCCAGACCCAGGCCTCTAGCTGTGCTCTCTCTCAGCCCAAGGAACATTAACTCAATCCTGGCTGAAACCAGGACACCACCTCTCGAGATTTTTCCAGTTTTGGACACACTGGTCCTCATTAGTTCAAGGAAACTCATAGAAAAATCATGTCCATCGCCTATATGTAGCCTCAAACACAAAGCAGCTATCACAGATCCATTGATTACTGTGTCCTGGAGGAATACTTGGAGGATGTAAAGAAAATGTAAGACGAACTGTTGTTTTTTCGAGGGGAATCAATGCTTAACGTAGAGAAAAACATAAATTGTAGTCTTCCAGCTCTGATGAAAATATGAGATGTTCAGAGATTCAAAGATTTAGTTGTATGTTACCATTTCCCAGGACATACCAAACCTTTTCACATTACAGATGCTAGTCAGCCAACCCTCAGAAAAAAATGTCTTATGGACACACCATAGTGCTAGTAGTAAGTCTAATTTAGAGAATATCTAGGCAATCATGAACAGCCAACAGTTATGTGCCATTGAAGTTCTAAGACTTGGACAACCAGCCCAAGCCAGAGTTGACCTATAGATGAATCCTGTATATTTTATAACTGAAAACCATTGTGCTAGTAGGTATTGTACTAAGTTATAACAAACCACCTATTCTGATGTAAAAAGTGCTAAAACATTGAAATACTGAAGCCTGAACAACAGGCCCCAAGCCAAAGCTGCTAACTTAGTCTGTAAACATTAACAAAGTATCTAAACTCGCTAGTGAAAGATGCAGCCTAAAATATATTGAGTGAGGACAAAATGCTGAGAGAATGTGTCCATCCATCTTCCCTTGTTTAGCCTTGTTCAAGGCTGAGAACCCATGTATCTGGCCTTGTTAGAAGCTCTCTTGGTTCTCCCCCCCCCCGAGCCCTGGCCAGGCTTTGGGTGGAATCCAACAGGAGAATGAAACCAGAAATTTTCCTTCAAAACAAAGGTGCCAGCTATCCTGGCCTGTCGATCTCTGGTATATAAGGCTGGACCCGCTCACAGTGACTTTGGGTGCCTCACCTACGGGTTGACACACTGCGTAGTATTTCCCACTTGCCGGGACAGGCTCTCCAAACCCTCGCTGTAACCGGGGCTCCCCAGCCACTGCGGGTCTGGATGGTGGTAACGTATGCAAGTGGTGATGGATCTTTCTTAATCACTGTTCTCTCTCTCGTGTAGTAACGATTTGATGCATTACCCTGTATTTTCCTGTTTGTTGCTTTAAGTGTGCTATTCTGTTTTTTCTTACTGCATGCTTTCTATATTACACTGTTACACTGGTTATCACCAGTAAAGTACACCTACTCTTTTCACTCTGGTGTCTGGGTTTAATTGGTAACCTTAATCAGCAAAACAACCATGTAGCCCAAAAAAAGTATACTGTATACTACATGAATAAGGCAGACTTTGATTTTTCTAAAATGAATGTCTCAACTGAAATTAGTCACTTTGCAGAGAATTTGGAAAAAAAAAAAATAGAGAAAAGTAAAATCAGGCTGGTGCTAAAAAACCCCTTCTGAAAATATATCATCAAGGTTGACATACAATACTGGTATTCAGATACCCTGTACTTTATTTTTGTAAAAGCTGAGGATAATTTAAATAAAAGCTATTTTTAAAAATACTTTAAAACTTTCCTACATTTAAAGCTTAATGTAAGAAAAAAGCTTAAACCCTTTTTCCTTGGTATAAGTACATAGGAATTCATCCTATTGTAGATATTTGTCCATGTTTTTGTTGAGCGCTTTGTATTTTCTTACTTGCTGTATGTGAGCTGTAGAGTTAATATCAGTGTATTGTATAAAGAAAATAAAGATCACTCTGAACAAAAGTGAACAGATGCTACTATAGATCCATATGGTTAATCTGTGCAATCTATGCTTAACCTGCATATTTTGGGGCATTTTTTAAACACATGTACCTAATAGTGGTAAGTGACTTTAGCAAAATGACACTTATTCTTCTATGCTTGCCTTTTATTTCTGAAGCTGACAGAAAATAAACTATTTCCCAAACTTGCTTTTATGTGATATGAACATTTCTGTTATGCTGATTTCCCAAGGAAAACATTTAGAGCATAAACACAGAGGTGTAGTATACTAGGCTTGTGAAAGCAATTGATCTGTATTTTAAGAATACTCGCACATTCCAGGTTTCCTTTGTGCTGATTTATAATTATCTAAACAGAACTAGCCAAGTAAAATTCAAACTTTACACTGGGCTAGTGACTCCTACAATTTCAGATTTCTGTATGAAACGTGCTGGGCTCCTGGGGCTTTTATAGGCAATAAGAGAGAGTAGAACTTTGTTTTCTTAGAAAACAATACAAATAAAAATAAAATGCAAATTATCTTGTTTCCAAATTCTCTCACTGGGTATCTCAGTAGTTTGTCCAAATGTGTCATTTCTTTATATTTCAGCATCAAGAAGATGATGATAAATATGACCTAAGTAATACATATGAACTTTTATGTACAGAGCAGAAGATAACAAAACCTTGAGCTTTCCACAAAAATGTTCAACTCTAGGAGCTGATATCTGGGAAACCCACTAAATTTTCAATTATCTCAGAGGAGTTCACAACATTCTACACTATTCAGAAAAATGAAAAGTGTTCTCACAGGAGACAGCCATTTACCCAGCCCAATTTATCACTTAAGAAATCATTCCTAATCTAATCCACACTCAAATTATTGCTTGATGAATCACATCATGCCTTAGCCAACTTAGATGCTGGCAGAAATCCCTTTCCAGAAGTTGAGTACATTTCATCACCTCACATCCTGTTCTCACATTATCATCCTTTACAATGCAAAGGATAAGAATGTCAGCCTGGATAAGGCAGAGGAAAGAGATACGTTTTCTCACAGAAAGACAATGTAGGCAGTTGTCCATGCACTGTTTCAAAGAGAAACAGTACAGATAATGTCTTCAAGGGAGACACCAGAATTCTAATGGAGCCATAGTCTTTCCAAGGACATAGAGATCATTATCAAATATACCAGATTTCCTTACATGTTCCCTGGGGTGTGTGTACATGTCAGTGGGAGAAGTTCAATAACAGATTACAAAAACAAAACAAAGATCCAAATAATGGCCTTCACAGTCCTACTTTGCCTTTGATCCTAAGAGAAATATTTGCCTTGTCTTTTCTATGCATACTAATTCTGCATTTAAGGAAATTTTTCGTACAGATATATCAGAAGTTCAAAGGATATTGATGTAATCCGTATTTTCCAGGTGAGAAATGGAGGCAGAGACTTTAAATAATTTATTGTTAAAAGAGTAACAGAGCAGAACATTCTAAAACGTAGAACTCATGTTTTCTGATTTTGGTTTTTATGACAGATGTACACATTACTATCAGCAACAGATTTCACTATACTCATTCACCTTTTCTTCCTGTAAACTAACATGGTTTTTAAATGTAATCTCCTAAACGGGAAGCTTAACTATGGGCCACAGTGTTGCAGAAATTTTTTTTTCATATACTGAGAGGTTCAGTATATGTTAGGCTTTTAGTTTAGTAACATCTGCAGAGGCCTTCAGTTTAACGACATCTGCAGATGTCATCTTGGTTACGTTTTGGTGTCCTTCTGCACTGCACACCACCAGCATGACATGGAAGCTAGCACCCCTGCTATCCTTATGAGAAATGTTCAAATTATCTGTGTAAACTGTTTGAACTACTCTGGGTGATTTTGTCTGGGATTAATTATGGATCACTCACAAGAACTGTCCATCTGGAAAATCTGTTATCATGTGCCTACTTGATGCTACTGGAAGTATTGGGGCAATTTAAATACTTTTTACCTAGTGAGGCTGCATACAGTCTCAGTTTTCATTATACACAGAAGCTGCTGGCAATTTAATTGTTATTATCTAAGTACATTTTATCTAATTGTCCAAATACACTATTAATTAGGAGAGTTACTGATTGTCATTCAAGATTTCTGTTCTTGATGAAAAGTATGTGGGTTTTTTGCTCATAATTTTACATTCTATTCCATTAAAAGTATTCACTCAGCGGAGAGTTAGACAGCTGGCTTGCTTCTGTTACTTGTCCTTGCAAGGTCAGCAAGACTCTTCCACAAGAAGCCTGGTCACCTTGAAGACACTTTTACAGTGCAGTGTACCATTGTACCAGATCATGAATATAGCCTGAGCATAGCCAACTTACATGGCCTGAAAGGTTTTCTGAGGGACTGATTGCAGGAAATAATGCTCAAGAGCTGTGTTTGGGAAGTTGTGTACATCTGACATGAGTAAGCAAGAAATAAGACTAGTAGTGGTAAGTCTTGACTTCTGGAGGAGCACAGAGTTCTCTGAGGATCCAAAAATTGATACAGGAATTGAGGCAGTCTGTTTTTTATCAAGACTACCATCTTTCTGATAAAAGATGTTGTCTGCATTTTTTGTAAATAGATAACTATTAACAAATAATTTGCACTCTGAAAAATACTTAGTTTTCCATTTCTAATTTTTCGCCAACTCTATATTTTAAAAGTATCTTCCCACTATTCTAGCAAGAGCACAGCAATACGTCACACTGTTTTCCACCAGAATATCATGTGCCTATATTCTTGGGAATAAAACTGCCTAATCTGATAAAATGTTATAAAATGATAAAAGTCACGTAACGTGATAATAAATTAAGGTTTTTCTGCTTTAAAGGTTCATTAGTATTCTGGCTTGTTTCAACAATTCTCATTTAAGCAAGTATTCATATTTGGCTTTCATGGAAGAGGATCACTTATGAGCTAGAGGGAAAGTACTACCACTGTCTCAGAACATTATATAAGTGATTGACATATGCCCTCACTGAACTAAATAAGTTATTTTTCTAGTATAAAGTCCATTCTAGTGGATTTTTCTTTTTTTAGAAAATTGGATTTTTCTTTTTTTAACTCAGTTGCCTGATCACTTGAAAATCTTTATTGTATAGCTAATTTTGCTTTTTCCATTTAGTCTTTTAATATATTAGAGATGATATAACATTTCAAAGACTGTAAAGCAAATTGTAGACATGGCACCACTTAACATTACTTATCAGATGTTTCTTCACAGATATAAATTAAAACAGTAGAGTATCTCTCCAAAGGGACACTTATTGTATAACCTAACCAAATATTTTCAGTGCAAGGTTGCATGAAAATAAACTTGTGCTTTCTTTCCAATTTGGACCACATGCAAAAATATTAGATATTTTCATTCTATGAATTAAATATTATAACCAATAACAAATATTTTGGAAAGACAACAGTTGTGTGTGGCAATGAAAATGAAATTGGATTAATACAGTTAGATATTTCCATTAGACAGTGACGTAGATCTGACTACACCATCATGAAAATTTTTCTTTAGTAAATTTGACAGGGAAAAAAATCACATTTTTTTTAGTGTCTTGACAGACCTTTTCTTAAGGAAGTGTATTAACAGATTTTGCACATGAACAACAACAAAATAGGGGAAAAAAATGTCAAGTACATTACACAGAACAGGCAATATTTAAATAGACAAACTTAGTTAGATAGAAGAAATAGTAATTCTTGTATTTTAGGAAGTAGATTCACTGTCTCATATAATTTTCATGTTTTTCACTAAGAATTTCAAATCATGTTTGACCTGATAAAACTACCTGATTTATTGTCTTCCTGAATCAGGAAGAAAGAGCATTTCCTTCATATAGTCTATAAAATTTATAACTTTAAAAAACACTAGCCTAGAGTAGTCTGTGATCTGGGCCAAACCAGATATTGATGGATTTTCCAGATTTACCACGCCATTTTATACACCAGGTTTACCAGTAACTCAATTCCCCTGAGAGTCTTCAATTTTTCATTATCTCCAGCTTGGCCTCCTAAATCAGACCACAGGTGAACTATGTACACCTACTCATGAACACAGAGAACTCTTACAGAAATCTACAAATGCAACTGTTTCTTAGCTACTGACCCCCTACAGCATTACTTAGCAGAGAAAGTTTTGGCTTGTTCCAGCTACAATCCTTTAAGTTGACAAAGAAAAATAAAATACTACCTGAAAACTAGCATACTACACAAGTCAAATCTAAATGTGCGAACTTAACTGTTGCATTTAACTTTGTACTCAAAACCATTTTCCTTTGCTTTACAATAATATTTAAGTATGACTAATGTGGTTGCATAGTGTATGTATTCCCAAATATCAGCCTGAGAATTTTACTTCAAAAATGAGCTCGTGGTCATAGTAGGTATCTATCATAAATTATAGCATTCAGATGATTTTTACTAAGTCAGGTTGAGCGGCTGTTGTGTGAGGAGATATGGTGTCTGTGACATTTTAAATTTATGTCAAGGACACCTCAGAACAGATAGGCATTTCCTTTATGTAAATATAAATCCAGTACATTTAACGTTATTTAAAGCAAAACAAAATCAAATGCTTTCTTCTCTATACCTACCAAGTTCTACTGTGCTCATAATGTATGTTCTAATCTGTATTGACTTACCATTGCTATGTTGGAAGGACATTATGAAGCTTTAGCTACTATTATCTTTCTTCTGTTTCCAGTCAGTTAAAATGTAGGTTTTGTTGCTGTTGTAACATACACAGGAACTTCTGCAACTCAACCTACATGAATACTTAGAATGAAATAGCATTAGAAGTATCACAAGACTTCATTACAAAGTAAAGAAATGTAACAGCCCATTTCCACTAGACTTCTCTTATTTTTCATGACATTTGGAAGATCTGTCTGCGGGGCAGGTCATACTGTACTAGACTTATCAGTAACACATGTTATTTCTCTCATCATTTTATATTCTTATTATATGAAAAGTCTATTGAGGGCAAATAAAACACTGTTACTAGAAAAATGAATCTCTACAGTCTTATTTCCCTCTTATTTTTCTTCTGTTGTCACCTTTCACAACACTGTGTTTCCCATTTAAGCTCTCTCTTTCCTGCTTAGTTGTCATTTCCCGTTTGTTGGCCCCTAATGTACATTGATCAACTGTGCTGTTGTGAAACGTCAAAATGTTTGTAAAGACCTGTTGAAAGGAAAACAGTTGTTCAAAACCTCACTCGTATGCAGACAAATTAAGACAGTGTTCAGGACTGTTTCTTTAAAATATTTTCCTTTAAGGCATTTTCCATGGTTTGCAAACACCAGATCAATTATGAGGGTGAAGTATCACAAACTCTCATGCAAGCATCCATTAAAGACACAATATATTCATCCAGACAAAACTCATCAGAATGTTTTCTTTGATGAAAACCCTGGAGAAACATCTTTAAGATTTCAAATGTGAAAGAAAATAACACTGAACACAGAAACATGTAAAAAGATTGTGGTGGAAATGCTAATTATAAGAAGTTATAGAATGCTTGTTTCAGTACTCTAGCCAAATTCCAATTTGAGTTTTATGCCAGATAAATCCATTGGTTGCACAAATGAAAAACACAACAAATAAAATTTGTTTGGAACTATAGCTTGAAACTTTAAAAGAAAGTGTAAACAGAATGTTTTTCCCTCTACTTTCAAACTGAACACTGACTTAACTGCATATTATTGATAATCAGTCTCAGCCTTTGACAGTAGAAAATGACAGATGCTTCAGAAGATGAAACACAGCCCTTCAGCTCAATGTAAATAAACAACACAAATCTCAAAAAAACTGGCTTTTTATTTCTTCCTTGATATGTGATTACTGATCTTTAGATTATGCAACATTATTGATTTATTAAAATAAACCAAAAAAGTTCAAAATCATACTCTTACTGCCCCTGCACATTAAGAAACAGAACTTTTAAAACCATACATTCTTCACCAGTTTTGACAATAGTGAAAGAATTTACAAGATCTTTCATTCTTGGAGGCTATTTTACACCTGTGGAACTGCCTAGTCCACCTTAGCACTTCCTAAAGTAAATGTGACCTCTTTATTAAAGAGTTCACTTGTTATGTAAGTAGAAGATGACAGCTAGCTGAAGTGAGATTTAGAAATTTGTTACTACAGGACTATCTCTATAACTTGACTGAAACTGATGTTACATATCCTTGGACTGTATTAATTCAAAAAACATTTCTATTTCTCAGCACTCACATATTTTCTTTCATTTGGCACAGAACTAACAGAATTCATAACTCAAAAATAAACCCCAAAAAGTGTCTAAGAAGAAAGGACACACTAATTTTTTAAATTTCCTTAACACCATATCCAGCTTTCTCAGTCCACTTTAAAACCTAATAATAATTCCACTTCATCATGTTTTTCCTATGTCCTCTGTTTGAAGAAGGGAGATAAATATGGCTCCAAATTCCTCAAAGTATTCCTCCAGGTGATTTTACTTAAAAAGAAATCAAACCATTAGGAATCCTTACAGGCACAATTACAACTAGCAGTCCTCATATAGCACAAACAAGCAGATATAACACAGCAAAAGGACTGCAGTCTAAGGGAAAACCCATTTAACAGAACTAGCTAAGACTATAGCTTAACTTTTACAAGCTTTCCCTTAACCCCCTCCCCAACAACACTGCTGGCTTACATGTCTGATGAACTTGTCCTAGCACCACTGTGAATTCTGTGTAGCCACACCTGTGTGAACTCTCACCAGCTCACTGACCTACTTCACCATGGGGATTTACAAGAGTTGTACTGACAAGACCAATCTGTTGATGGGAACTCATGGCTCTGGTGCACAAGTGGATACTGCAATTGAAACAAATGGTTGTGACATTATGTCCTAAAAGAAAGATGAAATAATACCTAGCCCCCAGTAAGAGGGCCTTATATCTCACAGCAATTCTCCCCCAAAATTACTCTAACAACCTCATTGGCTCTGTGAAAGTTTTATTAAATACTAAACACAAACAGAAATATATAAAACTTACAGAAAACCAGTTCAAAATAACATATTTAGTGAGGAGAACCTAGATCCATGAATCCCCAGAAGTGAGAAGGAGGAGGAAAAAGGAAATTACATCTTCACTGCCCTCCTTTTGTCAGCTGTTAGTCATACGTTTTTGTGGTGGTTTAAGCCTTGCTGGGACCGGAGAGCACGTTGCCCTTTGCCCCTCCCCCACCCTCAGCCGGTTGGGCTGGCCGTGAGGCACAAACCCCGGGTTAAAATAAGAAGAAATTTAATACAACAGTGTGATAAACAATCTGAACAACAACAGTGGCAACGATAACAACAATAAACAGCAATAACAGTAAGCAAGACAAACGATATACAGAGAAATACCGCAAATGGTCAGGGAACAAACCCGACGTGTGCTTCCAGCCACCAAGGAAAAAAAGTTTCCGGCCCTGGACCTGACATCAGCATGGTATGAATAACCCGGCTGGAGATCCCTTCCCCCTCTCTCTCTGCTGGGGAAACTTAACCCTATCCTGGCTGAACCAGGACACTTTTCACAGTAAAAAAGTTTCAGTGGACTATTTTAGCAAAATTAGGGTCTTAGAAAAGTCAGAAAAAAGCCCAGGCAAGTAGGTACGAATCAATCTTTTATGGATTGTGACAGAAGAGCTTGTCTACCTACTTTCCCTCTGTTGTCTATTCTCTAATATCTGGAGTATGGCCCTAAGGGAATAATATAGACTAGGATTAATACTACCTCTTGCATTTTTATTAAGTAATCATTTAGATTTCAAAAATGGTGGACACAGACACAATGACCCTTAAGATAATTCTTCTGTCTTTGAACTCCCACAGGAAATTATTCTGTTGACTTCAGCGGGAATAGAAGTAAGCCACAAATCCATGATGGTACTCTGATTTTAATCCCTCGACACAATGAACACTAACACGAGGACAAAAAAACCCAAACGTTTTTTTAAGGCAAGAAAGCATGCAGGAAATCATATATTCTTTCTTTATCTCAGTAGTAAACAAAAGTCAATCAAATGGCTTAGTAGTGCCGTAATCACCTTAAATTAAAAGGGAAAGCTCAATGTATCAATAACAGTAGTACCCCCAAATTAAGTAGCAACATAGTGCCTTTATCAAATGCTAAGAAAAATTATTCAATCAGAATAGGAACTATTATGTTGAAACAGGAAATGAGCCCATGAGCTACAGCTCAACAGTTGTCTCTACCTACACTTACCTCAGCTGGAACTAATTCTACATCACAGCTGACTGTAATGATTAAACAGTCACAATAGAAACAATATTATAATAATCACAAGTGCAGCTATATAGCCGGAGAATCATGGAGTGGAAGATAAGCATTTTCTATTGTAAAGCCTATTAAGGTAACCAGTTTTTCTCTACATGTAAATCTAACATGCTTAGAGTGGGTAGACACAAAAAAGTTTTATGAGCTATTTATTTTACTTAATGGCATAAGGTCCCTTGTGAGTAAAGTTCCTTAAGTTTTGTTCAGTCTCTGGAGAGAGTTAGGTGCTTTAAAATGGCAGATCCAGAAATCTTTAAGTTGAACAGTGAGCCACTTAGAGTAGGTGAAAGAAAAACTGTAAGCATAAAGGTGTATCAGCTTGTCTGATGGAGATTTTCTCTGAGTCTTAAACAACTCTGTCAAGGATTTGGAAGCCTTCCCTATAACAGGTCCCTTTAAAAACTGTAGAAGGCTGTTTTCTAACAAATATCAGCTTCTTCCCACAAAAGAAGCTGATATTTCAGTGCTTAGTAATCAGGATCCTCAAGTAGACATCTTCTAATTTCTCTGTTAAAATTAACTTCACATCTCTGTTCCCCAAAATTGTCTTCCTTAGATAATTTAGCTTGTCCAAAATGAAATCACTTTCCCTATTTTTTTTATAAAGTGATATAAAAAAATAATTCCTCAAATGAGAAGAAGATAAATAATTAATTAATGTATACATATGCAGATAGGTATGTGTATCTAGCATCCTGTATCTCAGTGGTTAACATCCACACAAAAAAAAGTGGTGTTTTTTTTTCCAGACAAAGCCCAAATCTAAGTTTTGCTTTTTCAATTACTAAATTAATCACAAGAGATAAAAAAACAAAAACAAAACCCAACCCCCCCAAAAAAGCCCAAAAAAACACAAAACAAAAACCAAATCAACCAAAACCAACCAACCAAAAAAACTCACCCCAAGAAGCAGTGGTACGCATACTAGCTCCTCATTTAGTTCTGTTTTAAAAAAAAAATCTGCAACTCACTGCCAGAGTGGGTTTCTTAAGCCTTATGCTTGTCTGTTAGAGCAAGAATCTCTGAACACTCACATGAAAAATGCCTAGTTCCCGGATTCTGGGTTAGTCACAAATCAGAAAAAGAGCTGTCCAGTCCCAGCAGTCCTTGCTGTATTCAGACAGCGTTTTTCCTGAGAGCTTGAAAGTAAATTATAACATTGCATAGTGAGACTGAAAACAATTCTGAAAGGGATTGTGTAATTGTATTTTTAGACTCAAGTGCCTTAGCTCTACCTAAGACTTTCATTCTGCTCTTATTATTTTCATACTGCTTAGTAAACATCAAGTGTTCAAGAGTCTGATTTTTCCTCATCGTGTTCAGAGTCTTCATTATACTACAAACCTGTCTTGCAGTCGGAACATCCAAACTGACATGAAGGTTGCCAGATAATTCTTGAAAGGAAATTTCACGTTAAATACAAAAAATATTTACTTTTCAAGATGGGTTTTATTCTGATATTCTTCTCTGTGCTGAGAATATTAAAAATACACTTGGTTTTTATTTCTTTTCCTCAGTCAATGTTCATAAAATCTACTTCCCTCAAACAGTTTTCCTGAGTATTTCAAATCTAATATTAAAATGGGAAAAGAAAGGATACACTTCTCTTTTGCTCTGTTGAGTATATTCAGCACCTTTATAATGCCCCTCATTTTTTAAAATTTTATTTTAATACAAAACTAATATTTTACGATACAGTACATTTTACAAATGTTCTTAATGTTGTAGGAGTGACTTCTGTTCCTAAGACACCTAAGGTCACCACTGTGGGCAAAATTATTAGAATTTTCTGAAGTTTTGCTTATTCTACTGATTTCTGAATGTTTGTTTTATATACCATTATTTAGCCTATATATGTCTGTCACAAACACACTGAAAAAAACTGAAAAAACAGGGGAAAGTCTCTTCTCTTTAGAAGGTCATAAACCATGGTACTGTCTAAGGAATCCTTTCTTTTAAGAATGTTTGTTACTTTTGAATAATTTATATTTGGAATATTATGGATCTGTCAAGATTTGTATTGCTGAAGTGTACAAAAAAGTAGTCCTGATAAAAGAACCAAAAGCCACTGTGGAACTTAGTAAACTAGCTTCCCTGTACAGATAATTCTAATTTTGTGTCTTACACAGAATAAACTCTGTGTACTGTAGTTTAAACTTTTGCTGGCTGTTGCTTGGGTTAACCTTAATTCTGTGGGTGATATAACCATCTGAAATTCATGCACATTAAATCTCTTGGCTGCAGTACACAATGATTTAGTCTTGAAACTACTATGACTGGTAGATAACACCCAAAACTATATCAGAGAAAGGATTATAATATAATACAATACCAACTACAGGAATAAAAACCCTGAGTCTTTCCATAGCACTGTATTTCAAGTGTTCTTCCTAGATGAGTTTTTTCCTTTTTTATGGCTGGAATAATTATTTTTTCTTTGACTTTTTTTTTACAACATTTACAACATTTTCAACATTAATCAGAGACTGTCCAGTAATGACATACCAGTAGCAAGGCTTATTTGCCTCCAGCAATCCCTCAAGTATCATACTTTTTAAAGATTTAGGATCCATTATATTCATGTTTCCTATAATAAGATATTTTACCAACATAAATGAAGTAATAATATGCAGATTTTTACATTTTAAACAGAGGGATTTGACAGAATTCTCAGTTCTGTAGCAAATATTCCATGCTTTTCTGCTTTACATACAAACATAGTCACTTATCTGTGCTACAAAATAATGACTGTGAAGGTTGTTGATTTGTTTTGGGGTTTGGTGGTTTTTGTTGTTTTTGTTGTTTGGGGTTTGTTGGGTTTTTTTTGAGAATATTGTATCCGGATTGGTCTTTAGATATGAAAAGAAGAAAAAGAAACATGGTAAACGGCTAGTCAATGATTTCCTCTAGAAATAATAGCATTGCTTTTCTTGTTTTGGAATCAAAATTTTATCTATCGAAGATGCTCATAAATCAACCTAAGCTGGTTTTTAATAACATTATTTCTACTACAGCAAACTGTAAGCAACAGTTACGAAGTTACCACCCCCAAAAAAAGTTACCCAAATCCAAACTTTGCCACAAAAAACATACAACCATTCATCTATAATTTGTAGTAATTCTCTAAAATCACACTGCTTTTAGATACAAGACCATAGGAATGACTTGACAACATGCATTCTGTGTCACATTAAAATTGTTAATGTAATTTAATTAAATTACTCTGAATTCATATTCATAATGAGCAAGAGAAAAAAATATTGAACTATTAACATGACTCAAAAAAGAAAAAAATAAGAAAGAAGCATTTTATAACACTGAGTCATCTGAGATATCCTCCACATTCAATTAGAGTGAACTTTTACAGTTAGAAGGTTAATATACTTTAACATAATAGCATTTTCAATAAATGAACAAGTATTTTCTAAAATAAGGTTTTAGTCTTAGTCTAAATTTTATCTCCCCTTTTTCTTTCATGGTATCTGACTTTAAAGGCAGGGAAAAAAAATAAAATCCAATAAATAATATATATGCTCCAAAATAAAAACCAAATATTATGCATTTCATTGGTATTCACACAGGTAAATTCAATATTCAATGCACTCTAATGTCTATCTTCAAATAAATGTTCTCAGAGCATACCGTCTTCCTTCAGTCCACTTGATTAATTCTTCACTATTTTGCTTTATGATGTTCATTTTAGAGAAAAAAAAAATATTTTGGGTAATATCCCTGAATAACAAAACAAGAATCTCAGATGAAATACAGAGACATGTCTATAAACTCCCCTATTCTCTATGTCACAGAAAACAACATTCTAGAAATATTTTAGTATTTTGTTGACTTTTTTTCCCTTTGTTTTCACTAAATTACCTGGCTAAATCAGATTGTTTACTGCTATGGAGAGGCTTATATAGCACTAATGCCATATATAAAACAGATGCCCTGCTTAGTTCTTATATTGTGATTATAACTGAACAGGATTCAGAGGAAGATTTTATTATGACATGAGATCTATAACAGCAAATGCTGCATGTCCTGTTGGAAATCATTCTAGTGATACAAAGCTCCTGCTTCTGGTTTTGTAAAGCTGTAAAACACATGAACATCCCAAATCTTCTTCTAAAGATCAGTTTTGCCTTTTACTGAAATTTTGACTAGTGATATAGTTTTGGGCTTAAGTAAAAGAGAGGTGTGAAAAAAAAAATAATTAATGGCAAGAATCAACTCATATTCTAAACACAAAAATATGGCAGCAATTTTGACAATGACTATTATTTTGGAGTATTAATGTCAATAGTTAAGTCACTGAGCAGAGTACACCTGTGGTAAACATTATTTTATCTGCCACACAATTTATATTAATAATATATTTGACATTTTATATCAGCAATGCAATTTATGTTTAGGTCTGTAATTTTCTTGTGGATACCATCCTATAAGGGAAGCAGTGTGTACAAATGTAATACAGCACCTAAAATTTTTTCATAAAAATCAAGAATACATGGATTCTGGCAATTGCTAATATGAAGTCATCATTAACTAGTATATTACAATAATCTGACTCACTTCTTCTGTGTTTGAAGAGTTCATTACATACTTAATGACCCTGGCAAACTGCAGCTCTTGGTTTCCTCTGAAGGGAAGGACACGAATTAAGTCGCTGCATCTGATTTACATACTGGTACAGAATAGATTTATTTGTGATGAAACAGTAATCATTTAAAATGGAAGGAGTTTGGAAAATTTCCTTTCCTACAGTATTCCAAAAGTTTTAAAGGTCCATTTCTATTTGGTTTGCTCTTTCTGTTGTTAAAGGCATGCATATTTTTAAGGAAAACAAAATTAGAGACTGAACTTCAGCCAAATCCTAATTGAACTAAAAGGAACAAAAAAACATATTGCTTAAAATTCATGGTCCTTAAGTAGGCTTGGAACATAAAATGTAACCTCACATAAGTTAACCAAGCTTTCAGAATGTTCTATTAGATATTTGTATAGATCTGGGTTTCTTTAAGATTTTTTTTTTTTTCCATGAAGTCATGTTGGGTTTTTAGTTGTTCTTTCAACATGTTTTCACTAGCCTGTCTTTTCCTGAAGAAATATTTATAGCTAAAACCTGATAATATAAGAAAAAGAATTTTGTAATGACTATCACTTGATATAGTCTCATTGAAGTATACACAGCATTTCTACATAACAGTATTTACTCTCCTATTTTATTGATTTCTTTACTGACTGTCAATTAAAATGCCCGTATAATAATTGATTTAGTTATAATATTACATGAAGTTCATTGTGCATAAGACACATATCAACATGCTCTGGTCCTGATTGTTTAAGCTTTGCATTTACCATTTATGCTTCTGCACAGCTTAAAATATGTGATGTTACTTAATTGGAAAGTGTTTTATAGATAAAAAATTAGATAACCAAAGAGTATATACCCACCTTGCCACTGGGTTAAAAAAAGAAAAAAAAAAAAAAAAAAAAAGCAGGCAATAAAATGGACTGAAAAATATTAAGAATCAACTACTGTAGCACAAAGAAAACTGTAGTAGGTAGTTTATCTCATCACACCATAAATAACTTGCTACAAGGAGCAGTAACAAATATTAATCAATGCAACCCCATTTAGTGAAAACTATAGAAAACATCACTTTCGCATTTCACATATATCTTGATATATCACTGAAAAAAAAAAAAGTTCTTGTTCATTGCAATTTATTCTGGATTTCTTTTTCAGCAATATTTTCTGAACCTAAAGGAAAAAAAGAAAAACTAAATGCAATATCGTGGCCATAGAACCATAGAACTAAAAAAAAAAAAAAAAAAAAAAAAAAAAAAGTAATTTTGGAGTTTATTAGCCAAATAAATATTTTAAGAAGTTATTTTGTTATAGTAGAAAGAAACTCACCAAAAACCCCACCAATCCCATTGTACCTTAAACTATTTTACCTCTCATATACAGCATTAATGAAAAGGCAGTTGAAAAGTATCAATTAAAGGTAAGGATCTATAATGATTTTGTAAGAATTCATTAACTGTATTTGTATCATTTAACTGTAACATAACAGATACATTAATGAACAGTTATAGAAAACATGCTTTAATTGCAGCTACTGGGACTAGCTTTCACACTAATGAAAAAATAATCCACCTACTGTGGACTTTTTCCATTAAAGCTGTATAATCTTAAATTTTTAGACTAACTACAGCACAGTAAATTCTTAAATGATTCAACTGGAGTATCAGACTATATATTATATATATGCATAACAAGTCTAAACCTGATGGGTTATACTTGTCACTCTTTTAATTTCTTTCATGAAAACTGAAACCTGATGATTTCATGTTCTGATTCTGGTCACAGAATCAGGATCCACTGATCCCTGACCAATCTGGCAAACATCTAGAAGATTATAAGAACTTTTCATCCTTGCATGGCCTGCTTAAGAGCCATACATAGTCTATTTTAAAATCTACTGTATTGCTATAGAATTGACGCTAACACAAAGGGTACACATGATAAGCTGACATAATTATTGATATACCCTCCCTATAGACTACTGAGAATATCTGGAGTCCAAAGTGAACTAAGTCCAGTACATATGGTACTAATATTGCTAGTAACAGGCCACAGCCTTTGCACTGAGCTTGCAAAACTAAGGCTTGTGAGGCTTATTTTGTCTCAGATAGTGTTGACCCTCACCCTCCTGTAGCTTTATTTTTACTTTGTTTAGCTCTAAGAATTCTATTTTCTAATGACAAGGCAGCTACTTCTGATTTATGATTCTTTTACCTTTGCTTATTTTCATATGATATAACTATGCTTTTATACAAATCGTAGTATCAAGTACTTTTTTGTGTGTGTGAAATTAAACATATACAACTCTAGTATAGTTCTATAGTGTAGAGGAATACAACTCTGATATAATATTGGGGTCCTTGAAAGTCGGAACACAGGATGCAGTGTGTAAAGAGAGGGTGTAAAGAGAGGGGGCAAAGGCAGACATCGGAGACACCAGGACTATAAAAACCCAACAAATGTCAGTTAAAACAAGTTATCTACGAAGGAGCCAGAAGGACTGTAGAAGGTTGAACACAGCACCAGAAAAAGATATATATACTAGAAAGTGCATGTATGTCTAGTCTAACTGTATTATTAGCACTGAGACCTTCAGTAACAGTAGGATTCCTTTTGTTTTTTTCTTTTTTCTATTTCTCTAATAATAAGATGTGGGCTAAAAGGAATTCATTGATTCGATTTTTAAGATTTCTCTTATACCAGAAATACATTATTGGTTTTACCTATCAAGTGCATTTCCTTTTTCCCCACAAGAAATTTTTGTACATAACAGTCCAAAATAGTTATAGCACATTACTGAAGCTCCAGACTAAGTGAACTTCAGAAAACGTAACGAATCTTTCCAATACATATGTTATCTAAGTTATATTTAGCTAGTAGCTCCATGTTTTAACGATTTTTTAAAAAAATGCTTTTCAGGTGTTCTCATCTTTGTTCCACTGGGCAAAAAGGATTAACAGGAAGAAAAGAAAATGAGTTTACACAATAAGTTAATCACATACCTGTTCATAAAGTTTTTAGCAATGGATTACTCTGACCCAGGATGAAAAATTAACTCCTGTGAATGAAGCAGAAGTGAGCATAGGGATAAAAAATCCCCAGTAATCTGCATACCTCAGCTTCTTAAATTGTATTTTAAAACTGAAAATAACTGTAATCCAGGAACTCACAAAACAAGTAAATACTGGTGAATTTGGCCAGATGCACTCTCATTTTGCAAAAAAAAAAAGCTTTCTCCTGTCCATACTAACAATATAGCACGACTTGTACATGGTGGTGGTGATGTGTTGGGAGGGGGTTTGAATGATTTATTATAGCTTCTTATTCTCCTACTGTATTTTTGTTTAATAATAGCTTTTTTCCTAATTGGTTCATTGTTACTTTTGCTGATAAGTTAGGCTGTGACTTTTTTTTTACCTTGACTCATCCAGAAATTAAGGATGTTAGCCTTAGGGACCAATACATATGGTATCCTCCCACTCTGCCACTTCAAAAATTTAGCTAAGAGCTTTAGGTGCACTGCTGCTGCTTTTGCCTTTCCCTCTGGCTTTTTTAATTGCTCTTCCCTCTTGCACTACACAGTGAATAATAACACATGACCTTTTACTTGATTCTGCTTCTACATTGTGTTTAGTGAAAGTTCTCCCAATTATGCAGACTTCTGCAGACAGATTGCAGTGCTGACATTTCTATGGAATACCGTAACTTTTGCAACATTTTTGTTTCCAAAGGGAAAAAAAAATGAGTGGAGTGAACTTTTTTCCCCCCACACTTTTTGTTTCATAGCACTTCTTGTCATTTTTATCCACCAAAATCAGAGAGGCATTAATCTGCTACACAGTGCAGTATCAAGCATTTTATCAGAAAGATTTGAAGCATATCCAAATTTAAGCTCAAGGACAAGGATACTAATTCAGAGAACTGTCATTTTGCTGCTGCAGGCTATGGCTTTGTTTGCATGACACCTTCCCTGTGTGTTTATTATCATACAGCTAAGTTGTGTTCCCAGCATGAGCAGTCTTCTTTCCAGTTCATTGATTTCAGAACTGTATCTGAACATATTCATTCAACAAAGATAATCCCTGGACTCTACAGTTTTCCCTTAGAATTTTATTCAATCACAGCAGAACAGCAATTGACCTGAGGGACAGTAGTGATTCTAAAATTAAGTATAGTAATATATATAAATACTTTTGTCGTTGTTGTTTTTGTTGTTATACAACATCAGCTGCTAAACAGCTAACAAGCATATAACTCAAGGTATTCTTATATAACATTATAATAAGTGTCAAGAAGAAGAAAGTAGTGAAATTAATGTGACAACAGAGATTATTTGAAGTAAAATGGTAAACAGGCTATTTGAAGTTACGAGTGAGGTGTGGCACAGTAAAAGAAAAAAAAAATAAACTGCATGAAGAAGATAAATGTTGAGAAAAATAATTTTTTTTCCGTTCGTAAAATATGTGTGTCATATAACCTAAGTATGTCAGGGAATGCACACTAGTAATACCCATTTTTTGGATGAAGCCAAAGTGACTTTCTTTGGCACAGTCATTCTTTTAATTTTCTCATAACTGGGAAGACAACTACTTAATGACACTTTATTATTTTCTTCTGAATGTAAGTCTATATCATTCTTTAGCACATAAAAGTTTGTTTAATATTTTAGTAGGTTACTTTCTAGACTAAAGTTCCACTCAACTGTAGGATCTTAGGGGCAATCAAATAAAAATTACTGGGAAGTATAACCCATGAAGGGTAGATGTTTACCAACAATAAGACAGTAATGGCAGAAGGACTGCTATGCTCTTCTCCCACTGTAAGAGAAGATCAGGTTCCTAACGACCTGAGGAACCTGAACATATATGTCTATGAGACCTGATGCATTCCAGAATCTCGAGAGAATTGGCTGATGTAGTTGACAGTTGATGATATTTGAAAAGTCATGGCAGTCAGGTGAAGTCCCCAGTGACTGGAAAATGGGAAACATTGCATATCTTTTTAAAAAGAGTAGAAAGGAGGATCCTGGGAACCACTGACCTGGACAGGCTTGAGAAACGCGTCCATGTGAACCTTATGAGGTTCAAAAAGACCAAGTACAAGGTCCTGCACATGAGTTGGGGCAATCCTGGTATCAGTACAGGCTAGAGGATGAAGGAATTGAGAGCAGCTCTGCAGAGAAGGAATTGAGGGTACTGGAGGATGAAGAACTGGACATGAGCTGACTATGTGCGCTTGCAGCTCAGAAAACCAACCATATCCTGGGCTACATAAAAGAAGCATGGTCAGAAGGTTGAGGAAGGGGACGCTGCTCCTCTACTCCTCTCTGGTGAGACCTCATCTGGAGTACTGCATCCAGCTCTGGAGTCCTCAGCACAAGGAAGAGATGGACCTGTTGGAGCAGGTCCAGAGGAGGGCCACAAAAACGATCAGAGGGATGGAACACCTCTCCCATGAGAACAGGCTGAGAGAGCTGAGGTTGTTCAGCCTGGAAAAGAGAAGACTCTGGGGAGATGTTATTGTGGCCTTTCAGTACTTAAAGAAGGATTGTAAGAAAGATGGGGACAGATTTTTAAGTAGGATCTGTTGCAATAGGACAGGGTAATGGTTTTAAACTAAGAAAAGGGTAGATTCAGACCAGATGTAAGGAAGAAATTCTTTACAGTGAGGGTGGTGAAAGCCTAGAACAGGTTGCCCATAGAGGTGGTAGATGCCCCATCCCTGGAAACACTCAGGGTCAGGTTGGACGGAGCTCTAAGCGACCTGATCTAGTTGAAGATGTCCCTGCTCATTGCAGGGGTAGTTAGACAAGGTGACCTTTAAAGGTCCCTTCCAACCCAGACTGTTCTATGATTCTATGATTCCAGTTTCTACCACACATTTAAGTTAGGATATTGAACAAGCTAATTTCACTTCCACAATTTCATCAACTGTAAATAAGGATGATACTTCATATTTATATTTACAGACTGTCTTATATAATCAACACTTTAAAATGTTGTTGCTTAAATAAAGGTACTAGATAATCATATACTCACATCATCTATGTGGTGGAAAAGTCTCAGAGCTAGGGGAAGAAGGAAAAAGTAGAAATGAGGAAAGAAGAGAATATGTTTACAGATATATGAGTGTAACCGGTGCTTCTATAAATTTAAAGATTTTTGACATACCTCCTCACCTATTACATATGAAAGTACAACAGTATTTATTCTAATAAAACTAAAACATTACTTATTTTAAATTAATTACAGATGGATTTTGTTATTTAATGATAAAAAGAAGCATGGTCTTCTGTAAAATCAAAGCCATGAAATTATCTGAAGGAAGTAGAATGTATCCCTTTCTGATACTTCATAGAAAGTATTTAGATATTATTTCACAGTTCACTTTTCCCAGCAATCTGATACTGATTCAGTATCACTTCTGAAAACTATGTACTATTCTGTACTAATTTGAATGGCAAAAAGGTAAGGGCAAAGTACATATCATTAACAGGTTCCTGCATCTGGATAAGTAAGCAACATTCTCAGATCACATAATTTCCTTTGAAAAACAGGCCGAGATCCAAAAAAGGACCTTGAGATCCTACTTGTTGGACATCATCATACTTAATTTTCAGACATCCTACTTCCATAAGTGAATTCCTATCATTATTTCATCAAGAATAATCTGAATCAGCACTATAGGCTCCTTAAAATTACCATATGAATGACTGAATCACTTAAGGAGACACTACCGTTAGAGTTACTCATTTTGGGGGATTTTTTTGCAGAGGTCATCACCTCATGTACTCACTTTACAAAATCTAGAGATTTTAACCTAATGTCTTCCCCGTGAGATAAGAAGTATTACATAACTATTAAGAAAAATTACTGAATATACTCTTATCTCAGAATGTATATGTACTTTAAAGCTAGTGTTACCAGAAAGAAAAAAAAAAAAAAAAAAAAAAATGCCCTACCACTGAATAAGAAGGCTCAAATGAAATCAGTTAGAATGCAACATAAACATAAAAATACATGTGATATAAATACATTGCTGCAGTTGAAACATATGTATACCATGCATTAGTGAAGTAGAGCTTATTTCATCAATTTTTTTGGCTTGTCAACAACAGTGTTTAACAAACTTCACTTCCACGTATGAAAGTCTACTCAAAGGATCATCATGATAAGCTATAACAGCTTTAAGAGAAGAAAATTACATTGTATCACAAAATAAAATTTCATTCTGGTTCTATTTAATCAAAGACCCATGGAGCTTTCAGTTAAAAAAAAAAAAAAAAAAAAAAAAAGGTAACTGTGGAAGAATCTATAAAATAAATACAGTTTGTTTACAATAATCCAGGATACAAACAACTGTTGGCAGAACATCAGAAATTACATCCCCATTGTCTATTGTAAAAAAAACCAACCCAGCAGCACAATAATAAACTCTGCAAAGATTTTGTTTTATTAAAACAACCAGGGGCATTGCAGGTTGAACAGTGCCCCATAATGCACTCAGTATATAGTTTTGACCATTAATTCCATTTTCATTTACTTTTTCGACAAACAGAATATTGTTTATGCCCTCTAAATGTAGACCACAGTCAATATATATTGCATATTGCATTGTTACTATGTCACTGAAACTTATTGTTTTTAACAAGTAAGGAACATGTCAGGTAAAATCTTTACAGTTTCTTCTGTGTTTGTGCAGCAGAGGTTTAAAGGTATGAGATACAAGCAGACATTTTGTTTGGAGATGACCCTAGAATTAACATAGTGAGATATTCTTGCTCTACAGTATGATGACATATATGACATTATTATAATTCCTTATATAGTAAAAACTTTCAGAAGTGTATAAAATTTGATTAAAAATTTGGGACATTGAGTCTATATTTCTCAATTTCTCAAATACCTCTGGGAGTTATCATTCTGCACATTCTCCAAAACAAAAGAGATATATAACTTAATTGAGAAGTGTATCATTTTTTAGCTAGAAACACCAATTTAGAACTTCATTTCCACGTTAGAGTGCCTGTTACATTGTCCCATCAGATTAAATTATTTTGAAATTAAGTGAAGGTTAGAGGGAAAAAAGCCACAGGACCATTTATTCCTCTCATCACCTCTCTAGCATGATGAGCGGACAGCTAACCTAACAGATATTTTTAAATATATACATGCATTACAAATACATGGGGGGAGGGGAAAATAGTCCCCTTTTAAAATGTATTTTATAGTCTGTTTCAGCCACCTTATTTCAAAGGTCAGTGCTCAGCTCCTTTTGGAAATAGTCTACTGCAAGGTAGTTCTCAATTGCTAAAAATTAAGGTATACAACCATGTAGTTTATTTTTAAAAGTCTCCGCTAGAGGATGTGTTAACAATATATCCACTCAAATTCAGAGTAATTTTACAGGGGGGCACTTACCTTTCCTCTAAGCTTTGAGTTTTCAATCTGCTAGCATTTGTCATGATGTCAGGCAAGTCTAAGACATGAGACATCGATTGCTTTTTTAGTATGGTATGCAAATATTCAGTCTCTCTGTAATATGTTTTTAAAGACTTTTATCTCCTCGTACTGTGTGTATCTTCATAAAACAGATTTGAAATGTTACACTCAGAAGCCAGCTGGGCAGGAAAGCAGAATCAGACCTGCTGTAGTGCCCCTCACTGAGCTTTTCATGGATTGCCACAGGGGTGAGCTTGGGGAAACCTCACCCACGTGTTACACCCTGATGTAGTTCAACTGTGGCAGCAATTGCCATACAATGTTGGTGGTTTTATATCTGTGTCCTTGCCACTCCCTACAGGCAATCTTTGATACAATTACATTTCCACCCCTGTCAGTATGTCATTTACTCACTTTTCATCTGCTTAGTAAGATCTGCTGTTTCTGTTCCACTTGTCTTGTCAGACATATGCTCTATTGCTGCTTGCCCTGGGGCTGCCATGGGAAGTAGGCAAGCCACTGGCATTGCTTTGTGCCGCGAAGGCATGCTGGTGAGAGAACCTGGGTGGGTGGCTGCACACCTTCAGAGGGGACAAGAAGTGAAGTATTCTGTGATTCTGTGGGATCACCATTTGGATCTGGGGGAAGTCAGGGTTGACCTGCCTCCTATTGGGTCCTTGCTCTGCTCCCTGAACGGCGACACTGGCACTGGGGAGAGAAGAGGTACAGGTCCCCACTGTGCAAGAAAAGAAGGCCTCTGCCCCCTTCTCTTGGAGTCCAGTGCGACATGAAAAGGATATTAATTCTTATGGTGTTAACTACTTAGGGGAGTGCTGATCTCCTCCTCTCTGCTCTTCTATGGCTCTGTGTATGTCAACTACTCTCATGTCCATGAACCCAATTTTGGAAACCAGCCACTGATTTGCTCTTGTGACCTACTGACCCACCAGACAGAGGCACAAAGTGGGAACGAGACTCCAGGCTACACCCTCTTCTTAGAGGGTGTTGGACCTGACAAGCCACTGCTGGCATAGGGAGCACCAGCTGTGTTCCTGTTCCATGGCCTGGTGTTCCCCAAAGTGCTCCCCCGAAGCCGCAGAGGTGGTGCTGGAAAGCCAAGAAAGGGGAAAGCAACCAGCTGAAAAGGCTCAGGGAGAGGTCACAGATAACTGTGAGAGATGCCGCCACATTTATTGCATTTAAAATGCTTAATCAAAACACAATTTGATATTTTGGTTGGTCTTTTTTGTTTCTAGCAGCCAACAAATGTTATATTTATTAAACTTAAGCCATCTGATGACTTACATTTAAGTAGTTACAGAATGCCAATGCAATGACCTTAGTCTTTGCATTGGGGGAAAAAAAAGAAGAAAGGAATGGTGAAATTGCTGACTTTTTATTATGTATATAATTTGAGGAAATTACCTCAACATAGAAACTTCACTAATATAGTATAAGTCACAGAATCACAGAATCATCTAGGTTGGAAAAGATCTTGAAGGTCATCTAGTCCAACCATTAACCTAACACTGACAGTTCCCAGCTACACCATATCCTTAAGTGCAATGTCAAACCTGGAACTTGTGAATGAAGCAGAGAAGGATGAAGAAAATAAGTCTGATGTACACTTATATTTCAGTTGGGATTTGTGAGAAATAACAGATAATTAGCTTGATGTGTATGCATCACTGAGGCAGAATCACCACTGGCAGGTAAAAATATAAAAATTATAAAGGAAAGAGTAAGGTTGGAAATTTCATTATGAATCCAGGATACACATACAATATATAAAAAATCCAATTCTTATACTAGTTTCATATAGTACTTTTTGTTTTTTCAACAAAATAATGAGGGAAAAAAACACAATGCCACCAGCTAATCATGTTTGATTAGTAAATGCTTGCTTAGATGATTCACAGTAGTAAGCCGTTAAAGAATAGTATAACTGTAATAAACTTTAGTTCTATATGGCTATTGAAAGTACTGCACTTTTATCTAATTTAACCTATAATATATTCTATTACAATATCTTTCTTCTCAGTTTGTGATACTTCAATTATCAGAATTAACCAGACGTGGATGCTTATTTAGTGACCTTATTATATTTCCTCCTAACCCACAAATATCCATTTTTTAGCTTTTTATTTTTCGTTTTGTTATGTCTTACAGACTTCCTAAAGTGGTGGCTAATGTCAAGTTTGCTTTATGCTCACACTGTATCACTTGCCTTGCTTCTCTCTTTATTTCTGTTTTTAAAAATGGATAATAAATTCAGAAGGTCAGGTTGTCCCAACCATTGTGGAGATGTAAAGAAAGGTTTAAGGAGAAATTTTTCCTTCCCTTACACAAAAGGGTCCAAGACACAAACCTTATGTGTGTTAAAACACAGAAACCCCTCTTCTGCTGGTGTCAGTTGCACACATTCCCCAAAGCCTGGCCACTCTTAAACATGAAAAGGTACTAGGATTCTGGTTTTAAACCATTTAAACCCAGAAACAAAATAGCTTATCTGCTTTAGGGGACTCTCTCATTCCACTGCAATTCTATCTCAACATGTGGAAATTTTGCTTACAACAAGTAGAGATTTGCCAGTGTAGCCATTAGCAATCCCAGTGCAAAACATTTTCTGCTTGCTGCTGTGCATATGTCACACAGGCAGTCTGCACAGCTGCAGTAAAACCTGTGTGCTCTAGACATGACAGAGTCACCACATGTCATTGCTGGGAAACTCCGGAGGCATTATGTATGTGTTATGTAGTGAAAATGCCTATATTTCTGTTTGGAACATTCCAGGTGGGGCTGAAGATGTAATCCCACATCCCATAAAGTGATTACTTAATAAATTATATTCTCTATCCTTTTTCTACTTTTAATTCAAAGTTATGCCCTCCCATGCTGAAGATATAAATGCATTGTCAATCACAAAATCCTCCTGTTTTCCTGTTGTACGTGTTAGGAATTCTTACACTGTCTGCATCTGGACATATAAAAAACATCATATTATAAGAGAAATGTTAATGTTTTGTCTTGTGTAATGTCTTGCCTCAACAATACCATGGGGTTCCTTTTTTAAACTTGTTCAGACAATCTAATATGACATGTGTAACTGATATAACCTTGTCTTCTCCCTGAGCTAATATATTCATATTCTTTTGAGACAGTCTGGTAACAAGTATACTGTAAAATGTGAAGAAAATGTAGATATATAGTAGCAAAAATACTTAATTGAGGGCAAAACCCAGAAGACTGCTATTAGTTTACTATTGTTAACAGAACACACTGTCCATAAAATAGATTATTTCCTTGCTATTACTCCCTTTGATCCCATAGTACATCAAAGCCCTTATCACCCTTCATAACCAGTCACAATCCTTCCTTAGATCATGGATTAAGAAATACTCTCAATCACAAGTAAGATTTTCCTAGAGAATAGATGTGTTAAAACAACTTTGATTCTAAGTTTAAGATTCTGTATATATCCTATATACATTTACAAGTACATCTGGTAGTTGTTGTCGGCATTATTAACCTGATAACAGCAAAGTGGTATTTTATAATTCTTATAACAGATAAAATGGCAGCAATAAAACTTCCTTGATAGCAGGGGCAAAGTTTCCATTCGTGAAAAACAACAGAATACTTGTATTCATTTTGCTTGGCAAGGTTTCAGTAGTGGAGGGGCTACAGGGGTGGCTTCTGTGAGAAAATGCCCAAAGCTTTCCCCCATGTCCAATAGAGCCAATGCCAGCCGTCTCCAAGATGGACCCACCGCTGGCCATGGCTGAGCCCATCTGTGACAGTGGGTAGCACCTCTGTGATAACATATTTAAGAAGGAAGAAAAAAGCACTGTGAAACAGCAGCTGTAGAGAGGAGTGAGAATGTGAGAGAAACAACTCTGCAGACACCAAGATCAGTGAAGAAGGAGGGGGAGGAGGTGCTCCAGGCACTGGAGCAGAGATTCCCCTGCAGCCTGTGGTGAAGACCACTGTGAGGCAGCTGTGCCCTGCAGCCCATGGAGGTTAGCAGTGGAGCAGAGATCCACCTGCAGCCTGTGGAGGATCCCACGCTGGAGCAGGTGGATGCCTGAAGGAGTCTGCGACCCTCTGGGAAGCTCATGCTGGAGCAGGCTCCTGGCAGAACCTGTGGACCCATGGAGAGTGGAGCCCATGCTGGAACAGGTTCTCTGGCAGGACTTGTGACGCTATCAGGGACCCACACGGAGCAGCCTGTTCCTGAAGGACTGCACCCTGTGGAAGGGACCCACGGTGGAGCAGTCTGTTGCTGGGAGGACTGTATCCTGTGGAAGAGATACCACACTGGGACAGTTCATGAAGAACTGAAGCCTGTGGGAAGGAGTCATGTTGGAGAAGTTCATGGAGGACTATATCCTATGGGAGGGACCCCATGTTGGAGTAGGGGAAGAGTGTGGGGAGTCCTTCCCCTGAGGAGTAAGGAGTGGTAGAGACAGCATGTGAACTCACCGCAACCCCCATTCCCCATCACCCTGTGCCACTTGGGGAGGGAGGAGACAAAGAAATTCAGGAGTAAAGCTGATCACAGGAAGAAGGAAAGGGTGAGGGGAAAGTGGTTTAAGATGTGGGTTTATTTCTCATTACGCTACTCTGATTTGATTGGTAATATGTTAAACTTATTTTCCCAAGTCCAGTCTGTTTTGCCCGTGATGGTAATTGCTGACTGATCTCTCCCTGTCCTTATCTTGACTCATGAGTCTTTTGTTATATCTTTTCTCCCTTGTCCAGCTGAGAAATGGGAGTGATAGAGCAGCTTTGGTGGGCACCTGGAGTCCAACCAGGGTCAACCCACTACAATGCTCTAAGGCAACTATGGTATTACTTAGTACCATTCCCATTTCCAACATTGCAGGTTGGCTGGAAGTTTTTGAGTGTTGAATTCAGAAAATGATTATATGAATATGGAGGGGTGAGAGAAGAGTGAAAATGCATTATTCATGCTGAACTTCTGATGAGACAGAGGAAGTTGGGGTTCCTGCCAGCCTACATTGGAATCTTGGCTCCTAACCTTCACAGATTTCTGAGCTTCCAGCTCGTCTCTCCTTTGCCTCCATATTGCTGTGCCATGGGACTAGAAACCCTAGGGCTTATGTTTGAGCTGTCTTTTCAGAGTCTCTATCAACCTCATCTTTATTTTTAAACCGTTTCTTTTACTTTTTTTGATCTCTCTTTTGCAGAAAATTTTTAAAACCTCATTTGTCATTCCAAAATATCACTAAATTCTCTCAGAATTCTAGACTCTCTCTTTCCTGGAACAGATATTCTGGTTTCAAGAAGTTTGGCATTGCAAGTCATGAATTTTAATATTATGATATCTCAGCAACCCCTTCAATAAAAAGTAAAAATCTGTGAATCTTTATGTCCATTTTAGTTTATGACATTACTAATTTGACTGATATATAGCTGTCCCAGACAGTCATAACAATTTTGAAGTGACAGCAAATGTTGGTGACTTACGCATGGAGGCTGTGTTAAAAGCAAAAAAAAACCCAAAAAACCACAACCAAAACTGGCGTCTGCTTTTCAGTACAATTTGTTTTATTTATGTAAGACCTTCTGCAGCATTACAGCTAGAATACACATAAGACATTTCTTTGGGGAATCCCCACAATGTATGCCTGAAGATGTTGCATTCAAAACATTGCAAACATTGTTCACAAGCAAAAGGAAGCAGACATTATATATAAGTAAATCCAAGAAATTATTGTTAGCTTTACTGAAATATTTTTAGAGAAAAAGAAGGAAAAGTGGTACAGTTAAAATTATAACATGCACACACCTTAGCTTTTTATTGCTGCAGGATCTCCATTGCTGACCCTGCCTTACCTCTTCCCAAGTCTCTTCTCCTCTGCACTTCATTGTATGTCTGCTCTTAAAGCCTTTGCTGTTGTACCGGGACTGTATTTTTCTACACTTCATCATTAGTTTAGTCACAAAAATGCCATTCTACATAGACTACCTGCTTGTTACAGGTATATGTGTAAAACTATGATTATATCACACAGATTAAAAAAAAAAAAAAAAAGGGCAAACCAAATTACTCTTAGATATGTGGTCATTTAGAAAAATTACCTTCACAGCTAAACCAAGTAAAACAAAAGTGCAGGAAGGTGGAGAAGGCACCTTGGTCTTGAGGCTGCAAATTCCATACAAGGCTTATAGCCAGCTACTAGCAATCGCAATACTGTCCTACAGAGTTTACAATACTGTCCTACAAGGTTGCAATGAGCAGGGAAAAAACTGCATTCGTAATTAAACCTAATCAGAGTGACAATGAAGAAAAGGAAAATAAATGTCATGTTGTCTAACCTAATGTAATCTTTTGAAAAAAAATAAATCAGTGCCATGAACTATTTGTTCAGAAATTTAACAGTTTTAAGACTAAGTAAAACATTTTGTAAGATTTCAAAAGTCCTGAAAGGTGTCAACTACTGTAGGAAAATACAATCCCTTCCCATAAGCTATTAAGTTTAAGTTTTGTCTACTGTTCTGTTACTGTTTCTATTCAACCATCTTTTTTACATTTGTTGTTTGACTGTTAATTGCTTCTATTTCTTAAAAAATCTTAAAGAATTTTAGCTTCTTATAGTGAGCATTGCCCTGTACTCAATAGATTAAATAAGGAAAGAGAGGATGAAAATACATCAGGGTAAACCCATAAAGTGGCAATGATACAAACATAATTAGAATAGTATGAACCATTTGGTAGACCACAAGAAAAATGCTGTGACAAATGACTTCTGCTTATAAAGCATGTATCTTAACATGACATTGCATGAAGACTAAATTAATTGTTTTATTCACAGAGTCCATATATTTTCACTGATAGGCTTGCTGATGTATTATTGCAGCAGAGAAGTACATCCCAAAACTCAGAACCAGACTCAGTAGACAGTGAGCTACGATCACTCCAAGAAGCAACTAAGCAGTTGTATATAATTCAAATCTATAGAACAAAGAGGTCCTGTTTATCTGTATGAATTTATTCTCCTTCAGTGGGGTCCTTCCCTGACAAGCTGATGGTGTTATGATATTTGTTTTGCTATAACCCCCATACTAAAATAAGTTCAGACTTGTACAAATGTATGACAGGTAACTTACTGGCTTGTTCAGTTTACCACATGTGTTCAATGTGACTGATCTTCTGTTTAAAAAAATGTGACTGTTCACATTGTCTTTGCTACTGCATTACAAAGCAGAGACAATCTTCTGGAAGGAGGAATAAAGGGCATGCTCCTTTTTTGACAATAACTGAATTTATTTCAGTGTACCCTAAGTCTGTATATTGTGTCTCAGCTGCAACTTCTGAGATGAACAGAGAAGTAGTAGCCAACAGGTATCAGAGCAAAAGCCATACCTTAGAATTGGTAAAAAAACTTAAGAATCAAAAGAGGGTTTTGTGGGGGTTTTGTGGGTTCTTTCTTTCTTTCTTTCTTTCTTTCTTTCTTTCTTTCTTTCTTTCTTTCTTTCCTTCCTTCCTTCCTTCCTTCCTTCCTTCCTTCCTTCCTTCCTTCCTTCCTTCCTTCCTTCCTTCCTTCCTCCTTTCCTTCTTTCCTTCCTCCTTTCCTTCTTTCTTTCTTTCTTTCTTTCTTTCTTTCTTTCTTTCTTTCTTTCTTTCTTTCTTTCTTTCTTTCTTTCTTTCTTTCTTTCTTTCTTTCTTTCTTTCTTTCTTTCTTTCTTTCTTTCTTTCTTTCCTTCTTTCCTTCTTTCCTTCTTCCCTTCTTCCCTTCTTTCCTTCTTCCCTTCTTTCCTTCTTTCCTTCTTTCCTTCTTTCCTTTTCTTTCCTTCTTTCCTTCTTTCCTTCCTTCCTTCGTACTTTCCTTCTTTCCTTCTTTCCTTTCCTTCTTTCCTTCCTTCTTCTTTCCTTCTTTCCTTCTTTCCTCCTTTCCTTCTTTCTTTCCTTCTTTCCTTCTTTCCTTCTTTCTTTCCTTCTTTTCTTTCTTTCTTTCCTTTTTTCAGAGAGCTTACTGCAACATGGGAAACAACTAAAATTTGGTGCAGAAAGTAAGAATCAGAGGAATAGTTCTGCTTCTGTGAGGACGCAGTGAGCAGTGCAGAAAAATGTTTCGAAACTTTTTGTATTTTATGATATCAAATCTGCTTAAAAGGTTGAATTGTAGGAGTTTTCCTGTTTGTGTTGTAATTAAACACAGTTCAGGAGATAGGAAACTTTTTCTGGTTTTGGTATTCTCACTTAAAGCCAAAGCAGTTTCTCTTAAAAAATTTTAAATTTTTAACTGCCTTGAACTCCTGATTTTAAAAAAAAAAAAAAAAAGGAAAGTAATATTTAGTTTAAAATTATCAAGAGGAAATATTTTCATGTTTTATATTCTTGCTTAATGGGTCCAATATCTAGACGAGTTTTGCTATTTGTTGTCTGTTATTCCATTTTTACATTTCATCTTGTTTAATGCTGAGTTCTTTCAGCAGTCCCTTTGTTATTTTGGTTTTTTTTTTTTTGTTTTTGTTTTTTTTTTTTTTTCCATTGTGTTTTATTTGTTTTCACTTCTCCCTGGTTTTAGTTTAATTTTTATTTCAATCTAGTTATTCTTTGTTTATGATAATCTGTTCTGCTTTTGAAAACTACATTGTGAATCAAATCTTTTGTTTTCTTTGTTTTCTAACTCTTTTTGTTAGTTTCAATTATTTCTTGCTTTTTTCTTTGTCTTACAAACATCTATAATTTCATCATTATAGCTGAATTTGATACTATCATCACTATTTAAGGTGGTCTGATGTTTTTTTACGGAAAAAGCTTCTTTTTAGTTACAGATAAGCATGCCAAATTGTAGTTACATAGACTGAAATGTTATTTGATAAATGGTCCTTGTTGTTTCTAGTATGAATGTGTGTTACTATTACTAGTAGGCATGTGGACAGGAAGTACTTGTGATGTTTTTTTTCACAGATGTGGTTCTGTAGTCTGTAACATTATATCTAGTAGTACAATATAATTGGGCTGTTATTAATTAATTCTTAAGATTTCTCTGAAGAAAGTTTTTGGCAGATGAGAAGTCATATGTGCTATCTGCTGAATACTTAATTGTCTACTGAAACTGTAAACATTTATCTATATCACAAAACTTTGAACCATCGCAGTCCACATATATATGCCTAACAGAGACCAGTTAAGACTTTAGAGGATACCTTTTTAGTAACTTTGTTTTGTGCAAGCCTTCATAACTTACATATGAAGATAGCTGACACATGCCACTGTTGCAGAAAGACTGAGCATTATTCTTTTGAAACCTGCAAGGGCAGAGCAGGACTTACCCAGCCACTTCTGTTGCTCATAATGCAGTTGTAAAGAAAAGCTAGGAGGCTGAGAGTGTAGAGCTGCTTGTATCCTCCTCGCTGAGACTAGTTTCAGTTACATATAGGAATATATATAAAGAGTGAAAGAACAGATTTAGATTTGTTGTAGAAAGCTGAATCAGAAGACTGCTGCTGAATTAATTTATTTTAATTGAAATTCCTGATGAACTCCTGAGTTATGGTAAAATATATACATATCACAACATCAGCAATCCCAAACTGAAGTTTGAAGCTTGAAGCTTGAAGTTAGTGTTCTTAGAGACTTAATAAACTGAGACTCTGAAAAAGCTTTAGCTTGTGAACAAAATACATAAAGAATCATAAGGGAACTTAATGCAATTGAATGGCATAACCATGAAAAACAGTGAAAGAATTTGTTCTAGCATGGCACTGGTTGTGGTTAATTTGGTTACTTTCAAAGATTTAGGGCTGTAAAAAATAGTAACCAATATACATATTGTTCAAAACAAAACTTTTGGGTTGTGCATCTTTATATATGTCTTGTGTATGTATCTACTAACATTAACATATGCACATGAAAACTGCTGTATATTGCATAAAAAGATATATTAAAATTAAATCAAGGCAAAGGACATATATAAACTAAGAATAAAAAACAATTATAGAGAATATGAGATTAATCCCAAGAGTAGACTGGTAAAGAATTAATTTAATGTAATTTGGCCAAACTGAGATACAGAAATGCTCAACAATACCAATTTTTTATCCTGAGCTGTTGCAATTCCACTGGACAGTCTAAGCAATGAAATAAGCATATTTTATTGCTTTCAGTCCAATGATAGATTAGTTTGTCTATCACCTCCCCTATTTGTCCTTACCATTATCTTAACCTCATGTCATTCTTTGTGTATTTGAAAACTTAAGTGGATATGCAGATTAAAACAATAAGTAGAAGGGAAATATAAACTTCTATGGATTTGTACAAGACATTTTAAATTGGGTAAACAGAAAGAGAATTTAATAGTAATCTAGCATAATCAGCATTTACCAGACACTTTCTCAGGATCACTTGTCTGCAACCACTAAATTAAAAAGAATCCTTTTACATAATAAAAGTATTACTGGAATGACCCAGAGGCTACATGACATATTATCAAATGGATTTATGAAAATTAAAGGACACCCAGACTGTCCTTTAAGTAATATATGTCTCCCAAAATATTTTCAAAACACATTACATAAAGTTGACATAAATTTTTTAAAAATAATATATCTTTCTGGTTTGAATGCAAGAGATATAACAGCAAAAAACTGGAGGAAAATAGAAGGAATATAAAGAATTTATTTACTGCAACTTTCATTTAGGATTCACCTCAAATCTGAAAAGGTCAGTCTCAGCACAATTATGTAACATTAACTTGTATAAAAAAACTAGGTGTTTTGTGAAAAAAAATTTTACAAAGCACATATTTTATGTTCAGTCATCTTGTCATCAAAGTAAAGAGGAACATATTTGTTAGAGCCCAGAGTGTTGAAGATAGAAACAGATATTGTCACTAAGAGAGTTTGTCAGCTACAAGTGTATACATGCATAAATTCAAGGGGGGAAAAAAAAAAAAAAAAAAAAGGAAAACAAAAGCCATTATAATGACAGTATGCAAGACTTACCTTTCCAAATTTATTGTCCTTAAGCTTTCTGTCTCCGTATTTAAGTTTCCTTTCTAATATATATTCTCATGAGTTTTGTAGTGGACTATGCTAACCATTTCCCACAGCATTCTGCTTGCGAAACTGGCTGCTCGTGGCTTGGATGGGCACACGCTTTGCTGGGTAAAAAACTGTCTGGATGGCCGGGCCCAGAGAGTTGTGGTGAACGGAGTTAAATCCAGCTGGCGGCTGGTCACGAGTGGTGTCCCCCAGGGCTCGGTTTTGGGGCCACTCCTGTTTAACACCTTTATTGATGATCTAGACGAGGGGATCGAGTGCACCCTCAGTCAGTTTGCAGATGACACCCAGTTGGGTGGGAGTGTTGATGTGCTCGAGGGTAGGGAGGCTCTGCAGAGAGACCTGGACAGGCTGGAGCCATGGGCTGAGGCCAACTGGAGGAGTTTCCATAAGGCCAAATGCCGGGGGCTGCCCTTGGGCCACAACAACCCCCAGCAGCGCTACAGGCTTGGGCAGGAGTGGCTGGAGAGCTGCCAGTCAGAGAGGGACCTGGGGATGTTGATTGACAGCCAGCTGAACAGGAGCCAGCAGTGTGCCCAGGTGGCCAAGAAAGCCAATGGCATCGTGGCTTGTGTCAGCAATAGCGTGGCCAGCAGGGACAGGGAAGGGATCTGAGCCCTGTACTCGGCACTGGTGAGGCCGCCCCTCGATTCCTGTGTTCAGTTTTGGGCCCCTCACTACAAAAAGGACATTGAATGACTTGAGCGTGTCCAGAGAAGGGCAACGAAGCTGGTGCAGGCTCTGGGGCACAGGTCGTACGAGGAGCGGCTGAGGGACCTGGGGGTGTTTAGTCTGGAGAAGAGGAGGCTGAGGGGAGACCTCATCGCCCTCTACAGCTACCTGAAAGGAGGTTGCAGAGAGCTGGGGATGAGTCTCTCTAACCAAGTAATAAGCAATAGGACAAGAGGGAATGGCTTCAAGTTGTGTCAGTGAAGGTTTAGACTGGATATTAGGAAGCATTTCTTACAGAACGGAATGGTCTGCCCAGGGAGGTGGTGGAGTCCCCATCCCTGGAGGTGTTTAAGAGTCGGGTTGACATAGCGCTGAGGAATATGGTGTAGTTGGGAACTGTCAATGTTAGGTTAATGGTTGGACTGGATGATCTTCAAGGTCTTTTCCAACCTAGGCAATTCTGTGATTCTGTGATTATTAGAAATTATAGCAGCTGTTCATATCTTTACCCTATACTAAAACTGGTCCAGGCAAAAAAATATATTACCTGAACTGGAAACCAATGACTAATCCATTTCTATGATTTTAAAAAATTTTAACATGCTTTCATTTACATAAATATTTGTACTTCCTGAAGTGTATACAAAAAGGTACCATAGGAAATGCTCTTCTTGTGGTACTGTGGAGCTAACTATATGAACATGAAAAAAAACAACCAAGCCTCAAGGGAGAGCCTTTTCAGATATTTCCAAGCCAATCCTGTAAACCGAAGAGAATGAGTTGGTTTGACTAAGATACCTGAAGCAAACCAACCATCAAACCTTGGGGTTTTGAGCATCAATTTTAAAGCTTTTTGTCAGCATTTACTGTTAAAAGAAATAATTTTGGCCAGAAAATACAACATCTCAGAGTAAGAAAAATTATTTCTTATATTCAAGCCTGCATGAGATGTATGCTTCTATTAATTACTTGGAAAATATCCAGCAATCTGTGAATAAAAACCACAAAAGTGTGACAGTGTAGATAAAAAAGATTATTAGATCAAGATGCAGTATATAACAGCCAGTGAAAAAATGAATGAACAGTATGAAGCAAGAAGATTTTTACCTATTATGTGACCTGCTTTGCTGTTTTATACATACCTTGTCTGTTTTCTTTTTTCTTATTAAAACTTGATAATTGTAAGAAGAATAGATGCTAATCAGTAACGAAGGGAAAGGAAAATAAGCAGGAAAGCTGACTCACAATTAAATTCTAGAGTTTGAGGACAGTATTTCAGATACTTGAGAGAAAGTATAAAACCATTATTGTAGAATGAGAAGAACTGATGTGGAATCTTCAGAAGTACTTATAGTTAGTCCTTCTCTACTTAGGCTGAAGTCAAGAAGAGTTTATCACTGTCTCTGACAGGTAAAGGAAAATACTGTATTTTATCTTCAGTAGTGAATAGGAATATTTGCTTCTGAATATGAACAGCCTTTCTCCTCTGGAGAAAATCTGTCTTCTTCAAATGTATGTACTGCATCCGTTGCAAAAATACTTGCTTTGACAAGTTATATGTAGCTATAAATGTTTTGAGCTCTATAAAGATTTGCTTGTTCGTTTTCTGCTCTGTTCTTCAAACTTGGACTTAATACCTGAAAAGGAAGTAATACTATTACTTCCCTTGTTCAATTTGTTAATTAAATTGTAATGGAATTAATTATTTAATTTTTTTTTTAAGCAAATTTCTGTTTCTCTTTCACTTCAGAGATCAAGAATTAAATGAGAGGTGATACTTTATTTGCCTACAGTTGCAATAGTTTTTTTTCTATGCATCAACATTTCCCTTTTTATTTTTTTACATTTTCAAGCTCTTGTATTCTAGCTAACACACTTTAAGGAAATGCCTGTCTTTTTCTCACATATACAGGAAATATGTTGTAACCAAGTCAGTGTCTACAGTGATGTTTATGTCTAACTAACAGTTAAGTCACTTAATTAGCATAGTACAGGTGAGATTTGAGGTGATATGTCCAGCTATGTCTAAACAGAAAGACATACGGCTATTCATCTATTTAGTCTATATGGATGTCAGATTTTATTTCTTTGAGGTTCATCAAAATTTCTCCCCACCTTCAGTATAGCATTTCTCAGTTTAGCTGTACCCATTTTTCTGTTATAGCTCAAAACCTCTTTATAACATTAAAAAATGCATGTTTTTGACAGGAAAAGTAATAGCACAATTATATATCATTACTTATTCTTTACTGTATGTAAAGTTTGTAGGATTTTAATTAATTAAAAGTATCACTTGTACCCAAAACATTAAATTACCTGATAAACTTCTGCATAAAAATATTGTTTTGTATACTTTTCTAATGTATTTTATATCATATCAGACATTATCGTTGGTTTTACAGTAGGGTGCAATCAAATGAACTCACTAATGATGACTAGAGGGAGGGAGGGAGGGAGGGAGGGACAGATGAATGGTAAAAGGATTATTTCTGCCAACAGAGAGCATAGCTTCTGGCATCCAGATTGGTGACAGATTTGAGAGTTTTCTGGAATTTAGGGGCAGAAAAGTCATAAGGAATTTTGATATCCATAGTCTTGGTAGGTTTTTCCTATATTCCTGCACTGAGGGGTAGATTTATCCTGCTGTTGAAGAGGAAAACCATTTGGTAATGTGTTTTTCTCCATTTCAGACCCTGCTGTTCTATTGCTACCAATAATGTTAGCTTTGTATTGACCAGTAATTTAATTTGCTATTAACTGTGAACACATCCTTGGAATAGGACTGTAGTATCTCTGCTGGGATCATGACAGAGTAAATGGTGCAATCTCACAAGAGTTTATAGCACGATTAGTTCTTGTGATTACTGATTTCCCTGAACTTGTTCGTAATTATTCCCTTATATTAAGAAAATCAGAGTGTAATTATTTTCCCTGAAAACAAGGGAATTTAAATTCTATATCTTGTGCTGATTAACTCTGTTGGTGATGACTTTTCCTACTTTCTAGTAGGATTTAGAAAACTTGCGATGCTGAAATATAGCTTCTGGAAAAATATCCCTGAATTACATTGCAATGGAGAAAATATGCAATCTTTATTGCAGAATACATAGTATCATTTCAGTCAAAATCTGAATAAAGTATGAAAACTCACTCAAGTGGTTTCATCAAAGTTGTGCCAGAAAATTAGACATTTTTGTTTTAGGTGGCAAGACCATTGCCCTCTGGCAGGAATCAAAGGTGGGAATAAGGCTTTCTCCTCTCCCCAATTATTATAACATATATCTTGGAATAGTATTATCTTAGTTAAGAGTTTTAGAGAATTAAAAGAAAAAAGAAAGAAGAAAAGGAAGGAAAGAAGGAAAGAGGTGAAAGTTACTGAATTTCGGCTATGTTCATTATAGCCCTTGCACTTGTTGAACCACTTCAGGTGGAGTATACTTTTCAGTATTTTACTTCCCTAAATTATAATACTCCTTTCCAGAAAAATTGAAATGATAGAGAAAGTAAGTTTACAGTCTCATAAACATAAGAGTTTCTAGAATTGACAATATAGTGAAAGGAAAAATTTCTCTTTTCCTGAAAAAGTTGCAATATGTGATAGTTCAAGTCAATAGACCCTCAAAAGATAACATAAAATATTACTTATGTATTCAAAACAGGACTGAGATTATGGTTTTTGCAACAGCTTTTGATAGCCTGTTTCCTACTTTATTAATTTCTTATTACAAAACTAATTATTGATCACACAAGTTTGAAGTCATGGATATGTAACAGACATGGGTTTGGAACATTTGCTGCCATAGGTATAAAAGATTATATTTTACATGGCAAAAGGAGAGACCACCCTCAGATACCCTGTTAAATTCTCTCAGGATAGGAAAAATTTATATTGGTCCTATTTTTCTTAGTTCCTTATTTCTGACAACTTTTTTTTTTGTTTTCATAAATTCTTTTCACTTGATTTGCTCTATCATTCATCTTCTGACACTGCTGGTGGCAGAGAGAATGTAAAATGAGCGAGTTTTAAGGGAAACATATAGAGTTGTATAGCAATAGAGCTTAAAAGATACTAGTTTAAGATTCCCAGCGTAAAACTTGCTTTCTCTCCTCTAGGCAATTCTGTGAGATATGTACTCTATTGATAGCAGTAGATATCTTTCTGATGGAAAAATAGGAATAAACAAAAAACTGTATATGTTCACAGCACAATTCAGAAATAGTAAACAACTAAATATCTAAGGAACATTAGTGCAAATATTTTACTTTAATGTTATAAATGGAATAGGAAAACTGCAAGAAAAACAGTGGGGTAGAATAAATTAAAATGTTAGGTGCCACAGAGGTACCTTCATGTTTTGTTTAATTTAAACAAAATATGAAACTGTTATGGAAAGATTCTGATGCGATGGAGACCATCTGCTCTTATTTTGTTATATAATGATTTGCATAAAATCTATTAAGTTTGTTGTATTGCATGCTTCAGGAATTTAATAACCCAGAATTATGTATGATATACAGCACATGGCAACGAATTGTAATAAACAAGAATGGTACTTCTAACTGCATATAGAAAAGGATATGTGATTTTTAGAAAAATAAAGCTATTGTGACCTATTTTCTGTTGTATTAATTTATTAATTAATGTATTTGAATTCCTGTGAGACCACATGTTCCATAATTCTGTATGCTTGACACAAGGGAACATAGAATGATGCTAGATTTACTTGGTATCTTAATATTGCTGTGTTTTTCACATGTCTACAGTTCTTAGATGTTTACTAAGCTAATGTGGATTAATTTCTTAATTATGTTTTGCATATACAAAGACTGATTCTAGTCTCATTTATACCCATATAAGCAATGGCCGACTGTTGTGAAATTAACAGCTTTGTTACTGGCATAAGAAACATGGAAATAAGAACTGTATTAATATGATAAATTATTCAATTTTAGTAGTGGAAGAATGTCTACTGAAAGGATTTCTGGCTTCTGTGCCATAGAATTGAAGAATACTCTAGAAAAAAAATATTTCTGTATGAATTTTAGATATTGTTAAACTTGATTAGAAATGTCCTCTTGAGGCTATTGAACAAAAGCACCTCTATACAAAAATGAATAGCTAGTTCCTCCTCTAGTCATACTGAAGAAACTATGATCCCCATGTCAAACAACAATCAACCAAGGCTACTTCTGAATTTCTTTAGTTTCCAGCTTTCATAAGACTTCAGACCAGTGGTTGAATTCCAGCCTTCTAGACTAACATATAAAGGTAGAGAATGAAGATACAAAAAGACAGCAAAAAATAGGTTTGAAACATGATTTTTTCCCCAATTATTAACTGTTCATGTAGAAGTCCATGAAACAAATAGCTGATATCATTTTGCTTTCCAAAGGTAGATTTAAATTGCTTGCAATTAACACCCCTGTCTACCTTTCTTTATCTCCATTCCTCTTACAGTTCATTAACTAACTGCTGTAGCACAGCTCAGGCTCTGGGTCACACATTAATTTGTATCAGCTGACTGGTGTCTCCCTAGATGACTGGAATCTCCCCAGCTGAACAGAGGTCTCCTGCAGCTGACATTAGCCTGAGAGTTACCATACTCTCCCCTAAAATTTGTTCTTGATGGTCTTCCTGTGCAGAGTGCTATGAAGATATAAGAACCAGTGGTGTATTTGGTTAGTAATTTTCCATACTGAGGGGAGGTTTGCAGACTATTTTTACTCCTTTTGTACTATAACAGCAGCATAAAAGAAATTTAATGGGACAAAGAACCTCTCTCAGAATAATTATAGCAGCATCTTGACTAATTTGCTATAATACAGTTTACAAATTAAACTGAACTTACCTATCAGCAAATCTAAACCTAACTGGGTACCTGCTTAGTGGAATTAAATAATGATGCTCTACCTGAAGAGACCTCTTAGTATAGCTGTGAAACTGCTTGGCGCTTGTAGAGCAACATCAGTAGACTGAATGTGGTCATGTTAGTCTTATATGAGTCTTACATAACACATGCAGCCTGCCCATCAAAATCTCCCAGTCTTATGCAGTACCTCAAGAACTAAGTATGTACGTACCTAAACACTGACTAATAATGACACATACAAATATTTTATATTAGTGCATGTCTTTCTCAACAAATCTAATCCATTAAAAGAATATAAAGGAAATTATTAGCATAATTTATTGATGTTTTTCAAGGAGATATATAGCTTATAATGTTACTTTTGAATTTGGAGGATCAAATCTCAGAGCATACTGAATTTCAGGATTTGAAAAAATATTACAGGCATTTTAGGCTAAGATAAACAAGTGTGATGTTATAACATGCAAAGTTTTGAGCTTTATTAAAGAAGTCTTGATCAATGAAAAAAGTGATTCAGTATTTGCTCACTTCCTCATCTTCTGGGCCTGTATACTGATCATTTTTACTAGCTGATTTGCAACCTGTTGTCCTGGGAAAATGTGTCTTTTCCTCTCAATATCTTGCTTCTAGGTTTTTTGGTTGGTTGGTTTGGGGATTTTTGTGTTCCCCCCCTCCCCCCCCCCCCCCCCCCCCCCATATTGTAATGCCTAGCTTCTCTCACTTTTTTTTTTTTTTTTTTTTTTCCTGAATAAAACGGTTAACACTGGGCAGAAATTTTTTCTTTTCAACTAAGTGTATGTATGAATTTTTGTCTCCTTCAGAACTCTGAAGATTAAAAATTCATGAAAAAAGATATTCTTTTATTTCTGAATTATGGAGAGATTCTCTAACTTTTCATTCGCTGCGTTAAGCAGATTTTCATAATCACTAGAAGAGCTGGTGTCTCTTTTTCCCTTCTCCTTCTCCTTCTCCTTCTTCTCCTCCTTCTTCTTCTTCTATTGCATTTCCACTCTTAATGTTGTGTCTAAACAAGGCTCTTAAAGTATCCCTTATAATTCTCAAATTACTATGTCCACCTCTGCAGGAAAAAATTTATATATGCTAAAGCAAAGCTTTATTCTGAACAGTATTACAATGTCATGTTCAAGCTCTTACCTTATTACTGCAAAGTGTGACACATTTTTTTTCAAATCTTTCCCACAGCATTGCTCTTTGAGAAGTCTCCATTTCATATTGGTTTCTGCTTTGAAGTATAGTATTTCCTATTGTTTTTACTGAATTTCATTTTGATTCCACACAATATTTCTAAAGTTAAATTAATCTGAAATTGTATCATTGTTGTCTAATGTGCTTGACTCCAGCAACGTCATCTTCAAAGACATTCTGTCTCAGATTTTGAATGTAATCTTCACTTCAGATTTAGTTATATCAACCTTGCAGATTTTCATCAACCATATTTCCATATTTTATGAGAATGTCACAAATAACTTTCTCAAAACCTTACACAATTCAAGATACATCCTTGAATTCATGCTATTCACAAGACCTGTCAAAAAGGGAAATAGAAAGTTTATTTCATGACAATGCAGTGACATCTTTCAATGATGGTGACTACAAAAGGTTATGTTTTCTGCAAAAGATTCAGTGGTATGCAGTATGCCTTTGGATACACTGGCAGCTGTCTTTTCATTGAGAAAATATAAAGCAGCTCTACAATTTTTTCTGAAAATTTTTAATTATTTTTTTTTAACACCAACATATGTTGTTTTTCTAAACTAAGAAATTGTGTCTTTTTTGTAACAAACAAAATGAAAAGCAGAAAAGGAATACCTATGATACAAAGAAATCAAAATGTTCAGAACATTGCAAGCTTGTTAATGAAGAACAGATTAAACAGCAACTGTTGACTCGGTACCATTGGTCTGTTCAACTCTTTTGACTCTGTTCAGTTCTCAGGAACATATTCCTTTCAGACCAAAAGCTACAAAAATACATTCATATATTAAATAAATACGGCAGTATTTTCTTTCTTGAGATGGATGTGTTGTGTTTCAGGAAAATGTAATTCATAGTGTGTGGAATGCATGATGAATTAGGCACCTGTCACGTCTTTATTAGATATTCTGACTTCTGTGTAATGCTCATAATTTCTTTTTCGACTTAAATGTTTTCCAAGGCATGTTGTCTTTGGCTAATGGAAATACTTTATTGAACAATGTGTTTGGTATTACAAGAATTCTTTTTCTTTTCCATATAGTTGGAACCACAGAGCAACTGTAGATGGAAATGCAACATTCTCATTAAAAGTCTATTGTCAGTAACTTAAGGCCTTACAGACAATTAGCACACTCACACACAAGTTAGCATAATATTACAAATAATAGATAAGCCATACTCCAAATTCTTGGTGTTGGTGTGCACAGAGAGAATGATTAGATGCTCCTGGATTAGTAATAAGTGTCTAAAATCCTTTCCTATGGGTGGAATTAGGAGATAGGTAAAAATGGCTCCCATTGTCTTAATTTGCTATATGTGTATAGCAATATGCGTAATGTTTATATTTCTGCATGGTGAAAATGATGCTTATGCAGCTGAAAGCACATTCAATATTTCGTGTTATATAACCAAATTAAAAATTTACAGTGAAAAAGGTAGTCTAGCCATAGTAGGTCTGTGCTTTCAAAAGTTTGGCAAACTAAGGTAAGCTTTTCTCCATTGAGAACAAAATGCATCACTTAGCTCTCCAGCACCATAGTATTTAATGTACAATAAAGTTAAGGCTTTCATACAAAACCAAATTTCTTCCTCTGTAGAAGTATGCTAATACTTATTATATCACTTAAAATAGTCAAACAATAGAAATGTCAAAGTTATAAACACACAAATCAGAAGGCTTAATAGAATATTTGTTTTAGATGTAATGATTTGCAACAGAAGAAAGCATCATACATATTCTTGAAACTTTATGGCAGCTAATCTAATCGGAATTTTTTTTTTCTTTATATTGTGTGACATTTTATAGTATAATTTCTAAACTGCTCTACATGTACTGAATAAGCTGTCTCAGTGATTATATATATATATACAGATATAAGTATATACTCATGCTACAGTTTTTAGGTAAAAGTTAGTTCCTATACAATTAAGGAAATAGTAGTAATAACACATACTATTAAGTTTCCAGTGTCGATCTACTCACCCTTTAATTTTTTTAAGAATCAAAATAAACATGAGCAGTGAACTTGTACAGCAATTGTCAGAAACCTAAAAATTAACCTTTAATTTTAACTTTCCTACAGGACATTCTAAACATAACAAGTAAAAAGGCAATATAAAAAAGAATGTTAAATGCAACATGGAAGAGGACAAACTATTGTATGAGTCCAAGCTGATTTCCTTTTCTAAATTGATATCTAGGCTGAGCAAAATCATTAGAATGAAACCATTACCTAAAACATACAGAGACTAGATGAAAATTAGAAAAGGTTAAAACAAGCTTAAATAAAGAGTCATAAACATGGAAGATTTTCAGAACTACCATGGGTTTTTGCTTCTGGTACCATCAGATTCCTCATATTACAAAAAATTATAGAGGCTACTGGAGAAAGGTAAAGATCCTATGATTAATTTTCATGACTTTTTAGAACACAGAAAATATGTGTCTCAAAATTATCCCTTTTTAGTGATAAACATGAAAATATAAGATGAAATCACAGGAATACATGTCAGAGCGAAATGGCAAATGGAAACAAGTCACTGTCCCCATATTATGTTTCTGCATATTCATAAGTATAAAGTAAATGTATTTAAACCAAAATGTTGATTCTCCATAAAACAGTTATTGTATCAGGTGTCTGATTGGATGGAGTAAAGAATAAGCAATAGCAAAAATGAACAAGGCTTTTTGTAAGAGGCTGTTGAGGAGATACAAAAGTATTCATTAGTTTCTATTAACTGACAAAGCAAATATGTTTAATTATGCTACTCAGATGCACTACTAGGAAGTTTGATTTTTTGGAATATAAACAAGCAAGAGGTACTGGAGTATGATAAAGCCAGGTTTGTCTAAGCTTCAGTTAACTTTCAAAAGAAGGTCAATTCTTGTCTTTATAAGAAGTTCTCTATTTTAATTTGGAAATTCCCCATTTTTCCTTGGTACCTGGTACTAGTTTAGTGAATAAGCTCTTCAGATTTTTTGCACACCCTCTCTCCACCTCAAACTCTGGGGAGAAAACCTGCATTGCAGACTGTGCAACCTTACTGAAAAGCAATATAGATTAGTCAGTGACGTTTCATGCTGCTTCTTCAGTATTTTCCCCTACCTAGGTTAACTTCATCAAAGATACTTAAGAGATCTCTCACAATGCTGCGCTCTGCTGCCTGTAATAATAATACTAAAAAAAAAAAAAAACAAAACAAACAAACAAACAAAAAAAAACAAAAAACAAAAAAAGCGCCTTAAGAACAAAAAACAAACAAACAAAAACAACAAGCAAAGAACCCTCAACCTGGGATATTCCAGCTTTCCTAAATGAGGAAATGCAGACTCACTTCTGTTTTCTCTTATCATCTGCAGTCTCAGATTTTTGGCTCTTTGCTAAGAAGTGTATATCCACAGGAGAAGCTGGACAATCCTATTTGATTATAGACAAGTAAGTCAGGTTGCAAATGCTACCTGTTTACAAGCATGAGATAAGAACTTGATTGTTGGGCAGTATACACTACCTGCATATTTATTTGTCACCTCCTCTGAGGAATAAGAACTTGAAAGCTGCTAAATGGACACTTTATCCTAAACATCTCTTGAGTCTATGATTGTAAATTTCATTTTGGTCATTTATTGATAGAAGAACTGGAAGAAGCAGTTTATAGACAAGCCATTTACTTTTATTATGTTCATGACAGCAAATACTTCTAAGGTTTAGAAGTATTTATGAAAAGGGATTTCTGAACTGAAAGAATGAGTTTACAATCCAGACAGATTATACAGTATCAGTTGTTTGGCCTCTTAGAGGAAAATATATTTAGCAGTAGTGTGTAATGGAAAGCTTGAAAATGATAGCAGATAAATACAAGACCAAGAAACAACTACTAAATTAGTATTCATATGCATACAAATATAAAAGTATATACATAGTAAAATACCTTGAATCCGACTGAATTTTAAATCTCTCTTTACATATGTACATTTCAAAAAGTTTTGCTATAGGAAAATATCTTCAGAAAAAGATGAGGAGTCTCATGTTTTTATGAATCTAATATCATTTATAAACAGATGAATCATGAATAATTAGAGAACAAATGTTGGATGTTGATGCTTACATTAAATCTGTATGATCATACATTGCCCAGCATTTTTTAAACAAATTCAACATTTACAGCCCACACCTATTGGAATAAAAGCTCTTCATTGATGGAATTCTGTTTCCCTTTAAATTTAAGTGTACTTTCATTCCTAAAAAAAAAGCAAAAATTATATATTTTTAATTATTGCTTCCTTTTAATTGCTAAGCATTTTAATTGAAGTTCATTGATCAGAGCTTTAATGGGAAATACGTTTGGTATTATCTCATGTTCTGCTCTCTAATGACACTAAAAAAAGGTTGACATGTCAATATAGGCTTTGATAATATGTGCACTACTCTCTCTGGGAGACTTACCGATCTTTTAAGAGTTTCACCATGATGACTTGTAAATTTGTTATCTTTTGAAGTTTAAGTTGGATAGGTTGAAAGAATGGTTCATTCCAAATTCCAAAATCCACATTGTATAAATTTAAAATGTGCAGCCTTTTTTTTAAAGTTCCCTGCATCTACAGTTTAGAAAAGCCTTGCTTTTCTTGGTTGTTGCAAGCTAGCTTAATTGGATTCCCACTCATGTACTTTTCTCCATCTCTTCTGCCTATTATACAGATTTTTATATGCTCTTCCAATCACAACAGTATCCAGTACCCAGCTGCTGAAAGTTCTATTACACAAAATATTTCTCTGGCAGTTTATTTGTGTTGGTATGTGCTCCAGAGTATGAACAACTGATAAGGATGCATTCTAAACCAGCTAATTTAGTCCCACCCAAGTAGAAAATTAGTTATTTAAATATATAAAAAGTATTACTTGTAATCTTATCTGTTTACTTTCTCATATGTTCTTAATAATTGAATTATACATATATTGTAAAACTGTTTATATACACTTCTCACACAGCTTTTTCTTGAACTAGTATTTTTCTTAATTTGTGTGAAAATAAAATATATATTGTCACTTTATATGAAGATTCATAATTTTGCTAAAAAGTCTGTATATTAAAAAATAACTTGTTAATTTTTAGAAAATATTACTGAGTAACTTTGATAAAAATCTTATAGGGTGATGTACAATTTGTTTTTCAAACAACTTAGTTTGTTTCAGCAGGCGAAGACACTCACTTTGAAGTGAGATAATATCCATAAACAGAGATGGTCTGTAATCACGAGTAAAAATAATATGTAATAAGTTGAAGTGCTAAAAGTTCTGTGGTATCGCTGTCTCATTATTTTTCATAGCAAATACATGTTTTTGATTATTAACGTGAATTCTTCATGCTGTGATGGAATCCTGGCAGCCAGAGCTTTAAGGTGCATTACCCTGGACCTTTCCCCTGAACTAAGCTAAGCACCCAGAGCACATCAACCATCTGAACCTTAAGAAAGTCTTAATTTGTTCAGAAAATAGAATCACACTTTTTTTAACGTTCAAAGCTCAGAATAAGTCCATCAGAAATAAAAAGCTTGTGAAAAAATTTCCCTGCTCACTGTGTCCTCAAAGGGTGGATACTTCCCTCCAGTTTAATTTTTCATGTCCAGCAATTTCCAGTGGCCTTATTGTGAAGACAAACTCTAGTGTCCTGTCTGTCTGTCTCATTCTAGAAAGTTTATCTTTAGAAAGTTAGAAGAATGTTATTATAATTGCAGTAACAAGCACCTGAATGTTTAAAAATATAAAAACTAAATCTGGCCTATAACTGTACTTTATAATTACATCAAAATCACTTATTTTTTCCCCTCTCTTCTTTTGAAATCAATTGTTTTCTTTAATGAGATAATGGCAGCCTGTTTGGTCCTCCCCATGTTGTTGTCAAGGTTTTTAACTAAATGATGCATAAGATAGAAGTAAATACTGTATGTGGTTTCAGTGATATTTGAGTGTACGTTTCAAAAGTTGAAAACTATGATGCTCTGACTGAAATACAACTATCTACAAAGGTTCACTACTCTCTTGGTCATAATTAATTTTTTAATCAATGTTCTCTCCTTAATATTTATCAACATTTCTTCTCTAATATTATTATTATTTAAATCTGTTTGCAAACATGCTTACTTCTGAGCTTCAAGCCAGAATTATTGTGGCAAATTATCAGGAGAAACCTTCTGTATTAGCTGTAAAACTTCTGGTGTAAAGAAGCTTTTTGAAAATGAAACTTTTTTTAAAATTGTATGCACTTTAAATAGAAGAGTATTATATTACCATGCCAGAATGTGAAATAAGGAATTTTTCTTTTGTTTGGGTTTTTTGTTAGATTACTACAGCATATGTAGAACCATCTTTTCACTGACTTAAAACCAAACTTAATAGATGAGTAAACAGATTTTTAAAGAAACTGGCATATGTGTAAAGTAGTTATCAAGAGTAATAAACACAGTAGTACAGAGAGATTTGCATTTCTGTGAACTACAATAATTAATAGCCTGAAAGGAAATAACTCTGTAATCCACAATCACTCAACAAAGGGTCAGCCATCACACCAAAGAAGCTGTTGACTGAGGTGGTAATCATTTGACTGTTTATCTGATTGCACAAGTCTCGTGTGTTCTGCTGAAAAACTCTTGGTCTTGACAGACAGGTTATAGCCCATCTCCACTGAAACGGAATGTTGCATGCTAGGTTCTTCTGGGGTGTTACATTTTCTAAATATTATCTAGAAACTGTAGGGGAGATGGAGACCTACACTGCTGTGACATTGCCAAGGCAGGGACTGAAGTTCCCAGGGTGCTGACTTGAGGTCCTGGACCATGGGTAGGGTGGAGGGAGCTCCAAATGGCTGAATGGGGATCCTGGGCTGTGGGCAAGGTGGGAGAAGCTCCAGGGACTCTGCAGGTATAGTCCGGTTGGAGGTACACTCAAGGCTTGGGATTGCAAATTGCTAAATCCCAATTTTAGAGCAGTAGTCTTGTCACTGGTGGTATAGCAGACCAAAAACAGGACTGGAAAATGATACAGAAACACAAAGGCTCTTGAGATCTGGCAAGCCCACTGCTCCTCTTTCTTGATCATCCTGTCTGGCTACTCATTCATGTCACTCTAACAAGCTTCTCTGAAACTGGATTTTCAAGCTTTCACCAATTCTCCATATGAGAGAATGACTCCATTAAAAAAATAATTAGCAATTGATTTTGATGGAGTCAACAGAGTTATTGGTGTTTAAAAATTATTTGAAGTCTTTCCTCCTTTGGCACAATGAAATTTAATTTCCCACTTCATTCTCCACATATGAAGCTTGACAAAGAACAAGAAGCTGGAAAATATTCGTCCTTCATGAACAGCTGTTATAGATTGCCCAGGCTCACAATCATGCAAAAATATGTTCAAAACTCCTAACAATTTCTTGATCCTATCATATGTGTTCTGAGATCTCCATTATTAAAGGTTTGGGGTTTTTTTGTATAAACTAAACCAATAATAATAATAATAACATCATAATCCTACCACACAGTTGTGTTTTGTAATGCATTTGTGCTTTATACTTTGTTTCATTAAAAAAAAAAAAAAAAAAGCAAACTCGAATATAGTGTAACTCAATCATAGTTTTGTGCATTTTTTAGACAAAAGCTGCTGTTGTAGGTATATAGTTAGTAATGTTCTGTAGGTATTTTTACTCATGTCTAGTGAATCTGTGAAGCTCAGGTTAATTTCCCTACATATCTAGTTCTAGTTCTAGGCTCTAGTTCTTCATGGTTTGGAGAGCTGCACATTGACTGCATGCTAAAATGTACCATAGAGCATTGAAAAAGCAAATACAGAAAAATGTATCTGGGAATAGGCCCTTTTCTGTCCATGACTCTACGTCACTGGAAACCTCTGAACCGAAAGCCCATGATGACTGTAAACTTGGGAAATCTAACATACATTCAGCTAGCTAATAAGTGAAACATCTCAATCTGCTGGAAAGAACAGAAGCAGAACTTTGTGCTAGACCATTAATTCAGGAGACACTTCTAAATCAGGTTATTACTTTCTGATCTGAATACCACACATGCAGCATTATTTATGATTTGGAAACTGTTACATAATTAGAGATATTATTATCTTTTGTAATCTGCAGATTTTATTTTTTTTCAGTCCTAGTGAAAGAATAATTTATTACGTATTAAAATTCATAGCCTCATACATTTACTTTACACTTGTACAGTTTCAGGAACATTATTATCTGTGAGAAATATGCCTCCCCCAATTTGTATACTCTTAACAGAAAATTGTATGACAGACTGTATTCACTGTTTGATTCAAAACTAGGTATCCATTCCTTTCCCATGTTGGAACCAGAATTAATTTACCAAATTCCCATTCAGATGAATTAATTCTGCAGAGAATATGATATTATTTAGATTAATGTGTCTCCAGCACATTACCTATAATGATGGTCAAATTAATTCATCAAAACTTTGACCATCATTAGAAATAATGTCCCCAAGAATCATTAATCAAGTAGATACTTTATATCATATTCTATATAGTATTGAATGTAAATTGCATAAAGTAACTCTATAGGAATTTCAAAACAGTAATTGGTTCACATTATTGCTTAACTGAAAGTAATTCAATGTTATTATATAATTGTGCTAATATTTTGTTACATAGAGGTGACTGCCTCTTATACAAGATAAGGGCAGAACATACCAAATACATATTGGTGTAGTAGAAGAGATCATAATGTTCTTTAATACATTTTAGATTCTGGATGAAAACTTTGTTTGTTCCCCTGATTCCAGGGAATAAGCAGAAATAGAGTTCTAAATGATCTGATGTACAGATCAATAAACTAATTCAGACTGGCATCAGAAATCAAGATATAATGCACCTCAGTCTGCAGTCCTCCAAGAAATATAGGATACACGAAATTTAACATTTCTGGATTTGAAAGATAGCCTGGTGTGGCAGCTACTATGTTCTTATTAACAACTTTAAAAAAAAAAATTAAAATCAATAGAAATTTTTTTCTCAAGGAATTTAATTAGAAACTTCTTATTGCAATTATCACACCTATAACAAAATGCTGTTTGAGGAAAACCAAATGGATATCTTTTAATGTAAATTAAAACTACTTAAAATGGTATGTCAGTTCAAAATTATATGTTAGATTTTCTTGTGTAATGATATATTTTCTCTTCACATTTATCATAATTATGTTTTAGCTAAGAACAAAAGCTTTGATAATTGCCTACCTTTAAGAAGTGCAACTTCCACCACAGCCACTGATCACATCTTTGATTTGGTCTAAAGAACCGTTGATACTTGACATGAAAAGTCATGTTCTTTCACGACAGATAAGAGTTTTGCAATATTTATTTGCATTATATTGTTAACTACAAATGGGAAGTACTGATATGAAACTTGCAGTTTCAAGAGTGGCTAAATTATAGTCATCTTGAAAACAAAAGTTTGTTTAACAGAACAGCCATGAGATTTAGGCAACCAATGCCAAAACCACAAGAACGGTTACTCTATCAGTTCTCTTTTCCCCTGGGCAGATAGTGTCTTCACATTTGCATGAAGAGATTGTAGCAGGGTTTTTTTACAGTGATCTTATGGCAGTCCTGGGAAGTTAAGAATTGTGAGCGGTATTTTTTGCATAGTTTTGGTAGCCTTCAGTAGCCTAACTGTTAGCTCTCTTTGAATTCCAATTATCCAGTTATGTATGATAAGGCATGCAGGGTATCAGTGCAACCAGTAAACTCAATTACCATGAGAGAAAAACAATTATTTTATTGTTTATATCACATTCTCTTGGACAAAAGCAATGAAAGGGGACAGAGGTAGTTCCCTAATTGATATATAAGTAAGATTTTCATTGTCTGCAAAACTGATATTTATCCCATTTAAAACAGGAGGCCTATAATATGTTACTATTTTCAGATGGGAATCCAAGATCTAATAATAATAATTTTGATACTTTCACATGATCATATGATCTCTAAAAGAACCATGTTTTGGGGATGATACTGTTTTTTCACAGGTTTTCAAATAAAACATCCTATCCTCTCAAATTTGCTTTCACTTTTGGCAGAAAGATATTAGGTTTTGAAAAATATCTATATTCTGAGGCCAAAGTTATTACTTTAGGGAAATGCAAACTAAACATACCAAGAAAAAGCTTATTCTTTCAGGAGCATTGAACTAGCAACATGATCCAAATATTAGAAAAGTATTCACCCAGTACATGACACAGCATTTATCAAAGTTATTTATACTTCTTTCTTAGTTTCAGATTAATCGCAATAAGATATTCAGTCCTTTCAACCTTACTTTTTAAAGTGAGGTGAGAATTTCAGCTATATCAACTCTACTTAATTCTTACAAGATGCATGATTAATTTTTTTGGTCCAGCAACTTTGTTGTACCACAGATCATATCAATGCTACATCACGTAACCATCTTGTCTTATATGACAATCCTGTCTTCTACTGACAATATGCTATTGTATGATGAAGCACCCTCATAATGGAGATAAAGCTTTTGAAGTAACTTCTCTCTACAATTTTCTTAAGAAGTTAATGTACTTTCTGCAACAAAACAAAAAATGGCTATTGAATATTTTGAAATCTGAGTTCTGAGTTAGCCACTAACAACTGTATGGTAAATACATATAATTCTAGATTATAATAATTCTGGAGAGTCAGATAATTTCTCCTGTGACCTTTGACTTGAAAAGGCTTTTATTGGAAATATATTTGCTAACATGAGAGATTTCTTTAAAAATCAAACACAAAATTTAATAGAAGAGTATAGTCTTTTAAAGCCATTCCATAATGTTACATAGAGTTATAGAATATTTAAATTCTCAGAGCTATTTTTAAAATCCTGCAGATAATGTATCACTTTTCATGAGTTTCTACTGATAATTCATTAATTTTAATTATGGATTAATAAATTAGTAGCTGAAATTAATAAAAAGCATAAAATAATTTAACTTTTTTAGGAATGCAGTGGAAAGTTTGAAGAATTTAAACTACCATAGTTTAGAGGTAAGTCTAATCTCCTGGAGGGTATGGATTTACAGATAAAATAATCATAATTCAGGGGGAAAAATGTAACATTTGGAGATGAACCTAAGCCTGGATTAATATATCTATTATTGCTGAATGCTATAACCAGAGTTGTTTTGACATAAAAGAGGTTGTAAAGGTTGGCCTCCAGAGGTCCCTTCCAATCTCAACCATTTTGCGATTCTATGACAATAAAGACACTTAAAAGCACTGAACGAAAGAAGCACTAGATAATTTTGTTTAGGTTGTTAATGAGCATCCCTGACAGTGAGTCACTCACCCAGGACAGTGGCTACTAATACTCTCTCAGTTATAGTTTCATCTTCGCTAAACTATCAGTAAAGAATTAACTTTCCGAAAATAATAATCTTTGCCCTAAACATGTCCTTGTTGATCAAGAGTGCTAATGAAGAGCATTGTGAAGTGGCATGGGGAGGGGTGGGAGAGGAAAGGTTTTAGGGTATGTTAGGGTCTAAATTTGATTCAGTGTATCATTTTCATGTTCTCTTTTCCTTCTATATATTTGAATGAATACAGTTTTGAAAGTCACTTCATCAGGTTTTATCACGGGGTTTATCCTGTAACAACTATTAAAAGGATAATTTCTAAATCAAGTATTAGAGATACTATCAGAATCTACTTGAGTAACAAATCTCCTTTTACTCAGAAAAAAGTCAGCTCTGATGACTTATTCTGATGTGATGTCATTAACTTAACCCCACTTATGCAAGAGCATAATCAAGTTAAAAATGAAGTAGTAATAAAATATATCTGACACTCTGGAAAAAGCTAAAAATTATATTCACTGTTATAAACATATATCAACATATGTCAAACTATTTGAAATTTACTATTATCAGATAAACTTATATTAAAGACATCATGGAGATTTCCTAAACAGAATTCAGGTTACCCATTTTCCATTTGAGTGTGCAGAAAAAACCCTAATCACTTATCTAGCTGTAGAATAAAAAGCCATGTATCATTTTTTTGGCCATAAAATTCTAGCAGTAAATGAATGAGTGAAATGCATTCAATTATTTCTCTATACTAAATGAAATAGTCTCATTATATATCATATATGAAAGAACAGAACAAGTTTCCACTATTTCCTTTCAGACCTGCATAAAAATAAAATTAAAAAACAAAACCAAAACCAACCAAACAAAAAAAAACCAACCTTGGTTTTATTGCCATACCTAAGCTTCTCTTTCTTAACATTCAACTGTAATTGCAAAAGCCAAAACTGGTTAATATCCAGCCTAGAAACAAACCCATGCAGAGTAATCTCAATAACAGTGATCACAAGCAAACTCATGCTGTCATTGTAATATATGTTAACCAGCTACAGTGATAGCTATAACATATTCACTGAGATTTTAGAGTCAGTAAGTACAACTTCAGCCTGGTTTTAAATGCTGAAAGATTGGGTGTCATTCAGTATCTGACTACTCTAACCACTATTGTGTCTGAAAAATATTTTAAATTATTAATTCAAAACATTTATTTCAATTATTTAAGTGTAAGTAATAATTATTCAGTGTTCAACAAACATAACAGGTGGGGTTTTTTTATTTCTCTAGCTTTGTAGAACATTGGACATGGGCTACCCATATTCTGTGGTCTCTGAGCAATCTAAAATAAAGTATATTAAATCTAGATATCTAAAACATAAATGTAGAGGACAAAGCCAAAGACGCAGAACACGTTAGAGGACAATGTCCCTCATCTGCTTAGTTCTTGAAAGGAATTTGGGAAGGCTGCCAATATAACAGTCATAATCCAGCCAAGAGACACTTTACATTCTAAGGATGTACTTTGTAAAAGGTGATAACATAAGTGTAAATTCTGTAAAAGACTAGTCAAACTGCTTTCATTTCTTCCACTACTCTTTAATAAGTGTAATAGCCTTCAGTTCTTCCATTTAGACATAAAGTCAATAGATAAATGACCACCTCTAATGTAATAATTTTGAATAGCATAAATCTACATTGTAACCACTGACTCACAGGGTGAGAAATAACGGGTGGTTCGTGAAAATATGTGTAGACATGACTCTGACTTTAATTGTGGACCTGATTTAAAGAACTTAATGGAGCTGGCAAAGAATTTCAGTTCTAGTAAGTTTCAAATGTAGGTCCATAACTTTTCTTAAGGCCAGTTTTGGCTCTGAGTAGACACTACAGGAATATAAAAGCATTACTGCACCATCTGTGAGTTACTTTGACATAAAGTGTTGTAGTGGGGAAAACAGAGGTAAATTTCAAAAATCAAAACCCAGTCTGAAGCCTGACTCAAAGAACCTCTGATATTAGTAATTGCCAATGAATTTCAGAAGGAAAACAGGGACTTTGGGCAGATGGTTCTTTTTACTTGTCCTTTCAGGGAACTGCACTGATCTTTTAAAAGAGCTTTGATCTGTGCTACATTCACATTAAGATGAAGGAGAGAAACCAGAAAGCTGAATCTACTTGGTATTGAATAAAAAAGTTAGCTGACCTTATATTCCATTAAAAGTGTAGCAGTCCAGCCAGGCTTTAGACTAAGAAGCTCATGCATTATAACACAGCTGTAGAATACCTTTTTTTTATGTTAAGGGGCTTTGCTACATTAATTAGTTTTTTTCCTGTTCACAAATCTGTACTTACTTTGCAAGGAAGGCCAAACACAATAAATTTCCTGTTTTCTTTCTTTCTTTCTTTCTTTCTTTCTTTCTTTCTTTCTTTCTTTCTTTCTTTCTTTCTTTTTTTTTTTTCTTTTCTGTTTCATCTCCATCTTTTCTGAGCATACTGGACAACACATCTGTTTGAGGCTACTGCAGGTATTAATCAATTATAATTCTTCAGATGATTAATAAGAATGCTATTTTTTTTTTTGAAATTTCATCATATTGTACAAACTGAAGTTAACATTCATATTAAGCAAAAGCTTAAGCAAATCCAGTACCCTAATTCCTATTGTATTTTGTTGCCTTGTAATCTACTTTATGTGATATTGTTATGCTTTTTATTCTACTTTATTTTAACTACATCATGGCATACATCCAGAATAATCTCTTATTCTTTTCCTTTTAAATATGAGAGATTCCTAAGGTGATAGTCCTTCTTAACTGTAATGTAACTATAGCTTTTTGATAGATAGAATAACACATGTATATGCATCTTATGCAAACAACACTTGAAATATTTTTCCTTAAGACTATATATATTCCCCTGTGTTACTTGTGGTTCCAAACAAAGTTGTTAAAAGGAGAAGATCTTTCCGTCGTTTTCTGATAATTTAAATCAATGGTAGCTGCAGACTCCAAAAAGTGCATGTGATGGGTTGGGGGACAGACTTTAACTACACTGCCTGGAAGAATATAGCTGGTGAAAGCTGATTTTTCTTATTCCTATAGGTGTGTGTGACTTATGAATGAGAAATATTGTTACACTTAGCTTGACATGAGCAAAACCAGAAAAACCTCCTCTATTAAGAAAAAAATTTGTTAGCAAATCTAATCAATCAAATCAAAATACAATGAGCAGTTATCAGCAGTCTAATTGCAGTAACACTAATAATAATAACTCAAACTAATAAAGAGATAATAATACCCTTACAATTATTAAACCAGAACCTTTATTAAGATCTATCCCTGGGTGTTATGCTCACACCTTGGGCATCCCTCTGGCTCCTCAGGTGGACATTTTCACTGTCACTGAGAAGAAGAGGAGAGTTACATGCTTTCAGTATCCTCAGGGCTTCCCTGAGAGGAATCTGATGTTCTTAGAGGAATTTTCTTCCTCCTCAGTCCTGGCCTACTTATGTTTTTTTCTGTACATTTCCTCAGCACAGGTCAGACCACTGATGGTATTGCACAGTACACCCTGGGGAGGCAACAGTCACCCACTCTCAGGCAGCCAGGGCAGTAGGTGACAACCAGACCAAGCCCAGGCCCCAGGCCCTGCACCCCCAGGGCACTTCAGGGGTCTTCTGCTAGTGATGGCAATATCATATTTACTGGATTGCAGCATTATTCCCATAGGATGGTAGCACATAGTGAAAGGAAAATCAAACAAAAACTGGATCTTATTTAAAGAAATACAGTAAATTGTTGACTACATGTTGGATACACATTTTTTCTCTCAGTTTTGAATTCCGAGGAGAAGGAAAGTAGCACAGTAAATGATTCACTAGCAGTCTTGAACTGCCACGGAGATGAACTGTAGTACCCCATTTAACAGGCCCTCCTCAAACACAGGCCAAACCCAGACAATAAAATCTTATCCCAGTGCTAAAATTACAGTTGCAGTTAATCGCAAGCACACATAGCAGTGCTGTACAGAGTAAGAATGACCAGCTCTAAAGCCTGTTCCTCTTCAGTTTGCACCTATGTTGGTCAATTGGTTGCAATTAATGTTTCTAGCCCAAGGACCTTAGGTTTCACCCTGAGCCCGCTAATTCAAGGCTTCTGCTGTAATGATGTGATTGTTCGTTTGATATTCTTGAGCAGATGGGTGCTTAAAAAGTTTTCCTATATGTGGTTTCTTGACAACCACAGCATATTTTACTCCTGCATAGCACAGATATTGTTACAGGATCATGAGAAAGTCATGTTATGTATCAATGGTAAAAAGCACATAAAATATACTTCTATCTATATTTAATAGTATCTAATTATAGCAGTCTATGCATAAAGCTTGGATTTGATTATTTACAAATTATAACAGGACTTAAGTAATGCTACCAGAATCACTTGAGATAAGGTTCATGGATCATTTTGACAGTGATTCTAGAGGCAGGTCAATGCATTTAACAAAGAGAAGTTTAAATTCCCATGAGAAAACACAGTCTCTAAGTACAAAGTAAATATTGCAGATGACTACAAGAGCCTTTGGTGTGAAATGACCATGGCACTCCAGCATTGTTTCAAATGGTAGTTAAGAGAATTAAATTAGAACTCAACTTCAAGAGGAGTAAAGCTCAGATTTATTTATTTATTTATTTTTTTACTGGAAGTCTAATGGCTTAACTTCATTTCATATTGTTCAAACGGAGAATCTTTACAACTTCAGAGGTAAAGTTCCTAGTAAAGATATTTCTACAATTGACAAAATTCTGTTAGATATATGATAAAGAGCTTAAATTTACCCACTATTTTACTGGGGTCTTTGCCTCATGTTGGAAATGAATCATACGCTGACAAGATTTAAGTGGAGATGTCTGGTAATGGTATGGGGATCAAAGGCAACAAGATAATGGAATTTTTATTAAATGGTAAATACTCTCAGATTAAAAAAAAATAGACAGGATTCCCTTCTCAGATAACAAGGAATTTGCGAGCACTCCACTCAGGAAGTGCTCTTCACTCATCTCTGGATGGTGTGATCTATCAGAAATGCCAACTGTCTAATTTGTTGCAAAATCTTGAAAGGTTTTTGGGATAACCTTGGTGAATTTAAATCCAGACTGTTTTGAAATATGATGATAGTACTTGTTAGAACAGCATAGAACCAAGAACACTCAAAAGGATTTAAATTGACAAAAAGTATTTATTGCTAATGCTCTAAGACAATTACAACATTGTTGTCATTTGGGGAAAGCAAAGACAGTAGTGACAGGAATTTATTAAGAAAATTTTGTCAAGAAAAAGCATAGGCAAGACATGAGAAGGAAGTGTCATATCTATTAAGAGTAGTGAGGTTCTGAAACCCACCTCCAGTGATAGTAATAGGAAAAAGTTACCTAATATTTTTTAGAACAAAATGTATGAATGGAAATATACCTAGGCTTTATAGCTTCTCCTCTAATCTTCTGAACTTTGACATAAAAAATCAGGATTCATCCTGTCTAATTTTTCAGGCCTGTCTAATTTTAATGCCTGAAATGTTAACATCTGTATCTAAACTGATAATTTGAACTACTTTTTCAGTCAAAGAATAAAACCAGGCATTTTCAAAATATATTTAATCTGATTTATTTTAAATGTCTGCCTTAGGATGAAACGAAACTCATTCTCAAAATGAATGCTTATTCTGTTACTAATCTCTTTTTTTTATAAAATAGGGCATTTAACATGAGATACACAGTAATAAAATGTTTTTCCTACATTTCAGTAACAGAATAATGCCATAAATACAAGGTAAACTTTAATAGCATTTCAAGCTGACAAAAACACCACTCTTAAAAGGACATTTTCAACCATCATGACATCAAGTTTTTGAGATTCACTTTGTCATTTCATGTTTTCTAACCTTCAACATTTCTTTTTCACTGCTTCTCTGTACGCATTTCTTCTTTAAACAAATGCATCACATTATTTTCATTATAATGAAAATGTTTTGTCAAGAAAGTATGTTGTAATTCGCAAATTATTTGCAGGGAACCTTTTCCAACAAAATCATGAACAGGCTTTTTAGAGAGAGCTTGTGAAATTTTCAGTTTTCTTTAAAATTAATATCTAGAAGATGAATACTCCATAAATCCTTCATATGCCCTCTAACTTTTTAAATGCAATGTGTTTTGATTGGTTGAGCTTTCTCTCTTTTATCCTCAGAGCTTGTAAGAGCTATGGAAGCAGGGTACATGAGCGCCCATTAAAACAAAGAACACTGAAAAGGTCAAAGTAGCACTATGCTGTTCGCTTTTTATACAGTGTTTGTTGAATTAAAAATCTCATTCTTGCAGTAATGGGTATTGCTGGAGGAAAAAGTGCACAAGTAAGACAATCTAAAAAATTCCAATCCTCATGAGGTCTAGTTAGTATAGTTTCAAACAAAAGAAATAACACTGCTACTGACTTAAACTTTATGTTGTTTCTTAAGAAAATCTCATTTGCATTTCAATAAAATTGATTTACATTGTAATAACAAAACACAAACATGAAAGAAATAGTTGCAAAAAGGTTTCTTACAAATATAGAACATTAGACTTCATAACTGAGTGGTAATTCTATTTTTATATGTTTAGTTACACAACACTCTGTTTCTAAAACATTCCTGAATATTCATATATTAATTTACATGGGTTTATGCTTCTGCATACTGAAAGACTATAGTATGTTTCCTCCCCTTATATAACAATGATCAAATAAGTCTTTGCCTGAATTTCTCTATTATTTGGATTTACCAGTAGCTATGGGGAAATTTATGTAATGGTAGTAGTATAAGAAAATTCCTGGTTCACAGAATCACAGAATCACAGAATTGTCTACGTTGGAAAACACCTTGAAGACCATCCAGTCCAACCATTAACCTCACACTGACAGTTCCCAACTACACCATATCCCTCAGCACTATGTCAACCTGACTCTTAAACACCTCCAGGGGTGGGGACTCCACCACCTCCCTGGGCAGCCCATTCCAACTCCTAACAACCCCTTCTGTAAAGAAATGCTTCCTAATATCTAGTCTAAACCTTCCTTGGTACCATTTGAGGCCATTACCTCTTATCCTAGGAAAAGCAGATCTTTCTAGATTTAAGTGTTCAAGTGACAGGGAAATCTCAGTCTTTTGTTTTTGATTCCTATATATGCTTCAGTTCCACACAGAAGTAGACAGACTCTATCCCTAAATAATTTTGTTGGGCTGTCAGTTGACAGCGATGGAATTTAAATTATCAGTATCAGTGGCTCAAGTTTTATATGAAGAATATTCATTCTATTTAGCAGTATTTCAGGTGCAATGTATTTTGTTCTGGCCTAAAGCTAAGGAACAGTTAAACATATAGACAAGGTAATTAGAAAATTTCAAAATCTGTCACTTTCAAATCATAATACTGGTGGATTACACTGACCAATTTTTTCTGACCCATAGCAATACTTTGCATTGTGCTATTAGAACAGAACTGTAGCAACACTTTACCTTTTTACCTGCCAAGGTTCTAATGAGACATTAATTTCAGAAAACATTTTAGTACATTTTCAAAATAGAAGATGAAATGGGAAGAAACAGGCATTTGTTAGAGTAAACATTAAGTTATCACAGAAAAGTGCAATATACCCAATTTCAAAGCATGAGAATATTTTTGTTATGAATAAATAAACAAGCTGTCCTCTTTGCCAGTAGTTCCACTCAGTGTCATCAGACAATTTTGAAGTAACTGCATGAGTAAAAGTGTCAGGCCCTTAGAGTTTTTGCCTATGAACATATAGAAGCTCAAATCATGCAGAAAAATTGAAAGTGTGAACATTTCTGAATCTCAGCAAGCCTTCAACAAAAAAGCCCCAAACAAATACAAAGCTGAAAACCCATCTCTTACGTTCAATTTTGACCTTGGTGTGGAGAGCAATATCATTAATAGTTCATTTCTGGTCTGCTCACAATGGGATGTTATCATGGGTCACAGCCTTGGCCTCTGACATTCCAAGTCAGCTTTCTGAAATGACAGTGCAATCCCATGTGAAGATGTATAATAGTTTGTAGAAGATTTTGCTAGAAAGAAAAGCTACAGGATAATTCCCCCTAAAAGTAACAGCTGTTTGTCACTCAGTGATTTTGGTCTTATGCTAATTGCCATGCTAACAGATCACTGCTGATTTCTGAAGCTCAGAGGCTATGCAGAAAGAGATGGGGATTGCTAGCAAATCTGTAGCCAACAAAAAGGAGAAAAAGGGATTTCAGATTACATTGTGTACAATGGAATTTTCACAAATAGTAACCGGGTACTTTTTACAGATTATTGCTACTCCTTCTTGTTCAGTATTGTAAAAGTGTCCTAGCAACCCATGAAGGTGTGTTTATTAAATTCCTCTGGAGAGCTGTTGGCTGATGCACTGCTGAAAATTTTTATCTGCCTATCAAGTATTTACTAAAACTTAATATATTAACTATTACAGGAAGTTTGCAAAGTGAGAAGTAATTTAACAACTTGCAAAATGAAAACTTTGGCAAGATGAAGAAATCCCTTTTATCCCAGGCGAACATAAAAGAAAGCAAGGCAAATTTTCAGAAGTAGTGGCTTGACCAGAGAGCAAAGTGTTCTAAAACAGCCTAGCCTTGGGTTACAGTTTTTAAGCTGGTGCTGTGTGTGCTGCAGAAAGACCTGTGTCAGATCTCTCTCTCACTGCTAACATTAAGGATTTTGGAGCGTTGTTAAAGGGCACCCAAGTCCAGTTTTAAGGATTAATAGTGCTGATGGGAAACAGATTGGTTCAAACTCACAATTTTCTCTGGGTCTGAAGTATAAAGACTACAAAATCTAAACAAATTATTTTGCCATTAAATAAACAGGTGTGGGAAGTAACCACAGTGGATTTTATGGATGATAATCAACAGTGGAAATATTAAAAAATCACAACAAAAGTTCAAAAAGTGATGCAGCTCAAATTGAAGTTACATAACATCACTGTGAGCCTAAATGAGCTTTCACATACATGAACTTGCTCTGTTCTAAAAAGTAGGTCTGTTTTGTGAGAAGTGACACCTAGAGCTCATATAATCAGAATCACTTCCATTTTTGGAAATCTTTTTCCTCCTTGATCTGACAAAGGTGTCTTCTGTTTCTGTGCAGAAATAAGATCTTACAAATGTCATCGACTATAATCTCAGACAGGATGGTGTATTCAACCAAAATATTTTATTTAAACTTCTGTCCAGACAAATGTATGAGAAGCATGTACAAACTTCCACTACCAGACAGTCTTCCTAGGTTTGACCAGTCACTGTGCATTGTCTTCTCAGTGCATCTATGTCCTTTCCATTTTATTCAACACAATTCAAAATCTTAAAGGACCAAGACAAACCCAATTCAGTTTTTAAACTGAAATACAAGTTACATTTACATTAAAAGTAATAAAATATATAGCATAATTTAGGAAACTTCAGAAACATTTTTGACGTTTTTATTAGCTTGTAATTAGCAAATAATTCTCCACTTTTTTTCCGGAGATAATTAAAAGACAAATCTTTCTTAATTTTTAAGTCTACAAAGTATTTCATCATTTATTTCAGTATTCCCAGAAAATATCAATTAACTGACTAACTTTAAGTATATTATATTGAATTATATGCCATAAAATCAATAATTAAAGTCACTAAATTTATTTAATATCCAGTATAAGAATTCATTATACTTCATCAAAGGTGCTTATTCAGTACGAATATTGAAGAGTACCGGAAAACAACCTGAAAACCCTGCTAACATTAAGACCCAAACAGCTAAGAACCAACCCAAAGTTATTCTAATTTTTCTAATATCAGGATATTAAAATAATGTATCAAGAATAATTTTCTAAATATTATATAGCCTATTAGTATCACTTTCTGTTTAACTTGATTTAATGAAAGAATGTTTCTATATTAATAAATTAGAAGGATAAAGTCAAATGTAAAAGGAATAGTGTTCCTATCAGCAAATGAGTAAGATTCAATTTTGCCTTCCAATTTGTAGGGCTGAATTGTGACTCTGAAATTTACTGATGGAAGAATGCAATTTTCTAGAATGAAATTACAGCTAAAATAGACAGGCCTTCAGAATGCTAATCTTAAAAATGCTGGTAGATTTCCTTATATAAATTTTCCTGAAAAAATGACCTGTTACTCTCACTATCTTATTTGAATTTAAATTTAAATATTTTTTAGATTTTTGGTCTTACATTTTTTTTCAGTCTTTCTACTCATTTAATTCCCATAAGTAGGTTAAAGGGTTTTACAAAGCTAGTGGAACTTACACTGAAATACACAAGAAAGTTCTAATTAATCATATTTTTGTAGCAGATTATCTGTGCAAAAACAAAGCTTATGTTCATAATAATTTATGCTCACAAATTCACAAAGCATTGCCATAGCTGTGATAGGCTTAATCTAAAAAAAAAAAAAAAGTGTAAAATCAAGAGAAACTGAGGTTATCTTTATTTTTCCAGAAAAAAATCCACAGAAAGCACTGTTTTCTGCTGTGAAGCAGGAGTAAAAAATGCCATCTCTTTCCCAAAGAACACACAGTTTGAATGAAACATACTATCTTTCTGAAATGAGATTATAATAGTTGCTGCACTGGGATGACCATTTTTATTAACACAGATTAATAATCAGAAAATACTAAAGAAAAGCATTGCAACGTCCTCCCCTATGATATGCCTTCTCAACTTTTTCATCAAATCAACTTGAAAATATCTATATCAGAAACAGCTGGGGAAAAAAAAAAAAAGGGGGGGGGTAATTAACAAGAGAGGAATAAAATCAGTAAATAACCCAAAAGAACAAGAGTCTGGAAACTTTCACAGGCGGTTCAGAGGGACAAGCAGAATTCAAATGAGACAGTGATATTTACAGAACATTGGAGCTGTCTCCAATGTTGAGTTTGAATAGTTTTACAGTTCAAGATGCATAATTTCAAAAGCTCTCAACAAGGTTTAAAATATGACTAAGGTAATTTAGGTCCCAATATGGCATTTAATTTAGAAGTTCTTAATGATCACATATAAGCCCTTTAATTCTGGTGAACTGCAGCAGTGTAAGTGAAAATTGATGGAAGACTGATATAATTATACCCTACCAATAACCAGATTATTTTAAGAGGCTGTCAAAAAGATTTAAAATGTAAAGATTTTCTAAAGATATCCTGGAAAAATATGTAATAGGGATCTTCCTTTGTTCAAATAAAGTGGGTTTTTTCTTCTCTTAGCTCAAAGATAAAATAAACTAACAATAAAGAGGTGTAAATTTTATTAAATAACAAAATCAACATCTATCAAAACAACATATATCATAGGATCATAGAATCATAGAACAGTCTGGGTTGAAAAGGACCTTTAAAGGTCATCTTGTCCAATTCCCCCTGCAATAAGCAGGGACATCTTCAACTAGACCAGGTTGCTCAGAGCCCCATCTGTCATGGTGCACTCTGTGGACTCGTGATGGTTCGTTTGCTACGATCTCGAAAGTGCAAAATTAAGGTGACCAACATCAAAGGGGATAGCAGTAATCAAACAGTAAAACTTTATTATCTTGCCCATGAAGCGACACGCGGTAGTTAGAGATGGGTGAAAGAAAGGAGAAAAGTAAAGTTTAGAGAGAGAAGGAAGAGAGGTTATAGCTACCACTGCTGGTCTCAAGACGTCCTAACAGTCCTGGGCCCAGCTGCTGCTGCGTCATTGATCGTCATGATTCTTGGTGGGGAAGCTTCCAATTTTCATTGCCAAGAAGACATCTTTTTATGCTTAGTAACACACCTTGCTCCACCTCTGCCTCAGGGGTCTCCGCTCTTCTCAGAATTCAATTGTCATATCTCCGCCCTTCTCGAGTGAGGCTATCATGCATGCGCATGGGGGAGTGTCCGAGGTATGGTCAGTCTTGGAGGCAGGTAGCCTTCAAACAGGAGGTGTGTTTTGGTGTTATAATGAAGCAAAGTTCATCTATCGTTCTTCATTGATGTTATGGCAACAGCTGTGATCCATCTTTTTTGACAGTGGCTATGCGATTACCTCTAACAGCTCTGGCTGGGCCCAGGTACCGAACAATAGCCCAGCACTCTTGGTACTGCACGGCTCAGGCACCGAAGAGCAGCCCAGCACTGCCTGCACCACACGGGTCAGTGCTCAGGAGAACAGCACAGCACTCGCTGTGTCACACAGTTCTGCATTCGGGAGCCTTTGCACCACATTCCACTCCAGGGTTCGGCAACTGTGTTCCAAACAGGCCGTTGTCAGGTACCTCACTGTCCATGTCCCTGGTGACAACGTTGAGACAGTGCTGATCTTCTGACTGACTCTTACACTGTTCTCATAGGAGTGGAGTTCCATCCCTCTGATCATTTTTGTGGCCCTCCTCTGGACCTGCTCCAACAGGTCCATCTCTTTCCTGTGCTGAGGACTCCAGATGAGGTCTCACCAGAGAGGAGTAGAGGGGCAGCATCCCCTTCCTCAACCTTCTGACCACGCTTCTTTTATGTAGCCCAGGATATGGTTGGTTTTCGAAGCTGCAAGCGCACATAGTCAGCTCATGTCCAGTTCTTCATCCTCCAGTACCCTCAATTCCTTCTCCGCAGAGCTGCTCTCAATTCATTAATCTTCTAGCCTGTACTGATACCAGGGATTGCCCTAGCCCACGTTCAGGACCTTGTACTTGGTCTTTTTGAGCCTCGTGAGGTTCACATGGGCCCGCTTCTTGAGCCTGTGCAGATCCCTCTGGATGGCATCCCATCCCTCAGGCATGTCACCTACACGACTCAGCTTGATGTCATCTTAAGTTTTCTGAGGGTGCACTTGATCTCGCTTTCTATGCCATTGAAGAAGATATTAAACAGTACTGGTCCTAATATGGACCCCTGAGGGACACCACTTGTCACTGATCTCCATTCAGACATTGAGCCATTGACCACTACCCTCTGGATGTGACCATTCAATCAATTCTTCATCCACTGAACAGTCCATCCATCAAATCCATGTCTCTCCAATTTAAAGAGAAGGATGTTGTGGGGGACTGTGTCAAAGGCCTTACAGAAGTCCAGATAGATGACATCCGTAACTCTTACCTTGTCCACTGATGTAGTCACTCTTCACAGAAGACCACTAGGTTGGTCAGGCAAGATTTGCCCTTGGTGAAGCCATGTTGGCTGTCTTGAATCACCTCCCTGTCCTCCATGTGCTTTAGCATAGGTTCTAGGAGGATCTGTTCCATCTTTGCAGGTGAGGCTGACATGTCTGTAGTTCCCAGGGTCCTCCTTTCTACTCTTTTTAAAAATGGGTGCAATGTTTCCCTTTTTCTGGTCACCAGGGACTTCACCTGATAGCCACGACTTTTCAAATATCATGGAGACTGGCTTGGCAGCTACATCAACCAATTCCTTCAGGACTCTGGGATACATCTCATCAGGTCCCATAGACTTCAGGTTCCTCAGGTGGTCATGAATTCAATCTTCTCTGGAGGGACTTTGCTCCCACAGTCCCTGTCTTGCAGTCCATTCATTCAAGAGGTGTGGAAAGAGAGGCTGCCATTGAAGACGGAGTCAAAAAAGATCCTGAGTACCTCCGCATTTTCCTCATCTGTTCTTACTAGTTTACTAGTCGTGTTCATAGTGGGTGGGTACACTTTCTTTGATATTCCTTTTCTGGCTGACATACCTGTGGAAGCCCTTATTATTCTTTGCATCCCTTGCCAAGTTCAGCTCCAACCATATCTTGGCCTTCCTGACCCCTTCCCTATACAGCTGGTCCCTGTTTCCACTCTCAACCAATATACTTTTAATTCATTTCTGAACAATGTCATAAATGAGGAAAAGAAGAAAAACAAGACTAAAGAGAGGAATGTGGACAGAGGAAAAGAAAGAGGGGAGAAGGAAGAATAGAGTCCAGGGGGACTCAGGGTTTATACTTTTCTGCTGATTTCTGTAGGACTATATTTTCCTTTGGAATTTGAAACTGCTGCTTGGCATTCAATGAAGCACAGCATTAAACTTACACATTGGTATATATTGATCTTTTTATAATATTTTTATTTGGTGAGGGTGCCCCTGTGGGCAGCATCGTGGGCTGTGGAGGGCGGGCCCCTGCGGGAGCGGCCGGGGCTGCCCCGCGCCGGACACAGCCGGTTCCAGGCGGCTCCAAGGGCCCCAGCGCAGGGCACAGCTGAGCCCCTCAGCCCCGGGCGGGTGCCTCGGGGAAAGCCTGGGTAAGGAAGGGCAAAGCGCTGCCCGGCAGCCAGGCCCGAGGGAAACGGGGGCAGAAACAGCCCTGCGAGCCCCCTGCCAGGGCAGAGCGGCAGGAGGGCAGGAGGGGCTCCAGGCGCCCCGGCAGAGAGGCCCCTGCGGCCCCGGCAGAGGCCCCGCTGGGGCGGGGGTTTCCCTGCAGCCCCGGCAGAGGCCCCGGCCTGGAGTGGGGAGAAGCCTCAGGAGGAAGAAGCGGCGGAGGAGCTGGCACGGACTGGCCATAACTCCCTATCCTCGTCCCCCTGCGCCCATTAGAGGGGAGGAAATAAAGTATTTGGGGATTAAGCAGTAAAGGGAAAATGGAGGAAGGGGAGAAGGTGTTTCATTTTTAGTGTTTCTTTCTTACCTTCCTACTCTATTTTTAGTTGATAATACGTTAAATTCATTTTCCCTAATTTGAGTCTGTTGAGCCCAGAACGTTGATTGGTAAGTGGTTTCCCTGTCTTTATCCTGATGCATGAGATTTTATTTTATTTTCTCCCACTGTTCTAGTTGAGGAGTGGGAGTGAGGGAGATGTTGTGTGGGTGTCTGGTAGCTGGTCAAGGCAAAACACTTTTTAAAATAGTCAACTTACAGTATTGTAACTATGCGATGAAACCTGTTGGAGGGAAAGATTGAAGGGTCTCAAACTGCTTTTTTTTTTTTTTTTTTAAGTGGTATTTTGAATGGATGTAAGTAAGGGAGTTAGAAAGAACAATGCCTGTACATTTTTTTGTGAAGAGTGATTAAATAAATAGATTTGGGGGTCTTATTACAACAGATAATAAGTGCTCATGAGCTAGAAAATGAACAGCATAGCGATCCATCTAAGCTTGATTTGGCTCAGATGTCTGAAAATGTTATGTTGAAACAGGGATGTTGTGTACTCTGTATAGGTAGAATGTATCATGGATTCCAATACTTTCCAATGTTTAATTCTTATTTTAACTGTTGTAATATTTACAGTGCAGTGGCACTTCTATACACCTGAAAATCAAGTTTTTAAGATGGCAATGTGTACTTAAACTGTATCAATATTTCATTACTTCTTTCCTAAAACTAAGTCCAGACTCCTGCTCTTCAGTGAAAGTACCTTGATTTTCAGTTATGCATACTAACAAAATCTATTTCAGTTGCATTTTAACAAACTTTTAACAACTTCTGTTACCGTAGCTTCTAAATTTTCAAGGGTAAGACATGCCCTTAACATATTAATGATATAACAGTAGACTAAAATACTAGGCAATGCTAAAAAAAGTCCCAAACCCAGCCAAAACCAATTACATACAAGCTGGTGGAAAATAAGTAATTTTTATTTAGGAAGTGTAACTTCAAATTTCAAGTGGTCAAGCATCCCTTAAGCTTAGCCCTATCTTTATGCGTAAAGGCATCTCTTGGTACTGACAACACTGAACACAATATGAACACAGAAACAACAGGGGTTCTGACTGCACTATTCAATGTTTCCTACAATAACTTGCTCATTCTACTTTACAATGCCAGCTCGTGACTATACTTTATACAGATAAAAGATAGCTTCTTTTGGAGAAAAACAAAATGTGTGAAGTATATGAGGGTTTAACCAGCCTTGGTGTTTAGTGGAGTAATGAACTGGGTTTCACATCAAATGTCTTCTCAAGGAAAATATCAGCCTATTTGACTTAAATGTATCTGACAGATGTGAATATGGAAATACATATAGAAAATACTAAAATCTTGAATTTTGTTCATGCTGCACACACTTTATTAAAGAACTAAAAAATAAGATGATAGTCATATAAATTCCTTTTTTTTTTTCTTTTTTTTTTTTTTTCTAAAATCAGGAACTAAATATTCAAATTCCTTAGTACCACACAATGCTAAATACTGAATGGATTATCAGAACATTTTGAAATAACTGTTTCACCATAACTAAAAATGTCTGTATAGCTGCATAATAATGACACAGTTCTAAGAAATTAATCTGGAGACACAGGAACAAAAAGTGAAACAAATTTATTAACACATTAGAAATACGCCTTATCCTTCAGTTACTCAGGTATGTTGACTTGCAGCATTTAAATGAAATACCATAGAACACAATCACTTATGTCACAGTTACCAATTACTCTAGAGCAAATATAACTGATGAGAAATTACGAAAGAGCTAATTCCATAAATCTTTATTTGTAATTGCTTTTCAAGGTGCTGTGATTTAACTTCTGCTCTTCTGCTCCTCAGATGACAGGGAATGAGAGAAGCAAACAAAGATACCGGGGCTCTGTATGCTCTGTAAGACTTCAGATACCATCATGGCATAGGCCCAGATTACTCTCATATCTAAAGACTACTTCTTTATGGCAAAATCATTATAATAATGAGTATTGTGCAAAACTTACATGCTCTGGGATTTTTACTCTACATTGTTTCAGTCTTTGTGCATTATGAAGTGTATCAACTACTTCACATTTTAAACATATATGAAGAGTTACAGTAAGCGGTATAGTGATTTGTGTAAGAATGGGTCACATTTCACCTGTAACAAAAAGGGGAACATGATGTTTTCTTGGGCTGCATCTAGGATAATTTTTGTGGATAATAATGACTAGAGAATGTATCGGTCATCACTAAATTAAGAACTGGGTAACTGTCACATCTCTACAACAGTCAGCTGAGGAAAACAATAATCAAATGAGAGTATTTCAGACAAGTTCCACAGGGTCTGAACTAGGGCTATTTAGTAACTTCATTTGGTGATCTGGAAATAAATCTGAAAGTCATCACTGGGAAGATTTATATATATGCCATAAAAGTTAGTGGAATAAAATGTAATGAAGAGAACACAGTCAAAAAAACTGGATTACTTGATAAGTGATGCACTTAAATAACATTTACTTCGTAGAGCAATATGTACCATTATAAATCTAGAAACAAGTAATGTAAACCATATCTACTCAATAAATGACTGTTTCTTATATGGAGTATTTGTTTTCTTAGAAGGCTTTGGAAAACTGGATGCTGCAGTTTACTGAGTTCATTGCCCTATAGCCCACCTGCACACTAAAATGTTACATTAATGTAATCATGATCTATTAAGAGGCTGGAACAGCATGATGGACTAGAGCAAACTCAGTGTATATTAGAATATTTAAACCACGTTTATATGATACCTGTTTATTGTATTTTAAATCATATTAGCAGTCATGCATTTCTTTTCTTACCTTATCTTGTGTGAGGTTTGTCACTCATAGGCAGTGGTTTAGGCCCAGAGGGTGACTAAGCACCACACAACTGTTCACTCACTCCTTCCCCCGCAGTGCTGGAAAGGACAAAAATGAAACAGAAATAAGACTCAGGAATTGAGATAAGGACAGAGAGGTGTCCCTCACCCACTTAGATGGTCACAGGCAAACCCCAAGATGGTTAGGGGGAAGAAGAAAAACCAAGAATATCACTTTAATTCAAACACTAAAAAACCAAACACTTAACAGAATGGGACAACGCCAAGCACTACCATATCTTAAACCACCTTCCCCCTTTTCTTCACAGGTCCCACATCTGTACCTTCTCCTCTGCGGCACAGGGGCAGAAGATAGGGGGTTGCAGTCAGTCCTACCACTTCTTCCACCAAGGTGGTGGGTACACCACTATTCCGCATTCTTCCCCCTGCTCCATGTGGTGTCCCTCTCATGGGAGAGTCCTCCACAAACTCTCTCTGCCATGAGTCCTCCTCACGGGGTGCATTCCTCTTGAGATGTTCTGGCATGGGTCACCCCCACATGTTGCAGTCCTCCCAGTGCTGGACCACAACAGTGGGGGCTGCTTCTTTCCACAGTCCCGGCCTCCTTTGGGTGCAGCTGCCTGCTCCTGTGTGGGGTTCTCCACAGGCAGTAGGTGAACCTCTGCTCTTCTGGTGACCTCCTTGGCTGGCAGGGGGGAAGGCCCTGCTGTCTCAACATGGGATACAGGGGGGGGTCCATGCTCCAGAGCACCTCCCACTTCCTCCTCCTTCCTTCCACTGACCTCAGTGTTCCCATAGATGTCCTTGTAACACCTCCTCAAAGTCCCTTCAACCCCATCCCAGGTTCCCCTTGTTAAATACATTATTGCAGAGCTGCCACCACTGTAGCCCCCTCCCCCACTACCAAAAACCATGCCACACAAACCTAGGACATGAAGGAGGCTTACATCTAGTTTACACATTTATTATAATGTCTGTGCAAAGAGCTGGTTTCTGGTTTTGTTGTCATTAATTTTTCTATGAACTGCTTTAGTAGCAAGACCTTTGGCTATTAGCAAATTTCTGTAAGAAAACTTAGTATAATGCATCCTGTGAATAAAATACAGGGTAATATTACAGTGCTTGGACATGCAGTGACAGCAATTCTCGAATATAGAGGTCATAATAAACAAACCTAAATATGACATAGTAAGACTTTGTGTGATACTCTGATATTAAAAAAACAAACAAACAAACAAACAAACAAAAAGTAAAAGTTAGCTTTATGAATAGGGGAGTACCAACCTACCAATGACCCACACACATGCATTGTTGGAATGGATTTTGGAACATCATACTTTTCTGGTGTGCTCATTTTAAGAGAGTGTTGTGAAAAGGGGATGCATATAAAAGCCATGAAAATGAGTCTCTAGATAAACTTTTAATTGAAGAATGGACAGAAAACAGTCTATTTAGCTTTTAAAAAAGAACTTACTTGCAGTATACAAACATATCTATGAAGAAAGTAGACTAGAGGGTCCTGGGATATTTCATTTCTCAGAAAAAAAAGGCAGAACAAAAACTAGTAGCTTGAACCTGAAATAAACTGGAACTATCATGTATCCTTTTAACCAAGAGAGTGATAAACCCAGGGCAAAGGAAGTTGTGAAGGGACATCACTAGTTCTATTAATATTTTAATTAAAATTGTACACTTTTTGGATAATAAGCTTTAGGTAAACAAGATACTAGCCTCCATCAAAGGATTCCTGGGGAAAATGAATATAGAAATTTCTGTTTTAGGAAGATGAAAGAAACATTACCTTTTTCAGAACGTGTATAAACATAAATATATATATCAACATAAATATATATATCTCAAGAGAAAACACATGATAGGAATACATGTCTTTATCAGTTTTTATCAATTTACAGTACTGGTTTTCTAGAGCCAAACAAAAGCCACTGAATATAATGTTGCTACTCTCTTGTTTCATCAATGTTTAGAAATCCTGCTCGTTTCAAGAGTTTTCAGAAATCCTGATACTGATACTGTGTTTGCTTGCCTCTTTCCCTGAGAGGAGGAGAGGACACACAGTAGTGGGACCATGTTGATCTCTATGATTGGATCACCTGGTCTTTGCTTTGCCTTTCTTATTAATCTCACAGAAACACAAGGATCCATCCTTTGTTTCCTGAGTGGGTGCAGGGTCTCTGGGTTCAGGGCTGTGTAGTCTTTGACCATCAACTCAGTGTTCACTGTTTTTAATCACTGTTGCATGCATTTTATCTGTCATTGTACTAACTTCCTTTCCATGGTAGTGCCTCTTTGGTTTCTGAAAAAAATTCCCTAGTGGCACATAAGAGGGCAGCAGTTACTCCTTTGCTTTAAAGAAACGCTAATTAGAAGGCTTTCAACAAAACAAATATATAAAGTTATATTTAATTGTGTATTTGGAGGAGATGAAAGCCATTGTGCAGCGGGAAAACTGTGATATAGTTTCCATCACAGAAACATGGTGGAATGACTCACGGAACTGGAGTGCTGCGGTGGATGCTTCTAAACTCTTCAGAAGAGATAGGCAAGAAGAGAGAGACAGTGGGGTATCCCTGTATGTTAGGGAGTGTCTTGACTGTTTAGAGCTTGATAATAGTGATGAAACAGCTGAGTGTTTATGGGTAAGAATCAGGGGGAAGGACAGCAAGGAAGATACTGTGGTGGGAGTCTGTTACAGACCACCTAACCAGAATGAAGTGGCAGACGATATATTCTATAAGCAGCTCAGAGAAGTCTCACGATCACTAGCCCTTGTTCTAATGGGGGACTTCAACTTAGCAGATGTCATCTGGAAATAAAATACAGTGGAAGCAGTCTAGAAGGTTCCTGGAGCGTGTGAAGGGCACCTTCCTGACACAGCTAGTAAGCGAGCCAACTAGGGAAGGTGCCCCACTGACCTGTTTGTGAAAAGAAATGGATTTGTGGGTGATGTGATGGTTGGAGGCTGTCTTGTGCATAGCTATCACAAAACGATAGTTTTTGATTCTCAGAGAAGTAAGGAGGGAGGGTCATAAGAACTGCCACCTTGGACTTCTGGAGGGCAGAGTTTGTCCTGTTTAGGGTCCCAGTTGACAGAATCCCTTGGGAGGACTGAAGGGCAAAGGTGTCCAGGAAGACTCAACATTCTTCAGGAAGGAAATCTTAAAAGGCGCCAATCTTAAACAGGAGCCAAAAGATGGTGGGGAAGAAGACTGGCCTGGCTGAACAGAGAGCTTTGGCTGGATTTTAGAAAAAAAGAGAGTTTATGACCTTTTGAAGAAGGGACAGGCGACTCAGAAGGACCAAAAGGATGTCATGAGGTTATGCAGGGAGAAAATTAGAAGGACAAAAGCCCAACTAGAACTTAATCTATCTACTGTAGAAAAAGACAATTTAAAATATTTCTCTAAATACATTGGCAACAAAAGGAGGACTAAGAAGAATCTCCATCCTTTTTTGGATGTGAGGGGAATCAGTGACAAAGAATGAGCAAAAGGCTGAGGTACTGTGAGAGACAACTTGTAAAAACAGGTCCTCAAGTAAACAGGCCTGCGAGAAACAAAGCCTGAGAAAAACAGCCTGAAAAAGAGATAAATGGGGAGAGTGGAGTCCCTCCAAGCTAAGGAATGTCTCAAACACTTGCAAGTAGTGAAACTTTAGTCATGGTGTGGATAGTGTGGTGGTCAAAGCTGATAAGGCTGCCCAAGTAACACAGGATGCAGCTGGAGGAGGGAGCCCTGTGGAGACAGGACAGTTCTGCTCTGGGGCACCTGGACAAATTTCAAGGGCCATCTGTCTGGTGAATGACCTTTGCTTCATTATCCATGAAATGCATATTAAAGTTAACATTCCTCAACATACTAATGAAGACTAACATGATCATGCTAATTACATCATCCCATGAAACACCTTACTTCTCCCCATACATAGTATATGTAGGTATGTGGGTCTACCTAGGGGATGGACCCAAGGAAAGTGGGCATAAATTGAAGGAGGACAAGGAGGGAGGGGGTTTGGAGAGTGAAGGAGGTGGATGCGTCGTTGAACTGTTGCTGGTGGGATCAACGCAGGAACCCAGACTGGTGATCTCTATTTCTCTATTCTCTCTATGTCTCTCCCTTCCTTTTTCCCCTTTTCCTTCTCTACCATTAAGCAATGCAAAGCATACTTTATTGCTTGCCACAACTCATTATATGGTTGGCCAATTATCATTTACCCAGTTAGTACATTGTGGGAAGACTTTGAGACTTGTCTCACTGTTGTCCACTCTGTTGGGGATTTATGAATCTAAGTCACTCGTCTCCCTCATCTGAATGGGACATGACAGGTACTTAATGTCTTCCTTGCCTCAGTCTTTAACAGTAAGACCAACTGTTCTTGGCGTACCCAGTCCCCTGAGGTGGAAGACAGGTGGGAGGCAGAATGAAGCCCCCATAATCCTAGGGGAAATGGTTAACAACCTGCTACCCCACTTAGACACAAATCTATGGGGCCAGATGGGATCCACCCAAGGGTACTGAGAGAGCTGGCAGAAGGGATCGCCAAGTCACATTCAATCATTTATCAGCAGTCGTGGCTAACTGGGAGGTCCCAGTTTACTGAGAGTTAAGAAATGTGACACTCATCTAAGGAAGGGCCAGAAAGAGCATCTGGAGAACTACAGGCCTGTCAGCCTGACTTTGGTGCCAGGGAAGCTTATGTAGCCAGTTGTCTTAAGCGCTATCCCATGTCATGCACAGGACATCCAGGTGATCAGGCCCAGTCAGCATGGTTTTATGAACAGCAGGTCCTGCTTGAGAAACCTGTTTTCCTATGACAAGGTGACCCACTTAGTAGATGAGGGAAAAGCTGTAGATATTGTTTACCTGGACTTTAGTAAAGCCTTTGACACCATTTCACACAGCATTCTCCTGAAGAAACTGGCTGCTCATGGCCTCAATGGGTGTACTCTTCACGGGGTGAAAAACTGACTGGATGGCCAGGCCCAAAGAGTTGTTGTGAATGGATTAAATCCAGATGGCAGCCAATCACAAGTGGTGTTCCCCAGGGCTCAGTATTGGGTCCTGTTCTGTTTAATATCTTTATCAATGATCTGAATGATGGAGTCAAGTGCACCCTCAATGAATTTGAAGACAACACCAAGTTGTGTGGGAATGTTCATCTGCCTGAGGATAGGGAAGGCTTTACAGTGGGATCTTGACAGGTTGGATCAATGACCTGAGCCTAATTGTGTGAGGTTCAACAAGGCAAAGTGCCAGGTACTATACTTGGGTCATAACAACCCCATGAAACACTACAGGCTTAGGAATGAGTGGCTGGAAATCTGCTTGACGGAAAATGACCTGGGGTTGTTGGTCGACGGTCAGCTGAATAGGAGCCGGCAGTGTGCCCAGGTAGCCAAGAAGGCCAATGGCATCCTGGCTTGTATCAGAGACAGTGTGGCCGGCAGGATGAGGGAACTGACATACCCCTGTACTCGGCACTGGTGAGGCTGTACCTCAAATATTGTGTTAAGTTTGGGGCCCATAACTACAGGAAAGATACTGAGGTGCTGGAATGTGTCCAAAGAATACCCACAAAGCTGGTGAATGGACAAGAGAATAAGTCTTGTGAGGAATGTGTCATGTCCCAGTTTCTTGTGACAATGAGTCAGATTCGCTGATTCCCCGGCCAAGATTAAGGTGAAATTACACCAAGGATTCTTCAATTCATAAAACTAAATTTTTGTTCACACACAACAGATAATTTGCATGAAACTTCATGAGTAATCTTTGCAACCTCTGCAACAGGCATTAGACTTACACCGACTAGTGCAGATCTTGTAACATACCCCAATAAGCCTTAAAAATACCCTGACAAGCCTTGCCTTATATGTGGGCATGCAGAATAAGAATGGGAGAGAAAAGGGGAGAGAGGAAAAGAAAGACAAAAAGGAAGATTTCACCAGTCCTGGTTCCATCACTGGTCCAGCCAGCCCAGGGGTCCACTTCTGGAGGGGGCAGCCACCTGGGGCTTTGACTTGTTTCCTTTTACATTTTCTTGCCTCTCCTCTGGGTGGGCAGTTGGACTCATTTGGCTAATTAGGCATCATGCACAGTCTATGCTTCTAGAATTATCCTTGCTTTTGGTACATGCACAGTTTGTACCCTCAGATTCTTCTGGAAATTAATCAGTGGGCTTGGGGGTCGTTCAGATGTTACTCCCCCCTCCCTGCGACTTTTCCTTTTGGCACATGTATGGTGAAAATGTCTTCTCTATTGGGTCTTCACAGAGTCACTAAAGATAGGGAAGTTCAGCCTCAGGAAAGTGTGGTCCCACCTCCACAGGATCCCTTTCTCTTGCCACACCTCCCTGTCATTACCTGCACAGCCCCGGCATTTCCATAGAAACCATTTTCTTTGCCATAGTTCTTTACCAGATAGTTGAGACTTTATCATTGGACTGTCACAGAGTGTCTGAGGAGACTGGTTGTCTTTAGCCTTGAGAAAGGAGGTTCAGGAGAGACCTTATCACTCTTTACAGCTACCTGAAAGGAGCTTGCAGCAAGGTGGGTCTTGGTGTCTTCTCCCAGGTAGCGACTGATAGGATAAGAGGAAATGGACTCAAATTGTGCCAGGGGAGGTTTAGATTAGATATTAGGAAAAATTTCTTCACCAAAGGGGTTGTCAAGGATTGGAACAGGCTGCCCAGGGATGTGGTTGAGTCACCATCCCTGGAGGTATTTAAAAGAGGTGTAGGCTTGGTGCTTAGGAACATGGTTTAGTGATAGAGTTGACAGTATTAGTTTAATGGTCAGGCTCGATAATCTTAAGGGTTTTTTCCAACCTAAATAATTCTATGATTTTATATATATATATATATACACACACACACACACACATATATATATATATGTATGTGCAGGTATTTATACTGAAAAATTAGTAATAACATTAGAAATAAATAAACTATATTTTATTCAGAAGAGTCAATGTTATACAAGAGAAAAGAGAAAAGCAAGTGTGACAAACCCATCATACATGGCAAATATTTGCAACTACCATTTTTATGTTTGTTTGTGATCTCTGTAATTAGTGAAATGTTTTTTTCATATTTTGGAATGGTTACCTCTCAGAAATACTATGGACATTAATAAGTTACTTTTGTTATACATTTATATCTATTCATGTACATTTTTGAGTGGAGTATCTCTTCCCCATTACACTAATGTGCACAGATGTGCAAAAATTCTTATGTTTGAACACCAATATTTCAAAAGCTTGTTTTCAAAACTGTGTATTTGCACTAGTGCATTATTTTGCCCAAATAATAAAGCTTGTTTCAAGGTCATGTCTGTCCATACCCTCCTGTGTAGACATGAACTCAAAACTTTGTTAAAAATGCTATAGAATTTAAACTCTGCAAATAATGTAAATGATGTAAAATGCTATTTTAAAATGTGTCCCACCCATGTTGTTTAAGGAAGGTAGATTGTTTAGGACAAGAGTTGTTTTATGTATGCACTTTGACTTATTATGAACCTGGGCTGTACTTCACAACAGGGACCTCATAGTTTCTCATAGCCATTGCCTCTTCAGCAAAATAAATGTACTATTTCCGGACATATTATGCACACAAAAAAATTATCTCTCAAGTAAGCATTACTCCCAGCAATATCAAAGTGTTAGCACATTGCTACTTATTGTAGAAGTGGTATCTACAAGTCATCGGTCTTTTGTTTGGGGTGAATTCACATGGGCAATCTTTTTTGTTTGTTTGTTTTTGTTTTTAACATCCATCTGTTCACATAGATTCCACAGATTGTGCTTGTGGTTCTGGCTGTCAGAGAACAAGAAGACTTAGCAAATATATCTAATATACTTTAAAAGTATTTTGGAAACGATTTAAGAACATGGAGAAATGTGTAGGCTCCAGGCAATCTAGTACCTTAGAGAATGTACCCATCCCAGAGCTGTAAACTTCAATAAATCATATTGTGAACATACTGTAAACATTTTCATTGTTCCAGCTGGCAAAATGTTTTTTCATGCATGCAACATAGGCCCTGTTTCCAGCACATATTTTGCTCTTGACCGAAAGAACACAATTACTGGTTTTAAACAATGTTTAGGTTATGTGTTGCATTTTTTACATTCCCTTAAAATATGATACTCCCTTTTTGACAGTGTCAGAGAAGGTGAATAACAAACAATGAGTAACTAGAATCAAAATGCCCAAATGGGCAGATGAAATGCAGCACACACCAAAAATAAAAAACTGTCCCACATGAGGTTAATCAGATCTGGATAGTAGTGTCATGAACATAAATAGAAAAAGATACTTATAAAGATCTCCTTCCTCCAAAGTTGCACTGAGTCTTTCCAATGGAAAAGATCCTAAGAGAAGCCTCCTTACAGACTGTTACAGAGATTCTTTTCTCGTTAGTAGCAGATAAGCAACATGGAACTGCATATCTACTATATTCTCTTGGACTAATATTTAATTGGTGAGTGACTATTGATTTTGATTAATTATTTGCAGATGCTGACATATAGGGGTTTACAAGTTTAGTCATAAGTATGTCAGACACAAGACAAAAGATGAAGTGAATGAGCAGTAGGACTTTGTAGCGAAATCAAAGAGAAAATAAAGCACAGATACAGAATAGTATTTCATCTTGGTGTACAGAGTGGACTGAGGGAAAGATGTCAGGGCCTTGAGGGCACTTTTAGCTCTTGATGTCCCTGCTTGGCAAAGGAACCCATTTCATCACCCCTAGGGCCATCAATCCCTGATACTGTCACAGGAGGCAAACACGTTGGTCAGTCATGGTTTAACCTTGATAAATCCATGTTGACTGCTCCTGGTTACCTTATTGTTCTCGTTGTGCTCAGAAATGTGTTCCCAGAGGACTCTATCCATGATTTTCCTAGTGACCAAATTGAGGCTGAACAGCATGTAGTTCCTTGGATTTTTGAAGATGTTAAAACATTTGCCTTTCTCAAAACATTAGGGATACCATTCATATCTCGTGGAAATTTCAAAGACAATAGAAGCCAGACTTGCTAAGAAATCCTCCTGCTCTTTCAGTACCCTCAGATGTAGGCCATCTGGCCCCATGAACTTGTATAGATTGAGTACTTGCAAGTAATCTCTCTTTTGATCTTAATCTTCCACTGAAAGTTCTCTTTTTTGAGTGTCTAAGTAGAGAGGTCTATAATGCTGATTCATAAACTAAGCCTCCAGTTCAGAGTTCATAACGCTCCCAAACCTCCTTTCCCCAGTCACTCTGCTGCAGAACTTCTCCCAGACAAGTCAATTGTGGGTGGTACTTACATTATTCCATAGAATCAGGCCCTCACATCAAAACTCCCATCTTCATACTGTTCCATTCCTGAGCTCCCTCTTTATGTTACTTCTCTGTGGAGACCAGTTCTGTAAAAAAATCCTGATAATCCACTTTGTTACCTCCATATTCCATGACATCTTACCTTTCTTCTCCAGGGAGAACATTTTAAACATCAGAGCAGAGACTAAGATAGGAAGGTGTGGCTCCTGACAAATGCTGGGTAGGACTGATGTCTAGGAACCACCTGTCTAAATTAATCCACATGGATTTTGAGCTTCCAGATGTGACTTATGGTCTGAAGGACTTTGTGATGGAAGACCCAGACTAAGGAGGTAAGAGGACCCAAGCACAGAACTACCTGGCATTGAGAAATATTGCGCTCTGTGTCACAGGGCACCAACCTGCTCAGAAGATTAAAGCAGTTTGTCTTGGATCACTGAAAGCAAATATCAACAAGGTGGGATGAAAATGACAGTGTGAGAAACAACATAAATTACTTCCCTCAGCCTCTGTCTTGTCACAAATAGTGCACTCCAAGGCAGAACTTCCTGTCTAGTTTAATTGCACAGAATCCAGGAACTGCTGTGTTTTTGTCCTGTCAGTCTCACTTCTGCCTTGCTCTTCATGCCATGCCCTTAGCCCATGTGTTAGTTGTGAGGATCCTGTGCCACCTTCTCATGAGCTGTCATATCCAACTGATCTTTTGTCCTTAGCTGAATTTTACCTCTAAATAGGCCAGCCCTGCAAAAGTGTGCCACCTTGTAAATCTGACCAAATTTCACAAAGCTGGATACAGCTGTTTTTTGTGGAAGACTAACCCTGATGAAAACAGGCATAAAAGAATACATGTGCAGGAAAAATTATATGCATGAGTGTCTGTAGAGGAGGTATAAACAGAATACTGTGGAGATAGTGTATTGGTATTCATGCAACATTTTGCAGAAGTTACTTGGGGTCCTCAGTAAATATAATTTCATTGATGAACATAGAATCATAGAATGGTTTGGGCTGGAAGGGATCTTAAAGGTCATCAAATTCCAAACCCCCTGCCATGGGCAGGGACACCTTCCAGTAGACCAGGTAGCTCAAAGCCCCGTCCAACCTGTCCCTGAACACTTCCAGGGAGGGGGCAGCTACAGCTTCTCTGGGTAACCTGTTCCAGTGTCTCACCACCCTCACAGTAAAGAATTTCTTCTTGATATCTAATCTAAATCTACCCTCTTTCAGTTTAAAACCATTGCTCCTCATCCTATCACTACACTTCCTGACAAAGAGTCCCTCCCCATGTTTCCTGTAGCCCCCTTTAAGTACTGGAAGGTCTCCCCAAAGCCTTCTCTCTTCTCCAGGCTGAACAACCCCAACTCTCTCATAACGGAGGTGCTCCAGCCCCCAGTCATCCTCATGGTGCTCCTCTGGACTTACTCCAACAGGTCTGTGTCCTTGTACTGAGGGCCCCAGAGCAGGACACAACACTCCAAGTGGGGTCTCCCAAGAGTGGAGTAGAGGGGGAGAATCACCTCCCTTTACCTACTGGTGACACTTTTCTTGATGCAGCCCAGGGTACAGTGGGTTTTCAACCCCTGATTGAAATACGTCACCATCTTCAGTCAGGGTGTCAATACTAAATCAGAGGAATAGTTTCCTCAAACTAAATATATAAACACCATTTTTCTGTGATTTTCTTGTCTTTTCTCTTCAGTGAATTGTATCAGTTCCATACTATGATATTCATAAGAATCTAAGCCTGAAAAAGATTTGCTTCCCTGCGCACCTTTTGGAAGACACTAGTTTGTCAGTGTTTGTACTAAGCTTCAAAATGTAACAGCCAACTAAGGTATGAGGCCATTAGAAATATTCATATTTGAGAACCAGTTTAATGTAAATATTATCTCCTCATTTTTACTTTAATCTAAAGAATGTTAAATATGGAAATCATATATTTTCTTTAGAAAATGTCAGCCAAAGATTTTAAAGTATGTGCTTAAAGTTAGGCTCATACATATTTAATTGTACTGCACTATATGTTGTGCCTGCTTACTGAAAAAGGTATTTTAAGTCTATTTTTTCAAAGTGCTCAGCACTTATAACACATTTTTCTTCAATTCAGTTTTCACGTGCTCAGCAGTTTGGTACAGGAGGATGTATTTAGTGGTTTGTAGATGTAAATATCAATACAAAACCATAACTTTAGGCAGTCAGGTTTCAAACTTTCTTGGTATGGCATATTAAATTTATTTAGAAATAGTCATTGGCCATCTGTGAACCCAACAAGTATCCTATATCTCATATGGTAAGAAAATCTGTATCTTTTTTTGCTATGTAGCTAAGCATAACTACTTGCATGTCACTTTAAATTAAACATGGATTGCAGAGAACGTATTTTGAAACTCTGAGAACCTGCTGCCAAAATACTATTTACATTGACAATTTAATAGAGAAATGCTTGTTTTCTATTTAGTAAAATTTAGGACCTAATCTAGATATGAATTTCTTCCACGGTAGATCTCACAAAAACTGTCAGACAATGAAGGTTATGTAGCACTGCCAGTGAAAAGGAATTTTGAAAGGTAATGCCAACAGATAACTGGACACTCTAAATAGGTTAAATCTCAAGGAAGAAGTTTTCATCCTATATAGCAATAATTACTGAACCTTGTTGATTTCATTAGTACACTGGACATTCTTAGTGTTTATTGAGTACGGGTACTTATATTATCTAAGCATCATCACGTCTGAGTTGTTCTTAAACTGAAAAGCGGAAGAGGTAAAGTAAGCTTATCTGGAACAGAGTTAAAAACAAGTTCCTTCATTGACAGTCTCTTTTTCTGATGTCACACAGAGAAGCATATAATATGCATAATTTCTTGGCCAAACGTCCATCTTTTCAGTACTGATGAAAAGCCAGATCTGAAGGTCTAAGTCTCCCATTTTAATCTCATAAATGGAACTATCAGCCAATCATAGCGGGGTATGTAAGTCACCTTTTTTTTTTTTTTTTGCTTAAATAGTTTAAATAGTTGCTAGGCAATCACCCTCAGCCTAAATCAATTAAAATGAAAAATCTAGCTAATTAGAGAGACGGAACTTAGCCTTTGTTTTCACCAGCACCAGTAATACTATGAAGATTGCACTCTGTCCTGTCTGTTGGCACATGGTTTGATGAGATTTTCCCACACCACTCAAGGGGCTTTAAATTTTAATTAAAATATTTCTGGTTCCTTCCTCATGATGTCAGAGAATAATAGCAGAATATGAGGCATGACAGTATATTAGAGAATTTTCTGAAGATTATGAATTCTAGTTATTGATACTCACTGTGTTCCATTTTTGAATGAGGAATAATCATTGACTGCTGTGCATTCCTCATGTGTTCAGAAAATTGAGTACAGAAGGACTACTGCTTATATCCCCTGTATTAGGGCTGATGTTGGTGTAACAAACTGGCTAGGAATTAGCTGATGTGCCGTAGCCATGGCAGTCCCTAAACCCAGTCTTGTATGTGCAAAGCTACTTTTAACATGTTTGGATCTTTTCTTCCTGATCTCAGTATTTTAAATGCATACTTTAAATTAAAATTCCATACATATCTATAAATAAAATTTTACAATACAATTATAGAATCTATAGAATTAAATGTATAGGATATATATTGAATATAAGATAAAATTGAATTGAAATTATTAACAATTTGCATATGACATTCAGATGAAATGTATTAAGTGAAAAGATAGAGCACAGTTATTTAACTTTGAGGAGAAGGAAATAACTTCTAATATATAAAACCAGTATACCACATTGTAATAAAGCCACATACACCCATTCAATAATGTTGAAGTCAGTAAACTTATTCTAATACCTTTACACACAGGGTTATTATAGCACATAGCTTGGAAAATTTTAACTATTAATGAAATGCAAATTCTTAGTATTAAAGTTTGTTGTAAAAAAAAGCTTCTTATCAAGGATTCAAATGCAGTGTTTTTCTCTGGAAATTTTGAACTGAAGATTGGAAATTTTTCTGCTCAAATAAGAATTATTTCTGAGAATTTATATTACTTGTGTTACATTGTAAATCAGTCTAGATATGTCAACTTTTTATGGTCTTCTAAAGAAGCTTTTAGCCTTTTCCAGTGTTTATTAAATTATCAGAATAAAATGAAAAATACTGTAGTGACCTTGATATTTCTTCAAATATTTATTCTCAGACATTCTGTAATAGTTACAGAACAGTATTACTCCATATTATATTTTTCCCCAGGTGATTTGAATTCTAGATAAGGTGGTTAATTGTTCTCCACATGTTACTTTCTTTCTGTTTCTGTACTTTAATCCTACTGAAGTTAGACTCTATGTCTATTGCTGACTTTATTAGAGTAAGACCTACTCCTTTAAAGATTTAATGCTTTCTGACCTCTGGCATTTCAAAGTATGTCTTACATATGTAGATTTTAATAGTATTACAGTTTTAGAACTTTCCAAATACTGCATTTATTTTTCTTTAATATTCTAATAAAGTCCAGTAATGCAGTTAAACACATGTCAGTAAGTAGATGAGCCCTTGCTACTTGCATGATTTGTAAAATAAAAATAATATCCCTTTGTATGAGCAAGACAGTGTCAGGACAGTGTAAATTTGACAGAAGTCAATATAAGCCAGTGAGCTTCCTCAGGTTTGTGCCCCAAAGGAGATCACTGTATAATAGGATATAATCTAAAATGCATTTAAATCAGTGCAATTACATTTTGAAGAATAAAATTATGTGGATTTTTTTCAAATTGTACACCTTTGAACCTATCTGATCATAATGAGCTGATAACTAGAGACAGGTTCAACACTTTACTAGTCAATTTGTTTTGGTCTTATTTTTGTACCTAATGGGGATGCTAACTGTTTTTGTCACTTTGTCATATACTTGGATCTCTCAGCTGACAGCCACAAGAGAGGCTACAAGCTGGCTAACTGCTGAAAACACTTGAATGGTACATTTTAAAAATTTTCAACAAACAGCAACTGTCTTCAGGGCATCATTTCATTATTTCCCATTAGCTGATAAAAGAGATGCCTCAACTGCATAGGAGATATAATCACTTGGGGGAAAAAAATCAGCTTTTCAGCAACTTTCAGATTGTACCTATCTGTTTTATTGATTCTTAAGTATCTTAGCATAGTGATATTGCCATTTTTAATTGTGTCTAAAAAGTTAATGGAGATCAACCTGAAGCCTACACAGTGCTTCCGTAGTTGACAGTGAACAAGAAGTGATGACATTTGATATATTTATTCCGTTGTCATATATTTTGTACATAACAAGTGAGAAGAAAAAGACTGAAAAATAAAGAAATTATAATTTTAATGCTTTTTATAAAAGTTTGTATGCTATTTTCAGATACTGGCTCAAATTATGTGGAAAGTTCACCTTCATTTTCTTAGGTTATCATCAAATATGTAAATGCCAGAAGAAGAAATGATATTTGGTTTTGAACACAAGGTATTCATACGCAAGTTGAGAAGCAAAGTTTTAAAAAATACACTCACTGAGTATCTTCTTAGAGAGATGGCTACATGGGTTAATTATTTTTTTTAATCATAATGTGGATGTACTGACTTTTTTCAGTGAAACAGGGAATGGGAAGAGAAGAAATAAAATTAGTGTAAAATTAATGTTGCTTGGGTTGGGATTTCAATGTTTTTGCTTAACTTTTGCTATGTATTTTTTCACCCTCACACTTAGAAAGTGCAGGTGGACAATATTTGGAAAGCCAGGTTTCAAAGCTATAGAAAATCTGAATCCATCTAGGAATTAAAAGTTGTGATAGTTTTAAGCCCTGCTGGGACCAGAGACCATGTTGCCGTTGTCCCTCCCCCACCCTTGGACTGAGTAGGGCACAAACCCCGGGTTAAAATAAGAAGAAATTTAATACAGCAGTGTAATAAAACAATCTGAACAACAACAATAGCAATAGGAACAACAACAAACAGTAATAACAGTAAACAAGACAAAAGATATACAGAGAAATACCGCAAGGATACAGCCAGCCTGCCGCACATGCTTTCTGCAACCCAAGCCACAAAGGAAAGCTTCCTGCACTGCTGCTCTGGACCTGACTTCAGCATGGTATGAATAACCCACCTGGAGATCCCTTCCCCCTCTCTGCTGGGGAAACTTAACCCTATCCTAGCTGAACCAGGACAAAAATCAAACATGATAAAATTAAGATATTCATTGCCCCATGTATCTTATGAGTAGCCAAATCTTTTTCCAGAAAAAAAATCATTGATTTAAAACACATTATTCAACACTATATTATTCAAATTGGTAATTATTGTCACCGTTGTAACTGTGTGCTTTATTTCCATTTGAGCTATATCCAGCTCAGAGGAGTCCAGCTATTGCATCTTCTTGTATTTTTGCACAGTAAGGGACATAGACAACAGCTACCATTCAGTATGGAAAAGAGAGGGCACATGAGCATCTTATTGATGCCTGTAAATCCCTTATGGGAAGGGATGAAGACAAGGGAGCCAGCCTCTTTACAGTGGTGCCCAGTGACAGAACAAGAGGCAATGGGAAAGAATTGAAGAACATTAAATTCCATCTGAACACTAAAAACCACTTTATTACTGTGAAGGTGGTCAAACACTGACACAGGTTGCCCAGAGAGGTTGTGGAGTCTCTATCCTTAGAGATATCCAAAACCCAACTGAACACAGTCCTTGACAATGGGCTTGAAAATGCTGGACTAGATGATCTCAAGAGGTGCCTTTCAACCTAAACAATTCTGTGATTCTGTTAAGTAGTTTAGTAGAAGTCAATAATAAAAATAGTCATGACTACTCTGTTTATATATACCCTATAGCAGGAATTTCCTAGTCTCTGATATTCTAATTATGTGGTAGAAAAGGAGGAAAAGAAGGAAATGTAGAGAGAAAAGATAAAAAAGGACAAAAAACGTAAATGGGAGGGGAAGGAAAACTAGCAAAAATATAGGAGAGGAGAGAAGAAGACAAGAAGAAACCATGAAGAGGCATTGGATTGTACTGTCTCATGCTTAAATCAGAGATGTGAGAGTAATAAGAAAAAGCAGGGTGGGATCTGAATGTTTTGGAAAACAGACCACAAACTTTTCAACACTTACTCCTCAGGTCCCAGAATTAACTGTTAGAGACCCTTATGCTTCTAGACCCTGCAAAGAGATAAACTTCACTCCTATTACTAACAGTGATTTTTTCTCTGTGTGAAGAAATCCAGATGGCATTACCCCCTGTCTTCAAAACTAAAGGCAGGATATAAAGCTGACAGCTGTCCTCAGAGCAGAAAAGGCCACCTTCTCTCTCTATACTGATTCACGTAGCCAAGAAAAGGCAAATAGGGAGAGACAATAAGAAGGATACTGGAAGCAGACATCATTATTGACATTATCTACAGTGTCCTTCAGTATTTATCAACACCTCTAAGTCACATAGTTTAAGAGTAAAAATTTAAAAAGTATATTAAAGCTTAATAATTTCTGGGATGTATCACTATCTTCAGCTTAAATCTGGTAGCAAGACTATATGACTACCAACACAGGATAAAGGTGATCAGAGGCTATGGGTCATCATTAAAGGTGAGAAACTGCCTGGTTTCTTCCTGGTACGCTGTGGAAGTAATTCTGCATTTTTAACAACACGTTTCTAAATTCTATTTAGATTGTAGGACGCAGCTTTTATAGATCCTGAAGCTCATTTGTTTGGTTAATGAGACATGACGATAATCCTTTATCTCTTATTTTTTCACTTTCCCCTCCTTATTTTAACAGTGATTTTATCGCTAATTTTGAAATGAAATATATTGATTATGTATGGTATAGAATACTGATCTCTAATTAAAACCATATTGTTGTTTTCAGGCAGATGAATAGGTGTACTGGTTGTCAATAGGTGTGTTAAGCTAACCATGAGTTTCAAGAAGCCATACTACTAGTCTCTTACTAACAAAGGTACCTTACACAATTGTAAGGAAAATAACATGAATTCATGACTCAGTAAATAAATTGTATCTTCATACTTTTTTCAGTCAAGTATGTTGTCCCAGGGCAGTTTATTTATGCATAAGCTAAATTTTGAATAGTAGCATATAGTCAAGGTTAGCTATAGATACCTGTATTTCATGATCAAATAAGCCATGGGGCATATCTTGAGTATAAATTTGCTTAATACTTTATTTGTAATCTCCTGATAACTACAAGTTAAATGAAAATGTACAATGTTACATAAAAATCAATTTACATTAATATATTCACAGTAGCATTCTTTCCTTTGTTTTTCTCAGGTTGGTCTGTGTTCTTTGTCATTAAATTGAGAAACATAAACTATTAAGTTGAAGGCTGAGGTACATTCAGTGAAGGGCAAATCTCCAGTGTATTATAAACAACATAGCAGTAAACAAAACTTTTGATGAAAGAATTCTGGAAGTCACGTGCTAGACTATTAAAAAAGAGGTCCATCTGCAGAGTAGGTATTTCAACATAGCTTGAATATGTTCTGAATATCTTATTTAAATTATATCTTTTTACTGTTTAGAGGAATGTACTTAAAACCCCCCAAAACTATACAAAGAGAATGCAGAATGAAACCATTTCAAGTTAATTACTAGGAAATATATTTTTTAAATTGGCTTTTCTAAAATGTTTTTAATGACATTTCTGTAAGATTTTTTCTGATTCCTCAATGGCAAAATGAAACCATATAATGTATTAATTAAAAAACCCCGCTTAATTTGTTGTTCATCAAACAGCTCAACTCATACATATTCCCATATGTAGGAGCTGGATGTCAGAGGACTGCTGTATAGATATATTAATTAGAGGAAACTAATCTCAATCGTCCAACAGATATAATACTGGAAGTTATTACCTAGTGAGAACTCCAGTAGAAATTTCTTAGATCATAGCATATTCTATGTTACATTAGAGTCTTACTTTAAAGGTTACTTCCTAGCTAGAAAATATATAATTGCTCCATCTGCCAACCCTACAGCATTGCAGTACTCTCAAAAGTGCCATATGTGGAAAAGTCAGATTGTTGGCCTGTTTATCTAATATATGTGTTCTGTAGAACCCATGAAATGAAATGGTAACATCTCTCAACAGATCTCAAAATACGTCGTGAATGTTTGTTTTTCTTTTTCCCTTTTAAATAAGTGTAGGTGATTTGGAATAGTTAGAATGAGCTCATCAACTTTATTACTGTATTCCAGGAGGACTAGTTAATTCTGCTCACCACTGTAGACCTGAGTTTTCTGAAGAGGTTCACACACTGAAGAAACATAATTGTAATTTTATACTTTTAAAGCACCATGAGTTTTGGCCAAAATAATTTGTGCAACTTCCAGTCTTTTTGTTTCTATCTTGTAAGCCTCGGGGTACAAAAGTTGAAATTTATGAAGTTAATATTGTAAACTAGCAATCAAGACTGTCAGTCAGAAAAATCTGGATTAGAAGGAAATGCTAACTTCTACTTGTGCTTTGCTAACAAATAATGGACAAAGAGCCTTTGGGTTCATATTTTTAGTGTACAAGAGAATAGAAAATTATAAGTGATTGATATCTGAAAGTGTAATATATTTCTTAGATTTTGCATTTAGCTTTACTGTAAGTCAAGTTACTAGAACTAAATGGTATTTGTGAAAAGGAGTTCTGTTTCCAGTCTTTAATCTGGGGAAAGAATCCCAACAAACTGATAAGGTTTCCAGATCCTCTACTCTAAGTAGCTACTTTTCTGTGATTATGGTGTCTCTCCTTGAATACAACCATTACAGAAACATGATGTCATTTATTGACAGCCTGTAATGCTGCACTGTAAGTTATAATTCAATAAAGCTATTCACTCTGCACAAATATTATTTTCCCTTAAAAGAAGGCTTATAACCTAAAGCAGCAAGATAATACATATTTGCCCTGCTAATATATTTACAAGCCATTTCAACTACTTTGTTCATGCATGAAAGAGTCATATGAATACTAACTTTGTTTAGAATGACATTATGAAAAATGCTCACTTGGAATCAAAGCGGTTTTAAAAGACATTGAAAATAGAATCAACTCTAAACTTGCACAAGACTGTCTCCAAAGAAGGCAAAAAGGAGCACACAAGTGTTCAAAGCTTCCTTCCTTCCTTCCTTCCTTCCTTCCTTCCTTCCTTCCTTCCTTCCTTCCTTCCTTCCTTCCTTCCTTCCCTTTCCTTTCAATCTTTATGAGTTGGTGTGGGTTGTTATGGATCAAAAGCTGATATACAAAAGCATGAATAAAAGCCCACCACTCCACTGTAATTCCTAGGCTTCATCACAAAATAGCCATCTGTAGTCCATCATAGTGCATTATCCCCTTGGTCCTGTGAGAAACCAAAGTAAGGACAGCCAGTTTTGTGCCTGATGTTAATACTTGGGTGTAGCTTTTCTGGTGGACACCTATTCCATGGATGTTGCACTTGCCAAATTACTTCCACTAGGAATGCGTGATGGTATTATATGGTGCTAAAGCAAGAGATACATTAAAAAAAAGTAACAAGACTTGTTTGATTTGTTTACCATTCTTTTTGCATCTGTTGTAAAAACATTGTTGTGTACCAAGAAAATAAATACTGCATTCCAGACTAACTTAAGAAGTATTTTTAAGAAATTTTAATGGGTTGACGTTTCATAATTTTATATAAAAACTCTCTATACAAATGCACACATGAACCCACATATAGATAGAATCAGTCTTAAATATTTGACAGTATAGGGAAAATTTTTCCACTCTCTAGTTCTTAAGCAATATCCCCCCACTTTTGCTTCATGCATCGTTTCATTTTCTCTGCAGGATAGATCCACTCTTTCAATAGATTGTAGAGCTGAGGGTGATATGAGTTATATGCCTATGAAAAACTAGCATTTTCACAACACTCATAGTGTTAATGGTGTTCATGGTTTATTTTCTGCTTCTGGTAGTATTTACCAAAGGGTAGAAAGACTTTTTTGTTGGTTTGGTTTTTGGGTTTTGTTTGTTTGTTTGTTTATTTAGTTTTGTTTTCTTCCCCTAAGTTTGCAAACACTTGAAGAGAATCGGCTCTGTCCCCTTACCTATTTTGTGATCAACTCTAATTCCTCACCAATGTAGCCAACAGAAATATATTCTTCAACATGCAACTAATATACTTCCCATAGAAAATGTGTGATTTAGAACAAAGATTTTATTCTGAAGTTGGAGATGATAAATAGGAACCTTTAAATAATCCTTTTGAAGTGACACAATGTCACTCTAGAAATAGAAAACAATTCTGAAAAATTCAAACCTTTTGCTTTGTACAAATCAGATTAAAATAAACACAAGGTAAGCAGAGATAGCCATATTGTTATGAAGATGATAATTTCCCCCAAATAATACAAATATCTCTCACTTAAATAGATTTTTTTAAAAAGAAAGCTTTGGATGACAGCCTTTTTATCACATTTTCTTGATTCCTACTAGGTCATACATTAGAACCTTCTTTGCTCTTTTTTTTTTTTTTTTTTTTTTCCCCTCAAATGAAAATATCTGGTGCCTTTTCCCTCTCTTCCTACACCATTTACTTTCCTTTGGGCTGTGATTTTTAATATTCTCATCTCTCCTGACATCTCTTTTGATAAAATATCCAACATTTTGATAAAATATCCAAATGAAAAAACGAAAAGCAAATACATGGAAGAAAACTTGGGGAATATGATGAAGAGACAACTATTGTTGCTTGCTCCAAGTTTTATAAGATCTCTTATACAGTGAACATAAGCAGAATGCTAAAGACTCGTAAATGCAATGTTAAAGCTCATGAAAAGCAACTAAAATGAAGTATTTCTCCCTCCTGCTAAAAGAAGGCTTACCAAATCAGGATCTGAAACAGCACAGTGGCAGGAACTGGTAAAAACTTGTTCCTCATCTTGCACAGCTGGGATGACCCAGAGTGCTAGACAGAATTTACACATGGTTCATCCATCTGGCTATGCTCATATCCTTACTGAGTGGTTCTGTTTGTTTCTCCAGAACAAAGCTTTCTTACTGTCAAACCTTGTGTCTCAGCAGCTAAACTTTCTATGAAAATCAATGCCCTCCTCCTTCTGTTGTGGGCACTTTCAGGCAAATTCTTCTAGTCAAGAGAGAAGAAGTTAGAGAACTTTAATCACCAGTTTTGCCACTGCTGCTTTTTCTGTTGGTGAGTCCTTGAGGACAGAGCTGGGAGATTTTGGGGTTGGTTGGTTGGTTTACAAGGACAATGTCCAAGGAGGAACAGGCTGAACATACTGCTCTTTTCCCCTTCCTCTCACCTTTGCCATGAGAAAAGGAGAAGAAACAAGACAATCAGGCCCATAGCCACTGAGCTGTTTCCAAACTACAGAAGTTGTTTCCCTGTCTCTCTGAAAATGTGTGTAAATCCTACCTGTTATTTTGTTTGTCCCCTACATCCAGAAATAAGGTCCATAATGAAGCCTCTCTTTCTTTGCTGTTCAGAAAAACAGAAAGAAGGAGCAGATCTCAGCAGTAGAGCAGAGATCAGTGTTAGATTTCTGCAGAGAATTTAGTGAGTGTAATAGACGCCTACTGTGTCATCTCTTTAATTTTGTAAAGATCCAGCCTCAAGGTGCCGCACCAGGCACCAGGACCCTTCCTTTCCTGAAACCAAAGCACAGATACAACCCTTCTTCCTCAGACCAACACAGAAGAAATCCTGGCAGAGTTAGAAAACATTTATCCTTCCAAATAGCCTGAGGAAGGGTAAATCTCATACTTCCCCTGTCAGACAGATTTACTTTCTTACCACAGTAGCAGGATCATTCAAATGCATTTTAAGTCATTAAGATAGAACATCAGCATCCAGAAGAACACAGGTACTACCTTTATTATCCAGTGAGAGCAAACTGCATCACAAACATGCAGGGGACAGGTTACCATTCCAAATGGGACTTTTCAGCTTTTAACTTAAACTTTATCCTCGTCCTTCTACTAAACACAAGGCAATATTGCTTTCAGAAATAAAGTAAACCTAAGTAACTGAGAGACGTGTTCTGAGGAACAGGTCTCAAGGCTATCTTTTTTCAGAACGCATATTGTTTTCAAGATGTGTGACATGCAAAATATTTCTCCTGTATTTTCAAGTCCAAATATATTTCCTAAAAAATCTTTCAATAAATGTTTATTTTTTGAAAAAACAATATCAGTTTAAGATAAAATAAGGCTAAAGAAGCTTAACACTAACCAAGTAAAAAGGAGAACAATGAGATCATCAGCAGATAAGGGTGAAAAGGTTGGTTTAACCTGTGCTTGTTTCCCTAACTTTAATTTTAATTACTTTCCCTCCTCTCCTCCTCTGAAGAAAAAATGTCATGTTGGCAATTGGGAACTTCTAATAAAGTCTTGATAATGGAAATATTCACTGACCTTTCTTCAGAAGAAGTAAATATATAAAGCAGTTAGTTTAATATACATGGTTTACCAGATCATCTAGTACTCCCTCCCACCAAGATTTTATTATACCATATCAAGTCATCACAAAGTAAAAAAACATTCGCAAGTTAGGGAATGCTAGAGTATAGATTGTCTGCAAAGCAATAATTTAATCCCACTGTGTGTATTATTATGATAATTCTTTAGATATGTAATTACACAGTACTTTACTCCATATTATACGTCGTTCCTGCAGAGGAAGAGCTGTGCTTCGTTAACGAACAGCTAGTCACATTCAGCTCCAATTGTATGTGGAGGATCAGTTGCTGCACAGTATTCAAGCTCTGCTCTGAACACTGAATTAGTAGCTTCTTCATGAAATTTTCTACGAGGATTATCAATATAATAGAAGTGCATTTGATAAATTTAAATTACTAACACCATTGTTAATTGTGAGTGGCGTATTAGGGTGATTATACAGACAAGGGACAGAGAGTAAAAAAGCAAAGAATTTACTATATTCACATAGCCTGTATAACAGATACAGAATATAACTTTCCAGATTGCTTTGCATTCTGTAGCTTCATGTATTTAAAATACATTAATTTCTGTTGCAGTTATCAGTTCCTACAAACTGAGCAGCCAGCAAATGAGAATACATACCTGTAATTGCCTTTGTGTTACTGAATGTCACATGGACTCTGACAGTGGTGTAGACAGAACTCCAGATCTTTGGAGCAGTAATGAACTACCTTAACTATGCAGTCGTCTTTTTCTTCCTAGCCACACTTGCCTCTATGGAAGTCTGAGTTACCCACCTGAGCTCCCTCTGAACTCAGATAAGCAGGAGCTATGAGACTATGCTGCTCAGGATTACTTAGCTCCCAGCTGAGCACAGGGAAAAGCAGCTTTCCCGGTAGCACTGTCTGGGAATGGTAGCTAGGGCTGATAGACAGCTAAAGTCTACTCTACACCTCATGGCAGAGCTGCTCCTAAAGCAGTGGAAAGAATCTGAATTTCTTTAAAACAAAATTATATTCACCTGCTTTTTCTGTTGTGGAAAGCTAGTTTAGCCCCCATGATTCCAGTATAGTTTGTGAATGGTCTGTACCAAATAAGCTTGTCATAGTGAGGTTTCAAATAAAGGAAATCCCAGCACAAGCAATGTTAAATTCCAGCAAGAAGTTATTAGGCAAAAAGCCAGTATAAAACCAAGCAGCAAGAAAGGGTGAAGTGCCCTCTGGCTTGGAATCATCCTTTTATTGGTTTTGATAATGTTTCTTTGATGGTGGAATAAAGACTAAGCTTGACAACAAATTCAAATTAAAGTAACTCACATAGAGAAAATAGGTCACCAGAATCTCCGAGTTGCAGTGATTGAATTACAATACAATTTATTTTAAATGGAAATTCAAATTTCTGATTACTTCCCTTTAAAATTTATTGTAATAGAAGATTTTATTAAACAAGAAATGGGAAAAATTATTGCTTCTAAACTGAAACAGAACAATTTTTTCTCAAATTGGAACTCAACTGCAACAATCATTTTGAAGTATATATTGAAACTGGTAGCAAGCAAAAGATTATTTTCTCATTACTCATTTGGAATACAGGTTTAACTACAATATTATTTGTTCTATTAGGGATCTATTCAGCACACAGATCACTTGCAGGTGCTAAGGACTTGAGGACAGCAGCAAATAGCAGATTCTTCTCCTGTCTTCTTTTGCTATCTTTATTTGCAACATGAATCAGCACATACAGTACACACTCATGCTTTGGCATCATGACTCTGTTGTACACTGCTCTGCTGATTAGAGCATGGACCTGTTTCGAATGACAAATTCTATATCCACCTGATACCAGCACTAGCTAAATAGCTACACAGATCAGCAGATCCAAAAAGGAGGGACCTTCCTGTATCTTTCAGGTTTGTATCTCTGCAGTGAACTACCTGTTGCTGCAGTGGCAATCTTCTTCTCATGGATTTACATCCCTGAGTATAGATATAAGTGTTGCTATGTCTCTCTCTGTGTTATGTGCAGAATTAGTAGAAAGGGAATGGAGAATAGTCCCATAACTTCAGCTGCACTGAGGACATTCTTACTGCCAGGGAAGCACAGCGCTGCAGCCTCTTTCCACCAATCTGCATATGACAGTACTAGGGTATTTAGACAGAAATTGAAATGACATGCTAGAAATGCAAATGATGTGTAAGCTCTTACATGGCAATAGAAATGGGAGATTAAATCCTTTCACCAGTTGCCCCATACTATCAGATGACCCTTAGAGTTACAAAATGTGATCTTTTGAAATTTGTTAAAGAAGTGGTGCTGGCTGAATCAAATGAACTTAACAGAGCTAAAAATATGTTGGTATGGTTCTCTGATTTATACAGATCATTATTCTGGTCATTCCTTTTCCTATAGGAATTATCAATGTAAAATTGATAAAAAATTATCCCATACTGTACTCAAAATAGGGCATACTTTCTCCACTGAAAGCTAAAGCAAAACTGAATATTAAAAACAAACAAAAAGCAGTCTATTATCGGCTTTGGAGAGAATGCTTTAAGTAATTGTGTTTCAGCCTATTTCAGTAACATGCTCGATAGTAAGTTTGCAACAAGAGAAAACAGAGGTTTCTGGACATGATCAGTTTTGCGATTCCTGTGATGTTTCCATTTTACTGCTTTAATGACTGATAGGGAAGAATGCACTCACAAACTAAAAATTTTTATTCATATGTTGATATGAGACGAAAAGATAGACAGTGACAGGCAAATGACTTCTTATTACAGCTCCTGAAGTGTACACTGCACAGTCTTAGTTCCTGATATGATGACATGAAATGACCTCCATCTAGTTGTTTCTACTCACCTTTTCCATTATATTTTTGAAAAAAAGTGAAGGAATATTTAATGTTACTCAGACATTTACCATGCAAGATACTCTCCTCATCTAGGTTGGTTGTATCACTGTATGTAGTGGTGGTTTTCTGTAGCAATTGTATCTATAAATATACAAGTAGCAATCACATTTATAAATACACAAAAGTTTGAAGAAAATAGTTATTCTTAGAAAACTAAGGCAAAAACGAAAGTCAAGGAAATAATTTATCTGTTGCACTGTGAAATGAATAATGCAAGTCTTTCAGAATCTTAATCTCAAGGTACAAAGATTTTTCACAGTCCCATCAGATAAAAAGAAAATATATTCAGTGCAATGCATAAGTAGGTAGTCGGAACAGTACATAGCATATTTCTCTATTTGTTCTGAACTATTTAATAAATAAAAGAAATACACAGCATATTTCAGAACATTTTTTTTCTTAAAGTAATAAACCATGGTGGTTTGGGTTTTTTTGTTTGGGTTTTATTTTTTAATGAATTTATAGGAATTTCTCACTTAGATCTTTGACATTATTCTGTATATTTGTAAAGACTATTTCATAGTTCACTTAAAAGGAGAAATTTTTAAATCTGTTAAAATCCATTAAATAGTACTGACTGTCAGGTGAAGATTCTGAAGTGCTTGAAGAGTCCCTTGATTTAGAGATGGAATTTTCAAGATTGCAAGTGAATTAGAAACACAAGGTTTCATTAATGTATTGTTAAATCTCCACACAAGTCTCTGCTCCTAATGAAAAATGCTATTCAAGTTTTCCAAACTTACAGAACAGAAAACTGTTCCAAAGTGGCTTGTACAAAGTCAGAATCATCATTATGTCATGTACAATATTGTATACTCAGGTAAAAGGGAGCAGAACATACAGTTGAACCTAAGAATGTATTGTTAATCTAAACAAAATTTTAAGTCTAATAGATCAAAACAGTTCATTAATACAGACAAAGCTTGCTAATTAAACAGTTAAAATTGTGATAACAAAAACTCCTCATTGTTCTACTGCTGCCCCTCTTCCCTGGTGTTATGCTCACCCCTTGGGCATCCCTCTGGGTGTTCTCATGGATAGTTTCACTCTCCCTCAGGAGAAGAGGAGGATTACAAGCTTTCAGCATCCTCAAGACTTCAATGAGAGGACTCTGATGCTCATAGAGGGTGTCTTTTCCTCCTCAATTTTGGGCCCATTTATGTCTATTTTTATACCTTTCCTCAGCACAGCCTAAACCACCAACAGTATCTCACAGCCCTAGTGCTCCCTGGGCAGCTGAGAGACACCCCCTGGCAGCCAGGTCAGCCAGTGCTACCTGGACCAGGACCAGGAGGGGGGCAGCCCCAAAGGGCCCAGACTCTGCTTCCCCAGGGCACCGTGGGGCTGGAGGGCTTCTGTTAATAGTGTCAAAAATATCATTTGCTGGCATACACATTTAGTACAAGGAGGGAACGTCAGATGATATTGGTAGAAGATTCGTAATAAACAAAAAGTACGTTGTTCTTCAGAGGACACAATTTCTGGGAGACATTGTGGATGCCAAAAATTAATAAGGGTTCTAAAAGTGATTAGCTCCATGATTCAGATTCGTGAGAATAAAAGCAAACTGCTTAGCCTAGAAATAAAATGCACCATTTGGAAAACAGAAATTCAATGAGCTATAAATTAATGGAATCCGGAACAGCATCTGCGTATTTGTACTCTGTGCTGCTGTTCTCTTACTCTTAACTAAGCATCTGCTGCAAACAGCATCTGTCAGAGACAAGGTAGTTGGTTTGGCAGAACACAGGTCTGAGCTGTACCTCTCTTTGTTCAGTCTTACAATTCGGAGGGGTGAGAATTTAATGTGTTCTGTAATAAAACTGCCAGTATCATAATAAGCATTATATAATTATTGGAAATGCATTCAAAATACAGTTCTTATAGGCACTTTTCATAGTTTTTGCCTTTGCATGTCTGGATTTACAAAATTATGTAATTTTTTCCCCAAACTGTGTGTGTCCAGACTAATACAGTGGTCAAGTAACTAATGAGACAAAACCACTGGGAGCAATACAATGTTAAATTATGTGGTCTGTAACAAGCTTAACAGAATAGAAGAATCCTATATAAAATGAATCACTCATCCTACTTACCCCAGCTATGCACAGTAGATTTTTATTAACTAATGGAGAAGAACAGTGAAGTCCATATACTTTAAATATTGAGGACAACAAGCAAAAACTGCTCAATTTACACCACTGAAATCAATAATATTACATTGCTGAGAAATCAGCACAAGTAGGACCAGAGTTGGGACAAATATTTTAATGTTACTCTTGAGTCTCCAAAAGGGAATTTATGTTAGATTAACTCTATTCCCACTACAGAATATGGAGCTTGTATGCATATTAATTGATCTGTAATATTTCAGATTTATGAAGACTTCTACTTGTCCTAGGCATGCAGAGAAAAAGACAAGACAAAAGGATTGTGGTTTAATTAGGTTTCAGTGTATTAATTCATCTGAGAGCTATCTGGCAATGACTCGTACAGTGCAGGTCATGGTTCATTTTTGTTTCTATCTGGTCAAGAGATTGTCATGAGTTGCCTTTGTCCACCTGTCCACCAGTCAAGTAACCTTTTCATATGAAGGCCTGTCACCACAAGGCACTTCCAGATTGCTAGTCTTTTACCTAACAGTCCAATAAATTTTGTTGTTAGTGGTTTCCCTAATAACATGGGAAAAAAGTATATTCACTTCCTAATAAAAAAATCACGCCCATTAGTCCTTGGAAAATTCAGATAACAGTTGTGTTATTTCAACACAAACTGATTTTGCCTTTACCTTGTAATTGATGTGTCTTTTGGGTTGTCAACCTGAGAAAAACTTAATTGCTTCCCATCTTACCATTTGCTGCAGCATTTTAGAGCACCTTAGTGGACAACTATTTATAACTCCATTATATCTTTTTGCCCTATAATGACTATAGGCATGTTATGTGGTGTGGCCAAAACAGGCCTGCGGCATGCATGAGACGGATACTTCCTAAGCAAGATACAATTAATATTTGCTATTTTGAACCCAGACAGAAGTGCACAAAATTGAACAATTAGTGACAATGTGTATTTTATAACATTTTAACACCAACAGTAACATTTTGTAACACAGCTGAGCCATAACTGCAAAGAGGCCAACAGAGACATGTGTACAGTTGCACAAATGGGGTGAAGGAAAATACATGGAAGATATAAAATCTGCAGGCAGGAAAGATGGCTTAGAAAACTAACATCATTCTGCAGACAAGCAGGAAGGGTATATGGTAGAATTAGAATAACCCTGCAGAAGAAGCATAAAAGATTACCAAATCCTGCAGTCTCAGAAAAGTTTAGCTTGGAAGGGACCTCTGGAAACCATCTGATCCAACCTCCTGTTGAAAGTAGGAGTTTAGATGAGTTTGTCCATGGATCTCTCAAGCTAAGTGTTAAACATTCCAACAAAAAAGATACCACCACTTTTCTGGGCAACCATTGTTTATCTCTTCCCACAATTAAGAGAGATTATATTATATTGTGTTACATTATATTATATTCAGAGAGAGTTTTCCCTGAAGCAGCTTGTGTTCATATCTTGTTGTCCTATCACCTCATGTTTGTGAAGGAAACACATCTATCTTTTCTATTACTACCTTTTAAGTACTAGACGACTATGATAATTTGCCCCACATATACACTTCTCGTCTATAGGCTGAACAAATCTAATTCCTTTAACCTTCCATCATATTTAAATTTCTCCAACCTTCCTGCCATCTTCACGGTGCCCTTGGTGGCTCCTGAACTACCTCCAGTTTTCAATGTCTCTTGAACTGTGGAGATCAAACCCAAACACAGTGTACCAGCTGTGGCTGAAAAGTGTCAAGTAGAATAATAAGATCCCTTGATCTTCTGACTACACTCTTGTTGATAAAACCTAGGATATGGTTTGTTTTCATTGATGGAAGGGTGCTTTTATGGCACATATTCAACTTCTTGTCCACTGAGATCCCCAGGTCTTTTTCTGCAGGTACACCACAGCCAGTCAGACCCCAGCCTGTACTTCTGCTTGGGGCTCTTCCATCTTTGTTAAACTTCATGAAGTTCTTGCTGACCTAATCTTTCAGCCTGTCTAGGTCTCTTTGAATGGTGACCCTTCCTTCTAGTGTATCTATATTAACTCCCAGATTGCTCTCATCCACATGGCTGACATAAGCGGGGTTCTTTCAACACTGTAATCTGGATCATTTATAAAGATATTGAAAATATCAAAAGTATCTCGAAGTAAATTGAAGAGTATCAAAAGTTTCAAAAAAAGTATCAAAAAGTATCTCAAAGGACTCCAACCATGACTAGTTTCTAGTCCCTCAAAGGTCTGATGGAAGCAGAAAAATACTGCAGAAAAAAAAAGAAACCTGAACAAGTCTGGATTCCAAAATTAGGATGTTAAAAGCAGATTAAATTACCCTAGGCCTCAGTGCTAAAACCAGTTCTCTTTAATATCTTTATCAATGATCTGCATGGGAGTGTTGATCTGCTTGAGGATAAGAAGTCTCTACAGAGGCGTCAGGACAGGCTGGATCAATGGGCCAAGGCCACTTGTATGAGGTTCAACAAACCTAAATGCTGGGTCCTACACTTGGGTCACAACAGCCCCACACAACACTACAGGCTTGGGAAGAGTGGTTGGAAAGCTGCCTGGCAGAAAAGTACCTGGGGCTGTTCATCGACAGTCAGCTGAACAGGAGCCAGCAGTGTGCCCAAATGGCCAAGAAGGCCAATGGCATCCTGGCTTGTCAGCAATAGCGTGGCCAGCAGGGACAGGGAAGGGATCTGACCCCTGTACTCAGCACTGGTGAGGCCGCACCTCGATTCCTGTGTTCAGTTTTGGGCCCCTCACTACAAGAATGGCAATTACGTGCTGGAGTGTGTCCAAAGAAGAACAATGAAACTGGTGAAAGGTCTAGAGCACAAGTCTTATGAGGAGTGGCTGAGGGAACTGAGATTTTTTTCCCTTGAGAAAGAAGGCTCGGGGGAAACATTATCATTCTGTACAACTACCTGAAAGGAAGTTGTAGTGAGATAGGCATCAGTCTCTTTTCCCAGGTAGCAAGTGAGAGGAAATTTCTGAAGTTGCACCAGGGGAGGGTTAGATTTGGTATTAGGAAGAATTTCCTCACCAAAAGTATTGTCAAGCATTGGAACAGGCTTGCCAGGGAAGTGGCTGTGTCACTATCCCTGGAGGTATTTAAAAGACATGTAGATGTGATGCTTAGGGACATGGTTTAGTGGTAGAGCTGACAGTGTTAGGTTAACAGTTGGACTTGATGATCTTAAGGGTCTTTTTCAACCTAAATGATTCTATGATTCTGTGATTTTCTTTTGGGGATGGGGCTGACACAACAATGATGGAAGTGGAATGATGGGAGAAAAAAAAAAAAAAAAAAAAAAAGGAGCTGGCCAGTTTCAGTTCTGCCTTCCCTTATCAATAAACTCTCAAGCCCTGTCATCTTGACCTTGGCGCTGAAGGACCACACCCATCAGTTCATACTATACTTCCTATGTTCCATGGTATTCTGTGCTGACAGATTTATGGTAAGCTTGTAAAGACCAATTGTTTTGTAGATGTAGTGATAATGACTGATAGCTACTAAGAACTGAAAACTGGCAATGTGTGTCCAATCCAGTAAACAGTTGCTTTGAAGTTTGAAACTGGCCTGATTTGTTAGTGTTTAAGCATTCCCATCACAGTGGTATCTAATTTCCTAACAGATATGCAGATCTATATATCCAGTTGTCAAACACAACTCTGCAGTGTAGTTATGTTGAAGGGTAACTGAGAGATTCAGGACTTTTTAGCAGAGTAATTTCCAAGAAGCTCAAAGCAGATGTGTGTCATTTTTCTATTTAATTGCATTAGGGATAGAAATGTTATATTGCTCTTTGTAGACAGAGTCCCATACTGTCCCTGCAACAATTTTCACATTATTCCCAGACAGTTTATTCAACAGCCTTTTTGTCACACAGAGATTTTCCTCATCAGTGAGAACCAAACATAAACCCATTAAAGCTTGGTCTACCTGCCTGGGGAGCCATTGCCTACAGGTTAAAATATTATTTACAGGAAAATTCTCTTTAGGTCTTCATCTGTCTGTTCCTGTAACACATTCTTTCAGCTGTGCTTAATCAGATGTCTGTCACCATAAAAGCATAGGTGAAATGCATAATAAAATTCCTACAGTCCTATTTATGTTCATGATCCTGAAAGAAAAGACAAACAAGAATATATATTTTTTTTTTAAAAATATTACTATTGATTTCCCTACACTTTATGAATTTGGATGCTAATGTCAATAGATATGGCTCTTTCAAATTCTATTTTAGGGGGCATTGTGGTTGTAATTAAACTGAACCTGAACAAGTAAGATCCCACTTCACCTTCAATAGAACATGCTCTCCTTTAATTTCAGTCTTAATTTCATTTCCCATCCCTATTTAAAAGAGTGAACTAGAAGTACCTGCAGCCTCAGCATATCACTTAGCCAATTGGTACTGGCTTGATCAGGCAAATGTTAACATCTTAATCAGTCTCTCAGACCATGCTCCTTTTGCCACCTCTCAGTGTTTTAATATTTAAATATTGATTCTCATCCTATTATCACATATCCCTGCATTCCAAGACAAAGGTATCTCAGCAAAGCTGAAATTACAGTGCATCAGATGTTCTGTATTAATCATAGAAATACACTGCAACACCTGTTTCAAAGTACCAGAGTAAATAGTAGAAGCCTATCTATCACAGAAAGCTCAAGGAAGAGGTCGGATTATATTTACTCTGAGATGCTGTGAGGTGGGAGCATGCATACATGGATGCATGCAGGATTTGTAGAGAAGCTAATGCACAGAAAGGTCATACTACTCTTTAATATGCAACAACATGTACTTTTACTTGATAAAGTCTTACTGCAAAATATAAAACCTAAGAGCCCCTCCCCCAGCAGGTTAAACAGTATCGAACATCAAATTTATATAAATTGTATTTTACTATACATTATACCTTTATTCATCACAATTAGTTGTCTTCTCTGTCAATACTCTCATGTGCATGCATGAGTGTGTGCATGTCTGTGTATTGGTGAACTTTCCAAGTATCAGTGCCCAAAGGTATTCTGTTGTATAAGCAAATATACAGTGCACTCACAGGTTTGTATTACATCTTGGGTTTATCTATGGTATGATAGATAGTTAACTAACATCCATTCCCAGGCTTCTAGTTAAGGAAAATGGAGAAAGCACTCAAGTCCTACCAGAAATACTAGGAATATGACCTGGAAACCCTAAGGCAAACCTCATTCTCCAGACTACTGTTTCTTGAACTGTTCATGCTGGCCATCTGTTCTTGTACTAGCAGACCTGCTCTTTGGTTTCAGCATCAGGGTAAAAAGTTCATGCCATTGCAAAATACTCTTGCTGTCTGCAAAAATCTGTCTGTACCCTATGGCTGTGTATATATGAGAAAACATCTTGCTTCTTTAGGATAACCTTCCCCAAAGGCAGAATCAACTCTCTTTCTCACATATTTTAGACTAAACTAACCTGCAATATCTGGGACTACCTTGTTGAAAATAATCTTTATTCCAGTTTGTCCACTTGCCTACAGTTTCTTCCAGGCTTAGGTAGGCAAAGCATAGTATTTCCTAAGAAAACCTATCTCCCTGTGGTATTTTCTGGGTCACAGAAACACTTCTGTTTAAAAGATAAAGTATTTCCTTTATTTCTATGGAAATTTTGTGAGGCTCTTCCTGTTTCCTTTTTCTGCTCCCAACCTGTGGAACCGTCTAAATAGAGCAGCCATATCAATAACTTTGCTTAATTTTTATCCCTGCAAGGAAAGGTGCATTTTGATGATATCTAGAGATAAGCATAAGTAGGTCTTGTACTATGCTTTTTGCTCAACAATTTTCAAGTTTGTGAGATACTAAGTGAATCAGTTTGTTCCTTCTTTAAATACCCTTGGGTTTCAAATATAAACACTGTTGGTTAGACCTGTAATAAAGTTTGTCTCTTAAAGAAATAACATTAAATATTTTTAAAAATACCATTTGAAAAGTAGTATGGTCTTTTATTCCCCCCCCCCCCCCCCCCCCCAAGTCATAGATCTTTTGAGCTGTAAACCATCTTGCAGACAATATTAATGTTTATTGAAGACTAACTTAATCAGTATGACATATGTAAAATTGACTTGAGCCTGGGAAGCTTACTTATAAAAAAAAATCTAAAACACATCTCCACAAGTATATGAGAGGTCCTCTTTCTGTTGTGAATCTTCCTTTCTGTTAGAGGCTGGTTTTTTGCTTTTTTTTTTTTTTTTTTTTTTTTTGACAAAAGGCACTACAGAAACAAAACCTCAGTATATATTCATATTTCCTATATAATTTAAAACAAACAGAAAGAAAATACTCTTTTACAATAAGATCCTCTCTCTTTCTTCCTTCAATCTACCTAAAAACACTCCAGCCAACCAGCCAAACAAAAAAGGCCTCCATAGTGCTCTGGCAATAGTTATCCAATGATTGTTTTTTCTGAGTAATCAGGGATGGCACTGCTAAAATTCTGTGGTCAAGAACATGGCATGTCAAGAAAGGAAAGAACTGAAGTTAGTCCTGAAATCTGATCCTGTGATGCAAAATAATATAACTAAGAAATATTTTGTTTAAACTTCACCTAACTTCTCCTGGCTGAATTGTATTGTTACTGGCAATAAGGCAAAACAGCAAAAGAAGCTTATGAATTGAACAGTCCGCTGCCCTTTCCTCCTCTTATAAGCTCCTTTATTTATAAGCAATTTAGGGGAAGATTTTTTTTTTTTTTTCCACTTTGGGAATATATACAAAACGTTAATAGTTGAAGGGAACCAATGTTTGTAAACATGTTCAGATAAAGCTTTCTCAGTTTTACTGCATGTTGAGATAAGTGATGGAAAGAAAAGCATCACAGAGATGTAGGAAAAATAGAAAAGAGCAATATTAACTATGTCAAAAGAAGCAGTGTTCCAGTACAAGGGAAAGTTAAATCAAGAGCATTAATCTTGTAGCACTCCAAAGGAGGAAAGATGTGGAAAAAAACAACAGGTGACTACCAACCCTTTTCTAAGTCACATTTAAGTAGCTTTTCAATTATTTTTAATCTTCATTTTAAGTAGAAGTCCCTGCATTTATTAAGATACTGTGATTCATAATTTTTTTTGTTCTTAAATATAAACACATAATCTATATCTAATAAAGAACATAAGGATCCCTTGTATGAATTCACATCTCTTCAGGGAAATGTAGCATGAAACACCAGATATGGGAGAAAGAGCAGGAAACTACTTTATGATTCTCCTCCAAAACTGAAATGTTAAGTTATGTGAGGACATACACCAGACAGATTCAGATAGATGGAAGTCTCTAATGCAGCAGCCCACCTAGAGATTCTTTAAAGGGATATGCTTTGACTTAAATCAGAAGCAAAGCTTGCAAGACAATCCATTTTTCAGTTTGTCCACACTATTCAAGATCTCAAAAATTTTAAACCTGGTATGCACCTTACATGTTTTTCTCCCTGCTAACCACCAAATGAGACATGTGCTGCTATCTGCTTCTAATTCTCTTAGATGTTCCAAATCAGCAAGATGCTTGAACTGATAACATAAGTGCCCAAGTCATCTCATTGATTTTAAAGCTCATGCTCAAATGTAGGCTTGTTTTTAAGTGTCTTGTTGAATCGGGACCTTAAAGTACATTTAAGGAAGTCATAAACCCTGTTAGCAGTGAAAACTATTATTAAATGCATCAATAAATAGTAGAAGATCGGATTTTTCTGTAGTATTACATTACAGAGCAAAATATTTCTGTAAGCTAAGTTGGCCTTCGGAAGGGGTGAACTGAAAGAAAACATGTTAAAGAGCAAAAAATTATATATAATTGAATTCACTCTGGGAAGCTGCCATGTCAGATATGTATTTCTTGAGTAAAATGGGTGTATTTTTATTGAGACTAATGTTTAAAATAGTGTCCACTAATGTGGTTTCATTGCTCATGCAGAATCCAATTTCTATTTATTCTGCATGGAGGTTACAAGAGGCATCTATTTACTGAAGCCAGTTCAATAACTGAATGCAGAAATGTGTATATTTACATTTACTTACAGTAATCTATCATTTAGCTGCTTGTACTGCACAGAGCCCTGTTATTGAAATATATTACTTTTCTCTACATAATTTTCTCCTGTCTTGTTTCATGAAGACTTTGTGTTACATTTCTTGTACCAGCAACCTCCACCCCTTTAACATCTCCTCTTCCAACAAGCTCAGTGTTTAAAACTCTGTAGACTCTTTTTCGTAAAGATCTACTGAGAGGTTCTGCTTTTGCTCTTCACTTTGTCAAAAATCCGTAGACAAGAACATAGGTGGGGAGGGCAGGGGGAGGAAGAGTGACATAGCTGACACAAGAAATAAAATAATAAGAAGTGCATTAAATATTTATAGTAATGTTTTGTACCACTGGAAGGCTATTACATGTGCTCTTTGCTCACTTGGGTCAGGATCCAGCAAGTACCAAATCAGAATCTCATCAGGCAACCTTTAGTCCTCCCTGGAGTACTTGACTTACCACAGAAGACAGGAGGAAATCAGAGTTATCAGGCTACAGTTGTAGAAGTATCCACTTAAACCATGGTCGGCACATGTTCTCGGGACTTAATGGAACAAGGGGAAAAAAAAGCTTTCCAGAAGAGTAACCAAGCACTCACTACTGTAAGTGCTGACTAAAGTGAAGTATATTACTAGGTGTAAACATGCTACACTCACAATTTCCTACTCCTTTTTTTTTTTTTTTTTTTTTAATGCTACCATTTTACTATCTTAAAGCCAGTATAAACTATTATAACCATGTTAAAAAAAAAAAAAAAAAGTTATGCATTTAAGAAAAAATGTTGCATTAAGCATTTCAACTGGTCTGATAATACTCAGACTTCTTCATATAGAACTATGTATATGTAATGTATTGTTTCCCAGGTGTTTTGGTTTGTTTTTTCTTTTAAAAGAGGTATTTATAATATTTTCAAGCATATAAGTGCTGTTATTTATTGTGACTCAGTAATCTGATAATGTTAGAGGAAAAGCTAAAGTGACCCAAACAGACAACAAATGGGATAAACAAATGTAATTTACTTCTGAAGCCATAATGTAAATGTGTAAAAAATTCTGCATATGATTAAAAGCAAAAATTGCTTTTAATCTTCATTTTAAATGTTTGATCATTTCCCTTGCTGACTTCTATTGTTCTCCTAAACTTCTGCCATTTTTGTTGTATCTTATATCAATAGCGATCAATGGAATTAAAAAGAATCTATGTAAAATTTAGATTTCATGCACAGCAAATGGCATTCAACTTGTACTTTTCTTGCATATTGGAACAAGTATTGCTATTCATGAACCTAGCTGTGTTTACAAAGGGGAAAGCTACCCTTGCCTGGGAAGGGAAATTATCTAGTTGCATAACCATAGTTTGTATGGATTAATATGGAACCCAGTTCGTTTGGTTACAATGTGATCAAAACAGACCTGGGCGTTTCACCTTGACGTCTATGATAAGGGAAAGCACTCAAGGAAATGCTGAATTCTGTCACATTTTTATATGACTTCTCATTGTTTATAGTTTTTATCCCAAAGAAACCTGACTTCATCCTTTCTCAAGCTGGTATCAGTTAGGGAAAATTCTATTTAATGGAGATGCATTGACACAGAATCACCTAATCCCATCTTGTCATTATTTCATATTTCTAAATATTTCATATTTAACATGTCATTATTTCATATTTCTAAATTAATCTTCACAAAAAGGCCGTAAAAATTAGATAATAAACATAAAGTGAAAATTTAGACTGCAATTTATTTAGAATGTTTCTATCTGGTGATTGGCATTCTGATCTTTTTTACAATTTGCTTTGTTTTTAGTAAAATCATTACATAGGTTCCAAATAAACAGGTATTTTACTAACACAAAATGCTAGCACAGTAATAAACTGTCAGGCTGCTCTTAACATATTCCCATTTGACTTTCCTTTAGCTATTAAATTAACTAATCATTTTCTTGTACTATGGGTTTCTAGCTTTGAGTATGTGTTGATTAAAGATCAGCATGCATAGCAGCCAATCACCTGCTTTGTAATTACATCTCTAAGACTTCTTAGCTGAATGAAAGAAGTCTGATTTTGAATATTGCAAGCAAGGGATTAATTTTTTAATTTTTTTTTTTTCCCTCAATTGCATATGACTCTCAAGGATTGAACTGACATCCAGAGCCAGATGTAGTTTGCTTCTGGCAACAAAAAGTGGAGGAGTTGTTTTGGCAAGAAACAAACTCTATGGACAGGCAAATAGTAAATACAGGGATTTGCATCTCCAGGGTCAGTGTTATATCATGTCTTACACTCCTTACACAACTCTCCGATGAAAGCTGCAGCTTCTGATGATATTTTCTTCTGCCACATGCATAATTTTGTCAATTTGCAAGTGCCTTTCTACACTGAAGTCTCTTTTCTCCCCAGTTGTTGATGCATCAGCATGCTGCTTTTACTAAATTGACTGTCATGACTACTTACAAAAGCATAAATGTGTAAGATTATTTTCTTTCTAAAATTTTAATTATTCTTTAAGTGATTCTCCAGTGAATTCTGCATATACTAGAAACACAGGAGACTGAAATCTTTGTGAACAGTGTTGTTCATCCAAGTCTAATCTGTGCTCTGTACACCAGCTGGCACTCTCTAGCCAAACATATAAAGGGAAGAACAGACATAACTTGCAACTGTCTTATTAACCTATATTTATTCATTCTGCTTAAGTTCAACACTCCAGGAATTTCTTCCTCTTCAGTGAAGGCTTTAACTTTTGTCTTTTTTGTTGCTTAAATAAATTTCATTAATTGATGTTCTTAATGATCTATTATTTGTAAGAATGCAAATAATGCAACTAATATCTGAAGTTATGAGGCTGTAGACAGTTCATCAAAAAGTGTATAGATTTTACTGAAGTAACTTGGAATTCCACTGTAATTTCCGAATTAAGGGAAAATCTACTCTTACTGCCACTAGAGGCACAAAATCCATATAGAAGGCCTAAATAAAACATGATAAGTTCCTTACCAGTCTGAAAAATAGCATTCAGCTCCAGGTTCCCTTTAAAATACAACTTAAGACAAGTGTCAAACTCCCAGCACTGAAGGCTTCCTAACTGTTCATGACAGTTTGCCAGATTTTGCTTATGTTCCATGAACTCTTTGCTGAAATCAGCGTAACTACCAGGTAGATATCATTGTCATGATTATTCAGGAAATCTGAATATTAAATTAGCAGAGACCAAAACTAAAAAATACATATTCCAATTAAAAAAAATGTATTAAGAATAAAATTCATAACAAAATAGAACAGTTTCAGTTCACTCAGAAGAAACATAGTACTATTTGTGTTAGGGTGGTGCATGGGCCAGATGCTTCCTAAAGGAGGGCAAGTTGTCTGAATACCATTGTGGCCAACTTATTCTACGACTACAGGGAACTTAAAAGTTATAATTAAAAAAATACCAAGATTTCATTTGATGTAGTTTGCGCTAAGAAATAATCAGCATGTGAGGGACTGGTAAATGGTACAGTTGGTCAGAAGGAAAATGTATTTTTATTGACTCTACTGTAACCCGAAAGATAAAGATACCTGATTTTTCTCTTTTTTTTTTTTTTTTTTTTTTTACCCCCACGATTTTTTTTTTCTGCTCTCATACGTTCTTCCTATACTACTTTACCATGCCCCAGAGTTGCATTTTATTTGATATTTACAATACGGCCGTGAGAAATCTATTTCATAATTCTTTAAAAAAGTATTTAATAAGACATTTAACAATCATGAACTTTGACATTGCTTTGATGTCTCTGTGACATCAGAGGCAACACATCCACTTCCACATTGTGTATCCAAAATTGTATCTAACCAGCACACCGTGAAGACTTCTGTGACTAACAGACCTGTACTTGAAGAATATCCCTGAGACTGCAAGAGGCTGCAAGGATGAGTGGGAGAGAACACTCCCTGTCCAGCCACAGGAGATACTCTGAATCCTTGATAAATTAAATAGTAAAATGATCCTATGGAGTAAGAACAGATGCTTTTCTGCTCTTTTCAGAATAAATGATTAGTAAAGTGAAAGCTAAATAATTTTGTAGGAAGATTGGTATTTGTGTGTGTTAAGTACTTTACAGCTGGAAGCTGTACACTCTTGATGGGATTTGCGGTTCCAAATAAGAACTACAAGTGGTTCCCCATGATTTTGTTACTTTTAAGTTACATTGTTCATTGTTAAGAAATGTACTTGTTTGGATTACTGTTTATTTCAGAGAGACGGAAGAAAAATATACATATTTAAATCCAGAATCTTCAGTTTTCTTTGAGTCATTGTTCACTGAATAAATTTTCTCTGCCATGATTTAATAACGTTTTAGCTATTCTACTATATTTCTGTAGAAGTGATAGAATTGCATCAGATTAGTTCACACAGCTCCTGTGTTATCAGAAGTTTCTGCAAGATACTTAACTTTTCAACTGCATCATTTCAGGAAATGGCAAAGTATCATATAAATGGCATCTCTTAGGAAACCATAATTACAGAGTTGTTGAATTAAATTCAGACATGTTAAGTATCACATACATTTTCCTATGCTTGATAGACTTAAAAAAAAATACGGAATGACAGAACTCTACAGTAAGAATGAGCTTATTTTATACTCCTTCAGTTTTTTGTTGCTTCTGTATTACAAGTAAGCTTAAAGAAGCAGAAAATGTTCTTTTAAAGGTGTCATATAAATAGGGAACTCATCTGTTAGCCAGAAGAGCCCTTATTATTGTGGCGGCTCCACAGCCTGGGTGCATACATGTCATATCGTATGACAGGGCATTGTTTGCTGTAGAGCATTCTGGGTTCAGACATATGTCATTTCATATAACTAAACACATAGGGCTAGCTCAAACAATGCCTTCTGACAGTAAGTATGTATTCAGAGAAACAGCTATTAACATAGTCCACGAATACTGTTATATTTGTGTCTGCTGTCTGCAAGGAGAGAACGTTTTGCCTGTAATATTTGCATAGCTCCTTTGAAATATGTCACATTTTTACCTCTGGTCGTTGAGATGAGTTTTTAGAATGTGGTGGGATATTTTACGCCTTTAGAGAATCAGTAACTTGCCAGTTTGGTGCACTGAGTGGCAGGGAGTGGGTGGTAGAATGGGTAGAAGAGGTACTAGAAGTGATTTTATTATTTCCCATTTCAATTCAATGAGAACAAAAACTCAAACATTTTTCCCTTGCCCTTCAAGCAGTACTGAGGTTTAATTCTTGCTTATGTTCTATTGGATATATGTATCCATCATATTCCTGTCTTCATTTATGTTGATATTACAGCCAGGAGAAGCTGATGCAATGTTTTCATTTTTCACTTTGTTTTTTTTCCTGAAGCTTCACATTCACAGAGTGACACATTGTTAACTCTGCTGATATCTGTCCCTTACTGTCAGGTTGGGTTTTGTTTTGTTTTGTTTTGTTTTCTCCACATATTACTACTGTATTATGAAATGGAAAAAGGGAATTTTTGGTTTTCTCTCACTGTGTTGAACAAGAAAAAAACTATTATTTGGTTTGGGGCATTTTTGCAGATACCTGTGAATCCTGTGCAGCTGTTTGTTTTTTATTTTAGCCACAGTGATCCTCCTTACTTTCTCTCGTATTGAAGGGATTTTTTTCTTATCTATTCCAAACTTTTTAAACACAAACTTTACCTGGAGAGTAAAGAAAAAGGTTTATTTTCCTAGCTTTATAGAAAGCTACTGATAACTGCCATACAGGTGCAAATTGTTTCTCCTACCCAAAAAACTTTGGTAGACTGCAGTTAAGATAAATAAGACATATTTAAAGGAATACTTAGACTGAAGAAGTAAAGTATTTTAATATATTTTCTATGCTTCAAAATAGTATTTAAGATTACTATGATAAAAGGGGTTTAAATATAAATGTAATTGCTTTCACTTTATTCCTGTTTTGCAGTCAATATTTTATCTACATATAAAAGCATCATTTTCTTTATAACCTTAGTCATTTAGTCAGTTTATTTGTTACAAACAATGGTGTCAGAAAATAAACATTTTTAACATCATTAGAATATGAAAAAAGGAGATGAAACTGTGGTACATAGATGTTGTTACTCCTAACCTGAGAGAGTGACAGTGGTATTTGTGTTAGTGTACCTAAAACTGAAACTAAGAAACATAAACAGTTTGGAGAAAAAGAAAGTAATATATGGGTAATTACATTACAAGTTTTAGGAAATAGAAAAATAAAATTTGAATAAACAGTATTCCATATTCCATTCAAAGTTAGACATGAAAGATTAATTTCTTTATCATTAGCCTAAAAATATACATTCAATGATCTTTTTTTTTTTTTTCTGTTAATGTCCATTTGCTGTTTATGAGCCTTTAGTGGTATTTGAACAACAGACAAGAATGTTGCTGCGTAAGAAGACTAAAGGTTAAATGTGTTCTCACTTGAATTTATTTATACAGGAAAAGATTGTTAAAAATAAAGGATTTTTTTGAGTTCCAACAGGTTTTAACATTTTTACTTGACTTGTATCCTAATGAAGCAACTATTCATGTGTACAGGTATTGATATTTAAATAATAAAATCTTACTGAATTAATACATAGAAATAACATAATAATGAAAAACAATCAAAACTCTCCATGTATATTGAGAAAATGTTAATGACTACTTATTAATTAATTGTTTCAAAATGTTTTTTGTGAGTAAATGAAATTGTTAAACCCCATACAATATTAAAAATTATATTTTTAGATTTAAGATTATGTGCTCACAAGTGATTGTAATTACAGGAGGTCTCTCATATATGGGAGTTTATGAGGCTCAGTACACACAATTTTTTCTGTAAGTGCAGTGCTCAGATTTTAATTAGTTACTTTAGCTATTTAATCTATGTTTTAAGTAGGTATACATGTACTGGAAAGAACTGTTATTGTTTATATAAGTCAGGATTGTAACTTTCCTGTTGACGTCACTTCACTGGAATTCCTTTCTCCTCTTGGAGCTGAATGTCTTTATTCACAATTACAACTTGACAAGAGAGCAAAGGAAAAAATCTTCCCTGTTTATCAACTACAAATGTATCTAAACTGCCCTCATTCTTGCTCTCTTTTTTCAGTAACTTGGTTATTTGTCTTTTCCGTTTGAAATATGTTGTTTATTGAACAGGACTTCTCTTTTCATGCAGGGAATCATTTCTTCAGGTCATTTAAAAGTACAGCCTCAAAGCCAAATATTAAAATGATTTTATCTTACAAATGCACTGTTGAAATGATGAACGTGGTAACTCATTGTTTTGCATGGTTTTGGTATTTGGTTCCAGTTTTGGGGAAATAAAGGGGAAAGGGGAATATATTCTGAGTAACAATAGACAAGCTCTTTACTGTAACTGGTATAAAAGTTTGGTTCTATTCTGTTGTTTTACAAAGGTTTAAATCATGTAACAGGGACCCCACCTTACAAAGTAATTTTTAGAGGAAGGCAGCGAAAGATACACATTAATAAGAAAGATGGGGAAGGACAGTAGAATACAGAGATAGTTACACATGCAGATGGACTTCTGATATTTTGACATACAAATTTACATGGGAAAAACAAAACAAAACAAAACAAAACCTTTGAAATGTTAAACTTTACTAATGCTTTTTAAAAAAAAATTTAATTACAGTTATTTCCTTATCACCAATGAAAACCAAATAGATTTAAAGTAATTTTAGAGTTTTGGGGGTTTTGCACTGTATGTAGCTCATTCTTCACCCGGATACAAAGTTGTCCTTCCTCTTCCTGTTACCAAATATTTGAAATGATTAAAATCCTTGTGGGCATAAAGAAAATTCTATTCAGGTGTATATTTATGTGTTGGTTTTTTTGTGTTTTGGGGTTGTTTTTTGGTTGTTTTTTGTTTTTTTTTTTTTTCAGTAACATTGTTAAGTAATTTGTTTTAATCATTAAAATAAATTTGTCTTCAGGAGAGTATACTTGTTGCAGTCAATACAAGCTATGTAAAATAAATTTGGTGAGAACTCCCAAAGGACAATTAAATTATCCAATAGTGGAATTTCTGAAACTGAAGCACTATTTTTAAAGAACATCACAAAGATATGTTCATAATGAGAATAAGTGAAGAGTATAACTCTAGAAATATTTCCTGTTGAGTCTATGAGATCTTACCATTATTTTCATAACTTTACATGAAAAAACAATAAACCACTTTTGTTTTAATGATGTAGCATGTTGGTTTTATTCATTTTTTTATTTAAAGAAACTTTGGCCTTTCAATACAGAGGAAAATCAGCAATCTGTCAGTTATCAAATGTAGATGCTGGTCTTGCCGCTAAATCTGACTTAAATCGTGCTGATTGTTTTAAAATTTTCTGAAAGCTTGTGTTTTAAAACACATAATCTATCACCAGAAAACAAGCAAACTTTGAAAATTACAGTTCAGAAACATGCATGGGGGCAGATGTAAAATGTAATTACCCATAATTAACCTGAGCTACTGCTACATTTAACCTTCACGTTAGAGAAATACAAGTTAAGTAAACAGCTTTTCTCTACAGATGAGCTAGAATTAAAGCACTTCCTACCTTCTGCTCTACTGCCTGCAGGTGTTTCCAAAAGGAGGTGTTACATAAATACCAGTGTTATCATGTCTATGCCAATGGAAACAAGGATGAGATACAGCGTTGAACCAGTGTCATCTACATTTGTTATCTGTGTGTGGTTGATCTCTAAAATATGCCTCATACTCTAAACAGACAAGACATGACCTGCAGTTGTTGACTGTTGGTTAAAGTCAGATTTGGATTTGTTCTATTTCAGAGTGGGTTTGGGTTTCAACTCATATTCTTAATCTTAATAAATGTCCTTGTAGACTAAACAAAGTGAAAAGATTATAATGGGAAAAAGAGCAGCCAGAAGGATTTCATAAAAGTTGGTGGGAGGTGAGAGGAAAGGTCACAAGCATGGGAGCAATCCATTGACATTGTTTTCCTCACTTGCAAAGCCCAGCATATCCTTATTCCTCTTAGTTGGCTAATTTGTCATTTGTCAGACACATATCTGTAATATCTGAGTTTACTATTGTTACCATAACAGATTTTATTTTAAATTGTAAAAATGAAATAAGTTTGTCAGAAGTGTAACAAGATTGTTGCACTTCTCAACACTCACTACATGGAGTGCATAGGTAGTAGAGAAGTGGAAAAGCAGAAAAACAATATTGACACAGAAGCAAATAAGTATAAACTGGTCAGAAATAAGTGAGAAGTATAAGATAATATTCTTCAGGAAAGATTAGAAGTGTATTAAGACTTATTAGAGGAGTTGCATGAAATGGATATCTATGAGATCAGGGGACTGAAAATATTGGTTTGGAAAGTCTCTTTTAGTCCCTATGAAAGCCTGAGATAGGGAAAGTTTGGTTTAGTAATAAAATATTTTCAGAAATTATATTTAGCATATCTAGTGTCACTCCATTTTGCATAAGACATACCACTCCTGTGTTAATATCGTACTTGCTTTCAGAGTTTTATAATTTGGTCATAAAACTTATGGCCATATTTCGATGAGATTTAAGTGCAATAGCCTTTCTTTCTTTTTTTTTTTTTTTTTTTTTTTTCATTCTTCAAAACATAAGTTTGCAAAGTAAAATGTAGGTATATGCAGAGATACATTTGTGCCCTTCTCTGAATGAGCTTGTGAAAATGGAATGAGTGGTACTACAACATTTGCTTGGGAAAGCTAAGACAGATGTAGCAGCATGCTATTTAAAACCATCTTTTCTTGGGATCAGTAATTCTGATATCACTGTCCTGTACCGTATAAGGAGACAAGTTCCAGTATCCCCATGCTGGATTGAAGTCCCTGTACTGTATTAAGCAATGGAAGGACATAAAGGCAGCATAGAGAAACTACCAGAACAAGGCATAATACAGAAGTTTAGTCTGTTAGAAAAACGGACTAGAAATATACTATTTCATGCAGAGAAATTATGCAGTTTTAAGAAACAGCCAAATACAGGAATATAGCTTTGCTGTTAAAAAAACAGTCAGTGTCAGTGAAATCTTGTATTATCTGAACTACTGGGTATTGCAACAAATGCTTCCAAAACTCATGGGTTAGGAAAGCTAAGGCACTGAAAACTCTATGAACATAAATGCTGTGCAACATCATGTATAGGTGATTTTATTTCAGACCACTTCCAAATTTACATAATCCAAAATTTAGGTACTTCTTTTTAGTGTTCTCTCTTTCAGATACCTAACTTTTACTGTCTTTTGTGGCAGGCTGACTTGGCTTAGGTACTTAGAGAATTTGAGTTAAGCTTTCAAATCAAGTGATGTGTAGCTGTGGTGAAAATCATGGTAAGCATGAAAATAGTAAACACCACCTAAAGCCTTCATAGCCTTAGTTCAACTTGGCAAGGCTTTGCAGCTCCCAGGACAGTGACGGTTCTCATCCCTCTGATGATTATGTATACTCCTTTCTTCCAGGTTGTTGTCAGAATGATTAAAAAATTTCTGCCCCAGTAGCAATAAGACTGCACTCAAAGTGACCCCTGTTCAGATTTTGAGCTGTTGATCACTACTATTTGATCATGGCTCAAACACTTTTTCACTAACTTTGTAGTCCACTGTTCAGTCCAGATTTCCACAAATTTGCTTCAAGCAAGTTCAATTTCAACACTGAAAAAAGGAATAGTTATAACAGAATTCTGGTATCATGCTTTTAAGTTATTAATATTCTTTCAATTTTTTTTTAGACAGGTCTAGAAGGAAATCACTGTGCCACTGTGTGAGATTACAGAATCACAGAATCATAGAATTGTCTAGGTTGGAAAAGACCTTGAAGATCATCTAGTCCAAACATTAAGCTAACACTGACAGTTCCCAACTACACCAGATCCCTCAGCGCTACGTCAAATCTACTCTTAAACACCTCCAGGGATGGGGACTCCACCACCTCCCTGGGCAGCCCATTCCAACGCCTAACAACCCGTTCTGTAAAGAAATGCTTCCTAATATCTAGTCTAAACCTTCCCTGGTGCAACTTGAGGCCATTCCCTCTTGTCCTATCACTTGTTACTTGGTTAAAGAGGCTCATCCCCAGCTCTTTGCAGCCTCCTTTCAGGTAGCTGTAGAGGGCAATGAGGTCTCCCCTCAGCCTCCTCTTCTCCAGACTAAACACCCCCAGGTCCCTCAGCCGCTCGTTGTACGACCTGAGCTCCAGACCCTTCACCAGCTCCGTTGCCCTTCTCTGGACACGCTCGAGTCATTCAATGTCCTTTTTGTAGTGAGAGGCCCAAAACTGAACACAGGAATCGAGGTGCGGCCTCACCAGTGCCGAGTCCAGGGGTCAGATCCCTTCCCTGTCCCTGCTGGCCACGTTATTGCTGACACAAGCCAGGATGCCATTGGCCTTCTTGGCCCCCTGGGCACACTGCTGGCTCCTGTTCATCCGGCTGTCAATCAAACCCCCAGGTCCCTCTCTGACTGGCAGCTCTCCAGCCACTCCTGCCCAAGCCTGTAGCGCTGCTGGGGGTTGTTGTGGCCCAGGTGCAGCCCCTGGCATTTGGCCTTACGGAAACTCCTCCAGTTGGCCTCAGCCCATTGCTCCAGCCTGTCCAGGTCTCTCTGCAGAGCCTCCCTACCCTCGAGCAGTGTCATGATCCGATATCAACTAAACAATCCCGAGAGGGAGATTAAGACACAGACGAGGTCAGATGCTGCATAACCTTATGAGCTTTATTTTCTATAACAACTGATAAGAGCGGTAGGACAGAGAGGAAAAGAAAGGAAAAGGTCGGAATCCCTAAGCAAGAACACGGTAGAGGCGCAACTAATTACCACCATGACGACCGGGGATTCGGCGATGTTCTGTCGGTCCGATGACACTCCATGTTCCTGGCTCCGAGTTGGTTCCCCTCTTCGAGTTGGTTTCTCTCTCCAAAGGAGTATGCAGTCTGTCCTTTTTATAGTCCCCGTCCCCACAGTTTGTCCGCCCATTTCCACGGGGCTCGTTGTTGTAGGTGCCACCCCGTGGTCCTCCGTGCGAGCATGCCCAGGTGTCCATGGTGATCGTGCTAGCGAGGGGTCGATCTGTTTCGCCGTGGTTTCCCCTCCACCCGGCTCACGCGTAGGCGCAGCTCGATGGGGGACTGCTGAGACTGCTGATGTTCTCGTCTCGGGCAGATGTGGTTTTCGTCGGGGACTATGTGTCTCCTGCAAGATGTACTCCTTCATGCTGAGTCAGGAAGTGGTCGTCGTGGAGACAGTGATGTTGGACATACTAAAAGTCCAAAAAGTTCCTTACAAGCAGATCAACACTCCCACCCAACTTGGTGTCCTCTGCAAACTGACTGAGGGTGCACTCGATCCCCTCGTCTAGATCATCAATAACGGTGTTAAACAGGAGTGGCCACAAAACCGAGCCCTGGGGGACACCACTCGTGACCGACTGCCAACTGGATAAATGTCAGATTTTTATGAAATATATAATTGATATGTAAAAACTTGTGTAAAATATGCTTATAATTGATATCTTCACACCATACGAATAAATACTTACCCATCTTTCTCTTGTCATATCACTGTCATATCATTTTGTCTCTTTAATGAACATCAGAACATAGAACACTTGAGGGGAAAAAGAATAACTCTGAGAAAAAAAAAATGGATCTATTTTGTTAGTGTCTCTTGTAATCTTTTACATTTTGGATATAATTGCTATTAATCACTCACGGTTACATCTAAATCTTGTACCCATCTGGCAAAGGCTTTTATACTTTAATGTTTATCAAAGTCCTGTAGAAAATGATAAAACATCAGGTAGACCTTTAGATGTTGCTCTGATAAGTCCACTTTGGTTTCTATACATAAGGGAGGGGAAAGGGAGAGAGAGCGCAGTATTTGTGGCCTTATTTTTATAATAGTCTAGCTTTTCTTTAATAATATATTTTTTAAAGATTACTTAAAACAGTTCATCTTCTGAGTAGACACGCAACCGTATTGATGCCATAGTATTTTTTTAATTTTGATTTTAAAAATGGTTTCCTTACTTAACAATGTGGAATAAATCTTGAGGTTTTGTTGAGTTTTAATTTTACTCTGCAGCCATGTTTGTTCTACAAACCATTCTGTGGTACAAATTAGACTGGTAAAAAACCCATTTTCATAAATGAAACACTGCAACCCAAATAAAACACTCAGACGAATCAGTTAAACCATATCAGAAAAGGCCATGGGACTGAAAGGAAATTATAAAATTGAAATCATAGTTTTCCTCAAATTGTGTAACCAAGCTTTTACAGATCTTTCTATAAGTTTACAGAGATAGTTGCAACATCATGAGGTAAACATGCAATCGTTCAGGTAGTCCAGCTAAATTTAATGTGTCGAGGTAATTTGTTTAGTCAGTGAAGTGGTACATGCTAGTTCATTGATTTGCAACTTCATAGCTTCACAGTGTTGTACAGATGTCACAGGTAAGAGATTCTGGAAAGAATCACTAGGTATGTCAGACTGTGTGGTACATGCTGTTGTATTGTATTTTTTATTACAGAAACACACATGATATGTTTATGTTTAAAGGGAGGTAAGAATTCCATAATTCTTAACATTCACTGGAATTAGCCACTGTCTTCAGATGCTGTTGAAAATCTAATCTAACTTTGCTCATTTTTGGATAACTTATAAACATAGTGAGATAAAGGTATGTGTTCACTTCTATAAAGCTATTTTGTTCTTATTTGATGGGATACCCTGTTAATATTTAATCCGAACCTTTCTTGCTTGAACAGAGTTGACTTTCTAATAAAAATATTCTCTGCTTTTGTACTTAATCTGCCTGGGATGGAGTTAACTTCCTTTATAGCAGCCCATATGGTGCTGTGCTTTGCATCTGTGTTTAAAACAACATTGATAACACACCAGTGTTTTGGCTGTTGCTGAACAGTTTTTGCACAACATCAAGGCTTTCTTCCACTCTGCCCCCACAGCGAATAGGTTGGGAATGGGCAAAAGGTTGAGAAGAGTCTTAGCTGGGATGGCTGACCCAAACTGGCCAAAAGGATATTCCATAACATATGATGTCTTGCTCAACAATAAAAGCTGAGGGAAAGGGGGAGGGAGGAAGGATGTTCACAGATAATGTTGCTTGTCTTTCCAAGCAAATGCTTCCCAGGGCTTGGCTGGAAAGTAGTGAATGAATTCTTCATGCTTTGCTTATACAAAACTTGAGCTGCATTTATCTCAATTCACAAATCTCTTCCTTCTGTTTTATCCACATCTCCTGTGGGAGAGGGCAGTGAGTGACAGGCAGGGTGAGTGTTTAGCTGCTACTTGGTGTCAGTCCACCATAACTTTCAGATAAATAAATGAGTACCTTAAAAGAATCTTAACCCACTTCTAAATAAGGTTATCGAAAGTTCAGAGTGATACTTTGAAAATCCTTAACAAACAGTTGCTTATGAAAGAAAAGTGTTTCTTGAACATCTTACTCTCCCTGTGTATGTATCTACACGTGTATACTTCTCATTTGCAGAAGGTTAAGGCTGTGCATAGAAGACGAGAAGTGGTATAGCCAGGACCTTTTGCACATACATATACAATACGAATTTGTATTTTTAGTTGAGCATTTCAAATCTTGTTGGGAATTTGGAACTAATGGCAGTGTTCTGAAGAACCACAACTACTATTCGGTAGTCATTTGGTCGCCTTTTCAAATATTTGCCATTGTTCTCACAGATAAAATTATTGATAGGTTTAAGGCAGGGCCCTTACAAGATTGTGATACACATGTAAGCATTTAATCAGTTAGATACAGGAATTCTGCATTTCCAGATCCAGAAAACAAATCTAGCCCACAACACTCTTAATATATAGGAAACTTCCCAAGAAACTGTTTGAAGTGTTGGTAATGTGCAAATTGTTTCAGAGACACCTATCATTTTGTGGACTTCAGGACAATTTTCATGGAAGATGGAATCTTTTATAGAGCAAAAACTGAGCAGCTGTATGATATTTCTGTGATAGTCTGTTGCCAGATAAGCTGGATACAGGACCCAAGGAATGAAGAAAACAAACACCTAAATCTTTGAAGTCAAAGATATAGGTGAAATATGTATTGCCAAAGTTATAATGAATTAAAATTTACAAAACTTATCAACAGTTGTCAAGAAGTCATTAACTACAAATATAATATTAAAAAAAAACAAAAAACAAAAAACAAACAAACAAAAAAACCAAACAAACAACCAAACAGACAAGATAAGAGATGGAGGGGTTCTTGTAGAATTGGAAATAAGAAGAATCTAGTTTTGTGTCCAAAAAAAAGCTAAATGTTTTATGTGAGTCTTTTTTAAGGACTCTGAAATTTTCTGTGTGAGAAAAGGCAACATGGAGAATGGAAATGAAAGAATGATCATGGAAATTTCTGTTTGAAGCAGATGAAATATTCAGGGAGCTTCATCTTCAGGTGCAGTTTCATCTCCTGTACAACTGTGCCGCACAGCTTGTGCACTGCTGCCTAACCAGGGCTAAGTGCAATAAGTCTGTCTTTATCAAATAACCTAACAAGGGAAGAGTGTGAAGGATAGGGATGTGGTGGGGAAGGGCTCAAGGACTTTCATTCACCCTGAGGATGTGCCTGCCTTTGCCTTAATGCACTCAAATTGAGATGATTATATCATCTCTGTGCCAGAATGAACTAGCACATGAAATTGCAGGTCTCTTGAGAATATTCATATATCTATCAAGTCAAACATCAGGCCATAGAAATTATTAATAACAAATATAGTACCTGCATTTAAAAAAAGCTAGGCTGAACAGAACCGTGGAACAATAGACATTTGTTTCACCTGTATTAAGAGATTTTAGGGGAAATCATAATCTAGATGTGGTGGAAGTGAATAAAAAATGGGATAAAATTAATCACTAAAGGCAAAGTTTATGTTAGAAGAACTTAACAGGATAATCTACTTTTTAAGGAAATGAAACCAAGATAGTTCTTGGTATAGTGTTATGCAAGTTATTATTTTAACAGAGGAAAAGGGTGATTAACAGCAAATTGTAAGCTAAGTAGGGAGATGTCAATGAATCTTACTGAAAGCAGAAAAAACCTGGAGAGAGGTTACAAAAGTAACTATTACAAGAGTAATAGAAAGTGAAAGCACTGTAAAAAAAAAAAAAAAGATCATGTGTTTGGGGACTAAACCAAAAAATTTTGCCTATATGTTTGGAAAAGAGCCTAGATGGATTAATTGATGGTTGGAAAATTACAAAATAGCCATTTGATTCAGCTCTGAAAAAGGCAGTGCATCAGTATGAGTATTTCTAATTGTAATAGGTAGTATTAATGACTGTACAAAACCCCAATTAATTCCTTTCTACAATATTTAGTATAATTCTAGCTACTCATTCCTAGAAATATGTTTTGAAACTGAAGCAGACACAAAGCTATTCATCGTATAACAATATAAAGAGACATCTACAGAACTCAAATAGAGAAAAGCCAAAGTGTAATACAGGAGCAAGGAAAAAAAAAATCTATTAATAAATTTGGGGTAGGAATCACTAAACTGATCAGTTCTATATTAAACAAACAAACAAACAAACAAGCAATCAAACACCTCTAAGACATGTTTTGTTAGAATTATGATGGACATCATGATCTGTGATCTTCTATAGCCTGTGAAGAAAACTGGACCAGAAAGTCTGTAAGTTTGTAGCTGATTCTTAGGAGGTATGTGTGATGTATCAGACAGTAGTTAGGTAGTCTAACTGCTCTTCAGTCTCAAGATTTGTGTGTTTCTGTTAAGAATTGACTAGATGCTGTCATTCAGATGAGTACTGTTCGGTGCTCTGGATTTGGTAAAAATATTACACGTACAAACTTGAGATCTAAAACCTAGTGTGAAACAGTGTTAAGGCACAATTCAAGCAGAAATTGTATTGTTCATTTGACATTCATTTATTCCATATGAAGATTATGCTGATCAAAATGGGAAGAAAATTTGATTGGCCTATCCAACTTTATTAATATTGAAAATATTAAAAGTGAAAAGATCAGAAAGATTCCATGGCTAAAGCTTACAGTCATTATTATTCATACCATGTTGCTATTGTTATCCATCCTTGTGAGCAAATGCTATTAACAATTCTATGAAACTAAAATCAGGATAACTTTATAACACTAAATAATCAGAAATGGAAAATATTTTCTGCACAAACATTACTAATGCTAAATGTCTCAACATTTTTGAGGTAGGTAACCAATTAAACAGCAATTTACACATCTTTAAGAAGAGAGAAACCTGACAAATTAAGATAAAGTATTATGCCAGTAACATAATATACAGCCTACTGTGCAATTTTTTTAATACAATGCTTCTCAACTGAAAATACTGCTGTCTTTCGTCTTCCATGTTATTATTTATCCCTAATACACATAATTATTTTTATTATTTTCATTCAAACACAGACAATTCTAAATGAAATATTGAAACTTAAAATCTATTCACAAAAAGAAGACACTTTTAATAAGCATTCCAGGTTAGGTAATAGAAGCTGGTAGCATCACAGTTCCCTTAACTAAATGTCTTTTCATTATTAAAAACCCCACAAATTAATTTGATATAAATATGAGAGATAAAGTTACATTTAATAATAAAACAGGAATTTACCTTTCAGGCAACATGACATAGGTTGTTCTCTAGTGAAGCTCAGGACAATAAAACCTCACAAAGCTCAGAAATATTAGTATTATTTCTGAAATTATATAATATAAGGACAGGAAAATGGTCATGGTCTGAAGAGTTGAACTATTTCAATTCTTTTGAGATCAGAGTTAAAATGTAATGCTGCTGTTTTCCAGATGTCACCCTCTATTTCCCTTTGAACGTGAAAACTCCTGCCTCCTACACATCTGCCTTTGCAATGTTTAGAAGTTCCATGTCTAAACTCCCACACTTGCAGGAGTAAGACCAAACACTAGCTATAAGGAAAATGGGATGAAAATTTTCCACTAAACTCGATTTTGACAGGAAATTATGTTTGTAACAAAACACTTTCATTCAGTCTCTCCACAGAGATAAAAATGACATTATTTGCCAGTGTTTGCTAGTTTCAATTTTTCTATGTAGGATAGCACTGGACTTTCAAAATTTGCCCTTGCAGTCTTGCAGCTTTTAAGTTTATAATGGCTTGAATTTTCTGTTTAAAATTGTAACATCATTCTCTACAGTTTCATACTAAATCTCATGGTGAGTAGTTAGAGGGATGTAAAATCAGATTTTTACTTTGTAGCTTGCAGTATGCCCAGCCTTTAATGTGTATCTTTATATTATCAACAAGTAAGCTTTTCCAAATAGCAATACTCAGGCTTATTGTTTTGTTTTTTCAAATCTCCTTGTTGCTGTGTAAACTAAAAGAACACAAATGTTATCACTGTCCCACTTTGCTCAGCATTGTTACAGTTCCAGAGATTCAAGAAAAGGCTTCATTATTATTTCAGGTGCTTTTATGTTAAATACCAGAAAGGGACATAGTGCTGACCAAATAGAAAAAAATAAATTCAATATTAAACTAAGCATTTTTACAAAGAAATGCTATAACATTTAACTTGAAATAGAATGAAAGATGCATAAAATTTATGTAGCCCCCATGGCATCCTGAGGATCATCCAAGATGATTTAATTTACATCTTTCTCTTGTCCTTGCAAAAATATTCCTTCTACTTAGACAAGAACACTTAGAAATTTACATCCAAAGACTAAATGAAAAAGGGGGTTTAATGTCTTAATTTACTGACGACCAAGCACCCGTTTTCAAAGGCAGTTACGGGGCTATCAAGAATCACAAATACCATGTTATGCAAAAGGATTTGTCTATAAAGCCAAAGATCAGACAGAATGTCTTGATTTCTGGGCTTTCTGGTACAGTTTTTTGTCAATGAAAGGTATTTAACAGGAATTTCACTGACAATTTAACAATAGTATGCCTCAGTGGAGACCTTAATTTTTGGTTCCCTACTGAAGAAAGAAGGTTTATAAGGAGTTGAAGATAAAAACACCAGTGGCAAGTGAAAGGCCTGTTAACTCCTTCCAGGCTTCCTCTATTCCCAGTCACCAGCTGTCTGCACCATGCTCCTCCAAACATCTATATCCAGTTGTCTGTGCAATCTCCTGTTCTTCAGAAGCTGTGTACCCGATTCCTGGGCAGTCACTTTACTCTCAGTTTGCCACCGTGGCACTTCCATATAAGCAAATATCAATATAACAATAGTAAGTAGACGTTCAGCTAACTACCTCAGCTTAGAGGGTAAAAGAAAATGTGTGCACTATAAACAAGTAAATAAATAATGTCCTTCTAATGAAGGAAATGCAGTGAAAATCTTCAGAAGTCTATGAAGTGTAACTTTTTAAAGGAAAACTTTGGGTTTTGATTTGGTGCTCAAACTAGAACTAAAGCTAAAAAAGACAAGATACTTCTTTTCAGATGAGTGACAGATTAAATCTTTCCTCATGTTGGCTGTGTACTAGACAAGAATAGATTTTAAATTCTGAATAGAGTTGTGAAGAAAACAATTAAAGCAATAAGAATAATGAAGCACTTAAATAGTTTGTCTAGGAGGGCTGAAGAATAGCCATTATCTGGAGGACTTCAACAATGATGTAGAGAGGAGTCAGATAGGAATGTTGAATGAGTTGCTTCTACTCTTTTCAGGGTGGCTTAAGTGTTCACTGCAGATCATTTGCTGCCCTCTTTTATGAGATTTCAATATCCATTCTAATCTAGAATACTATGGGTTTTTTTTTTCAGGAATGCCTTTCATTTGTTACTCAGTAACACTGCTATCTTGTGATTAAAAGAAGACTTTGGGAAATGGCTGATATAGTACAAACAACAGGTTGCAATCTGCAAGTTAATCTCACTTTCAAAATATTTCTGAGGATGAGACTACACCCTTAATTGAAGGTAAGAAGGCAGTACCACTTTGAATCTGATTTTTAGTGGGAAACATAGAAAGAGGAAAAAAACTTCTTTCATTTAGAATCCGTTTTGTAAATGGCAAAGAATATACAACAGCATGCAAGGGAATATTCGAGCAATGGAAAATGTCAGAAATGTGAGATCAACATATTAAGTAGCTGTCATCTGCCTACATTAAAAAAATATTTAAAATCTCTACATCTGAGCATCTACACAGGCTAGTCCAGCCTGAAATAATTACTTTGAGAATATAGACTATGAAGGTTGGGAAGGTAATTATTTAAAAACAAAACAAAACAAAACAGATGTCTTAAAAATTTTGTACGCTATATACAATCCTTGTATTTATTCTGCCAGTAGTAGTCAATGTCCAAGAGATTAATCATGGTAGAGTACAGTCTTTACTTCATTTATTTACATTAATGTATTAGTTATTACATTATGTTATTATGGAGTGCTGCTTAATGTAGTGGCATTTTGTATCCTATTAATAATTCTAGTAGCACAATCAGAAGTAGAGTCTATCTGTGTTAAGCATTCCACACAAAACGCAACTCAAGAGATAAAATATGAGGGGAGGGATTACAGCACCACCATGTTAGATTTGTACCTTAATTGCAGATGACTCTTGCAACTGCAGTGCTGCAAGAACAGACAGAAATCCATGCCTCTGGCAATATAAGAAAAAATACTGACATTCCCTGTTTGACATTAAAACATTGCAAAAATCTGCTTTTAGCTTCAACAACTAGTTGAATTTAATTCAAAAGTCACTAGGGTGCAACAAGGAATGCGGTTTTTCTTTTCAGGAGTTTTGATGGAGGAGTGTAATTCCTGTGAAAACCTAACCATAGAGACAATAAATAGAATTATAAAGAATATTATTATTCCTTCATTAAGTTTCATGGTTTGTCATTGCCCAGTCAACTGCATGTTTTTAAACAGGTAGCTATTGCAGTCAGCTTTCTAATAAAGGGAGGGAAATGGAGTAAAAAGAAAAGATAGGCTTCTTCAGAATTCTTTGTTAATAAGGTAAACTGATATTTTCAGGTTCCCCTGAAAAAACAGGGACCTGTGTATTTTTTTCTTGACAGATTTGGGAAGAAGAAAAGAAAAAAGAAAGTACTTTTAACAAACATAAGCTCTGACAACTAATATTTATTTTCTTTCTTTAATGACTGAGCGCACAGAAGTAATTGTGTGACAACTTGCAGTCATATACTCTCAACAATCAAATTGTGTCAGTTAAAAAAAAACCAAAACAACACAACACAAAAAAACAACAACAACAAAAAAAAACCAACAAAACACTGGAATTATTTTATCTAGTCTAGATGAATGTTTAGATAAATTCAACATCAACAAAAGAATGTGTGAATAGTTATTTAGAGAGCTGACAAGAGGACAGATTATTAGGACAGAAGCTAAACACACAGTAACAAACACTGACTAGCCCAATTTTAAGAACATCCTGAAGGACTGAGCACAAAAGTGTCTGAAGTCAGATAGCTAAGGTAGTTCATGAGTGAAGTTATTGTAAAATTTAGGGAAATTTAATGTTCATAATTATTTCTATTTGAAGTGTCTTGTGAAAATAGATCAACAGAGTCTTTTTAAAATGTATTAAAAATTTAATGTATAAAAAGGCTATAGCTGAAAAGAAGTCAGAGGAAATACTGTATGTGGTGTAAATGATGGATTTTCTCTTGTAATCAATCATTCCAGCTGTTACAGATTTTCCACTTGTGAGTAAGTAGCCCCTAACGTCAATGTCAGAAAATGCTGTACGTGACAATGACAGATATTTGCTCATGATTTTTAAAAAGAATTTTCATAATTATTTGTGTATTCTTAAGTACTTTCTATCAAACTGATAGACTAAAAAAAATACTACATTTAAAAAAATAAATTAAAAAAACAAAACACAAACTTTTCACTAGCTGCAAAATACTTTCTCTTTATTCGTAAAAGAAACATGTTTATGGAACACGTTCATATCACCCTGCCCTATGCAATAAAATAGCGTGATGGCAGGTCTTTGCAGTTTCATAGCCTGAAAATTTGGTAATTACATAAGAAAAGGGGTGATACAGCCAACATAGTTAATGAATTATTCTTAATAGCATTTATATTAAAGAAATGTAAGCCGTACAGTTGAGATATGAGCAGAAAGAATATAAAAGCACAATTCTGGTTTCTACAAAGATGTTTGGAAATCTTTGTTGCACTGGGCAAATAAAATCCGATGACAGAAATTCTCATCTTTCCTTGCTTTTGTTAATTGGTAAATCTACTGTTCCGGTTCACCAAAATACAAATGTTCTTCACAATATACCAATGAAAAAGTATCACTCAACATCTTCACAAAATATCTCTCCATAATCTCACTAGATGCAAGTCTTAAAATCCATGTTTTATGACACCTGTTTCATTATTGCACCACAGTTTTGTGCTTGCTGTGATTCTATTTCTTCCTGTAGTAATAGTGACAGAGAGGGTCATTCACAAATGTAGTTACTGAAAGCAGCAGCTACTAGAGAGATATATAGCTTACAGTTCTTAAAAAATATGTATTCCCTCTTACAATATAAAACTCATCACTTGCAAGTTCATATGTTTTATGCCTTTTCTACTTTCTTCCATTATGTTATATAGTTCCCACTAACTGGGGCAGTATAACCTTGTATCATTCAACCTCTTGAGTCATTACAAATATGATAAGAGTGTTATGTAGGGGTTTTGTGTATCTGTAGTTTGTGAGGTTTGTGAGTTTACATGCCTGTAAGTATTCAAATTCATCATGATTTCCTTATCCTTAGTTTATGAGTTTTACTTCATATTCCTGTACGTGTCACAATTTCAATGATATAAAGCCAAATTCTTACTGATGTCATAATAGGAAATCTGTGTGTATGAACATAAAGCAAACATGGCTCATTAATACTTATGCAGCTGGAGTAATACATTATTTCAGATCGCTTTTTTCCATTGTAAAACAGATGGGTGGGCACTGGAAGAGAAGATAAGTGTTTCCTCAGAGTGTGAGACTTAACTGGATAGAATAGACTGTGGAAAGTATCTGGAAATTTGGCAGAGGAATAGAAAGCAGGGACAAATTGTTTAGATTTTCATCATTATATTGTATCTTTTTCTCTAGCAGTCCGGCCCTGCTGTATTACACTAAGCATGCAATTAAGATTACATTTTTTAATGCAACAGTGAAAAAAGCATATTGACAGGCAATCAAAGTTGATGCTACTCATCTTATTTCTTACCTTTTTTGGTAGGAATACTTCCTGAATTGTTTAATTTGACATTTAGTACAGGATTTGATTTCTGTATTTTTGAAATAATTCATAAAGTCAAAGTAATAGGCGCATGTTTTTTAAAACATGTAGAGAAATTATCAGCTTTTTATTAATCGTTATGAAAGAAAATTCACCTCACTCTAGCAATCTTTTTTGCCAGGTCTCTCCCAGATTCAAAGGTAGGTTGTTGGGGGAGAGATGGAGCAGGGTGACCATTCCAGAGATAAGTGCAAATGGATTATTCTTAGATGAACACTTACTGGTTTTGATAGCAATAAATGATGAAGTAAACATCCACATTTTACAAACAGGAAGGTTAAGTGACTTGCCAGGACCATTCTTTTTCTTGATACAAATGGTTTAAGTAAACCTCTGCAAGTGCTGTGTCAGAGATTCCCTTTACTTCCACACATTCAGCCCCACCTACGTTCTTGTTCCTCACCCCAGTGAAGTGTCCTGTTCCCAGGGCTTCTAATCTTAAACCGATAAACTATTTTTTTTTTTCCATAATGATGTTGCTTCTTTAGAAAGGCTTTCTTTCCCTTCATTTATCATTTCTGGTCTGTTTCTTTGGCTGTGCAGGCCCATTTTCTTCAATTGATATCTCAAGGTTCCCTCAGTGAGAGACAGGCTAAGCTAATTTGATTTACATTATGTTTTCTATGACTAATGGGCAGTTGCCGTTGACCATGCTAGGTACAAATCTTGATCTCAAATGTCTGTTTTAGCTGTACTTCTGATGTTGAAAAAGCTTGTAGAAAAAATGTGTTGGGGAAGTCTTATAGGTATTGGTTTTTTTCCCCTGAACTGGAAATAATTAATAATAAGGAGGGTAAGTTTGTGTTCATTTAGTTTTCTGAATAAATATCTGTAGCTTAGGTCTAAACCTATATTCATGTTAACAAAATTAAGAAATAAGGTGGGGTATCAACAGTTAAAAGTGTGTGTCTCTGTTATGCAGTAAAGATTATAGCCAAACATGGGGTGTGATCTTTGGATTTGTCTGAATTGTATAAAGGAGGATAGTAAGGATCGATCAGCCATCTAATTTAGGGATCTGTTGATCAATATAATAGTTGTTTGTTTAATTAGGTAGTTTTGCCCAGAAGACAAACAACCAACAGTCAGATCTTTCTTGAAGGTGAAATGGTTACTCCTAGCTTCCTAACTACGAGTAACATGTGACGCGCTATTTTTTTTTAATGCTATGGCTATATGCACATGTGCTTCATCTTGTAATAAAACTTAATTTCTATTACCAATTCTATTTTCATTTATTATGAGTGTAAAAATGCAGAAAATGAATGTTTATGCTATGCTTCAGACTATATAATGTAGAAAAAAACAAATCTTCAGCTGTGTAGCCAAATCTTCAAAACAACCTTTTGCTCCCACTGCTGTTCCTTTGTTTTAAATTCTATTTCAGTTTTATTATCACTACATCATATTCATTTTGTTATTAATAAATTTAGTCGTTCTCTAGCTGCTTCTGTAAAATACCTCCAGGTGTATGAATTAATCAGCATACCAGTAAGACAGACAAATAGTCATTCTATATTATAGATGAGAATTCTGAATAGCAGAGGAACAGATTTCATTAAAAAAATACTCATGAAGCTGGGATAAAAATGAAATTAATCCCTGCATTACTGATCTTCCAGTCCAGCAATGTAGCTGACAGGTATGCTGAATCTCCTTCCATTTTCACTTTACCTTATTTTGCCTAACCCTCTTAAACTATCCCTTCACTCACAGAATCACAGAATGGTTTAGACTGGAAGGGACCTCTCAAGGTCATCCTGTTCAATCTCCCCTGCCCAAGTAAGTCCACCTAGAGGCAGTTGCCCAGGACCATGTCCAGATGGCTTTGAAATATCTCCACAACCTGTGGACAACCTGTGCCAGCACTCAGTCACCCTCACAGTAGAATATATTTCCCTTATGTTTGGATGGAACCTCCTGTGTTTCAGTTTGTGCCCACTGCCTGTGGTCCTGACAGTGGGCAGAAATTTGTTACATTTACAAACTGTAGAGTAAATATCACAAATATAGATTAATTTCAATTGCAATGGAAGTACATATAATTCCCAAGGAGGTCGAATTATGGTCCAGTATCTCCAAGAGAATCCTTTCCTCTTATAATCTACAGATTCAGATATCAGAGGAAAGGAACACTTAAAATTACTTGTTTTACAAATCTTTCTTAAATGAATTCCATGGACCATAATAAAAAAGAAGATTTTTTTTTTATGGCTTATAGTTCACTTACAAATGTAAAGTAATAAGTAAATTTAACACACATACATATTACAGTACCTAAAATAAATGTCAATGCATTTGAAAAATACTCAGGAAAAAATCCATCCTCATTGATGTTACAGCAGATGGGTTTCTGAAAAAGATAAGAAGAGCTCAGTTGGAAGTAGACCAGAGGCTATTTTTGACATCCTTGTTAGAGGGACAGATGATGCCACAGTAACTTTTTAACTAAAATTCATTTAGCCTTGAGTGATGTTTAGTAAAAATCAATTTAGAGTTCAAATGAGTTCAATGAATATATTTTATGTACCCATTCAAGGTTAGAATCCTAGCTCTTCCTTTTACATTATGAATTTTCTATTACCATGTATATAATTCACTAGTGAAGGATTTAATACTTGGGGTGGTGGGTGTTGACCCTTGTACAAATATTTACCAGAAAAAATGAAGTGCGCTGGCTCGATATTAACATTGTTAAACCTTCATGAATAATTATTCAGAAATAAATCTAAACTTACCTCTTACCCCCATTTCTGTCCCAATCTTCCTAGCTTTAGTATGATCATGTTTCATTTTTAATTGGACTGTTTCTTAATAGAAATATTTATTTGTATCAGAGAACAGAGAGCAGCAAGCAAGTATGGAAGCTTCTTGAATCTGTTATGGCTGTCTCATCAGCTTTATTGAGAGTAAGATACTGAATTCCTTGGGTTTACAGATTATCTGGATTCTGAATATGCAAACAACTTTAATAATTGATCTTCTGAGCTATGGAAGAGTATATTTTCTCATGGATAATAGATTTACTACGTTAGTGTCACATACTACAGATTATAATGTTATTCAGTGTTATTCATTGATTAAAGACTTTCTACAGCAGTATGCATTCTTACTGCTTTAACTTCTAAACAGTATGTGCAAGAAAAGGCTGAGCAGAGGCTACTAGGTTTCATTAATAACAATGACGATATGACGTAAAAGATATAAACTGAAGTGTTTATAGTCTAGAGATTTTGGTGTAATGCTGGAAATACTGGGGAAAGTAATCTTTTCCTTCAAGTTATTTCAAGTCAATGAAGCTTTGCATATGAGCCTGCAGACAACTGTTTGAATTTTTAAGTGACTTTGCTCTCTTCCCATACCTTTTGTATTCATTTTGTAGATGAGTAAGTTTACAAGCAGAACTATTCCCCTAAACAGTATATCCCAAGCTGTCATTTCACAGAAAAAAGGTATAATACATATTCACAGAAGAATTCCACAAAATTAGTGATTATTTTAAGACAAAGAAATTGTCTATTTGACCAGGGTAATCAGAACAAAACACTAGTGATTATCCATCTGACTTCTTTCTCCGTTATTTCTTCTACGCAATGATTATGCTATAGATATAATGTCCTTCACTTTTAATTAACTAATTGTGTGTTAAACAAAATTTTAGTACTTTAGCCTCTTATGTTTGTATTAATTTCTTAGAGACTGTAGAATCAGAACAGTGAGACACTGATCTGAAGCCTCAGAAATCATTGTAAATTTAGTGAGCCCTGAAGTTTTTCTCAGTTTACACATGCGATCACCTGCTTGCAAGTTGAGCATATCCAAATATCTCTGGGTAGACCTGAACATATTTATTGTATAAATAAATAAAATTGTATAAAAATATAAACATATTTATTGCATAAATATAATGTTGTAACATATTGATGACCTTAGGAACCTGCCTTTCTCAGGAACCTGATTTTCTCTTTTTTTTTACATATTTTTTATTATTACAAGAGTAAAAGGGTCAGATGAGAATGATGATCTTAATTGTGAGGCCAATATATCTACTACTAGGTATATGATTATTGTTTTTCTACATCTGGAGGGCTGCAGGCTGTTCAGGAAGGATAGGCAGAGCAGGCGAGGTGGAGGTGTCGCACTGTACGTAAGGGAGAGGTTTGATTGCAGACTAAAATGAGCAGAATCTGACCTCAGGAAGAAATGGGGTGCTGCTCTTTGAAGTGTGGGTATGCCATTGATGAACGACTGATAATGATCTGTAGGGAACCACCAAATAAATGTGGGTTTCAAAATCAGGACAGAACGCAGGGTTTTTCATCCCTTGAGACCATTTTTGCACCCATCTGACCATAAAAACAGCAAACTGTACATGTAATTGTAGAATCTAAAGCACAGTCACCTACTAGATCTGATTCTTCTATGAACAAATATTTTTCCTCAGAGTAAGTTAAATTCTATTTTATTTTGAGGTTGTTTCCACTACTACACTCTACAGAAGAAATAATAACATGTTCATACAGGTTATTTGAATAACCAAGATGCTAATTATTAATTCATATTTTAATAATGTGTTGTAAAGTTATTATTAAAGTGTTACTATATCAATCCTTTTTTTTTTTTTTTTCCTTCAAGTCTGGTTGTTTGAAAAAAATATTTGGGATTAAAACAATGAAAGATGAAGAATCTTAGCAATAAAATACTTTTAATTACTTCTGTAAACTGCTTTTCTTCCTGTTTCTATACAGGTTCCTTTGTTATGTGGGATCAATTAATCTCTTAACATCTTGAATCTTTGCAGTTTTCTCCCTATCACTTGATATTACCTTTCATATTTTATATTAGATTTACATTTGATTCCCTACATCAGATGTAGAGAATACAGTGATGTTAACCCAGAAGAGCAGTCAGAATTCAGAGCTCACTGAAAAATGTACATACTATATTTTAGGGGAAATAATTAGCCTTAGTTTATATATATATATATATATATATATATATATATATATATATATATATCTATATCTTTATTTAAGCATCAAGATACTATACTAAGTTCTGTAGGAGGCTAAGATAGGAGGTACACTAAAATACTGTCCGTGATATCTGAATTCAGAAGAAACACTTTGCTTACCTGTCTCAGAGGTGGAACTTTTTAAATATTTTACTCACTTCATTCATTGAATGCATTCAGGCTCTTACAGATATTCCAGAATGGTTTTATTGTAATTTTGTTATGAGTGGGGTAACAGTCACCATCTAGAACAAACCTATTGTCAGAAAAACATACTCATGAAGTGTAACTGTTTCATTAGTTACTGACAACCGCTTCCTATATTTTTTCCTGATTATCATAGCTGTAATGGCTGCCACCCTGTAATTTAAAAATTGCTTGATATTACTAAGGAAAATATTGTTTCAAAAGCAACAGCTATTTTGGGTTCTGAAGTATTTACTTTGCAAAACATGAAAGAAAAGTTTCCCCATAGCATTTGTAGCGTCTTGCATCATTATTAATGTAAAACTTCTAAACCATCATGGCACCAATATTGTATTTTCTTTATTATTTACCTCATCATGTTTTTTGGGGGGGGTTGGGTGGGTTTTTTTGGAGGGGGGGGAGGAGGCAGTGTGTTGGTTGGTTGTTCATTTAAAAGGATCTCTTTATTTTTATTTTCAAGCATGTTAATGTTATTATCTTGAAGCTCACATAACAAAAACATGTAAAATTTTCTCAATATTTGCAATATCTATTCTGTTTCTGTCTCTGTTGGAAGCAATATTTTGCTCTAAACTTTCTTTCTATAAAGTTTTATTCTTCTAAGTTTAAAACGGACACTAAAATGTACTTAATCTAATTTTCTCCATGAAGCACAATAACCACATTTTCTATAAACATTTTCTTAATTTCAAAAATTATAAAAGATGATTCAAGTGCATTGTAACACATTTAATTTCTGAAAATGTTATGCTTTCCTTTGAGTGCTCAAAAGTCACAAGATTGCAAAGAAAGTCTGCTGTACTGCAAATCCTGAGCACAAAAACTTATATTAGAACATCTTAAGTAGGAGTCTAATTTTATTAAGTGAGCAACCAGATGTCTACTACTGTTTGTGTGTGTGTACACCTGAAAGTATTGCAGGGCAATGGGAGCGGATGTATTGACTGAACCATTGGTAATGAGAACCAGTGTCCTCACTATGATAATTTTGGAGGGTTATCATCTGGACTACATTCAGTCTGGATGAACAGATTGAATGTCTGCCTGTACTCAGTTGAGCATTAGGTGTGTTCCTTATTCATCTTCTGAATTAGTTTATTTCAAGACAATCAATTTCATATGCTCCAGTTTAAGTCTGTGATGTGTTCAAAGCCCAGTAAATGTAATAATTGCTTTCAAAGCACACTACTAAGCCAAACTAAAATGTGAATACAACTGCAACCTTTTAAAAAAAAATTACATGTAATATACTTTCCATATACATGCGCATAAAACTGTTTCATGTACAGAGCAGAACTTTGACAAGTTTGGGATTAACTTTATAAATATATCAATTTGTGAAATTACCCTGCAACAGATATGTGGTATCGAAGATTCCAGGATTTTTCTTTAGCAACTTGTCCATTCCTATTTTAAATTAATTATGAAGTTTCACCTTTTTAATGTTGTTGTTCTTCTCCATATTACCTCCACTGACAATACCTTGAGTTTCAAAATATTTGTAGAGAGTACAATTTTTACTGTTTGACGTTCCATATTCATACTCCTTATATTTTCTTACAGTTTTGATAACTGTGTTGTGCTTTAGTGAGAATGGGGCTTTGTTATATTACATTTTTGATAATTTTATAGTCAAAGTTCACTTATTTTGATCCTGTAACAAAAGAAACATAAGATATTTTATTTTTAATCTGTGCAAGATCAGAATGGTATTTTGTATTGCTTTACATAGTGCCAATGAATTTTATTTTTATTTTTTCTATTCCAGTCCTCAGTTCCAACTGGTAGACACCTGAATCATGGTTTTCATAAGCAGGAAATGCTCTAAAGAATAAGGTCTTTCTTGAATATTTTGAGACTGATAGATCTTACACTGTCTTGAATCACTTCCTCCCACATAGTTTGAACAGAATCACATTCTCAATCTCAGTCTTTTCTCACAAAAAACACTAGTTCCCTGATTTGTCATACTCATAAATTTTGATGATCTTCTAAGCAAAAGTCTTTCATCAAAATATCCCCAACTGCTAATATTCATTATAAGTTATTATATAATGAGTAAAATATTAATGTCAGTTTCCAGGATAACTTTAATGAAAAAAAACGCCTAACTTTTAAAGCAGGAATTGCTCTTCCTTTTTAATTATAACAAAGTACAAAAAAAGAAGCAGCAAAATTAGTGATCTGAATGACATTTTATGCATAACAAGGAGGACCAATATGTAGAATTCTTAAAGAAAGTAAAGTTCATTTTGTCTTGAGCTGTGCTTGTTAAGAAGGCACTTTTTAAAAAATTATTTTTACATGTTTTTGTAAGCATGACTTATATACTTCATACTAACTCTACACATTCAAGGCATCTGGATTGGGATTCCAGCAATCATATTTTAAGTGATGAGCCAGTCAAAGTTCACATACTGATGAAGATACAAGATTTTAAAAATTTCTTCATAGATGTTTTGAAGTAGATGGATAACTAGGCTACTTTAACATTTAGGATTTGGGTGGATTTTGATTTTTTTCCCCCTAAATTAAGTTTAAATGATGAATTGTACTGGAATTACATTACTTCCATTTGGGTGCAGAAAGTTAAAATTTATATTCAAAGGTTTCTTTTCACACTGATATAAAGGGGTGACTCATGTAAGACTTTTCCTTAGAAGCTTGAGAATAAATGTAGTCAGTGTTTCCATGAGTGGCAGCTAAGCTTAAAAATAGGTAGCACCATTAACAGATGATATGAATGTTTTTTCATGGTGTCTCAAACATAAATCTCAAATAACTTGGTCAGTTTCAAGGAACTGTACACCCTGCTCCTGGCTTTCAACTTTCTTCCCATTATTGTAATTTCTTTGCCTTTGGACAAACAGTCTCTGATGTCTACCCTATGTATTTCATAGAATTTTGTAAGGCTGAAGTGCTAAGGCTTAGACAACCAGCCCAAGCCAGAGTTGACCTATAGATGAATCCTGTATATTTTATAACTGATAACCATTGTGCTAGGAGGTATTGTACTAAGTTATAACAAACCACCTATGCTGATGTAAAAAGTGCTAAAGCATTGAAATACTGAAGCCTGAACAACAGGCCCCAAGCTGAAGCTGCTAACTTAGTCTGTAATCATTAACAAAGTATGTAAACTCGCTAGTGAAAGATGTGGCCTAGAATATAGTCAGTAGTGAGGACGAAATGCTGAGAGAATGTATCTAGCTTCCCTCGTTTAGCCTTGTTCAAGGCTGAGAACCCACGTGTTTGGCCTTGTTAGAAACTCCCTTGGTCTCCCCCCCCAAGCCCTGGCCAGGCTTTGGGTGGAATCCAACAGGAGAACGAAACCAGAAATTTTCCGCTCTAAACAAAGGTGCCAGCTATTCTGGCCTGTCGATCTCTGGTGTATAAGGCTGGACCCGCTCACAGTGACTTTGGGTGCCTCACCTACGGGTGGACGCACCACGTAGGATTTCCCCCTTGCCGGGACAGGCTCTCCAAACCCTCGCTGTAACCGGGGCTCCCCAGCCACTGCGGGTCTGGGTGGTGGTAACGTATGCAAGTGGTGATGGATCTTTCTTAATCACGGTTCTCTCTCTCTTGTAGTAATGATTTGATGCATTACCCTGTATTTTCCTGTTTGCTGCTTTAGGTGCGCTATTCTGTTTTTTCTTACTGCATGCTTTCTGTATTACACTGTTACACTGGTTATCACCAGTAAAATACGCCTACTCTTTTCACTCTGGTGTCCGAGTTTAACTGGTATCTTAATGAGCAAAACAGAGGCTGACATAATTTCCCTTTACATTTGCAGAAGCTGGAAATATGTCCTCAAAACACAGTGTGTTGTCGCAGCGTTTCCCAAGTGATTTAAACTTGTTAAAAGAATCTTATGACACTAATATATTTTGTCAGCCCACTAAATAAATTTGTCAATGATAAAAAAATGCTAGCTTTTATTAAATTATCAATTATGTTTACATTTGACTGTTCTTGGACCTAACAAAATTATATGCTTAAGTACTTTTATTTTTTTTTCCTTTTTTTCTCCAAGCAACTCATTGATCTAGTCCTGCAGTTCACATTAGAGCAACCTACTGTTTCTTTCATCTGGAGTTCTTCAAAGACAACTGTAGGGATCAGTTCAGAAAGTAACACAGAGATTCAGTCTTGCACACCGTGAAACAACTGTCTCACAACACTCTTGTCTGAGAATAAATATGACAAGTTATGTCTAATTGTGAGTTCAAACCAGAAAACACAAATTTGAGGCAGAACTGTATGTCAGGGTACTGTGAGGGCCTGGTGTCAGAAGCAGTTAGGTCAGGGCAGGACCTGAGAGGCAGGGCCTCTCCTGCCATCCACTCTCCATCAATCAGCATGGGGACAGCCCCAGGCATAGGGCACCTCCTGGGGATGGGAATGGGCCAAGGCCAGGCTAGGATGTGGACTTGCAAGTGGTCCCAGCTCACCAGGACTCAACAGGGCAGGGCCATGGGAGCCAGATACTGGTCCTGCTGGGGCATAGCTGGGGCAGAGGCTGACAGCACCCAGCAGCCACAAATGGGGCCCTGGGCTGGATAGGGGGAGACACAGAGGGCTGGACAGGGACAGTCAGGGCTAACAGTGCCCTCAGGGCAGTGACACTGCATTTAATTAGTGTCCTGGTTTGAGTGAGTGGCTGGGTTTTTTGGTAGCAATGGAGGTGGCTACAGTGGTGGCCCCCTGTGAGAAGCTTCTTGACATTGTCTCAGCTCCAAGTGGAACCCACCTTTTCACCAAAGCCAGGGCAATTAGCTGAACCTCTGCAATAACATATTTAAGAAGGGGAACTTGGGAGGAGAAGAAGTTGTGAGGAGAAGTTTCAAGGATAACATCTGTATGAACCCCGAGGTCATTGGAAGAAATGAGGAGAAGGGGGGGAGGTGTGCTGGAGCAGAGACTTCCCTGTAACCTGTGGTGAGACAGCAGGGCCACCTCCCGCTGCCACCATGGAGGTCTATGGTGGAGCAGATACGGATTTACGGCCTGTGGGGCCCCGCACCAAGCCAGATGTTTGTGCCCGAAGAAGGCAGGACCCTATGGGAAGAAGCCGCACTGTTGTAGTTCAGCGCTGGGAGCATTGAAACACGCAGGGGTGACCCGCACACCCATGGGAGTGACTCATGTCGGAGCTGGTTTGTGGAGGACTGTCTGCTGTGAGAGGGGGATTGTGCTGGGACAGGGGAGGAATGCCAGGAGTTCCCTCCTGCAAGGTGAAAGAAGCAGCAGGACTGACTTCACCTCCCATTCCCTGGCACCTGTGCTGCTGCAGGGAGAAGGTAGAGGTATCAGGAGCAAAGCTGAGCCTGGGAAGAAGAGAGGGATGTGGGAAAATGTTATCAAGATGTGGTAATGCTTCTCACAGTTCTACTCTGTCTGTTAAGTGGTGGTGGTTTTAGTGCCTGTATTAAAATTATGTTCTTTTTTTTTTCTCCCCCTAACAAGCCTGTCTTATGCTGTGCCAGTAATGGATGAGATCATCCCTCCTTGTCCTTATCTCAGGTTGCTGGGTCTTTTGCTTCCCTCCTAAGCACTGGGGCTGAAACCACAACAGTCAGAAAAGCTGTGAGTTTATACCACGCTACTTTACCATTCAAGGTGGGTGTAAGATGTAATGTATTTTTATGACCAAATTTAGCAGTAAGAGTATTCTTGAAATCTTATATTGCACAAGCAATAGCACAACTTTCCTTGGTTCTTTTAAAAGTTGTAGCGTCGTTTCATTAAATTTTATGTTAAAAAAAAAAAAAGAAAAGAAAAGAAAAGTTTTAATCTTTATTCAGTAGTAGTTTTGATTTGGTTTTTCACAGCTCATATGTACTTTTTTTATGCTAGGATAGCTGGAAAGTGAAATATGACAGTAGGTGCCATCTCTGTTAGATATAGTTGACTCACTTTCATAAAATATGGTATAAGAAATTACAAGAACTTGATGCTCTAAGCTACAGATCAGCTGCTCTAGGAAAAACTGTTTTGTAAGTTCTAATAACTAATAAAAAAGCATGTGAAATGTCTATAAAAATCCATCAAATGCAATTTGAATGAAAGCTGCTTGGAATGAGTATAGTATAAATCAAGTAAGAGAATTACATACTGGGCTGATAATGACAGAAATTTACAAGGTAAATATCGTAGAACAAGCAGCACTTATTTACTTTTACAGGGTTGTTTGTTTGTTTGTTTGTTTGTTTTAATGAAAGTATTACAATCACTTTTACAGTAACTCTTCCAGGACTCCTATTTTCAGAATGCTGCATTTCTGATAATGTCTTTTACCTGTCAAAAGTATTTTTTGAAAAAAGTGAATGGGCTCAGAGATATTCCTTTTTTGTTTGTTAATTTTGTTTGGTTATTCATCCCCTTATAAAATTTCATTCATTCTGGATCACAAATCTCCAATATTCATCCCATCTTTCCCTGCAGATACTATGGAAAAGAAGAAAATAAACTTACATGCTATAACAAGATTCAAGATTTACTCCAGGGGGTTTTATGCTATTTAACTGTGATTAACACTATTAAAAAAAAAAAATAATATATATATATATATATATATATAGTTTATTTATTACATTCAGATTAATGTAAGTAAACACCATAAAAAATTCCTTGAGTGATTTTTTGACTTACACAGGTACAGCAATGTACTCAAGGGAAAGAGAACCCTGAAGCCATAGTCATTCAGGTGGCAAACAAGTAAAATCAACAAATCTGTGTGAAAACTTGCATAAATAGCTGTTTTTCTGTATTCGACAAGTAACATACAGAAATCTATCACTCACAGTGAGGTTAATTGCAGTAAATAAGTGAATAAAGGAGCAAAACTATTAACAGACTCTGGAGATATATAGTAGTAACCCTATCAATTGTATAAATTAACCCTACTAAATGAAGTTGAGGTTTTGAGGTAAACTAAAGCTGAAGAAAACTGTAAATGGCAGAGAAGAGGTTTTAAAGAAACAAATCTCCAGCAAGGATCAGAGACCTAATACAAAAGCAGTAAGGAAATAAGTGAAAAAGAAGAACAGGCTAATTAATTCAGGTGGTAACTGAATGAAGTTTGAGAATAGCATTTGCTACACATGCAATTCACACCTTTATCAACAGCAAACATGAAGTTTGTACACCATTTAAATTGCATATAATCCTTTGAAGAAAAGGTTTAGCTTGGAGAACAGTGACACATAACAGAGCTGGGTCAGTTTCATTTTAACAAATAATATTTGGACAACTTATAGTATTCACCAAATACAAGTCTGGAATACTAAGAATGTGTACTGCACATAGTTTTCTACCTTTTAGTTAGTATGCACTTTTACTGATTATTCATCCATTAGTCTTTTCCAAAATGCTCAGTTTGGAGGATCAACAGAATGTCCTGTAACAAACTACACACATATTTTAATAGAAAGTGATGTTGAATAACTGCAGCATTCATCAAAGTTAGTTGTTCAATGTTATATGGAGTATGTTTTCACAAACCAGGAGTAATTTGCAATTAAAGTTGCAAATACAGTTGATGAATCTATCTTAGGTTTGGGTTTTTTTGGGTTTTTTTTCCATTTTACATCAGTTCACTTTTATCTCTTTAATTTATTATGGCTTTTCCATGTAATCAACTATTTGAAATTTCAAATCCTTTATCTTCTATGAAGAAGAAATTAAATAAACCTGTATTCTAAAAAGTTTCTACACTAGAAATTCACATTGTGTATTAGAAGTTCCACTGACATCTGCATGGTCTTGTCTTCTGAGAAATTCAACGTGAAGCATTTTTTGAAACATTGCCTGTCATTCTGTTTATGGACTCTAATTTTGAACACTTGATTAATTCAGTTCATCACTCTGCCTTGCTTACACTACAATTACTTATATGTCTTATTAGAGTAATAAGGAAATAAAAATAAAACTTTTCTTCTACAATTTCTACATATTTGTTTTCATAACTTAATGGGAAGACTAGCTAGTCTGAATAAAGTCAGGCAGTTTAGAATACGAGATAGCGTCTTAACAGTTACCAGCATTTTTAGACCTCTTCCTCAGTTGGTTAGGTTTTTGGGTTTTTTGGTTGGTTGGTTGGTTGGTTGGTTTGTACTTTGGTATAAAGAATTATAGAAGAATTCATGTTTAAAGGGATCATCTTGCCCTGACTCCTGCTAAAAGCCTCCCCAGGTAATGAAGATAGTTGAAACAATATCAGAAAATGTTAATATGTTCAGGCTCATTTGCTACATTCTGTCCAGTAGTGAATGTTTAAGTAGGGACCATAAGAAAAAAGTAGATTTACAATATTTCTACATTTAATTCTTATAAAGACTCCTTTGTGTAGAATACATCTCAATAAGTGCTTTCCATATTACTGAATTTTTTACTAAATAAGAGAGAAATATATATTTTCTCACCACAGCTAATCAGGATGTAGTTTTGCAATTGTCCATACTGTTTACACTTCTGTTTGAAAGTCCATAGGAACAGTTCCTTACAGATATTAACCTAACTCTACAAAACAGGTGCAGATGTATCAGCATTTCAACAGCACGTGGTCTTAAAATTTGTCTTTTTTATGAGTGTCACATTCCCAAGAGCATTTTCACTTCGAGTTCTGCTAAGAGAGACAAGATGTATGTATAATGCTGCTGAAGTCTGTGTGCACCCAGAAGAAAATAATAAGCTAAAATCTTTTTTTAATAATCAAGTAGACACCAGTTCATGGCCCATCAGGATTCAAGCAGAGACAGGTCAATTAAATGGAAGAAAGATCTGTAGAAGTAATGACATACATGAAACTGTATTCTGCTCAGAAAGTCCCCTGAGCTGAAAATGGCTGAAATTTGGAGTACTAAGGAGGGGGTGGGGTGCCATCCTTTTATGATTGCACTTTTTTTTATACTTCCTCAGGCACTGATTTTTCCTCCACCGGAAGGATAGTACTCCACAGGATACTGAGCAACATGAACCTTTATTCTGTCACTGTATGGCTGTTCTTATGCTGTTATTACAAATAAGGAGAATATTATATGAAAATTATGTGAATTAGACGTGAATAGTTTAGTTTGTCATAGTAGAGAACTAGTTCTTTTATGAGGTAATTTTGTTTAAAGATGAGAAATGTTCCAGATGCTTTAAAATCCACACAGATTTAAAGATGTCTTGAAATGCATTCTGCCTTGAAGTTGTTTGAGAAGGGTGATAGGCAAGGCTGAAGGCAGCTAAGTATAATTTATGAGAATTGAGTGTTTAGAGTGGTAGTTGATCACTGAGCCACTTGTAACCAGTACCCTGTGCTTCTGCTTGACTCAGCAGTCACTTCCTACTCTTTTCTATCTCTACACCCTTCTGCTGCTGACCACAGAGATCTGCATGAGAGAAAGATTTTAAGGACCAATAATGAATAGAGAAGGGTGGGCATGAAGAAAAAAAATAGAGGTACTCGCTGAACACAGAAGCTGGAAACACAGCTTAAGTCCCTTTTGGGATAATTCATTCTTGTGCCCATAATTCCTCCTAGCCATCTTTTCCCTTGTGTTGAACTAATCTAGAATTTATTTCTCCAGTGCTCTTACTTGTACTTAACTTGCTGAGACATAGAACTGTCCACTTCTGTGGAGTGGAAAGAATTCTTCTCAAGGCTCCCTGTCCCTCTACTCATGTGGTCTACCCTTGGAATTGATTAATATTTTAAGATTAGATAAAAGCTTTCTAAAATACAGTTAGCATGCAGGCTTTATATTTCAAAGCTATTTACTGTTAAAAGTCCATAGAAAGAGAGAGAGGATGTGGCAGAAGATAAATAGATGTTCTAAGACTGATATAACAATGAAATAATAAGGCTATAGGTTTGATTAAATAACTTACTATAGGCTAACAAAACAAGAGTCTTTGAAAAAAAAAATGCTTGTAACTGTTAATAACTTCACATACTTCTGCAGTGTTGAGTTTTGTGAATCAGGAACCTTAAAAGAAATTTTTGATGGTCCAATGAAACCGTAGTTAATGTCCAAACATCCAGTAAAGAGCTTTGGTAAAGGAGACAATCTCTGTGGTCATGTCAGGGTTGTGCAGGCAAAGGCAGGAAGATGAGGTGAGAGGAGGGGATCCCACAGAGGTGGGACCACACTTTCCTGAGGCTGAACTTCCTTATCTTGAGCAACTCCATGATGAGCCAGTAACGAAGCTGTCTTCACAACATATGTGTCAAGAAGAAAGACCAGACAATGGTCAGACCTGCAGGGAGCGGGGAGTAACTCCCCTACGACCCCCAAGCACACCACCTCATTTCCAGAAGAATCTAAAGGTATGTAGACTAAAGCAAGGAGAATTCAAGAAGCATAGACTGTGTGTGATGTCTAACTAGCCTGATGAGTCCAAGTGCTTGCCCAGAGGAGGGGCAGGAAAGTATAAAATGCCATGGGTCAAAGGCCTGGATGTCTGTGCCCCTCTAGAACTGGACCCCTGGCCTGGCTGGACCAGTGATGGAACCAGAACTGGTGAAATCTTTCTTTTTTGTCTTTCTCCTTCCCTGCCTCTCTCACTCTCTTTTCCTCTCCTTCTTTCCTTTTTTTCTCTCATTCTCTACCCCTGTATGCCTGCATATAAAGCAAGGCTTGCTGGGGCATGTTTATGGCTCTTTGGGACATGTCTGCTGTTTGTTTGAACATGTTATAAGATCTGTTGCTAGTCAGCATATGTTGTAAGGTTCATGGTTTGTCCATGTATGTTATGAAGTTTACCATTTGTTGCAGAGATTGCAAGGCCTACTGACAAAGTTTCATGCAAATATTTGTTGTGACCAAATAAAAGTAGAACTTGGGATTCGGTGAATCAGAGTTGTCATCCTGAGAAATTGGAACGTGACAAAATCATAATGAAAAATTTTCTGTCAAGGAAGATGTAACATATAGAAAAAAGACTTGCTTTATGCTACTACCTTTTGTCCTTTGCTAGTGCATTTTAATTAAGCAGTAGTGTTTACATGGATTAACTTTATGTCTGGGTGCTCTGAGTCACCTTTGGATCTTTTTGCCTGTGCTAAGCCTTTATGTCATGCCTTAGAAAAGTAGAATACCACAGGTTTTGCAACTGGTTTTGCAACTGGTCAAAAATTTCTTTTAACATTTCAGAGCTTCCCTTTCTTACATTTCTTCTTCCTGACAGATTAATTCAGATACACACCCACAGAGAATCATTTACTTAGGAAGCTGTGAATTGTTTGTCATCAACACTTTAGCTGTTATCCAGATTGAAAGCTGGTCCTTAATGAGGAGCAGAATAGTAGGAAAAGAAAAAGCATGTTATGCTGGACACATCTGAATATATCTTTTGAAAACTGCCACAGAGGAAAATCCACTAAGAGTTACCTTTTAACAGGTGAACATGGTTGCATGTAACTCTTTTTATGGATGACTACTTCAAGAGCCTAAAGTCATTCTTCATTTTTGCTTAAGTGCTGAAAACTTGCAGTAGTTCCTGAACAAAGCAGCAGCTATGATTTGAACAAATAAAGTGACAAGTGATAGCATGTACTCTGGTCTTCAAGTAGTCTCAAAATGATTACATAAAATTAATGGGTACAGTTCAGAGAGAAGTGATGAGGTGGGTTGACCTTGGCTGGCTGCTAGGGTGGTCACCCAGCTCAACAGGACAGGGGAGAAAATAAGATGGAAATGCTTTTGCGTTGAGAGAAAGACAGGGAGATCCCTTACCAATTGCCATCATGGGCAAAACAGTCTCGGCTTGGGGAAGATTAATTTCCACCAGGCCTGGCTGCCGGGCAGCGCTTTGCCCTTCCTTACCCAGGCTTTCCCCGAGGCGCCCGCCCGGGGCTGAGGGGCTCAGCTGTGCCCTGCGCTGGGGCCCTTGGAGCCGCCTGGAACCGGCTGTGTCCGGCGCGGGGCAGCCCCGGCCGCTCCCGCAGGGGCCCGCCCGCACAGCCCGCCCTGCCGCCGCGCAGGGGCACCGGCACCCTATATAAGTGAGAAATAGTAAAAGTTAAGTTTGAGACTTGATGTATGTGAGCTTAAAACTGGACAGCTGTGCACCTCTACAAGCTTCTGACATCCCTTTAAATATATGAATTCCATTCATCTGGTAAATTAGTAAAAAGTGTAAATTTGTGTACTGTAAGACATATGCTAAGGTTTTACACTAAGAAAACAGCTGGCTGAACCTAAATATTGCTAATATTGCTTCTTTCTGTAGGGAAAAATATGCTAGGCAAAAAGAGAAAATCAATTTACAAATATGCTTCAACAGTAGCCTCAGAATAAGTCCTTTCTTTTGGAATCTTTAAAATAAAATGCAGACATATCAGAGATTAACAAAATGCTTTCTGATTCTTCAGGAAACACAGTAACCTTTTTGTTTTTTATTTTCCTGCTTGTTTCCAAATATAGACACTAAGAAATTTGGACATAGAGTCTACTGGGTGTACTTTGTGATTTTGAAAATAGGGAAGAAAAATATATCAGAGATTTTGCCATGAAAGAGGTGGTCCTGACTACAAGATCAGAATAAAGTCTAAATACATTCTAGAATTTCACTGACAGTTACCTTCTTGAAAAATTATATATGGGTAAAAACAACCTGATTGCTTGACTGTCAGTTAAAGTTACTTTCTGACAAATGATAGAGATAAAAAATTTGGACATGGGCTTCCAAACCCATGCTTGTTGGTGGGAGAAGTTCTGTTGACACCAATTTTGAAAGGCATTTCTCTCCCTGATTCTCTGTGTCCCACAGAGAAGGGAAGTAACACCACACTGACCTCTCATAAGGTATGAAAACATGAAAATATTTCTTATCACTTTATTCTCTTGATGATTACACAGAAAATTCATGCAGAAATTAAAATTCTAACTTGGAGCAGGGTTGAAATAATGCCTAATAAGGCCAGAAGGCACACACTGAAAGGAAGAAAACAAAGAGTTAAACCCCTTCTTGCAACAGGATAAAGAACAGTAGCAGGTAAATTACAGACTTTATATAGTCCACTTTCTAGTAGCCTTGAAAGTTATTTTAATCTAAAATAGCTGTTGTGCACGCAAAAGATGCTCTCTGATCTTCCTGACTTAACAAGTGTTATGTCAACAAACTATTCAAGACTATGAGAGAAATCCCCATGTCTCCATACTTTTAATATGGAAATGAGTCTTGGATTCTTAGCAGGAAAGAAATAAAATTCTGTCATATTGCTTGTAGGAAGCAAGATAGGCAAACTCTCCTAACTTCATTTAGATTTTCTGACATCAATGCATGAAAATGATTGTGTAGAAGTTCTCTTATATTCTTCGGAGTTTAGAAGGGGGGTTTTGTGATAATTTTTTTACTCATTTTGCGTGAATCATTTTTTGTCTTATATGCTGTATGTTACTCAAAGTATGAATGATATTGCTCTGAAAATAATAGTTTAAATGAGAATGAGACTTTGATTAGCCAAAAAACCTTCCTTCTAAAGTCTTTGTTTCTCGTGGCATAACTCACCAGTGTATTTATAGCAGACAACTTGTAAGAATAACATTAACATAGAGGCAAACATCTGTATTTACTTAATTTTTTATCCCAAAAGACTAAATGAGATATAGATCTTGCTTATCGTAGTAATGTCGTGATGACAACAGCAACTATAATACATCATTATTTCCAATACATTAAGCAAACAAATCATTTATCTAGACTAAACTGAGTAAATTATATATATATTTCCTTATACATATGTATTTATATATTTATTTATACATATACATTTTTATATTTCTTTTTCATCAGTAAACTATGCCTAAGAGTTCTGTTGCAAAAATAACATGTAATAAAACATAATCTGATATTTATTTCACAATAAACAAAGGACTAGTGCCTTGTGAATTAAGCAGCAGTAAGCCTGGATAAACTCAATGACTTCATAGGCTTGAATGGAATGAGTCTTCACTTTAGCCAATATCGCATTTCCTCCTGTTTACCAGAACTGTGAAATTAAACTGTTTGGGGTTCCAAAAAAAGACCATGGACACATCTGCCAGCTTGCAGAAGGTATTTCTTTATAAAACAGCAGTTTCAAAGCTGCTATAACCTCCAATCACAGGTAGAGAACCTTGAGAAGGCAGCCTACCTAACTAAAGATGGCTTTAGCTTTCTATACCCATATCAGCTCTGGTCACTTTATCCTTTCAGTAGAGGAGGATATAAACAACAGAAATTACTTGTGTGGAAGAGACCTGTGTTTTAATTAAATATCTGGTCAATATTACCTTACCAGAGTACCAATATAACTGCAGGCTTTTTCTTCCTTTTTCTCAAAGTGTGGGTAATCTAGTGATCCAGTCTGTCTCTCCTTATACTATTTTCCCTACTCTGACATTCTTTGTTCATACACTATAAATGTACATTCTGATTTCTACAGCAATACCAAAGTAATGTTTATGAATGAAGTAATTCTCGTGATATGAGTAACTTTTTCAAAATCAAAGCTGAATGTGTACATTTAGGAAAACATCTCCTAACTTAACTGAGGGAAAATTTTAAACTACCATTGCCCTTGAAAATATTCAACATTTTTATAGTATCAGTAATCATCATTACTCAAGCTTCCCAAACATGGCTTTGTTTTCAGTTAATGAAGGTTAAAGAGAATCATTAACAGACTTAAATGTAAGAAGCAATAGGTCTAGAAGTACACATCTTAAAATACTTCAAAACCTCTTTGAAAGAAAGATTTCAGGAATAATGGAAAAAGCTCACTATTATACTCAAGACTGTGTAGGAAAACTTTCTCTTCACCTTCAGCATACGTTTTTAGATATTAATAACAGACACAGAATTTCTAATTTGTGGAATGATATTACAACATGATTAACTGAAATTCTTATGTATACTTTTAATTAGCATCAACACAGAGGCATATATTCCATCTCCATGGGAATTAATGAACATTCCAAACACCTGAATTCTGTAAATCTGCCATTATTTGGTAGGAAAATCAGAAAATATTAAAATATTACATTGTTTTGATGTCCTAAAATAAACACAAGTTGGTTTAAAAAACAAACAAAACACTATTATTGAAGGAAAAAAACCAAACAAACGAACACCTCAAAGTTACAAACAAAGTTACAGAAAAACGCCTTTTTCTGGCTTCACAGTAAATCTTTGATTGAGTTTTGGAAAATAATGTAAAATGGACTTTTTTGTAATTAAACATGCTATTAAAATTCTCAGAAGTGTGGTAATAAAGGATAAAAACAAAAAGCTGGAGGAACAGGCCAACAGGAATCTCATGAAGACCAACATGGACAAGAGTAAAATATTGTATGGGAGTCAGAACGACATAAAGAAGCAATGGAAGCTGGACATCCATGTGATAGATAGCAGGTCTGCAGAAAAAGATACAGGTCTCAGTGAACAGGTTGAAACTGATTGAGCAGTGTGAGGTTGTGGAGATGAATGGTAGGTAACTGCATACTGGACTGTATCAGTAATCCCGTAGCCAGCTGTACGGAAGTGATTATTCACCTCTGCCTGGCATTTATGAAACCATATCTGACACACTACGCTCAGTTTTGGGCCCCTCACTGGAGATTGTCCATCAGAGGGCCGTGTATAAGAGCTGAAGCACACAGATTATGAGGAAAGGCTAAGGGAGCTGTACTGGTTTAGCGAGCAGATGACAAACCTTTAGGAGAACCTCACTGTAGTTTTCCACTCGTCAAAAGAAGGGTATTATAAAGAAGACATAGACTATTCTTGGGAGTGTGCAGCAGAAAACAAGAAGCAATGGTCACAAGTTGCAGAAACAGAAATGAGAGTTACATGAGGGTGGAGGAACTCAAGGCAATCAAAAAGAGCTCCTACCAAGAGATGGATATATGAAAGTTTTAAACTGTTATTGAAAACAAATTTTTGATTCCTTACAGCTCTACAGAGAGTCTGACTACTCTTAAAGCTCAGAGACTAAAAGGAAGATAAGAGGCATATAATGTCTGAACTGTCTGAGTTTGGTAGTGGGAAAATACAATTTGGAAGAAATTCTTTGGTGTGGGTTGTTTTTTTTTGTTTTTTTTTTGTTTTCCCACAAGATGATTTTGGGGATTGACTCTTAGAAAGTGCTGATGACATGTAATACACAGGAATAAATTTATTATCTTTATTTTTTTAACAACAATACCATATTCCTATATTTAGTTATTCTCTGCCAATTGATCAGACATTTTTCTTGTTTGCATAGATGATTATTTCTAGTCTGTTTATGATAACAAATGCTTTTTGCATTATAGAATAACAGAATCGAGAATAATTTAGATTGGAAGGGACCTCCAGAGATCATCTAGCACAACCCCCTGCTCAAAGCATGCCTCATCAAATCAAGTTTTTCAGGGCAATATCCAGTTGAACCTTTATCATCTCAAAAATGGAGATTCCACAACCTGTTTCAACTATTGACCACCCTTATGGAAAGAAAATTTTCCTAATTTTTCACATTCCAATTTGCGCAGCTTTGAATCTGATTTTTCTGAGTCTATTTTACAAGTATTTGCTTTATTTGTAACTCGCTGGTCTTTTAGAAATATTATTTTATATTTCTGTCTCACGTTTAGGTATATCAATAAGTATAACACTTCCATTAAGATTATAATCCTTTCCTTTTTAGGTAGCTAGATGTCATGGGGAATGGAGAACAAAAAATAAATTGATCAAGTCAGTCTCACATCTGAGGTTGAAAATACCACAAACTAGTAGAGTGAAAACTTCAGAGCACAAAAGCCTGAAATCCAGATGTCTTTAAACTGGTACCTAATATGATTGTAGTAGGTCCCACAGGTGGAACAGAGGCAGTTGGTTTGATACATAGCTCTGTATCTTACATCACCAGTTTTCAGCACAGTAAGTCATAGCTGATCATGCCTTCTCCTATAAAAGAAGATGGTGATAAAAATATCTGTCAAAGACAAAAACTGTGGTTTAAGATTGATGGATTAATTATACTCAACAAAGACCACCACCAATTAATTCTGTTAAACAGAGTTTTACAATAAAAAGCAGATTAAAAATAAATCTTCAATGAAGCCAAGGTGTAGAATCTTAATAGTGGTGCAAAACCAATGAGATTTCTTAACTTAGAGCAATATCATAATTGGATCTACTTGTGATACAGTTTTTTACTGTGTCTGCACAGATGCTGTTAGTAAAACATTGACGTTTCAAAACAAGAACCCATTTCTCCTGATCTTGGTGTCATAGTGAAAAGAAACATGGGGTTGATTTTATTTGTTGTTCAACTTTGAAACCTGTTATGACATTCACTTGTCTACATCAGAGAAAAAGAGAAAATAACACAGGCAAAAAGGCAGTAGTACCTTTTCACACAGTAAGATGGCATTAAGTATTGGCAAGAAACTATGCATGTTGGACAGTACAGTGAATGTGGTTGGCAACACTACACTTTAAAGAGGGAATCGGTAGTTATTTATGAAGCTAATGTTCAGAATATCTATCTGCTGATATACCCTCAATGTACACACACGCAAAACTTTTGCAAAGAGGAAGAATTGTTAAATAAAATACTGAACAAAGAAAAAACCTTCCTAACAATTTGATCTTCCATCATTCTTTCTCTGGAGTGTTATTTTCACAGAGTCAAAACATTTTTTACACTCAGGGAAGCAGAACTATATCTTATTCTCCAAGGCCTTGCATGGGGATTCCCTAGTTTGGACAAGAAGAATAAATCATGTAAAAAAATAATGCTATACGAAATTATTAGGTTTATTTTTCCTTTTGGAGATATTTCCTTTGGACTTCATTGGTGGGAAAAATACTCTGCCATTTTCAAAGCTACGTTTTGTGTGTATGTTTAATAAGTAAATCCTGCTTTTTTGTCATTATTGTCAATACTTACAATCTCCTCTTACACATGAAGACCATATGTTTATTAGAATTATTAGTAAATTCCCCTCTTAGAAAGCTTAAGCACCCCACACTTTTAAGAATAAACAAGATCTAAATGGTTTAGGTTATGAGAACTCGAACATTCATACTCCTGTGTTCTTTTAGTTTGACTTACCTGATATCCCAAGGATGCAATGAATGGAAGTTGTGCAGACTTGTTTTGCTTTCAAATTTGGCACTAGTCCTTGAATTGCATCTGAGGCTTTTTTTTTTTTTTTTTTTTTTTTTAAATTGAAAGGTAAATGATAAAGGTAATGCTGTCACAGACTAGTGACTCTGCCTTGCAGAACATCACATGTTTTCTCAGTATACTCTGATAGAATACAGTCTCAGTCAGTAGCAATCACTTGTTCTATGAATAGGTTTGGACCTACACTGCCAAAATTCAAACATTTGTCAAAGTTTTGTTCTGTTTCAATAAAATTTGCATGAATGTGAGGCAGTGTTTAGAGTTGTCTGCAAATTGATTTCCTTAGTCTTTGCCTAGAAAGTCTAGGTTTTAAAACACACAGTCAGGATCAAAGATCCCAGGGCTTCTAAAGTTATTGCTATTGAGTCAGATATCCAGAATGGCATTCACATACCAAATATAGACTTACTTTTTGTGAAGAATTTCAAAATGATAATAGTTTGGTTTGTATGGGAATGAAACCAACTTTTAAAATACAAAACCTTCCATGAAATAAATTTACTTTTTTCCTGCTCAGCTCTAACTGAGGCTGCTTCCCATGACAAAAACAGTGTTTGAACACTGTCTGTACTGTGCTTCATAATTCAGTACTTTGCTGCACAAATTATAGATGGTGTTGAAATGTTGTGCTATCCTTTAGTAGTTGCTATTGTCACTACTAACATAATTCTAATGAATTAATTGAAACCAGATTTGGTTAGAGTCAAAGCAGTTTTTGATTTCTTCATTTCACACATTATACGTGAACAAGTCCATACATCTATAATAAAAAATATTCCTAAATATTCTGTTAGGTTCAAAATGTATCCAGACATGCATAAATTGTTTCAGTTTCTTCTTCATTCCATTTATGAAAATAATAGTTCACATTCTTTCATTCCTTAGCAGGCAGATGGTCACTGGTACACATCTGTGATAAACTTGGGTGAAATAAGTGCTAAATTCCTCTGAAATGTTTACAGAAGCAAGTCACATAGGTAAAAATGTATATTGAATCTACATATCTTGCTGTATTCGGAGACATTTTAGATGGTACTTGAAAACCTAAACCAAAAATCAGACTAAAGAAATGTGTTCACTTCACCACACCTGACCTTGCTTCACATTTTAAAAATCATTATTATTTTTTAATGAATGTAAAAAGTTCAGTCCTATGTCCCCACTACAAAAAATAATTATAAATCTTTGTGTCTCAAAGAATATTTTTACATTTCTATATTTCTGTTGTGTGCCTTGTCAAGCTAATGTTTGTATGTGAAATATAAATTAAGAAGCTGCAACGTTGACTTCAGTATCTGTTATACAAGCTAATGGAATACTTGTTAGAGAAAGAGGCCTGACCTGAATGTCACCATTAGCATTTCTATCTAGATTTCTATCTAGATTAATGTTTCAGATATACATCACACCTTTCTTTACAGTACAGGTACACTTGCAAGCAGAACGCAGCAGCTTTACATTTCACTTCATTACCCAAGTTAAACCCCAAGGTGTCTCTACATTGTAGGTTTCAATTTATTTTCTTCAGTTGATTTCATCTGTCTGTGAAATTCTCTTTGGAATTTAAAACAAGCCCAGAGGGTTGTCTTACTGAAATATCGTAACAAGGCAGAAAGTTCATATGCTGAGCAACAATCATCATTTACCCTTTCATCATATAACAATGTAGTAAAGGACCATGGTAAAGTGTCTCTAAGTAGGAGCAGAGATTTGACATAATTTTAGAGAAATATTATATTACTATTTTGCATTTTTGAAGTTGCTGAATTTTTTTTATGACCTATTTTTTTTTTTACAACTGCAAGGCAGAAGCTCTCCATTAATGTGTGAGTAGGCAGATGTGCTATTTCAACAGTTAAAAGAGTTTTCTGAGCTCTCAGAATGTTAAAGCCATGTCCTAAGAGAGAGATTCTCTTGGTTTAGCTACCTTTTCTGGTCATTTTATCATGGCACAGAGTCCTCTGGCAATCATAGCAACTAATGCATGAAAAGCTCATACTCAAAATATCTTTGGTGCATTTTATTTTCTTTGTCTACAATTTATTTTAGAGCAAGGAGAAACAGCAAAACTAGGAAACTTTCTAGCTCTATAAAGGTGTTTTGTAAAATATCCATGTTTGCTGGACCACCATTTCAAAAATCTCTAAAAATACAATGGTCCTAGAAATTCATTAACTCATTCTGCTCTGAAAAATAATACAAAGTTCTGATAGGCTTAGTATCCTTTCAAAGCAACATAAGAAATAGATGTTCCTTTCACACCAACACCCATAGCACTGATGTTTCTCCATATGCATACACTAAGAAAAATTATCCCTTATCTGGTATTTTTTCAGAAAAGTTGAATGTACTAATGTATAATTCAGTATAAATACAATAAAAATAGTTCTGCTATTGTATTTGTTAAACATCTTTGTCAACCTTAGTCCCACAGTCTATCCATACAGGAATAGTAACAATTATTTGTATTAAACAAAACCCCATATTTTTTTAAAAAAGTTGCTTTATAGATTTACTTAATATTCTAGACAGCATATTAATGACTCTTAACATTCCTTATGGAATTTTTAATTAAAGATGTGATGGGAGATCTGATAGCAGTAGCTGGATAGGAAGAAGAATTTAGTTTCAACTGGTAATTCTAAAAAGCAAAAAATACCCATAGTTTTGAACTGCTCAATCTATGAAAGAGTAGGGGGTGGGTGGTAGAGAAAAAGAATGATAACAATAGTTCATACTTTTTCTTCTTTAAATAGAACTAAATATTTGATACATTTCTTATTAGTAAAAAAGTAAAGTCTTTTCAGATTGAGGCTTTAGTGATTCTCAGCATACCTAGTTCTTAGTAGTACTGCTGCCCAAAACATGTTTTCAAACAAAATTCAGGACATTTACTTTCTGTAGTATTTTATGGGCAGGAAAGTACATTTTAGAGATCGCTAAAAGCTAATTAAATTAAACTTCGCTAGCATTATCAAGTAACCAAATATAACAATAATTATGTAGTTTTCTATTTATTAATTCTAATATACCTGGTTTTATTTATAATAAATAAATAAAAATCCAATATATGTATTACTGAATCTCTAATGAATATGTATACTGAATCATCAGTGTCTTCACATGCAGTATTTGAAGCTGATTTATAGAACTCTGATAGCAAAATTACAGTAATGGTTTATTGGAACCAAAAAGTTATTTTTTGCCAGTGACCTCTGATCTCTTTAATAGAATGAAAAAAGTTTTACAGAGCCAAAAGATGGAAAAAAATTGGGGAGACATTAAAATATATATCAAAAAGTAAACAGTAAAAATGTTTGTATATGTCAAGCCTCATTGGGAAGGACTCCGTTTGCTCTGGTGTTTTGCACATGGTATGTCATTGGTATCAGGTATTCTCAGAAACTTTAAAATGATATTAAGAGGTAAAATCGTTCTATATACAAAAAATCTGGTTCTTGTAGACACAAAGTTTGTCATCTTGTTCTCTGTGAGTGAGATGTTTTCAAGGGGTTGACACATGATTTTTTTTCCTTTGAAGGAAATATCTTGGATTTTATGTTCAGCTCATAATGACACAAAGAAGATACCAGAAATGAGACAAAGGAAAAAAGACAAGGAAGCTAGCAAGAAAGAAAAAGAAAACAAAGAAAAAAAGAAAAAAATATCAAACCCAAGGTACAGTATGAAAGAGATGAGGCTTAACACAGAGTTACATAGAAATTATTTTGGATGCCTCTGACAAAAGGAATGAGAATGCTTCCTGTTACTTTAGCCCCTCAGAAGGTTGCAGTCTGAGAGTCAGACTCCTAGAATGGATGACCTCAGGTGGCCAAGGCATAAAGACATCGTAAAATGAATAAGCACTTACAGTGGTAAACTTGTTGTATTATCTTAAGATTCTTGAGCAGAAAAGGTAATATATTTTGCACTTACTATAAATATGAAATAGGTTAAAGAAGTTAATGTACATATTGCAGTGGTAAGACTGAAATTGTGTTATACATAAAAATAACTTCTGGGGTTCATTGTGATACATTTACCTATGCTTTAATCATATGTAGAAAACAAGGATGCTACATAGTATCTATATATACTTAAGAATCAATGAATAATATTTATTTTTACTTTATATAGTGAACATGGTCCATGACTTTAACATAAATTAATAAAATGTATATAAAATAAAGATCAGAGTGAACTGTGGTCACTGAGTCAAACTACAGAACCTTTATGGTTCACCCAATACAATTAGTTCTTTTTCCTCATGTTTCTAGTTCTCTGATCTTTGGTTGCAGTACTTTAATAACAGCTTCAAAATATTGTGGAGAAGCTATTAGTTCATGGCATTTCAGTCGCAAACACATACATTCTGAAAACCTGACATATTCATACTCACAGATATACACACACACACACAATGCCGTTTCCATCCATTTTCCTAAACTAATTATAAATAATCATTGAGTGAAGCTCATCTGAGTCGAGGTATAAACTGAATCTTGATGATGGTTTCTCACCAGTAGAAAAAACTGTTTAATAGGAACAATTTTCTTAGGACCCAGGGGTAACTCAGCCTGGGAGGGACCGCAGGAGGTCTCTTGTCCAGACTTCTGCCCAAAGGAAAGCCAGCTATAGGATCAGACAAGGTTGCCTGTGGCTTAGTCCATCTGGGTCTTGAAAATCTTGAACAGGATGGAGACTGCATGTCCTGTGTGGATCAGTACCTGCAATTCGTCATTGTCTGCAGGGTGATTTTTTTTTTTCCCTGTATCAACTCAGAACCACTTTTGTCCAACTTATGCCTGTTAATTTTTCATATTTCAGAGCTGTAACATTTCTAAATTGATATTTTTAAAGAACAAGTTCTAAATGTGTCATTGTGTTATTATTGCCAACATTTGTCTCAAAAGCAATATGTGCACATTTCTCAGACTATTTTTTTTTTCCCCCCAGTTTCTTTGGCATCTGAATATGTTTGTAATGAAATACGATTAAATTATTAAACTTTTAATGGAACAGAAAAATACTTAAGTTGTATCTATATTCATTAAACTCTTTTTTTCACTCCAAATTTGCTCATAGTTCTGGAAAACACAGGAAAAAAAGTCTGTGTATAACAAAGTTTTGAATTTTTTGAGATTAAGAAATAAACAATGAAAATATTCTTAGGACATTGCACGTATTAGAAAATAGATTAATTTTTGGAACATATTAACAAAATAGGATATTTATAACAGATATTAAAAAATATTCATGTATTTTTCTTTAGTAACTTGCAGAATGAAAAGCGTCAGATAACACAGTCACTTCTTTACACGGGAGGCTAATCTAAAGGTCACCCCTTATGGAACAGAATTTGTGAAGGTCAAATCTGGTATGAGAGAGGATTCCAAATAAAGTGAACCTTAGTCAAATATAAATACTTCCTTGGACATTTATTACAGAATATTAATAAAATGTGAAGCCAAATAGTGAACAACCTTTCAGGTTAGACTTTAAGTGGCATAAGGATTTTACTATTCTCAAAAAAATTTTGAGGACTTCATTTTGTCTTGAAAATAATCAGAAATTTGCTATTTGATTTTAAATTACAAGGGAATCCAGAATTTATTGAAGTGTCCTAACTGGTGATCTCAACCTCTCTCCATCAGGCAGCACAGTTCACACTCACCAGTTCTGTCTCAGGGGAGCCCCTAATGCCTCTAATAATTTGTGGTTAGAAATATGCCTCCAGTTGTACATGTGTATCACAAGTTTAGGAGGAGGAAGGCAAGAGACTAGTGACTACATTAGAAGTTTCCCAAAAGGAAAAGTGGAGTCCTGAAAGAGTTTAATCTCCACCACTAAGAAGAATAAGCCATTATCCATAAAGTAACTATTTTTATTATGTCCTTTCCCTTTATGTAATTTCATTTATGGAGAAAATAGTCAGTCATGATACTTGTATAATTAATAAGTATTGTTGGGATTGCTAAATGACACTAAAGGAAGATGTAATTACAAATTAATTATCTTGTGAACACCTAAGTCTCTGGAACAATTCACTCAAGGGGTTGATTTCACAAATTCCAAAACACCTAGTAATTCGTGTTTCCTATATTAACAAATGCAACTGCCTAGAAGTAGTACATAAGCTTTGTGGATATCATCACTAAGATATTTAAGGCAGCTCACATTTATTTCATTGAACCCTTGTGGTTGACTTTCTTTTCAGGTGCTTCATGTCAGTTTTCAGAATGGCTATCATTAATGCAGACATTCACATTAAACTTTTGTGCAAGAAAGTACATATGACCTTCACTTACTTTTTAAAATATTTTATATGTATACCATGTTTCTATTGTTTATTCTTATTATCCTTTTAAGAAATAGGTTTTGCATCCACAGAAAACTCTAATTTTTTAAAAAATTATGTTGATCGCAATTACCTGTTATGTGCTGCCATACCTTCTTCTAGTGAACACTCATTTCTTTGTGCTTGTTTTTAATAACTACCATTGGCAAAGCTAAGTTCCCTAAGAGTTTAATCCAAGTCTTATCTACCATATAGTGACTTGATCTTTCCTTATATAGGCTATCTATGTGAGATTTCTCCTTGTTTAGAATGAACTCTTTAACAAAACCAATTTACAGTGAAAAACAGAGGTTATGCCTAGTGTTCACTATTTGGAAGTAACATTTACCATAAAGTTGTCATGGTCAATTTATAGAAATTGTTCCTTGGAATTGAATCTGTGTTCTTTATCATCAAAAACAGTGAAACCTTGCAGCATGTTGCTCTGCTGTCTGTATTGCATCGTAACAGTAATACTATAGTATTACAGAGACCTAAACTCCCTGCTCCAGCCTTTGTTGTAGTTTCAGGGCACCTTGGAAAACAATGCCAGTACATGCAAGGCACAGTGGTGGATTTCCATAAGCATGCAAGAAAGGGTCTGAATTAACTAGTGAAAATACTATTACACACTGCTGTTGGGCATACGTATCTGTTCCATTTGCCTGCTTTTTCGAAGAGCACTGTCTTCAGCCTGACTTGTCACATACAGAGTTCTGCAAAGATGCAGCTGAGCGTGAGGTTTCGTTTTTTACTAGGAAGTGACATCTACGAAAGGCAGAAATGTGCTCTGTGGCAGGATGAGGCATAGGCAGGCAGTGCTATATTTCCTCTCAGCAAAAATAGAAGCTTAAGTGAATAAAAAATGGATACGGCAACCTCTCAAAGAGATATGTTATGAGATGGCAAAGACAGAAATGATAGTGACAAGAGAAGAATTCACCCAAGACCACTGACTGCTGATAGCATAATAAATGTTGCCGAGTGAAATGTTAGTCCAGAGACTGTTTGGTTTTAGCTAACCATGCAGACTTCTGAAGATGAGCTTACTCATTAGTGATGACTTGATCTGATTATGCTAACTGCATTTCTCTGCTCTTGAAGCTCAGCTGCCACCGCAGCAGCCAGCTGCTGAATTTCAGGAATTATCTATCTTTGCCCAGTCATGTCACTCTTTTTCACCTTCTTTGGTACAAGATACCAATCTTAAGTACTAGTTAGAGCACAAAACCTCTGAGTTTGGAGCTAATACAGTCCTAGTGCTATCTGATAGTAGTTTGAAGTCTCCCTGTTAAACACAGCATGAATGCTTTCCCTGTTTCCATTTTCTTTCTTTGCTTCATGTCAAAATGTTCAGCAGTAGATCAGAAGAATAAGTCTAACCTTATTGTAAAATGACTTTTACATAAAGTGTCTTCTAGGACCATTCTGACAGCAACAACATTTCTATATTCACCCCCAGATAGTGTTAAACCCAAAGCTGGGACTGGCAACTGAATGCTTTTGATTTTGAAATCTAGAGCAGATTAATGCTTCTTGAAGTAGAACTAAAATGAAGACTCCAAAGGAATACTGAAAAAAAAAAAATGATCACCCACTGTTCTGAATTGTGGGAGAACTAGATTTAGCCTTCAGCTGGAATTTCCCAACACTAGCCTAAAACTGACTTTCATCCTTTCGTACTACTTGCATGTACCGTAAGGGAAGCTGTCTAAGATTTTGAGGTCAGCCTTCTTACAAGACATCAAATAGTTTGTTCCAGCTCTTTGTCTTGCATAAACTCTAACAAACATACTTCCAGTTAGAGGAAAGGCTTAGATGGTCATAGTGCTAAACTGGCCTACCTTGACCTGCTATCTGAAACACTACCATTTCTTTTTGTCTTTGCTTCCTTTTTTCTATCCCATTGCCTTTTATCACACTGCCATTATTTCTTCTTTTCCTCCATTTTTCTGTCCCTTTTACTTAAGCTGTGTCTGTACTAGCCACCCTTCTTTGCTTCTTTTAGTTTTATTCATCACTGATGTCTCCAGTGCTTTGTTTTGCACTCTTATAAAATCTGTTCTTCATGTTGGACCTATACTCTCTATTTTACAGTCCTTCTGCACGTTTGTTCTTGGCTATCTTTCATTTTAGACTATTCTAACACTATATTGACCCCCTATATCCATCAGAGCCCACAGCTGAAAAACCTGATTCTTCATTTTCAATACTTTACCCTTCTACTTTCTAAAGCAGAAAATAATAGTGATAGCATTCTGGATTTTTACTCCAGGGGAAGAAACAAGAAGATCTACAGGGTTGTTTGTTAGTTCTTCTAATACCCTTTCAGTGTCAGGTGAAGAAAAGAATGGATAATGGATTATAAAAGGTAGAAAAATGAAATAAATAGTTCGTAAGCAATTCCTAGGCCAAGCAACTCCTCTGTACATGTTGGCTAGCAGAAGTAATTGCAAGCCATTTAGGCCATATATTGCTCTTTGACTCCCTTTTGAAGCTTCTTTCAGCTATTGTTGACATTCATCTTACCATTACAAACCTGCAACTCTCCTTTGAGGTCAGAAGAAGCAATTGAGGAAACTGGTGCTTTTTTCCCACATCTCTTGCTCTACTTTTTCTGTAACTCTGGCAACTACTGTTGTTCACAGTAGGAAAGAGTAGAAGCTGTTTATTATTTTCTAAACACATCAGAAATTAGAAATATACCTGAACCTGAAGGTGAGCTTTCCCATTGGATTAATTTGATCTAAAAATTTTCATGAACACAACTCTGTGCACACATAGGAAAAAATCCCTAAAATATTAACTATACCTTGCTCACATAAACTATCTAACTAAATGTTCCTTAGGGAGGAACAACTACAGTTTTTTTATGATCTAAAAATTACAATAGGTTTGAAGTAAAACACAGGTGGTTTTGTTTGTATGCTCTTTGGAACAAAAAGAAACAAATAACTATTGTCACATTACCTGAAATAGGTCATGATTTATATGTGTTGACTGATTTTGCCCAGAGCATCAATGTATTTGGTAGTATGTAAAAGCAACACTACATGTATCTGATCACTCTCAATAGTTGTGTACCTTGCCTTAAATGATTGATTGATTGATTGATTGACTGATTGGTTATTACCCAGTCAAGTGGACTTTATAGAGATCTGATATTTTCCTTTGCATTTTAGCTGACACATAGTAAATGTTAAAGTCTATTAAAAGTGAGATTACCGGTGTATTTGGCCTGATTTGTTTTCTTTGTGGTTTTCAACAATTCATGATTTAAAATCCCACTTCAGGCCCTTGCATTTTAGAAGGATATACATTGCATAGGACTTTATTCACCTATCATCTTTGACATTATGCTGTGCATAAAAAGATTTTGTGTGTATGCATTATATTTCCACAGTCTGCTAGTAAATTTAAAAATAATAGCTATATATATAGCTCTAAAAATGTACTTTAGGGACAATTCTAATATTTTTTCTTGTATATATCAGGCTAGTGCAAAATGGAATTTGAATTCATTGGGAAATAAGGTTTCTTAATACTTTTAAAATCCATAGTGTGCCTGAATGTGGAATCTTATCAATTTCATGCAGGTACATATAAAAACATAAGAAAATGTATACTCTCACCCTACAGTCACAGAAGTTCCTTCATTTTATTGTTTTAATGCACCATACCAACCATAATTTTGGGCATTTTTGTTTGAAATATATTATGTTCTCTTCTGAGATCAATGTCCTACTCAAATATGTACTTGCTTTGCTATTTTTTTAAAATGATATCAGACAATTATTGAACTGATTTATTTTTGAGTGCTGACATGTATTTTTGACACAATCAGGCCTCAGTCATGCAGATGCTGATTTCTAGAATGGAATGTTCTCTGCTGTAATTGCTATAAGAGGGTGTAGTTTTACTAATCTTTTTAATAGAGCTAAATAGAATTGTTGACAATGCAGTTTACTTTCCTGAGATCCTGAATTTGTAAGTATAATAAGGATAGTCCATTGGAAGCAAGATGGAATCTAAGCAACAGTTTAAGTACTTGCATTATAAATTAAAAAAAAAATCAATTATTACTTCAATGAATACATCTCACCTGCTCTATGATTTCATATTTTGTTCAGCTAGTTAAGCTGAAAAAGTTACAGAGATAGATCTTTGACACTATAGGTTATTTATTACTAAACTGGGTAGGTTTTATCATTCTCCTTAATGCCACCACATACTGTTGTTAATTTAAGAGGTATTTGTCTCTGCCTCTTGCATTGTAATGAACAGTTAGTGACATATTTGGTCTGCTCTTTCTAATATCTGTTTGAAGTCTGGTTGTAACTGAAATTTTAATTCCAAAGAGTAACTAACACAAGTCGTTTGTGGAGGAAGCATAGGGAGGAGTTCAGATTACTGTGGTGACCTCATTATACTTCCATGTTCAAAGACTGATTATTTTAATTTAATTGAGCCTTGGTTGTTCTTGCAGGATATTAAGGATCATGTGATTGTGGAAATGCTATGATTCTGCTGTATATGAGGCTGAAAAAGTTTGACTTACTAAACAGGGGTATTAGAGCACCCAATATAATTTGGAGCCTAATTTTTGGAGAAACATTTCCTATTCCACTCGCAGGAAGAGTGCTGAAGGACTTGGTTTGTTCTTTTCCTTTTTTCTACATGTATACCGTCCCTGTCAAGAAATACCACTAGATACAGCAATTTAGCTCACCCTACTGTACCTAAAAGAACATACCTTAAAAACAAAATTACTCTTGACTAGCAACACACCTTGCCCAAGTTAAAAAAGTAGTGAAAAAAATCAGCTACAAAATAGCTTTATATTCACTGAGCTGTTAACTCATATACTTTTTTAATGAACACAGTTTGGGTAATATTTACAATTTGTTAAGTATTACAAAAACTATGGAATCTATCATTTAAATGGTTCTAAATATAAAACACAAGTTGAAAAGCAGTTTTGTAAAATATAAACATTTTATTGAGAAATTATTTTTTGGTGGGATGGAATAATTTATTCACCAGTTTGATTTTTCTCAGCTCTCCACCTTGTGCTGCAATATTACTTGAACTGTAGTAATTTAGAACTGAGTGCTGTATTTATTTTCCAAATAAAAATATATCCATTTGCTCTGTAGTATTTTTTAATTACTCTATACATACACATAACAATAACAAAGATCACAAAACATTTTTTTATTATATGACTCAAAGCAGTCTCCAAGAATGACATTTCAGTTACAGTATACAAACTGCCCAAATTTCCATGTACATTTCTTACCATAATTACATCAAATTATGAAAAATCTCTCAAAGGTTTAGAGTAAATATTTATTCTGCATGAGTTTGGGATTGACTTTTAATATGCAGAACCGATATATAAGGATCTCTCATTTTATTTGGAGATGAAATTATTTTGTTCTGCACGAAATCCTGAATACTACAATATTTATCCATGATTGTTGCTGGATTTGGGTTTATTTTCATCATAGAACTACAAATTTACATAATTAATTTTGTTGAAAGAGACCTGTAGAGACCATCAAGTCCAGCCCTCACAGTAAAAAAGCTTTTTTTATGTTTAAATGTAATTTCTGGTGTTTCAGTTTGTGACCATTGCTTCTTGTCCTGTCACCAGACATGACCAAAAAATGCCTGGCTCCATCATCTTTACTCCATCCCAGGAAGTATTTTATACACGTTGATAGCATCCTCCTGAGCCTTATCTTCTCTAGGCTAAACAATCCCAGCTGTCTCAGCCTCTTCTTGTATGACACAGGGTCCAATTTCTTAATGATCTTCATGGCTCTTTGCTGGACAAACTCCAGTATGTCCATATATGCTTTTTACTGGAGACCCCAGAACTAGGCTGCGTCTCCACTCATGCACTTTACCTTGCCCTTGTCTTTTTCTGGTTTGTTTCCATCGAAAACTCAGCTACAGAAATTTTAAATGTCACAAGTTTTGGTAGAGCAGAGGAAAGGGAATCACTGTAGACAACTGCAGTGTAATTAAATAGGTGTTTGGAATTTCAGGAAGGAGTCCAAAATTACTAAATTGTCATGTATCCACTGCTGACAATTCCTCAGAAATTCTGTGTACAGCTGTATAGCTTTTATATGTTACAGTAGGAAAAGGGGGGGAAAAAAGTGGGGGAAAAAAAAAAGATAATTCCACAGTCACATAATTTTCCCTGAACCACAATAGTAAAACCCATTATATGTCAGAGTATTTCAGGAAAAATGGTTTTGAATTGTTAGTACAGCATGCAATATAGAATATTATTAAGTGCATAGGAATTTATATGATCCTTGACCAGTATCAACTCACCCAAGAATCCATTAAACTGATATAGATTTACCAATCTTGGTATTGATTAGACATTGTAGCAAAGCAGGATTAGAGTCTGGCTAGAAAGGGAAATCAGTATTAGATACTGAAAAGAACAATTTTATGTGTTCATTTCAATATTACCTAATTGTTGTGCTTTCCATCATGAATAGTATTAATAGTGTCATCAGCTACATCCACTGTCATTTTCATCTATTCAAATTGTTCTTCATGTGCTACCAGGTTCACAGTACTGAGAGGAATTAACCTTACTTACAAATATCCTCAAGACATTTGACAGTAATATTTTTCCCCTTGCATGGCATACATGGGTAATGGTAATTACTCTGGGTATTTTACAATACAAATTTCAGGGTCACCACTGCATGACAAAATTAAAAAAAAAAAAAAAAAAGAAAAAGAAAAAAAGCTGGCTTTATGTTATGTATTCCTCAAATATAAATATGTAGTCAAAGAACATTTAACCTAATATCGAAAGTGTATCAACATCACTACTTTATATTTTCTAATTAGGAGACAATATTGATACTTCAAATTGCTAATGTTTCATTAAATAGTCAAATTAGTATAATAGACATCAAAATCTAACAGAATTACTGTCTTTATGATAATATAGTAACAGTACAGATCAAGAGATGATAATATTATAGCAGCAGTACAGATTAAGAGATGTAACTATGTTCATGTTCAGTATACACATCAGATAAACGCGTACACGTTTATCTGATGTGTATATAGAAAATGAACATAGTTGTGTAAAAAGCATTCCAAAAAAGTCCAGGCTTTAAGAAGGTAAACTGCAAAAATCAACAATCCAGTCAGCAGTCTAGAAGAAATTAATTTGTGTTTAGATATCATATGCTGAAATAGTCAATTTTTTCCGTTTTCATAATACCTTATTTTATAATACAGAAAAACAGTGCTGAATATATCCAAAACCTAAAAAATACCATTCACATGCAGAATCATAGCTCCTACCACAGCCTAGGTACATTACATCACCTGTAAACGTGAAAATAGTAAATTATGCAATGTTCCATACACTCCTGGAGACAAGAAGAGAATGGAGTTTCTTCTGTGATCTTTTTCATAAAAATGTCATCTCAACACTCTTACCGTTTGCTTGTGGTGACATTCATGTTTCTCCATAGCCCTGAATACTTCTTTCTGACTTAGATTTCTTTGCTGAACTGTCTGAGCCTGCGTTATAATGAAGTTTATAACATAACATAAAAAGAATTTAATATCAAGTAAATTATTAAGCAGAGGCAAAATAAGGAAAGTGGCAATCAGAGACGTGGATGCTTATTTGTGTATTTTCTAGCAGCTGCAACTGCTAGATAGAACATATAATCTCAATGCAAAAGAAAATAAACCAAAAATATGTTGAAGACTGTAAAAAAAAAAATATTTTAAAATAGTATCCAGATGTAAGCAGGGATTAAATCCAAATATTTGAGAGGAATTAGAGATGACTGCTTAACTGCATTCTAAATCAGCCTTATCTCACCTACAGAACAGCTGTAATGCTTTTGTGAGATAAACTGTGTTGATTTGTTACATAAAATGGCAAGCTGATTACACTTGTTTTGTGTGACTGATTTTTATCACTGTGACCATTTCTTTATCTTTTTTTTTTAATTAAGAGTTATAATATTTACAAATTGTTACAGACACTTGAAATTTAGCAAGCAGGAAAAGACCTCCAGAGAATGCATATTTTTCTCAGAAAGTATTGCTGAGTACTGTTTGCAGTTCTGTGCATTTTTTTTTTCTTTCATTTGTCCAACTGTGAAGGATCTGTTAATCTGCTATATTATATACCCATGAAGATTCAGACCCAGGCAGAAAGCTCCACTCGAAGCAGTCTTAGAGGAAGAGGAACTTTCATCCTGGAATAACCCATATACATGCAGACTTATGCATATGTAGGAATGTACTCCACTACCTAGAGTTTCAGGATGCAAGATGTGCTGCTCTGATTCCTAACTAGTAAAGAAAAATGAGAGTGTGCCACTATAGACTAATCCCATACTGTTTCCCAGACACAACACATTGCTCATTCTCTCCCTGGGCTAGCAAATCCCTGTACTACCAGCTATAACTTTTATGCTGGTACCTTGCTTATTAAAGATTAATGCTAATTTGTATCCTACTGATGTATTAAAAACAAGGTAAAGATGAATTGCTTATTGCATTTTTCTGTTTTTAAATTCTGGTGAACTTGAAAAACATCCAGTATTCCTCTTCTGAAAGCAACTGCTCTTCCATTAAAAAATGCTACATTTACAATGTGATTGACCTTAATTTATCCCCTCCCTCTTGTGTGTATCTGTAGGCACTGATATTAACATAATGCTGCAATCTGCATTCATCTTTATTTTTGGCCTTGTTCTGCACAGGAAGAAATAACTTTCACAGGAGATTCTAAAACTGTTGTGCCCATTTTATTTTTCTGTGTGGGATGCTATTCATCTGGCAAGATCAAGAAACTTTGGAACGCAAATATTATCTCACACCATTTCTCTCTGTTTCTTTGAAGAATTCATTTATGTTGTTTGATTTGATTTTCCAAACTAGAACATAGTTCACAAAGGTGTTAAACAGATTGATTAACATCTTAATAATCTTGAAGATAAAAACTGAAAAATGCTAACAGTACATGTGTGTTTTATGAAAATATTTGAAGCTGTTTACAGAAGCTTTTGACCATAAGCAGAAACATAGCACTGAAGATGCAAAATAAGGGACATGTATTGAGATGTTGATCTGATAAATAACCTCAAAATTAGGCTAAACATAAGTGTAACTACAGCAGAGGGAAACATTCATTAAACCCAATTTTGTTGGTTTGGAATCTCGCTTTTTGCCTTTGTAATTGAAATGTATTACAGAGGTTGAATTGACAGCCTATTGTAAAATATATCCAGGAACTCTATTTGAATCAACATGTTGATTGCTTTGTCAGGGAATAATCTACAGTTTGTTGCGAGGAAAAAAAAGTACAGGGAAAATATAAGTAGCCACAAGTACACTTCTCAACATTTCAAATTCTCTTGCAAGTCTCTCTTATGCACATGCTGTGGGATCAATTAGAGCTTTACAGACTTTATTGACTCCTATACCTTATAATGCACATAATGCCATCATTGCCAATATTACACTTAGAATAGGATTTGGTAGCCCTCCAGTTAGCGTAAAGAATGTAACAGAGTGTTTTTCCCGTATGGAATCTACAAACTTCAATTCAAAAATATTGTTGTTTTATTCAAAATATTGTTTAAGGGAAAAAAAGAGGCACACTTTATAAATGTATAATTAAAACCAAAAATATTTTATATAATCTTAATAGTCTAGATACAATTATTTTTTTTTTAAATAATAATGCAGATAGAGCACTTATATACACAAAAAGTCACAATAATAACAATAATACAATCAAAATTGTAGCTCGCTTCTACTACTTTTCTGGGTATTATGATCACCCTTTTTCTGCTCCTCTAGGTCCTTAAGTCAGTGGTTTCACACTAGTGTTAGTGGTGGAGTTTGCTGCTGTGAGTGGCCAGCATCTGGAGTCCTTCATTGGGAGGACTATGATGTTCATGTTGCCGGTTTCTTCTCTTCCTCTCTCTCTCTTCTGTCCGTTTTTCTTCTCCTTTCTTCTGCTTAGGGTCATTTTCAAATGCTTTCTAACATGCTTTTATACCTTTTTCTTCTCTTTTGTTTTACAGTTCCATGTTACATACAAATTTTCTATACATGGTAGATTTTACATGTCATATACTACTTCTGTGTTCTCTTTGTTATCCCTAAAACCAGTTGTGCCCATCCCTGGGTCTGCATTTCTTTAACTGACCACTGGAGACTTGTTGGCAGTTGTGGGATCTCCTGTGGCAAACTTGTGTCTCTTCTTTTTACATCCCATAAGACTCCTTCACACCCCATCTTGTGCCTCCATTTCTCAAGGCCTCTGTTATTACACCATGCCTGTATTTCTCTATGCTACATCATTATGTTAGAGTCATAAATATCTCATTCTAGATAGCCTGCTTGTTACTTCAATCTAAGACTTTGGTTGGCAGCATATAAAGTTAAAAAAAAAAAGTAAAGCAAGTTATCCATAGACACTTGATGAATTAAGAGAAATTGCTGTCAGTTAAGTAAAACAAAGCTACAAGCAGATTAAGCGAAGTTCAGACAGAGCAAGTCTGACAAATCTCTGTACTGAAGACTCAAAAACTCGATACAAAGCTTATAGCCTGTTACTGCCAGTGTTAGTACTGTATTATTGAGTTACATAATTACCTAGTGAAGTGCAGTACCAAGCTTGTACCCTGGCTATGTAGCAGGTGTATAAAGTCACGCAAGTTATTATGACCAGTCAGTGCAATTGATTCAGACCCTTGGTTTCCACTCTGTGTGCAACATTCTGGGGTATTATGCTACCAGAGGATGTGGGCAATTAACATGTACATACATTGGAGTCCGCATAATAAATAAAATAACAGTAATTTCTACTGCTATGGAACTTTAAAAATTGTGTACAGAGTAAAAGACACATCAGTGGGGAGAAATAACTTATTTGAAGAAGGTGGATATCTTGATTGAAGGACAGAAATATTGAAGAGAGAAAAGAACATATTATTTGCTCCTTCATGCTTGCCTGAAAAAGAAAATGAAATTGAAAGCACCATTAAGTACAGTTTGTTTAGAATATTTACTATTAGACTTTTTAACTGATAATTTAAAAAATCCCACATTATAGTTAAGATTCTACCCTGACTAAATGGTTTGATGGTGATGATTTTACTGAGAGATTAATTTGCAACCCTAATTAAAAGAGGATGATCCTGAAGCCCATACAGAAAAAAAATATAAAAAAGCTATAAAAATAGAATAAGGGGATGAATAAATCAACTATGGAATAGGTCTGGGGCCCCCAACATGAGAAGGACATGGACCTGCTTGAGCAGGTCCAGAGAAGAGCCATGAAGATGATCAGGGGGCTGGAGCACCTCCCTTATGAGGACAGGCTGAGAGAGTTGGGGTTGTTCAGCCTGGAGAAGAGGAGGCTCCAGGGAGACCTTATAAAGGCCTTCCAGTACTTCAAGGGGCCTACAGGAAAGGTCCGGAGGAACTATTTATCAGGGAGTGTAGTGATAGGGTGAGGGCTAACAGTTTTAAACTGAAAGAGGGTAGATTTAGATTAGATATAAGGAAGAAATTCTTTACTGTGAGGGTGGTGAGACACTGGAACAGGTTACCCAGAGAAGCTGTGGCTGCCCCCTCCCTGGCAGTGTTCAAGGCCAGGTTGGACGGGGCTTTGAGCAACCTGGTCTAGTGGAAGGTGTCCCTGCCCATGGCAGGGGGGTTGGAACTAGATGATCTCTAAGGTCCCTCCCAACCCAAAGCATTCTATGATTCCATTATTCTATGTGTGATGATCCAATGAAACCATAGTTAATGTCTCAACTGTCCCATAAAAAACTTGGGCAAAGGAAATGGTTTCTATGGAAATGCCGGGGCTGTGCAGGTAATGACAGGGAGGTGTGGCAAGAGGAGCGGGTCCTGTGGAGGTGGGACCACACTTCTCAGAGGCTGAACTTCCCTATCTTGAGTCATTCTGTGAAGACCCAACAGAGGAGCCGTTTTCACAGTGCATGTGCCAAAAGGAAAGGTCAAATAACGGTCACATCTGCAGGGAGCGGGGAGTAACTCCCCAATGACCCCCAAGCCCACCAACTCATTTCCAGAAGAATCTGAAGGTACAAACTGCGCATGTACCAAAAGCAAGGAGAATTCTAGAAGCATAAACTGCCCATGATGGGTAATTAGCCTAATGAGTCCAAGTGCCCACCTGGAGAAGGGGCAAGGAATTATAAAATGGTCTGTGCCCCACCAGAACTGGACCCCTGGGTTGGCTGGACCAATGATGGAACCAGGATTGGTGAAATATTCCTTTTCTGTCTTTCTCTCTTTTCCTCTCTCCCCTTTTCTTTCTCCTTATTGTTCTGTATGCCTACATTTGAGGCAAGGCTTGTCAGGGCATATTTAAGGCTTATTGGGTTATAGGATCTGCCACTACTTGGTGTAAGTTTAATGCCTGTTGCAGAGGTTGCAAAAACTACTGACAAAGTTTCATACCAATTATCTGTTGTGAGTGAATAAAAACTGAGTTTTATGAATTGAAGAATCCTTGGTGTCATTTCACCTTAGTCTTGACCTGGGAATCGGCAAATCTAAGTTATGGTACTGAGAAATTGAGACATAACACTATCATAACTCCACTATATGTTCTCCATAGAAAGCTTTATATCTATTATGGCAATATCTGGTAGCTATTTCTATAATTTTTACCTTTAAAATAATGACTAATTTTATAAGCTTTTTGAAGCTTTGTTAAATAATCACACTTGAAAGTCACTGTATAAGGAAATACGACCAATGTAATCAAGTTGATGCATTTTATTAAAGGATACACAGCAATTTATAAACTACCATAAAGCACATGTGCAAATACTTGATTGCTAATGGGCTAAAGCTACTTGTCCACGTGCCCTTTTCCCCTCTATGATTGGTCCTAGTGTGGTGTCCACGCGCCGCTCTCCTACTAGGCAAACATCTTGTTTTCCACAGTCCAGCTTCCTTATCTTTTTGCTACGCACGCAGTTTCTCAGCCCCTTGGCCTTGCAGGTGTTCTTCACACCAGCTACAGCCTGTTACCGTGAGGCCACTCGGTCTGGATCGCTCATAATAGATCCATTGTTTTCCAGCCATTCCACAAATCCCCCTTTTTGTTTTTGAGCGAGTCAGAGCCCTTTTTATTGTTCAGTCCATCGTTCTTGTAAAACACTTCCACACAAAGCTTAACATCATTAAAAAGATTATAATGACAATTAAAACTGTTATTCCATGTGAAAACAAATCCTTTAACCATCCAGTAATTGATAACCTTTTAGCTGAATCGTTATTCTATATTCTTCTTTCTTCAAGATGTAATCCCATCGTATAAGCGTCACTACAATACCAAGTGTCATTTACGAGTACTGCTGAAGGAGTCACGTTTTGCCATTCCAGCCAGACTGTCTGATTATACCAACCATGATGGCTAGTCAGATAGCCTTTTTGTTCACCAAACTCTATACATCCCCAGGCCTGATCCTGCATGCTATTCCCAGCTACTGGGGGAAGAGAGCCTCTCAGCTCTAACTCCTGTAAAGGAAGGGGCCATATGCCCCTGTAACACAGACAAATGGCATACCAATCCAACAGGTCTGAGATGGGTCTGCAGCAGTTGCTAAGCCCAGGCAAAATGCCTGCTGTCCTGATTGATTTTTCCCTGCCACCTTGGCACAACTCCGCAGTTTCTTATCTATCTTCTGAGGCCTGTTCTTCAACAAAGCCTAGCTGTTTGTCAGAGACTGTGTAAGGCCAATGCCTCCTAGATCTCCCCTTTCTTTGTTTTGCGGCGGCACCTGCAAGACTTGTTTGAGAGCTGTATCAATTAGGGGTTAGACAAACTTCAAAAAACATAGCATACTTAGAATAGTTCCACAGAAGGCTAAAAACAATACAGCAGTTACAATTACTAGTTAAAAAGAGTAGACTAATTTCACTACCCATAATTAAGGGATATGACTAAATACCACAAAAATAAACAGTAAGGAAAATACGGAGTAGCACACTTAATTAATGGGGTACTAACATTCAGATCCACAATCGCTGGGGAACCCTGCATGCAGCGAGAATTCAGAGTACCCTTCCTCACGAACTGGAAACCCTATGTGATGCGTCCATCCCTAGGTGAGGCATCCAAAGTTGCTGCAAACAGGTCCAGCCTCTAAATCAACAGGCCAAAATAACTGGCACTTTTCTTTGAGCAGAAACATCTGATTTCATCCTCCTGTTGGGTTCCACCCAGAGCCTGGCCACCACTCAAGGGGGAAAACCAATGGAGTTTCTAATAAGGTTAAACACTTGAGTTCTTAATTCTTAATATTGTTAAACAAAGAAAGATGAATACACACATTCTTATAGCATTTCATCCTCATTAACAACTAGATTCTGTGTAAGCTACATTTTTCACTATTGACTAGTAAGCCTATATATTTCATTAAGGAGTTGCAATTACTGTTAGCATTTTCTCTTAAAAGAATTGGCAACTGTAGTGTATTTTGTCCTGTTGCAGTAGCAAACATTACCCAGACATTCTGCTTAAATCATCAGTCAAAGAGATCGCAAACTGTTGGCACAGGGGCATCCACAGCACTCACAGCTGGATCCTGAGTGCCCTCCAAAAGCTGCCTCTCACACCTCAGGTATGATTGCACACACCCTGCCAGTAACCGCCGGGGACAGTTACCTGTGGAGACACAAGCATAACTTCTTCCACAAGTTATTAAAAGATATGGTCTTTCTCAGTTACCGCTTCCTAGATTTTTTTGTTAGCACTTGGAGAAGTGACACAATATTGGTAGCACCTGTGAGGCAGGGGGAATGTTTAAAAAGTTCATGACATATAATGCCTTATTTAGCCTTTTGTGAGGTGTAGATTGATACCCTGCATCTCTCCCTTTTTGTTGTTTTAATAGACACTTTAACATGCCATGCGTACACTCCACAATGGCCTGTCCAGTCAGTGCGTGGGGAATGCCAGTCAGATGCTTGACTCCCCACTGTATGGCAGGATGCAAACAGTGCTCCAGAAAAGGTATTAACAGACACATGTACATATTTTAACATTTCAAATGCAGCTAAATGTGTGACATCAGATTGGCATAATTCTGAGGAGGTGAGTTCCCAAGGGCCAACACCACTGTTGAAGAGATGGAGTCTTTCTGGTATTCAGGGCAAGTGGCAATGATGTCTTTAGCCTGATGCCTTGATAAAGAAAACTGTTTTTGTATTGCCCTGGTATTCTGGAGGAAAAAAATGCATGTGAAAGCTGTGCTTGCTTGAAGACATTTGTATTAGCCACTGTAACATGTGCATAGTAACCGGAACAATGATACACACAGGTTCCTGACCAGCAAGTAATAGTAGTTGCTGCCTACCTTTCTTGATGAGTTTGGCAAACATTCCTGGACAAGTAGTGATCTTCTTGTGCAGTTGGTGTGACAAAAAAAAAGTCTATTCAATAATAACAAGAGGGTCAGTAAGTGTTCCATCCCACTGAAACAGCAGAGCATATGGCTGCCCTGGAGCCAAGACCTCTCCCCCTTTTTGTTTTTGCAGAAGTGCTTTCAAGTTTTGGTGCATTATTTCCACGATGGCTTGTCCTGTGGGGGAATGCAGTATACCTGTGATGTGACGTATACTCGGGATGCTTGTCTGTTTTAGATGGTGTTAGCTAAGCGGTGGAGATCTTGTCTCACGTTCTCTGTAAGTACTCTGGGTGATATCAGTGAAGGATCTCTTAATAAAATATCAAAGAAGCGATGCAGATCATCATTAGTTAGGCCCAACAGCGGCCGTATCCAATTTATGGCTCCTAACAGTTTCTGTAAATCATATAAAATCTTAACATCTGTTTTAAGTTTAACCTGTTGCAGGACAATAGTCTGTTCATAAATTCTCCAGCCCAGGTACTGCCTGGTGATATCTATACCTTTTCAAATGCTGTTTGCAACTCCATTTGAGACAGTGAGTCTTTGGTTAAAGCAAGAGCCTTTTCCATGATCTCCTGTTTCTGTTGCTATGAGGATGTATGTCATCCATATAATGATATATAACATCCTGGGGGACCTGCATTCGAATAGGGCTCAAAGCCTTTGCAACAAACCCCTGACACATCGTGGGACTATTTGTTATGCCTGAGGGTAAAACATCCCAGTGGTACCGTTTTGCAGGTTCATTAACATTAATAGTGGCAACAGAAAAGGCAAATTTAGGTGCATCAGGATGCAAGGGAATGGTAAAAAAAAAATCAATCCTTTAGATCAATTATTACAAGATGCCAGTTTCAGGTAATCGCTGGGGAGGGCATTCATGGTGGTTAAAGTACCCTTATCCTCCATGGCATCATTAATGTGTCAGAGATCATGTAAAAGTCACTATTTACCCCTTTTCTTTAAAATAACAAACATCGGAGGGTTCTAAGGACTGGTGATAGGTACGATGTGTCCTGTATTTAATAGTTCCTGAATTAAATCATTAAGGTGGCATGACTTTTCCCTTGGCAAGGGCCACTGACCCACCCACACAGGTGATTTTGTTTTCTAGGTTAGTTTCAGGGTGGGTTTCAGGTTGGGTTGTGCTGCAGTGGTGATTAAGACAAATTTGATCCAATTTGAGTTCCTCATTGAGCCATACAGTCACGACCCCAAAATGTAGCAGGGGTTTCCAATATAAATGAATATTTGCTACCCGGTTTTCTGGGCCCCTTACATAAATGAGATCCTTACTTTGAATTTTTACAGCATGACCACCAACCCCGAAAAGCATTTGAGTTACCCGAGCTAACAGCCAATCTGCTCACAGATACTACAGTCACATCCACACCAGTATCTAAAATGCAGATTTTTCTGCTTTGGTGAGAGTATATTTTACTAGAGGTCAACCTTGATTCACTGTCTGAGCTCAAAATATTTGAGAAGTACCTGCTGATTCGAATTCTAAGTCACTGTGGCTTCTTGAGATACTATTAGGGGGAGCCGTAGTAAAATATAGGTTCCAGGCCATAATTCTGATTTCCCCTTCTTAATCAGCATCTATGAGCCCCGGTAAAATGAACAACCTCTGTAAGGTTGTAGATGATCTTTTGACCATATTTCCTTCAGGCAGATGATACAGAGGTGCACTCTCCCTGCAGAGTATGCAGCTAAATTCAAGACAACAATTAACACAGTGTACTGGGTCTGGCTGAACTGGAATTGTTTTTCCCCTATAGCAGCCCTCACGGTGCTGTGGTTTATGCTGGGAGCTGGCAGGGTGTTGGTAGCACCCTGGTGTTGTGGCTGCTGCTGAGCAGTGCTTACACAGCACCAAGGCTCTTTCCGACATTTCCCCCAGTGGGACGGGGTGGGCAAGATCTTGGGAGGGGACACAGTCAGGACAGCTGACCCCAACTGCCCAAAGGGATATTCCAGACCATGTGATGTCTGCTCAGTATAAAGCTGGGAGAAAGGAGGAAGAGGGTGGGGTCACCACCGCAACCACCGGAGGTTGGTCCTCCGAGGCAACCACAACGTGTATTGGAGCCCTGCTTCCTGAGAAGGCCCGACATCGCCTCTTCATGGGAAGTAGAGAATAAATCTGTTTGCTTTTGCTTCCGTGCGCGCGGACTTTTGCTTTGCTTTGCTTATATTAAAACTGCTTTTGTTTCACCCACAAGTGTTAGTTTATTTTCTTTCCCCTCTTTACCCTGTTGAGAAAACAAAGGGAAAAAGGGGGGGGGAGGTGATAGAGCGACTTGGTGGATACCTGGCATTTAGCCAGAGTCAAACCATCACACACAGAATTACTGCCTCCTGCTAGAGGAGGTATTTCACTTCAGACACTTAAAATACTGAGCCCAAACAAACAGCAGCACTGATAACCCAACGGATGGGCACTAGGGCTCTGCACTAAGGAATGTTCACTCGTCCTGCACTACCCCCGCACTGATACAGAGTCTGCCCCGCTCTTCATTCCTCCCTGGCCGCTTCCCTGGCGGGTCAGAGATGTCCGCACTCCGCAGCTGCAGCTGGGCTGCGTCTCACACACGCAAAACAATTACACAACCACACGAAGAGGCCTCTTACACTTATTACTGACACAACATAAAATGACAAAAACTACAAACATGAAAACACCATTAAGAATATATAAAGCCATTGCTGCATGACAGCATCAGCAACTTCTTTGTGAAAAAACTGCTGCTTTTGGCGGGGGGAGGGTAGGCGGACACAGGCAGAGAGTGCGGTGCAGGGCTCGGCCACAGGCGGTCACTTCGCGGTGGGGGGGCTCGGAGAGGCCCCAGGCCGCTGCTGCCAACTCCGCACCTTAGGAGTGTGCGAAACCAGCTTCCAAGTAGTTGCCAGCTCATTGGCATGCTGATCCCTCTTAGAAATAGCCTTCCACAACCGTTCACCTATTTCAGCCCATTTTGCTGTTTCAAAGGCTGTGACGGCATCGGCAGGATAGCCGTGGTTTCTGCACCACTTAAGTAACCTTTGCACAGAAGTTTCATTATAAGTTATCCCTCTCTTAGAGAGTATAAGTTGATCACCTCTCCCAGGTGATTTTCCATCAGTCAACGGCTCTCATACCTCCTTCATCATTTTCCAATCTAAGGTGTCCCATTCATTGCCTTGTTGGGTTAGTTTTACTGGAAACATTGGTCCAAGCTGGTTAAACTGCCCCTCAATCATTACATCCTGAATAACTCCCCGCCATCAATGTGCTGGATTACCATTATCACCTGTGCCTCCCAGTGCCCTCCCTCCCATTTGAGCCAACGATGGCAGCGGCCCGATTGCCACTGTTTCCCCCTGACCCCTCCTCCCACACTGTCATGAAAAAAGGTGTTAATAGCAAGAGGGGGTGGCGGCGGTGACGTAGGAATAGGCCAAGCCGATTCCTTTACTTGTATGTGAAGTTGCTCTACTAGTTTTCTCGTTAGTTCTCAAAACTGCTGATCTTGTAAGCCATAACTATATTGTTCATGCACAGATAGAGGTGATGGAGGTGAGGACAGGGGCAGGGGTGGGGGGGCACCTTCACCTGCCAAGGCAGCAGTGGTGGTGCGCGCGGGCTCGGGCGAAAAGCGGCAGGAGGGAGCCGGGTGGGGTGGTCGAGTAATTGTTCCCTTGAGCTTGAAAGGGGAGACTTGAGCGGCGGTGGCGAATCTGTTGATTTTTGCTCTTGAATTTTCTGCCGCACAGCTGCTGTGTGTGAAGCATCTCTGGGCGTCGCGTGTGAGGCACCCCCACACCTCCTTTTAGGAGCTGCCTTGGGGAACAGGGATCCCACGAATACCACAGCAGAAGCGGAATCTTTAGCACCAGCACCTTCTGCCTCTGCTGACAAGGCAGCGAAAGCAGAGGCGATGGTCTGCCGTTCTGCTTTCATCTCTTTCAGACTCTCTAGGATCAATCTCCTCACAGTGGAGAGTTTCCCACTGTCTTTGGAACCTCAACTAATATTGTCCCACAGTGCTGCGCTGATTTTTTCCCAAGTAACTACTTCAAAGGCTGCACTTGCTGTGGGGATTATCCCTTGTTGTCCAGCCCATGACAGCAACTTCCTCAGGTTCCCCTCATAAAATAATCCTCTCACAGAGAGTATATGTTGGAGGAGCTTAACCACTGCCACTTCTTTGCTGGGCATGGACCCCATCTCCTCCCCAGCCGCTCACCTGATCAGGGAGAGTTATCCAACCTGCGTGCGCGCGTATTCCTGGGTGCCAGGGCAGCACCTGTGTTTCTGCTGGCTTCCGTCCCCTCTGGGCCGTCTGCTCTTGCTCGGGCGAGCACCGACAGGAGGGTTCCTGTTCAGGCACTAGTTGCTCTCACAGAAGTTCTGGACATAACTTATAGGACCAATGTGATCAAGTTAATGCATTTTATTAAAGGATACACAGCAATTTATAAATTACCATAAAGCACATGTGCAGATACTTGATTGCTAATAGGCTAAAGCTACTTGTCCACGCACCCTTTTACCCTCTCTGAGTAGTCCCGGTGTGATGTCCACACACCGCTCTCCTACTAGGCAAACATCTTGTTTTCCACAGTCCAGCTTCCTTATCTTCTTGCTACGCACGCAGTTTCTCAGCCCCTTGGCCTTGCAGGTGTTCTTCACAACAGCTACAGCCTGTTGTTACCGTGAGGCCACTCGGTCTGGATCGCTCATAATATGTCTTTTGTTTTCCAGCCATTCCACAGGAAATCACCAGTAAGATTTCATCAGCTTACTGAGTCAATCATCTGTAGATCAGACAAAGTTTCCTTTTTTGAGGCAGAGCTAAGAAGAGATATTAAGATGATTTATTCAACTAAAGCAAGCAGTACTTTGCTAGGGTTATCAAGAAGTTGTATACTACATTGTCATTCTAGTCTAAGAGAAGCTTCTAGGAATACTCAAGCTAAAAAGAAAAAAAGTGTGATATTGACTAGAAATAAATGACAATATCATATTTAGAGGGAAAACCATTACTACTTGATTTTAAAATCATGGATTGAATTATGTCTATATTATACTCATCTGTAATATTGATACTGTATTCACAAGGTAGGAAGTTTGTTAGAACTTCCGTTTATGACTGTGCATAGAAATACAAGCAACTAATTTTATAACAGAGATGCTTTCTTGATCAGTAATTTGAAGACTTTTCTCCTGTCTCACATGTGACTGCTGATCCTCTGCTCCCCTCCACAAACAGTACACAGTCCTTCTGTTTCTAAATGGATGGATTAAATAAATTGCTTTCATTTTTTTCCATCTAAACACAGATTGTACTGCTTCAGTTTCCACTCCATCCACTTCATCTGGAACTGTTTTTATGACACCTTCTAAAATTCATTTTGTCTTTATTTCACCACCTGATCTGAAGCCTTTCTATTGATTTATTTAATCAGCAATGAAACTTGGCTTCTCCTAGACATCCATGATTTTATGAGTATTTTCAAGTCTGACATCTCTTGATTCTCCTTCTACATTTTTGAATAATCATCAGGAATCTGCATTGGTGGTTTCATCCCTGTTTTACTAAACTCAGGATACCCATGTTCTTACTCTTTTTTTCTGGCTTCATTCTTTGGATGGCCTTACCTTTTTTTTTTTTGCTTGTACATTGTCATGAGCTCTCAGATCCCATCATGACTGAGGATCACGAGTTACCCATTTTTCTATCCAAAGTTATCACTTTTTCAGGTGTCTCCCATTCTCTCAAATCACTGGCTTGCTGATCTCATGTCCTCCATATCCCTGCTGCTGGTGGACTCTAATTGGGTGAAGAGCTTTGATGATAGCTCAAAAGCACAGCCTCAAATGAGACAAATGAGAGGACTACACACTTTTACTTCTTTGCTGAGACTGCATTGATCTATCAGATCTCCATTTGACTTACGCTGTTGGATAAAAAAGAGACAATGAAGTAGCTTGTACTTCTTGTGTTTGCTTTTGAGAGCAAATTCTAGTGCTCAAAAGTTCATTTGTGTACTTAATGAATACCTGGCCAGTGATTTTCTTTTTAGGGAAGGGAAAGGTAAATCAGTTCTAATGTGATTTTAAGTAGAAAGCTATTATTACTTCATTAATACTGTGCTATCTGCTGCTGATGTATTTTTTTATATGAAAGGAGCCTGCAACTGCAGATGTTGGCACATGATCTCATGATGGGTGATGCCGTTTGCCAAAGAATAGCAGGAGTCATCTAATTCTCTTGCATTTGATGTCTTCAGCACTGCTACCAGGGCTGCTCCAGCAAGATACTGAGCACCTCGACATCATGTTGATGCATGTTGAGCATCAAAATGTTCAATATCAGCAAGTCCAGGAATATAGTAGACTCTGAATGTGTGCATGTATATATGTATATATGTGCATGTTTATATGTTATGTTACTGTTCATTGCTCTGAAAAGGTACTTACTGCCTTCCGAGATCTGGCTTTAAATAACACTGGTTTTCATGGAGCCTAAGCACTTCCATTGATTTTTATTACTTGTCAGTTTTCTGTCAAACCTCTGGCTTATTAAGTGTAATCTATATTACTTTGTACATTGTGAGGTAAATAGCATGTTAAGCTCCATATACAAGTTCTGCTCAAATCCTCATAAATTGCACATACATTTCCTGTTCATGCTATCCTTTGAAAATGAAGTGCTTTCATTACTCTGTCATAGGAATAGGCAATCTTTTGTCATTTTCTTGTGTGTTTGTCTCCCTGTATATCTTTTTATAGTTTAAATGGAAAGGAAAAAAAAAAAATAACATTGTATCTTGCAACATATTTACAAATAAGACTTTGAAAAGCTTTTTGATTGAAAAAATAGCAATATAAGTAACTGCTTGATTAAAAAATGCATGTGCCTTTTACACAATGATATTGCCCATGCCTAACTAATGGATTTTATAAAAAGTGTATGTTTATAAAAATGTTCAGGTCAAGAATTTAATAGAACTGATAAATAGTCTGTTCCTTTAACTTAAAATCAGAATATGCTGAACGTCTCACTTTTTTGAATTCTGACCCACTTGGCAGGAAACAAAGCTTCGCTTGTATTCATCTGTAACAGGGCCTTTAAAACTTGGTCTAGCACATGTTGCCATAGTTAAATGGACCAAACAAGCTGAGAGCTGTAGCTTACTCTTCCCAATTAAATGATCAAACAAAAGTAGGACACAGTGATGAACAAAAAAGTCCACTGAGACTTCCACCAAAGTTCAACATAAATATACTTCCCTGTATGACTTATTTTTCCTTTTTATAAAAGTTTCCAAATAGATTTCCAGTTTACTGTCACTATTTTCCCCACTGCCTTATTTTCTTACTCATTTTCATTTCATATTGTCACATATTTGTATAATGACTTTTTCAAAGTTTGATTTATTTAAAGTGAACCCCCTATTTATTGAACTACTATTTTAGTGACATACATACAAGTATGATGAAGGTGATATGTCTATTATCAAATCATAGAGTAATAATCAGGACTAGATAAAGATGTTTTAAAGAATCAAGCCCTTTAAAACAGAGATTATAGTATTCTATAGCATTGGAGTAATTAATTATTAGCTATTATTTTTGCTTTAGTGAAAAAGTATAAAAAGTATAAGAAGTGAAACTTTTATAAGTGTATGGTATGTTGAACACAATAAATTAATTGTTATCTTTAAATAAGAAATGTAAATATTATGTTCATGTAAATTGAAATTTTTCACATGTTCTCTATCCCGAAGGATATGAAAGCGCATATGAAAAACCTTGGTTTGATTGCTACTTTATGTATATTTTGACAGTGGATGAAAGTCTGATTTATTGCATACGTATATGTAGGATACTTCATCATGCTAATCACTGAGTAGATTTAATATATGAAAACTTATCTTTATTGCACATTACACAGATTATCACTTTTCACAACACTGAAATGCAGCCTGTAATTTAAAACCTCTTGGAAGAGTATGTATAGTTTTGTGTAAAGGGTTTTTTTGTTTCTTTTTTCAAATTAAAATACAGGAAGAATTTCAAGAGGACAAAGTTAACTACAATTCATATTGAAGTATTTCTTACAAAAAAAGGATATGTTTGGAGGTTTTTTTAATCACATCTTATCAGGGATGATGTGAATATGTCTTAGGCATAAATCTATTGGCAACTACAATGTTCAGGAAAAAAAAGTCATCATATTTCTCAGGCTGATCTGAACAGGAAGAAGGTTATCTGTGTATCATAAAATTATTAATTTTCAGCACAAATAAAATTACTTACTTTTCAGTTTTTAACATCAAAAATAAGTGTGGGTTGTAATATTACCTAAATCAGCTTTTACTATAAAAACTGTTTCTGTTGAAAGTCCCTGCACTCGAGAGACAATACTCTTGAAATCTGCAGGAGTACGTTAAGTTAAAAGAAAACTGTCCATGAAAAACCAAAGCTGTCTTCCCAATGCCTGATTCCAGGAAAAAAAAAAAAAAAAAAAAGCCACATGGGTACAGCATGGATACAGGGATGATCTGTAGAACAGTAACTACATTTAAACGAACAAAATCGTCTTTTCAGTACTGTTTACATAATTCTTTCATGATGCTTGTGCTTTTTGTTCTTTTTCCTGATATGGAAGTCAGAAAAAAGAAACAGCAACTGAGCTTATCTTACACAGAAGGGAGAGCTAGAAAGGATACACTTGAAAATTTTGAAGCATGACAGAAACTGTCATGAAAGGTTATTTAATAATCCTAAAAAAGTGATTAAGCAATCATTGTCAGTAATTCCATATTTTCAAAGCAAGTTGAAATATTGAGAGGTAGAGTAGAATGGTGTCCTGTCTTTTTGAAATAAAGCTATAAAATATAGATGCATCTGAGACTGAACAACATTATTAAATAATATTGTGAACGTCCCATTTGGGACCATTGAAAAGTTAGAATCAGTGATGGTAAAACAAAGTTTGTGAGAAGTTTGAGGACACTTGAAAGGAAATAAAGAAAAGATCAGTTATCCTGACTGTCTGATATAAATCCCATGTACAACAGTAAAAAAAAATAAAAGGCTGAGGCTGATCCTGGAATCTCTTAAAAAAGGTAAATTGTAAAAACTTAATAACTTCTGGACTTCAAATCTTATGTTAAATATATCCCATCCAGCTGGATTTTCTGTTTTGACTTTGGAAATCTGGGTTATAAAAGAAACTAATCAGATGTAATAAATGAGATTTTTAAGATATATGACTCTGTATAATATAATATGCTAATTAAGCCAAAAATAAAACACTGCCAAACAAGAAGCACATCTCTAGAATTGAGTGTGGTATAGTGCAGGAGCTATGGACACGCACACGACCAATATGATCAAACAATGCAAATTTATTGAAGGTAAACAAGCCCTTTTATAGGTTTCTCCTGTGCACGCGAACGGTACGTGGTACAATCCTTATGACTGGACAGTTAGCTTTGTCCACGCGCTTCAAGCCTTCTTGCGATTGGATAATTAGTGCCACGCTCAATGTCTTTCTCTGCCCAACCCATCTCCTGGAATTGTTTGTTTGCTGAGTTCTTTGTTCTATGTCCTTGTCATGTCCTTGCTGAGGAGTGCACACATGCAGGATGGCTCACGTGTCTGTTATCTCCCAACATATCCCTCTTTTTTTTTTGAGCAACCCACATTCCTTGTGGGCTGTTTTGCAATGATTGTTAATACAACAAACTAAGCATGGCAAAATAATAAGAAACATAACAATTACAACAATTACAACAATTCCCCCTTGTAACAACTTCTTCAACTATCCTGTGAACATAGTTAACTTTCCTATGTAACTTGGGCCCCTACTGGTTTGGAAGGGATTTCAATAAACACATTCAGAATGTATGAGCATTAATCACTGTCAGAACCATTGCAAGGCTTAGGATTGTGAGCTTGACCTTCTTTCCAAGGCCTCACTTAGCGAGATGGAACCCACCGTAAGCCATGATCTGTAAGCAAACACATATAACCTCTGCCTGTTAACTGTACTTTAACAGGTCCTTCCCACTGCCCAGTATTTAAGTTTTTGACTCCAGACAACCCACACTTCCAAGGCACAGTTTGTGAGCTAGAAGAGACCAGCGTGATTTTCTTAAGGATAAAAGAATTTAGTAGTATGAATATAGTGCATACTTTGCCAGTTTATCTCAGTGTCAAGGAGTTCCAGTTGTCTGTGATTTGCTGGACATAGTCAGAGTCAGTAGAGCTGGGTTGGGAACCAGACTTTCCTTTTTGTCCCCCACATGACCACCTTAATTGCTAGGCCGAAGACCCATTAACTTCCACTCTCGACTGTGTTCTAATGAATCTTCAGATTTTCATTTCATACACACATTCATAAACTTAACACAGTGTTAAATACACCTTTAACTGCTACAGAAAGGATGCCTAACTGTCTGAGAATGTTGCACTGGAAAATTTGGCAGTGTTAGTTACATTGGCAGATAAAAAATTATTTATTCCCCAACCCATCCTAGGTAAACAATCTAAGCATATGACTGCAAAGCAAGGAAAAGAATGACAGCATTACTATAGTGGCCAGTTCTTTAATTTCTTTTTCATATTTCATAAAAAGTACAATACCTTTTTTTTTTTTTTTTCCTTCAATGTTGTGATCTTTGAAAAAAAGGATTTAATTGACTTTACACAGAAAAGTGCTAATCTAAGTTGTGGGAGGGATAAATCTAAGATATATTCCTGTGCTTGAATTGTCTTGTCATATAACTGCTTCCTGCTCAACATGCTGGCTGTTATACTTTATGTCTTGGAGTTTAATTTTTCTCAGAGAGCATATAGGGAGTTTGTATACTTAATCTAGGTTTAGGGATTTCACTTAGATTCCTGTGTTAGCCTTGTAGTTCAGCACTGAGGGATACTAAACCCTTTCTTGGATCTGCTCCCATCTCACTCGTGTTGCCCAGTGGACAAGTGAACTAAATATGAAGAATGGTTTAGTGAAAAAAATTGGATTGGTCTACATGCAACATAAAGACATTTTGGGGGACAATAAATGCCATCAGAGGGGAGCATTAGCTTCTGCATCAGACCTATGTGATATGAAACATACGATCCACATGCTTTTAACACTAGTTTAAGCAATTTCTTTGTCAGCCTGACTTTTCTTAGTTCAAAAAAGGTCATTTATCTGCAGATCAGTAAGAGAGGTAGGAGAATAGGGCTCATTCTCTTTCAGCTGCTCAGCTGTGAGTATGTGATGGGGTAAGTCAGTAGTCACTGGTTAGACAACTGAGAGACAGCAGGGATTCACAGTTACAATTAATGTTTCACTTACAAATACTTGGCAATCTCAAGAAACAGTTTAGGCACAAATAGTTCTCCTCAAGCAAGCAAAAGAGGATAAGTAATGTGTATGAGAGGAAGGGTTCTTTGGAGCAGAAGTATTATAGTGAAAATGAAGGAGGTAAAACACAGTGCATTGCACTGAAAAAATTACTATGCTGATGGAAAAGGAAGGGGTGTGAGGAAGGGAGAATAACTCTGTAAGAGGAGATGGAAACACACATGATAAAAAGAGGTGGTCAGACTTTAAGGGCTGCCAGTGAAAAAGCTCCTTCCTAGCTCAAGATTACTATGCAGCATAAGCAATCCTATATATATTATGTGCATTTACCAGGCAGGAGCTGACAGTGATATGGGAACTAGACACAGGTGACTGGAGAGATGAGTGCTTCAAGGGGAAGGTTAGACTAAGTGACCTCAGCTCTCAAAATAAAATTTATAGTGAGAGCACTGGGAAGGTAGAGGACATAAAGGTCTCAAAATGGAGGTTTAGTGATGGAGGAGGATGATGTGCATCTTAATTGGGCTGTGAATCCCTGTACTACATATCAAAAACTTATGCAAAAAAGGTATCAGGAGACAAATCTAGGCTTCTTAGTTTGGAACCACATATCTTTGTCAATAGCACTTTACTTGAGATGTAGAAGCAGTCATATTAAGGCTCACTTCTGCATCTAGTTATTCAGGCTTTATGTAAAGCCTCTACACTTCAATCTCAGCTCAGCAACAGAGCCCAAACAAACCATAAGAAACATGTGCCTCAGTATTGTATGCTGAAATATAGCTACATAAATTTGATGCTGATCAATGTTCCCATTTAAAAGCAACTTTTATGTTTAAAAATGTTTCACAATCAATTTGCTAAATAAAATCTGTATTTTAAAATGATATTTTCTGAAATATATGGAATTAAATTAACAATCTCAATAACTTCAGTCAAAGTTCATGAAGGGGGAAAAAAGATCGAAATCTAGTCAATGAAATAGCAAGAGATGTGAAAGGTTTAATAACAGATGTGTGGTCACACTGAGATCTTTGAGAGTTTGATTTCAGTCTGTGTATAAGCAAAATGCCATCAAGATGATGACTCAAACCGTAAAAAATTCTGACTATACCTGTTTTGCTTAATTGTTATACCATTAGAATATGGAGGAAAAGAACTGTATGTGCTTATCTGTAGAAGGGAGAAAAATCAGAACTATGAGGTTATATTCATTTATGCTCTATAGTTACTATCTAGTTGTGGAAGAAAAAGAAAATCCTGTAACTTCCCTGTCACACATCTCTCATACTAAGAAATGGTAGTCATAAAGCTTGTACTCAGAGCTTAAGCATCCTTTAATGAATTTAGTCTCATGTAAAAATGCTCTGAATAAATAAGGATGGATAACAGGGGAGATGCCACCCCACATGCATTTTTGAGAAAACACGTCAGCAAGGGAGGAGAAAGAATCTACATCATCATTACATTATCTTTTCTTGATGTTTCTGTCTCATTAAGAAGGGACCTCCTTGAAAGAGCAGACAGGAAGATGTGGATCTGTTTTTCACTTGACATAAGTCAGCATCTTCTAGGCAAACTCAAGGTCTATGTGCATGCATGTTATTTGTTCTCCTTCCTTCCTATAGCTGTTGCAAAACCCATTTTTTTCTGAAATTATTATCCCAAGCCACTGTCATGTTCATATAAACAAATTAATTCATGATTTCCGTTAATGTTTTCCAGACAAGACAATAGATCAAAGTCAGAGCTTAAAACTTGAAATAACATCATAGCTTACTGTCTGTTCGTTGTTGATCCCCTTCTCCCTTTAATTATCAAAGTATTTCAGTCCTCTTCCGTTCCTTGGCACTTACAACCTGATTTTTATGACACTCCATAACTTACTCTGAGTACTTACTACATATTGCTTTTTGTATTCTTTCATGTTTGGGTTGTAGAGGCGACTTCTGAAACTTCAGGGTTTTTTCATTGGTTAGTTTCCAGTAATGAGAACAGATTTCCTGTGATGTGAGACTAATAAAGATCTGGGATTCCTTTGCAGTTGGTTGCAGAGCATACATGAGAGTGGAGAGTAAGCATAATGTCAACTGTAGGACACATGAAATGATTAATGTATACAAATAAGGTCATATTTCAATACTTATCCATGTCTTCTGTTGTTCCAAAGTACAACAACCTGCTATGAATATGATGTAGTTTGAAGAGAGAGTAAAATATTTTAAGAAAAGTAGTTCTGGGTACTCTTGTCTAGATGTTTCAGAGAACTGTGGTAGAAGGAAGGCAGGAGATGTTCATCAAAGATCCTCATTTGAAAAACTCTTTGACAAGCTTTTTACCATTTGCAGAAGATGCTGTAGGAGAGCAGCTATCGCCAAGTCTATGTTCACACCAGTTCCCTGTGTTAAGCATTCTTTGGAGGCCCTCAGTACTCTGGTAAAGCTGTCCCATGTTTCTGGAAGACCCACATTATGATGATAGGCAGATAAGTCAGAGCAATTTAAGGTAAGACCTGTGCTGTTATAGGTGGTAAATTTGAAAGAGAGCTGTAATATTCCTCTTTCCCTTGCTTTTGTGTGTTTGTGTCTCACAGCCTGGCTTCCTGGCTTCCAACTGGGTTTGTTGTTAAGAAATATGCAAAATCAACGTGATACATTTATCATATATGTGGTGGTTTGTTTTTTTTTTTAGTGGACATTTTTTTTTTTTATATGGACATGAAAGTTAAGTTAGAGCACTGCATGGAATCCAGCAAGAAAGAACATCACAGTTCACCAAATAGTGAAAAAAATAGATATATCCTCAGTCTCCTAATCCATAGGAAAAATTATATTTCTCTATTCCAGGTTTAAGAATGTGGTACATTTGGGGAAGCACAGTGTTACTGCACTTTCTGGAGCTGTCCATTACCTTCTAACATACCTAGACAGGATATTTGCCAATGGGATTATTTGGGTATAGAATGAATGGCAAATACATCTATATTAACCATGCCTTTTAGAAGTTTGAATTTTACTTTAAAAACATAACTTTTCCATCTATGTTCTGTTAATAGTTCAGGCCTTGTATATAAAAACAAACAACTCAGAGATTATTAATTCCCTTCTCTTTGGAGATATCCATGTGTCCTGGTCTTGGCTGGGATGTTGCTAATTTTTTGTTTGTTTTTTTTTTTCCTTCCTTCTTAAAAGCTAGAATTGTGCTGTGGTTTGGATTTGATATGGGATTTGGTTTTAGAAGAATGTTGATAATGTACTGATGGTTTTAGTTGTTGCTAAGAAATCAAGGACTTTTCAACTTCTTATTTCCTGCTACTACACAAGTACACAAGAAGCTGGGAGGGAGTTTAGCCAAAACAACAGACCCAAACTGGCCAATGGAATATTCCGTATCACCTAACGTCATGCTCAGTATATAGATAGGGTAAATTGGGAGGCTTCACTTTGTTTTTTCTTCTGGATTTTCTCTCCTCTGGGATCACTAGTTGTGAGTGGACTGAGCATCGGTTGGTGAGCAATCATATTGTGCATTAACCCTTTGTATTTTCTATTATTACTCTTATTATAATTACTATTTTAATTTTATTTTATTTCAGTTATTAAATTGTTTTTATCTCAACCCACAAGTTTTCTTAAGCTTACCCCTCCAACTCTCTCCCCAGTCACCAAGGGTGATGAAGGGATAGTGAGCAGCTGTGTGATGTTTGGCTGCCAGCTGGGTTTAAATCACGACACCATGATTGTACATGCTTACATATTCATTCTTTATGGAATTGTATAGTGAATAGCAACAGTAAAATTTTCACTCTAACAATGTTTACTAAAACCTGGAAAGGAAAAAAGGTGAAGAGTCCATGAAATCTATCTCATTTCCTTTGTAGAAAATTGACAATTTGTCGTAAGTAGGATTTAGAAACACTAAAAATGATAGGTTTAAAATATAAAGAGTATTAATTTTTAAATTGTGGTGACATTAAAAATATACTATTATAAATGGAAGACATTTCTATGAAGTTTTTTAATTCAGTGAAGCTTATATTCATGTACATGTACAGAAATTTATTCAAAATTTAAGTTACATTAAATTTTTTCATTATTTTTTCTAGCATTTGAAGCAGCAGTTAATCTTGAAATGAGCTTCAATTCAGTTAGCATGTTATAGTGTACTATAGAATTTCAAAGATACTGGGGGAAAGAAATGGGATGGATGTGTCTTTGGAATGTAACCTCAAAAAGGTACGTGTACAAAACTTCAATTACAGTAATTTCTGTATTGAAGTATGAGTATTTAGAAATAATAATAGCGATAGAGAGTTTTTGTTGTAGGTGGAAATAGAGGGAAAATTATCCCCTCTGCAGAAATAGTGAAATAACTTCATGTAGGTGACTATATGTAATAAATAAAATAATGGAAATACTTTCTTGTTGTTGATGTTGGGCTAAAAGGTAGATTGGATTTCTTAAAGAAATTTGAGAAGTGGAGGGAAAACCACAGTAGGGAAAATTATTATTTGAAGTATCTTCCTGGATCCTCATAGCAAATGCTGCCATTTTTGAAGGATTTTTTTATTGTCAGTGTTTTCTGAAAGAGGTGTTGTGCACTTATTTTGATAGAGATGATTAGGGTTTTTTGCTAATCAGAAAATAATTTTCCTGTCATAACCATCAAACACATTGAGTGGGTATTTCATTTTGTCCTTCTTTGTTGAAGACAGGAAGAAGACTCACCTAGGTTCTGTGACAATCAACTGATTATTTTGTCTCCCTTCCCAGGAGATGTCTGTTAATTTGCTTAGGTCATTGGTCATACCCTTTCTGAAGGCTGTAGCTGTTCAATTGTACTTGATCAGCACAGCAGTTCAGACACCATGTTGCATTTAATGTAACCAATTTCTTTCAGGTAGAATTTCAAACACTGATCTGAATTAAAGTGCATGCACATTCATTATGACTCTATCAAACCTTGTTTTCATGACTTCAAATGAAAGCAGTCCATTTTTAAAGAAGGACAGTTACATGTTTAAAAACATTTACATTTTTCTCTATTAAAACCATTTTTCTGAGATTTAGAAAAACATAGCTATGATTTTTTTCTTTATCAATGCTTCTCACTTTTCTGGTTGTGTTTGTTGTTTACATACATGAGTTTTCATACAGAAAAGGCTCTTCTGACTCTGTTTTAATCTTGATAAATAAGAATTGATAGTGGAGGCAATATAGAAAGTTCACGCGCAATTTTTTCTTCCAGTGTGTGGGTTGTTGTAAATTGAGTAACATTCCTCACGATTGTGTACACTGGATGGGATAATCATTATTACTGCATCATTATATTTGATATTAAAGTTCCTTATTATGACACTGTAAAATAGGCATGGGCCAGGAACTGACTTGTACTAGAAAAGTGTCAGAAGAAAGAGGCACCTATTTTGGTGGATCATTGGATTGTCATTCAGTGTCTGGATTGTATGGTGCTTCACTTAAGTAACAGAGTCTCCTTGAATAAAAACTGACAAGGCTCATTAGACCCGCTTTAAGCAGGTAGGATAAACCAGAGAAGAATCCTTTCCTTGGCAGTAGTGTAACATGTACTTCAGTTGGAGGCGTTTTGCCATAATATATGATAAATAAGAAATGCATAACATGCTGTAGAATGAATCTTCACTGCTTATCATTAAAGCCAAGATCTTATTAGGATTCGAAAAAGGACTCTATATTTATATGGGTGAGAACATCCACAGGTCTTTTAGATAAAATAAGAAAGAACTATAATCCCTTATGCTTCAAAGAAATAGCATGCTTTAATTGATGGGGAAGAAAAAAATCTTTCTTTAATATCAGATGACTCCATTACTTACCACTATTCTCATTCTGTAATTCTCTGAGGGTGGAGCTCTGGCTACTCTCAGATAGAAGACACCAGACTAGAGATATTTATGATTACATGTGCACATACTGGCAAATTTACAGGAGTCATGTGAGAACTGAAATAAATAGCATGTGACAAAAAAAAAAAAAAAAAAACAACAACAAAAAAACCAAAAACCAAGCAAATCAAACCATAGAATTGGAGTATCAGTATGATGGTATATTATGTAAACAAACAGCTGAAAGATTAAATCGTTTCAAGATATCTTGATGAATAATATATGTTTACTTATATAGTTTCTTTGCCATTTCCATCAATTTAGGAGTTTAGTGTTTTTTTATTCACTTCACTCTCACATTGTTAAAGACAATGTGACACAATGATAAACACTGACTGTTCTCTTAGAACCAGTTAATAGAAAATTACACCTGAAGAAACTCACACCACACAGTTTAAAATAATGATAAAAGGACATATTTTGATATGAAAGTTCATGTAGAATGTTCTAACTTCATAACTTCAGAAATAGAGAGAATATAATTTCATGTTCTTACTTGTAGTACTGGTATAAAGTTACACTAGAAATTTCTAGCATTATCCAGTATTTATAAATGCCTTCTGTGTAATGCTGTAACATAATTTAAGTGCATAACTTGTTCATTAATATTACTCATCTTTGACCTCAATATGCATTAATATCACGGTAAGAATATAATTGGCCACAGGAGATACTTTACAAATTTATTTAGTGTTTACTTTGTGTTTTCAGACATGCAGAGAGGAATCCACAGGACTCGGGCTAGGAGGAGAAATTGACAATAGAGAGTGTGCTAATTAAATTTGCAAACAATACCAAGCTAGGAGAGACAGCAAGTATATTGAATGACACAAATAGAATTCAAAAATATTTTGACAAATTAAACCAATGGACTGAAAATCCTAGGATGAAATTCAAGAGAGGAAAATACAAAGCACTACATGTTAGTAAGATTAATCAACTGGATAAATATAGAAGAAAGATCAACTAGCTAGGTAGCAGCAAGGAGCTACAACAGATCTCAAGCTACATGAGTAGAGTAGACAAGATTCATGCTATTGCTAAGAAGGTGAACAACTCACTGGAATGTATAAGGCAGAAATCTGTCTTCTAGATGCTCTTAGATTTTAGAAAAGATAGGAGTTGCTTTGTCACAGTCCAATGGACATCAAATAAAAAGATTGGAAAGAGGTGTGGAAAAAGTTGTTGGTTTACCCAGAAGACTGAAAAAGAGAGCCAAAAGTGAATATCTGAAGGATCGAGGGAATGAGAATAGTTTTAAGATCTGTAATAATATTTTCTCTGTATGCGTGACATGTATGTATGGAAGATATGCAGAGGGAGTTTTAGGTTAGACATCTATAGAATCTTTTTAGCAGTAAGAACAGGCTACACAAACGTCTGTAAGAATTCACCAGTTGTGGTTGTTCATGCCTTGAGACAGTGGGATGAGCAACACAGTCTTTTAAGACTCCTTCTATGACTCCAGGATCCATTTTTTTATTGACAATCTAGGACTTCCAGATGGAACCAGCCTGCAGTCCTTTCTGGCTTGCTTTACATGGAAGGAGCCATAAGGGTTCATGTGGGGAAAATAGTATATAAGAGAAGGGAGGAGAGGAGTGTCAGAAGTTTGGGAAAATGCTTGCAAATGTAACCAAAGTACTTTTCACAAAGACTGAGGTAGGTTTGGGATCTCTAGATATGTATTGGTTGAATTCAAACTGTAACTCACACATAATATTTTTGGAAAATTTGCATATGTTGCAAATATTAGAATAAATCAGTTTAAAAATGCTTTGCTGAATTTATTTTAAAAATATTATTATCAGTCCCAAAATTTCTCCATTCATTCACGATTTTTAGAGTCTTAGTGCATAATTCTTTTATGTTCATGTCAGCTATACTATTTTACAGTTTGACCAAAACAGAAAACAGTTTTCTCTGTTATAGAGACTAATTCAGTGAGTACTGAGAAAAAGACCACTAGAGACCAATTCCTAGGACTGATCCTTCCTAAAAGAATCTGGTTAGTCACAAATATGTCTGGTAAATAAAAGAGCTACACAGTCATATTGCCTCACGAGTGTGGCTGATACCTCAGAGCTCACCTTTATGACCTGGTAACAAATATTTCCATTAGAGTTGTGAAATCCTTTGTATGTATCTAATATAATACGGAAGATGTATTCAGAACAAGAGAATTTCTTGTCAGTTATATTCTGCCCAGCTCAGAAGACTTAAACTGTTTGGAAAATGTGTGCTTAACTTTTTAAAGGTAGTAAAAATTAAGTACTTATACTTTGCTTTATAGAGATTTCCTTTACAATCCCTTCAATATATTTAGATACTAAAAATAGATTAATTTTCCAAATTATGCAATATTTAATACAGGTAATACTATACAGATGATAATAGAGGAATACAGATACATTCATTCTGAGAAAATACACAAGTCAATTTATATTTCAGTGAATATTTCAATAATTACCACATAGCTCAAATGTCTCTGTTAAATACAGCTGTAGATCTGTAGATCTTTAGAACTCAGGGAATCGCATCTTGGACAATGAGGAAATATTCATTACATTATGTCATCATTGTTGCTCACAGAATTAATCTTAGCGAGGTTCACATACTCTTTAATTTCAGCCATGCCTACAGTTCCAGTCCTAACTGAACAAGAGGCAGTGGATGGGAATTTGTAATTACTGAATCCCCAGTTCTTTCCTGTAAGGAAACAGAAGCATGAAAATTATGTAACTGCTGATCACAGAATCATCTATGTTGGAAAGGACCTTGAAGATCATCCAGTCCAACCATTAACCTAACACTGACAGCTCCCAACTACACCAGATCCCTCAGCGCTATGTCAACCCGACTCTTAAACACCTCCAGGGATGGGGACTCCACCACCTCCCTGGGCAGCCCATTCCAACGCCTAACAACCCATTCTGGAAAGAAATGCTTCCTAATATCCAGTCTAAATCTTCCCTGGTGCAACTTGAGGCCATTACCTCTTGTCCTATCGCTTGTTACTTCATTAAAGAGGCTCATCCCCAGCTCTCTGCACCCTCCTTTCAGGCAGCTGTAGAGGGCGATGAGGTCTCCCCTCAGCCTCCTCTTCTCCAGACTAAACACCCCCAGGTCCCTCAGCCGCTCCTTGTACGACCTGAGCTCCAGACCCTTCACCAGCTCCGTTGCCCTTCTCTGGACACGCTCGAGTCATTCAATGTCCTTTTTGTAGTGAGGGGCCCAAAACTGAACACAGGAATCGAGGGGCGGCCTCACCAGTGCCGAGTCCAGGGGTCAGATCCCTTCCCTGTCCCTGCTGGCCACGCTATTGCTGACACAAGCCAGGATGCCATTGGCTTTCTTGGCCACCTGGGCACACTGCTGGCTCCTGTTCAGCCGGCTGTCAATCAACACCCCCAGGCCCCTCTCTGACTGGCAGCTCTCCAGCCACTCCTCCCCAAGCCTGTAGTGCTGCTGGGGGTTGTTGTGGCCCAAGGGCAGCCCCCGGCATTTGGCCTTATGGAAATTCCTCCAGTTGGCCTCAGCCAATGGCTCCAGCCTGTCCAGGTCTCTCTGCAGAGCCTCCCTACCCTCGAGCAGATCAACACTCCCACCCAACTTGGTGTCGTCTGCAAACTGACTGAGGGTGCACTTGATCCCCTTGTCTAGATCATCAATAAAGATGTTAAACAGGAGTGGCCCCAAAACCGAGCCCTGGGGGACACCACTCGTGACCGGCTGTCAACAGGATTTAACTCCATTCCCCACAACTCTCTGGGCCCGGCCATCCAGACAGTTTTTTATGCAGCAAAGCGTGTGCCCATCCAAGCCATAAGCAGCCAGTTTTGCCAGGAGAATTCTGTGGGAAACAGTGTCAAAGGCCTTACTGAAGTCAAGGTAGACAACATCCACAGCCTTTCCCTCATCCAATAAGCAGGTCGCCCTGTCGTAGAAGGAGATCAGGTTTGTCAGGCAGGACCTGCCTTTCATAAACCCACGCTGACTGGGCCTGAGCATCTGGTTGTCCCACATGTGTTGTGTGATGGCACTCAGGATGAGCTGCTCCATCAGCTTCCCAGGCACCGAAGTCAAGCTGACAGGCCTGTAATTTCCCGGATCATCCTTCCGACTCTTCTTATAGATGGGCATCCCATTGGCCAATTTCCAATCAGTCGGGACGTCCCCTGTCAGCCAGGACTGCTGGTAAATGATGGAAAGTGGCCTGGCGAGCACCCCAGCCAGCTCCTTCAGCACCCTCGGGTGTATCCCATCCGGTCCCATAGACTTGTGTGTGTCAGTGTGATGTAGTAGGTCACTAACTATCTCCTCCTGGATTGTGGGGGGATCATTCTCCCTCAGAACTACTAGTTTTCTTATTAAAGACTGAGGCAAAGAAGGCATTAAGCACCTCAGCCTTTTCCTCATCACTTGTTACCATGTTTCCTCCTGTGTCTAGCAGGGGATGGAGCCTCTCCCTGGTCTTTCTTTTGCTACTGAAGTACTTACAGAAACATTTCTTGTTATCCTTGATTGCTGAAGCCAGATTAATTTCTAGCTGGGTTTAGACCTCCTAATTTCCACCCTGCATAGCCTCACAGCCTCTCTGTAATCACTGTGAGTGGCTAGCTCCTTCCTCCAAAGTCTGTAAACTCTCCTTTTCTCCCTGAGTTGCAGCCAAAGCTCCCTGTTCAGCCAGGGTGGTCTTCTCTGGCATCAGCTTCTCTTACACCACCTGGTCGCTGCCTGCTCCTGTGCCATTAAGACTTCCTTCTTAAAGAGCACCCAGCCTTCCTGGACCCCTATACCCTTCAGCACCATTTCCCAAGGGATTCTGTCAAGCAGTTGCCTAAATAAGACAAAGTCAGTTCTTCTGCCCCCTCTCCTGGCCTCTCTAAAAAATAGAGAAGTCTATCACTTAATGATCACTGTGCCCTAGTCAGCTTCCAATCGCCACAACATCCACCAGCCCTTCTCTGTTCACAAAGAGGAGATCCAGCAGGGCACCTTCCCTGGTCAGTTCACTCACCAGTTGTGTCAGGAATTTTTCTCCCACACATTCCAGGAATCTCTGGGACTGGTCCCGCTCTGCTGTGTTGTTTTTCCAGCAAATGTCTGGGAAGTTAAAGTCTCCCACAAGAACAAGGTCAAGCAATCGTGAGATTTCTCCTAAGTGCCTATAGAATATCTCATCCACCTCTCTGTCCTGGTTGGGTGGCCTATAAAAGATTCCCACTACAACATCTGCCCTGTTGGGCTTCCCCTGATTCTAACACATAGACATTCCACCTTGTCTTCACTATACTTGTGTTCGAAATATATTTGTATTCAAAATGATAATTAATCTGTTTTCTGGATTGCATGCAGAAAATTTGAATTCACACAGTCTCCGTATTAAATGCTTTCAAAAAAGGGGGGGAATAGTCTGCACAACAATAAAAGGAATAAATAGGAAAAAGGAGTCGCTGAAGTAAGTATATGTCAGAAGATAAATGAAGCTAGAAATGAAAAATAAAAAGAGAGAAGAAAACAAGAGTATACAGTCCATTAAAAGCTTGCAAGCGAAAGACAAATAAAGATCACAAAATAAATAAAATTATTTGCAGTCAAAGGCCTTAGTGGTAATATGGAGGGGTTTTACAATTGAATCAAGGAGAAAAAAGACTAGACAATGCCTTAAACTGACAAAGGCCTGAGACAGTGACATAGTGGGTTTGGCTGGACTTCATGAAAGTTTCATGCTCAAGGCAAAATGACCCTAGTTTTTAGTGGATTCCGGGCTAGAAAAGCCATCCAGTAGAAAACAAACGAGCAAAACCACAGCTCAATGCATTCACCTTAAAGTCCAGCAACTAGTTTAGCCAAGTATCATTCAGAGAATAAATCTAACCGCTACAATTAATGGAGGTTCTTGATCAGCAGAGATCATTTAGAAGATGTCAGGTATACAGCGCAGAAAATAAAATGTATTCTATTGTTGACCAAATATATGTTGCACTGCACCTTTAAGAGGTACAACTCTCTAGCTGAGGAAGTTACATGAACTGTGGAAACCATGCTGAGATTCATCTACCTGTAATATCAGATCTCACAAAATACTCACTCTATGTCAAAATACTGCAGTAAGGCAAATCTAAAAAGGTACTTATAAATGTAATGATATTTATAGACATCAAATACTGTTGCAAAGATGCCATGTATATAGCAGGAGATGTATCCTTGTTTCTAAAGATATAGACTGTCTTGAAATATACTTATTAAAATACAGCTAGATCAGGTTACAAGTATATTTGTAAAGCTCAACCATAATCCAAAATGTGGGAGAGATGAAAAATAGGTCCTGTTTTGCACTGCTATTCTTTCTAGGAAGACCCCAAGGGAATGGCCCATGTGAACTGAAATAGGAGACATCCTCCTCTATCCCATATTGTCTGTGCTTCGCTGGCATTTTCTTTAGTGTGTACATGCATGTTATCATGCTCTAGATGGGGGAAGTGAAGGAGTATCTGTTCAGTTAAACTGCTAAGAAAGTAGATTAAGTGTCTATTGATAGAAAGCTCCAATGGTTGTCTTCATGTCACCACAACATATCACATCTCTTCGTTACAAACTGATATAAACTGGCATGCAAAATTAACACATGTCGACTTTGTGTCTTTGCTCTGAGGTCTCATAGGCATCCTAGGGTATTTTTTACTATTATATGTCTTGCTAACAGGCTGATTCTGTCACGAATGAAAGGAATAGTCTTCTAGTGGAAGTAATCCTGGGCCTAGAACATACTACTGTGCTCAGAAAAGCCCACAGGCTAATCAGCTGTGCCAAGATATTGTACTGTAAATGACAAACAAAAGTTCCAAGTCATTCAACTCCTGAAAAATGTGATATATATATTTTCAGAGTACAGGGGAAGTGGGATGAATGCCCAGAGTAAGCAATCTAAGTATGTAGGAAAAAAAGGTATATGAAAGCTGTGGGTTTTGGGGGCCATATTTGTTCACTCTTCTAGGTCCTGGGCAACTGAGGAGACCCATCAGTATACATGTTGAGTCTAGTTATAAACAAAGTACTGTTCAATTTGTGTAAGTTTTCTTACACAAATTAACTGCCATTAAATGATCTTACAAGACTATATACATCTTTACACAGCTTACATACTGCAGTAATAGAAATAAGTTTGCAGCAATTGAATTTTTGAAATAAGGACACAAACAACTTGCAATGGACAGTTGCCTCATTCATTTACATGTTTTAATTTTGTGTTACGCTTCTATGATTATCTCCCTGGAAAGCAGAGACGGTTGGTCTTTCTCTGAAGAAGCATGGAACTTATTAAAGGGGAGATATTGGAGGCTGTAGGGTGTGGCAAACAAGAATGACACTGCTCTTCACTTTTAATAAAAAAATACTTTATTCTTTTTCTCACACTGTTGATAATACATAATACTTTTTTTTTTTTTTTTTTAAGAAATCTTATTAGATACAGTGGTACTGAATTTTGTGCAAAACACAAGCAAGACAGAAAAGTCCATTGTAGGCTAGCAAAAACTGCATGAAATTTGGCTACTATGACAAATACATTTGTCTGTCTACAGATGTCTTTTAACAGTAAGCAACAAACACTAATGAAGCACGTGGGAGAAAGTAGAGCGAGAAAAACAGAGTAAACCAAAAGGTATCTGAGTGGTATAAATTCAATTTTTGTCACAATTGGAAAACAGTTGGGAAGTCTTCTGAAGCAGAAACATGTGGTAATATTTTCTAGAAAGAAACTGAAAGATAAAACAAAAATAATTATTGTTTTATATAATAAATTATTGTTGCTCTTTTGAACAGAGCAGAAATGAGTAATGAGTGTAGGAAACAGCTTTGGCATGATGAGATAAATTCATCAAGTAATCTGGATCAAATATGGAAAATAAAAGAGGGCAATTTTTGGTTTTGGTAATGAACAAAGTACTTTGAGAATAGACAAGTTTATGATAGATTAGATGCCACACATAATGTTTACAAAAATGTTACTTATCGATCAGTGATTTTAGCTAGTTTAAGATATAGAATTTATCTAACATGACATGAACAGACCATGCATTTCTAGTCAGGATACTATTTAATCCCAGTTATGTGGTCTTCTTGAAAGGTTAATTAATGAAAAAAATATGTACCCTTATCTGTTACAAAAACAAACAAACAAACCACAAAAAACCCCAAACCACAACCTACAGAGTTAATGGTCACATACAAACTTACTAAGTGACAAAGGTTTCAGAAAATATCTCACAATTAGTGTAAATATTCACAATGTTATGACTCCATTAAGCAAGTTTTTCTTCATAAAAGAGAAACTATTTTTGAAATAAGTAAAACATAAGAATGAAAAAATGTTTGCAAGAAAGTGTACAATTTTACTAGAAAAAAAATTACTTTTGACCACCTACCTTTTTATTGAAATTTATAAATATGCAGTTAATTAGTTTGTTGCTAGGAACTGAAAGATTTGTCCTCCAAACAGCCTTAGAAATGATACTTGTCTTTCAGAGAGCTCCTATATGTAACTGTTCACAAAGCTGGAAAGTAATCCAATACCATTTTAATAGACCATTCTATTAAGTAGTCTTCTCAACATTTGTAGTATAATCCTGTTTGTATAAAACCATGTTTTCCCACCATCCCAGCTTCTGCCATTTTCAACTACCCATTAACTGTTTATAGCCTCTTCCCTCTCTTCCCAACTATACAATATAGTAGAGAATTGCACTGGATTAAGCTGAAGACACACATTTTATGTTCCATCAGTGAATCATGCATCCTATCAAAAATTGTAGCATTTACACTTCTGTAGCATAAAATGCTAGGGAGAGAAGGTCTAAATGTTTTGTTAAACATGCTTCTGACCATACTGAGAAGCAGGAGTTACTATATTAAATACATTTATGCAGGTATAAGCAGGAAAACAACTGGGCTATGAGAAAGGTTCAGAACAGAAATCAGGAACCAAACTCAGTGAAGTGAATTACATTTTGAGCCATGTTGTGACAGTTACAGTCAGAAATCTACTATAATTTTATAGTTTGGACTACAAACCAAACAGAATGTGCTATTTTTTGTTGATGTCAACTTTGAATATGAAGACTGAGCTCAGAGTGAAACACGACTGAGCGAGTAGGTGTAAGCTGCAACTGTTATAAAACAGGAATTAGAGGCACATCAAGTACTGATATAATCTTCTCTGAACTCTTTCACCTAATTTTAGAATAATATGAAGCCTAATTTGTAGGAATTATTTGAGATTAATGGAGCAGATCATGTAGTTTAATGTTTTATTCAAACTATAATGCATACTCTTAATCTGAAACTCTACATCGTTCACCTGTTCCAGTCACGACCACTGACCAGTACATCTTGTATCAAGGGTGCAGTTATTACATATGTCAATGATGTGGATTCATCGAACACACAAAATCAAATCTTCCCACTTAAATCTTTCCATTTAAATAATAGTACCATCCATCATTATAATATCACTGATGAAATTGCAGTGCTCAGCAGTTTCATTTGTGTCCATCATTTTGACAAAATCGTAATTAGAATGCTAAACCAGATTCTCATGAGTGCTTTGATGAGTCACTAAGTTAAAATGTTGGGAATGCTGCTCCAGACTATATCCTGTTTAAAATGTAGTTTATACTGCAAGTGTTGTTAGGATGAAATGAAAGACTTATGAAGTCATCAATCAACTTCTTACTCCAGCCATCGAATTGGTTGGTAGTAACCATCCGATTTTTTTCAGCAGATCAAAATTAAAATGTGGGAGTACAGCTTTCATCATATTTCAAATATTTATTTCACATGTCCTCTAAAAATATAGCTGTCAAATTGGTTTTAAAGATTACAGTCTACATGATGTCTTCGTCATTCAAGAAATTCAATTTAAATTAAATGGTCAACATGCTGTCATCAAAGAATGTGTCTGGAGAGGCAAAATTAAATTTAGAAATATTTTTAAAGGAATCTTAAAACACTTTTCACTCATCATACACGAATAAATACTTTCATGTGAAAAGGATACTTACTTTTCAGTAATGAAGGATACTAAGAGTCAGATTCCAAGCTCCAAAGCTGTGGATGTGTGAGAAGGTGAATTTAAATGAAGCTTTCCTGCTGTATAGATGGAAAGTACATTACAGTGGCATATATACAGTGAAAATTTACTGGCATGAGTAAACTTGATTCTCCTATTCACAGATTACACAAGTCATCATAAGACTGAAAATATTACTTATATGCATCCATGTAACATCAGGTAGTTTAATATGAGAAATTTTCATCTGGATTTAAGAAAATATTTATTAAATAAATGCTAATAAAAAGATGTCCAAGTTTCCATCTGTAAACTCATAATTCCTCAAACTGGATTAAACTACAAGAGGTTGTATTTGCTTCTTGAAAAACCAAGACATTAGTGACATTAATTCAACTTTTATTATCAGCAAGGTAATGGTAAGGAAAAAGAAAATATGGTCTTACATACCAAGCACAATGGGTTTGAAACACAATGATTACAGGCTCTCCAGGGTGCTATAACAATGCTGTGTGCTGGAATGTACCCTTTTTCAATTGTACAAAGACCTGTTTGCAGCTTTGTTCAGGACAATACTGTATCTTAAATCTCTCGTTGCTACAGAAGCGAACATTGCGTACAGTCATAGAACTTTTTACTGCAAATATGAAGAAGATTATGACAATTTTGGAAAAGTGGAAAATATACATCTGTTCAATGATTTTATTTTTTTTTTTTAGACTATCAATTAGAGCAGCTGCTTAATGTTTCTGAGAAGTAACAGTAGACTTTACAAAGAACTAAAGGTGATCAGTTGTGGTTTACAAGCATATACAGACAATATATGATATCGCTTATCTCAAACTGAAAATTCTTTTACTACTGGAACATGAACATAAGATAGGGACAGGGGTCAAGGCAATCCCATGCACAAATACAGACGGGTCAAAGAGTGGGTTGAGATCAGCCCTGCAGAGAAGAATTTAGGAGTAGTACTGGATGGAAAACTGGCTATATGCCAGCAATATGAGCTCACAGCCCAGAAAGCCAACCATATCCTGGACTGCATCAAGAGAAGTGTGGCCAGCAGGTTGAGGGAGGTGATTCTCCCCCTCTACTCTACTCTCCTGAGACTCCACCTGGAGCACTGTGTCCAGCTCTGGGATCCCAAATCTAAGGACATGGACCTGCTCAAGCAGGTCCAGATGAAGCCACAAAGATGTTCAGGGGTCTGGAGCACCTCCCTTATGAGGACAGGCTGAGAGAGTTGGGGCTGTTCAGCCTGGAGCAGAGAAGACTCTTAGGAGACCTTACAGTGGCCTTCCAGTACTTAAAGGGGGCTACAGGAAAGGTGGGGAGGGAGTCTTGATCAGGGAGTGCAGTGATAGAACGAGGGGTAACAGTTTTAAACTGACAGAAGGTAGATTTCTATCAGATATATGGAAGAAATTCTTTACTGTGAGGGTGATGAGAGACCAGAATAAGTTTCCCAGAGAAATGGTAGATGCCCCCTCCCTGGAAGTGTTCAAGGCCAGGTTGGACGGGGCTTTAATCTAGTGGAAGGTGTCCCTGCCCATAGCAGGAGGATTGGAACTAGATAATCTTTAAGGTCCCTTCCAAACCCAAACATTCTGAGATTCTACGAATTATAATTTCTGGTACTAAGTTAATGTAGACAAGATTATCTAAATTGGATATGAATGTGAGGTCCATAAAACAATGTTGTTCTCATCTTGTTCTTTAAGTAATGTTACAAATTCCTAGTTTGTTTCTTGTTTTGTGAGTCTTTCATAAATGTGGTCTAGAACATCTGTGTCTTCACAGGAGATGTCATTAACAAATGCTTAAAATGTTGATTCATGGCTTTGCATTACAGAAAGAGAAAAAACAGAATTTAAAGACAGAAGCGTAAAATGCGAAAATTAAGTATTTCATTCCAGAGAGTTACATGGCTCTTTAAAGCAAACTTTGTGTATTAAACTATCAGAATCAGATCTGATGAATGATCTGGTAATGGTCTCATATATTAAGGCTATCATTCTCTGGGACATTTGTTAGACCTTTCTCTTTTCCCGATTTAAGAAAATAAGTAACAGTGAAATGGCTACTGCTTTTTCATTGTACTTCTAAGAAAGGCCTCCAGGTCATTTCAATGTGTTTAGAACAGATGCATATTTCCTCACAATCTTTTTACTTAAGGTTTTCAGCATGACGGATGCAGTATCTCTGTTCTGGAAAGCGCAGGTTTAGGTCTTATGTTCATACTGAGTGACTAAATTACTGTCAGTGGCTGTTTATGGGGATAGAATGCAGTGTAGATGTTTCATCCTACTTGTCAACGCATTTGTCAACAAAAGATCATCATAAAAATTGAGCTTTCTTCTGTCCTGCCATGAAAGACATACAATGGGTGGGGAAAGGCATTCAGTTTCCTTCTTGCTCCAAGAATTATTCCAGAGGTCAAAATGTAGACACAGTAGCTGTAAATTTCACAGGAGCTGAATTACCAATACATATCAAGTCCATAGATAATACTAAGGATTTTAGCTGCCAGTATTGTCAATCGAGTTCCTTCAGCACTAAAAATCCATGTAGAAAAATTAAAATTCTTGTCTCACTTCCTTGCCCTTCACTCTTGGTACCCCTTCTTTCTTAAATGTCACACTGAACATATTTAAGTCTGTACCAGGAATACTCAAAGTGAAATTTTACAGTCCTTGAACTGAGACTAATTATGTTCTTGATTGTATAGGGGTTTCATTTTTTTGGTCAGACTTTTAACGAAAATATAACTTCAATGAATATTTTTTTCTTGTTTAGCCACCAAATATACAAAATGTCATGTATTCATTGTGTAATTGCTGATATTTGACATTTAGTGTTCCCATTGAAATACACGATAGGAATAAAACAGCAGTTACAAAGAGAATATTGACATTTCATTCCTGCCTTGTATTTCAGTGATGCAAATTCCATATTTGTAGTACATAGGTATATCAGTGAAAATGGCATTGAGATGGAAAGGATGGGAAAAGTGAAGGAAAATATTTTTTTTTAATTGGAAAAAAATACAATTTTTAAAAGAAGGAGGAAGGATCGGATAATTGTAGGTCTATTGTGTTTAGACCTGTAATGTAGTTCTTTATTTGTCTTTAGAGTATGCTATTATAGGTCTTATTTACAGCTTAGACCGGGTTTTTAAGTGTAAGGTATCTCTTACTTGAAGCTTTAATTACTGTCTGGAATGTGATAATGTTAACATGTTATTTGACCATTCTGTTGTGTTAATATGAAAACACAAACAGCCTTTACTAGAAAGTTAAGTGAAATGAGAAGTCACTAGAAAGGTTATGTTCCTGTTGTTGGTTGACCCCAGCCAACACTTAAGAACCCACCCAGCTGCTTACCCCCTCTAGCCCTGAGAGGAATCAGAAGAGCAAGAGTGAGAAAAACTCATGGGTCAAGGAAAAAACAGTTCAATAAGTGAAGGAAAGATAAGGGGTAAAATTTTAAAAAAGTGATACAAGGGCAATTATTCACCATGTCCAACAAGCGGACTGATGTTCAGCCACCCTACCAGCAACAGTTAGTTTGGAAAGACTGCTCTGCAGCTTTTATTGCTGAGCATGACATCATATGCCATGGAATATCCTTTTGGTCAATTCAAGTTAGCTGTCCCAGCTGTGTCTCAATCCCTTACCCACCTGTCATCTACTCACTGTGGGAGCAGAGTGGGAAACAGAGAAGGCCTTGATTCTGTGAGAGTCCCGTTTGACAGTAAAACAGTAGCATGCTCTCAACAATGGTTTAGTCTCAGAACCAAAATACAGCACCATGCAGGGTGCTGTGAAGAAAGTTAACCTCATTCCAGCCAGCTTCAATACAGTTCTTCTTTCTGTTGGTTTTAACCACGCCTAGCAACTAAGCATCACACAGCCACTTGCTTACTCCTCCATGGTGGGTCTGGGGGTGAACTGGAAGTGTAAATGTGAGAAAAAAAAACTCATGGGTTGAGACAAAAGCAGCTTAATTATTAAAAAAACCCTCCACCAACTTCTAAGGAAAATAAATACATTTTTAAAAAAAGAGATAAAAATAAAGAAAAACAAGCAATGCAAAAGAAAAAAATTGCTCAGCATCAACAAATTGATGTCCAGTTAGACCCCAAGCAGCTGCACACACACACCCAACATCTGCCCCATTTTTATTGCTGAGCATGACATCATATGGTCTGGGATATCCCTTTGATCAGTTGGGGTCAGCTGTCCCAGCCATGTCCCCTCCCAACATTTTGTGCACCCCCAGCCTACTTACTGGTGGGGCTGTGTGAGGAGCCGAGAAAGCCTTGATGCTATGTAAGCACTGCTCAGCAATAACTAAAACATCAGTGTATTACAACACTATTTTCAGCATAAATCCAAAACGGCCCCATACAAGCTACTATGAAGAAATGTAAGTGTATCCTAGCCAAAACCAGTACATGCACTTAGGCTTTAGGTCAACTCTATCATCACATCAGTCAAATACATACTCAGACTGTGCCATGTGTCATATGTCAGTGGAAATTTGATTTTCTTTAAAGCCTGAATTAAAGCCATCAGCTTTAAATATTACCTGAATGTCAGTGGAGTTTTCAAGTGTATGTCTAGACTAGATTCTGTCTGTCATCTTTGACTGGAAGACACAGAATATGTTATGACGTAAAGCAACGTTGGCTACAGAAAATCTCCTGCATTTCTCAGAAACAATTTCTAACACCCAGAAAGATATTTCAAGCTAGTAAAACAACCTTGGGATTAAAAGAAATGACAGCATGCTCACAATAGTCAGATATTGTGCTGTCAGATCATGACACCAACTACCCCATTACTTAAGAAAACCACCACTCCCACCATCTTTACCCATGTAGAGCTTGTGAAACTGTGGAAATAACTGAACAGCAGTCATTGAAGAAAATACATCAACATTAGAATGAAAAAACAAGGGTTTACATAATTGATGTGGTCAATCTTGATTTCAAAGAAATAGTGACCTCTAAGTATGTTTCTATGAGTTTGTGGCCATGGATTCTACAAAAGGGCTAGACAATTTGTCAAAGATAAATGATTTTGTCTTTATAGGACAACAGATAATAATATCTAATATCCTCTGACTTTTTTGACAGTTACTATGTCATCTCTGTGACCTGCGATACCTATTTCATCAACCAGTCACAAAATGCAATTTGGTTGCTCTTTTCAAGGATTATGGATAAAAAAAATAAATTTGGGTTTCTACTGTCATCACTTTCATTCTTAGATTACTTCTTAAGGTTGCTAGGGTTAAGGGACACCTAATATGGTATTTCAGATTCTGGTTATGCCTCAAATTCTGGTTGGTCAGGCTGTATAGATTCTGAATGCTTTCTTAAGTATATTTCAAAACCCACTGCAATTAATAGTTTATATATTAAAAAATCATACCAAACTAAACTGACTAGAACTGGTTTTATTTTTCTGTTTCCTGGTTTAAAAAAATACCCAAAGAGTTCACATGTTTTTTAATTAAGCAATAAGATTATTTGGATATAATGAAAAAAACTATTTTGTTGTGCATCACTCCAAAATATCTAAGCATACTCTGTCTTTGAATGGAATCAAGACATTTCTTTTTCTAAAATTTAATTGCAATGTTAAACTCTATTTTCCATTCCATTTTCCATTGCCTTATGGGAGCTGTAGTTTCTTTCTCATAAAGAAACATGCAAATGTGTTGACCAGGGACTGAATTCAAATTTCACAGTCAAGAACCTTAGTGGTGCTATTTTGCAGAAAAAGACAATTAGCTATTGTTCTAAACAATGGGAACATAACTGTGTGATTTCTTTCTCCCCATAATAAGTAGAAAACCAAAATGCAAATGCAAAATTCAAAGGCTAATGAAAGCAGCAGAAAAAACAATAGGAATATCACAAAGGACGGACATATTGCATAGAGATTTGGGGCTTGGGTTTTATATTTTCATTTTCTTAAAATAGAAAAGTACAAGTATTTTCTTTCAAATGGAGGATTATTTAAAAGTTTTGCTTTCTTACATCTCTAATGCTTTTAACTGGCATTTCAATAAATCTGTATTGTTAAAGGCTTTTTGCACAAATTATGCCTCCTATTATTGTATGTCACACTTTCATGTTTTCCTCTTATTTTCTCTTATCTTTTAAAATAAAATTTAAAAATGCCTTGCTTGTGCTCTCTAAAGCATAGCACTCATCTGGTCAGCAGTGTCATGACTTTTACTTATCTTCAGCTCTTTAAAGCTAACAGAATTCCATTTGCTTATATCATGTGAATGCTTATTGATATTTTTTTAAAAATGCTTGTAGTTGGGAAAATTCTCTTGCAATTATTTTAATAAGAATACAAGGTTAACAAGAAAGAATCTTTTTCATTGATAAAATGCTTTCAAAACATTTAAATGGGAAAAAATGGTATTTATATGACTGTGAAACAAACACAAAACCACATAAAATTAATAATATTTATGAGAATACACCTTTAGCCCTCCTGTCAGCATAGTTCTTATTTTTCTCTCTAGTTTATAAGAAAATATCTTTTTATAATATTGTTGGAGATTTCTGCAGATTAACATGATACATAAATTTTTGCATTTTATAATTGTTTCTTCAGTGAAACATTAGAAACAGTGGATCTTGACAAAGAAAACTGTTTTGATTACGTAAAGAGCAAAATTTTAACAAATAGATGCAAGAAGTAGTAAACACTCTTACCTCTGAAAATATGCTTTCAGGAAGAAAATATTCCTGACAAGCTTAGTTATCTGTTTTATCCTGCAGCTGCTGTGAACTGTTAATTTCCTTGGAATTAATTGCAGGTGAGATACTCTTTCCATTACTTTGATAATAGATAAGATTAAATTAATCACATTTATGAATTAATATTCAGGTCAATGTTGTAAAGAATATATGTGTTGAAAAGCCTTTGCCGTGGTTGAACTCGGCTGTCAACCAATCACCACGCAGCCAGTCGCTCACCCTACCCCCCGTCCAGTAAAATATGAGAGGGACAAAAAGGAAAAAAAAAAAAAAAAAATTCTGAAATTAAAATTTTGAAATAAGAAGCAGTGTAGTGACAGTAACAGAACAGTAATAATAGGAAGTACAAATAGGTAACATACAATGCACTTGCTCACCACTTGCCAACCAATAGCTGTGCCAACTAGGAGTGAGAGAGAACTCTCCACCTTTATATACTGAGCATAACATCACATGATGTGGAATACTCCAATGGCCAATCTGAGACTGGCACTCCAGGTGTGCTCCCTCCCACCTCAAGGAAATGTAACTCTATCCTGACCAAATCTGGATATGCTCTCTCCCAGTCAAGAAAATTAAGTCTATCTTAGACGAAACCAGGACAGGGTTAAATAAGTATTAGCATGTGTGTATATATATTTATGTGTGTATATGCATGTAGTTGCATACATAGAAATATTCATTAGCTAGTACTTGGATTTCCCAAGCACAGTAGCCATAGAAATACATGTTTTATGTGCTTCAGGTGAAATTAAGTGTTGGAGAGGGCTGTTTCAGAATGGAATAAAAACATACAGTGCAGAAGCTGATGAGTTCTCTTCACTGGAACTTGCAAAAGTATAGTTTTGCTTCAAGACATTTCTTGTTCCTGTGTTTATTTTCCTGTTCCACTTTGGACCACAGTTGAAATTGAGTATCTGCAATACTATCACTGGCAGAGAATGGGGTTTCCTGCAATAGTTTTCCTTAAAAACATAATGCCCATACAAAATATATCATTGACTGGAATTAAACAATCATTAGATCCTCTGATGTGAAGCACCATTCAAGAGTAAGTAAATCCACCCCAGTCTCTGCTAGTAAATGAGAACACTTCTACAGCCTCTGAGTCGTTAAGTCTGCACTTATTGACTGCTTTCTTTAACTGCAGAAGGCTTTGAACAGTTAAGAGGAAGCAAGCAAGGCAGACAAGGGGCAGGCATAAAGGGGGCTTTATAAGCTATTTTTAAGACCTTCAATTCAGATGCTGTACTGTGCCCCAAATGTTGCAGCTAAAAGCTATTTCCATTTTCTGCAGACAGCCCTAAGAGACCATCAAAAGCAAAGAGTTGTTTGGCAACTTCTTCCTTCTGAAGGTCCTAATTATACAGACCTTTGTGTTACCAGGCTGCAGCAAGACTATCCCTTGATCTTCTCCTATTAAAGAAAACACACTGCAAGAGAGTAGATGTATGGGGTGAAGTATCAGACAACATTCTAACTGGGTTTTGGAGAGTAAGAGGGAGCATACTCCCAAATTCTTTTCGTGATTTTTTGTGCTTCAGGCAGTGACATTTGTCTCAAAGTACAAATTTACATTGCATTTAGCATGTGACTTTAAAAATGCTACTCAGGGAAATTAGCCAGACTTGTAAAAAAAATTCATGCAAATCATAGTCAATATATCTTACCTGACTGAGGCCTTTGAATCATAGCAGGTATTAAGAAATAATAAAAGACCTTAATACTGTAATTGTGAATATATCTTTGCACCCTTCCAATGAAATCATGAAACTGTTCTTGTTACTGTTGTTAGTAAAACTGCCAAATGTCTAAAAACAGATTTCCTCCCACAACTCTTAGAGGGTTTGTCTGTCCTTAAATATATATTGCATAATAGTTTGCCCAATTCATAGGCTATTTCAACTGTATAACACTTAATGTATCTTTCTTGAAAGCAATTTTATTTAAACATTTTTTAAATTGTAAATTTTTTTCAAATAGATTTGAATTAATATTAGCTTGAAATAAATTTTAAATACTAACATTTGTTACCTACAACTAGGCCTCTACAAAATATTATAAAATGCATTAGATTCTTCTCTAAAAAACATCACTTGTCAGCAACAAGTATGTTTCATTAATCCATATAAATACTTTTACCTGTATGACCAGAGATGTGTGTGCTTTGTATGCTACATATGTACCCATGTACACACACATTTATATACAGATATATCTATAAAAATAGAACCATTTACTTGCAGGAGGTAAATATAACTAAACAGCAATTAGACTCCTATGGAATGAAACAGTTTAGAATTTTGTTTACTTGTTTCTGCTTTGTTTTTCTTGAAGGGGCACAGCTTTCAGTAGCTTTTCTACTTTTAAAAAACTGGCTCTCTGGTAACAGTTGGGCTATAACTATATTTCATAAGCCCTAAAGCTCCCAAGTCGCTGGAAATAAATTGATTTTGTGAAAATATGCGACACACAGGTTTTCAATATGGGTCCTGAACAGCCTGTCCCTAAAGTAGTTATTTCCATTTACATCCCTGACCTGCTGGTGTCTTTGGTGATGCTGTAGTTTTTCATGTACTGCAAAAGCCACAGATCTGTTTCCATCCCTCTTAATTTAATATAAACTGCACATGCTTCTATCAGTAAGGACTTTCTTTTTTATACTTCTTCGATTTCAGAACACCAATGGTTCTATATTTCACAGTGTAGGGAGCAGAATGAAATTACACTGCTCTCAGACTTCAGCAATATCTGGTTTATGTGATTCAGGACCTCCACACAAAGAAGAGGTCACTCTCAATATTTCTGTAAATGGCTCTTTCTGGAGGAGTATATATGGTAAGTCTGACAAAGTGTGATTTGTTTGTTGTGTATAAAGTGGGGCAAAAGCCCCGCACACTTCTGTAAGCGTGGTAAAATGCAACTGCATAATCCAACACCCAATTATTTTGTTTTGACATAATTCTACAGAGGTCATAAAGATTTAAATAAGAGTTCCTAAATTTTTTTGCCATCAGCTGTCTTGCATCTCATTATTGCATTTTCTGCCAGCAGGATTTCAGTTTTTAAAAAACTCTTTTTACACTTGAGAGCAGAAGCTGGCCTTATGTCTATATATGTTCCAGTAAATGACTGTTGCTATACAGAATCTGAACTATCAGATTAAATTTAGAAAACTTTTTTTGTGTACCTAAGGAAATGGATATTTGTACTGAATATTTTAAATACTTCTTCAGTGTGTACTTTCTCAGCTCAGGAAATACCTCAAGAGTCTTTACTGTAATTGGTTCACTACAGAACTGTGATTGCTATTGTTTCAATGCCTGCAATTCTCATAGATATTTCTGTCCTCACTCCAGCTATCGAACCGTTGTAATTCTGACAAATGACTTATTTCTCTCAGTAGACTGACTCATGTGATGATTCTTCCACTACAAAGTAACAAAATAAACAGAGAACACAATGCACAATAAGAAAAATATTGTAACACATATTGGTAGGAAACTATCTGAAGGAGTGGTCATTATCGTTTCTTCTGGGTGATGGAATGTATAACCAGAGGGTCAGGTTCTGTCAGCAGCGAGTATAGCTAAAGGTAGAGGTTAACAGAGTTTCTTCAAACAATATTAGTTTTATCGCATTATTGACAACACATGTTTAAAAAAATCACTACGTATTTCGCTGACTGCAAGACTGAAATAACAAAAATAAAAAATATTGGTTGCTTGTTACTTTAGTGAGATGATAACCTCCAGCAAAATGACAGCAGAAGAATTACATTTTACCTGGTTCTTTGAAATTCTCCATCATGTAGCTTATTTTTCATGTTTATGCATCTGCATTTCCTCCTGTATATTTTAAGCTTGTGTAGGAGAGCGTATCACATTTGGCTAGTGGACAGTTAGAAGATTCAATAGCCATTGATACTCTCTGTCAAATTATATAAGCATGGTCATATGATTTTTATTAGAGTGAAAATCAGGCCTTTGGGTAGTTTCTATAACTGAAAAAATATAAAATATGGTATGCAGTGAAATATAGCTGATTTCCAGTGTCTTGAAACCATTGAGAGTTCTTCAGAAAACAGACATTTAAGAGAAATTCTGAATTTATGTCTGCTATTTTGTGACCAACATTCTGCTTGTATACACACATAAAGTGTAAAATAATAATAAATTGAAGGAATTAGTTTAAAGGGATAATAACTTGAGATGGTAATAATTTGGTTTTTTTTTAATTTAAAATGTCAAAACAGGTATGTCAATAACTCATGTGTAACATGCATATTGTTATTTACTGAACACAACAAGCAAAAGGATTACCTTTGGAATGCAAAAATATATCGAACTAGCAGGTACACAGAATACCAAAGGATTCAACCAAATAAATTAGTTACAAGTAATAAAGTTTCAGCTCTTCGGTACAGTGTGTTGTCTTTATGAGCTTTATTGTTTTAAAACAATTATTTCTAGGATTTCTATAAGGAGATGAAAACCTAACTGTACCAAAATGTGTTACTCTTATGGTTGCATTTATACAGTTCTGGGATTTTGTATATTATTTTGCAGTTTTTTTGTTTTTATAAACAGTAAGTAAATAAGTCTGTTCTTATTGTGTATAGCAACTTTCTTTTTTACAAACAAATTAAAACTTCCCTGCTTGTTATTTCAACTTTCACGTAAGCTCATTTCAAAAAACCCTGAAGCGAGTCATTGCCCAAGGTGGTTCAAACACGTTGTTCAGGACAGAAGCTGGAGGATCTATCTCAAAGTTGTCTGCTGTCATCAGAACATATTTCTGTCAGGCTCTGTACAGGCTCCTCTATGTTTTCTATCCCAATTTCTTGATTCTCATGCCAAGTTACTACACAGCAAAATTAGTAATACAACAAATTGTATTGGATAGTCAGATGTTCTGTAATTCTACAGTTTTCTGCCGAAAGCAAACCTGTGACCTCTTAACACTAATAATGTATTCTCTGAAGGAGTTATGAGTTTTAGTGAAAGGAAATTAAATTATAATTAACTTTTTACTAACTGAAGGGAAGGTGGAAAGACTGAATCGAGTATCCTGAAGTGTAAACTTTACCCTTTGTTGCACACTGTGTTAGTCATTCTCAAAGGAGTGTAAAAAAAAAAAACCAAACAAAAAAAAAGCAAACCAAAAAAAGCAGCTGCTGGACAGGGTCATGAAGGGAAGAGAGGCATCAGTTTCAATTGTTTCTCAAAATCTTGTACTACTAAAATTTCAATAGGAAATTGCATAAAGGAGAATTTATTGTTTTGGCTACAGCTGTGGGGCTCACAGTTGAAGAAACTTTTAAGTCTGATAGATTTCTTTATTTTTTCCTTTAGGGTTTGAAGATTCTTAATGATGATATTTACTTAGCTTTCATATCAATACCACTCTCTTGATAACGCTTCACTTGACTGATAGTGTTTCTTTCTCTCAACACGAAGGGTTGTACTGGGGTTTGCCAGGGGTTAGGCTATAGCCCTTGGGACTTCAGGCTTAGATTTCAGGTTTAGTACCATAAATCTCTCTTTTGGTTATTGAATGTCTATTGAGGAAAGGTTATGAAAAATTGCCCACATAAAGTCATTAAATAGGTGTTGCTTTATCTGTTAGAATGTGCAATAGAGTACCTAGTAGTCGTCTGTAATGTTCACATGTTGTGGTTAGAATGTAACAGATTGTCATTATCTCAAAAAAACCTGCTCAGTTCACACAGTTTAAAACAAATCAGGACAGAAGTGCTTTGTTGATTTATTAACAACACATAATTAAATGAACTATACATTCAGGATGAATATCAATAATTCAATAGATAAACAGTGTTAGTTAGCTCCTTACAAGATGTTAATACAGCTACAAATTTCTAAGCATATTTCTACATCTAACCCCAAACAGTTATAATCACGTGCATATTCAGGCAGTTATATTTAGGCTACCAGTACACCTTCTTTTCTGGGGGACAGTACAGGTTCCCTGAGTACTCACCCCTCTGGTGAGAGATGTGGGTTCTCCAGCTCTCTGTGTTCCCCTGATGCTTCCCACCACCTGCTTACTGGCAAGGGAGCACTTCACAAATTCTCACATGCACAAGGAGATGTGGGTCCCTGCTTGCTGTGCCTCACACTCACCACCCTAGCTGGGTGCAGGCTGCTCCCAGTGCCCCACAGGGAGGCTGCATCATCAGCCCCAAGTAGAGATTGCAATCCTTGTAGGATGACTGCCAGCAGCAGCCAACCAGGTGTTGGCAGCTTCTGTTTTCACTCTGAGACCTCCTTGTTTCAAATTTATTTGCTTCTTTTATGCTTCTTCGTTGGGCTGACTTCTTCACTTCAAAAGTCACTTTGTAATTACCTGGTTACTGTTCAGCTGATGGTCATCTTCCTCTTAATAGGCCTTTTATAAAGGTTGGACCATGTGATCATCCCCATACTTAAAAGCTTTAGATAGAACTTGTATATAAGCAATTCAAAAGTCAAAGCAGCATAATTATCCAGCTATGGAAACAATTACAATATTTGAATTCACCTGAAATTCATCAAGGAAGGATGAGCAATAAAGGAGTCTCATGAGCCCAAATCCTTCAAAGGCAACTGAACATTTCATCTAATGAACTGCTGGTCAATAGAGAACTCATATGGTTGATTGCTGCATTAGCTACACAGATGTCAAGCATGTTCTGTTAAATTCCAATAAACCTTGGGACAGCAGTGTTTTGATCTTTCTTGAAATTGAAAGCATTATACCTAAATGTCTAATTGCAGATAACATGACATACTAAACAAAATGTTGTTTAGATTCAAATTCTAGCTCCATATGAAAAATCTGAAATAAAGTATTGTTTCACATGCGCACACACACACAAGAGTAGTGTTGTGAAAGGACATAATCTTCCTTATTTTTTTTCCCAAGCTTTTCTGAAATTCCTTTCCCAAGGCTGTTCAAAGAAGTACTTCCACGCACATTTCTACATCTCTCATTTGTTCACTGCTTAGTGTTCTTTTAATGTTCCGAATTCTCGCAGTCAACAGGTTGTACTCTTGGCATTTAGCCATTTTTCTGTTATTTCTGTTTACACTTACGGAAGCTCATCTGATACTTTCAGATGTAGTCTCACAGTATTTTTACTTAGGGTGGGTCCTCTTATGGACAAGATGGCTTCTTAGAATGTGAACTTTAGATTTCTGTCTGGATGGGTTTGAGCTTTGTTTTTTACTACTGTCTCTTAAGACAGATTATGATCAAGCTTTTCCTCAGTGTTTTTATTCAAACTGATACAACTACTGTTTCCTGTAAGCCATTTCCATTTGGTTCAGAGTTCTGTAGTGACCAAAATGTGATAGATGTAAATGTCTAAAATCTTGCAGAATAGGTAGCAGTATCCCACGTAGCAACTTTATCCCTTCTCTTGGTTCTGGACAGTACTGAAAAGATGAAGTGCACACAGGCTTATGTCATAGGTTTCTGGATGGATTTGGAGTGATTCCTGTGTCTGGAGAAAGGTGCCTTCTTTCCATTGCCAGCAGAAACGATTTCAAAATTAAAAATAAAGACAGCATCAATGAAGATGGCTTCCAAGGTCGTAAAGGATATTAGCACTCTGAAAGGAGGAATAAAATTTCAAAGAGGAAAAGCATGTATGTTTTGTCTTAATAATATGTTCTGGATAAGCAAAATAAGCAAACAAAACATAACAAGAAATACAATGGTCATAATTTAACTGTATGTTACCCTAGGTTGCAAAGAGCAACCAGTTTTCTCAACACCATAAATCCTATTTCATATTTTAATGGAGGTTTTTTAAAAATAATTGATCTCATAAATTTGGTATCTAATCATGAGAACTTGTTCCGGTCTTGTTCAGTACACTTCATCTAATCTAACTCCTCCTTTTTGATATAAAAATAGGTGCATCAAAATAAAAGGAAGAATTCTTTGAGGCATACTCTCTGTCATGAAAATTATTATTTTTAATCTGATGTAAGAGTTACAGAGGCAGTTGTGCTCTCCAGTAAGATGAAGGAAAATGTTTCTCTTTTCATTTCATTATGATCCAAAGCAGCAAGTTATCCAAGAAGATTTTGTTGCCTGCATTAATGCCTATTTATGTAATGATGATCTTGGTGACAGGTTTAGGATATATCCTCAAGGTACAATTTGAACAAAATTCTCTTAGTAAAATAATTCCTTTTATATTTATCTTCTATTAGTTAAAGAAATTATTGTCTGTAATCGATCTTACCCAGTAGTACTCAGTTCTATTTCAAAAATATCTGAAAGAAGGGAAAATTTGTACCACGTGTACTTAATAAGTTACTTGTTCCATTAATATGTAATGTGGAGTCCCTAAAGAAATCAAAATACACTGAATGGCAGATTATTTAAATTTCTATGTTGCAACTTTTTACAGAACCATGAAAAGCTTTATATTGTATTTCATGCTACTGGAGAAGAAACAAACAAAAAAAATTACTGCAGGATTCTGAAAAGCCTGTAAAGTATATGTAGTTTATAAAATGTTATGGCATAAATTTATGACCAATTCAGTTAGTTTCATGAGAGAAAACATAAACAAAAGAAGAATAACTGGCATTTCAGGATCCCTCTAATTTTCGAAGATTATTCTGAAAGAAGCTGAAGAATATTCTGTTGGCAGTCTCCACTAAGAGGAAGGTCAGTATGTGAAGTCATTTACTAAGTTAGTAGGTAAATAAGAGAGAAAGTGTGCCTCAATTTCTGTTTTGAAACTTCAAGGGCAGTTATGATGTCTTGAAAGGTAATTATTGGAATTCTACTCGCTTTATATAATACAGCCAGTAAAACATGAGGCTAAATAAGTACTGTGACCAAAACAAGGAATAATTCTCTGAAGCTTGCTTCTGTTGAAAGGAATTGAACCTACAGAACAGCTTCAGCCAAAGGTGAACAACTTGAGAAAGAAATATATAGCTGACAGATGAGAATGAAATTAAGCTTTCAGATAGAAATTAATGCCTTTAATTTTGCTGTAAAATTATACAAAAACCACAATGGGATTTTTATATATTTTTTTACTCTTCTTATTCCTAAATCTTCTCTATATGTGAAATTTATGTATAAATGAGCAATTGCTGGACACTGCTTTTCTGAGAAGAGGATTTTCACACAAGGTAGTATGCTTAGCAATTAGCATGAACTGTTAGGTGCTCTAGTACTATGGAATGAGATTTCATCCACGTGACAGGATCAGTTTGGGGACTAGCAGCCACAAATTTGGAGGAGAATCTCTTTTGGCAACCAGAAAAAAATGTCTAGAACATACCTGTGAATTCACTAGAAGGCATGCATTCATCACAAGCACATTTCCAGAAACTTTCTATGCCTCTAATATAGAATCACATTATTTCAGTTGACAGAGAGAGATGGCTTGCAAAAGACTTGCCATTTAATGTTCATGGTTAAATTAGAAAAGCTGATTCTACTCATATTGAAGTTAACAGTAAAATTCCTGCTCATTTCAATGACAGCTGGATTGGCCTATAAATGTCCCTTTGTTATGCTTATTCTGCTGTGCATAGTATGTTTTCCTTTAACAACATTCTGTAATTAACAACAATTTGACAGCCTGAAAGATCCCACTGTTTCATGCTTGTTATTGCTGCACAAAGCTGAATTGTGGGTTTTGTTGATAGAGGGAAATTGCAGTTAAGTGAAATGTGCTCTCCTTCCCACAAAATAGCTCTTTCAGTATAACTGTATGATGCTTATACTAAATAACAACTTGCTGATTATAAACTCATAAGATTACCATGCTGAAGACTTTTTGCTATACAAACACAAGAGTACCCAGAATTTGCTGAAACTGGCAAATTCTGATTTAACTTCATCATTAAAAAATACTTAGCATCCCTTCCTCCACCCAAGCTTGATCATTTGTTCTCATTACATGATTTTTCTAAGTGTGGAAATAAATCCTTTCTTGGGATAACTCTTCTATTTTGTCTATCTGGCTATTTCTCCAGTTAGAATTATTTTGACAATCAGTGATTTAAAAAGTTAATTTAGCATCTCCATATTTCATTTCTTTAAGAGAGCAGGACATCGCTTTCAAAACATTGACCTTGTTTGCAGAATGTGCTTGAGAGCATTAAAAGGAACCAATAGACAAGGATTTATTAGTATGTCTTCCATCATTTACCTTCTACTTCGAAATGTATTTTTTTGTATTTAATTCAAAAGGGTATCCGATACATTTTTTTTTCATAATATATTTGCTTTCAGAACAAGTAAGTAGATTACATTCCTCCACTCATATTTAAACACATCTAAGGCTTTTTTGATGTTAAAATGTTTAAGAGAAGTTGAGTGTTTGTGTGCTTTTAATCTTATAAGAACAAAGTTTTAAATATCAGTATATAAATATTGAAACATCAGCTGTTTGATTAGATTAATTCATACAGATTAAAATTAGTTTAGACATCAATGGTCAAGAAATCCCTTTCTATACATCTCTTCTGTAGTAGTTCTTGAACCTAGTATCCAGTTTCAAAAACCAGAGAACATAAAGATTAATAAGTATTAATATATTTTATTAAAATACCCAGGAATATGAGAGATTTTTATGAGTATTAAGACTGTGGAAAAAAAAAAAAAGCACTGTAAATCTGCATGTCCCATGATTTGGCCTTAATTGATATAAATTGAGATCCAACCCTCAGCGCTTCAACCACACTTTGCCATACTGTCCTTTTAATCAGGCCTAGTACTCTTTCTGTTATCAGGGGAAACAATTCTCAAAACTTTCTGGCTAAAACTTATCCCTTATTTTTAAAGTGTCTTTCTAAGGGCCAATATAGTCAATATTAAGCCACAAATACGATGTTGATGGAGCAGAAGAGAAAGGGAATATGTAAGGTGGTATGACAAGAGATTGCAATTCCCACCAACAGTCTGGATTTAAAGCAGCTTCCATGGTTGAGCTCCACCATTAAACATCAGAGACTCCACCCAGATAATAAATATTGAATATATGGAAATATCCACCTCAAATACAGAAACTCCAATATCTAATAAGCCAGACATTAGGCAGTTCCACTCCTTCTGAAACAAAAGTCATTAAACAATGGCTTCCTTGTTCCAGAGGAAAAAAATATGTCCTAACTCTATCAGAAGACTAATTTTCTGTTGTACAGTGAAGTATGACAGTGAAAAGCTTTGGGTTTGGAAATGAACTCCTAATGTCTTTAAATTTAACTCTCATAGATAAGTATTTGGAAAAATTCCAAGAATGCTAAATCAATCTATAATATTGATTCAGGCTGCAGCTCAGTAAAGCAAGTCATCTTAAATACATGCTTCAAATTATTTAGGTATACTTCAGTCCATAATAAAGTCTCACCTCTCTGAATCTGTAGAGGCATCATGGTTGGTTTCTGCATACCAAACTGCAATTGCGTAGCCACAGAGCTCTGTACCATTCTGTCAAGATGCTAATGAGACTACAATTAAGCCTTTTTCTCCTGAGACAATGTTAACATTTAACAATTCTCAAACAATGAGGAATCTTCCCTCTTGCACCAGTCTTAGAATCACAAGGATAGTTTATCATATCTAGTTTATATCTTTATCTTTTTGTGTCTTGTTTCTTAAATGTTCTTTTTCTCTATCTTCTCTTTATGACTGTCTTTGACAGATCAGGCTGTGCCTGGATATTTTTGTTCCAACCACAAGTATTTAAGACCTCTGAGACATGAATTCTGTAAGAAATAATACACAGCCTTTATAATTTCAGAAATGTAGGTATATATAGTTCATGTTTATGGCTAAAAAACTCAGCAACTTCTCTTTACAGAAATTTGTGCAAATATTTAGATTTGGGAAACCACAGGCCAGTCAGCCTGACCTAGATCTCTGGGACGGTGATGGAGTGAATCTTCTTCAAAGACATTTCCAAACATGTGAAGAAGAAGGAGATGATTAGGAGTAGTCACTATGGATTTCTGAAGGGAAAACCAGCCTGGTAAACTCCTACAACTGAAGGACTACTTTGGTGGACAAAGGGAGAACAGTGGATGTTATTTATCTTGAACTCTGCAGTTTTTAACATTGTTTCCCATGAAGTCTTCACAGACAAACTGATGATGTATGAACTAGATAAATGGACACAGAGGTGGTCTGAAAAGTGGCTGAACTGCCAGGTTCTAATATTTGTGATCAGTGCAAACTGGAGGCCAGCTGGAGTCCGGTCCAGTGGAGCCCAGTCACTAATGGAGTACCACAGGGGTCTATAATGGGGCCAATACTGTTCAACACCTTCCCTACTGACCTAGATGATGGGGCAGAATGAACCCTCAGCAAATGATAAAAAACTGAGGAGTGGGTGATACAGCATATGGATGTACTATCAGAGGGACCTACACAGACTGCAGAAATGTGATGACAGGAACCTCATTTTCAACAAATAGAAATGCCAAGCTCTGCACCTGAAGAAGAATAACCCCAGGTACCCAAGCATGCTGGGCGATGCCCCGCTGGAAAGCAGCTTGGCAGAAAGGGACCTAGATGGTCCTGGTGGATACCGGACTGAACACAAAGCAGCAATGCAGCCTTGCAGCAAAGACAGCAAACAGCATCATGGGCTGTATTAGGAAGACCATTGCCAGCAGGTCAAGGAAGGTGATCCTTCCCCTCTTCTTGGCCCTAGTCAGACACATCTGTGGTGCTGTGTTCAGTTCAAAGCTCCCCAGTCCAAAAAAGACATGGGCTTACTGGAGCAAGTCCAGTGCAGGGCCACTAAGATGATTAAGAATCTGGAGCATCTTTCATGTGAAGAGAGGCTCAGAAAACTGGAACTGTGTCATCTTAAGAAGAGAAGGCTGTGGGAAGCATATGTTCACTGTGTATAAATCATAACGTCATAGAATATCTCATGTTGTAAGGGACCCATAAGGATCACTGAGTTCAACTCCCTGCTCCTCATAGGACTACCTAAAACTAAACCATATGACTAAAAGCATCATCCAGGCACTCTGTGAACTCTGACAGGCTTGGTGCCATGACCACCTCCCTGGGGAAAACGTTCCAGTGACCGACCACCCTCTCAGTGAGGAACTTTTTCCTAACATTCAATCTGAATTTCCCCTGACGCATCGTCATTCAATTTCCTCGTGTCCTATCACTGGTCACCAGAGAGACTAGATCAGCACCTCTCCCTCTGCGGTACCATTTGAGGAAGTTGTGGACTGCAATGAGGTCCCCCCTCAGCCTTCTCTTCTCCAAGCTGAGCAAGCCAAGTGACCTCATCCTCTCCTCACTTATCTTGCCCACGATGCCTTTCACCATCTTGGTCATCCTCCTCTGGACACACTAATAGTTTGATGTTTTTCTTATATTGAGGTTCCCAAAACACTCGAGGTGGGGCCACAACAGTGTGGTGTAGAATGGGACAATCATGTCCCTTGACTAACTCCTGACTGGGCTGACTAAAGAAGACAGAGCCACTCTTTCCTCAGTGGTGTCCTGTGACAGGAGTAGAGACAATGGGCAAGAGCTGAAATACAGGAAATTCCATTTAAACACAAACATAAAAAAATTACTGTGAGGGTGGTCAAACACTGAAACAGGTTATCCAGTGAGACTGTAGACTCTCCACACTTGAAGATATTAAAAAACTGACTGGTCATGGTCCTGGACAACCTGCTTTAGCTAACACTGCTTTGATCAAGGGATCTTGACTAGACAGTAGCCAAAGATCCCTTCCAATCCTCATGATTTTGTGATTCTGATCTATAGATCTACAGGTCACTGATACATATTCATTTAGAACAAATTAGATTTCAGGGAAATCCATCCAACTTTCACTCTTTGTTTTGTGCTAAATAGTAAATTACATATGAATCTAGAGTTGATGCTGATATTCAGAAATTTAATATAGGACAAAAGCATGACTGTTCTGGGGCAGACCAAAGGTCCATCTCATTTATTGACTCCTACATGGAAGTGAGCAGGATCAGTTGCTAAGCAGAAAAGTACAAGAACAGTTAAGCCTACTATAACAGTCCCCTTGGTATACTTCCTCACACCGATTTGCCATATTCTTTTTTATTTTTCTTGACATCCAAAGCCCTTTAATAGATGCTAGATAGGATTTTGAAGCTCACGGATAGAAGCATACAGGTAAAAAAGAGATTGGAAAGAAGTGAGGTGTAAGGATGGAATAACACTCTGCTGAATTCCTCCCTTGCAAGGCAGCATATAATCAAAAGACTAAGATGACATACGCTTTGAAACAGTGATAATTCAAACTATTGCACACTATGTTCTTTGATGGTGGTTTCCATCGTCTGACCTGCACAGCTGTGGAATGGGGTTTACTGAGCCTCAGGTGAGTATCCTAGCGAGTCAGTCTCTGCATGAGAAAGGCGTTCCTTTTCTTTTGGATGCTGGAATTTGGAAGTACCACTTCTTCCAAAGAACATTGTCTTTTATTCCCTATCTGCATGGTAAGTCTACATTTTTTAAATGGAAGAATGATCTCATTACATGATACCAGATTTGGGGAGTTCAGTTACAGGTTTTAAATGCTTATGATATACTGCAATTCTAAGTCAGTAGTTCCAAATTTGTGTTTCTTGACTTTTCCACTTATTTCCAGATGCCTTGTTCTACAGTGGCCACTTTACATGCAGGCTTTCCTCTTTGTAGACAGAAGTCAGACAGGGCCTGTTAATTTTAGCAACAATCAGATTTTATATATATATTGTGTAACAAACTGAAATTAACATAACAAATTCTGTGTATATACTACCAGAATGCTTCCCATTTAGCTCCAGTTATACTTCAAGGGGAAAAAAAAGCAGAACCGTAATAGAAATCTTTGAGACTCACTGTCATAAATCTCAAAAATTTCTATAATTTAAATTATTTATTTTGTCTAAATTAAAGAAATAGGATTGAAGCTAATTGATAAGCATATAATTCCATTTCTATTATGCAAAAATGCTGTATTGCACTGTGTGTTCAATAATATCAGCCCTGAGTTAGTGCTGATCTCTGAAAATTGTTCAAGCTAGGCAGGTTGCTCAGAGCAGTTTCTCTGAATTGCACAGGAGATGTTCATTCTTTTTCTGAAGGCGGAATGATGATGCTTAGGCATATGACTGTTTATGTGGCACCAGGATGAATGCAGCAAAACATAGGCATAAAGCCCAAGACACAAAGTTATGATTTTGGGTCATAATCATAAGGAATTGTGAGTGGTGGTGGAAACACTGTTTTCATATCAACATGCCTCCGTTTCCCTTTTCCCTGTAGAAGATATCTAAAAGGATTATTCATAGGGAGAAAATATGTGTATGAGGAAGTTACTAGAACTATCTCCTGCCATATGGGAGTAGCTTATTGGGTCTGCTGTGCATCATTAACACCTTCATAAAGTTGCTTGCATGCAATTAATTATGTAATTGCAAATTGGCATTAAAAAGATTGATATCACGAAGCAAAGCAGTGTCTTCATTTACTGACAGATAATATAATGAAGATGACACATTTCTAGACTTAAAGGTTTTTTCCTGACATATTTTTAATACAAATATTTTCCAAAGACCCCTTTAATATAAGAATAATAAAATATCTGCCAATGAATTAATATTTACTATGAAATAGTAAATATTATTATAAAAAGCTTTGAAAAGTTTTACATCACTACTAATGGAGTTGTCTATGAGATTATTTCCTTCCCATCTTCCTGAAGGGCAGCATAGATTATAACAAATAAATGGAATTATTTCTGAGTAGAATCACAAAGCTCATGATAATGTGTACTTAACATGGTACATGAGGGCCTCAGGCATCACACTTCTGCTACCCCAAGGCTCTGATACTCAGATTTACTATAGTACTGTTAGTAAGAGAAAGCAATGCGGTATCCTTCCATAACTTATTCTTTAAAGTCTGGCTTTAAGGGTCTTCAGCATGACAGATTTTCACTAAAACAACTTGGCAGCTCAAAAACCTTAGAATGCTTTGAGTTGAAAGCAAAAAATATAGATGTGAAGGAAGGTACAATTCCCTTCTCCTTTGTAGACATTGTGGCATACCCTTGCAAAACACAAACTTTCCAGAGAAAAAGACATGTTCCTGTTAAACTCAAATTGTTAACTCTGTCAGGGCAGTCAGTTCCACTCCTCTCAGCAGTAACTCCAGAGAGAAGAGAATATACAAACAGAAGAAAAAACATTATACTCCGTTTTCCTTCCAATCATGAAAGCAATACTGTGTTTCATGCATTGCAGTTTAATAACACCCAAATACTAAAAATATATACATAGTCGCCTATTTAATCTTGATGTTAAAATCCTAGTTCCAGATGACCTCAGGAAGAAGTAATGTTTCTGCATTAATACATGAACACTTTTTCCCTAAAATGTTTCCTAATATGTACATCACAGTATCCTTAGTGATTTCTAAGGTATTGCTATAAATTGAGGGATGATATCTTCAGACTGCAAAAATTGGTTTTCTCTTTAGGAAAAAAAAAAAAAAAATCCAAATCCATGTTCATCTAGGACCTAAGATTAACACTGTACCTGCTCAAAAGTTCTAGCAGATTTTTTCCAGAACTCAGGGAGCAGTTATTGCTTTTGCTTATTGCATATGTCAGTAATCTGAATTACTGCAGGGTAGAGAATGTGTATTCAGTGTGCACAGACAGATACACAATTAAAATATCTACATTTTCTCTATGATTAAGAAAGAACTGAAAAGCCAAGTGGCTTGTAATGTGAGAACAGCACAGCAGTCGGAGCAGGGTGTCAGACTGATGCCAGCTGGGTGTCCTGCTTAGCTTTGACAGTAGGCTAAATGATCATGGAACTGGCTCCAAAAACATCTATGCAGGAATAGCTGTAATTTAATATTTTGGATGAGAAAATATACAGGGACTTTGCACAGACATTTTTTTCTGATTCTGCAAGAGAAGTAATGAGTTCTCCTGGGATGGACTGGGGCAGAAGAGTGGGAGGAAAAGAACTGAGGAGAAAGGAGAGAAAGCAAGGCCTGGGCTCCTTGATTACACTCCACTGTCCAGGAAAAAGACATAGATCATAGAAATACTGCTGTGGGAAATTCTTCTCAGCAAAATGAGGATATGTAGTTATGGTCTGGTTTGGGGCTGTGGTAGCCTCTGTTGCTCTACGGAGAACTCTCATTCCCCCAGACAATAAGACAAATGCCTTCATAATTCAAGATTCACTGACATCTGTGGTTAACTGACAGGCTGGCAGACCGCCGAAAAGACAACTGCCCTATGTTCGTGGTGGACAATTGGACAGGTGTTAAAGCTGATATCTGACATATCTGGGGACAAATCTGTCTCAGAGCAGGCTGCAGATATCCATCATGGCCTTGATGGTTAATTTAAATGTCTGCTTGAGAGGTCCGGGAAAGTTGAAGGTGAGTATATACAATCCAAGGATACAGGTGGTGTCATGCCAGACCCACTTTCTCAGATCTTCCAAATAATGAGTGGTGAGCACAAGCAATGAGTGTATTAATTTGCTTTACTGTCCTTCCTTCAGACTTCCCCACATCGTGCTCACTCCCTCCAACTCTCCCTCCGCTTAGTCCAGAATATATCATCCACTCTTCTTGTTCATATTCACCCCATCCATGATCCAATATTGTGTCTAAAACATTCAGCTAGTTTTACTTCTTTCTTTATTTAGTCTCTCCTGTCAGGTACTGATGTTAATCTGTGAAAATACCATTCTTACCATGCTTTTGCTTTCTGTTAACCTGACTAGCATGATGAATATACAGGAGCTGTATTTTGTAGCTTGGTGATCAAGCTGCACTATTGAGTTGTCGAGGAAAGAAGGTATGACCTGTTCATACTAAAAATAAGAACATGTTAGACAGGAGACGATCATAAGAAAGTGTGCTCATGTATGTGAGAAAGGCATATGTTAAATTTTTAGGGTCCTTTCATTTTAAGCATCTGACTGTATCTAGCAGTATACTTCAGGTGGATGATGGGCCTGGGGAGGGTGCTACACTCAAAATCTTGTGATGTGCAAAAGAGTGAAGAACTTAAAAAGAGTGAAGAACTTCTGAGTCCAATGAATACTTTAACAATCTAATAGTTCAAGTTTTATACTCAATACAGAAACACATAATAGCTGATACATGTTATGCAAAAGCATGCAAAGTCTCAATGTGTTTTCTTTGGTATTAAATCCTATTCCAGTGCCCCTCTGGATCCCGAAGTTGACCGTTTTATTCTGCCTCAAGAAGTGGGGAGAAAATTTTGAAAAGTCATAGGCATCCTGAAGTCTTTATGGGAGAAATGTGGTGTTCTTGGTGAGGGTCTATTCTGCCTCACCTCTGTTATACAGAAGGAGCTAGGTTGATAGGTGTCTTTATCACCCTGCATCCTTCTCTGGGCAGGCAGGGCAGCACGGCTGGCATTCACTGGCCACCCCTAGTCCTTGGGACACCCAAAGCTGGAGTTTGTAACTCAGCAATGATTGCTAGCTCACACTGTTACCACAGGTGGTGCTGAATGGCCCCATTTCATTCCTGTGAGGTGAAAGTCACTCATCCCCTGACAGATGGGGTGGCCAGTGCCACCCAGACCAGGCCCAGGCCAAGGGCTCACAGTCCCCAGACCCTGTACGCCACGGCACCCCAGGGCCAGGGGCTTCTGCTAATGATGGCAAAAATCACATTTACCATGTTATTGTTAGTGTCCTCAGTGAACTGATAGGTCCCCTGCTCCAACTCAGACCTGCCCCAATTCATCCTGGCCAGGCACTACAGCAGGACACAGGCTGCAGCTGCAGGGCAGGACCCAGGTGAGAGGGAGCTGGGAGAGGGCCTCAGCAGGGCCCTCCTCCTGTGCTTTTGGGAACCAGCCGAGGTGCCTTGGTCCTTGGCCTTGTTCAGCTCGTTGGCGTGCAGTGGCACTGTCCCCCCTGGGGTGGGGAGGGCACAGTCCCACCAGCCTGTAGACTCGTGTCAGCTCACCTGGCCTATGCTGACCACATCAGCTACATGGACTACAAGTGACTGATGCTGTCTATATAGACAGTATAATGGTCCTAAGCACTCACTGGGGGAGGGAAATATCATACCATTTCCTGCCTTTTCACATCGACTGCCCTAGTAAAACAAAAAAATTGTAGCAGGCTGAGGTAACACAGAAAGAATTGTGGGCTACTGCATGATCCCAGTTTTGAGTAGAGCCAGATGAGATGGTGTGGTCAAGAGTCTTCCAACAGTCAGATAGTCTCTCTGCAAAGCTGAGGATATGTATCTTGACCTGAGACATGTCAGGGGAAGAAGATTTTTCCAAGAGAATGTAAATTTCATATTCCATTGCTCTGCATCATAAGTTCACAAACGTATTCCATTTTGGTGGACTGACCTTGTCCAGCTGCCAGACCCCACCCCACCACTCTCATTCTCCCCCTCAAAAGGAGAGGGAAGAAATTAAAATAAAAAAGCTGGTGCATTGAGATAAAGACAAGGACATCACTTGATGATTACTATCATGAGCAAAACAGACAATTTTTTAAAATTTATTGCTAGTTATGTTTGCATAGTGAGAATCAAAACCAAGAAACTAATCAACCCTTCCCTTCCCTTCCCCTCCTTTTCCCAGATTAAGCTTCACTTTTTCATTCCTGACTCCTCTACCTCCCCCTGCACCAAGCCACACAGGGGGATAGGGCATGAGGGACTGTGGTCAGTCCATAACATGTCCTCTCTGCCTCTCCTTCTTCCTCACACTTTTCCCTGCTCCAGTCCTGGGCTTCCCCAGGGACTGCAGGGAAACACCCACCTCAGTGGGGTCACAGAATCATCAAGGTTGGAAAAGACCCTGTAGATCATCCAGTCCAAACATGAACCTAACATTGACAGTTCCCAGCTACACCAGATCCCTCAGCACTATGTCAAATCTACTCTTAAACACCTCCAGGGATGGGGACTCCACCACCTCCCTGGGCAGCCCATTCCAATGCCTAAAAAAACATTCTGTAAAGAAATGCTTCCTGATATCCAGTCTAAACCTTCCCTGGTGCAACTTGAGGCCATTACCTCTTGTTCTATTGCTTGTTACTTGGTTAAAGAGGCTCATCCCCAGCTCTCTGCAACCTCCTTTCAGGTAGCTGTAGAGGGCGATGAGGTCTCCCCTCAGCCTCCTCTTCTCCAGACTAAACACCCCCAGTTCCCTCAGCCGCTTCTCCTCGTATGACATGTGCTCCTGGGGCCGCAGGGGCCTCTCTGCCGGGGCGCCTGGAGCCCCTCCTGCCCTCCTGCCGTTCTCCCCTCGCAGGGGGCTCACAGGGCTGTTTCAGCTGTGCCCGGTGCTGGGGCCCTTGGAGCCGTCTGGAACAGTCCGCGCTGCCGCCACGCAGGGGCACCTGCACCCAAGAAACCCATTTAGAAATAAAAATTTTCTTTATTATATGTAGTTTTACACCTCTAATATTTCCTGCTGAAAACATAGCTGTGAGTATGCACAGTGCAGGATAAAAATATTTTCATTTTTAAAATTAATTTATAGTGCAGAAGATAAGGCCCTTAAAGTCTTTAGTTCAGTTATTAATCTAGATATATATAGGAAAACTTTGCAACTGATTAAATTCACTAAAGAAAACTAAGCCTATAACACAAAAGTCCCATCTTTCTACACTACCTTTGAAAGCTACTTTCTTTACTTTTGAAAGTGAAGAAAAACTCAGTGACTTCTAAACTAAACTTGTTTTTTCATTATCCGTCAACAACTTACAGCCATTCTTTTTGAATGGGATAATGTTTTAAATCACTGAAAATAAAAAAAAAAAATAAGGCTAAGGTAAGAATATTTAAGATTAATATAATTTCTCTCTACTGTTTTATTAAATCTTGAAAGTTCTCTTAACTGCAATATTACAGATCATTTCCTTACTTTTTATTTTAAGTCTTTTATATTGGTCAATCAAATGTGCATGCACTCAATTCTAAGGACAGAAAAGTTCCATACATATTCAGGAAGCTTCCTACAGATGTTGTATTTATAGGAGACAAAAATGTATATATTTATCAATTGGTATACATTTTAAACTATAAAGTACCGTTGTTCCATTCTCTAAGAATAAATCTAACGTTTATTTCTAAGTAATATATTTTAACCATGTCATTTGAAGGTTTATTTGCTTATTTGAATCTTAGTCTTCCTCAAGTCCTCAACACATAATTTATTTCAGTCAAATATTTTTTTCTTCATTGATTAAAAATTTACCCCTACACACAGAAAAGAATAACTGTGTTTACAGTAGCAGTCTAATTTAATTTAGTTTGAGTATTCGCAATGATAATTACCCAGCAGTAAATGATTTTAAAAGATGTAAATTTTAACAGTATTATCCAAATTGGCAAATACTGTTCAAGTATCCAAAAATATAAAAGAATGTTCAGAATTTGGCAAAGGATGTGTGGATAGTTATGAACATATCAAATGCTACATTTAATTATGTTTGCAAAGATTTGTTTCTGCAAAGAAAAAAGTTTTACCTGAAAATAAATTTTAAAAATTAAAATAACTTAGGAAGAAGTATAAAATTTTTACTTCTGTCACAAATATGCTTTGAATTATTTAGATGTTGTATGGAAAAGCAAGCTAAAAAGAAAAACAAAATCAAAGATATTAAAACAGATTTACTTCCTTTTTACAGAAGCTTAGGATAACTTACGCTGTAGGGGACAAAAGCCTTATTGAAGTAGAAGTTACCTAATCCTCATTTGCTATGATTGTTTTGTAGACGTAAGCAGAGGCCTCACAGTCATATCAGGAAACTTTTTCAGCATTTTCAGGTGAATTCCATCGGGGCCCATGGATCTGAACACATCTGTCATGGTTAAAAACCAGTCAGCAGCCAAACACCATCCAGCTGCTCACTCACCCTCCCTCAACCCAGGGAATGCAGGAAAAAGTTGGAGGGGTGAGGGTAAGGAGTCTCGTAGGTTGACATAAACCCAACTTAATAATTAAAATAAAATAAAAACAATATAATCTTGATGATAATAATAATAATAATAATAATAGATAATAAGAAAAACAATACGGTCATGCACAATGTGATTGCTCCCCACCTGCTGACCAATGCCTAACCCATTCTCAGCTAGCGATCCCAGAGAAGACAGAATCCTGAAACCACCATCCCAAAACCCCATGAGGTTTCCCAGTCAACCTTTAGCTATATACTGAGCATGACATTAGATGATATGGAATATTCCACTGGTCAATTTGTGTCTGTTGTTTTGGCGAAGCTCCCTCCCAGCTTCTTGTGTACCGACATACTAGCAGGACATGAGAAGTTGAAAAGTTCTTGATGTCTTAGCAACAAATAAAAACATCAGTACATTACCAACATTCTTCTCATACCAAATCCCATACCGAATCCAAACCACAGCACAATTCTAGCTACTAAGAAGGAAGGAAAAATAAATAAATAAAAAGCTCTATCCCAGACATAACCAGGACAACATCCCCTACAAGCTGGTTTCTCACTTCTGTGACTTGACTTCATCTATGAAAACAGAAGCATAAAAGGCACAAAGTAGTTTAGCTTTTCCACACTGTCCAGCCCTAGTTTCTCTCTCCTGTTTAGCAACAGATCTTTCTTCCTGAATTTTCCTATGCCTGTCTTGAAGATTTCCTCCTTGTTCCACTTCATGACGCAATCTCATTTTAACTCCAGTGAGTCTTTGGCTTTTTGGGTACCATGTATAAGTGTCCAAGCAATACTTTTATGCTTATTTGTTGCCTGTCCTTGTTTCCAATTCTTGGATGCATTTTAGGTCTTTATATAGCAGGGTGGGACTTCTGGTGAAATTCTTGGTCTTCCACACCACAGAAATAGTTTGCTTATAAATATATATATTTTTTTAAATAAAATTAGCCATCTTTCATAGGCACCCTTTTACTTTATGACAATTTCTCAGGGTATTCTGCCCAGAAATTCCTTAAGTAAATGGAAGACTGCTCTCTGGAAGAAGTTCAGAGTTTAAATTGTACTGCTTAGCTTCCCAGATCCTTCCTCTAGTTCAACTCAATCAGTTCATTGTTATGAAGTCCTTATTTGTGAGCACCAGGAGAACTAGAGCATTAGAATAGTTGATTCCTCTAGCACTTGCCTTGGAAAATAATCACCAGCATAATCTAGGAACCTCTTGGATTTTTTGCACAGTGCTGTGTTTTCTTCCCAGAAGATGACTATATCTTTGAAAATCCCTGTAAGAACCAGGTCTTGAGATCATGAGACTTCTGATAGTTGTGTACAAAAAGCCTCATCCATTCTGTCCTCTTGTGAAGGTTTGTGATAGATCCTCACCACAATTACCCTCTGATCTTGACTCAAACTCTCAGATCCCATGTTTCACAATGGGCCACTTCACAGTTGAGGAGCTGCTTTATTCTTCCTCCTATAGTTCTATACCTGTCACTCCTAAAAATCCTGACAAGTTTATTTTGTTCTTGATAAAAGATTTTTTCCCCCTCTTTCCATGTCCTTAAAGTGAAACTAATAATGTTTTGAAGTACAGAATCTGACAGCAACTTAATGAAAGGGAATACAAAAAATTTAACTGAATTATCTTGTTAGTTCTTGATGAGTTACTGTCCTGTTATTCATGCAAATAATGTACCTGTAGTTATTAAACCTTGTCAATTTCTTCATCTCAGTGTCTGATATGTGTTTTGGAGATTCATTTTCTATATTTTTGAGACAATAATTTCTAATCAAATATTAGGACTAGCCTTTATGCAAGCAAAATGGTAGACATTATCAAAAGCTATCTTTTGCTTTGGATTCTTCAGATTTCTCAGAACTTCCTTTTCTTTTTATCCTCTGTGTTTCCTCTCCTTGCAGACTGCAATAATATAATATAATATAATATATAATTTTAATAGTTGCTTGTGCTAATATCCTATTAGCATAGATATAACCCATTTACTGAATCTATCTCCATAAGCAATGGCAGAAGAGAATATAACCATGGAAACACCCAAGACCTCCCTCAGATATGCTTAAATGTGATATAGATTTCCTTTCTCCTTTAGCTTTTCTCAGTATTCCCTTGTGTCATTTCAGTTCTTTGCAGCTTTATTTATATTACAGTAGAAGTAGAGAGAATTGATAATGGGTATAAAGATTTCAGATAGAATATTTGTCATTTTTGATTGAAGACCAAGGAATTAAATAATGAAAAATGCTATTTATACATTACTTTATTCATTATATAATCTAGAAGTAGCTAGCTGATTTCATTATCATACAGTAATCTCAAAGATTTGAGTCTCTATAACAAAGCTTTAAACTTCAGAAAGAATAAAAACATTGGATTGTGCTGCTGTCTTTAAATCTGATGTTCTTCAGTCTATCACTGATAAAACAACCTGTTGGAATCTTACACTTACTCCTGGTGAGTTACTGCTACGGTGTTTTTTCACTGAAGAAAGACCTGCTGTTTTCATACATCTTTACACTTTTATTTCTTTTCAGCATTATTTGATATTATTGAAGGTAATTCTTAACATTACTCTAAGGCTTAGAATTTCTAAAGCACTGTGCAAATCGTACATCCTATCAGATAGATCAGTAGAATTATCCCTATTTTTCAAGACAACATATTGAGAAATAAATGTTTCAATTCAGGTTTGGACTCATCTCTTTCAAGTTCTAATAAAAATAAGCCTTCTTTGTCTTGGGTCACTTTTAAAAGTAACTGAATGTGGATTGTGAATGCCAGTGTTCAAGACAGTAAATCCCAGGAAATAGGCAACATTTATTCCTGCTTGGCCATAATTAGTTTGTTTTAACAGGAAGATTCCTAATGTCCTTTAAACTTAAATTTATTCATCATAATACTATTGGTTTTGCAGACTAACTTAATCTACTTTAATATTCTCCTTATGCCACCTTTGTGATTTTAATCAGAAAATCCAGGCATTTTGAAGCTCCTCCTTATCTTACTATAAATTAGTTTTGTACTATGCATGTACAATTCTTACTGTTTTCTCTAGTTATATCATAAAACATCTGTCTTTTTGCATGCTTCTCATTTTTACAAGTTTGCCTTGCCACTTGCATTATTCCCCTTGAAAAAGTTCAGATATTAGGTGCAAAACTTCAGAAAATTTTTGCATAATACCTTGTATGGTAAAATTTTTTTACCATATTATCAACTCCAAACATCAAAGGTCATCTATAAAACCTTGTATGGTGTATTCAGGTTTTCACCCCTTCAGCAAACAGATGCAGCTATGCTTCATATTTCTAGTTGTATAAATTGCGTACTACATTTTTTTCCTAGTGAATTAATCAACATAAACTGGAAACATGTGATCAATCATTTTATTTCAAAAAATGATATAACTCTATTTATATGTGAAAAGTCTTGTGTCATCTGGAAGATAATGATATCTTAGACACAGATGAGAAAAGCTTTGCAGATGATTTAAGTACATCTGTACAAATATTTTTTCAATATCTGCAAACACAGGAAGTGTAATGGGAAATATATTTTTCAGTCAAAGATTGGGGTTCATGACCAGAAGAGCGGGTAAGGAAGATGAAAAAAATATACTGATATACCATTACATCTAAATAAACTGTTTCTGAGAACTGTGAAAGAAGCGGGGAATAAATAAATTTTTAAAAATAGGGGCTGAGCTGAAATGTCCCTTCAGAAGAAGAAGGAAGAAAATTTTTGGGAGGCAAATTGAAGGTACTGCTAAAACAGATTTATTGAAAGAAAATCATATTCAACCTCAAATTCTGTTTGAATTGTATACAGAAAAGGCAGTTTAGGATGATACCAGTTACACAGTACTTATAAGAGGTGGTGGCAATACCTTTAAAATGGAATTCCATAAATATATATCTTATTTATAATCTTATCTTTTATGACAGAACAGAATAGTGTTATTCACTTACCCAATCATTAGAATAAATAATTTACTTTCTAGCATGTTGGAGGAAAACCATCCTTTCCAGAGAGCAGGGAACTGAGCCGTTGCTAGGACTTACAGAAGGATCACCCTGCTTTGTTCTTTTCAGGGGAAAATTTAAGAAGTGAGGTATTCTCAGTTGTCAATGGCTGACATGCCTGGGTCTTCACCAACAAACCATTAGGACTGGGAGAAATGTAAGGCAACAGTGATATAAGGCTGTGTATTTTTTTTTTAAGATACAAAACAAGCAGGAAACTGGTTCAAAATTCTGTTTTTAATAGAAAACCAGGTACTGTGCAAATATTATATAGAGGAGAATCACATTGCTGTAAAAGAATTATGTAAGGCAATGTTGTATACTATAATTTCTGCATGTGCCTGTGTATAACACTGAAGAAACGTAGAATGAAATGATTAAAAATTTGTGTATCTGATATTGTCTACACTAAAATGGCTTCTCTTTTCTGGAAGTAATTTCAGGATGAATGAGCTTCCAAGTTACTGTAAGCTAGCATAAAACTCTTCACTGGTCCTTTTTCACAAATCCTGGGAAACAGCTGAAGAAAAAAGAAACAAAAAACCCCCTGTACAAGTAGCCATGCAAATTTCAGAGCTGGAAGGTTCCTTTTTGTTGGTTCAGAGCAATATAACAGAGTCCTTATCCACACTGAAAAGGAGCTACTGATCCAGAGAATTCCAGTATTGTTTCATACAACTTTCCTGAAGATCAGCAGCTTCAGGGAACATTTTCCTAACACTTCTTCATTCAGAGGTTCATGGCTGTATTAGTTTTGTCTGGGATAGAGTTAATTTTCTTAACAGTATCTGTCACAGTGCTATGTTTTGGGTTCCTGCTGGAAACAGTGTTGATAAAATACTGATTTTTAGCCATTGCTGAGCAGTGCTTACACAGCATCAAGGCCTTTTCTGCTTCTCACACCACTCCACCAGCGAATAGGCTGGGGGGTGCACGAGAAGCTGGGAGGGGACACAGCTGGAACAGCAGACCCCAACTGACCAAAGGGATATTCTTTATCATATGATGTCATGCTCAGTATATAAAGCTGGGGAAAAGTAGGAAGAAAGTGGGGACACTCGTAGTTACAGCATTTGTCTTCTCAGGTAACTGTTATGTGTGATGGAACCCTGCTGTCCTGGGATGGCTGAGCACCTGCCTGCAGATGAGAAGTAGTGAATTAATTCCTTGTTTTGCTTTGCTTGCATGCAGGACTTTTGCTTTATCTATTAAACTGTCTTTATCTCAATCCATGAGTTTTCTCACTTTTACTCTTCTAATTCTTTTCCCCATTGCACAGCGGTAGGACTGAGTGGGTGGCTGTCTAGGGCTCAGCTGATTACTTGGGTTAAACCACAACAAAGGTTCATGCAGTTCACATATATGATCAATATTGATACTCATCAGGACAATACAAATTTAGTTTTCTGCTGTTCCTTTTGGTCTGAAGCCATCTTCAAACTTATCCTGTTCCGTGCCAAATTAACCAAGTGATTTTGTGTATTAGCCTGGAAAGAGAAGGGTGAAAAAAAATGCAGTATGATATCACTAGGGACACTGACAGGTGCTCTATTACTTGACTTTAATAGATGAAAAGTAGGAAAGAAACTTCCTCGTACTTTTTTTTTTTTTTTTTTCCTGAGAAACAAAATAGAGTTTTGATTGTATAACCTTAATGGAAAATTGGAAAGTCACAAAAAGAAAGAGAAGCCTTCCACAACAAAATATTAAAATGAGGTTTTATAAAAATAAATAATTTTATTATCAACATTTTTAGTTAAATAATAATAATGACTCCTTCTAAATGAAAAAAAAAAAAAAAAAAAAAAAAAAAAGAGAAGCAAAAGAACTCTAATAACCCAAAGTATACTTTTACTGCAAAGTACCTGTTTTTGGAAAAGATAACAGCTATCTTGAACACCTTTAAGTAAAATACTTCAGGAAATTGCTTTTGAAGTACTATGATAGGTGACATAAATAAAACAATTTCTTCAGCAATGGCACTTTCAGTATGCAAAATGGCATATGTAAGAGGTACTTGCCTGACAGCACTGCGGTAAATTAACTGGTCCAATTAACAGCATGGGGTACCTCTAGGATTAATTGAAAATCATTAGTTTATTTATTGGGTTGGTTTTAAGTATTTAATAGTGTATGCTGTATCAATGTTAGATTTCTCTAAGTGATACTGTAACTAAATGGTAATAAAGGTTTGTTTGTTTGTCTGTTTGTTTTTTTCTGGGAAGTAAGATGCTGACATGGGGACTGTGCTTTTAATTGCTATGCTCCCTAAAGAGTCTGTACAGCTCTTATGTTTTGCACAGCTGTTGTAATAAGGAACACAGTAAAGCAAGTCTTTCTGAAAGGTTTTGCACGGCATGATCAATGAATGCCACAAAGGTATAGTCAATATAGCTACAAAAAGTGGTATTTACATATACATGGGAACAGACACATACACAAATAGAGACATGACAATAAAGACATCTAGATAGCAAATATGTCACAAAAGACATATACACAAATATGACATTCCTTCATTCAACATGGTAAGCCATATGTATATATGCTCAGACAGAAAAAGACTGAAATAACAACAGGCACTGACACTTGAAATTTTGAGATTTTTATAAGACATGCAGATATAAATACTCAGTAACATAGGGAGGTCTGGTCAGTTTTGGAATGTGTCCTGCTACTTAATCATAGTAACATAAACTGGGATTGTACTAAGAGCATCTGCTTAACAGGAACACGAATTTAAGCTTTTGTAAAAAAGGATAGTCCCACTTTCCTCCTGCTGCCTCTAGCGTGGCTTTTCTTGCATTCCTGTGTCTGAGCACCAGCAATTTATGCAGCTTCTCAAATCAAGGAACTGATCCCTTTCAGAATTAATAACTTAATTTTCTGATCTGACTTGTCACACGTGAAACTGCTTATGCAGACACAAAGCTATCTAGGTTCAAGATCACTCCTTGCAAGAGCAGCCCATACTTACACCAGTGTGAACTGGGTAAGGAATTTCAACATGAAATGCAACACAGCCTAACCAGAATGCTAAATCTGGTTAGATGATAGTTAAGAATCCCCATAATTTCAAGCATGGATTAAAAGCAATGAATGTATGCAATTATTTATGTCTGAGCACAAAACTGATAGCGATATTGCAATGTATTTGTTGTGTTGTCAAGGACTGAATAAGTGAGAAAAGCAGATATATAATGCATATTTAACAATTAGGAATTCTAGAAGCTATAAGCAGGAACAACTCAAAGTTATGGCATAATGTGGCTTCAAAGTATGATTATAAGCATCAACAATGTCCATAATATTCCTGTGAAAATAATGTTCCTGGAAACTGGCTTTAATATATAACATACCTATTCAGGTGTCAAGATCCAAAGTCAGGGTTCAGGAGGTCTTGTATATCAGATCTGTATTCAGGCCTTCAGAACCGCCAATTCATTCAAGCAAACATATGTAGACACAAACAGGGCTACAGAATCCAGAAAAAAACAAAACCATTAAACAAATCACATGAGGTCATCTTTTGCACCAACATGTCTTCTAGGTAAGTTATTTGTTCTGGCAATCCAAATATGTAGTATGGAAGAAAATAAGATTGTGGGTTTGCATAACGTAACATATGAAACTTCAGCATTTCTGTTTTTCAAAGTATGAGGACAGTGCAGCATACATTAACCTACTGATGTTCTACAGTCCCAGAGGTACTTTATCAAATAGTATAAATTATCAATCTGTAACATATTTTAATTTAAGACAAAAATTAGCAGAACTGATCACAGAACTTGCATGAAAACATAGTGACAGTGTGGTTGGTGGGAACAGTGAGTATCTCCTATTAGACTTCTAGGACTGTTTTAGCTGCGAAAGGAATTGGGTGTGACAATCTTAAAGGATTTATTGAAAGATGCCCAGTTCAGATATTTAGATAATGTCAACTTACTGGTTTCATAAGAGAAGTATTAAATAAAATTTTGTGTATGCATGTGACACAATCAAGGAAGCTCATGCTTCCCAAGGTCATTTTCAGTTTTCACTTTATCTAATTATTTAATTATCTTAGCTTTAATTTAATTATTTAATTTTAATACCAATATTTTGTCTCCTCATTAATTACTATCTTAAATCTTTCATTTATCTTTATTTGAGGTTTTATAATTTACTGAAAGGAAACCACAGCTGATATAGAGAATATGCTAATTTTCTTCTAACCTTATTCCTTGATATTTCAGGAAACTGTGATCTGGGGAATAACTTAAAATATTCTGCTTTTTCCCTGTGTCACAATGTAATCCTGAAACTTTTGGTGCTTAAACATAGATGACAGTGCTGCTTCTTTGATGTCCAACTTATAAGTGAAAGGCCAGGTAAAGCATACAGTTTGTGGACCCATTTGGAGGAAGGATTTCTCATGCTGGTCCTATCCATCAATCAGGGTTGGATTCAGTGACCCAGGTAGTTCTTTTCAGCCCCATGTTCCTAAGATTTTCTCATGCAAGCAGTGATACTGCATATTTCAAGATAGTTCATTTTTCAAGATAATAACATGTGAAATATTCTCCACATGAATTTAAAATCTGTCAACAATTTTAGTTTTAAAGTTCATATTCCCTAACATTATCTTCAGAAAGCTATGGCAGTGCTAACCTGGGACATCAAGTGCCATATTAAAAGTTACTTCACACTTTCATCTTTAACCAAGTAAATGACCTTTGTAGACTAACTTAAAGTCCTCCCCAAAAGTTTACCACAGTTTTAACATACTTTGTTCTGAGAGTTTTATTCATTTTTCTTTGACCACCGTCATCAGCTACTGCTGTAGTCCTCTTCCTTTGCCATATTTCTGGGCTTTCAATCACCAGGTGTGCATTTAATTTTTTTTTCAATTATTTAACTTCTTCAGTATTTTTCATAGGCTGTTTTATCACCTGTAGAAAAATTATCAGTCTTCTTTTAGGTGTTTCCATACTCAAATAGTAAGGCTTTTTAACCATTAACTCTTTTTTCATAGTAGTATTACAATTTTCACGGTATTACGATTTCCACAGAAGGTGTTGTTAGTAATATACCATAATATAAAAGGAGGAAAGAGATTTAAAAGTGGAAGACAAGACTAAAATATGGATGCATAATTCAAATGTATATCTTCAACCATGGTTTCAGATATTTGGGGTTTTTTTAAAGTGTATAGGTACTTGTGGATAGGCTGGATTTAGGTATTTCGAATATTGGCACTGATGTATAGGAGTAGTACAGAATTGTACTGGATAAAAAATGTCTTAAGGCTAGTTTTTTTTAAAAGGACATGTGCTTCTCACCTAATAAAGGTCTTTCTGATAGATGACTACTCGGTGTTTTGCCACGTGACTTCAGGATGTTGCTGTTTTCATGCAAGTTCTGTGATCAATTCTGCTAATATTTGTCTTTTGTCAGTATGAAATATGCTACAGACCAATAATTTATACTATTTGATGAAGTACCTATGGTACTGTAGAACATGACTATAAAAATATCATACTCTTTGAGCTGGAATTTTAAATTCAGGTATCTAGATACACTGTCAGGGAATCTTGAAATGTGACCACATATAACATTTTGTTCAATGACAGAGATTCATTTTACTTTGTGTAAACCATGAGAAATTCTATTAGCATATTTTTGCCTGGAAAGTAGACAAAAAAAAAAAAAAAATCAATAGTTTTAACGTTTTTTTTGTTCTTTCGGGATTCTTCAAGTCAAAATAAAAATATTTTTTAAAAATGTCAATCAATGAAAATGTCTTTCATTGTTTTATAGCATTTTGTTCAGAGAACACTGGTGAAGGATTCACGTTAGCTCACTTGATCTGAAATAACACAGTGAAAGAAATAAACACTGATGTTTACCAATATTTACAAACACTGAAATGCTTATCAAAACTGCTGCTAATTAGAACCACAAAAACGCAGCTTTTTTTTTTTTTTTTTTTTTCATAATTGCCACACAGATAAGAATTTCTGTGAACAAATTAGAAGACAATAAATGAGCAGCTAAATTGCCAGATTTGTGCAGGCAACAGTAGCTACTGTTTTAGAGAACTCTAGTAATTATAGGAGAGCCCCATGGCGGCTAGGTTTCACTTCACAAAAGTGATGATGTTGTACACCAGCTCTGGCATGCAGTGAAGGAAAGTTCACTTGCCTCAGGTGTCCTAGAGGTTGTTCATCATTTAGATCACTCTGGAGGTTGGTTAATTCACTACTCACTCTCCAAAAGCCTTCAAGGAGCTATTAGTTCAGGGAAAATTCAACCCCTCTTAAGGTCTTTATGAAAACAAAATCAGTGAGGATGGACAGCTTTGAAGATTTAAAAATTGCCACTTATCAAGTACATTTTATAAAGCAAAGCCTCCCTCTGCATCTCACCAAGTAAGTGTAATTAACATTTTTTTTTTATTTTGATGGCCTTGGGAGTAAAAACTTCACTAATGAAAAGTCACGATTTGTATATTTCATGTTGCTTTAAGGACATGTCCAGTGCTGTTAAGATTGCTAGTCCCCATCTGAAGAGTTTGGATATTGTTATTCTTGATTTATATGTACCATATATTAATGTTGACTTGGTCTTCAGAGACATTCTTTCATATAATCAGGACAGCATTGCATACTCATTTCGCTGGGCATTTCCATCAATTAAAAACTGCAGTCAACTTGTGTGTGAAAGAGAGAAGGGGCAAGAGAAATGAATATTTGGTAGCAAAGAGATTCCTGTGTTATGATTTAGTTAACACATTTGACATATTTGCTTTATCATATTTTGTGTTCTACATAAACTTTCTCTTTAACGCTCATTGAGGATTTACAATTTGTGGTTTTATTCTTTCTTATAATATTCTGCTTTATGACACAAGTGGGAAAAATATTCATCTGAACAGTTTATATTTCCAACAGAAAACACCATGAATGAAGCTGTGTGTCTGTTAATTGTTGAAGAAGGTGGACCTACTAACTCTAGTCTAGTTAATACAGGAGATGAGCATAGACTCCAGAGACAGACAACCTCAAATATCTAGAAAAAAAGAGAAAAAAATAAATCTACTACTCTAAAATTGTATTAATATTTAGAAATAGACAAAGTCACTTGTAGAAATGTTAATCACCCTCTCGGGACATTTGTAGCAGTCTTTATAGGTAGTTATCATGACACACTCTTAATTGCTTTCTTCCCTTTCAAGACTGCAATAAATTTCACTGACTCCCTCCCCAACCTCTAGAAGTGCAACTGTTCTATGAATCACTAAGCTAATAAAAGTTTTTTTCTGGATCTCAAGAATATTACCTTCATCCAACATTGCCTGATATGATCTCTTTCCACATGTAAACTCTTATCTGAACAGAATCTTATCTGAACAGAGCTAGTTCATGTAAAATCAACCTTCTGTTTCAAACTTCCAGATAAACCATCTTCTAGAAACTAAACTTATAATTCTTGTATACTTCTTGTTTCTAAAAGAAAACTGTTATCTTCTGACAAGTCAAGTGTCATGAGACAGCAGCATCTCTCAATCGTGTGCCAAGAATATAATGTTTAATCTTATACTGTTTTATGTATTCTGACCAGTACATAAACACTCATAAATGCTGGTTGAGTTCAGGACTGTTGTTACCCCGAGATGTGAAGTAGGTTTCTAGTTTATGATATTAGCTCTCTTATCTGCTGTCTTAGTTTTGGCTGGGCTAAAGCTAATGTTATTTCTTAGTAGCTAGAATAGTGCTGTTTCAGATTTGGTATGGGATTTGGTATGAGAACAGTGTTGATAGGATACTGATATTTTCCATTGTTGCTCAAAAATCACGGACTTTTCAACTTTCCATGTCCTGCTGGGGTGCAGGGGCACATGAAGCTAGGAGTGAGCAGAGCCAAACAAAGGGACCCAGACTGTACAATGGAATATTCCATATCATACAATGCCATGCTCAGTATATAGGTGAGGGTTTGCCAGGAAGCTGGGGCTCTCTCTCTTCCAGGATTGCAGTTTGGGGATTTTTTCTCCTCTCTGATCACTAGCTGGGAATGGGCTGGGCATCAGTCAGTGGGTGGTGAGCAGTAATAGAATATATGCATTTGTATATTCTATTTTATTTTATTTTAATTTTATTCTATTTCAATTATTAAATTGTTTTTATCTCAGCCAACAAGTTTCCTTAGCTCTACCCCTCCAACCATTCTCCGCATTGCCCAGGGGTGGGGAAGGGTGAGTGAGCGGTTGAGTGTTGTTTGGCTGCCAGCTGGGTTTAAACCATGACATTTGTTTATGTTCCTTTGAATAAAACTTGTATTGCTTTGTAGCAGCAAATCCCTCACACAGTAAAAAAAAAAAAAAAAAAAAAAAAAAAAAATATTCTATAAGTATCGCTGCTTTTGGTAAGGCCAGTGCTAGATTATGAACTAATTAATATTCTGCAATAACAAACTCCCCCAGTCCTTGGTTGGAACCCCTGAGTCATGAAAATGCTGTAATTTGTTGACAGAGTTTCATACCATTCTTTCGGAATATGAATTAAAGTTATGTAGAAAATATTACTCTAACTAATATTCTTTCCATCTTTATCACATGTCCAACTTTTGCTTTCTCTATGGCAGGTCTGTATTATTAGACTCAACAAATATTTAATTAAAATATTTTTGGCAGTCATTTGCTTATGCTTCTTCACTTCCAGTTTTTGTTTCAGTGTGGAGCAAGAAGGAATATTCCAATCTGAGACAAGAAAATGATTTTGCAAAGATTTCTTTCAAACTGTGTTGCAAATATATTGTTTTTATTCAAGGGTACACTTCATAACAGTAGGAGAAATGGTTCTACATATATTCAAGGAAAAAAAAGTAATTCTAAGTTCCTTATATATATGTCATTCTTTTAAGATTGTTGGGAACTCCCATGAGTGGACCCTTAAAGTATGCTGAGGAGGAGACTGTGTAGTCATTTAAAATTCAAACACAGCTTCATCTTGGCCATTAGTCAAGATCAGGCATCTTGGGAGGCTTCCAGTTTCACAAAGTAACCCTTGTGAAAGCCCTTTAAAGCAACTCTGTCTTAGAAAAATCCAAACAAGTGATGCTTTGATCCATAAATCATCAGAGAAAGTGAAGAATGGCAAGCTTAACTTTGTATTTAACAACAGTCTCTGATCTGAAAAAACATGTTGGGATGAATTCAGAGAAAAGTCTGCTCTGTCTCAGGATGTGGCCCTTTGAAATACTATTTTAACAGAGGAACAAAAAACATCACTTTTAAAAAACCACAACATAAATATTAAACTATTATAAATAATGAAAAATTACTCTTTTTTGTGTGTGTCTCAATTCTCTTTAAATTCTTCTAAAATTCTAGTATGCTTTAAATTGTGAACAATTTCCCATGCAAATAAAAATTAGTGTTAAGACTGTAGTATGCAACACATTTGCTAGTTTTGTGGACTGGTTAATCCTATACACTAGTGTTATGGTGTAAATGGAATGAAAGGAATTCCTCCTACGTCTTCTACCTCTGTGCTTTTCTTACATGTCTTCTCTTTAGACATAGCCTCTGTAAGAACTGATTTTTTTTTTTTTTCCTCTACATTTGTGGATGCTACTGAGAAATGCACGCAGCTTTGACACTGCTTCTCACTGTGGTCATACCAGTCTGCTGGGGTTTTTCACCGTTCCAAAAAAGGACCTGCTGCAATGTACTTTTTCCCAGAGTACTGCTAAATTGTATTTCTCTTTCCTGCGGCCTTAACTGGAAACCGATCATCTAACTGTGAATCCTAATTCCCCTCTCTTCATTAAAAATAATGATCCAGAATTTTTATTGTGCTATTATTCAAGATGGTAGCACAGGGGTAATGCTGTTGGATAATAAGCAAAGTCTAACAAGTTCAGAGGTCTATCTGAAGTCACATAAGAGCTCTGCATGTATTACACGTCTGGCACGCAGTTCTTCCTATGGCTCAATGCACCTATTTTCTACCCGTCTAAAGGCTTTTTAATTAAGAGAGAAGGAAGGAGGGACCAGTATGCCATCCACCAGAATATCCTACATAGCTAAAACTAGCTTTCTGTCTCTACGTGGCAAGCTCTTGCTTGGCAGATAGGAAGGAATGACTCACAGGTTGTGTGAATTGTCCTGATGTGTTATACACTGGGTGGTGGCAAAGCAGCTCTCTCCTATTTCCCAGGAGCAATGTCCTGAGTATTATCAAGCATTACACAGTCTCTAAAACCACATGAGAATTTAGTTTGTAAAGGAATAGGCACCTGAACACTTTACTAATCCAGGAAGTCCATTAAATCATGTTTGAAATAATCCTGCCGAGAACACAGCTTGCATTTAGTGTCTTCTATTAATAATAATCTTTCTCATGCTAGGTGGCTGAGGAAATGATAGTCATTTCTCAGCTGAATGATATAAATTTGTGATATATCTTTTTTTTTGCAAAATCTATTCTATTTAGAGAAATGTATTTTTTAAATTGCATGATATGAGGGGGGAAAGGGTTAAAGTACAGCCTCAGATCTCTCAGATGTTTAAATGTATGTCCTAATACATCTTTTGGTAAGATTTAAAGAACACAATACTGTTCCTTGCCTGCTGTGAAAAATAATTTCCTAGACTTTACTGTGGAGAAACTTTTCATAACATCTCTCTCACTTTCTTCTCTGTGCTGTCTGTGGAAACAGGGGTGAGACACATCGGTGTATAAATTGAACCTGTATCTTCTGCTGGAATCATATATTAGGAGACAAGAGATGATAAGTTGTGCAACAGACACAAAGAGATAAGGAACCCACTTGTCTGGCAGTTCAACAGCTGGACTGTCAGTCAAGATACATCTCTGAGGAACTTTAGCAGAGGAGTGAAAATCCAAAGCAGAGATTATCATTCCCTTTCAATCCCTGTGTCCTGATTTATTTCATATTTAAAGGGAGCTTTTGAGTGGTCCTATGTCCTTCCTATACTCCCTGAAGTAATTTTAGCCCTACTTGAAGAAAAGCATCCAAAAGCGGGTTTTAGTCTCTAATACACATCTGTACAGCAGAGACAGAACTCAGGAACCCCAGAGAGAGACTGGGGAAGTGTAATGTAAGTGTACCACGTAATTTGCTGTGAGACACTTCATTCCCCTTGCTGTAATCCTGTTTGTGTGACAGCTATGGGTAAAGGGACCTCTCTACACTGTAAGACTGGGCCCATGTTCACACAAAAAATTATTAGCCAATTTACCAATATTATTATGCAGTATCATAATGTCTTCTCAGAAAACTTTGTTTCAGCTCTGCATAGGTGACAATTTCCTTCCTCTCCCTGTGTTAGACCTGCAAATGTGGTATGAATGCTGAGTTTACTCCTGATTTGTGCATCCAGCTGATGGTCTCTCTGCCACTTCTTTCCAAACAGATAAGACTGGAAAACACATAGACAACATATAGTGACCTGCTCCTTCCTGTTCATTAGCAGAGAGAGAATTCCAGGCTTTTTTATGGATGATCTGAAGGAACAGGTTACAAGGCAGCAGTAAATATGGTAGGATCCAATTTCATCCCATTCACCTCTAGTCCCCAGTCAAGGCAGGTGGAAAGTACTGAAGTCTCCTTGCAGCTAGACCATGTAGGTGTGCCCAGCAGCATACTAAATCACTATGCATGTGTGGACTGACAAACCTGTTGCAGCTATTCCTAAACCAATACTTTCCCAACCTGCTGTCTGAACAGCGTATAAGTCTGGTTTAAATGTGACCATAAGATTGCTTTAACTGTATGCTGTACAAGTATCCCATTGCTTTTTAATCTTTTTCTTTCTTAATAAGTGTCACAGATGTCATTATGGGTATAATTGCAAGTGGACAGCAGAAGTCCCATTTACAATATTCTCTGCACATATACTGAACTCACACACCTCTGATAGAAAAAAAGTCCAGTGAGCTGTGTGGGACATGACAGTGATTTTTTTTTCCTTGCATAAAATAAAGATTGTGTCATATCGAAGACAGCTGTAAAACTGACATAGAGATGCCAAAATATTTAGAGTTTTATTTTTAAACACTGAACATGATATAAATTATAAAAAGATTAATTCAGGAACAAGTTAGAAGTATCATTTAGAAGAACTAGCTAATATTGAAATAGTCGGACATGGATTTCAGTTTGTGCTCAACCCCTTGTAACCTTTACTTGTCTCAGCTGAAAAAAAAAAAAAAGACCCTGGAAAATAATAATAAAAACCAAAATCAAAACAAAAATCCCCAAGGATTGTATTCCCTAATAAATTAAAAACCCAAAACAAAACACAAAAACCAGCCCAACACCCCCACCCCCCACCCCACCCCCCCGTCAGCTTATTTGTTGTGGTGTGAAATTTAAGATGCACAACTATAGGAAAACATTAAATAAAATCTTGTCTTAAGTCTTTCAAAAGCCACTACACTAATACATAATTTTTGAATTGTTCATACATTTTCAAGTTTGGGTGGAGAAATAACTCCCAAAGAAAAATTAACTGCAGACATTGCATGTCCCCTCCTCTCTGTCCTTCAACACTGAATTTAAATGTCGAATACCCTATGCAAGACTGGTGGTTCCACATCACATTGGTTTTATAAGTTTTAGGGCATGCCCATGGGTATAAGTGTCAAGCAGACTCAAAACTTCAAAGCACAACTTCTTTGAAAGCATTAAGTTTCAAATAGTTCTTAGTCAAGCAAAATGTATTTTTAAAGTAGTTTCTTTCCTGCTCATATGCTTTCATGTCACTCCCTAGTTTGTGTGATTTTTCAGGTTCACTCAGTCCCCAGTAATCATGAATATGCAAAATCACACTCCAGTTTTAGCATCTGCTTAAATCAACAACCTGATAAAGTCATACAGTAACAAAATATATTTGAATGAAATTTTGAAGAAAAAGTTATAAGGTATCTTCTTGTCTATGCTTATATTCTATGGGTGAACTATATAGATATTATCGCTGACAGATGAATAGCTAATTCTTTTTTTAAAGTATCTGAGACTCCAGTCTTCCAAGTGATCTGTTCCAGTGCCTTGTCTCTAACACTCTTGTGTTAGGTTAACGGTTGGACTAGACGATCTTCAAGGTCTTTTCTAACCTAGATGATTATGTGATTCTAACCTGAATCCTTCTTTTTGAAATTTAAGACTATTATTTTTTTTCTTCTCCATATCTGCAATGGAGAACAGATTATTTCTCATGAGTACTTACAGGAACAGATGGTATCTTTGTATCTTCTTGTTTTGCATGTTATGTTCTTTTCAGGAGAGGGATTAACTCAGATACTTATCTGGAGACAGAAGAGACATGTTTCTTCCCAGGAAGCAGCAGCTGAATCTGGCAGAGAGCAGGACTCCTGGAAACTGCATGCTGTGGCAAGCAGAAGAAGGGAGTGAGAAAGTCACTTGAAAGATGTAGAAGTCTGCAGGTGGAGGAGAACCTGAGCTGCTGGGAAGAAACAGAGAGCAGACAGGAAATTTTCAGAGGTGTTGGAGCACAAGGAATTGGGCACGATTTGACATGACTTAGTCACTGAGCAGGCTGGAAGGAAAGAAGCAGTGGGCTGGGAGAGACAGCATTGCATATAAATCCTCTCTATTTCTAATCTGTCTGTATTAAAAAAGCTAGGAATTCTAGTTAATAGTTTAATAATCCCTGGCTTTTATGATTTTAAGAACGATTTGTTCTTCTTTGGGGATTTCACTATAAAGAAAAAAGTAGGCACAGACTCATTCCAAAAGCCTGACTGACAGGGTCCTGCCTGAGGAGCTTCTTTAATTTCTATCATATTTGCTGCTGTCTTATGTTTTTCACATTAACTGCACATCTTTCCTGAAGTGCAACACATAAAGCTGCATACACTATTCCAGCTGAGACCTTACCAATGTGCATAAAGTAGGAGGATGTATAATAAACATCCCAATTATTACACAGATAAAAGTAATGTGATCAGTAGTCTGTAAGTCTGTTCATAAATTTTTGTGAGATGTTTGTCTTTATTGTAAAAGCATAATGTCAGTACATTGGCAGCCAGTCATCTCCCCAGACCCCCAGATCATTCCTTGGAGAATTATCAAGTTCTAGATTTATATCCTATATCAGTACAGCTGGTTATATCTGTTCAGTGTAGTATTTTGTACTTCCATTATTTAATCTATTCCTATTTCTATATTTGTATTTATTTCAGCATCTGGGTAAATAATGATAACCCAGAAATGAACCAGAGTCAAGGCAGACTCCTTTTTGCCAACAGATCAGTTCTACTCCAGAAAAATTGACCAGCCATGTTTGCATATTACAGTGGTTCTGTCTTTACTCTTTTTCTGCAGTTTGCTCATGGGGATGTCATACGAAATAATATCTAAAGTCACCATGATGTCATAAATTGCCTATTCTTTTCTAAATGTGAGGCTACTAAATGGCACTGACCAACCAGTGACAGTGACGTTTGGGCCACCCAGGCATTTTGGAAATTCCTTCATTCCAGTTATAGGTTCTTATCATTTTCAGCCATCCAGGGTGTTATTGCTCGGATGTTAGACTCAACTGTTTGCTTCAAAATCTGTTCCAAATATACTCTTTTCAGGGAACAGTTTGCCTAGCCACATCTAGTTTCCCTTTTCAAGTATTTGGTTATTCCTATCACATTGTGTCGTGTGTTCTTCTGGATACTCTTGTTTCACTTATGTCTGACATGAATTTCTTTGTTTGGTTAAATTTATATTCACCTACCAACATGCAGTTAATCATTGTTAATATCAGGTAGCATGGTCTTTAACCTCTGACTATCCTATATGATATTGACAAATTCTTGTGTCTTCAATATCCATATTTGTTTCTTGCCTGTACTCATCTTCTTGATTTTGTTACTCATTTCATCACATAGATGCAAGGATTTAACCAGATAAATAAAATAACTCTTCTTAAGTAATACATATACCTCACATTTATCTTTCATCTCCATAACAACTAAATAATATACACATTAATTCCTGTTTTTCAAGCTTTTATATGTAATGTAGCACTGTAAGCTCCAGATTTGGCCTGTATAGCACTTCTATGATTCTGTGATTCTGCTTCATCCTTGCTTCCTAGCTTACATGTGACATCTATTCACCCTCTCCTATTCAAAGGCCTGTTACACTGTCAGAACAGGAAAACAGATTGGTTTGATAGGATTTGTTCCTGACAAACCTACATAGACTCTCATTCATCTCCTTATTGTCTTCACACTGTTTACAAGTAGTCTGTTGTTTGGGGTTTTTTTATTAAAAAAAAAATCTTTTTTATTCAGGGGAATGAAGTCAGGCTAACTGCTGTATAATTCTCCTGGTTCTTTTCTCTTCTTTTATGAACAGGATTTTTTGAAAAAAGAAATCATTTGGTACTGCAGCTATCTTCCAAGAGTTCTCAGAGCTAACCACTAAGAGTTTTTTGATTTCATCAGCCAGTTCCTAGGAAGAAGTTCATCAGATCACATTGATTTAACTTAGTGCTCTGCAACTCATGTCTTTCCTATTCCATGTTGAGATCTTCTCCTTTTGTTGCTGATATTAATTATGCTAGGCACTTCTCCTTAATGGATGTTTTTACTGCAGATTGATGCAAAAAAAGTCATTAAAAGCTTCAGCCTTCTCTGCTATCTGTGCATAGCTTTCTTTCTTGATTAGTAGCAGAACAATGCTTTCTTTGGTCTTTCTCACTCTTAGAAACTGATTTCTTGTCATTCTTATGCCTTTTGTTAATTGCATCTCATTTGCATCTTGACCTTTTATTTTTTTTCTTCTATGCCTAGGCTTTAATTTTGCCTCAATAATCTGTCCTAATTTTTAGTTTCTAAATGTTTTCTTCTTATATTTGATGCTGATGAAGAATTTGTAGTTTAACCAAGATCGTCTACTACTAAACTTTCTACATTTTTCTGATTTTATACTTATGGTCTCATAATATTTCTTTAAGGAACTGACAGCTTCTCCCAAATATCTTAGTCTTATCTACTAAAATAACTACTCAATACAGAATTTCCATGCTTATTGAAGTTTACCTTTATGAGTAGATCAGTTTTCACACTCCAAGGTGACTCAGGAAGAATACTGGGTAACCATTTGTGACCTAGTAATATTTACATTATGTTTTATTACTTGACAATGAAAATATTAGAAATAATGTTCCTTAAGTGTCCTGCATCCATTCAAACTTGACATTTTTACAATACTTTTCTTTTTGATTCTAGTTATTTATATTGCCATGATTTTATTCTCTTTCTATGAAGTACCAAAACCATTAAATAAGCTTCTGTTTTTTAAAGATCCATACTGTTTTCCAAGTTCTTTTTCATAAGGCATGTGGACGAATATCCTTCCATGAGGAGACCTGTTCTAACATCAGTTGTCAGGACAGAAATGTGGTATTACACCAAAAAAAAAAAAAAAAAAAAAAAAAAAAAGAGTGTCTTCGATTCCTTTCAAATTCTATTTGCTCTTTAAAATTCTACATTCATTTCCATACATGGATATCTGAGACAATAATGACCAACTGATTCTATTCAACTGTGTTAGCAGGCTGACATATCTGTGTAATGGAAATAAATTACACATAAATATATCCAAATTTGTGTACTAATCTCTTGAGTTTGCACTATATGTTTCTGCATATCCAGTCCTGCTTTGTAAAAAGGCTATACTAGGCTCAGAAGGAATTAAAAATCAGGAAATGCTGGACTTTTTCAACACACTACAGTGAGAAGAAAGGATCAAGAAAGCAAATATGATTTTAAGGTCATTCTTGCCCAGGTGGCAAAATAAGTTCCTTTTTCTTTTACATCTGGTTATTTTCTATGTTCAGAGATCCCTAAAGTGGAAAATTCTGCTGGAAATCATATACAAAGTCCATAAAGTATTTTTGTTTCATGTTAGGTGCTCACTTTAGTTCGATACCTGATGGATGCTACAATGACAGAGCCTTCTTTGCAGTGCATTTGATGAGAATTTTCCTTATTGCTACCTCTCAAAAGAAGGATGAAATATACAATCTATATTTAAAAGTTGAGGTTATACTAAAATAGAAACTACCATCATTAATATTTCAAATAATCAAATCAGAACAGTCTTTGACTCTGGACTAGGTATCTTACTTCCCTTTATGAGTTACAAGAAAACTTTATCCAATTTCTCCTGGTTTCCATTAAGACTTCTGTCCATCCCCTCAGAGGTCTGGCTGTGGCTGTGCCCCATTCCCCACCACACTCTCTCTACTTGTTTTGCAAGCTCCCAGTTTTGACTCTCTCACTGCTCCTTTTGCACAGTTTGTACTCTGGAGCCTTCTCCCCCCCAGCTTAGCTGTTTACCAGGAAAGCAATCACTCTTTTAAGGGTCAGACTCATTCACTTTTCTAACAAGATATAACAGGAAAACTAAGATCAAACCACTCAAACAACCTGTCACATTGCCCAAACTCTTTCCATCTGATTTAGAAAGTAAGTCCTTATCAGTACCATATATCCTGATTCTTGTCTGATTATAAAGTATAAATGTCTACATGTTATTACTTGCAAGAAAAGAAAAAAATCTGGAATGAAAATACTCATTTTAGTGGTCTCCTCATGTTGTCATACATACAAAGAGAATTAGGCCTAGAAAATCCTAGGAACCACTCGGTAGTCCAGCTGTTGTATTTGTTTGTATATGCTTACCACCTGCTCTTGAAAGTAGATATCTGGGAGAAAACAAGGGTATATTGAGGGCAATTAGTAGCACAGGAGCTACATTTGCCTGATGTAAATTCTGAGTCAATCCCAGAAAAGAGGGAAGGGAAAGAAATGTATAAATATGGGAAAGGGAATTAGGGATGTGTAACTAGAAGTTAAGTCTTTTAGCATAAGGTACAGCATTTTGAAGCTCTTGAGAAAAAAATGAATATTTAGCTACTGGTTTAACTTATTGAAATCTTTTGTTTGTGAAGACTTCTGTGTGCATAAAGGGATTATGGGAGGCTGAGAACACATAGGTACTGTCATTTCCTCGACCCATAAAAAGTCCAAGTGAAACCTAAGTGCTTGAGTACAATGTGACCTTTCTCTGGAAACTGGGGAAATCATTCCGGTAAGGACTGGGAAGCTGTCACCACAGTTCCACCTAGAAAATTGTACAAACAGTAGTAGAAGCATTTTGTATCTGAGATTTTTACAAGAGCAATGATGGCAGGAGCAATAATTGCTACCTTCATCCAGGAAAACATGTGAAAGGAGAGCGTGATGTTTCTCAACAATAGGGCCTTCAGCTGAGGAAGAAAAAATATCCTTCCAGTGGGACTGTTTTTTTAAACAGCATTGAACATGTGAAAAAATTAGATGTTTTGTCAGGGGACTAAACCTAATATTTCCTAAGGCTCATTTAACAGAAGCATAAGGAGCCTCAGTATCTACTGCTTTGATCTACCAATCTGCTGCATTTATACCAAATTACTTGATAATGCAGGTGTAGTCCTAAAGAGACAACAATATCTGAGCAGAAGTGAGGGGGCTGAAAGGGTGGTGGTAGGTTGGGAGAACGAATGTTGTCAGCTACCTTATTTATCCATTCCTAATTACATCTAAAATTACTTTGGTATTTCCGACACACATTTCGCTGTTCTGAAAGCACAGGTACCTGCACAAGACATTACCATTCAGTGGGCTGCAGCAACTGATTGAAGGAAACTTCCTCCTTGTTTTTGAGGTCTCAGGGACTATCCAAAGTGACACATCTGAATCATTTTAGCTTTTGTGTCAATCAGAAACAATTAACACCTCTTCCACTTTATCACAAAGCACAACTCCACCCCAAGTGTTGCAAACCTTGTTTTTCAGCTGTGTATGGAAAATAAATTAAGCAATGATTGGCTAAAGTAACACATTGCTCTGCCTTAAAACATGAAAGTAGCACTGAATGTATTCATATTATTGAAAAGAATGTTTTAAGGGAATCTCATGAGGTCTCTATGAGAAAAGTCTCATTTGAAACTTTTCCTTCAATAGGTCTGAATACTTTAAGTTTTATTAACATGTGGTGAGATTTAAAAATTAAAACTGCTTATATTTAACAGCACTAGGATAAAGAAACAGCATTCCTAAATTATAATTTTAAACTGATGTTAGTGTTGAGAAAATATTTCAAGTAGCTACAAACTGGTATGTATGACTGTCAGAAGGGAAACAAATACTGTCGCATACTCCTATTGATTCATTTATAATTTATAAATTTAGTTTTAAACTGAAAAAGAAAAATAAACTTCTTATTATTTGCCACTGAAAACTCTTGTTCCTCACCTTAGTTCTAATAACTTACTGAAGAACGGTTCCAAAGAGTGGATAGGATGAACATTATCTTTCCATAAATATTTTAACATATCTTAATGCTTAAAATTTCATAAGTCTATGAAAAAATTTAAAAAACCCACAGGCATACTAAACAAAGTACTTTTCTCATTTAATTGCAGTGAGGCACTTCAGTACAATAAACATTGACTCTTTCAGTCGTGATGTTCTAATCAATAAGCAATTCTAATATATTGTTTCCTATCATTGCTAGTTTTGCTCTATGGGAGTAAAGCATAACATTTAGTAATGCACAGTGCAGTTACAAATTGTGTTACGTTTTATTCTTTTGTTCTAAAAATAACCTTCCTTACCTTCACTGCTTAGCTATTATGAATTTTTGCTGCTTTATTTTGTGGAAGATATCTCTATCTATATTTTTGAATAAAGATTAATGCAGATTTTATTTCAAATCTCTGGGTGATTTTGCAATTCCAGGAATAGACTTACATGTTGCAAAATATATATGCGATATAGTGAAAACAACTTTGCGTTACAGAAATAAAAATAGCACATAACAAACCACCTTATCAAATACCTTTCTAGTAAATCCTGTTACTCTGAAAACACTTTACAACCATTTTGAGTTTCTTCCTCACAAATTATACCCCCTCCAAAAAAAAAGGTTTGTATCTTTTGAACAAGGTTGGGCTGTAAAAAACAGACTTTGTTCTTAGGACGTGACTGGTTCTTATGGCCCCTACCAACAATTGTTTTCCAGAAAAACTTAGGTACTCCTCAACCAGCAATCTCATATATTATAACTATACCCGATCATTCTTTTTGTGTCTGTGTTTGTGTTTGAATAATTTTAAGGATTAAGAAGTAAAATTGCTTTAAGTCATATAAAGTGACTGTTTCAAGAATAAGAAAGTTGCATCATTTGCTCTTTTTATTTAATAGCTCAGTGACATCATAATGAACTTTGAATTGAATATGTTTATCAAAATCAGAGATCACATTGTGTTTGAGAGGTCATTATTGAAGACAATACTTTTTTCCTCATCAGTGACAGAGATTGTAGGGTCACAGCAATAATGACTGTAGAATGAGTCAGGATAGCATATTTGTTTGTTACGCTCCTATAATCAAGGAGCCTATAAGGATTTTGTTCCATGGCACTTTCCATGATAAAACTGTGTATACCATCCCTTGCAAAATGGGACAAACCTAGCTTTGCTCTTGGAGGTAAAGCAGGGCTCTTAAAGAGGGAAGAAATGAGAAAATATGACTCTTCAGCTGTCATTTAAGATTTTTCACTCCAAAAAATGTTTCTGTTCAGAAATATATATTGTGATTAGAAACAATTTTCTAGTTACTTGCAAGGTTCATTTTGTGTCCCAGTTCTTTTCTAGCAGCTGGGCTCATGGAGTTAAATCTCCTGTGATAAACTGTTCCTTCCCTGCTCAGCAATTGTGCATTGTAAGTCCTACTGTCTCCACACAAATTGGAAAATACAGCGTGGATGACATAAATTCATAGGGAGAAAAAAGGGAACTGAAGCAGCTGTACATGATATCTGAATGCCTTATTTCACGTATTTTCTTTGTTTGTGTTTTTCATGCTTTTTCTTCGTTTGTGTTCATGTTTCTGATGAAACAGACATTTTCCATGAGGCAAACTTGCCTTGAATGTGGTTGGACAGGGTGTGAAGAGCAACAACTGCTAAAAATCCTGGATTTTCAGCAAAAAAACAGTTGATGGGAAAACCTTGGAAACAGACCAAATTTTTTCTTGGAAAGCAATTGCTTGGCATGGAAATAAGATAAAACCAGTTTCTGAAATGCTGCTTTTATAAAATAAGGTCTTATAAAAGAAGAACTGACATTTAATATGATGAGTTATAAGTAATTCCAGCTGAGATGAAAGGATTCTTGGTTCTGGAATTTATTAAATTTATCTGGATTGTAAATAATGTTCTAAAAGTATGTTTGTTTTGAAAATTTTTATATTTCTCTTTTTTCTTTTGATGAGTAATGATTGCATTGTTTCTCAATCTTTAGTTGTCACCAGAGTATGCCTACATTATCATAAGCGTGGAATATTAAGGAATAATATAAGTATGGAATAAGTAAGGAATATCTTGTTCTTCCTGAGTTTGATGTTCCATTGATCAAGCTACCTAGTCTAACATGTCTGCAAATTCTCTGCAATTTCTTTGTAATGTTTTCTTTATCTGATGCCTCTTTTCCAGGTTACTGATGACATAGACTAAAATTGTGCTTGGCATTAAAATGATGGCATAAAGTATAGGACCAACATTTTTTTCTAAGAAGTCTCTCAATTTACTTTATGTTTTTGGTATTTCATAAACTAATGAGATATCACAAAATATCTGGTACATATTGGTATGAGCTGTGCATTTAGCCCTTGCAGGTAAATCTGAATTATTTGGAAGACAATTTATTTTTCATGGTCTTGACAGGACTTTTTTAGATACCAGGAGCTTTGGGTCTTCATGGCAAATAAAAAGGTATTTAGAGTAGAGAATAAGGGGTAATATTCTACTTGAATTAAAATACAATTGATTCTTGGTTCAGATAATTATTTAAATCTCCCAGAAATTTGGGAAAAAGAGGGAAAACTGACCATTTAGTATTGCTGAAGTTATCAATAACAACGACAAAAAAAAGTAATCAGTAAGGAATACAATAGTTACTAGTTATTCTTGAACTTTAAAAGGGTGAATACCAGCTTTTTTCTCCTAAAATGAAGTTATTTTATTTTTAGTTGTGTATTTTGTATATTTATATTTTTCTACACATGTTATGAAACTCTAAAGGGAAAACAGATTGCATAGAATGAAGAAATGAGAAGGGGATATTGAAACAATTTACTTCCTTAAAATACAGTGAAATACCAAGTGTTACTATAGTATTATGACAGTAGTTATGATAGCTTGCATATTCCATAACATTGATACCTGAAATACCAAATGGGGGGAAGACCTAAAAAAACAATGTAAAATTGAAATGAAAAGATATTAATACTTACTATCATCTATGAGTTCTGAGTGCTTCAGTAATGAAGATGACCTTAGAGAAAATATTTCTCTTCATTTAAAAAAGATGCTATGGGAGAACAAGTACTCTAGAAATACCTAGACATATAAAAGTTTAATTAGTATAAATTTTAAAAATATTTTGTTCTAGATAAATGTGGTTAGTTGACCTTGACTGGCTACCAGATGCGCACCAAACCATTCTATTACTCCCCTTCCATCAGCAGGACAGGGAGAGAAAATACAATGAAAAGCTCATGTGTCAAGATAAGGACAGGGAGATCATTTACCAATTACTGTCACAGGCAAAACACACTCACCTTGGGGAACTGAATTTAAATTGTTAATTGTAACAGAGTAGGATAGGGAGAAATAAAATTAAAACCACCTTCACCTTGACCCTCCCTTTTTCCCTGGCTTAATTTCACTCCGAACTCTTCTACTGCCTCCTCTAGAGTGACATGGGGGGATGGAGCTTATGGTCAGTTCATAAAGCTCTTTGTCTTTGCTGTTCCTTCCTCCTCATGCTCTTCTCCTGCTGCAGTGTGGATTTCCACCCATTTCCACACAGTCCTTCATGAACTGCTCCAACATGGCTCACTCCCACAGGTCTGCAGCTCTTCAAGGACTACCTTGCATGAGTCCTTTCCACAGGGTACAGTCCATCAGGAACAGACTACTCCAGTATGGATTCCCCATAAGGTTACAGAACCTGGCAGAGAACCTGCTCCTGTGTGGACTCTTCATAGGCTGCAGCTTTCTTCAGGGCACATTGAAATGCTGGGATTTCAACCCTAAGCCCCAAATTAAGGTTGACATCTGGGTGATTCCCACAGCCCCTCACAAAGGCGGGGTGAGTTTGCCTTTAGGCTTCCCTCCAGGGTGGTGCCGGCCTGGCAGGGAGAGCTATGAGGTAAATGAGCCCCAGGTGTCAGCATTAAGTAACCAAAGGTCAGGTGTCCCACTTAGGGATAAAAGCTGGGACCCCTTGCAGGCAGGGGCAGTGTCTGTCTGTGAGATGGATGTCCTGTGCAGAGTTCCCTGTTGGGGAAGGACCTCCTGCCTCCCTGGGACTGGGCTCCAGTCAGGTCTGGCCTTTGTAAACGTGGGCTGTGTAGAGATTCAGTGTGTGGCTTCCTTGGTCTGATGTGTTTGGCTTGTTGACTCGGTTGTCTCCTGTCCCGTCTATGGGAGACTGCATGTCACCATTTATTCCACCCATTGTTGGTTGTGTGGTGTTGTTGTTGGGGTCAATGGGATTGATGTCAATTATGTATAATCTGACTGACTTGTTTGTACCCCCAGTGCTCACCCATGTACTGATCCTTTTGTGTCAAATACAATTTGGTTATTGGTTCATCTTTATGCGGGCTGTGTCCTTTATGCTAGGCCTAATAATTGGCAAAACACACATCTACCTGCTACAGCAGTGTGTCCCCCACAGCCTGCAGAGTGAACACCTGCTCCACCATGGGCTGCAGGGGAATCTCTACTCTAGTTCTTGCACCTTCTCCAGCTTTTTCTTCACTGACCTCGGTGTTTGCAGAGTTGTTTCTCTTACATTTCCTATCTCCCAGCTCTTGCACAGAAATTTTTACCCTTTCTTAAATATGTTGGTACTGAGGTGTTATCACTGTTGCTGACTGACTCAGCTTTGGCCAGTGGTAGGGGAGACACTCTAAGGGACTGTGTCAGCCATTCTGTCTCAACGTTATTATGCTATTACCACCCCCTCACCCCCCCAAGCCGCAGGGTGGTGTAAGAGTGTGGCTCATTACTTCAGCACTACACCATTTCATAGGCCGGGCCTCAACGTCCAGTTGCTGGGAGGACAAAACCTGCCTAGAGCTAGAAAAGCTGCTCATGTGTGCAGGGTCAGGGTACAAGGGGAATGTGTGGAAGCTGAAGGCATCAATGGTCAATCTCTGCCTTGGTATGACCACTGTGGACATCTGAGCATGTGCACATGGGGGACACGGGGCGGTGAATCTGTGAATGAGCTCTGTGGCAATGAGTGAACTAGTGGTGGAGACTGGATAAAAGGGGCTGTGTGCCCCTCTGTAGGGGAGCTTCTTGCCTGCAGCAGTTCTTCGCTTGCTTTCTTGCTCTTGCCTGACGAAGCTTTTCGCTTGCTTGCTTTCTCCCCATCGCCTGCACCGGAAGCGGATCAATGGGACATGGCTAGACTCGTGGTGGTGATAATTAGTATTGCTGTTTCTCCTTTGTTTGCTTGCTTTGTATTCTGACTTTTCCTTTCTTCATCCTTCTGTCCTATAGCTATTATCAGTTATCTTGTTAAATAAAGCTTACAGGGTTGTACAGCATCTGACCCTGTTTGCATCTTAATTTCACTTTTGGGATAGTTTCAGAACCCTCCCCAATATTGGATCGGGACAGGCACCTTCTGGAATCATCTCATAGAAGCCAACATGCAGCCCCCCCACACCCCTGCTACTAAAGCCTTGCCACGTAAACCCAATATATTAAATTATTTAAATAAATGTTTTCTTTCTCAGTGGTCAAGACCTTCCATATATTTTTCCTTAATGCGCTAATATGATTGCTATACTGTTGTTTGTCACAAAATATTGTGATTTTCCTACCAGTTAAATCTTCATAGCAAATCAGCATGGAGAAGGAAATCCATGTTCAAACGTAAAAATCCATGTAGACAGAAATTTGCTTTTGAGTATGAGTTATTGCATTTAAAATTTTAAAGTTTAGTATTTAAGTTTTGCAGCTGCTGTCATCATTAAGACTCTCTGTTTTGTGTCACTGGTGGCCAAATACATTTACAGATATCACTTAAAACTGACCACCTCTATTCCCCAAAATAACCTGATTACTGTTATTTATGATATTGTACATGAATTAATAATTTAATATAGGGCAAAATGTAATTTTTTCCTGCCCCATAAGGAAAACATATTTTCCAGGTGGATTTATAGCAATAATATTGCAGTAATACTGATGTTTCTATGTAAGATTTATCCTCAAAACTTTATTGACAATGTTATCACTCCATCTGTGATCCATGTTCCTTAGACTGCCATTCTTATCCATTACTAGTAACTTACAGATATAGGAAGATAAAACATATTCCTACAGTGAAAGGTCAGTGATGCTATCTGACAAAATTTTCTTTGTTTTCTGAAAATTTTTTTCAGAATTTTTTCACCCTACACCTTATGTTTCAGTTTGCTGAACATATTGTACATACACATCATAGTTTCAGTCTTACTGTCAGTTGCTCAGGTATAATTCATGGATAAAAAGTACCATAAACGACCTTAAAGTACTTTGCATGTAAGTTATGTTTTTAACATGTGGGTATTTAAGTGGGAGCTGTGATAACTCTGGGACAGACAAATTCATACTTCCTTTTCGGTTTTTTTTTTGGTCCTGCTTCATTATTTCTGTTCTCCCAGTTATAGGTGTTACAACTTATTATTTTGGTGACTAGTCCATGGCTATTTTTCCATATTTCTTACTGGGAGATGAAATAGTGTTCAATAAGTGTATTTTTTTCTGTCATGGTGGCTATGGTTGAGAAGGCATTCATCAGCTGTTAGTTTCAAATGCTTATAACTTTGAAGGAGTTACCCTGTGGCTTAACATTTTATGCAGTCATTGTTAGCTCCTAGATAAGGTTGCTCAAAATTATGATGAATTAGAATAACTTTTTGCTTAGATTTTAATTAATTTACACACTTTAAAGCTTTTCCTTCTCTTAAACTCATACACACTAGCACATAAAAGAAAGATAACAAATTTGTTATGGTATTAACCTCTGATAGACAAGGTATTCCTACATGTAAAAATACTAGACTTAAAGGAGAGAAGATGGCTGTAATGCACTTTATTGGATGAATTATTATAATTCAATGGGAAAAGAAATAAGGAGGCAAATAAAACTGCAGTAAAGAGGAGAGAAACCCCTATTTACTTGTGCAGGAATATCAAACAGAACAGAAAAAAATCTTTTGCACTGGGATTATAAGGACTAAGAAACAGCAGGCTGACAATACAGCCATTTTAAATACTTCTGATTGAGTAGCTGGATGATCAATTAGGTGTACACAGACTGAATCATTATGATTAGTTCAAGGTGTGACAAAGGGAAGCAGAAGTGTGAAGGCAAGAAAGTAAATGGGGAACTTCTCTCACTGAGTTAAATCACATGACTGCCATTGCTTTTCATTCATGCTCCCTCTCATTATCTTTAATGTGTATATTTTGGGAAAAGTAATATGAGCTAGAAAGTAATGACAACTCCATTTTAAATTCAGACTCGGATAAAGGTAACTAATCTGAGCTTTCTGAATTCTGCCTGAGTCTGAGAAACTCCTTCAAAGTCTTTGTCTCATTCCATAAGCAATTTATTTCCTGAGGTTTTACAAGAAAAGCTTCCTGAATGCCTAAGTAGCCTTCTTCACCATTCAAAAGTGAAAGGTCTTGGCAGCGTGCATCAGTGCACTTCCTTTTTCTGTTTAATAGCCCGGTGCAATTAGCATTCAAAGAATATAAGAGAAAAGGAGGAAAATATTTGTAGCCTATAGCCAGATGTTAACCATGATGCAGTTCATTGAGGGAGAAGATGAAGTTATGAAACCTCACAGGCTAAGAGAGAGGCTGACCCTGGGTGTTTTCTTTGAGAAGTTTAACAAACTACTTCAAAGCTTTAAAGATAAGAAAATACTTTGAAAAACACTATCAGTATCTAACTCTGGAACCAGATTTTGGAATGTCAATCTCAAGTGGAGTTAAGAGTACAGACCTTTGCAAAGAGGTAATTCTGGAAACATTTTTTTCTTCTGTGCTCTTTCTTATTTTAATAGAACCATATTCTAGAACTGTTGAATACTGCTGAGTTGTCTAATTCTTCCCAGTTACTACACAGATTTTTTGATACTCTGTTCAGAGCATTGACTAGTCTTTGGGCCAGAGCCTTTTAGTTGGTTACTGATACATTTGGAACAAAAGTATGTGTTCTGAATATAATTCTGCATCTTCTTTTAGAAAGAAGTTTGTTTCAAGGCAAAATATACAATCCCAATCCAATTCTGTAATGTCCTTTTGAATTTCCAGAAATGGACTTTATCTAGCATTTATGTAACTTTTATGTAAAGAAGTATCATTAATAACTGGTCCCTGAAAGTCTCACTTCCTTTCTCTTCAGTCTGACCTTAAATTTAAATGCTATTTTTCTCACAATCATATTTACAAGCAATTTAAATTTTGTGAACCTTAAGCTAGAAATCAGACACTTGTTCCAAAGGTGTCCTAACAGATGCAGCTATTTCTGTCTTAAGTTAGCTAGACTCCAGCTGATTCCTTCTCTCACTTCTATTGTCTCACTGAAATCCCCTGCAAGATGAAGGAAACAGACCAGTGACAGTAATATCTGTGACAGTCAGTAGCCAGAAAACAGATGTCAGGTGAAACCTCTTCACTGTGTTCTCAGAAACTTCTAGCTGTGAAATGCATCTTCTGACTACACTCTTCCAATTCATGGCAACAGAACCTGCTCAAGGTTAAAACGTACATATCTATAAGCCACAGTTTGTTCTTGGCTTTGGCTCTGTACAAGAGGCAAATACCAGATGCTACAGCCTTATGATGTTGCACATGAAAAGCTACCATGGCATGATAAACAACAGTAAAAAATTCATATGGCTGCATCCAGAACAGAATCACTTTCATATCACTGAAAGTTACAGTATCTGTTTCTCAGGTCAATGTTCAATTTCATGTTTCCTTTTTGACAGTGAACAAACACTGTCCTACATATAAAAACTTTAAAATTTTTTTTTGGAACAGCTTTTGTAAAACTCTTCTAAAGCTAAAAACTAATAAAACTAAAGAGAGGACCAGTTAGGTCCTAGGACTTCAAGTCATCCAGTTCAAGTTGATAATTCTAGGCAATACCCCTGCAGAGTCTGGTGGTTTAGAATTAGTCTTAGCTGATACAGTAGAGAAGAAATTTCAGATTGCACTAGTTAATGCCTACCAGTTTAGTTGTTGCACAAAGTCCTTCAAGAAACTTTGTATCTTTACCAAATGTTGGTTTCAGGCTTGAGACTGGTATTTTTTGTTAATGTGGAAATTTTTTCTCTGGTGATATTACATGAACAAGTAATATTTGATTCCCTCACTGCTTTCCTCTCTGGTGGCATCTGCCAGGTTTGCCATGTAGGGACTTCATATTTCCACACTGGATAGACTGGGAATGGTGGTTTGCCTGCATCCCCACAAGAATTTTTTATCATCAGACATAATGTTTGGCAACATATTATTTAATGTTTTGAAGCACTGTAAATCTATCTCACATCATCATATATTCAAATATAATGTATGACTATCTGTCATTGCATGCATTCTCTGTTTGGATATTATGTCAAAATCAACCATTCAGCGAAAAAGGGGATGAGATTTGGAACACTGGAGATGCTACTTGTAGGTTTTAATTCCATTCACTTGAACTTTATCAATTGTATAAATATGGCTGGATCATATTCTGCTACATTTACCTGAAGTCAGGAGCTCCATCACTGATTCTCTTTTATCAAATGTATTTTTCTGTGTGATACACAGAATTGTAATAAAAATGTAAAATCTACTCTTCATGGAGACTGGAAGGGAATGTCTGGGTATAGAAGCAACTGAAAGAAGGGAAGCGTGGTTAAGAATGACGGGGGGACAATGCCTAGAGCAGCAGGTCATCAAAATCACGTGTTGGCACACAGCACTGAAACACTCATGGGAAAGCATAAGACATTTGGTGAAAATCAAGGACAGACTTCAGACACAGGTTATTCTAAGATATCAGTGGACAGGGAGAGGACATAGCTGGAGCCCTGACCATCCCCTCTGTCCCTAAAAAGGAAAAGAGAAACTCAAATTGCTTTGAAAAGTAGGACAGGATGGAAAGAAGGCCATAATCACTGTGAGCACCTCAAGGGTACAACAGGTATATGCAAAGGCAGCACAATAGCCAAGCTAAGAAGAAACTACAAAATACAAGATGGACTAGGGTGCTCCACAACTATGCCACTGCAGGGAAACCCAGATAGAGCTCTTTGAGATGGATGTATTGGTGTTTGTGAGCCTAGCCAAGTGAGTGTGAAGGGAATCAGTTTACCTTTTAAGGTCCAGTTCTACTGGGTCATTTTCCTCAATTTGCTGGTGGCAAATGTGAGATGTCAAGAAGTATGTAGTAGAGTTTGACTGTTTTCAGGGGGTAAACACCATTTGAATCCTTACAGCTTTTTCACTGCTGTTAGGAACATCTGTGGGGCCTACAAGCTGAGGGCTGCTCCCAGCTGTAAGACACAAAAGTATGATACAAATTGAAAACTGTAATTTGGATTATCTCTATGTTCACCTTAATCATCAGTAAAGGCAGACCCCTTGAAATATAGCAAAGGCATTATACTTTATATTATAGTCTCTTTCCTTCCATTTCAAACTGAAGACTTTGTTTTACAATTACTGAGGTACTGTTGTAAGAAGAAGACTAATTTAGCTTAGCAACTTCTGACTCTTCAGAGGTTAAGCTTTTGAAAAGAAAGCAGCTTAACTGTCCTTTTTGAATTGTTATCCCGTGAAAAACTGTGTGTAGGAGTTGGTAATCTATTGAGAAAAATCTATTGCTGACATCCTCAGCACTTCAGTGTCTAGTTGTCAGTTTTGCACTTTTCCTACTGTTACTATTTTATTCACCATCACTGCACTTAATTTTTTTCAAGCCTCTTGTATTTTATCTGTTGTAAATTTCTTTATTCATTTTTATCTTTCATCTTCAGAACTTCATGCTTTATTTCTCTAATTCTCAGTAATATTTAGCCGTTGCCACACCATGTAGTAATTTATTCTTTTCTTTAAATAACCTTCCAATTTCATCGTGGCAGGCCTGTGGAGATGCATCCTCCGCAATTATGTATTTCTTGTAGAGAGATAGCTGTCCGTCTCAGACAAAATGTACAAAAGATTCTAATATATATAATGTGATACACATTTTAATTTGTCTTTGAACTCAATAGGGGCCTTTATCCCACACCCTTTATATGAAAAAGCAATGGTACCAGACAGTTTAATCCATTATAAAAGATGATAGCCTGGCATGCATACTTATTTCAGGCTAGGCAGTTTAATGCTCATAAACAGCAAAAGAGTAGGATAGGCATGGTTAGAGAGTGCTGTCTGGTATTTTACCTGGTGTACTTTCCAAGGACATTGATCCTAATCTCTCAGGGTCTGTAGTCATCTTCACTTCAGTGAAATTATGCCTTTTGCCTCAAACTCACTCCAGATTAGGGGTCAAGGAGCATCAAGCACTTCTTCAAACCATGCTAGCAAGATGACTATATAACTGCCAGACCTAGAGCACGGCTCTGAGTGCAAATAACTGAGTTATTGCAAAAGGGAAGCAGAAACTCTGCTGAAGGTGATGGAATGCTTAGCAAGGGTAGTGCCACACCACAGGATACTGGAGCAATTATTCTGGCACAGTGAAGGCCTGAACCCAGATCAGATCCAGAGGGAGAATGGTGCTCCCCACATCTGGGACTGTAGGGAATGCATGGTGACCCTCTCCATGGCTGGCAGAGGCAGCAAGGGTGTTCTTGCCTGCAGAAGGCATGTGCAGGCTGAGGCGCTGATACCAGGTGAATGGGCTGTGGGTGGAGGTGAACAGATTGTGAAGCATGAAGAAAGGGTAAAGATTAACGGGATCTTCACTGAGACCCTACATAGACAAGACTGAAACCCCAGCTGCACAGATGAAGGTGGCAATGATTCTGCTCAACTGAGTGGCAAGTTGTAAGGCTGAGGCTTGTAAATTGTGGTATTAAGACGTCTCCTCCATTGCAGATTTGAAACTGCAGAGTATGTACCGTGTCCTGGTAGCAGGGAAGGTACAGAAAGTCATGTCTGGGGATGTACCAGAGCCAACTACGAGCTTGAACCATGAGTCTGCACCAAGAGGAGGCAGCAGGAGGTAGCAGTGGGGAAACTCTTTGCAATGGATAGAAATCCATGTCTACTGAGCTGACTTCCCCAAAGCGGGTTTGTTGCTTGCCAAGGACTCAGATGTGGGATGTTGAAGCGATATTGAGGCTTGTCTAGTACTTGCTATTCCAGTCCACATGGACACCAAGGATACTGTTAGAAGGAGATCTTGCGTATATCAAGAGTGCCTATGCTGCTCTGAGAGCTGGTCGGGGACATCAGGAACCCTGGTGGTGCCTCATGATTCTGTCAGTTTGTGAAGGAACAGATGGATCCTAACAGTCACCATCCATTTTTACAGTTGCTGCCAAGAGGGTTCTGCTTCTCTGGGGATACAGGACTGCTTGGGAGAGACAGGATCCACCTGTTGAAGTGGGACAGGAGTGTCTTTATGAGCAGGATCACCAACCTGGTAGGAGAGATTTAAACAAGGAATGATGGCAGAGGGTTTATACAAGCAGTTAAGCGTGATATCAGTGAATGGAATGGCAAGCAGAGTAATAGGAACCAGAGACATCTAAGTAAAGAAAGGGTGATAAGGCCTTAGGCGTGTGTACAAAAAGGGATACATCCTGAGAAACAATCAGGAAGAGCAAAAGCTCCACGTGCAGTCACAGAACTACAGTGTTGTTGAAATAACTGAGATGTGTGAGGACAGCTTGCACAAATGAAGTACTTCAGTGAATGTAAACAAGCTCTTCAGGAAAAGCAAGGAACATGAGATGGAAGGTTTCCCTCCTTCCAAGAGCAGCCTGGATGTGTGAACTCTTCTGTGGGATGGATGGACAATGGACTCATTAACAGCTTGTGGTTCAGAAACCAAGGGGAGGCCAGTGAGGGTGATAATGTGAAGGGACCATGTTTCAGACCACCACATCAGAGTGAAGAAGTGGTCAAAGACTTCTTTAAATGACTTGATGAAGTCTTGGGATCATACATTGATGCTTTTTGAGGGCTTGAACCTCCTTGATATCTGCTAGAGGGGCAACAAAGTGGAGACATCTGGAGGGTTCTGGGGAAAACCGGATACAGGTAGCAAATGGGCCAAAGAGAGGTAATGCACAGCTGGGTCTGCTATTCACTGGCAAGGGAAAACTTGGTTGGATAGGTCAATCAATCACAGCTTTTTCTGTAGTAACCATAAAGTGACTGTGAAGCTGAAGATACTGAGAAAGTAGCAGAATATATATCCCGGACATTAGACAAGAAGACTGCAGCTAGTTCATGGAATGGATAGAGCTGCATTGGAGGTAGCTCTGAAGATAAGGGAAGCTGGCAGATCTTCAAGGACAGCTTCCTTCATACATAAAAATGGTCTATTTTGACAGTCAAAAAGGCAAGCAGATATATCGGATTAGCCTCGCTAAGCAGGCCAGGCTCATAAAGAGACTTCTGTGCCAGAAGACTGTATATACAGGAAGTAGAAATAGGGACAGGCTACAGAGCAGGAATTCAAAAACCTTGTCAGAGAATGTAGGGATAGTGTCAGTAAAGCCAAAGCTTCCAAGGAGTTGAAACTTGCAAGTCAATTCAAGGGCAGGAATTTAAGCATCTACTACCTTAACAGTAAAAGATGAACAAGAAAAATGTGTGTCCATTGCTTAATGGGAAGGGTTATTTAGCAAACAATAAAAAGCAGATATGCAGAGGTACACTATGCTTTCTGTGCTTCAGAGTTCAACAACAAGAGTAGATCATGACTAACCAACATGGTTGTCTTCTAATGGATTTGTGGATGAAGGATAACATAATAGAATCATCACACAATCATCAAAGAACAGCCCAGGTTGGAAGGGACCTTGAAAGGTCATCTGGTCCAAGCTCTAATAGGAAAGGGAGCCTAGATGCATACTATGTAGAGTATGTGGCAGATTATCTAATAGGTAACAATGAAGTTGAGGTAGATAACATTTAGAAAGACTTGACACTGACTGCTACTGTCTCTGAATGGGCAGAAAAATAGCTAGCTAAGCACTGCTAGCTCCGTGCTTGGGCTCAGAGGGCTGTGGTTAATGTGTTTAATCTACCTGGGACATGTGACAAGACTGTGAGAAATGGAGTGCTTCAGGGATCTAATTTGGGACTTGATCTGTTTAACCTTTTTATCAATGATCTGGAGGATGTAATGAAGGATACTTTTACCAAATTTGTAAATGATAGTATTTTAGCAGGGTGAATCAACATGCAGGAAATCAGAGCTGCCATCAGTCAGGCTGGAGAAATGAGCAGACAAGCCTCATGAAAAGCAACAGTGACAAATATCAAGTGCTGCCCATGCAGGAAGCACCAGTGCAAGGAGTCAAGCCGGGGCCTGGCTGATTAGGGGCACCTCTGTGGTAAATGACGTGGACGACTTGGCAGATACAAGGTCAGCATAAGCGAGCAGTGTACCCTAGCTGCAGAGGTAGCCAGCAGAACTCCATGAGGTTTTCAGGGGGGTACAGCCAGGGCATTGAAGGGAGGGGCTATCACCTTCTGCTCAGCATTCGTGAGATCCCATCTGGATACTCTGCTCAGTTTTGGGGCCCTCTCATATAGGAAGGACACTGATCAACTGGAGCAAGACCAGTGGAGGGTCAAACTGGTCAGAACAGGAGGACTTGACCTGTGAGGAGAACCCGAGAGAACAGGGCTTTTTGAGTCTGGAAAGAGACTGCCACAGGTCAACATAGCACAGCCTGCCTCTACATGAGAAGAGGTAAGCAAGAAGATGAAACCAGTCTCTTTCAGCAGTGCATGGTGGGAGGATGAGCCAATGAACATAAGTTGAATCATGAGTTTCATTCAGCATATAATGAAAACTTTCTCACCCTGAGGACAACCAAACAGCAGAAGATGCTGTTCAGAGGCCATGCAGTCTCCATCCTTCGAGGTTTTCAAAAGACAACTAGACAAAGCCCTGAGCAACCTGGTCTGACCTCCTGCTTTGCACAGGTAACTGGACTACAGATCTCCTGAGGTTCATTTCAACCTGAATTATTCTGTGATTCAAATTACCCAATGAACTGGAGCTGCTGGATGGCATTTCTTGTCATCTATGTTCTGCTAGCAGACATCACCAGCAGAGCAATGATCACCATTTTGCTGTTCCTAAGATTGTTTCGCATTAGGGATGTGACGAATCCACTTTATTTGGATGATCAAAAGAAATACTGAAAAGCTATTCTTTGACAAATATGTGTATGAATAATTAATATTTTTGGGATGTTAAGTTGTGCTATGGCAGGGAGATGTGGCAGGCAGCTAACAAGGTATAATGGCTAATGTTGCTGACTTGGTAGCCAGAACGACCATCTGTGATAAATGCAGGCACTAACAAAATATTCAGCTGGTAACTAATGAAATACTTCAATATGAACTAATGAAATAATAACTAATACTGACTAACCAATGAAATATTTCATTAGTATATAAAGAAAACATTAATTGTTCTTTTCCATCTTTAAGTTTCTACTCAGATTTCACTGCAAGTCTTGTTGTATTTAAGGATTTACTTAGTCTTACCTTTTAGAAACAACTATGTAATGAGCAAACAAAAACCCCCTTCTAGATCTGCTTTCATTCTAACAAAAGTACATACTGTGGCTCATGGATAAAGTACAGTGGAATTTACAATGCTCACTGATTACAAAGCTAAACAAAACAAAGGGAGACAATGTGTCTTTACACTGTGTCTTGCAAACTGCTGTGTTTGAAAACTTATCGTGGTGGATATTTACAACTGGAACACTGTTTTTCTTTGAAAAGACATGGAGGAGAGTAAGGAAAATCAGTATTTCATTCTCTTCTAGAAAATTATCACAAGTGGAGTCTTGAAAATTCTCTAGACCATGGGTATGTTGCTTGCTATCATCCTCCACAGGTTCAAAGATTTGGAATATAACTGTAATGTATTTTCTTCCTTTCTGAGCCACCGGCATTTACATTAGCAAGCTTGTCTCTGAACTCATGAATTATTTTAAAAGTCAAAGCTGAGAGTTACCCGGACTTGAAAAAAAGCACTGAATACCATGAGGTTCACATAGAACTGATATTTCTAGCACTAGTTTTCATTTTGTAGTCATGTTTACATTTCAATAATAATCTAAGGAGATGAATAAGTGCGCAGCATTTTTATGAAATGTTATTGATTGAGAAGACTTAAAATTGTATTAAAAAAATGTAGCTCTGTCCAAAATAAAGGATGTATTGATGTCTTAAACTTCAAAATAGGAATCTGAAGCTTGTGGAATGTCTACAGCTTGTAATGAAAACTTAAGGAGGTCTTAAGGTTTTTACATTTCTATCCGTACTTTCACACAGTATACTCTTAAAATCTAGAATGGTTTGCTCCACAAGGTTACTGAATTGAGTCATGCATAGGTACAGTGTAGTTAACTAAACCCAAGATTGTAAATTCACTGGTCATTTGATGTATCTTTCTGTTTCAGATTTTTATTTTGGTAGAATTTTTTTGAGACAGATTTTCTTTACTGATGCTTTCTTTATTGACACCTTCTAACAAATACCTGTATTCATTTCTGAAATGTCTACTACATTATTTGGGTTATTTTGTTATTTTCTTATCTAATGTAAAAGAGACAGCATTCTTTTCAGATGTGGAATTAACAGTGGCTTGTTTACTTATACACATTTTGTGCAGAATTAAGTACTCTTAAAGGCAATATCCCAGCTGTCCTGGAATTAGTTCAGTTACTAAAATGTTTTTAGCATTCCTTTTTTGAAATTTAAATTGTTCCATTTTAAAAGAGGTTTAATTTCTTGAGCAGTTATTTAAAATATATATATAAAACCATATATGCATTGGTGCACTTGAGTTTCAACTTGCTGTAACCTAGCAGTCCATGCACAGGCTGTTCCACAGATAGCATATGCATTTTCAAGATTGCCAGATATACAAATTGGCAAAATGTTCAGCACTAGCTTTAACGTTTAAGAGAAGCATTGCATGACTAATGAGAATAGGGGAACAGTGCTAAAAGTAGAGATTAGCACCGAGGGAGACAGAAGAGAGCCGTATCTTGGCAACAGGACCAGAATCAGTGGTGTGGTAGCTCGAATTTCTACACGTGAAATTTCCTAGATACACTTTCAGCTGTTTGTTGAAGGTAAAACAGGATTTGTTTATATTTTGTAGCTAAGTTATTAGCAAATTCAGACTGTTTTACAAGTTTAATTCTTGTTCAGTTGGAAATCAAGCCTACAAAACCATGGACTTCCTATTGTTCATCAAAGGAGGAATAATACTATGGACACAACCCACTCAACTTATTTTGTTGAAATGTGGCTGAATGCTTTCAGAGAAAAAAGTGCTATTTACTGTCTTTCTAGTCCTTATGGTATATGAACAGATTTGAAATGGAAGTTTTATATTTAGTGTAAAGGAGGATTGATTTTGTACTCTTTGTTCTTTTTTATCAAGAAAAATGTTTTTGAGTGGTGAACTAATAGGATTAAAATATTACACCTTTTGAGTGGCAGTCCAGAACTGGAAAGTTCATTGAACATGTCTAGCCTCCCAAAGACTACAGCAAAGACTACAAAATATGGATTAAATACTATATTTTCATGCCAAGAATAACCTCAGAACAAAACTAATCATGAGAGATCTGATGAATATGGATGCAATGTAAGCTTTTTATCAAAGTCCTGGTATTCAGAAAAGAATACATTGAATTTTAATTTGTTTTTAAAAATCTGAGTGGTAAGAATGGTTATTTTTGAGGAAAATGTTAAGATATTTATCAACTCATTTGTGGTTTTTTGAAAATCTGAGGCATCTGAGTATCCTTTCATACGTCAGATTCTTAAGTAATCATATGATGGTGGGGTCAAGGAAATTAAAATTTTTCTCACACTTCAAAACCAGAAAAGGGGCAGGAAGGAACCTTACCAAAATTACTGTTAAATAAACCCTGATCTCTTCTTCTTTTACTTTTATATAGTACGGCATGAAGAAGCCTCTTGAGATATCACTTTTTTAGAGAAGTATCTAGAACTGAGCAAAGAATAATCAAAATTAGTTGATGTTGTCACTACAACTCTGAAAACTGATTCAATCCACACTAGCTGCAAGAAAATGTGTGCCAAATTAGTATGTAACCAGTTGCAATTTGAATCAATTTAATCAATCTCTCAAGATAACAATTCTGCTTAAAAATCAGTTTCACCTGCTAAGGTCATTAATGAGGTGAATCTCATCACTATTCATTAGATGTGATTCACCATATTCCATCAGAAGTCCTATAACATTAAATGGGTGATTAGATTCCAGTGGAAGATATTACCTGTGGAAGAATCATTATGATTCATTTCCCTTACTAGCTCTTCATTATGCCTTCTGTCCACTAATATATCTGTGAGGCTACCTTCCTGGTTAATTCCTTTTCCATTGTACAGTACATATAGTATGCTGAAAGGAACACTACTCCAAACCAGTAAAAAGACAATAAAATATTTTTCTCTTCATTAGTCAAGACTAAAAGAAAAAACCCAAACCACAAATGACTAAATACAACTCCCCTTCTGATACCCCCAAAACTCAAGCAGCCTTTGTTCAACTGCCACAAGCCTAATCATGTATCTAATGTCAATGAATCACTGAAAATTTAAACCATTTTGAAAATATTATAATGAAACAGATTTTTAGGCATAATGAGGTTGTCTGAGCTGTCTTCTGAGTCTGTAATCCTTTACTTAACATGCATGATAGACAAGGTGTAAAGCCATACAGAGGCAATAATTCAGTGCTCTGAAAACATCACTTAGTTTTAGACATAAAATAGGTACAGCTAAAGGACTATCCCATCTGTTAAGTAAATATTTCCAAGTATTCATATGGAAAGTCAGTGCTGCAATGAATTGCATTTTTAAAGCCCTCCAGCTTTTCATTTTTGCATTTGGACTTTCTCCAAAAGAAACAAGGTCCAGATACTCATCACAACATACAAATACCAGATCTTTGTATAGACCAGCAACATCTTCTACTGCTGCATTTTTATTGTGACACTTCAAAGAAACAAAAACATTCACAGAGCAACAAGTTTTCATGATTGCTGGATGAAATTACGGCAGAGAGAAGGAAAGATGGTTTAGTTCATTCACCTTCTTTGAATTTGGAAGCAGAAAATTTCTTAGAGTATATGGGCACAATGTTAGTGAGGAAATTATTCTGGAAATTAATTGTGGTACTTGACTCCTAGCATGTTTTTCTATCAGAGATAGTATCTTACATAGTGAAAAAACAAGGGAAGCAAAGAACCGGTTTGCATTTTGACACTGAAGACATTGATGTAATTAATAATACCGAAGTTTCAAATTTCAGGGCTTCATGTGTTAACAAATATAACTTAGAGTGCTGAAACTTATTTGGAGTTTTAAAGTCTGATTTGCTGTTGTTTTGATCTTATCTACATTTGAATGTATCTGTAAGATTCAAATATACCAAGATAAAATGCTGTTGATAAATCATGGGAGTGATTGAAAGGCTTCATCCACCTCTTTTAAAAACATCTGTTTTAGTTCAGTGAGAGTAAGAACTCTGTATCATGATATCATTGGTACTTTAGTAACTGTCACAGTAATAACTGAATGCATACTAAAAACTAAAACAGTTGTTCCATTTGTGAAATCAGAGTAAAAACAATTTGAGATTTTTATTTACTGCACATACTAAAATTCTTCAATAATTAAGTATAACATGTCACTGGAACTCTCAATACATTTAGGAAACAATCTTGTGAAAAATTATAATAAAACATTCTGGCCAGTGAAACCAAAGTTCATTTTCAGGTGTTTCAGCTGTTTGCTGATGTCACCAAAATCATAATCTGAATGCTGCACCACTGCAGAATATACTTGACAAAAAGCCATGGTGAATTATGCTTCCTTATTGGAATTTTATCTGCTTGTGTATTTACTTACATTTGCACATGCAGAAAATCCATTTGGAAACTCAGTATGATTATTGGACTAGTATACAGGGATTTTAAAAGGCTGTTACTGTTTTGACTTGCACTTGTTATAACCCTTGTAAAGTTTTCTTTAGCTCCACTTTCTTAGTTTATAAGTTTTATAAGTTTCTTAGTTTATAAGGTTATAAGATGTCTAACAGTGGTTCCATCATGTGTTGGGATGAGTGCTGCTGCGTGAAAGCAGATGCAAAGCAACAAAACTTGCTTCTGAGAACCATGATTGTAACTGCTTATTGACTGAATCTTCAGACTTTGAGATTATGTTGTAGCTGATGTTTCATAGAGGGTTTGGGGGGGTTTGTTTTGGGTTTGGTTGTTGGTTTGGTGGAGGGCTTTTTGTAATTTTATATTAAACCCCTTGATTAAGCTTCTGATGGTCTACACAAGAGGAATCAAACACTGAACTTGCTTTTGAAGGCAAAAGCAGTCAGCAGTGAGTTGTACAAAATAACTAGTTAGGTTCCATGGAGTTTTGGGGAGCCTCATTCATTTTCTGGTGAATGTAGAACTAATAGATTTCAGGCAATACAGGTCTTTTTGGCAGTATGATTTTTTAAAAAAATATATTATTATTTTAATTATATTAAATTATTATTTTTAAAAGACCCAAACATACAGGGAAAGTACGTCTTAATTTGGAATCAGAATAGTGAATAAACATTGAAATCAGCTATGATAGGGATGTTTGTTTTTTGTTTCTTTTTTAAAAATTTTTTTACTATAGCCATTTCTGCTGAATGGTTAAGGAGGAAGGAATAGAAAGAGCAGGAACCCTAGCAGATTTTCCTTAATTTGTCAAGCATATTTAAGCAGTAGCTCACACTAGTGTAAAATGGACAAATCACAATTGTTTCATTTTTTAGTAAATTGAAAAAGTTAATCTGGTCCTGTTAACAGAAAACTGTTGGACATAAAAACCCAAAAGATCAAAGTATCATTACACATGATTCTCCCATCTAGAAGAAACATGAAGAGGTCCAAATTAGCAGCCCTGTGTGAATCCTTTCTTCTGCTCTGATAGAGCATGGAAAGAGAAACAATGTAGTCCTACAACACAGCACTGCCATTTTTAATAACAACTTGTAAACGCTGCAGTGAACCTGCAAGGCCTCAAGACTGAGGCTTATCCACCTTGTTCTGTCAGAACTTTAACCTGCCTGTAGTTTTGTTTTACTTGATTTAACTGTGACAGCAATTTCTTGAATTTACTGTCTATGGTAAATTTACTTTACTTTTTTTTTTAATCTTATATGCTACAACCGGAGTTTTATATAGAATATCTGCTTGCTACTGCTATCCAGAATACAATTTAAAAAACTCTAACACAATAATGTAGTGTAGAGAAATGCAGGTCTGATATGACTGTAGAGGTCCTGAGAAGTGAAGACACAGCATGTGATGTAGAGAAGCACAGGATGAGAAGAGAGGGGACCCAGGTTTGGGATTGGAGATCCAACAGCTACCAACAAGTCTCCGATGGTCAGTTAAAGAAGTGTAGACCAGGGCTAGGCACAGCTGGTTTTAGGGGTAACAAACAGATTGCAGAAATAGCATCTGACATGTAAAACCCATCATATTAAATTTGGATGTAACATGGTGCTGTAAAACAATGAAGAGAAATGTATAAAAGCATGTTAAGAAAATGTCTTTCAGCAGTCTTCAGCTACCAGTCTCAAGATCCAGAGGAGCAGAAGGTTGCAGAACACCAGAAAACAAGGATAGAAATGGAAAGTGTGTATCAGAGTTTTAACTGCATTATTATAGATATTGAGATTCTTTCTGTATACAAGTATTGCAACTGTCTTAGTTTTCTTTACTCCTGTTATAGATCTGGACCAATAATTTTGAAATATTTTAAATATATTAAGGATAAATAGATATAGTTGTGCTTTCTCTTTGCCCATAAACAGTATCTTGAGCAAAACAAAAGGGAATCATTCTCTTAGTAAATTCTGTCCTTTTTAGACCTTTAGCTGTTAGCAGTCCCTTTACAGAGGTTTCCATTTGTTGCATTCGTAGGTCATGGGGAAGCAACTGGTCTGCTGAGGAATATTTTCCAATAATTTGCATAGGCCTGTAGCACATAATTAATGAGTTATAGACAGCACTGTTTTTCTGTATGTGGGCTAATCCAAAGGATTTCCTTCATAATATTTTCCAGATTAACATTTGATTTTTCCATGAGTACTTATACTTAGCTATTCTGTACAAAGCTTGCATAGTGTGTACATGAAATGTGCTATATGTAATCTATAACCTGGGAAACAGATGTTGTTCTCATGTTTAAACTGTGGGGTACATGCAAAAGCAATTGGAAGATCTTGATGGAGCTGTTTGTAACAGAAGGTATTTGAAATGTGAGTGCTGGCTGCCAAAGTAGTTGTAGAAGTCAATGGATGCAGAAAAGTTACTCAGTCTCAGCAAATGCAAGAACTCTGCTTTGCTCTGTTTAGATCATTTCATAACAATCTGCATGTCTAACTGCAAGTGGTCGAGTGAATTTGTGAAAAGCCTTCTAGTTTTCATTTCTCATTACACAAAAATCTGCATAAAGCCTCTTACTAACTTCTCAGCCAGTCCAGTACAAATACAAGTGTTTTGAACACAGCTTTATGGTCCGTGTCAAACATCAAACAAAAAGAACTAACTTCATCTGGATTCCCCATTGACTTGGTAGATACATCCAGCACTTCTGCATGTTTTATAGTCACTGGTTTCACATTGAAGACCAGTTTTTTTCAGTCAAAACAGCGAAAAAGAATAAATAGAAATATGTAACGGACAGCTGAAACACGAACTGGTATTTTTTCTTCTTTTCTAAAAATTTTTTATTGCCTATATATATGTAATATATATTGACTCATAAAATACATACATCAGCAGTTACTCCCACAAGGACAGAGCAACAAAGCCAGTAGTCCAAAATATGTATTTGTGTATACTATTTTGTTAACTTATTATATACAATCATTACTTTATTAACTGAACTTATTCCAGTAAGCATTTATCATTAAGAAAATATATTTCTGCTTGTCCCTTAATTCAACATGTGGCATGTCATTGTTCCTTAAAGCAGGCTGTTCAGGATTACTTAGCAAAGGGATCTTTGCTGTCACTGTCTTATAATAAGTAATTGTGTCTGTCTTTGCATGTAGATGTTGAAAGCTGTAATTCCTCCTACCTTAAAATCATTCCCACTCTTTCTGACAAGTGCCCTTATCCAAAGAAACCCTATTTTTTTCATATTTAAAGGTACCATGTGTAACTGCAAAGGTATACTGTAGGAATGACAGATTTCTAGGGGTTCATTGTGAAAGAATTAATCAACAAACATTTTCTACTAAACTGCTTGCATTTTTTAACTGTTGAATACAATTTCTTTCTTTTTTTTTTTTTTAAATTCCATCAACTTGCCAGCCCATGTATAGCTTGCATGTCCTGCTCTTGGTATGTGCCAGTTGCTATCCTCATTATGTTGTGGATCAGATGAATGATTCAGTTATTTCTTTTCCCTCTATAGACCATGGATTAGGAGTCAAGTCTGGGGTTTTTTTGTCCTGTGATGTAAATAACTGTCATCTGATTAAAAAAAAAAAAAACAAACAACACCAAAAAAAACACAAACAACAAAAACCAAAGCTCCTTTACTTGATTTTGACAGTCTTTTCAGCTGTCACTATCTGTTACGTATTTTTACATAAAGTAATTGAAGAGTGCATGTATGTGAATCAAGAATGGTGACTGTGCATTTTGCAGCAACATCTAAAAAGCTAAAAATGACCAAAAGACTGCTCCTCCCTACAAAAAAAGCGCTCCAAAACATAGCATTCAACTGATCCTTTCATATGTGCCATGCCTTTTTCAACATTATTGTACTGGTTTAGTCCCTGCTAGGACCAGAGACCACGTTGCTGTTGTCCCTCCCCCACCCTCGGACCGAGTAGGGTGCAAACCCTGGACTTGAAATAAGGAGAAATTTAATACAACAGTGTAATAAACAATCTGAACAACAACAATAGCAATAGTAACAACAATAAGCAGTAATAACCCTAAACAAGACAAAAGATATACAGAGAAATACCACAGTGAACACATCCAGCCTGCCATGTGTGCTTCCTGCGACCAAAGCCACAAAGGAAAGCTTCCCACGCTGCTGCACCAGACCTGACGTCAACATAGGATGAATGACCCGGCTGGAGATCCCTTCCCCTGCTGGGGAAACTTAACTCTATCCTAGATGAACCAGGACCATTATTCAGAAAGGTGTTGAACAACAGTCACTGAGGAACAGAAAAAACAAAGGTCTTGCCAAAACCATGTGACTGTCTAATGCAGATTTCTCTAACATGGACTGTATTGCAATACCTTTATTGCTGTACCTGACAGTACCAGCATGGTGTCATTTCAACAGAATATAACTATGACAATCTGATTTAAAAAAAAAAAAAAATAATTAAATTTCCTTTATTAGACTAGGAAAATGGAGATAATACACTCTTTTCCACCTAACTGTATTTTTGGCACCAAAAAATTCTTTTTCAAATGAAACAAAACATTTGGTCTTCATGTGGAAGATGGGTGAACATGGAATAATAATTTACTTTTTAGTCTAATTCCATATTAAGCTTCTTCCTTTGCTTTTCCAGTTCTAATTAAAAGAGAATTATCTGCATGATGATGGTGGTGCTGGTGTGTATTATTTTTGAAAACTGAAGTTCATTAAGACATGAAGTTTTTTTTAAATTAAAAGCCCAAACTGTTTTTCCTGGTTTTAGGATCAGACTAAAACATTTTTTGGATCTATGCTTTAAAATGACCAAAAACCTCAGCTCAAGATCTCAGTCAGAAACTTGATGTAAACACACATATTCTGACTGCTGTCAATAAACTATTTCTTTTCAGAAGTACTAACTGCTTTTCTAGAAAAAAAAAAAATCATTAAAGAAAAAGAACAGAGCATGCATAGGAATGAGTTCAGTTAAATGAGTACCTACCCCATTATTCTGATGTTTAATAGCTCTCTTATTTTCTAAGATATCCTGCTCCATGGTGACTGAAATAGCAAAACAAGTATATGGATGTAAATCTGTGTTCACTGAAGTCTCCCCGGCTTCTAAACAAAGAGATGCCTCCAAGTAGCTTTCAGCTGTTACGTAGTTTTGCAATTGTAATACATCTCAGTGGTCAGGTTTTTTGTCACATGAAATGTCTGAGCTTTCTGGCTTCTGATTGAATAATTGTACTTTCCACTTCTATAATGTTTCTTCTTGGTGTCAGGCCTAACTCAACACAGTCACTTTAGCTCCAGTGATGGTGAGAAGTTAAATTCTGGCAGTTTTATTCTTCTATTGGAGACAATTCAGAGAGAAGTAGGACTTACGAACAGAAGTTCATATGCCAGAGATTTGCTCCTTTTCCATCATGCAAGAACCTGTTCTTGACCAACATAAATTTTCAGTATGACTGAGGTTCAAGTGATGCTATTTTTAGGATTTTTTAAAAAAATTGGTTTTATGCATACAGATCAAGAGATACAGGTGTGCTCTGAAGCTCACTCTGCCTTTTCCTTGTGTCACTAAAGGAGAGATTTTATCTTGTGCCATCTCCATGATTTTAGGAAAGCTGATGTGGACAGTGCCTCACACATGCTCTATATACAACTTCACCTCTGCTGGAATCCTTGTCATTAAATGTATCTTAAAGCAGCATTTGGGCTGTTTTGTTTTGTAATGAAAGGATAATCAGGGCTTGAGCACATAGTCTGCTTTCACCTTTGCTCTGGTTTGGGAATCCTGAAAATATTTGCTCCTGTGGGTGAACACTGAGATTACTGTCACTGCACTGAGTATATATTTATGTCATTATGTGAACCTTTGTTATTTTGAAAAATCAACATTTTTTCTTTTTCTTGAAGTAAAAACAGATCAGTGTAATTACTCCTGTGTTGGCTGTAGACCCATTTTTCTCTCCTCAAAGAAAATAATGTATTTCAGGTCTCACTTTTGTTTGATACTGTGAATATTTTTTTTTTTTTAAATTACATAAGCTAACGTATAACTGAGGAGAAAATATGTTGTATAAACTGTAGGAAAAGCTTAGCTATATTTCACAGCCAAAAGATTTAATCAATAGATTTTTACCTCTTAGCATAAAATGTAGATCTCAGTTATAAGTACTGTATGCCATGCACACAGTTTATAAATTGGAAGGATATATATTGATTTATATGGCTCCTGATTTACAGTCATGTAATGAAGATCATAATCAAGATGTATGTTATTTTCTAATTGTGTTGCAAGAAAAAGAAGAGCTGGGAGAGGCTTGCTTGAGACCTTACCTTGTACTAAATTGATTTATAGTACGGTTACGTTAACATGACTGGGCAGACACTGGCATGATTTTTTTATTGACATAACTTACTTTCGTTAAATTGCCTAAAGGAGCAGCTCTGAAAGTTTTATTTACAAGCACTGTAAGAGAAACTTTTCTTTTGTAGCCTTACGTTTAGATGTGTGCTTACTGACATTCAGCCTTTCGATTTTGTCTGTATGTATTTTGTAGTAGATTGTATATCAGATAATCTGTGACTCACACTAAATTTTAATTCTGTCTTTCTTTCATTGATATTACTCTGAGTTGATAGACTTAAAATGGTTTCCCTAACAAGGATAATAAATTTTATTAATTATCTGGATTATCTATTTTTAACTTTGCACACTCAAGGTATGTTACACAGATTTCTAGAATGGCTTTAATTTCACTTATTCATTGTACCTATTGTAAAATAACTTTCTGAAACTCCAAAATTATTTTCAAATAAGACTGAGGAACATGTTTTCTTGTATGTATTTCTGATATTCTTTCATTCTGCAGATATAATTTCACTGGGAGAAAGACTATAAACCAAGCAGAGTAAGCTGGTTTATTTATGAGGAGGAGACAACTCATTATTTCTGCATACTAATTTAAGTTTTGTATTCTTCTATAAAATGTTATGCCATGTCCTCTGAAGTAGGTATGGATTGTACAAAACCATTAAAAATCAAAATATATGGATTACAATTTTATTATGGCATGATAGTTTCATTGGTATCAATTCAGGACTCTTGAAAGTTGCTTCCCTTAAAATCTCTGCTTAGAAATGCTCATATTTGCTTTTTGCAGCTTTGTTAATTCTCTTCAGGTTTTTCAGTGTCTGACATTCTGAATTAACTTAGTCATGTTGCCTTTATTTCTGGTGAGAAAAAGTTTTCATCACAAAAAAATGTACTGATATGTTTGAACTCAGTTTAACTTAAGCCATTATGATGTTGAATATACTGTTGCAGGTCCTTGTAATGTAGTGGCATTCTGCTGTAAGTAGTATGATCTCAAAGACAGCCAAAACTTCAGATCTGTTTTAGAGAATTTAATCTTACTAATAGAGTTTCACAATAGTGAATTTTGAAGGCCTTGTATCACATCTGTTGAAGCGAGGAGTGGTCAAGCAATGGCTAGAACTGTCTTATGATCAAAGAGGGAGGATATTTGGGTGCTAATGTGGTTACCCATACTGAATTTCTTATGAAATTGTTACAATCTCATTTCAGGTATGTGACACCACTGTCAATAGCTTTGAGGAAAGGGAAGACCTAGCAAATGACTAGGAACATCATAAGTTTCTAATGTCAATTCCATGCCAGCTCCTGGCAGGCTTCTTGATCAGTTTTTTTTCATCTTGTATTGTTATGCAGTGCTGCAGGAGGCTGTCATTTACTGTTTCCTATCATTGCTTGATATCTATTCCTCACATGCATCATCACTGTCTGAAACAGTATACAGAAAATAAAAATAGAAGGGACGTATCTATCAAATTCTGTAACTTTGTACTGCTTGCTTAAATCACATCTTCCACAGCTACAAATCGGACCATTCCTTGAGCCCCATAATTCAGGAGGAAAAATAGCTAATAGGATGCAGAAATTAAAGTGGGAGGAAAAAAGTATTTTGGTATAGAGTTGGAGTTGAGAGCAGGGGAGGATAAACCAGGACAAGATGTGGGCCAGATGCAATGCATCAGATTTTAGTGTCAAGAAAATAGGAATAAAGCAAGAATGGAGGAAGATGGTAGACAGTGGACAATTGTTCAGAAGTTTCATCTTCTATCTGAGACCAGTAATAAACTAAAAATTTTGCTGTCCTCGGAAAAGGAGACAGAAATTGTTTCTTGAATGGAGAAATTAGTCTGTTTTTACATTCCTACTCTATTGTTTCAAAGAAGAAAGTACATGTAACTATATGAAAAGATATTGAGCTATAGTAGAGGAACTACATGTGGGAGGGACAGAGAATAGCAATGCTGCCTTAGGTTTGGATAGACATTCCAATTATGAATATTTAGCCAAACTTTAATGTTTCTGCTTTTGATACTGTTATGATTGTACTATTATTAAATAAAACATGTCAAACTTGGGAAGTTCAAAATGCTGATTTCTGGTCCAGTGAAAATCTAAATGGATACCTGGTTTTGCAAAATGTTGTAAATGCTCTGTAACGAGTCTTTTCGCCTAACACTGGGGCCTAGGTATCACTGGGGGTATTTCTTCAACTTCCACCCACCTGCTGTTTAGGTGCTGCAAATGCTGCTATGGTTGATGGAATGAACCTTCTAAATTAGACTTCCTAGGAAATTTTCTTGATGCATTGCCATGTGTGTTACCACAACACAGCTTGTAGGTACATAAACAGATTAGAAGAAATTGAAGTGCATTATTTCATTTGGTCTTTTTCTTTCTCAGAATCATTAAAGAGACTAAATGAGTTGGGGAAAAAAAAAAAACAAACAACCAACCAACCAAACAAAAAACCCCCCGAGAATATAATTAAGCAATCGTCCTTTATGATCTTGTCCTACCCAAAGGCTTGTTTTTCTGATTTGCTGGTTTTTGAAAAAAAAACAAAAAACAACCCACCAAAAACCAAACAAACTATTTTGAGTTTTGTAGGATTGAAACCAGAGAAATTAAAATACTATCAGGCTCCATCCTATTTCAGCTAATGGATGCTTTCTTACATTTAGTATATTAAATTGTACAATTTTGTATGATATTAATTTAAACATGTATTATATTATTCCCCCTCTACATTGTCATATCTGAAAAAAAAAAAAAGTATCTTAAGAATGTCTCACCAAGGGTCACCAGC